>NC_134037.1:232952333-234202333 GCF_965140245.1 Athene noctua | reverse complement strand
AGGATGGCCAGTCTGCTTTACGCAGCTGTGGTTCTACGCTGACCAGGTAAATATAGCTACAGCACCACTCTAATTATGTCACTTTTAACACTAGAAAAGGTGGTAATTAGCAGAGATTGATTATCTACAAGCTTGCTATCTTAAAAGCATATGAAATCGCACTAAAGAGACACACTATACTAATAAGGGCACAAAGCTTTATACTTGAAAATGAAAATGCCGATTTTACCTACACATTTAATTTGTTGGTTTATTTTTTTTTACACAGCAGTCCAAATGTAAAGAGTAGCTGCCTTAGACAAAACAAGGGGAGAGAACAAATGGGCTTTTTTGAGGTTACCTTTTCCATTTAGATTCAGTCGCTAAATTATCCTTATTCAACAGGAATAAATGCTGTCATGCTTATAAGTAGAGTCTTGCATGAGGTTGGTACCTGTATCTTCTACTAGGATATTGCACAATAAGTGCTTTGGAGATTTTAGATATAACAGGATTCTCTAGTAGAATCTGATTCTACAACAGTAAAACAGACTTTGCTCTTTGCTCTCTCGTAACTTAAGAGAACTCAGGTACTTGCAAGATAGGTCTGAACATTTTATATATTTCTATCATTACTTGTGTAAAACATCACAGGGTAACTGACAATTATTTCCTATTCAATAGCTTGTCATGCAGATTGAGAAGCCGAGATACACTAACCTGTGTAAAAATGTGTTGTCTTTTGATCCTGAATCTATGCTTTTTTCCCTCCCTTTTACATGTGTCAAATAGCTCTTGTGATTTTTAGATTTTTGACAGTACATTATTCTGTTTTAGTTTGCCTTCTTATAACTTGAGATTTTTTCACTTAAATTTCCTTGATATTTGTTCTTTTCAATTGAAAATATGCTTTCATACTGATAATTAATATGAATTGCTTGTAAAATAATTTTTCAGTTTATAACCTATTTGAAATTTTGTATGTCTCCATCTAGAATTTCCTGAAGTCCACAAAATGCATTTTAATAGTAATAAAGAAAAATGAAAGAATATGGGTGAGAAAACAGTTTTTGCTCCAACTCTTTTAAAAAAACCCTAAACCACTAAGAATAATACCTTCCAATTTTAGTACTTGCATGGGTCCCCTGTGATAATGTCTTGCACGGATTTTCACTTGCAAGTAGACAGTTTACTTTGGCATGAACAATAAACTGTTGAATACATAATGTGTTGAACATTGACTCTGACATATGTACCTCTGATCTGATTTCCTAAGCTTAGTTAGGATTCAGAACTAAAGATGGTAGTGCATTACGATGACATAGACAAGCAATATTTATCCAAATTTCACTGCAGGAGAAGAAATGAACTCGATCTGCCTGCCCGAACTTACTTGGAAGTGCAGGAAAAAGATGGGTTGACATGGCAGGGTCAGTGGTTGGTCCCATGTGGCCTGACTTCCTTTCCAGGCTTTGCCATGGCTGTCCAATAGTATACTGCTAGAGAACTTTTTCAGGAAATCTGTGGATAAAAAGCAGACAAGAGTTCATAGTATCTCCCAGTGTGCCACTGGCTTCTCTGTCAGGGTAATTAATGATTTGATGGAGTGACCAACAATGAAGCTATGGAGAATACTGAGTAAAGAAAAGAAATAAAGATTGCTCACCTGCAGATGAAATACTGGAATTTCCAGGAGTGATCCTTCTGTTTAAGAGTTTCCAAATAACAGAAGGGAAATTTTGAAGAAGTTAGCCTCCTTTACCTTTGTGTGGGTGTGGCAACTGAGGCACGGACTCTCCACTGAAGTGCAAAAGGAAAGACCCTTTATTATTCCAATAGTACATACTTATGGTCTCGCCAAAGCTCTTACTTTATAATTAGCAAATCACCAATTAGACAGCTATCAACCTCTTCTCCTATCAGCATAAGACCACTCTAACACGCGCTGTGCAGACCAATCACCTTCTTGTTCACGAGCTGTTCACGCGGCAGTAACTTCTCACAGTTTAGTACTTTTCCACAGTTCAGTGTTGCAGCTGCCCGTTGTTTTTCCCGGCAAACTTGGCACAAGTCAGCAGTTTCTTATCTATCTTCCAAGGCCTGTTTTCCATCAAAGCCTAGCAGTTTCTCAGAGGCTGTGTAAGGCTGACAGGCCAATGCCTCCCACATGTATGCCCTGACCCTACCTTTATAATAAATTTATGGTCTGCATCATTCTCTGCAATCCTGGCTTCACATCAAACTCCAAGTAATGTTTTTTCATTTCCTTTTTGTATCAGAATTTATAAAAACCATGAGATTTTCTACATAACATAGTTCCTTATCATAGAGCAGAAAATCCTTGCTTTTAATATTGTACTTCAGAAAGGGCCTAGCTGAGCAAAAAAAAAAAGTTTGACTCCTATAACCTTCACTGGCTGTCATGAACTCCTGTGCTTTTTCAATACCAAAATATTCTTTTTTATATCAGTGATGGAATTATCATTCATATCTGGTTCAATGAAGCATACTGTTTGTCATCAAGATATGCTGTCAGCCCAAAAGTGGTGTTTTCACAAAAATTCATAGATGATAATGGTGCATATGTGAGAGCAATAGGATAAATTAGAGCTGCATTGTGGTGAGAAATTTTTACTGTCTTCATTGCCTGTTAATTATTTCTTTGCTCTGCTGTGTACAGACAAGACTGAGTCATCAGAATGAGTGTAAGCGGCGAGACAATTATGTTTTACTTGTAGCTCTGCCATTAATGTTTTAAATGACCCTGGGCAACCCATAGGCTGTCAAAGTGGATTGTGCTTCAGCTTCTATGAAACTTCTGGATGTATTCAATCCCAGGGTAGACTGAGACAGAAGAATATGAAAGTGTCCATTAGCTCAGGACAAAAATCCATCTAGGACAGTATCTGGTGGTCTAGAGAGGATGTCTGGAATATAGTAGGCAAGAAAGCATGACAGGGCTTTGACTACTCTTCTACAGCCATCTGTGGCTCAGTGACTTCTCAAGGCAGAGGTGGCTTCTGTGTATTTACTAACCTTCTTCTTGTTTCTCTTCTTTAAACCTACCAAGAATCCACCTGAGTCCATGTAAACTTCTATCATTTGCAGCATCCATGGCAAGGTTCTCCACAGCTTAGCTAATGGGAAGACTCGCTTTTGCAAACAAAATCCCTTTGCTTACATTGAACCTTTCACCTACCAGCCTTCCGTGGTGTTTCCCAGTTCTTTTATTTGGAGAGATGGTGAGCTGGTGCTTAATGTTCTTATTGTACCCTGTAGACAACTGCACCCATCCAGACCTGAGACTGTGCCCATTCAATGCCTGTTCCAAGGACAAGTGAAGTTGTCAGAATCCTTGCAGGAAATACACTGGAGCACCTTCAGGGAAGGACCCAGGATTGTCTTTTCTGCATGACAGTCATTGGAATAACCTGCTCATATTGCAAATGGGTGCAGTGAATATTTCCATCTCCTGAGGGTCCCCTTAGCAACCTGCAGTTTATCCAGAGTCAGCCATGATGGTGCTCCTGCAGACAAGCAATGCAGAGAGAATTCATTGGCTGCAAGATGTGCTAGGTAAAGCAATGTAGACACCACTGAAGTATTATTCTCACTTTGCTTCGAGTCAGATTTTTTGCTCTGACCTCGGCTAGTCCAGCAGTGAAACCAGTTTACTCACCTACCGTACTGAAAAAGTGGGCTCCTCCCTCCTGTCTTCAACTAAAAGTGTTCTGGAAAGCTCAGTGGGGTTTTCTCCACAGGTACTGGGATGCTTTTTAAGCCCATGCTAAATCTCTTCTTTTGTTCTTGAAAATTTTCTACCCTTTAAACTTATGCTCATGGCCTTAGCAGAGGCTTTGGCTTTCTCATTCAGATATCCTTGGCAAGATTCTCTGTCCTAATGTTTTTCAACTTAAATAGCAACCAATGGAGCTTACAAGGTCTGGGAAACCAATCAGATTGTACCATTGTCACTAGGTAGATGTGGTAAATCCATAATAAAGCACATTCATATCTATTTCATAATGCCAGAGCCTTCTGGGATGCTTTATTTGGCCTCAAACAGCGGTCTGTTAAAACATCTTTGCTCCTTCTACCTCATTTGCAATGTAGCTTTTCCCCCCTTCTCTATAGCTGTATTTAAAGCTTGGGATGGTCTCAATCATGTGTTAAAAAGCTTATTTTGACTTTAGCAAGAAATCTCACAATTTTAAAATTCGAATAGGAAGGAACCTATATCTAGAATTTTCTGGAGATTGAGAAAACATCTGTATCTATCAGAATCCCACAGTGCCTTCCCCTTTCTTTGCACAATGTCTGTGAGCGTAGGTCAGGTATTGAACTAGGCTGAGCCTATGCAAACATGAGTTAGTCTAACTGGACTCACTAGGAATTTGCCTGGATGTAGCCAAGATTGTTATCTTTTCCTGTTTCTCTATGAAAGTGAAGAAAAGGTGAATGTGTAATTTCCAAGAACTGATGTTTTTTAAGGTCTGAATTGCGTTAACTCCGGACCAGCTTGTACTGCCGGATGGTGGCACTGGCGATCAGGCAGAAAGCAGACAGGAACTGATGCGTTTTTACAGTGCATTCCAGTTAGACCCATTCTCACATCTGACAGTTGGACAATGCAACATCCAAATAATTAAAGCTCTCTACAGCTCTGCAGCAGCTGCCACAATCTTTCTAGAAGTCCTTCATTATTGCAAGACCATGCAACATTTCTTCTTTCGATGTATAAGGTAAAAAACTTCTTCATCTTAAAACTGGGAGGAGTCACCTGTACTGAGAAGATGATACAATAGTAGTTGTACTCTGAATATCTTACATCTCTTTGCTAAGGCCCAGAGAGATTTGTCCAACTTTCTTGCAGTAGCAAGCAACTGAGTCAGGATTTAAGTCTGCTTTCCTGACCTGCAGCCAGTACTTGTCTGTGAACAGTAGCTTTGGGCTTTCAAGATTAAGGTTTTGCCAAGCTTCATTATATTGCCTTTGTAAACTTTGTTGCATACCCTTTCTTCCCCTTTCCAGGGGTGAGGTAATTTCGGAGAGTCTCCCAGTGTTACGAGAGTTCCTGAAGTCTGCATGTGGAAGTGACATACCCATGATGGAGCCAGAGGCAGGCAGGCCTGGTGATTAGCGAAGAGCCACTGTGTGTACAGAGGAGAGAAAGAGCACAAAGTTTAAGTGCCTTTTTCCCCATCCCCCTTTGGCAGAAGGAAGTCTTTCATCAGCTCTGGTGGAAAATTTTGCAGCTGCTTACAAGTCGACATGTTCGCACCTTGCATGTCTGAATATAAGAGGTGTAGAGCTAAGCGCTTTGCTGAGCTTACTGGAGTGCTAACCAGTGACAAGAACACTAGGACAGCAGAAGACCAGAAGCAAATCATCTGAACCATGGTTACTCTGTCTTTTGCAATACTCGTCCAAGGAGAAGCTATGATAGTGCACTTTTGGTTTCAGAAAAAAAACATGCAATTTGCCTGATGATTAGATAATTCCAGTTACAAAACTCAGAATCACAGCTCTGGCATGGCTTTCCTTCAAATCAGATCTAGCTTTGACATTCCTGATGTATGGAAATAACTGCATTTTCCCATAATAATGGTAGAGGACATTTCCCATTCTGGTTTCCCAAGCTTTTCTAATTACTGTTTTCTTTTAAAGGAAAAAGCTTCACCTCCTTGTGAGTCACAGGGTCTGTTAACGGGTTTCTTTAGAGATGCCTGTCCCCCACTTAGATTTGCTAGTGATGTGACTCAAGGCCACCATGGTAAATGTACACATACTAAATTGGAAAGGCAGAAATGCAGCTTTGAGCTGTGCGAGGCAGAAACGGTTTTTGTCATGGGCGGAGAGGCCTGCTACAGGGGGAGTGAAGATGGGCTGCAAAGCAAGTACCCAGAAATATTGGGTCTTCAGTTGAGTTCAATAATGGATGTGTTTGAGTTGTTGCATGAAGACACCCTGAAATATGAAAAAAAAAAAAATCCTTGGAGTAAAAATATTGACAAATTTTCCATTCTGAAGCAGAACCAGGGCAGGAATGGCAGAAGGGTGTTGGGGCCTTCCTCCTCTCTGACACACACGTGGATGGAACGGTTTGGGTGGATTACAGCCCTTTTTAGGATCCCTGCTGGAAAATAACCTTTTTTAAAAACAAAACCGCAGGAAAACGAGAGGCTGGGAAAGCGGCTGGCTGCCCGCCCCCCTCAGTCCTCCCCGGCAGGGGGCAGCACGGCCGAATCGGGCATGGGCGGGGCCCTGGGAGACCATAGAGTCTTCCCTCCCCCGCGCCGCGGGGGGCTGTCATCGCGGGAGGGAGTGGCGCCGGCGCTTCCTGCCCCCCCGCTCCCTCTGCCCCTCCGCCTCGCCTCGGTGGTGGCGCATGCGCGCTGGGAGGGGCACCCGAGGGCGAAGGGGCTCAGCCATGGCGGCCTCCATGATCTGCGGCCGGGCGTCGGCCGGGCTGAGGGGCAGCGGCCTCCGCGCCGCGCTGGGCACCGCCACGGCGAAGGTAGCGGCCGCTCGGGAGCGGGGGTGGGACGGAGAGGGCAGGGCAGGGCACGGCTGGGCCCGGCCCGGGCCTGAGGGGGTCGGGGTCGCTCCCTGGGAAGCGACGGCGGGAGGAGCGGCCGTCTCATCCCACTCCTGCCATCGTCCTGCCTTCCCGGCACGGTTCCCTTTTCCTTTATCCCCCCCCCTCCCCCCCTTAACTTGCTTGGAAATCCCAGTGTTTCCATCTTCGCCGTCACCTTACTCATACGAGGGGTCGGGCTGTGCCAGTACACTCTTCTTCCAGCTCGCATCTCCCC
The DNA here is from genome assembly GCF_965140245.1 of Athene noctua. Classification (NCBI taxonomy): domain Eukaryota; kingdom Metazoa; phylum Chordata; class Aves; order Strigiformes; family Strigidae; genus Athene; species Athene noctua. The sequence continues at coordinate 234,195,539 of NC_134037.1, read as the reverse complement.
AGTCTCTTCTCTTGTTTCCTGGGAATGCTTTTTCGGGGTACGGTCTTGTTTTTGTCTGCAGAGCCCCTGGAAAGTAGTGCAAACAAAAGAGCTAGGGAGTCTGAAGTGTGTAACCCTCCCTGCGCGTTTCTTCTCCTTCCACATAAGGAGGAAGGTCGCTTTGAGTTCCCCCTCTCGTGTTACGCACCAGCCTCCCAGGGCCCGGCTGGGCAGTCAGTGCCAGAAACGGCAGCTACGGCAGTCAGCACCTCTCACTTGGTTTTCATGCCAAGGAAAGGGCCTCCTGTTTGCAGAAGGAATCCTTTGGTGGTTAAATAGGCCCTGTCGATTCACTGGCTTGAAATGCTGTGGCAAAGCTCCTGTGTTGTCTGCATGCTTACCTTATTTTGAAACCTTTAAAATCCAGTCTGTTAAAACTTCCTAATACAGACTGATTTTTGTGGCACTTGTGCCAATAGTACAAAAAAAAAAAAAAACCAACCCCAAAATTTTGCTTTTATCTGTTTTGTAGTCTTTTTAGCATGAATCTTTCAGTGCTAATCTATTCATGGATCAGCTGAACTCAGTAGGTTTGTTTTGTGTGAATGTAAAATTAAGGTCCTGTTTCTATATGGTGAAATATACAAAAATGCATCAAACGTTTTTCTACTTTTGTTGTTGATAATTTTCTTGTTATGAAGTACCGTTACTTTGCAAGGTACTCTTTGGAGATCCATGTGGTCTTAAAGTCCATGAGTTCTATTTAAAAAGGCATTGCTTATATGTACCGCTTTTGATGTGTTATGGTCAGAATCAGTTTATACAAACTTTATACTAAATACCTCTCAGAAATTTGTGGAGATTTGTACATCACTTTTTAAAATGAAATTATGACTCATTCCATAATGGAACTTCCTGGATTGAGTATTAGGCATGTTAAATTTTACTTGGCATTTGAAATGTTAAAGTTATTTTGCACCTTTGACAACACTCTGATTCAGTGTAGATGTTTGAAATGGGTCATAACTAGTTTTTTCTGTTTCATGATAGTCATATGAAGGCTGAATAGTCTGTTCTGTAGCAAATTAAATTCACTACATAAAACCACTAAAGGTGGTGTAAGTTCGTTTCTGCTGCCCCTTCTTTCCAGGGCTTAGTTCTTCATTTGGCAGACAGAAGAAATCTGTCAAAACCTGAATGAAGCTATTCTGTGTGCTTTTTTTCAGTTCTCTTACACTTCCAAAATTCCTCAAGGTTCTTTTCCCTACAATATTCCTTGAAGTACTTAAATGCTAACTAAATACTGAAGGGTGTGTTAACCCTGCCAGTCCTTGTCAGTGCTAGCAGTTTCACCATCTCTTCTCACTGCCTCAGTAAAACCTCACAAAACCCAATACCAGACCTGACATGAATGACTAATGTGGAAGGGTGATGTACAGTAAGTATAGAACTAAGTGTCTGAGTGTTTGCATTGGTACTCTAAACAGTTCTTGTTCAATAGGTAGACTGTTTTAAACCTGAGGAAAGAGGGCAGTTTTTCACAATACAGTCATTTTCTTGGTTCTTTTTGTTTTCTTTTACTTTTTTTTTTTTTCTTCTTTTCCTTCAGGTACTTGGTGGAGGTCCAGGAATACTCAGTAATCATGGATTTCAGGTGCAACAACAGCAGCAGAGGTGGCTGTCGCTACATGAATACATGAGCATGGGACTGTTGCAGGAGGCTGGCATTTCTGTTCCACACGGACTAGTTGCCAAGACACCAGATGAAGCTTACAAAATAGCAAAAGAAATAGGTATAATATTAAAGAGAACATAAACAATATAGGCATGGGATTGATACAAGGTGTAACTACTTTTTCTGTCTTTCCTGGTAAGACATTTCTTGGAGTTCTGAATATACCTTCTCTTTAAGAGAGCATTTCCTATGAAGCAACTTTCTTGCAGATCTGAGTATTTACTTTGAAGCTGACATTTTCTTAATTTGAAGTTTTATAATGCTTAAAATTGCTCAGTGCACAAGCACACAGTGAAATCAGTTGAGTGACCTAGTTTTAAAGACAGTCTTGGTTATGTGTTGAGACTTGTTTATGAAGCTAAAATGTGTCCGTGAAATTCCACTGGGGAAGGATTTGATCCTATTTCACCTAAGGGCTGGGAACATGTATTTTGAGCACCATCACTCCTTATCCCAAATGCAACCGATGCTTTTCCTGTAACTTGTGAGTCTTGTTTAGAAGGAATGGGGCAGGCATAAATTGTATTAGCCTAGACTAATACAGCTACCTAAAATTCTTTGAGTAATAGACTCTATTTTGTGCAAATCCTGGATTTCTTTTTGCTCTCAAGCAAGGTTAGAGGAAATCTTGTGTGAATAGCTTCAGTGGTGGTGGCAGTTAAGGCTTCTGTAGTCCAAGATCTCATATAGAACAGAAGATGCAAAGCATACATACCTTTAGGCTGCAGAAGAGTAAAATCCTATTCCTTTGTGAATGTGGTATTCTGACAGAATGCAGCTGCTTCATGCAGGAGGGGAGGACTTTGCTGGTTTGTAGTTATACGCTTAAGTCCTGGCTTATTGATGAAAAAGCTTCCTGTCTCCTTTGCCTGGTGCTTAAATACTTTAGAGTTGAACTGTAATTTTGTACTTGACTCTGCCTATTAAATTGTCACTTTACCTGATAGGTGTTTTAGTAAAATTCTTTGTTTTAATTTGGTTGTAATATAGAAGTCAGCTTCTATTGTTTGAGGTGTTAATGCTGTTGTAGCATTTTTTTGTAGTTTAAAACTTCTTCCCCCCTGGAAAAAATGTAATGGGCTTGTCCCACAGTTTTAGTGAAGGACATTCCTTGTTGTGTTCCACGCCCATATGCAAATACCTCAATCTCTTTTCACCTCTAAGTGGATACATTTGTAGTGATTCCTTGGGTTACAGGTTTTGTTAGATTCATTTCAGTTTAGGTGTAGATTTATTGCAAGAAATGAGATCTGAAAAAGAAGGTAATCTTTTTTTTCTAGAGCAAGTTATGCTGCTTTGTAACATAGAAAGGAACTGAAAAGCTGTTTTTCCTTCATATCTGATGCCCCAGAAATTCAGGTGTTATCTGCCTGCCTCCTTTGTCTTGCTCCCATTAGAGAGTAAATGATGAAAAATTATAACTTCATTAGTATGAAAGAGAGATGTTAAAATACTTCTGGTCTGAGAATTGTTTAAAATTCAGACCCTTCTGTTAAGTGTGAGCTTGTAGCATGATCTAAATGTCACAAATTGGGCATACCCCTTTGCTTACGTTAATATCTGCACAGAACTCCTGCTGTTGGCAAATGAGACAACCTTTGCCTGTGGCTCTTTAATGGACAGCAGAGAAACTCACTGATCAGGATTCCTTTGGTTTATTCCTTGTTCAGAGAGGAGGACTATAGCCAAGTAGGTATGTCTGACTGCTGGTTTATAGCTCTGTCTCATCTGTGTGATGCCATAGGTCTGCCTTTTATCTGGAGTATGTGACCCTGTGCAACTTCTTGGGGGTCAGAAAAGTGTAGTGAAGTGTATGAGTTAGCATCCTTCAGTAAACTAGAATAAAGGAACTCAGGGCTTCTGGTTGTCAGCCATATTGTTTAAGTTGGTGTGTATTTGACACTGTGGCTTTCTTTGGTACTTGAGATGGGGAAGGGAAGACTTCCCAGAAGGAGCACACACTGAAGGAGCTTGAGTGTTTTAGGCACTGCATGGTGACAGATTATCGTTTGCTCCAGTGTTTTGGATTTCTTTGTTACTGTGGCCATTTCCTTACTAGTTTCATTTAGTATGTACTTAAACCAAACCAAAGAAACCAAATCTCTAGCAGAATGAAATCTCACTTTTTTTTTGTTCACCTGCTCATTGTTTGTTTTTGTTGTGTAAGAGTTGTTGCCGGTAGATACGAGATTATCTTTTGCTTGTTTTTATGTGTTAAACTGGTATTTCAAATGTTTGTCTAAACCATTACATAGATAGTTGGTAATACTGCTTGCTCTGTCTCCCTAGTGCTGATCCACATATTCCTGATAACCTTTAGTCAGAAACCTCTCTGTAAACTTGAGTTTGGCATTGGATTTCTTTCCTTTTGCGAATACCTCATCAGTTAGAAATGGGTAACTTTTTATCCCAGTGTATAACAAACACAACCTTCTCATTAACAGAGATTATCATAGTTTAGCTGTGGCTGTAGCTAGATTGGTGTTACCCTGTTGTATGAACAATGCCAAAGCTTAACCATACTGAGGGTTATTGTCACCGTGTGGTAACTAGTGTGTGGTAGAATCAAGCTGAGGCATACAAATGTTGCAGTTTGTCTTAGAGCCTAGTTAGAAGAGTGCACTAAATATTCTTCAAATAACAAAACCAATGACATTTGTTGGAATTTCATTTGAAGTTATGCTTGAGGTCTGAAGTTAGATGAAACAGTCCAGAAACAAGAAAGATTGCTTCCTCTTAACCCCTGCAGTCTTTCTTGTACTAAATATTTTTTTTTGCTAAAGACCAAAGTGTCCTAAAGAGAGCAAATTGTTTACTTATATGTGAAGTAATTTTGAAATGTATGTAAAATACAGTATTTGAGCTTGGATTGTTTTCTTCCCTGAACCATTTTTCTAATATTTTTAAAGGAAACTGTGATGAAATCAGATGCTGTGAGGAACTTTTGAGCAATGATGACAGATCACTTATGGTTTGAATATTAAGGAAATAAAACTTAACTTTTGCTGTTTTTTGAAAATTTTATTTCTGCTGCAGCTATCAGATTACTTAAATTGTTGTTTTCAATTTTGATTTCTGTTCTAGCTGGATTCTGCAAATTATTATTGTTTTGCTTTTTTAAAAAAATTTTTTTTCTGTTGCCATGGGAAGCTGGGCTATTGTAATTACTACAAGATTGCTTTGCATACAGCTTTTTCTTTTTCCTATTTGGCTGTTTAGAGTCATCACTGGAATTTGTTGCTTATCACAAGCAGCTTTTCCCTATAAAAAGCCCTCCATCTCATTTCAAGTAAATGGTTATGACATACTGGTTCATGAAACTATTATTCTTTTAAAATTACTCCTGAGTAATTCAGTCCCTGGAAGTAGGTTTGGACCTCCTGTATATGTCACTGCTCACCTTTTCTTCAGTAGTTCAGTGGCTCCATTCAAGACCTCCGGATCTCATTTGTGCCACTAGAAGAATACATTCTCCTCAGAGCTGAGAAGACTTGTATCTGATAAAGTCGTTGAAGACTTTATTGATCTAAAAAAAAAAAAAGTATTTGTAGTTATTCGTGGCATTTGCGGTATGTGGCTTTTCATATCTTACATGAGTATTTCAAATTTTGAAAAAGTGAGCTGAGTAAATTCTGTTCCGGAGTGTTGGTAAGAGGCTGCAGTATGTCTTAATGATTGCCTCTGAGTTTATGGTTTACACTCAGCCTGTGCATGCATTCCAGCTAGCACCGTAACCAGTGCTGATTTAGAAGCTGATAAGCATTTGTTATCAAGAACATGACTAATGAACCTGAAGACTATTTCTTGAAGAACAGAGGCTTCGTCAGTGTGATAGCAGATAGATCAGCTGAACATGCTCCTTGAGATATATAGTACTGCTGTTTGTTAAGACAGCGCCTGTGAAAGTGTATGGATCTTAAGATTTGATGCTTCTTGACACCTTCTAACAGTTGTGTGGAAGGCAGTGACATACTGTACGCCTGTAGAAAAGCCTACTTTTCTCTTATAGCATGTATTTCTATTCATGACAATTTGAGAGGTAAGACTTTAAAGGGATTAATATCTTGAAGCAGCTTTTGTATTCTGGTAGTTTTGTAGGATTTTAAGATAGTGAATCCCATGGCTTTATGCTCATGGCAGACTGTCAAATTTTAGTAAAATAAAAAGCTGTACAGAATAGGAGGTGTTGAGAAACTGAGTGCATAACATTTCACCCTTCTACACTAGAGTTCTTGAAAGGAGACTGAAAGCTGCTACTTTTGCTATTGCAGTTTAAGAGATCAGTCCGTCCCCTTATCAGTGTGGTTTATAAGGTATGATCTTTTTTGGTATGCTTTCTACAGAATGATTCAAATAATTGGCTTGGCTGTATTCCTGCATACAGTTTCATGATTAATAGATGTTTCTTTTCAGAAATTTTAAGTTCTTTCCAATGTCGTTGGGTTTTTTCCTGTCTATTGCTTAAACATACAACCTGTATCTGTTAATAAAAAAAAAAAAAAAAAAAAAGCATAAACTTGGGTAGATTCTTAAGTAGATTTGTTCATTTCAGTCTTGATTTAGTCAGAAACTGAAGTTTAGTACACTGTATGCAATGATTTTCTTAGGTAAGGTACTAGCTTTTTCTTTATTAGCTCTTTGAAAGAATAGGTATTCCAGGCACTGTGGCACAAAACCACCTGGGGTGGTTTTCTCCTTACTGTATACCACACTTTCCCTGGCAGTTTGTGATTAAGTTATTTTTCTTTATTCTAGCAATCTTGTGCGTAAATCCCACACGTGTTAAAAAAAACCCCTGTTGTAGTGGTCAGGGTTAAGTATCAAAATTTCTAGATACTCAGCAGTAGTAGTCTAGAAACCAGACATCTACTTTAATTCTGTCAAACACTCCTTTCTTGGCATCTGAAGCTTACATTTTGCTTCAACCTTTGTTTTCGTCTGTAGCACTTCCTCCTTTGAAGTTCTAATATCCAAGCATGCTGTTTATAATAATTCACTAATTCAAATAACTCACCTAATCAGTAGATTCCAATTTGATCCCTGTATTTTAATTGCTTAACTTAAGCTATTGCCAAAACCAAACCTGTCTTGTGAGTTGATGAAAACTTGATGCAGTTGATTAATGTCAGGAAGTGTTTGTGTAGAAAATAGTATTTTGTAATAGCAAAACATCTTGTTTCCTCTCTTGACTGGTATGGTCCTTTCAGTGAAAGTATGAAGATTCCTGGCATGTAATGGTTTCAGTAGTCATACTTTTGAATTGCATGCAGTGATTCTTCTAACACTCAAAAGTTTCAAATGCTGAAAAAAATGTCATTTTGAAGTTAAATTCTAAATAACTATACTTAGTAACAAAACGCAGACAGTATACTCTGAAGAGATTCTCTGCCTGTGTTGACAGTTAGGGTCAGCATACTCCTTATGTTGAGGCTTCTGTTGATAATGGAGTTAGTTACAAGCCCATCTTTTCCTTCCCCGATTCCAGTAAATACAACTATATTGCTTAAACTTAGAGTTTTTATTATGTCTGTGCAACAGCAAAAGAAAAAAGGTTTGTATTCTAAATGGAGAAATATTCTTCCTGGAAAAACTTTTAATTACAGAGTAATTGAGGCAAAAGTTATGGGTCTCTGTCTCTCCCAGGGTCAGTTTGCAATTGAAAGGTAATTGAGAACTTTATTGGCACTTGAATTATTAACCTATCACTGCCTTTTACTGTTATTTGTTTTGTCAGGACACGTTAGGCTTGCATAGTTATCTTGAAGGTGTTTATAACGTGGAAAACAGTATTGCTGCTGCAGTCAGTATTGGACAGAGAAGTGGCAATTAGTCGTTTGACAAAAGTCAGAATGGAAACTTTTAATAAAGTTCAGAATGCAACATTTTGATAAAGTTTATCTGCCCTAATCATCAGACTTTCTACTTGCACAGAAAACTTCAGAGATAAAACAGAACAACAAGCCATCTTGCCTCTTAAATTTCTCATAAGATTGTATTTTACGTAGATCAATGCATGCATGCAGGGAGAAAGAGACCTTTCTCCCAGATTAAAAGCTTAGATTATGGAATCAGAAATTATTCCTTCCAATAAATAAGTATCTGTATTGCTAGAAATGAAGATTGTGCTGTTTTCTGGCTCTATTACTAGTTCACTGTGTAGTTAATAAACCACTGTTAAAGGTGAAACCTTGTACTGTTAGCACTGTATAGATTTTTGTTGTCCTGAACAGATAGATGCTAACTCAGTGTTCTGCTGATTTCAGGCACCTGTTCTCATTGGTATCTACTCTTAATTTTCTAAACATTTCCTGGTCTTTTCAGGCTGTTTTACCTTACATATGCTTTTCGTGCTAACTGCAGCTCCTAACAACTGCTTGTTCCCGGTTTTGTGCATTGGTCTGTAGCTTGCTTCCTGAGACATCAGCTTTGCTGAGAGTTTGTTGGTTTGTTCTATAGTGCCTTGTGTTAATGCTTTACAGTTTGTTACTGCTGCTGAAAGCAGATGTCCTGCTCACTTCAGTGTCCCTGGTGTCCCTGTGCGTGTGCTTGTCACAGGGTGACAGGCTTGCAGAAGTACTTTCCGCTGAACTAGCTTTTGCCTTCAGCAGAGTCACTTTTCTGATACGCTTTAAGGAGTGATTGTGCCAATGCTCATGTTGGCACAAGAAGGGAGGCTGGAGTGAAAAACTGAGGACAGGAGGCAGGATAGGACTGCTGCTGTGGTGTAGTGTTGGCTGACATAAACTTCCCTAACTTTATAAGTGGATACCTGCTTTAGGGCAGAAACTGCTATTTTTCATTGAAACAAAAGCCTGGCAGTATTTCAGAGCAACGTAAGCAAAACAGAAGGGCACAACTGTTGATACTGAGTAGAAAACTATGTTAGTTTCTGGTTTCCGAATTTTTTTCTTGGGTTACTGTGTATCAGCAGTTTTCTGCTGTATCACTGCTGCAGGTGTAACACTGCAGATGTGACTAAACACTTCTGTCCTGTAGTTTTAGGATCACTTTAAATGGGAACTATAGGAAAAAATGTTATTAAAGAATAAACTTTCTGCATGGGTTAAGGTTGTCTTGGGAATGTTATCTTAAATTTTGTTTCAGGTGCAGCTTAATTGCTTGTAAACATAGCTGGTCAAACAATCCTTGAAGTGTTATGTGTTTATGCAATCAAGCAGCTAGTTTGTTAGCAATGCTTCAGGAAAACAAATTATTTATATACTGCTCATTTAATGCCACAGTTGTTGCATTCTGTTGCATAAGGGATAGTCAGTCCACAACTTTGTTATAGCCCAAACTGATTGTGAAAAGTTTAAAGTTGTTTCTCACACACTTTTTTTCTGGATGTCTTTATATGTTATCAAGGTGTAATCATGCATAATAATTACATTCTTAAGAAATACCCTGTGGGATCAGGGCAGTGGTGCATCCAGCCCAATACTCTGCCTCTCATGGTGGCAAAAGAACATGCTGTTTAGTGAGTTTGTTATTCTGGCTGTTTTCTGCAGTCTGTACACCTCATTTCCCTTCAGCATTCATAATTGTTGTCTTAGGAATACCAGAGGGAACATCTCTGCCCGGTTCCCTTTGAATCTTTTATTGTCCCTTCATGTCTCCTGGCAGTCTTCACTCTCTTCTGTGTAAAGAAGTGTGCTTTTTTCTTACACCTTTTTAAAACTGACTTCACTTTGTAGGTGGCTTTTGGTTTTGGCTGGTATAGAGAAGGAAGTGGAATGTATGATGTATGTGTAGTTGTGTGTTCTTGCTCTGTCCCTCACCAGCTTTGGGTAAAGACTGTAATCATGTTCTTGCTTTGTTCTCATTTGATTTAAGGAAGTGACAAGCTCTTTTAGTCCCTTCTTGTAAGGGAAGCTCTTAATTTCTGTCATCATCCTAGTAACCAGTCTTTCCTATTGAAAATTGCGTTTATGGTCATGCCCAGAACTAAATGTAAAGTTCCACCTGAGATCTGACCAGAACTTAGCTGGCATCTGGTTCTCTGACTTGTTCAGATTCTGGCCTTTGTTGCTAGGAGGAGTAATTGCTATGAAGAAGGTGCCTGTGGGTGAACTTCATGGCTTTTGTGAAAAATTCTCTTTAGAAGCAGCTTAGTGGACTTAGTGTAGGAGGTGAAAAATAAGGTGGAGAAATAGGACCCTCTCTTCTGAACTTCTTAGTCGACTGTAAGTTAAATCTCTTAGTCTTGTAAGTATATCAGTTCTGAATCTGTCAGGTACAAAACTTCTGTAGAAAGCTCAAAATAGTAAAATACTGCTGTGAATATTTTAGATCTTAAATATTTGAGTCTCTTCAGATCCTTGTGAAGGAGCCCAGGTGAATCCTCTGTGAGCAAGGGAGTAAGTGTGGGGTTTGGTGTGTGTTGTTTTACTTTTTAATCTCTTTACAGAAAATAAAGTATTTTCCTCTCTCTTATACTAACACTAAGAATTTATGCTCCTCCAGATTTTGTGTTTGTATGTATGCACAAGGTAAATTGTTTTTGAATGGATGGAACTTTATTTTTAAGCTCACACATTTGAGTATGTAGCTTCATTTATCCATGGAGCTACTGTTTATAATCTTACTCATAGATGAGGCTTAGTGTTTCCTAAAGCGAGCTTTGTACTTAAAGTAATTGCGTAAAAATTAAGTCTTTTGTGTGGCTTCTATAAAGCTTGTTAACTTGCTTGATTGCCAGTACTTAGTACTGAGTTAAATATTAGATAATAAACTACAGTAAATCAACATATACTTGTATGCTTATAAATGTTATGCTTCTTGCGCCAAAGAACTTCATACCAGTTCAGATTCAGAGATCTGTTGTTAGGTAGACAGTAAAAAAGTAAAATCTGCAACTAGCTACCAGGGATAGTAACCTGAGCATTCCTTTTGCTTATAGACACCCTAGCTTGTGATATTATGCAAGCTTAATTGTAGCTGGTGTGCTGGTTTTGGCTGTGGTAGAGTTAATTTTCTTCATAGTAGCTAGTATGGGACTATGTTTTAGATTTGTGCTGGAAACAGTGTTGATAATTCAGGGATGGTTTAGTTATTGCCAGGCAGTGCTTACACATCATCAAGGCCTTTTCTGCTTCTCACACCACCCCACCAGTGAGCAGGCTGGGGATGCACAAGACTTTGGGACGGGACACAGCTGGGACAGCTGACACCAACTGACCAAAGGGATATCCCAGACCATAGGACGTCATGCTCAGCATATAAAGCTGGGGGAAGGAGGAGGGAGGGGAGGACATTCTGAGTGATGGCACTTGTCTTCCCAAGTCACTATTATGTGTGATGGAGCCCTGCTTTCCTGGAGATGGCTGAACACCTGCCTGTCGGTGGGAAGTGGTGAATCAATCCCTTGTTTTGCTTTGCTTGTTCACATGGCTTTTGCTTTACATATTAAACTGTCCTTATCTCAACCCACAAGTTTTCTTCCCTTTATTATTCTGATTCTTTCCCCCTTCCCATTGCAGGGAGTGAGTGAATGAGTGGCTGTGTGGTGCTTAGTTGCTAGCTGGGGTTAAACCATGACATCTGACCAGGCAAAATGCAGGTGGAAAAAGGAATTAATGCAACTTTTTTGTGTCTGCTGTAATCTTTTTCAGTATGCATAGTGGCTAGTTTTGCTCTAGTACTCTAAATTTTCTCAGGCTTTTCCATGATTGTCTTTTCACATCCAAGAGAACAGCAAGTTCTTTCTTCAGAAGTACCAAGGTCTCTCAGCTAATGGTGGCATGAGAAAAAAATGGGATGTGCCACACCAGTGTGAATGGGGCAGCTCTTAAAAGTCTTGCAGTCTAGCTGCTCTCTGCAGTGTATTCAATGTAACTGAACTTGAATAATAACTCAGGGCTTTGTTTTTCTTCCTGTATCCCCTTAAATGACCTTGTGAGCTTTTTTTCTCTGCTTTTTGTCTTTCAATGACACTTTGGAATATCCGATTTGATTTTGATTATATTTTCGTACTTTACTTTTTAAACCCAAATGCAGAGTCTTCCCTACCTAGAAGAGTATTTTGTAAAGGATTTTTAAACGGTTAAAGACAACTAAAGGGCTTACTCTGGGAAAAATAGTGGATTTGCTTAGGCCTCTGACTTCTGCAAAGACTCAAGCTTATGTGTCAGTGCTCTGCTGAATGGAAGCCATAGTGGACCTGCGAGTTCACTTGAGTAAGTGCCATAGTTATGTATCATTGCTGAGAAGATAGTGGTTATAGGTATAGGGTATTTGTACTTGATTGAGCAAAATCTTGGATTATCGTGTGTCAAATAGTTTCATCTTGTTAATAGTCTGTGAGATACTAACCATTTCTTACTGGGTACTTAATCATTTGTGATTCAAACACGTGTTAAAGATATATTGGGACACTCAAAAGTATCAACACTTTTGGATACTAACTCACCAAGGTTTGTTCACAGAACAGCCTAAAGCTGCAATTTGTGGATGGTTTGAGACTTTTGGAATAACCTATGTGAGTTACAATACAGTCTTTGATTCATATATTTGTGTTTCGAATTGGGATGGGGGTGGGTGTGGAGAAGGGGGAATAAAATGAAAACAGCCTTTATTATTCTACCTGGGGCAGTTTGTTTTAGTAGTCACAGATGACAAATTTTGGGTTTTCTTTCATTCTAGGTTCAAAGGATCTTGTGGTAAAAGCACAGGTTTTAGCTGGTGGTAGAGGAAAAGGAACATTTGAAGGTGGCCTCAAAGGAGGAGTGAAAATAGTTTTTTCGTAAGTTGTTTCTAAATTATCCGACCAAGTGGAAAAACTTAAACGTTTCATATTATGAATTGAACCTATTGCTTAGTTTAAAATCAGTGTTTTAATTATTAACCTTAAAATAACAAAAATCAGATTTTTTTTTTCTTGGTGCTACTTCTGTTTTTCTAGCAGTTTCTTTGTCACATTCTGAGCTTCTTTTATTCTAGTCCAGAAGAAGCAAAAGATATCTCCTCCAAAATGATTGGAAAGAAGTTGTTTACCAAGCAGACAGGAGAAAAGGGCAGGATATGCAATCAAGTATTTATCTGTGAGCGCAGATATCCCAGGAGAGAATACTATTTTGCAATAACAATGGAAAGGTCTTTTCAAGTGAGTAATGTTAGAAATAGAAGTAAACTATTTAACTTGTTATAGCTGAATATAAAACAAAAAAACCCAACAAACTAAAACCAAAACTGTTTACTGATCACTTGCTTTTGAAAATAAGAAATGTATATGAGCTAAATTTTGTTTCCTAGTATCTCTGACTATATGATTACCTTAGTGTTTAAATGCTTTAAAAATGCAATGCTACAATAGAAATTTAAAGAATAATTAAAGTATTGGTACCCCAAACTGAAGTTCAGAGTCATGGGTGGAAAGAGTGGTTTATTTTCATTTTGGTTTTAGTTTGCACTTATCTACCAGATGCTTATACTACGAGTTTAGTTTAAAAATACAGCTGTATGTGCATGTACGTGAACACACTATTTAAAAGTGTCAGGAACAAGACAAATCAAGGTCTTTTTGAAGAGCCAGTGGTCCTGGATAAATCAAACATCCTTTTTTTCCAATGTGTGGAGGTTCCTAGAGATGCACAGGTGTGTCTCTCAATTTTGAGAATGCTGGTAGCTTTGTTATGCCAGTACTGTTCAGGAACTAATAAGAAGATTTGGGCCTAGAGATCTGTCTTCAGAGCATTCAGGAAGATGAAAACCATATAGTCTCTCCTGCTGGTATGTTCTGCTTGTGTGGGTATATAGTTTCTAGGCTACCATTCAAACCCAGTTATAAGAATGTGTCAGTGTATTTTCTGACAGACTAGTGTTCCATTACGGAACAGAGACCATTAATTGCTAAATAACTTCAACAAAACTGAGGTAAAGCAGGTTTTGTAACTTTATTTTCTGAAGCTCAACAAAAAGCTGAGTTTGGTCTATCCAGATGCTTAAGGGTTTGCAGAGACACTGCTCTTGGTAGAGAAGCATCTCTGACAGGAGTATGAAATAATTTTCTTGGGAGGAATGAGGAAACTAGTCTTAATCTTCTATTTTCTGTTGCAAAATTAGGAGTTAATTACTGTATTTGTTCCTTTCTCTTCCTCTGTAGTGTTCTTTCCAATAGGAAAGTATCAGTTATGTTAGGTTTTAGTATGGTTAAGTGACTTGGGCACTTAGACTCTGTTGTACTCTATAATAGAGCAGGGAAGATTCATATGTACAGTATGTACCCCAGATTTACCACAAGGTGGCATTAAAATACAATACATGGGTGGATTTTATAATCTTAAAATTGTGTAAGCAATAAGCAAGCATCCTTATGGAAATAAAATTTAGTGTAACTGATTTAAGCAAATTAGATGAAGAAGGGAAACATATTTTCCTGACTTGTTCTTGCTCTCGTATATATAAAAAAAATCTTATTAGTGTTATTGAGCATAACTGTGGATTATTGTCTTTTGATAGGTGTGTGCTTCATTTTTACTGCTGACTTTAAGTCATGTTTTTAGATGTGCTTGTAATTGCTGTAACTTGACTAATATGCTTTAAGATGAGGATATGCCTTTCAAAAGAATGAAGTGTGAAGGTTGAATAGCACAGTTTGTATTTCTGACAGTGTTGCAAACCTCTTCCTTTAAAGAGGGAAAAAAGCCTGTGAAATAGTCAGTTGAAAGTGGAATTTGATATCTTGGGTGTTATTCACCAGTAGGGGCAAAACTTCTAATATTTTAAACAAAATTGTTCACTTTGGTCAGTTCTGTGGATTGAGTTATTTTTATAATGTGTTTGTATTTTCCTGGCTCTTCAGGATATAAAAATCCAGAAACGTTCATTGTGTTGAACCTTGCTATTAGATGTAGGATAATTCACCATCTATATGTTTTCATTTGGAAGGATGGTGGTAGGAGGAGAGTGGTGAGGTTAAGCACAGCCTCTGTACCAGTGTCACTTTCTGTAAATAATTGTTAACAGTTATAAGGCTGTTTAACATTTAAGATGAGTGCCAATATGAGATGCTGCTGTAGTACACCAGCTGTCATAATCCATGCGCAGGTGGTGATAAGGAAAGCTAGGTTGAGATGATAAAGTGAGTATGTCTTTACTGTAAACTGGAGGACTGTGCCCATGGGGAGAGATTTTTAGGTTCCGTGGTAGTGAGTCCTTGATGCTTTTGTTGATTTAGATAGCTTTAAAAAAAAATCTCTGCTGCAAATGTTATCAATTCTGCTTTTTTCGTTTCCTTTATTATTGAATAATTGAGTGCTGTTTTGTCGGAACTCCATGACTTACTTGCAGTGATGGCTATAGTTATTGCGTTTTGTGATCCTACTGAACAGGAGTAGAACAGTTTCCAGTAATTGTCACTAAGTTCTGCAGATGTAGATTTGTCCTTGGAGTTGGAGCATGGCAGAATGAATAAATGAGTGCCTGACATTTGATGTGTGTTTGCTGGGGTGAGCAGAGAAGGGGGAGATGAGAAGGCTGTTCTTTTTCTGGTGACACCTAGAAGGTAAAATGCATATGATTGAATTGAATCTTTCTATCAAAATTTAAAACTAGTATGTCTGTGTTAATTGTTCTGTTGCTACAGTGTATATGAAGGAAATCTTTCCTTGTTAAAAGAAATTGGACCCAACATAGACCTTAACATTTGGAAGGTATTATTAAAGGTTTTATGTAGATAGGTAATAATGTTCTGCTCAGAGCGTACAAGTAAAATGCCCAAATAAAAGAATTTCCAGCTAACAACAAGGTTTTATTTCTGTGAGGTATCTTATGGGAAGAACTAAGTTTCAATTGTGTGGTATAAAATTACTCACACTTTTTTTTTTCCTTTTTCTTCTAGGGTCCTGTGCTGATAGGCAGTTCTCAGGGTGGTGTTAATATTGAAGACGTTGCTGCAGAGAATCCTGATGCGATAATTAAGGAACCCATTGATATAGTAGAAGGCATAAAAAAGGAGCAAGCTGTTAGGGTAATTGTTAATGTGGAAAAGTACACATTAGCGAGGATGGGAGGGTTGCTTCTGAATTTTGTAAAGTGTGCATGCATTCAACCTGCTGAGTTGTCCTAAACCCTTTTGATATTTTGAAACAGATTTGAACTAGCTATTTAAGTATTTTCAGGTGATAGTCAGTGTAAATCCTATTCTGCATGGCAGTGCTTTATCTAGCTTTTACATAGCTTTGTAAAGGCATGTGATGATGCCTTTTTAGTAGCCCTTTTTAGGATAAGTGCAGTGTTTTTTGTATTGAAAACAATCTTTTCAAACCCAAGAGTTACTTTTTTTTTTTTTTTTTTCAGAAGGGCAGGAGAGGTTCTATATCTTCAAATTCATTCAACACGGAAATAATAGCTAAACTGGGATGTTCCTAATTTGTAATTAAATCAAACTCTGAATATCAGTTAACTGATAACCGATCTTTTACTTTCAGCTTGCCCAGAAAATGGGATTTCCTCCTAATCTAGTGGATGAAGCAGCTGAAAATATGATCAAATTATATAATCTCTTTCTGAAATATGATGCTACCATGATAGAAATAAATCCTATGGTGGAAGATGCATCAGGAGTTGGTAATGTTTCTTTTTCATATTCTTCATGTAACAGCTTGCCATTTTTATAAACCTTAGTTCTTCATATTGCTAAAACTTCAGCTGTTTACAGCAAGAGGACTCAGCATTAACATGGTATGTTGAAAAATGAATTTAATAAAACATTAGATTCGAGAATCTAAGCATAGTAGATACCTGCTTTTATTTGCCAAGTAGGATCTTAAGTTAAATAGCTTCCTTTTTGCAATTTTTTATTTATTTAAAAAGAAGACATCTTCTGCACTTGAGTGTTTGGCTACCCAAGCCAAACAACAAGTGTAAGGCATTCCTGGAAATTGGGTCTTCTCAAAATTCATGAATTGAAACTTGAGCCATCTTGTGTTTTCAAAGCTGATACTGAAAAGATAACCAGAATAGTAGCACCTTTGACAGTTAACAGTTAACCATTCTGCAGCTATATATGCTCAAAACATCAAGGCATCTCTTAAATGCCTATAGTCTTTTGATACATCAAACTCAATCAGTCATTTTAATGCCTGAGTAGTAAAAGCAGGAAATTTCTCAATTAGTCAATTCACCTCCCACCAAAAAATTGATCTGTGGAGAATATTTATACTTGAATTCCGGTACAACTATTTTAAATTTAAATGTTAGTGTAGCTACTTCATCAAAGCTTACAATTGCAGTTATTGTTTTGTTTTTTTTTTTTAAATAATACTGCTTAAATGAACAGTATGGAGCAGTCTCTTCCATCTCATGCCTTGTCATTTTTATATCCTCTGTATGATGAAGATGTAGAAATGAAGGCTTACATTTGTACAGACAGAAACTTAATTCGGATGTAAAGAGTACTCTAGGTTTTCCATGTCACCTGCTATATCTAAGTGAAACTTACCTTTGTGTGCATTCTTTTGATGCCTTTTTTTCCAACTCACATGTTTTATCATTGTGTTTGTGTGCTTACATGCATGCACACGTACACTATATATTTCATCTAAAAGCAAAAAACTAAGGGGGAGTAAAAAAAACCCAGAGACCTTCTGTAGAGATTAATTACCTGCTCATTACTGAAGTGTTAATTTGCCCAGATTTCTCAAGCAGTTTATTGTAAGATTCTTTGTTTTTAGAGTGTCTCAAGAAATACAGTTACTTTCCCTTTTTGTACAGTTAAAGGGACTTAACTGATTGGGTCAGTTGTGCAGTTAAAGGGACTTAACTGATTGGGTCATTTGTGCAGTTAAAGGGACTTAACTGATTGGAGAGACTCTTGTATTTACATGCAGTGCTGTGTGTCTTTTCAGCTGATTTTTTAAGTTTGGACTGCATGAGCTAGCTGCCAAGTTTGACTTAACATACTTTTAACATATTCATGTAGCAGCTGAGGTATTATTCTGGTATTAAATGATGGTTTGTTTTTTTTCTCCATTCAGTAATGTGTATGGATGCAAAGATAAACTTTGATAGTAATTCAGCCTATCGTCAGAAGAAGATCTTTGATATGCAGGATTGGACACAGGAAGATCAAAGAGACAGGGATGCTGCAAAAGCAGATCTCAACTATATAGGATTGGATGGAAACATAGGCTGCTTAGGTGTGTTCTATTTAATGAATTTTAAATGACCTAATGGATTTATAAACTGAATTCCTAAATGTTATCTTTATTCTCGTATAGTCAATGGTGCTGGTTTAGCTATGGCCACAATGGATATAATTAAACTTCACGGCGGAACTCCAGCAAACTTCCTTGATGTTGGTGGTGGTGCTACGGTGCAGCAAGTGACAGAAGCCTTTAAGCTTATTACCTCTGATAAAAAGGTGAGGGAAGAGTTGTCATATCAAGGTCCTACACAGTGGTAAAACAGGCTATGATTTGAAAGACAATGCTTAGTGCATGTTCTTCAGAAAACATGTTTTTATAAGCATAGAATTTAAAAAGGGAAGAAAATGGAGATGTTAGCTTAATCTTGATGCAAATGAAGAAGGTCTGAAAACCTGTTGATTTTTTTTTCCTTTTTTAAAAATAGGGTCTTTGGCTGTGTACTGAGTAGGCAGTTTTCTGTCCTCTGGTGGAAGTTACAGCTGTATTTGAATCTTTACAGAAATCTTTGAGTCAGAAACTCCCCCTGCCTGCTGTTTAAACAGAAACTAGTATTCAGATAGGTTTCTTTTTTTTTCCAGTTTTCCTTTGTTTTGGGGCCATTTATACATCTGGGTCTGTTGTGCATAGAGCTGTAGAGATAAATATTCACTGTACTGTGTACAAACAAATTACTAAGCTGCTAATTATATGTAATGTAAGATAAAATAACTTTGTAATGCACTTGGAAGGGCATTAATGTTTTATCCCATCGGAAGTTTATAAGAAGTGTTTGAGTATTATTAAAATAATAAATTGGTTGAAAACAGAGGAAGAGCTTTGGCACCCCAGAAAAACAATGAGAGGAATGGAATGGAAATTGGCCAACGTGATGCCCATCAATAAGAAGGGTCAGAAGGATGATCTGCGAAATTACAGGCCTGTCAGCTTGATGTTGGTGCCCAGGAAGCTGATGGAGCAGCTCATCCTGAGTACCATCAGACAACACATGCAGGACAACCAGAGGATCAGGCTCAGTCAGCATGGGTTAATGAAAGGCAGGTCCTGCCTGACAAACCTGATCTCCTTCTACGACAAGGCAACCTGCTTATTGGATGAGGGAAAGGCTGTGGATGCTGCTTACCTTGACTTTAGTAAGGCCTTTGACACCGTTTCCCACAGCATTCTCCTGGTGAAACTGGCTGCTCGTGGCTTGGATGGTCACACGCTTTGCTGGGTAAAAATCTGTCTGGATGCCTGGGCCCAGAGAGTTGTGGTGAACGGAGTTAAATCCAGTTGGCGGCCGGTCACAAGTGGTGTCCCCCAGGGCTCGGTGTTGGGGCCACTCCTGTTTAACATCTTTATTGATGATCTAGACGAGGGGATCGAGTGCACCCTCAGTCAGTTTGCAGATGACCCCAAGTTGGGTGGGAGTGTTGATGTGCTCGAGGGTAGGGAGGCTCTGCAGAGAGACCTGGACAGGCTGGAGCCATGGGCTGAGCCCAACTGGAGGAGTTTCAATAAGGCCAAATGCCGGGGGCTGCCCTTGGGCCACAACAACCCCCAGCAGCGCTACAGGCTTGGGGAGGAGTGGCTGGAGAGCTGCCAGTCAGAGAGGGACCTGGGGGGGTTGATTGACAGCCGGCTGGACAGGAGCCAGCAGTGTGCCCAGGTGGCCAAGAAGGCCAATGGCATCCTGGCTTGTGTCAGCACTAGCGTGGCCAGCAGGGACAGGGAAGGGATCTTACCCCTGTCCTCGGCACTGGGGAGGCCGCCCCTCGATTCCTGTGTTCAGTTTTGGGCCCCTCACTACAAAAAGGACATTGAATGACTCGAGCGTGTCCAGAGAAGGGCAACGGAGCTGGTGCAGGGTCTGGAGCACAGGTCGTACGGGGAGCGACTGAGGGAACTGGGGGTGTTTAGTCTGGAGAAGAGGAGGCTGAGGGGAGACCTCATCGCCCTCTACAGCTCCCTGAAAGGAGGTTGCAGAGAGCTGGGGATGAGCCTCTTTAACCAAGTAATAAGCGACAGGACAAGAGGGAATGGCCTCAAGTTGTGCCAGGGAAGGTTTAGACAGGATATTAGGAAGCATTTCTTTAGAGAACGGGTTGTTGGGCGTTGGAATGGGCTGCTCAGGGAGGTGGTGGAGTCCCCATCCCTGGAGGTGTTTAAGAGTGGGGTTGACATAGCGCTGAGGGATATGGTGTAGTTGGGAACTGTCAGTGTGAGGTTAACGTTTGGACTGGATGATCTTCAAGGTCTTTTCCAGTCTAGATGATTCTGTGATTCTGTGACTGGATTGATGGTCTACAGAGAGGTGCTTATCCCAGTGGGAACTCAATGGTGGTTTTGGACTTTTTGAAAAGAAGCAAAAATATGTTAAAGAGTTAACCAAGAAAAGGTGGGAGTGACTTGCTATACCTGGTAATGGTATGCTGGTTTTGCACTGGAATTTCATGCACCACTTGCTCATCTTTGGAAGTGCCAGAAACAAATAGTGACATTACAGAGGAGCTTAGTCTCTTCCCTACTGGAAAGATTTTGGTGAACAAATGCAGAGTCTGACGCACTCTCCAAGAGTGTTACAGTATCATAGAATCATTTAGGTTAGAAAAGACCTTTAAGATCATTGAATCCAACCGTAAACCTAACACTGCCATGTCCACCACTGAACCATGTCTACACATCTTTTTAAATACCTTCAGGTGACTCAACCACTTCCCTGGGCAGCCTGTTTCAATGCTTGGTAACCCATTTTGGTGAAGAAATTTTTCCTAATATCTAGTCTAAACCTCCCCTGGTGCAACTTGAGGCCGTTTCCTTTTGTCCTATCACTTGTTACTTGGGAAAAGAGGCTGACACTCACCTCACAGAGAGTGGCAATGTTTCCCGTGAGCCGCCTTTCCTCCAGATTAAACAATCCCAGTTCCCTCAGCCTCACCTCATGAGACTTGCTCTTTCAGCAAACTGAGGGAGAAGTGAGGGGCGCAGGCACAGAGCACCTGAAATACAGAGAGAAGAAGCAACAAGGAATCTGGGGACTGTTGATTTGGGACAAGTCTTGCAGTGCCAATTCTCTGCTCTTGGATGGACAGAGGGTGTCCAAAAAGAAAAAATATATTTCCCTTTCTGTCTGCCTTCAGCTGTTCCCTGTTTTATCAAAAAGCAATGACTGGAGCTGGATTTCCTGGTGCTGAAAGTCAAGCAGCAGTACAGCCCACTGATGTCATGACTGGTGCTCCGGGTTCAGTTGACGGGTTGTTTGGAATAGCCTTCTGGGGTGCCAGTCTAAGTTGCTTCTACCCATTAGTAGAAGGAGCAAGAACAATGTCACACAGATGAGCTAGTTTAATTGCAAGACAATCAGAACCAAGCTACTGTTTGTTAACCAGTGGCACATTGTTTATTCTGTCCTTCAAGGCTGTCTACCCATTTTTGCTCCTGCTTTATTTCATCCTCTACCATTGAATATGATCTTTTTACTCCTTTCCACCACTTGAGTAGAAGACTTTCCCTTAACCTCAGGCTTAGTCCTGAATAAAACATATTTTAGATAGCTTACATCTAAGCTTGCTAGCTTTGAAGTGAACTGTGTAAACAGTGTCTTCTATATGAGTTGTGTAAATTTTCTGTGTTCTTTAGCATGGATTCTTCAGTATGTGGAGATACTAGTGTGGGAGGTGCCTCTGCTGGAGTCATGTTTCAAATGCAAACATAAACAGTTGACAGATTGTTACATGACTTTACTGAAGTTTTATCTGTTTGATTTGTTTGATGAAAATCAAACAGCTCTATTAATCATGCTCAGAATATTCTGAAGTAATGTGCAATGTTGAATTTGTACAGAAAATGAGTGTGTGTCTTTTTAAGTAGCTACACAGAATGCACACTGTGAATAAGAGAAACGACTATTGTCTGCAACTCATGCTGGACTGAAGGACAATGTGAAGTTTTCCAGGGCAGGCATTTTGCAGTGGGCTTTTCCTGATGTAACTGTTTTGCTGTATGTGACTTCACAGAACTGCACTTTTGTTGCTGATGTTCTCTAGAACAGAAATATTCTGTGTCTCTGCAGAGTCCCTTACTACACTTACAGAGCTTGCATTTTCCTTAGACTGAAAGGCTGAGCAGTGCGTTTATTTGATGTGGCTCTGGCTATTTCTAATATGAATAATGTCATTGATTCTGTAGGTACTGGCTATCCTGGTAAATATTTTTGGTGGCATTATGCGATGTGATGTGATAGCACAAGGCATCGTTATGGCAGTAAAGGATTTGGACCTAAAAATACCTATTGTGGTACGGTTGCAAGGTGAGTGTGCTTCAGTATGTGTTAAATATATTGCTGTCCATAGTGACAAATGTTCTTGACCTTATATGTTGTGTAGCAAGTTGGCTGTAAGCTGAAGACTGTGGAAAAATAAGGCAAACCTGGAATTCAGATAGTGAGTGTTGACAAGTTAATAAAAAGAGATTTCCTTCTTTTATAACTACTAAAATTGTTGTCTTCTAGATTCATTCACTTAACTTACTTTCGAAACAGGCTTCCTAGAAAATATGAGAATACTCTGGTAGTAGTAGTCTCCTGTTAAATAAGAATAGCATTTTATCTGTTTCTTAAGGTACACGAGTTGATGATGCCAAAGCTTTAATAACAGCTAGTGGCCTCAAAATCCTTGCGTGTGATGACTTGGATGAAGCTGCAAAAATGGTAAGATAGCTTTTTACGAATATTCGTTTCAGAACATAGCCATTGCAGAACATTGAAAAGTTGAAACTCCATTCAGTCAAATAAAGGAAGCTTAGAATGAGCCACAGTGCCAGTTGTTACCAGGGCCTGAAGCAGATGCTTTACAAGTTAGTAAGTACATATTTAGAGGAACTATACAGTCAGAAGTTGTTATGCCCCAGGAATTTCTGCATTTGAGACTTTTCCTTTTTCCCTCTCTCTGAAAAGCAGATTAAAAAATAGGTTTAAAACAAAAAAATAAACCAAGTAAATGACCAGATCAGTCACTCTCCTTGGTAGAGGAATGACTAAGAGTTTAGCTTTAGTAGTTGGAAGAAAATACTTAAATTGAGGTAGCTGAAAAATGAAATGTAATGCTTCATTTGATAAAGCACTGTATTTCAGTGTACATGATTAAAAATGAACATAGTTGATCATCCTGTTGGCTCATAAGGTAATTGGATATTCGGATATTCAGTCAGGTTGTTTGTGATTTTTTTTCTTTTTTTTTTTTTCCCTGCCTCCCCCTGCCCCCCGGTGTATTATGTTTTGCTTTGTTTCCTGGGGTTGAAGCTCTAGAAGCAGCTGTAGATTACTTGGAGGAAGAACTTGTTTATCTTGAAAGTATGGCCCTCTGTTTTAAGGAATAGTATTCAGTCCTGCTAGGCTGATCAAGCTTTGGTAAGGTCAATGGAAATCTTCCCTAGCAGTACATATGGGTCTTTAAGCTATACTGCATCTACATAATGTATCTTCTAAAGCTGCTGTTGAATCTGAAGTTCTCAGATGAATCATGGAGCCATGCAAATGGAGTTAAAATTAGTTTTGTAATCTTAAATTATCTGCATCTGTAGAAGTACTTTCGAAAGGGTTACAGGTTTTTTTGTATGTTGCCCATAGGTAATTCCTTAAACAGGTTAGGTTTCTGTAGAATGATGCCATGAATGGTATAAACAGATGGATGAGGGTAGATCAGGGTACTAAGCTGAGTATTCAAAGCAGTGGTTATAATCAGTGATGTTAAAAGTACTTTTTTTCTACCTAAATATTCAGCAGGTGTCTGTGAATTATTCTAGCTAACTAGTATTTTAGCTGCTTTTGAAGTTAGATAATGTGAATGAGAAAAACATACTACAGTTGTGTAGCAATGGTAAAGATAAAAATTTGTGTCTGAAAAAAATTAGAAGGCATCTGGTGGATTTTATATCATGGGGAAACTTACAGTTCTGAATCTCTATTTTCCAAAAGAGCCTTTTAGTTGTAATATTTGATTCTAAGCAGGAAATAATTGATAGAGGTTTTGAGCTATTATGCAAGAAGTTGAGGCTGCTCAGGAGAGAAATAACTTTTAGATATATAGAATCTCTGTGAGTGGGTACCCCAATACCTCCCAAGAAAACAAGGTGCCACATAAAGTTACCAAGATAACTTGTAATGAGAACCAGACATCATGTAACCATGTGAGATGTTTTCTAGAAGACTTGGCTGATCTTTCATTTAAAAGTGATTAAGAAGCACTGGATTAAGAATTAATCCCACCCTGCCCCTACCCCCCCTTAAGATGTTGCTGATGATTCTCTGGCATTACTTTAAAAAAATTGGTCTAGCTCACTCAAATTAGGATTGTTTTGAAATTAAGTCTTTATTTTCTGTTTTTCAGGTGGTGAAACTCTCAGAAATAGTAAGCTTAGCAAAACAAGCTCAGGTGGATGTAAAATTTCAGTTGCCAATTTGAGAAATGTCATGCTGGTGTCTAACATGTTCTCTGAAATACTGTGTTCTGTGGGGTATTTTTAATTTTTTTGTGTGGAGGTTTTGATTGTTTGACAGGCGCACAGACTGAAGTACCTGGTCTTTAATGTTAACATTCAGAATGGTCAGAGTTCTTGTAAAAGCGTGTATTGCTGATATTTAGTCCTTAGCTGTTCTCAAGCCTCCAGCTTCTGCTGCAGAATGTCACTTGCAATATACTTCTGCGTTGTCCAAAGTAAAGCTTCTGGTTGAAAAATAATTATTCTGAATGAATTCTGAAGTTATACTTTACTTGTAAATTTGTATTAGCCTTTGTTAAAAGTAAATATGACTAGAGTATCTAGTTGTCCATGTAGAGAAATGTATTGAAACGGTATTTTATATTGGAGACAGTTGTACTTAGCAGTATAAAGGACATGAGCGAATCAATCGTTATTTATGAATAGGTGCATTTGAACTTGATCAGAAACATTTTTAGAAGTGCTTCACTGAAGTGGCTGGTAACTCTTCTGGACAACTTGTTTAATCACTACAAAATATACTGTAGCACTTAGATTTTCACAATTTCCGGTCCTTGCAAAAAAAGCATCATGTAGTTTTATATATGAACAAGTATTTACCAAACTTCAAGGAGACAGACTGCCTAGAGAATTAAAATGTCTATTGTACATTGCTAATAAAATTGTACATTAATAAAATGTCTCCCAAAACTTATACTGTGTCTTTCTTTATATATCACCATTCTGATAAATTGCATATTAAACCATATGGATTAAATCCATATTAATCCATATGGATTAAACCATAATTTAAGATAGCAAGCTAAAAGCTTTTTAGGATTGTATCTACAATAGCACATATGTTAATTTTCTTCCTCCTTGAATTGCATTGTGTGATTAAAAACACGTGAACTCATGCTGTGTTGAAAAGGTTGGACAGATACCATGCATGTAACAGCTTACTGAAGTGGCCATAACTGACCTCTGCACAAACAAATATGCGGGAAAATGTTGCTTCTACTAACAAATCTTGTATTAACTGTTAATTTTTGACACCTTACAATGCTGTTGATTTTGGCATTACATAGAACTGGGAACTTGGATGATGATCCATTTACCACTTAGTTTCCAAATGATGTTAAGTTTCTATGACTCTTTTTTTGTTGTAGTTTTTAGGGTTTTTTTGATTAAAATGCTGTTTTCTTGGCTAATGATAGTGTAGTTTTTATCATGAAGTAATGGAGACTTGTCTGTGGTGGGATTTCAAAATGGAAAATCATTTAATCATGAACTGAGGACTTAAAAGGATTATGTGAAATGTGGGGAAACTTGCAGTCGATCATATGCGGTTTTGAGGTGGATAAGATAAATGCAGGAACTATTTAAACTAGCATGGCATATTTCATAGTTTTTTGGCAGCACTAAAGAAAATCAGCAGAAATTAAACTCACTCTGAAATTGAACTGGATTATTTTTGATCCTAGTTGGTCTCACAACTGACTACTGCACACTGTTGATCCAGCATGCAAAATTGGGCTTCTGGGTATGCTTGGAACTGCTTTTATTCAGGGGCCTTGAATGGATTTGCAGAGATAACTAGTTTGAACAGATCTGTTAAGCATTGAGTAATTTCGAGAATACAATTCATTTCTAGCATGTGGGTTTGCATCTAGCCTTATGTTTTTACTTTTAAAAATCTGTGTGGAATGATAATATTCCAGGTTCATAAAGAATTTTTTTTTTTAAACATACCAGGCTAATTCTTTCTAAATCAGAGCAAGGAACAATGAGACAAAAGTGACTTGATGTTGCCAAAAATGACAGATGGAAATGGTCTTTTAGTACAAATTCTGGATTAGAATGGAGGCAAAACTACATCCTGCTGTTACTCCAGAATTTCCCTATACCCTATTTGAACTGTTAAATGTAGTTGAATAGGGGAGAGGGAGCCAAGACAAAGTGTTTTCCATCTTTGAGAGGAATGTAAAATACGGACATTCTCAGTTAACGTATTCACAAGTAATAGACATGGCAGAAAGCAGTGTTTTGCCATTAGGGTAATCCTAAAATCCATAGTATTCCTTTAACAAAGGATGAGGAATAGGTGTGGCATAGGAAGGTGGCTGCATATAATTTCCAGACCAGGGTGTTCAGAGTGTACCAAATCACTCTTGATGCTAAAATAACCATCTGTAGAGTGGAAGATAGTTGCTTTAAGTTACTTCAGCAATGCTTATTGTAATGCAGATAATTGGAAAAATGTTGAATTTCCCTTTGGAAATAGCAGTGTGTAAGGGGTTGGATATAGTGTCTCAGACAGTGACATGAGAGGCATGGGAGGAGTGTGAACAGTGATATGAAGGACTGTGACCAGGATGGCATATATAAGTGGTGTATATAGGTGCCAGGCATGCCCCTTTCCAGAGATAGGGGTCTGCTGGAAATGTTGTTTCTTGTTATTTCACTTGAAGAAAACAGTGATTGACTGATTTGTGTTGAGTATCTGGAAACTAAGCAGGCACATGAAGATTGCCTTAATTAAGAAGGTACTAGAATGCTATGACCTTTTAATTATGTATGCCTTAATCGTTCTTCAGACTGTTTTGCCTAAATCAAAGTATGTTGCAATCAAGGAATGTTAATCCATTTAGTGTGTAGTTTGTAATTTAAAGGCCCAAAGGAACTAACTGAAAAATAATTTAAAGGCCCATGTAGGAACTAACTGGATCTACTTAAAACCTTGTAAACAACCTCCTTACCTGTACTGTATTGTGATATTAATAATCAAAGATTACTAAAATTAGTCTGTACAGGCAACAGCAAAATTTCTAACAAAGTCAACAAAACTTGAAAAGTGTGTAAACTTCTCTACAGATGAGAGCTTCAAAGGAACAGGAATTTTAATGACAGTAAAAGGAGTTTGTATTAGATGACTTGTTGCCTTTTGATTCGGTTGTTATCAGTGCAGTTTTTTGTAACTGTTTTGAGATATCATAAAAGCAAATGCCTTTTTATAAGAATTGTGTAAGCACTACCAACCTTGAAATTCTGATATTAGCTGTTCTCATGTTCCACAGCTATCTCAAGTGTTAAGACTTGTGGGATGTGACCAATGTGCTTGAAGACAGTTCTAGCAGACGTTAAGGGTGAATATTATACCATGAGTATTCAAAAAGTTTAAGGGTTTTTTAATGTGTTATCTGCTGATCCAGTTTCTATTTAATGTATTTAACCACTTTCTACTGTGATACTTCAGTGAAATAATTGTCCTTCATGAAAAACATACAATAGGATTCTAAATAGTATTAATATAGATACTGTTGTGGACATACTCAAGATTTGTTTAAAACAATTCTTGTGCTAGAATTCCAATGTTGGACAGTTTGAAAGAAAAGCTTTGAAGGAGCTGGGAATAAATCTGTATTTCAAATTACTAATAAGTCTAATGCATTTAATGTGGGGAAAGCCTGTATAGTAACCCCCTGAAGAACACTGCAGCAAGGAGAACAACTTGTTTCATGAAGGCTCAAGTAGGTAGCTTTGTACCTCGTGCAGATGAAAGAGTAACCCAGGATTAATGGAGGCTTAGTTGCAAGATAATAGTACTATTTTAAAACAAATATTTAAATTCAGCTATCAAGCTGATATGAACAAAAGGTCAGTGGAGGATGTGCCTGAAGCAGTAGCTCACCTTTGAGCTGTGCAGGGACTGTAGACAGAAGGTAGTGAGTTGCCACTGTTTTGTAGTGGGGAACCCCTACCTCAACATACCAAGGCTTGCTTCTGAATCATGATGTCAGTCTGCCTGATTAACCTCTTTGCCTGACAGAGACTATCACTGCAGGTGGTATCTTTAATATCTGCTGTATCACCATCATGGGAAGCTGCAGTGTAAGAAAACTTCTGTACTGGCCAGTGTTTTGTGAAAGATGTGTGTTAAGGTTTTCATCTTGTGAGGGGGGGGTCAGGAAGAGAAAAAAGTGCAGTGTAGCGAGCGGAGACTGGGACCAAGGGAAAGGAGGAGACATCAACTGTCTCTGCCCAGCAAGTTACCTGTCAGTCAGTTTGAAGTACCAAGCACCTGAGGAAGAGGAGAAGAGTTTATTACTAGATTTAATTTAAAGCCTTGCCATTCCGGCCAGCCTGGATAGATATCGGCAGCCTTGTGTGTACTTGCTGCAAAGCTTTAAATATGAACTTGTAAATACCACTGAAATTCAGTACCTGCTGTTCTACATGATAAGGACTGACTGCATGGGTCAGGTAAAATGTTCACCTAGTTAGGAGATGCCTGGGAAAGGTATTAGATCTGGGTAAGCAAATATACTCTCCCAGTCAGCAGCAATTTGGGCTTTGGAGTATTGTGTCTACCTCTGAGTAACAACTGAGGCAAAACTACTCAAAACTGGCAGTGGCTGTGCTCTGGAATTCCTATCCTGCAGGTGAGCTTTAGCACATCAGGTGCGTTTATTTTCATTTGAGATGAATAACTGAAATACCCCGCAAACTAAACTATGGGGGTTTTTTAGTCAGTTGAAATAATTAGTTCTGTAAGATGGTATGTCATAATTAAGCAATCCTTAAAATGTAATGAAAGATTTTCTTCAAGTGTGTGTTAAAGTGCAAGAAACCTAATGAAGGGCCTGTACACACAGGTGTTCAACTGCTTTGAGTTTTTTTTTTCTTATCCCATTTACAACCAATGGCAACATACTCTCATACGAAGGGAATGATGAGGCAGTCAGGTGTGTTTTCCCATGAAGAACAGGGAACAAAGGAGTAAAGTCACTCAGGTGTGGTGGATGGTAATTGGCCAGTAAACGTTTTTGCTCACAAAAAAATCTGAAAGACAGACCTTACTGAGAATTGATTTCTTAACAAAGTGTGGGTTGTTTTTTTTCTTTTACCTGACTCCAAATTTCATCTGTTAAAATGCAAGAAACTCTACAGATGTCTACAGAGACAGAGGGAACAATGTGTGAGCAATAGATACACAGCAGTGGGGATAGTTTATTCCCAATAGAGTTGTGGTCTTTTGTGTCCACAGGGTTTCACAGGCAGTAATTAAATTCAAATTGTTTGGGGGGGGGTGGGGTGTTGTGTCATCCCCGTGTCTGTGTGTCGTGTCCCGTCCCGTCCCCCCCCCCCCCCCCCCCTTTCTTCTGAACTGGTATGCTCTGGACTAAATGATCTTGTTTGGTCTTCATCTACACTGAAGTTAAAAAACACTGTGAGGGGGCTCTACTGGTGTTCCTGTTTCCCACAGTTTCTGTCTCCTGCTGTAGCTTCTGCTGCTGCATGAAATCTTCACCAGTCTGTTTCTTCTCAGTGATGGCTGATTTCTGCAAATGTCGAGGGGCAACATGTGGAGGGAAATGAGACATCTGAATGGGTACAGCTTGAATAAAAGACTTCATTGCAAATAACATGGAACTGCTATTTGTGGGTTTTTTATACCTCACCCCAATTCTGAGAGAGCACGCCAGTAGTTTTATATGTATTTATATGCTCGTGTATATGTGTGCATTCGTGTCTATGCATGTGTATGTATAAATATATTGCAAGTGATATTAATGTATATGAATTTGGGCACAGTGTTTATCAGTTCACTGTGGTACAAAGTACACTGTATTAATGGTGAGTGTTCTCATTATTCGTGGCCCTTTTAAACAGAAAAGATACATTGGGGGAAAGAGCCAGTATTGCCTCTTGTTGTGAGCATCGCCTGGGAGAGGTGATGTACTGTTGTTGCACTATGCATTTCTCTGCTACTGCTAACTTTGTTATCCCTTTAAGTGCAGCTTGCAAAAGGTGTGGGTTGCTAGAGCTGTCGGTAGCTTTGGGAGCAAGCTGTGCACTCAGCACTTGGGAAGTTTAGGCTGCTGAGAGAATGATTTGTGTTCATTGAAAAATAGCACCATACCTGAGGGACAAAAACAGGACCTGGGACTCAGTCCTATGAACTTGCAGAAGAAAGCTCTTTCCTCTTCTTTTTTACCATACTTCTGACCTTTCCTGCACTAGGCAATGTAAAATCTTTTCACCAAAAAGAGCCATGCCAGGTATTGGATGTGAGTGAGCTGATCTTACGGCTCAGCTGGGTCTATGCACTGTGGCTGAGCAGGTGGATAGCATTCATGGTCCTTGCAAAGTTGGCGGCTAATGGAAGACCCAAAACTGCTTCCTGGCCAGCAATCCAGCAACTTTCAGTCTTCACTAGCTGCTTTCCCCTTTTCTCTGAACTAATCATCTGACTTGTTCAGGGGAATAGCAAGTATGCTTCTAATGTTTTCCTTACTTTTAATTTATGATCCCAAAGGTAAGCAAGCCACAGTGTTTCTATTTATGATCTTAAACAGCTTGCAGTATTGTCCTTACAGTAGAAGGGACAAAAAAAGAAGAAAAGCTAAATCTAGTGAAACTTGCAGCTGTGAGTTACTGGATGGTGCTCGCATTGCTGTCACAAGACTAACGTGCCTGCTGGGGTATTTATCTCCTCATGTGGGAACAGGAACAACACAACACCGATATGATGATCAGGTCGTTCGTTTATTCTCAGATTCTGGTTACATTTATAGTATTCTAAGTTCCATACACATGTGGTTATCTGTTTCTAATAGGCTGCATGCATTGTTCAGGCGCTTCTACAAGCATTTACATTGGTTAGTTATATTTGCGTAAATAAATCCCCAACCTTGCCAAAACTTCTTTATCTCATATCTTTGTTCTGCACAAACTGGTACACTTCAGCTGACCACAGCTGCTACTCCTTTTGCTGACCACAGGTGTTAATTTTTTTTGCTATCTGTTGCTAACTTTGTCTTTGCTTTCTGTACTTTCCTGTCTGCATTCTTTTTCACTGACTTTTCCTTTGGCTTTGTATGTTTCTATCTACATTCTTTTCCCATCAGCTTTCTTGTCTGCATGCTTTCTGCATTAGCTTCCATCTAATGCAGCCCAGACCCTACACGTACCCTTCAATCTCCTGGTCTCCCCAGCATGTCCTCAACCTCTCATTGCCATGGGAGGTCTGTTGCAGTTTGGAGCAGCCCCATGACTGGTGTTTGCAGTGATCAGACATGATTACCTCTGACACCTGCCATTTCCTTTCCTCTAAGAGCAATTGTGGACATGACCCTCTATTAGACAGGGTCCTTGAAACACCAAATTGCACAATTCCGAAGAAAATGGATTTAAAGCAGCTCCTGTCCTTGGTGTTCTTGGAAGGAAAATAATGCCAGTAAAGCACAGTGCTCTGTCAGACAGTCTCCCTGACAGCTTGATACTACCCTTTAAAAAAGGAAAACAAGACAAACCTCTCATCCCCAAAATAACCAATAACACCAAAACCCAAAGTTTTCAACCATGTATTACTGTTTTCTGGTGTTAGGTCCTTGCACCTAGAGCTGCGTAACTGCATGTTCTGTGTGTTTAAAGCAGGCTGCTCTCTTTTACTTGTCCTTTGCCTTCTCTACTGCTTTTTGGCAGCTTGCCTATACGCATCCACTGTGTTGCTTTGATGATTGATTGCTTTTCCACCACAGATCTCTGTCAAGCAATGTTTTCATACACTGCCTCTAATACAATTAATGCCATAACCCTACTTTCCTAGCCAATGCATCATTTGCTGGTTAGGGAATCCTTGTATACCTATCCTTAGGTAGTACCTAATTTATCATTGTTTTATGCAAAAGGTTTTTTAATCTAAAATTGCTGTTACCAAGATGTACTGGGCTGTGATGGAGTTAACATTCTTCAGAGCAGCCCCTATAGTGCTGTGCTTTGGATTTCTGTTTAAGAGAGTGTTGATTACACACTCTTTTGACGATTGCTTGGCAGTGCTTGCACAGTGTTGAGGGTCTCCCCGTTTGTCACTCTTCATCCCCTAGCGAGTAGGCTGGGAGGGGACACAGCTGGGACAGCTGACCCTAAGTGACCAGAGGGGGATCCCAGACCATATGACATCATGCTTAGCAATAACATTGGGGATTTTGTTTTCCAAACTGACTTGGTCTATGACTGTGAGGGCATTGGTCTGCTTGTGGGTGGTGGTGAGTGACTGCCTTTGCATCACTTACTAAACTGTCTCTATGTTGACCCGTGAGTCATCTTGCGTCTGGTTTCCTGTTCTTTCCCCTGTCCTGCTGGGGACAGGGACAGTGAGCAAGCGGCTGTGTGGATGCTTGTGGAACTTTTTGTCTGCCAGACAAAAGTTCTGCCTACTTGTTTTGAAGTCATAGGCTGAATGATTCAAGGGGAAATGACCACCTAAATTCCCCGACCTAGGGCTTGGCACAGACAGGGCCTTTGAGATCTGAATTGCTTATTTTTATAGCATCTGACCCATGCTTAAATATGACCTGCCCACATCAGTGTGTGTCTTGAGTTTTGCAAACCCGGATGGTGTTTTCTCTCTCCTTTTTCATATGCTTGACTTTACCATCACATACTAATTTCTTTGATATCTTTGTGATGAAGTTACTTGGGTGTCCTAGTTGCAATCACAGCTCTGTATTACTTATGCATAACACACAGGTGAGAATGCATAGTTCCTGCCCAGTTCTTTCCAGTTCAACTGGAATAAAGGGGGAGGAAAACATACATATCCCACAGAGTGATGGGCACAACAGTAGGAACGAGGTGCCTTCTTCCCAGCCCCTTCCTTTTAGCTATATATTTCTGCCTTCTTCAGCTTTCATTGCAGATGACTCTTCTTTCATATTTAACATTCATCTTCACAAGCCAAGGCATTTCACAGACACCCTACATTTGTTTATCAACCTCTTCCTTGTTCCTTTTTTTAAAAGTAAAGCTAAAACCATCTCACTCACCTTTGGTTCTGATGTGCTGTCCCAAACAAAATCCCACCTGGTCTCCCTTGCTGATGGGTAACTGCTCTAAGTAGTTGTGATGTGTATCCTCTTTACAGAAGACATCCCATTGAAGAGCTGCTACCTTTGCCAATCCAGGGCCTTGTGAGGCAGCACCATTAAACAAGTGTTCTCCCAGCTCAGGGGAAACCTGGATCTGCCTTAATGGCATGTGAATGACAGCTGGAAAATAAGCACTCACGACTTTTGATAGCCTTGGATGACTTGTGTCAAACCATCCAGTTTCCTTCCATAGCAGAGTAATAGGTCTTGTAGATAAAA
This sequence comes from Athene noctua, assembly GCF_965140245.1. Taxonomy (NCBI): domain Eukaryota; kingdom Metazoa; phylum Chordata; class Aves; order Strigiformes; family Strigidae; genus Athene; species Athene noctua. Next base: position 234,162,072 of record NC_134037.1, on the reverse strand, counting down.
GAGAAGCTGTAGATAACCATGTTGCTCAAGTTTTGTGAGGCTTCTGGTACTGTCCAATGTCATATTTTCTTATGCAAGCTGGAGAGCTTGGTTTGATGAAACCATTAGCAGCCGGGCAGGCCAACAGTCAAGAAACAGCAGTTCACTGCAGCGTGGAAGGACCCAGGGAGCGAGACCATACTGTGATCTGTACTGGGTCTACTATAGCTGGTGTTTTCCTTAATAGCATTGGTAATGGGAGAATATGCTCATTAAATGTATAGATGGCATAAAGCTAGGAGAGGCTGCATGTGCATTTGAAGAGAAGAACAAAATTCAAAATTAATTTACAGGGTGAAATTTGAGAGACAAAAAGTGAAGTGTTTCACCTGGACTGTGGTAACAAACACCAGGGAACCAGTAGTCAGACAGCAGTTGCAGAAAAAGAGGGAAGGGAGATAACTAGGGTGTATTGTTGTAGAAAAGGAATACATTTTCAAGGGATGAATAAAGAGAAAGATTGCTCTACTCGATATCTTCAATGGAGTAACACAGGCAGTTTTCAGCATGTCTGGAAAGGTATAGGTCAGTTGGAGAGAGTGAAGAGGAGGCCAGTATGACTGATCCAAGGTATGGAAAACCTGACCTTGGAGGAAAGACAGAAAAACACTGAAGCTGTTTAGGTTAGAGACCCTTCAGCTGAGGGCAGACAAAGTTTACAAAAGGTTGTTAGAAAGAGGGTTAAGGAATAACCTGCTCTCCATGTTTGTTGCAGATAGGATGAGGAACACCAGGCTTAAACAGTAACCTCTGGTTGCGGTTAGACACTAGGAAGGGCTTTTAATGGTGAGGACTGCAAAGCGCTGGGACAGCTTGCCTGGGATGCTGTTGTGTCTTCCCTGCAGAGGCCTTTAGGAACAGGGTAGAGGGGGTGGATTAGACCTTGCCAAATTCCCTTCAGCCCCGTTTTTTCTGTGTTTAACTGCAGTGAGGAACTGTTGCCTTGCTGTTGGTGGTGAGGCAATCCCTCACCATTCCTTAGCTCTCTTCTTTATGGGACATAGGAATGTTCTTAGCTGTGAGGGTGGATTTCTACCCACCCTCCAGACTAAGCCTGTAGCACAGGTGCATCTTCATGCTCCTGGGGCTGAGCAGCTCCTGAGAAGCCTCCTGATGAAACTGCATTTATTGATTCCTGGACTAGCTTTGTTTTCCAGGACTGGTGTTGCTGAGGACAGCTTGACTTCCATGGTTGTGTCTGAGCTCATAATTAAAGGTCAGGAATAAGTTCTCATTGACCCTTCTTTGGGCTGCCTTCCTCCAGGGCAGATATGTCTTGGAGAAAGCTGGTTAGAGCAGTCCAAAACAGAAAGGCAGTGATCTATAAAATAATCAGGGTGAGCAATGAGGAGTTCTCAGCTTGATCTGGTTTAGCAGAACAGACATGCATTAGATCTTGCTTCTACCCTGAAGCACATCCCTCCTTGTTCAAAATGCTTCCTTGTTCCTAGCTGGCAGAGAAGTCCATTGCCTCCCTCAGATTTTCAGCCTCTTTGACAGCAGATATTAAGTTCCTTCAATTCCCCTGAGACTGCTGCTCTCAAAAACCCAGTCTGCAGTTCCTAGTTACAGAGGATTTAAAGGGAGAGAACCATTGTGATGAAAAAAGAAAATAATGCAGAAAAAATGGAGAAGAGCAGTCTGGAACCACAGCTGGATGACCCTTGTATTTAGCTGCATTGTATTTGGGTTGCCTTATCCAAATGTTTTACTGAAGTCTCTCCTGCTTTCCCAGCTCATGTTGCTCTGCTGTCTTTCGCTGTGGGAAGCTGTGACTTTGTCAGAGGGCATCTGGCTCTGCCCTGGGACTCTGCCTCTGCTGCCAGCTCTCTCTGGCCAGGTACCCCCCTGGCCAGCATGGCTGCTGGGCTCAGGTTTCCCTCATTCAAGTAGTGTGCCTGGCAGCAGAGTGTGGGCATGTTGCATGCAAGCAAGAACAAGGGCAGGAAGAACATGACATCATTTTCTATTAGCTAACAGTCCAAAAGCTGAGAGGTTTCCCTCCCCTTTTATACAATTTATATTGCATTGCCCTGTATTATCTGTTTGCTGTCTCATTGATTTGCATACTTCACACAGGCTAAGGTGGCTTCCTACACGTCTACCCATTTACATTGCTCTGAAAAGTGCAAGTTGGTTGGAAGTATCCTGGTTTTACTAGTCTCTGCCTGCAATTACACATTTTCATCAGTATTATTAGTGTTAGCACAGCTTCTCATACCAGATCTGTAGTCTTCTGCGTTTAAAGTTTCTCACCAGTTGACATGCACACTGAGGGAGTTAAATCAGCCCAAACCTACTGGAGGGGTGTTGACTTTGTGTTTAACCTTCAGAAGTACCTTGTCCATTAGATTAATACGCAGACAGAACCTTATTTGAGGCTCTTGTCTATTTTCAGAGTTCATTTTCCTCTGCCTTCGTGACTTCTTCATGTCCTTTTTTAATTTTCGACAAGTCCATACTTGACTGTTCTGAGGAATTTTGCCCATTTCAAGAGGGGTGGGAGATGCAGGACTTGGTGGTAGCTGGTTAGTAGGGAGTCAGCCAAGTCTGGACCTTTCTAGCAGCTTCAGGCAATACACCCTGCCCCAAGCATGAGCTAACACTAAGTGTATGGCAATTGTTCCTTGGAATAAATAGAACTGTCTTGGTTTTCATTTAGATGTATTATAGCCTGGAAAGTTAATGAAGTATTTGGCAGATAGAGACTGGGCTGCAGGGAACAGTTTTGATGGTCCCAGCCTGCATCTTGTAGGAGGTCCTTGCCATGGAGCCACTTCTGTTTGCAGCACCAGCCTGTTGGGAAGGTGGCCATCCTGCAGGTCCTGCGTGCCAGGGTCCCACACCTCCTGCAGGCCAGGGTGAAGTGGCCAAGCAGCATTGTGGCTGCGTGCCACTCTCCTGGGCACCTTCGGGAATTAGAAGTTCACCCTGAAGGAATGGAGTAGGCTGTGAAGAGAGAGTCTTTGGCCTCAAGACTAGAGTTGAGATGAGATGATGCTGCGTGACTCAACATAATGCTGCCCAGATGAATTTTTAATCTCAGCAAATCTAAGGGTTCAAACTGTTTAAGGCCAGAAGCAGTGAAGTTTTGACACTTGCTTTCTTCTTTACATCTTTTTGTCTTCTTCAAATATTTGAAACGCTGACTGAATTAAAGACTGAGCTTCTGGTCACATTCCAGGGTCAGATTTTTGTCAGAAATGGCCTTTTCTTAATATTATACATCTGTCTCATGCATAGTGACGTTCACATGCACATGCTGAGCAAATAGACTATCTTTGGGAGTGATAATGAAAATAAATCAAATGCCCCGAGTTCCTGCAGCTGCTAAGCAGCAATTGAAAAAGCAGAGACATATCTTGTCCCCTTGTTTGTGGTATTTGAACAGTACTCAAGCGCAGCACACAGCTGTGGCTACTCCAGGAAAACTCCCCTACAGCACACCTAAACCTCTGTGGCCACATACACACCAGTCAATGAAATGCATATGGGAACTCTTCCTGGCTCTGAGACTGACTGCTGTGGAGTTGCCTGCTCCCATGCTGTTATACACTCTTACCCCTCCAAAATGGAGAGGACACAGTTGAGAAATCACTCAGGAGCAGATGTTGCCTTCTGCAGTGAAACAATGAAATGACTAGCCCAGAGAACAAGGGGACGGCAGTGTGTATTCCTTATCTCGACTTTAGCAAGGTTTTCAATGCTGTCTCCCATAACATTCTCATAGAGAAAGGGATGAAGTGCAGGCTAGGTAAGTTGATAGTGAGGTAGATTCAAAATCGCCTGAACAGCCAGGCACAAGAATTTGTGATCAGCGGCACAGAGTCCAGCTGGAGGCCAGTCAGTCACTAGTGGTATAGCCAAAAGGCCCATACTGAGGCCAGTGCTGTTTAACATCTTTGTTAATGACCTGGATGACAGAGTGCACCCTTAGCAAGTTTGCTGATGACACAAACCTGGGAGGAGCAGATGATAAATGAGATGGTTGTGCTGCCATCCAGAGGGTCACCAGCAGTTCTAGGGAGCTGATCCTTCCTCTCTGTTCAACACTGGTGAGGCACATCTGGAATGTTTGGTCCAGTGCTGGGCCCCCCAGTACAGGAGAGATGTGGGCTTACTATGGTGAGGCCAGTGCAGGGCCATGAAGATGATGAAGGGACTGGAGCATATCTCATTTAAGGAAAGGTTTACAGAGCTGGGACTGTTCATTCTGGAGAAGAGAAGACTCAGGGGATCTTATCCATGTGGATGAATGTCTGATGGGAGGAGTAAAGAAGGTGGAGCCAGGCTCTTCTCATTGGTGCCTAGAGACAGGACAAGAGGCAATGGGCACAAAGTGAAACACAGCAAATTCTGTTTAAACGTAAGACTTTTTTACAGTGCAGATGGTCAAACACTGGCACAGGTTGCCCAGAAAGGTTGTGGAGTCTCCAGTCTTGGAAGTATTCAGAACCTACCAGGACATGGCCCTGAGCAACATGTAGGATTGTTGGGTAAAAGGAGTCTTTGTGAAAAAGAGTTATTGGCATTCTAGTAAATTCAGCTTGAAATGAAGAATACTCTTCCAATGTGACAAATGGCGCTTTTTTAGCAGTACTGATTATTTGTCCTATCTATTTTACCACTTATTTCCTACTGGACTGAGAAAGTTTAGATTGAAGTGTGGGATACTTACACCACTGATGTCTGTAATGTCACAGAATGAAAGCTTCCAAAAGGAGACACGGAAAAATTAATTGCAATTAAACGATTATTTTAAACACATTCTTAGGGGGTTTTGCCTACTACTTGCTTTCTCCAAACTTCCAGATTCTTGGATGAGCATTTTCCCCATTTTTATTACAGTTAAACAGGAGGGAGGGAAAGTCTGAAGCTTGGCTGGTAAATGCTCTCCTGGGCTATGTTTTTGATTCATATTCCAGCTGCTGGGTCATATGGAGCAGTCTGAATTGCAGAACAGACAAAAGGATTCCCAAGGGAGGTGGCAGCCCTACTTTTCCATCAGCTGAGGGACTAAATGGGGCACTTGAGGGAGCTATTCACCTTCCCAAGGAAGCAGTGTGGAGAAGGAATATCCACCATCCTCTAGAAAAAGAAACTAAATGAAAAGAATGCTTTTTAAAAGAAGTGACAATAATTTGTTTTAAGGAAAAACAGTGCTATTATAGCTCTGCAAATAGAATATTTTGAAATACATAAAGCAGCGCTGTGCTATGGGTAGATCTTCTCTTGCTTATGCTGAAGTTAATACTGGAGTGAGTCTAAATGTTATTGAGGTAAAATATACTCATTATAGATGTTGAAAGTCTGCTTTCAAGATGTGAGGATATTTTGCACAGAACTGTAGTGCATATAGCTACCTATACCAGCAAGTAGATGCTGTACTGGGAGGAGGAAGGGATAAAAAACTAATTTCAGTGGCAGGAGGCCAGTGTCTGGTTCCCTTGTTAATCAGAAGGGAAAACTGAGGTTGTTCAAGAGGAGCAGCAGCCTCACTCCAGGTTTTTCCAACGTGCCTGAGATCTCCCAAGTCAGGCCCCTGTCCTAAGTCTATGCTTAAGAGGAGTCTGTCTCTACTGATTATATGAGAGACTGTCAGTATTAGGCTTTATGCCTCTTTGATTTCAGAACCTACGGGTGCCTGGCAGCTTATTTGGATAGCTAAGTATCTTTAATAGACAGGCCCTTTGCTCTTCATTGGTTTCATGTGAATGCCACCCAATTATTGAAGAAATGTCTGGTACTTACTGGGAGTGGGGAACGCCAAACACCAGGAGCAGAGTTAAGCACTGCAGATCATCTAGCCAGATGGAGATGTAACATGGTGGTCCTGGATGCCTGGGAGAGACCTCAGGGGCTTTGCATGAACACCCTCAAAATGCCAGTCTCTTCACTGGTGGAAAGTGAATGAAATCCCCTAAAAGCCAAGCCAGATTCTAGTTAAAGCAAACAAAAATAGCTAGTTAATGGACCTAAACTAGAGAAGTCTTTCATACAGATTTATAAAAATATGTTAGGAAAACAAAAGAAAATTACATTTAGCTGATTTACTCTAAGATCATGTTTTCTCTTACTTTGCACTTGGCCATGCTTGCTTGCCCAGCTCACACTTTGCATTCTGAGACTGATTAAATATGCTACTATTTAAACCCTTCTTTAAGGTCTTCAGTGGGATCCTCTTTGGATTTAAATCTTCCCTAGGTTCCTCCTTCAACCCCACTTTTGATGGATCTTTAACCCATGGTGAAGGTCGTGCCTTCTCCATATGAAAAGCACACATACTCCTGCAGCAGATCAGGTGTACTCTTAGGTTCTCGATGCGATCATGAACAAATCATGAATCCACAAAGAGCTGAAAGGTTTTTCTGTCCCTGAGAAGGCATGGTGGAAATAGCAAAGTGAAACATCTCTAAGCTCTCAACCTTGTGTTTCCTATTACTGTACAAGCTGTCAGTCATACCTGATACAAGAAATTAATGTGAGTGGTTTATTGATAGTTTCCTGATGAGACCAGGCATGTTGGTACTCTTTTGCCTCATGGATGTAGCAACCAACTGGAGGTAAGTGTCTTCTTACCAGGCCATCTCTGTCTCAGAAGAATCGAGAACATGACAGAGGGGGACAGGGAGAGTGTTGAGGTGGCTTTTCTCCTTCCCAGTGCAGCCCCAGTCTTTGAAGTACTTGGGAGATAGGGACCCACCATCCTACTGCAGATGGGGGCCAAGCATCTTTGTTATGATGCTGGAAGGATGAAGGCTGGGAATCAAAACCCACCCAGGCAGATGTGCATGAGGGTGCTGGAATTGTGCTCCACTGGCCTGGAAAACGAGGGCAAAAAGGTTGGTTCCTCAAAGAGCCAAATGTGCTGTTTTCTAAACTAAAGTAATTTCTTGGCTGTCAGTGACAGCTTCTATTTAGGAGGATCCTGTTTTATAGCTGCAAATGAAAAGAGCTGCTTGGCAGCTGGCCAGCAGCACAGCTACTTAATTTACCAATGAAAACTTTGAGGAAATGGGGAAAGTTTGCTAGATAGCAGGTCTGCTATACAGCAAACTGTGTTTCTTCTTTATGCAACTGAAAATCGAAGAAAAATTTGAAGGATGACAGAAATATATTTTGTGTTCCCAGATTTACTGAACTGTACAAAATGAGTAACTAGAATATGTGGAGTAACTCTGCATTTACCTTTGTCCCTCTTCTCCTAAGTGCCTTTGTCCCTGACAGCCATGAGGACCACCTTAGACCTCCTTGGCTTTAAGGCAGTCAGGCTCTTGCCCTTTGTGTAAGGGTAGAGTGGTTCCAGCCTGCTACATCTGGAGCTCTGCCAAAAAAATATATAGATAAAAGGTAACTTCCTGAATGTCTCCTCCTGGGATGCATCTCACTGCCTGAAGAGCGAGTGAAAAATCTTCCCCATTGCTGAGAGCTCAGAGGCCACACCAGAGGGACACTCACATCCAAGCAACCAGGAAGAGACCATTTTATTAATGATGGTCCTTGTTGCTAGAGCATGCTTTCTTCTGGAGATTCTCCTCATAAAAACCGCCCTTCATGCTGCCTGCTGACACCTGTCAGCTTTATGGACCTTGCAATGAGTCAGTCACCGAACTGGGCTTAGTAATGTAAATTTGCATTGGAACAATAATCATTATGTGACTCCATTGACATACATCTCAGTTGGCAACTCTCCTTAAGCATAGGCTCATGTGGCACTCCATATCTTCCCAATCTACCTCAGCTTACCCCAGCTGGTGGAAGAAATAAATTCTGTGGGTTTTAATTTACCTCCCAGCATTAGCATTGCATGTTGTTTAATTACTGTTGATTTTGGAAGACCCAGGTACCAAAGTTTGTGCTCCACTCTCCTTCACAGTCAGCTGTGCCTTATGTCCCCAAAAACTCCAGTTGCCCCCTCTTCACCCACACCTATACCCAATGATTTCTCTAAAACTTCTGCAAAGCCTTTTGACGTTTCTAGCCTGAGATTCTGCAGCAGAAGGAAAGTTAAAATTTAGGGCAATATTAAGTTAATTAAACTTACCATCAAATTAATAACACAAGGAGTACTGTGCAGACCACATTATTCATTTTTCATGTTTTATTCAGTAAAAACTCCATTTTTAATGCACTTAGCATTACTGGAGAAATTCTACCCTGCTATGCTAGAGTTTCAAGGCACACAAGCGTTTCTGGAGTTCTGTATTTAAAGTCAAAGTAATTTTCACTCAAGTGGTAAAAGATGCAAAATTAATAAAAAAATTGAGAAATCTCTGGTTTCTGGGAAAGAAAAAACAGTCAAACATGGGGGACAAAATTCCTATATGGTTAAATGAATTACTTTTAACTCATCACTTTTTCTATTATCTAATTTCCTAGAACTCCTGCCATTCTCCTCAGCACCAGTTTTGTCCATAGACAAAGTGGCAGTTCACCTCTTAAAGGTTTTTCTAAGGATCTCGGTGCTGAAACCTTGCTGCATCATTGTGGCACATCCCAGTATTATCTGTACAGCTCTGCTCCTGACCACACTGCACAAAGTCATTATTTATGAATAATACAATGAAATACTACATGGTATAAAGTTAGGATGGTGAGGTTGTGTGCTCCTTCAGGTTGATTTTTTTCTTCAAGTGCAGCCAAGCAATAGCTAAATGACATGTTTCAAAGAACTATGGATATTCCATTCCAAGGGGACTGTGGATTATGCTCTGAAAGAACTAGTGCAAAATGAAATTATGGGCACAATAACCCAATGCATGCTTTGGAAAGAGGCAGTGGGAATGTAACTTCCCTTGGAGAAAGGAAGGAAATGAATGAAAACTTAAAACATGGCACAGAGACAGCATTATTAAGAAATAAGGCGTAAGGAAGGAATCATTAGGAAATGTGCAGCTATGGCTGCAACACAGCACAAGGGAGAAAGGGAGATCAAATGAGCATATTAGGTGCTTCCTCGCTTAATTGCTACATTTATTAAAAGTTATTGTTGATACAGGAATGGGTAGACCTTCAAGGAAAAGCTGCTGCTGGATGAGAGTGTTGAGTTTCACTTTAGTGTTCAAATTTAGTGCCTTTCCTTGTGCAATGTGCAGAGTTGCAATCAAACCAGCAAAGCCGCCTTCTTGCTAAATCCCTCTGCTCAGAGGAAGAAAGGACCAGGTAGCTCAACCTCTGTGGAAAAGCACTCACCCAAACTCTTCAGGATTGCTGTTATCACCCTATGAGTCTTGATAATTTCTTGTATGTCAACATTCATCCATTCCTCTGAGTTTTTCCAGATACCATCTAGGTTTGACAGGAGGAGAAAAAAACAGATCACTCAATAGTGAATGAAATATTTTGATGCCTTGCTATTAGAAGTAGTTTGAAAGAGACCTATGCATCCAGAATGCTGAGTCTGTGGGTTAGTGCTGAACCTGCTGGGGAAGAGGTGGCTGTGGGCAAAGATCCCCAGCATCTGTGGTGGGTGAAGCTGGAAAAGGAGGAGGAATACTGCAGTGGCTGCAGTTGGATTTCCCCCACTCAGCTGCCTTTCATCTAGGAGCTGTGGCCGGTATCAGTACGGCTGAGGAACTGTGATGGCATCCAAAGAGCCTTGAGCACAGTGGAGACCCTTCCCTACACCCTGTTCAAGCTGCAAGGTTAAGAGGGGGTTCTGCAATACCATTCTTCTGCCTTCAATCTACTCTCCCCACTGGGGTTAGATCTCCCAGATTATGGGCCATTTGTGTCTGTGGAGAAGTGCAAAGGTGCTTGTGGACAGTCCAGCAGGGTTGGATTGTTTTAGAGGTGAGACTGCATTAGATGTTGGGTTTGCCAGAGCTGGAAAATAGCTTTTTGCTGCAATACGTGTCCATGTGAGTGCTTATGCGTGATACCTTCTGCATCCAGGACAAGAAGACATCATGTTCACTTCTACTCTTTATCTTTTTCTCCCTTTCATCCTTCCTCTACCTCGTTCTGCCATCTGCCACATTTATGTTCAGCAAAGTCTTGCATTTACAATATTATTTTCCTGACATCTGGAAATAATGTTTAAAATCTGTATTTTTTTTTTTAAATGCAACAAGCACACCCTCATCCAGGAGAGCTAAGGTTATTCTTCTAGACCAGAAGAATAGCCCGAAGACTTCTTTATTTCCCTTTTAAATCAGAGTCTTTTCTAGTTCTCAGACACTTCATGAATTTTTATCTTCCATACTGGCATTCCTGTAGCACGATGGTTGGTAGACCTTGCCAACATGCTTCAAGCCAGAAGCCTGGGGAGCATCTTTAGCATCAAAAATAAAACTCTGTTCCTGTGGCTGTTTGAAGAAAGGTGTGAAAAGCGGACTTTGGTAGTGTGATATTCAAGTGCTGGAATGCCCAGAACAGAGCTGCTGTTTCCAGGAGGAGAATTCACAAGGCTGAGTGACACCTAACCAGTGAAGGAGGGAGATTTGTGTGCCTCAAAGCAGGATTAGCATTCTTCATCAGTCTGAGTGGGGAAATGAGAAACAACTGAAAGCATTCCTGAAATAACTGTCTACCTGCTACTGTGGTATTTATACCATCTCTTTGATATCTGTTAGCTGGGGCCTTCTCTTCTCTTTAGAAGAGATGGTGTGAAAATATTGAATACTTTTTAGTAACTTATTTAGGTTCCTGCTCAGGAAATGAGACATAGTTTCTAAATCATATTTAATCTGAAAAGGCTTGAACCTATGTTTCCCCTTTCTCATTTTTACTAAACCTTGCAGATAACAATAACTAAAAGAAAAAAAAAATCCACTCAAAGGCTAGTCATTTACCTCATGGAAAAGGCTGGCTCTAAAAGCTGATAATGTTGCAACTATGAAGAGATTTCAGGAGATGGAGACCTGTGATAGCAGGAGACTAAAGGTGCCTTCAGGAGATCTCTCTCCTCTGTTCTCAACCAAGTCCAGACCTCCCTCAACATCTGCATCTATCAGGATGTTTAACCCAAAACCTGAGGGTTCTCAGTCCTGAGGGGATAGGACAGGACAGCTAAGAAGACACAGAATATGGTACAGGGTACAGTGCTGGAATGAGGGTTTGGTTTCAGAGTTGCCATGGGTCTGAGCGGGAGCTGTTGTCTGACCCTTGCACAGAAGGAAGGTACTGCTGACAGCTGCTTGGAGATACTGACCCTGTCACCTGATGGGGTCAGGAAGGAGCTGCAGCTGGAAGGTTCTTCTGCATTTGTAGCTCCTGTGCCCTTTGCTGGTTGCTCAGGCTTGCAAGGCAACTCTTGTCTTCCCCAAGTACTGAGCTCCCTCTGAGCAGAGAGCACCAGCCACATCCCGTGGCAAGAATATTGGCCTGAGAAGCAGCAACCTGGCTGTGGGTAGTGGTGGTACAGCAAGTGACCACACACTGGCCTGCTTTGAGCACATACACAGAGAGAAATTTTGCCATTGAAAGGTAAGATGAATGTAGCTAATGACACACTGATGTAGTGCCTAGAACTTCTCAGCATCTTGTGCTCGAAAACATTGGCATGACCATGCCTTCAAAACAGAGACGTATTACACAATGACAACTCAAAAGGATTATAAAACCATGTTTAGTTTACAGCGTGTTGTATGGGCTCACTGACCTATTACTCAGAGTGATATTTTTCATTTACTGGCCATGTAGCATGGTTTGATTTATAATGTGCAGCTTTAGATACCAACCCTGCCAAAGAACACAGTCAGTGTGGAGTGGTCAGAAAAGCCACACTGCATGCCTAGAAAGTGGGTCTCTTTCGTTGGACAATGGGCCTGTGGGGTAGATGTCTCACTGAAGGGTCTGAGCACTCTCAGCATGGTTTCACTGAAAGGGAAGGGAGATCTGCGCCTTCTGCATTCAGCCTGGAGATGAGGCTTTTGCAACAGCAACTGCTTTGCCTTTTGCATTGTTGTCTGAGTAGTGTCACTGGGAGAAAATTCCAAATGGAGACAGCTCGTGGTCATGAATTATACAATTCCCTGCTTTCACATTAGGACTCTACAGCAGCCATGGAAATCCAAGGCTGACAGTTCAAAGTGACTCTCCTGTGTCTCTTGTGTTGCAAACATGGGAAGAGAGGTGATGTTATGTACTCAAGTGGGCTGTTGGACTGAATAAATAGATGCTTTTAGATGCAAAGTTCATACAATGGCATTTGAGGATGCTATTGGGTAATAAATTCTGTGAATAATAAGACATCACTGAAAGCATTCAAAAGTCTACACAGTAACTCAGGATGAGGGCTTTGAGAGAGACTTGCAGCAATAATCATAAATGTCAGCACTGTTTCGAGGAGGTGGATAGTGGATGAGTGCCAAATGATAAGCTCTGGTTTTGTTTTTACAATGTTTACCTTGTTTGTCTGGGTTGCCAGGCTGAAATTCAAGAATCAATCAGCAGGCTATAATGGACGTATTTTCATTATGCCACAAGGAGCCTCTAGCGTCTTTCACTCATGTATTATTCACAGAAATGGATGAACAATTAAGTAATCTACTACAGCATGCAAATCCCAGGATATCTGCACAGCTTAAAACTACATTGAGGTCCAGGCAAAGCCCCCACTGTCCCACAGTTGCCAAGGCAAGACAAAAATTTTGTGTTATTGGAGCAGTGTAACCACCTGACACGTTCCTTTTAACTCGAGCACTGGGAGACTGCTGGACACAGAGGTGCCAAATGTCTGTGCTGAGAGGTCTTTGAAGTACCTTCAAGATGGACATTAAGATCCTTTCCATCTCTAAACAGTTCAGGGGACATAGTCTCACTTTAAGACAGAAGATGCTTATATTTGTCTGCCACAGAAAATAAATGTTATGCCAAAACTACCTGTTTGTGTAACAGTGGTTGAGGCTAATGTTATATGAGGAACCCAGATAGAGCTATTTCCAATTATTCTAATGTTTTCCAAGTGTTAGCAGAAGTGTTTCCCCATTTTTCTTTTATATGTACATTAAAAGTTTATTCTAGCAGGGAACTCAATATTAGCATTCATTGAAAGTCAGCTGGGAAGGGTTTATATTTATTTTCCAGGATTTCACATATAAAACCTTGAAGACAAATGCTCTGCAATGCTTTCTGAAAAGCCCATAAAGACAGAAATATAAACTGTATTTTGTGGGAGACATTGGCTGGTGTACAATGGGCAAAGCAAGGAGCGTGCAGGAACAGCCCCAGTGCTTCCTTGGAGAGCTGGATACTGTTCTGCCTCTGCCAGAGATGCAACACGTGAATGTTTTTCAGTCGAGCATTTCCCTGCTCACATGCTTCTTATTTTCTGGATAGCTTCACTATGACTCAGAGCCTGTATGCTAAGAGCTGAAACTCTGGTCAGTGGGAGATGTTTTTTTTTTTTTTTCTGACTGTGCATGTAAAGTGCTATTTAATACTAACTACTCAAAGATCCGACTCTGGGTCTCCCAACCTGAGGAACTGGAATTTGTCAATGTCCCTCAGTACCATGTCTTGTCGCTTCTCCTCCCACCTGTGAAATGGAAAAATGCTCCCTTGACACAAAGAGGCTTCGTGTGAAAAAATCAAATGGCTTGATTCTTGTATTTCAGCCTGGCAACCCAAACAAATCAAATGGGATAATGATGGGTCCATACAAACATTTTCGTAGTCAGAGGAAGGGCTTAAATACTGCGCTATGTGTCAAGGGGTGAACTCTGAGAAACAAGAAGAGACCAATATGTTGACTTCTGTTCATAAGCTGAATGCCATCCAGGGCGTGCAGTGAGTGAGCTGAGTGTCCTAAGGCAAAAAAGACCCTAAGGCAAAAATTTTGTCATTAAATACTAGCACAACACAGATAAACAGGAGGGGTAAAATGCAGCCTGCACAGGGCTGCCTTTATTGTGTTATTTGCTACAAATTCCCCAGGATGCTGCTGCATGTTCCCTGGCTGTTGTCCTTAGGGCAGCAACAGGCACTTGAGGAAATGAAGTGTATCCTGAAAATAGTTTCTGGGTTTATTTACTTTGTGTTGACTTCGTCTGTGTTTTTATGGCTACAGACTGGCATGTGACTGCATATACGTCTTTGTTTTTTTTGGACCCATCCACATCTGAAGGTCTTTTTCCCTTAAAACTACTCAGAGGTTTAGTTGTTCAGCTTGTTCGTTTGTTTTATAAAAACATGGTATATTTATTTACTTTGGTGACTTTTGTTACTCTTTCCTTTTCCCAGCTACCATGACAGCACAAGGCTAAATCCTACTGAATTATTGTTTTCTTTGTATTTTACAGCAAGACTCTTAACTCTCCAAATAAGGAAATGAAAAGGGGAAAGAGCTCATGGTTTCCATCTGTTGTAAAACTTCTCACTAAAATTGCTGCCCTATAAAGCTGCACCATGCTACAACTTGATCTGAAACACTGTTTAAGAGAAGGAGGAAATGGACTGCTTTTACAGCATGTCTTTAAGGAAAAGGAAAAAAAAAACAACCCAGAGATTATTGCAGCCAGATGTAAAGATTTGACCCTGATTAAGGATGAGGTGGAAGAGTCCTCAAGGTCCTATGCCCGAGCCTTTACAGACTGCTGTCATTTTGAAATGTTGCTATGTGGTACACACTGCCATAGTTTGACTGCTTTAGAAATTACAAGTTTTCTTTCTATTTTTAATGCCTTTTTAAAAAAGTTACTAGAGTAGCATAGTGAATACTAATTTTTTAAAAAAGTAAGAAACGCTTTAAGAATATGTTTAATTTTGTTCTAGGAAAGAAACAGTCTGGCTTTAGCCATCATGCTCCCTGGGCAAGTAGAGGGATGAAAACTGGAGTCATCCCTTGACATCACCAGCAAATTAAGACACGTACGTCACTACCATTGCTTGATCAGTCAGACCCACACTGGAATCCCAGGTACCATTCTGGAATCTTTTCAAAAAGGTGCTGGAAAAAGATATCAGAAAAGAATCTCCTCATGGGAGATTCACTTCACTAGCAACCAGTGAACTCTGATTGCTACCAGACCAGTTTAAGGGCAGATTGGACTCTCTAGGCATCCCACACTTAAAACGGACTCTCCTAACATAAATCTAATAATAATCCAGAAGAAGAACAGCAAGAAGGCAGCTAAGAAAATACAAGACCTAATTCCTTTTCCAGCTTTCTGTCTGTTGCCTGTGGTGACAAAGCATATTGGTTGATGCATCCCTTGCTACTTCGAAGTATGCATCCAAATGAGTTTGGTGGTATAAACTAGTATTCCTCAAACCTTTTGCAAGCCTAATACCTTTTCCACCGCAGCTGTCTTCTTGAGATAACCCTGCTACACCCTTTATACTTTTAGTTGCTGGCAGCATCTCAGTTCCTAAAAGTGGGATAGGAGAGACAGTTGCAGAGGTGCACTTTTTTTGCCCTGCTCTGGAGCAATACAGCTGCTACTGGCAATCACTCAGCATAGCTTGATTTCCCTGGTTTTCTTCTCAAGGTTTTAATGGCAGGAAGAAAAGTAATGCTTTAATAACCAACATGCATACCTCTCAGAAGTTTTTATCACACCTCTGAATTTTTTCTTAAGATTTTTCTAATCTTCTGTGACTCTGAACTTTTTTTTTGTGGAAGCCTTCAGGATTTCAAATCAGTGCTTCACTTTGCACACACAGAGCACCTCTATTACTTGGTGGACTCCAGCCTCAGATGTTTGTTTCCATCCTTCCTGAAAGCTGCTCACGTGTCCTTTCTGCATTCTCTGGCATAGCAGAGCAGTGCATCCATCCTTTATAGTCCAGGCACAAAGACAGATTTACTGAAATAAGTCATTCAAAGCTTGGGTTTTTTTGAACTATACTGGATGGTTGAAAAGAACTCTATAGAAATATTTCCAAAAAAACCCTACAATAGTTTTCCTCAGGCCACCTGTGGCATGTGTGAACCAGACAAGCTAGTTTGTTTTCAGTCATTTCATTTTGAAAGGTTTCTCACCAGCAGTACTCACAGAGGTTCATCCTTCTCAGATCGCCTGAAACCAAATCAGAAGCTACTTTGTTGTTTAAGAATCATTACTTTAATTTCTATCTCACTTAAAACACATATTTACTCTCCAGTGGTTCAAACTTAAACAAGTACAATGGAGCTTGAAGCAGAAGAGCAGCATGAAGCCCACAATAAAACCACACCAATTTTGTGGAATCATGTTTTTTGTTCAGGGAGATGGTTTGTGTTCACATAAAGGCATCTTTATTATTTTTTCTTTTAAAAGCTGGTTGCTACTAAAATGCAATTCACTCCTCTTTTCGGGAAGGTCAGTACTGCAGATCACTAAGCAGTGCCATATTAAAACGAAGCACCTGCCCTTCACAAGGAAACCTAGAGGTAGGTGTCAACCAGCATCAAAGTTTGAAGCAGTGTCTAGGGCAGTCTCCCTTCTCTCCTGTCTCTCCCTTGACCTTTTTGTCAGTCAGGGGACTCATGCTGCCAGTTGACCTAACCCTTGGAAAATATATTCCAAAGCTGAGAGCTCCTTGTCCTTTCCCTCAGCCTGGCTTAAATTAGCCTCATCTGTTTCCCTCCAGTTCTCCATTTGCACAGAATTGCACTGGCAAGCCCTGTGCCTAGCAAGAGTTGCTGCTCTGAACTGATTTGAGGTTAATTTCCTTTGCCCTGTGCCTCATAGTCATGTGAGTTGAGCAGAGGTATCACTAGGAACTATGCACAAGATCACTGATGATGCAGACTGGAAGGGACTTCAGGAGGCCTTTATTCCAACCTCCTTCTCAAAGCTTGGTCAACATCAATTTCATATCAGACATGACTGATCTTATTCTTAATCTTTTCCTTCACTGATTATTCTTCAAAAAGAATTATTTGTAACTGTTGAGACTGGTCATCTCCTCTTCATAAATGTGGTCAAACACGCAGGACAGCAACAATTGCTATTCAGCAGCTATTTTAATTGCATGGGTTAGATTTCCTACCTGTGACCCACTGGAGAGATTGACTTTTAAAGCAAAATGTTCACATCAGAGATGTATGAAATGAAAGTCTCAAGTTGGCCACAAATAACTGAGACAACTGTGATAATTACTTGCTCTTGAAAATTTTGCACATCTCTCCAATAAAACTCCTATCCTCTGAGTTACTACAGAAAAAATGCTGCAGGTTGTGTCAGGTCTTTCATTTCTTTTAGTCCCACACAGAGTGTTCAGAGGTGGTAAATAGAGAATTGTGTCTTACTGGGTACAGGTATAGATGGTAATTATTTTGAGAACAGGTAGCTGGTTTGATTCTGGACCCCAAATGCTTTACAAATTGTACATCTGAGGCAAAGGATTCTTGCAAATCTGGTGGGAAGAAGAAGCTTCAATTATATATAGTCATGAACAGTGCCCAGTAAAAAAAGCAGTTTTGATGTATTGTGTTGTTTCTAGCAGGCAATCTATCTCTTATCATAACCCCAAGACATCTATGTAATGAGGTCATGTTCGAGTATACGACCCTGTCAATTCTGCAAATAACTGACAAAATCCTATGCACACTTCTGCTATATCTCATTCAGTAGGGAGCATTCTTGGTTTGATTAACCTAAGAGGGAAGCACTATTATCTCTGGGACTATTGTTCTGTTCTGTAGAAGGGATTTTTCATTATAAGTAGTAGATATTTTTAAAAAAAGACATTCTAAGCAAAAAAGAAGTTACCTTTCTTCCTCTTCCCTGTAACTTTTTCAGAGAGCAAAATTACATCCCTGACTATACAATTCCTCGTATTTACTCATTGCCAAGAGAGATGTTTCAAAAGGACGTTGCTTTTAGAATAAAAAAGAATGCAAGAGACTCCATATAAGACAATTCCACACTTTTTTGATCTATCAGTTTTGAAAAAGAAAATCTTCCAATGTGAAATTCACCCTTTTCTCACCACATCTGCCAAGGCTCTGTGATTAAAGTGATTCAAATGGAGATGCTTTAGCTTTTTTTGATTCAGAGCTGTCTCCATTTCAAGTGCTCACATGCTTCTTCTCATAGTATCTTCTTGGGTTTTCAGTGACATTGATCACCTACCAAATTATACCAGAGGCCTAATACAATGATTTTGTGAGTAAGGTGGGTAAATCCTCTCTGAAGCTGCTGAATACCACCCTATGTGTTGACCTTGATGTGAAGAACAGCTCTTCTGGGTTTGCATTTAACTGATGTCCTGTCATGTTGGCCAGGTCCTTTCTGCTTCTGGAAAGATGACACATCAAAACAGCACTCTTGAAGCAAAGCCATGGTAATCTTATGGCACTTTCTGAAACACTGGAAATGGCTACTGAGCTGTTTTGGGCAAAGTCACATAGGTATGAGTTCCCACTGTAATCCTAGGTAGGGGCAATATCTCTTGTAACCCTAGTGACGTATTGCATCTCCATGCTTGTATGCTACCAAGAGATTTTAGAAAGCAGCTCTTCAGGATGTATACATAAATACTAATTTATCTTTTTTTCACATCTGCACTTTGTACCTGTTTTTATGCTAGTAGGTGGCCATGTTTTGCCTCCCAGCCATTTGCCCCAGGCATCATAGAGCTGCTCAAGTATCTCTTGTTCTGCCATCTTTGACTATGTGAGAACTCTTCTCATTTTCTGCTTGTCGCACACCACTGTATCTCTTCCCACAAGAGCCCTTTATCAATTTTCCATGAGGAACTCAGCAGGTCCTTTTATTGGTTCCTAACCTTTTCTGCTTTGGAATATCCCTGGTGCCTCTGCCCACCTGTGCATTCTCCCTGGCTTGCTGCGTGAAGGACAGGTCATGAGCCGTCCTCTCTCAGGTGCTCCCAAGAAAGGCTCCATGCTCCTTTCAGGGAACCTCCAGCAGGATTCAAACCTTCCCTGAGAAAACTCCAGGCTGTCCCTGCCTAGTCAGGGCTCAACAACATGTCCTACATGTGCATTACTCTCAGTTGTTCTCCTTCATTTAACTGAAGATATATGCAGTTTAACTGAAGATATATTCAATGCTACTGAGGTCTCATTGTATTATTCTTCATTACTGATTATTTGTGTTATGTAGTTGAGAGGATAAGGGCAAAGAATAGCAGAAGGGTCTTGCTGTCAGACCAGTAGTCCTGGAGTCAGAGAGATGAGAGCAGTGCTGAGAGGTTGAGCTTGATTTATTGCTTATCAATCTGGGAAGTCAGAAGGCCAGAGAAAGTGAAGAAAGCCAAAAAAGAGAAAGAATAGGGACAGCCCTAGTTAACTTGATAGGCGCAGGCTGGGGTCCTGTGCTCTACCCCAACAGAGTCAGACATAGTTAACAGTAGAGATGTGACATTGTGCAATTATATACATCAAACACACATATAATGTCTTTATACAATAAATTAATGAGAAAAAAGGCATCACTTGTTTTATTCTTTGCACGATAGCATATGGTTAACACTACTGAGAACAAGCATTTTTATATATATGGAATTCTTCAGGAGGATATTTCCTACACAAATTCATAATATTGCAATGGCTGGAGAAAGAGATGGAATGTTTCAGAGCTCATATGCATTGCTAACAGGTGACCTTCTTTGTTAGCTGGTTTAATAAGACTGACAAACAGAGATTTAGTGCAACTTCCCTACTGATAAACGCATGGGAAAAATGTCAGTGGTTGATGTGTTGTGGCAAAATGTATTCATCTTCTTTATAAGCCTTGAGCTGCCAGTCTTTTTCATGCACAGCTAGCAAGAGCAGATTTGATTAAGTGATCCAAAAGGCTCAAGCCACTATATTAGTTTCTTTTTCATGAACTTTACTGAAGTCCCCCTGTTCAGGAATAAACACAATTACTCAAAATGCCTTTTGAAAGGCATGAATGGCTGGGACCAAATGAGTGATGTCAGACTACAACCATAAAAGCAAAGTATGAAAAGATGCAATTTATCACACACATTGTAACCAGTCTCCTTGGATAGGCTCTCTTCAGCTTTCATTAAGAAAATTCTAACAAGTGACTGTCATATTTCTACATTTAGTCTCATTTTTTCTCTATCCCCCCCCCCCCCCCCCCCCCCGCCCCCCACCTTTATTTTTCCCTGGGAACAGAACACCCAGAAAGTACGTTTATTTTCTGTTTAAAGTTTTTGCATGTTCCTGCCAGTGGAAGTCTGTTGAAAATGAATTAAAGACTTCTTGTAAAAGTTCATGTTTAGGACTTTACCACTTACCTCATGTGGACGTCCCCATAGGATTCCTGGTTCCATTACACAGGGTGCTATGTAAAATTGAAGGAGGACAAAGTAGTCTTCTTAGTTCATAAGATAAAAACCTATGAGCAGCTCGTGAATCAGTCTGGCTTTTGGATACCTTGTGCACATATTGCCGTAGTTGTAATTACATTCTCCTAAACAGGCGCCTGCCTCTCCCCTCCTCACAGGCAACTTCTGGATGTTTAACAGTATCTCAAGGTAAATAGAGCAACGGAGGGAGGAACAGCCTTCTCAGGCAGGCCACTTGTGCAGAGACACTCTGCTCTCTGTATGCCAGAGATTATACCAAAGTACTCTTGCAAATGGATGGGAAAGGCCCCAAAGGTCAAGCACTATTTTGAGGAAATCCAGAGGGATATTACCTCTGCCTGATGTCAGTGCTGGATAAGACAGACATGCAGACTCCTCTTCCTCTGAAGACCTTTGAGGACACCTGCCTCATCCTTTGTGCTCTAGGTGGGGAGCTCTGGCACTTATTTTAGGGGCTAATTCAAGCACCTACGATCTGGATGTAAAATGGATCCCTCCACTGCTTTTGTATTTATAGCCAAGGGCAGTAGGAATGAACCAGCTGAGTCATATCCCAGCAATTTGAACTTTACTTCTACCTGGCAGGCTGTCTTGTTGCTATTTTGAAGCAGGTCAGACCCTTCTGGAAGCATTTATATAGCACCAATCATTACGCAATTCTGCATGCGAAAGCTCACAGAAAGCACTGCAATATTCAAATACTGTGGGGGGTTTTGTCTCATGTCAAATATAAAATATACAACTATTTCAACAAGCTGATAGTTTCTCAGTCTAATATGTGACTAATTTTTGTAAACCATTTATTATACAAGTCTGTACTTTAATTTAATTTCTGTGCCTCATTAAGGGTTTTTGACTTCAGTCCTGATAAGAACTGTTTTTTATTCTTTGAAATGATGTTAAGAAAATATTCAGCTCTTACAGAGGAATTAGGAAAGAAAATAAACCGTTTTCCTAGTTTGAATAGATATTTAATTAAAGTGACATGCCTTGGGCAAAAACCTAATTAATACATCATCTCTCTATAACTAAAATTAATGAAAGGATTATGACTACTGAGCTGCAGAAGGGACTGAAAATTTCTTTCCTCTCTTCTTACTCATTTTTCCTCTGACTATCCATCATTATTTTCTCATTGGAAGAGGGAAGCTTTTTACCCGATCATTCAATTTTAATGTGTACTGATGGATAATTCCCTGCTAGCTCTGCTGCTCCACCAACTTTTCCATTTTGATCATTTCCATTATGACTTGTAGCCTGAGCAAATGCTATAGTAAGGCTTTGCAGTGGAGGTAGTTGTGGTGGTACAACTCCCCCGAGCTCTGGGGCCACTCAGTCCTTGGTGTGATTCCCCCCTCCCCAGGCCTCATACCAACCTAAGATGGATTGGGAAAGGCAGTGGACCAGAGCACTAAGGCACCCCCTTAACAATCACCTGGCTCCTGCCTCCCCTACTGCTTGGGAACAGTAATGACAATCAATCACCTCCTGGCAGCCCAGTACATATGTTCCTGGGTTGTGTCCCAAAGTGGGTGATAACAGAACTTCAAGATCTAGCAAGTTCTGGGCCCTGTGCAACTGGTGGAAGGTACTAGAGTATTTCATCATTCAAGCTGAGCTGAAATGGAAAAGTACCTGATGAAAATCTGTTATCTTGGTCCCTATAAATGGTGACCATAAGCAATTTGAACTCTCCTGGATCGCAGTGGGCTGTGACCAGCATCTCTCCTAAGTTGGGATGCCTCTGAGGCATAGACTCGAGGTTTAAAGGCCGTCTGTCAACAAAACCGCTGAAGGTCCAGGGTGAAGTCAGACTTTTCGAGTCTCAGTTGTTACCCGCTGAAGAATGTCAATGCGTTGTGAATATTTACTCTAAACTCAAGAAGAGGGAAATTTTAACCATAGGCTAGCATCTTCCTCCACCTCTCTACCTATCTATGTGCTTGAATATGCACATTTGCCTTCATGAGTGTGGGTGTCTACATTTTTTCACTGGATCTAAACATTTCTCTGTGTGTGTGTGTATGCTTTGTGTTTATACATATGTGCATATATATATACTTTGATTTAGGGTACCTTGTAGTAAGTTAGTGTGAATCTTGTCATTCTTGATTCTGTAACTAAGTTGCTGTTTTAATTATAATATATTCTACCAAATCATCTCATTAATCTTCAAATTGGTCACTAAGTGCTCATAAAATTCAACCTTTTGATCAACCTCACACCATTAATAAATCTTGTATATCTGCTAATCATAAATGTCTCAAATAGTTAATCTGTGACAATAGTAAATGCTCAGTTCAGCTAATATTTGCTCAGACAGATAGTTTTCCTTGTGGAAGGCTCATCCATGGGTGTGCTGACCAGTCTGTGGAATGTGCTGCCTCCTGCCCTCTTCCAAGATGGCATACATTTGGTTTCTGCTGGTGTGGGCAGTTTCCTGGGACTGCAGGGTATAAAGCTGCTCTCCCTGGGATGGGCTTATAATAAACTGAGGGGGCAGGGAGAAGTGTACATCCTTCTGGCAGACACAGTGGCTATCTCATGGTGAGGCAAATGAACATGGACATCTTTAATGCTCCAATCACAAGACTTTGTCTCTTCCCTCTGTGGCAATGAAACCAGTAGTATCTGTTTAGTAATTAAGATGACAGAAGGTGTCACACCATCACCACTTTGTGTGAGGTAATGCAGTAACTACTAACACAGCCGTACAGGACACTGACTTTGTGGATGACACCTTTTTTCTGTGGGATAAGCCTAGTCTAGACATTCCTTTCTTTGCATACCTTCTTGAAAGCAGCTGTTTTGAAAGAGTTTCACCACCATCATGCCTGTCTCTTATTTTCTCCATCCTCTTCCTGTTCCTCCTAACTCCTGTCCATTGTTATCATATAACCAGCTTTCCCACCATTCTGCCCTTTCTGTGTGGAGTGAGCTCATCTGTTTACAATGGTGAGAATAATTTCTTGTCTTGGCTCTTTTGGTGCTATCTACTGCTGTCAGGTTGCCTGTGTGTATCAAAACCCATTTATTTGTTGAACTGACGTGTTGTTTTCTGCACTATTTCTGCTCTGTCCCTCAGATGCTTTGTTTCACCTTCTACTCCTTGAAGTGGTCTGTAAACTCCTCAGGCTGATCATTTTTTCTGTCTGATTTAATTTTTATAGGCTGTAGAGAAACAGGAGCTGATGGTATTGACACAAGTCCAAAATGTGCCAGTATGAGACTAACTCCACAGAGTGGCCAGAGTTGATGATGAATAGTTGAACTAGATTCGTTGTGTGCTGGTGCTCTGTAAAGATTCCAAATAAATGCATGTCTGCGATGCCATGGCAGGAAGTCTTTGCATGAGATGAACTGGGTAGGAAGATGAAAAAAGCAGGACATGAATGAGAGAAAAATGGAAAACCTGACATGTCTTCAGCATGAAGAGGTCATGCTTGAGGGTGAATGACAGTGAGTGGAGAGCACACCAACCCCTGTTGCTGTGCATGAGGAGAGCTGTTGGTATCAATGTGGTGGCAGAAATGTGGGGGAAAATCCTAAGAGGCTTCTCTCCTGCCTTGGACATCATGAGATGAAAGAAAAAGCTGAATTTCTCTGAACTTCTTCTGATACTCCTCATGTAGGTTCCTTATTCTTTTTGTGTAGGAAAACATGGTCA
Source organism: Athene noctua (assembly GCF_965140245.1). Taxonomy (NCBI): domain Eukaryota; kingdom Metazoa; phylum Chordata; class Aves; order Strigiformes; family Strigidae; genus Athene; species Athene noctua. The sequence continues at coordinate 234,138,155 of NC_134037.1, read as the reverse complement.
TGGAGATAAGTTCTGGGATTTCTGGGCATTAGGGGTAATGGCTGTGGAGAAATTTTGCTCACCTCTCAGCATTGCATCCTGCACCCCTACCTGTAACTGCTGTTACTGTAACTCCTTCTCCGCATGTGTGCTTTATAAAAGGGGGATGTGTATTCCCTAGTGCACAGTGCTCCAAAGACACTTCTTCAGGATGAAGAGGGGTGTTCAGGCTAAGACCTCAGCTTTCACAGCAAAAGGAAGGAGGAGGTGAGGAGAGAGGCAAGTCTGAGCACATGGGAAATTGGAGAGGCATCTGGTGACAGAAATAAATGAGTGTCAGAAAGGAAAGGAGGGAAAGAGGGGAAGGGAAAGAAGGCAGAAGGATTTACAGTCAAAAATAAAATCAGAAAGTAGGGATCTAAGAAATATTAAACATAAATATACTGAGGGCTATTGTAGCTTTTCTTATTATCACATTTCTAATTCATGCTGACACAATACTTTGTAGTGAATTTGTTGGATCATCTCCAGACAACAACTCCTAATCTGTTGCTGGAGTTTTTATGAAAGCCTGTGATATTTCTGCCTTCTAGAGACTGAAGTTCACTTCAGTGAAGATCTGGATTGTCCTCTAAAGAACCTCATGCCTTTCCATTACCCTCCTAATTAAGAAGACTTCAGTTAGCTGGAACGAATTGGCACCTTAGTGATGCTTCTCATTAAAGAAGAAAAATAAAGTTCAAGTTTGTAAATCCTGTGATTTAGGATTTAGGATGTTTTGTAACTGGAATGAAGCATCAGTGATGGGTTGCTTTAAAAGCATCAGGTTGGGTGTTTTGGGCAATTTTAATCACCGGATGCTGTAAACCATTGTTTCATTCTCCTTCTAGAAGTGGTGTAATTCACAATTAAATTTAGCTTTACTGCCCTGTGCGGCAACTGGAATACCTTGTGTAATGTGGGACTTCAGAAAGTTTAATATTAGTTTCGCATTTTCTTCCTGGCTCCCACAGCAGTCAGAGCAGGGCACTCTTGTGCTCTGGCTTCTGTGGCACGCCAACATTTTTTTTCTAAAATTTTATATATGTGTAACATTTCTTAGTTCCTGGATCCCAGAAAGGGTGTGAAACATTCAGCATATGGAGAAGCAGAATTATTAGCACAGCAAAAGTGAGAGAAAGGTTTGCTACTCATCAAAGCTTGCAGGATTAGGCAATGGGTGAAGTGAATACTGATCAACTCCAGGGCTGCGTTTCTGCAGTCCAGAAGGCTACAGACATATGGATGGGGTTGCGGGCATAGCAATTGTCTTTGCTGCTGCTCATCCTTCTTCCAGGATCACAGATGTGCTATCCTAACCCATCACAGAGTGGCATGAAGTACTTCACACCCATGGTAATACATAGATCTAGCTTCAGAAAGTGCTAATGAAGAGCCTAACTATTTCTTCCTACAGGTGTGACCAGATAGCAGACTAGAAATGGTCTGAGAAAAGCCAGCAGCAGTGAGATGGAGAAGAGGTGGTTGAGCACAGTGTGAGAAATGTGAGTGGGAACATGTGGAGAGCCAGAGCAGGGAGAGAAGGAAAATGGTGTCTTCAGCATCCCAGGGAGGAGGGATCTCCCTGGCCCGTCAAGCTGCATGCAGGCAGGCAAGGGGGAATTTGGCATCCCACAGACAGATCTGTACTGCACTGTAACTGCAGCACTGAGCTCCTTGTGGGCATAGCTTTGTGGATCTGCCTTCAACAAAGTCCCTGGGTTTATTTTGCACCTTTGGCAGGAGCAGTACACTGGAAAAGACCTTTTTTTTCCGAAGATAATGTTCAAGTTGCATTTATCAATGTTCATAACTGTATCTCCACTACAGCATCAAACCTTTCTTCTCCCTGACCCACCACACAGCATGAACACATATTTCTCAGTTTGCAGCAGTTTGTGCTGTGTTCCTCAGCATATAGCTAGCAATATATAGCATGGCAGGAAGAGGGAAACATGCAGCTACTTTAAAAACAAGGTGCTGCCATTCACAATAGACTCTGGCTTGGATGCTGTGTTATGCGTTGCAGCATATTTTATTGCTGGAACAGCGTTGCTTTTGCAGGTAGATGTAGTATTGAAAATGGAAGCACAGCTGTCACATGGCCCCATAGTCACTTACTGACCAGCTCACCTGAGTCAAGAGGCACACATTAATTTTTCTGAAGCTCTTTACATGGTGTTCTCTCCAGTCTGCTAGGGTTGGGGCATTAGGTGCTCTTTAGCACTGCAGCTGCAAATAGACCTTTGTGTCACCATGAGTGGTCGTGATCATGGCTATGGTCAGCCTAAGCTACCATGACTTCTGCAAGTTGCAAAGTTTTCTGACATGCAGGAAAGAACTAATGACAAGTAAAGACAAGAATCAGCCCACCCAGCTTTACATAAAAGTCAGACATTTGCACTACACAGGTTCTCAGTTTACTCTGCAATTCATGGCAGAGATAAGCACTTCCAGAGAGAAGTCATCCCACCTGCCTTAGGTTATGGGATGAGGAATTGCTGTCTACAGAAATGTAGATGATTGGTATAGACTGAACACCTACTTTCTAGATGGATAAAGATATGGGGAAATGATCTCCCACTGACTTTATTTTTTTCTTTGCAGACTATACAGAATCACAGAATCATCTAGGTTGGAAAAGACCTTGAAGATCATCTAGTCCAACTGTTAACCTAGAACTGACAGTTCCCAACTACACCATATCCCTCCGTGCTATGTTAACCCCACTCTTAAACACCTCCAGGGATGAGGACTCCACCACCTCCCTGGGCAGCCCATTCCAACGCCCAACAACCCGTTCTCTAAAGAAATGCTTCCTAATATCCTGTCTAAACCTTCCCTGGCACAACTTGAAGCCATTCCCTCTTGTCCTATTGCTTGTTACTTGGTTAAAGAGGCTCATCCCCAGCTCTGTGCAACCTCCTTTCAGGGAGCTGTAGAGGGCGATGAGGTCTCCCCTCAGCCTCCTCTTCTCCAGACTAAACACCCCCAGTTCCCTCAGCCGCTCCTCGTACGACCTGTGCTCCAGACCCTGCACCAGCTTCGTTGCCCTTCTCTGGACACGCTCGAGTCATTCAATGTCCTTTTTGTAGTGAGGGTCCCAAAACTGAACACAGGAATCGAGGGGCGGCCTCACCAGTGCCGAGTACAGGGGTAAGATCCCTTCCCTGTCCCTGCTGGCCACGCTAGTGCTGACACAAGCCAGGATGCCATTGGCCTTCTTGGCCACCTGGGCACACTGCTGGCTCCTGTTCAGCCGGCTGTCAATCAACACCCCCAGGTTCCTCTCTGACTGGCAGCTCTCCAGCCACTCCTCCCCAAGCCTGTACCGCTGCTGGGGGTTGTTGTGGCCCAAGGGCAGCCCCCGGCATTTGGCCTTATGGAAACTCCTCCAGTTGGCCTCAGCCCATGGCTCCAGCCTGTCCAGGTCTCTCTGCAGAGCCTCCCTACCCTCGAGCAGATCAACACTCCCACCCAGCTGGGTGTCATCTGCAAACTGACTGAGGGTGCACTCGATCCCCTCGTCCAGATCATCAATAAAGATGTTAAACAGGAGTGGCCCCAAAACCGAGCCCTGGGGGACACCACTCGTGACCGGCCGCCAACTGGATTTAACTCCGTTCACCACAACTCTCTGGGCCCGGCCATCCAGACAGATTTTTACCCAGCAAAGCGTGTGACCATCCAAGCCACGAGCAGCCAGTTTTGCCAGGAGAATGCTGTGAGAAACGGTGTCAAAGGCCTTACTAAAGTCAAGGTAAGCAGCATCCACAGCCTTTCCCTCATCCAATAAGCAGGTCTCCCTGTTGTAGAAGGAGATCAGGTTTGTCAGGCAGGACCTGCCTTTCATTAACCCATGCTGACTGGGCCTGAGCATCTGGTTGTCCTGCATGTGTTGTGTGATGGTACTCAGGATGAGCTGCTCCATCAGCTTCCCGGGCACCAACATCAAGCTGACAGGCCTGTAATTTCCCAGATCATCCTTCCAACCCTTCTTATATATGGGCATCACATTGGCCAATTTCCAATCTGTCGGGACCTCCCCGGTCAGCCAGGACTGCTGGTAAATGATGGAAAGCGGCTTGGCAAGCACCCCAGCCAGCTCCTTCAGCACCCTCGGGTGTATCCCATCCGGTCCCATAGACTTGTGTGTGTCTGTGTGATGCAGCAGGTCACTGACTGTCTCCTCCTGGAACACAGGGGGGTCATTCTCCCAGTCTCTGTCTTCTGGCTGAGGAGGCTGGATTCCCTCAATACAACTAGTCTTGGTATTAAACACTGAGGCAAAGAAGGCATTAAGGACCTCAGCCTTTTCCTCATCACTTTTTACCATATTTCCTCCTGCATCTAGCAAGGGATGGAGGCTCTCCCTGGTCTTTCTTTTGCTGCTCACATACTTATAGAAACATTTCTTCTTGTCTTTGATTGCTAAATCCGGATTAATTTCCAGCTGGACTTTAGACCTCCTGATTTCCACCCTGCATAGCCTCACAGACTCTCTGTAATCACTCTGAGTGGCTAGCCCCTTCTTCCAAAAGCTGTAAACTCTCCTTTTCTCCCTGAGTTGCAGCCAAAGCTCCTTGTTTAGCCAGGGTGGTCTCTGTCGCCGTCTTCTCTTACAGCACCTGGGGACAGCCTGCTCCTGAGCAATTAACTTCCTTCTTAAAGAGCGCCCAGCCTTCCTGTACCCCTATACCCTTCAGGATCATCTCCCAAGGGATCCTGTCAAGCAGGTGCCCAAACAAGACGAAGTCAGCCCTTTGGAAGTCCAGGATGTCAGTTCTGCTTCCCCCTCTCCTGGCCTCTCTAAGAATAGAGAACTCTATTATTTCATGATCGCTGTGCCCTAGTCAGCCTCCAACCACCACATCATCCACCAGTCCTTCTCTGTTCACAAAGAGGAGATCCAGCAGGGCACCTTCTCTTGTCGGTTCACTCACCAGCTGCGTCAGGAAGTTATCTGCCACACATTCCAGGAATCTCCGGGACTGGTCCCGCTCTGCTGTGTTGTATTTCCAAGAGATGTTAAAGTCTTCCACAAGAACAAGGGCAAGCAATTGTGAGATTTCTCCTAAATGCTTATAGAATATTTCATCCACCTCTCTGTCCTGGTTAGGTGGCCTATAGTAGACTCCTACAACATCTGCCCTGTTGGCCTTCCCCCTGATTCTAACGCAAAGACACTCCACCCTGTCTTCACTATACTTGAACTCAAAGCAATCATAACTGTCCCTAACATTCAGTGCCACCCCACTGCCTCTCCTTCATTGTCTATCCCTCCTAAAGTGTTTGTAGCCATCAATTGACACATTCCAGTCATGGGAGACATCCCACCACGTTTCTGTAATAGCCACTACACCATAATTTTGCTGTTTCATCATGGCTTTAAGCTCCTTCTGTTTGTTACCCATCCCTGTGTGTATCGGTATACATGCACTTCAGATGGGCTGATGTTTTGCCCCCTTCCCCCTGCAATTCTAGTTTAAAGCTCTGTGAATGAGCCCAGGTAACTCCTGCCCCAAGATCCTTTTCCCCCTCTGGGACAGGTGCATTCCGTCTAATGCCAGAAGGTCTGGTGTCCTGTATACCAACACATGATTGAAAAATCCGAAGACCTGATGGTAACACCGGTCTTGGAGCCACAAGTTCATCTGTTGAATTCTCTGGTATTGTTCTTCATCCATCCCCACAACTGAAGGGATGGAGGAGAACACAATTTGTGCCCCTGACCCCTTAATCAGTTTCCCCAAGGCCCTAAAATATCTTTTCATTGCTTTAGGACTTCTCCTGGTAATGTCGTCACTACCTACCTGAAAAACCAGGAGAAGGTAGTAGTCCTTGGGTCTCACTACACCAGGGAATTTAGCTGTGATGTCCTTGACTGGGCCCCAGAGAGGTAGAAGACTCCCCTATGAAGCTGGTCTGGTCTGCATATGGGGCCTTCAACACCCCTCAGAATTGAGTGACCCACTACAATGACTCTTCTGGGGTTCTTTTTAGAACTGATTATACATACTTGGACTGACCTTTATAAATGCCTTGTTCAGTGTTCAAATCTTTTTCCCAGTTGTCCTGAAAAGATTTCAAACTGTAGCTGTTACTAAAATCTTGCTTCTTTGGAGGACTCTTTTGAGGCTTTATACCATGTTTTAGCTTGCTGAATCAGTTAATAGGTAAATAAGTTGAGCAGATGTAATTACAAGCATTGCTTCAGTGATATGAGCTGAAATGAACCACATTTAATGACAGAGACTGTGCCAGTCACTGTGTGACTTTCTTATCCAATAGAAATGCAACTGTCTGCACAGCTATATGACCTGGGACTGTCCTGCATGCGAGTGCATCCCTCAGAGCGATGAGGTCTAGGTATGAGGACTAGGATGCTCCACATGTCCAGGCACTAACAATGTATTTCCACAAGCAATCAAAAAAAAAAAAAAAAAGATTTCTAGAAGGGTCTTTCTGTGGGGCTCTGGCACTCGAACCACACATCCTTACTCAGGACTTCCAATCAGGAAAGAATTTTTCAGTTTTTCATGGCAATTGCAGAGGGAAGGACTCATTTTGCCTAGTTGCTCTATATTGTAGGAAACAAGCCATTGGGCTTTATATTTTCTGTCAGAGGGATTTAACTTTATTCCTAATACTGAGTTAATAACAAATCTTTTTATTTCATGATCACAGCATAGAAAGAATGTAAAGTGCAGCAAGGTTCAGCCACGTAGGCTTTGATCTCTACATGGCTGAAGGCTCCAGCAGTTCAGGAGTCCAGCATTCATGCATGGGTTGAAGTCATCTGACAGACTTCACACGGGAGAGAACCTTTTCCATCCCCATTTGCTCAGCACTTACAGGATTTTTTTTTGATCATCAAGTTGTGCCCTTCAGTACTATCAGAGAAATAAGCACTTGCATAACAGCAGAGGGGTTGCTACACATCCACACAAAAAGGAAGCTTTCAAGATCCTTTTGGCATATGAATCATCCAGTGCCTCTTCTGTTCAGATTGTCGCCAGTCACAGTTTAGCAGGTGTACTACAGGCTGTGCTATGAACAGGAATGGGCACCAATGCTTCCTTAAGTTTGTAGATGTGTAAAGATATCCCCTTCCTCCCCTTCCCTGACTTCCAACTTCTCTGGAAAATCAGTAGTATGAAGACAAAAGATCACTTATGAAGGCATGAGACAAACACAACTGAAGGTACTCCAAGCATTTTTCAAGGCATTTGGTTTAGATTCCACCCCTGTACATTAATAACAGGTGCTGGAGCATTGGCTCAGCCAATGATAGGGAAGGAAATATCTGGCACCAGTGCCCTGAAACACTAGGAGCAAATCTAACTATCCCAGACAGACAGTGCCAGAGGTAGAGGGTTGTAACAGGGGAGACACTCTGTTTGTAATGTTATATCATTTAATCCACAACCTAATCTAATTTTTTTATGGCAATGGCACCACCTATGAGCCAGGCTTCAGCTTTTTCCTAACCTTGGGTCTGAGCTACCTGTGGAAATGACTGCTGGAGATGTTCCAGACTGTTACTATGTGCCTCTTCATGGTTGTTTGCAGCCTGATGCTGGTTTTCATTGCTGATAGTTTACTTCTTTCATGAAAACCACCCTTTGCTGATGTCCTGTAATTCCTGCAAGTGTGTCTGTATTCCTGCAGAATACACAGAACTCTGCATATTAATATCCTCTGATATTTAGCAGAATTAGTATGTTCTGTACCCATACGGAGCAACCCTTCCACTCGTGTTAGGAGGACGCTGTGTTCAAGGCTGAGCCACAACAGAGTGGGCTGTGTTTCCATGGGCTGAAATGTCTAGAAGAGGCTCTTCTTCTGCTTTTGTACTGGTGAGAAGAAGGAAAGTGATACAAAGCCTTCTTCCTTTCAAACACAGGCTTGGTGCTTGCTGCTGCATGAACACTTACTTCTAGATTTGCCCAGGGAAAGCACGGAGTGATTTCACTTCCTGGGTGGTGGTTTCATACTTTTCCAGAGAAACTTGCACCCTTGTTAAACACGGTTGATATAACACCCGGTTGGAAGTTACACACCTGAGTACTTGGCATTTGTCTGCTTTCACTTGGACCCAAAGCAGTGTCTGATCCCGAGAGATGCATTTCCCAGCCAGGGAGCGGCGTATGGCTGTAAGCAGCGGAGTGGCTGTACACAGTCACTGAGCATGGGGTATGTTCCCATGTGCCTCTCCCCGGTTGTTTGCAGCCTGATGCTGGTTTTCATTACTGACAGTTTACTTTTTTCAGGAAAAGCACCTTTTGCTGATGGCCTCTTGTTCCTGAAAGTGTCTCTATATTCCCACAGAACTCCTAATAGAAAAATGCTTTCCTGGCTAAGTGTAGTGAATGTCAATAATTACTTTCTTTCAGTCTACCACAGTTCTCAGGATTAAGATTAATAAAACACTAACTCTCAGCAAAGAAGCTTAAATAAAGGATAGGTACTTCAAGTTCAGCCTGTTATACTGATTAGATATCTCTTTTATTTCCCGCTGTTCACTGAAATAGTTTGAGGCTGTTGCATAGCATAGGCAACTACTGTCAGCTGTGTTTGACATGAAGGGTTTTTGACTCAAATGCCATTGAGAATAAATTTAAAGTGTTGTTATCTAGACATCACAGAAGGGAATAAAATCTAGAGTGTAAGCCCTAAAGTAATATGGACAGATAGCTGCCAGGCACGGAGCAAGGGAGGAGGGCTGGTTCTTTAATGAAGCACATCTGACTTGTGTTCAGCCTAGCCCCATGGCACCATACAGTGGAGCAAAGCAGTTTGAAAGCAGGAGGAAAATGCAGGTGACAGGATTGCTAAAACCACCAGAAGTGAGAAACAAACACTGATGCTAAGGTGGATGTGGCAGTGCCTCTGACTGGGTGAAAGAAATGTGTTCTGCAAAGCAATTTGGAGCTCATAAGGGGCAAATGAAGAGGACAGAACAGAGGAGAAGATGACCCAGCAATACACAGGATTGGAAATAACACAAGGATCTGATATCCCACGAAGTGACACATTTTATTGGCACAGTCTAAGACTCTTCCTGGTTGTTTCTCCTGCTGTATAATTTTCAGCAGTAACTGAAAATGCATTTTCACCACCTTACCCATTTCTATCTCAGGGATTAGGGAGCAGCTGAAGTTGTTCCTCTGCTTCTCTGACCTTTTCTGACTTTCACACTTTTATTTAAAGAGGTTGTCTGTTTTCCAAATCTCAGCAGCATCCACATTCAGAGGACATCAAGTGCACACCATGCAAGATTTATATATACGCTCTCTCTTATCTCATGTCATCAACTCACAAGTAAACCAGCTTAGGCAAAACCATACAGGTACAAAGCATGACTTTACTCAGATTAAACTGTTAAAATGTCCCTTGCTCTATGGTGTATTTCAAAGAGATTGCTAAAAGTCTGGCATGAAAATATTTGCTGACATTTCTGTGGAAGACTATTTTGTGAACTGGGGGGATAAATAGCATTTTATTCCAAGTTTACTCACCCAATAAATCGTATAAATTGCTCTGCCCTGCCAAGGGTTCATCTCTGAGCACTTCATTTCATAAACAATCATAATCCTATCTATTTTGCCATCTCCAAAACTGTTTTTCAGGTGTACTAAGACTGTAGGTTATTCCTTGGGGACTTGACAGGCAAAAGCAGAAACACCATGATGCCATACTGAAACCTCGCAGATAGTTTGCAAGCTTCCTCAGGGAGGAGTAGAGAAGAGAAGGAAATGTTTTAACACAACTGGATACCCAGTATTTGATGTTTTAATCTGAAATTTATAATGATTTTTTTTGGTGTGAACAATTACATTTGTCTATAAGTATGTAAATATTTGTGGGGGAAAAATTTTCAGACTGAAAAAGTTTGTTTTTTTTCAAGTGTCTACATCCTTATAGGAGAGGATAATTTGGATTATTCTTTCTATTTTCATTTAAAACTGAGGTTTGAGAAAACAACTTAATACACACTGTGCTTTAAGACCTCTCACAGCCCTGTGCCCCCTCCAAGAGTACAGCAAGAGCTCCCTGGCTTTGTCCAACCTCAGACTCTTAGCACTGGAGAAGTGCAGACCATGTGGGTGTTGGCTGGAGATGACACCCGGAAGAATAAGGGAAAGGTTTTAGTTACCCTGGAGTCATTAATTACCATCAACCTGTATCAATTCACCGAACTGCGTCTGCATCACAAAATAATTGTGAATCTCCTAATGAGAAGAAATTCTGAACTCTGAGGAGTAGGAGCAGGTGCGAAGGCTGTATCTCATGCAGAGTTTGTTTGGTGACACAAATGGTGGTGGTTGCTGTCAGTCTGATCTTCCCTCTTCCTTGTACCTCCAGCAGGAAAGCAATTTGCTGGCTTGCTTCCCATCCAATACTTTGACAGACTTGCAGGATATAAAATAAGCAGAATTGTGTTTGAAACTTTTTGCTTTTGAAGTCCTGGGTGCTTCTGCAAGCATTTACAGCCAAGGGCATAAGCTGAGGGCAGGGAGGGGAGAGGGGCCAATGAACTTTCCTTCTCAGTGTCATATCTGGGGTTTCCCACACCACAGCATTTTTAGTTTAAGGTTTTAAGAGAGAAATTAAAAGAACTCTGGCACATTAGGAAAGAAACAGCACGCATAAAAGACTTCAAAAGCTGACAGTCCACTATTGTAAGGGTCCACAGAAGTGGGAACCTTCCCAAGCTGAGGAAGAGCTTGATGAGGAAGAGCCATCAGGTGCATGCTCTTGCTAATGCATGTAGTCCATCAGCTCTCTCTCTGCCTCCCAGATACTGCTGGTGCTTTTTCTAGCTGAACGACAGATGATGTCTGAGAGGAGGGGGATGAGCTGTGTCACGTTTCTCACAGTGCTGCCTGCACACATAACTAAATTCTTCTCTCTTTGCCGTATGACAGTTGTGCCAAAGCATGCTGGGTGTTGCACTGTCTGAAGATTTAGAGCAGGGATAAAGGTGAAGAAACAGAGAAGATGAAGAATATGAGGGAATAGTGTTAGTTTAACAGGAGAGTCTGGGCCTGGGAATGGAATGCAAATCGCCAGCTGGCAGGCTGGTGCTTTTTCCTATAACCCATGCATCCCAGCAAAGAGTTACTAAAAATTACATAGACCAGACATGGGGGACACATACCATGTTGTTTCCCACCTTATTAAATACTGCATCTGTATTGTTATATTATTGTGAAAAATTTGAAAGGAAAGTACTTTGCTTCTTCAGAAAGTTTATGTCTGAGCTTGGTCTCTAATTTTTCCTGAAGACAAAAGAGCCCAGCAGGAAAGCACCATGGATGAAATGTAACTGTATTTTAACAAAAAGAATTTAAGCCAGTGGCTAACTGGGTTGGAAAAGATTTCATAACAGTCCCACTTTGGACATTGCATGCTATGCTTTCTGAGACTGGTCTAGAACAAATGCTTGCAAGTTGCTGCAGTTGTTCAATATTGTCTTTGTCTATTGTCTTTGTCCTAGTTCTTCATAGTGCAGACCTGCTTAGAATAAGCATCTCTTTTCATCTATTTGATCCACCAAAAAGGCATATTTGAAATTCAGGTACAATCTTGTCAGTGACTTCAGCAAGAGCACCACTAATCCAAAGCTTTGACATGGCCAGTCCATAGGCAGGACAGATGTTTGCTCCCCAGCTCTGTACAATGTTCCTCCACTCATCTATCCTTATTGCATTACTGAGCAAGACTTATACTGGTTTGGCTTTCAGCAGTGCTGCTGAACTGTTTTCTTGTGCTTCGGAATATATGCCTTGACTATAATGATCAAAAGAGGAATTAACCTTCACTTACTATCCTATTCCAGTTTACTTTCTGTTATATTAAAACCTCTTAGGAAGCATTTAGGAGCACACCTTACCTATGGCTTTTGGGAGAAGAAAGGACTGCCTCTATTAGTAGACATAGAAAAGCCTGAGGTGTAACAGCATCCTGCCTGCCAGACAAATCTTGGGAAGTGTCTATAATACACAAGCAGGCTGACATTGTCAAGACCTATGTTGAGATGAATGAGGAAAAGCTGGTTTTAACTGAATTTTACTCCTCTAAGTAGTCAAGATATCATAAGGCACTTTCTCTGTGAGTTGTGGGAATGACATCTATGGGCTCCCTGTGTGTGGATGGAGAAATAGTGAGCAGAAAACAGCAGTCCAGAGAGAGGTAGAGCATGTGCAGAGAGGTAACACATGGAAGTCTTCCAAGTAGCAGTAAATTCTGGAGGCTTGTGGTCCTGTGGAATCTGGAAGAACTGACAAACTGAGGACAGCAAGAGTTGGCCAAATCTATACAAGGCCACCAGTGCAATTCCAGTTGGTAGCTTGGAAGCCATCCAAGAAGGCAGTGGCTGCTATATGCAGAGTACAGGACTACATATACACACCTGAGGAGGGAAAGGACCTTCTTGTTGACCCATGTAGGCCTCCTGTCACCTTTCCTTGACTTCTTGCAGATGGGGATGGACCATTCTTGAAGCTGTAGGAGGTGATTCTTGAAAGTCAAACAACTCTCCTGCCTGCCTTTTCTCTCCAAGTTAATCTCCTATGTGATTCTTCCAAGCGGGTCTCTGAACAGGCAAAACTCTCCTCCCCTGAGGATCAGTGTTGTGGTCTTTCTACGTGCCTTGTTCTCTTCTTTCAGGAAATTAAACTCCACCATCTCGTGGTCACTGAAACCAAGGCTGCTGTCAGTCTTCACATCCCTGATCAGTTATTTCTTGTTTGTGTCAGGTCAAGCAAAGCACCTTACCTTGTTGGGTTCTCAAACATCTGTGTTTGGAAGCCATCATCAGTGTACTCCAGACACCTCCTGGATTGCTTGTGCCCTGCTGTATTGTTCCTCCAAGAGATATTAGAGTGGTTCAAGTCTCCCATGAGTATCTGGGCTTTCAAACTGGAGGATTCTTCTGGTTGTCTGAAGAAAACCTCATTTACTTCTTCTTAGTTAGGCCATCTGCAGCATACAGATGACAATATTGCCCATATTGGGCTGCTGTCTAATTCCAGTCCATAAATTCTCAACTGGCTCATCATCCATCCCTAGGTAGAGCACCACAGATTTCTACTGTTTTCTCACATAAAGGGCAACTCCACTTCCTCACCATGCCATACTCCATAAAGACCATATCCGTCCACCGCAGCACTACAGTCACATGAGCTATCCCACTATATCTCTGGATCCTAAGGAGATCATAGACATGTAATCACACACAGACCTCTAAGTCCTCCTCTTTGTTCCCCATGCTGTGTGCATTAGTGTACAGGCATTTCAGAGAGGCACCCAGTCATTCTAGTCTCCCACAAAAGCTATGAGAGCTTTCCACATAAAACTGCCCTGTAGGCATTTCCCTGTCTGTGTGGAATGCCTACATTTGGGGTGGGACCCCCCTATTTTGTTAGTTAGAAGGTCTCTTATGTACAACACCCTGACCTCTTTGTTTGCTATCCTGGTCCACCATTTCCTTACTTAGTCATCATCTCACTCTGCTGTTGTTCCTAAATTTGAAACTCTCTTCACCATGCTGACCAGCCAGTTGGCAAAGATGCTTCTGCCTCACTTAGGTGGATCCCACCCTAAGAAAACCTGCCAACTCCCATCACGTCTGCTCTTCTTTGGGCAAGGTTATGTGCCAGCTCTTAAATCCCACAGGGGGACTGTCCAGCTCAACACACACGTGACAACTGGTCAGTAACCTGATATGAGGGAAAACAACTCTCTTCCAGCACACACCAATCTGGATCTTGAGTCTTTCAGGGAACACCATGGGTTAATCCAACCTGTTCTAACAGTCTGTGGACCACTGACTTGGGAAAAGAGGGCCGGGCCGGTCAATGTGAGGGGTTATGACAGTTTACTCAGAACATCAGTACCTAGCTGGATCCTCATGCTTACTTCTTGCAAATACTGATCACCCCACCCTCCCCAACACCACCTGACTCCTTCATCTACACTAAGCAGGCTAAGAACCCTGGGCAAGACCCCACACGGGTAAGAATTGAACCAGCTCTTTATCAAAAAGTTAATACTGTATAGTCAACCCCATTCTCCTTGGGTCATTACAAAGCAAGAGAAATATTAAAAGGAAGATATCTATACACAGAGGGAAGCTGAAGAGATTCTGTGCAGCCCTTCCTCCCCTCCCCACTCCCAGCACATTCAGATGCTCAGTCTTCTGGCTGTCAGGAGCAGCAGAGTATCAAATCTTCACACCATGTCAGGTTATTGGGGTTTTATTATAGTTATTGTTGTCAATAAAATCAATAATTACTGAGAGCTGCCATTCCTGTTCCTCCCCAGGGAGGGTGGAGGGGCAACACCAGCTCCCCTTGCTCTCTGCCTTCCCAGTGTAGGAGATGGTTGTGTACACAGGTGTGTGAGGACACACACATACACTCTTCCTCTCGCCAGTGCGCACACACAGCACAGCTGGCACAGGTGATGTGGTCTCTGATCCCTCATTTTTATGCAGTCGTTTAAAAAATATATTGTATTATAATAATAATATTAATTTCTCTTTCCGTTTTGTGTCTTCTGGAGAAGTGTCGACGGTCTGTGAGGTCCTGCATGAAGAGGACTTCCGTGTGGCTGAGTCCAGCCTCCTGCAGCGTGAGTGGGTTGATCAACACTCCTTGGGTGGGAGTGTTGGTCTGCTCGAGGGTAGGGAGGCTCTGCAGAGACCTAGACAGGCTGCAGCGATGGGCTGAGGCCAACTGGAGGAGTTTCCATAAGGCCAAATGCCGGGGGCTGCCCTTGGGCCACAACAACCTCCAGCAGCGCTACAGGCTTGGGGAGGAGTGGCTGGAGAGCTGCCAGTCAGAGAGGGACCTGGGGGTGTTGATTGACAGCCGGCTGAACAGGAGCCAGCAGTGTGCCCAGGTGGCCAAGAAGGCCAATGGCATCCTGGCTTGTGTCAGCAATAGCATGGCCAGCAGGGACAGGGAAGGGATCTCACCCCTGTGGCACTGGTGAGGCCGCCCCTCGATTCCTGTGTTCAGTTTTGGGCCCCTCACTCCAAAAAGGACATTGAATGACTCGAGCATGTCCAGAGAAGGGCAATGGAGCTGGTGCAGGGTCTGGAGCACAGGTCGTACGGGGAGCGGCTGAGGGAACTGGGGGTGTTTAGTCTGGAGAAGAGGAGGCTGAGGGGAGACCTCATCGCCCTCTACAGCTCCCTGAAAGGAGGTTGCAGAGAGCTGGGGATGAGTCTCTTTAACCAAGTGATAAGCGACAGGACAAGAGGGAATGGCCTCAAGTTGAGACAGGGAACGTTTAAACTAGATGTTAGGAAGCATTTCTTTAGAGAACGGGTTGTTGGGCATTGGAATGGGCTGCCCAGGGAGGTGGTGGAGTCCCCATCCCTGGAGGGGTTTAAGAGTAGAGTTGACATAGCGCTGAGGAATATGGTGTAGTTGGGAACTGTCAGTGTTGGGTTAATGGTTGGACCAGATGATCTTCAAGGTCTTTTCCAACCTAGATGATTCTGTGATTCTGTAGCAGATGGGAGCTGCTGTCCTCTGCAGCAGGGAGTCTCCCTTTGCTATCACTTGCAGTTTCCTTCTGATGCTTCTAATGGCAGAATTCAAACAAATAGAGCTATGGAATAATTCAGGTTGGAAAGGACCTTGGGAGAGATCAGGTCCAATCTCCTGCTCAAAGGAGGGCCAGCTTCAAAGCTAGATCAGAAACAAAATGCTAGTTATGTTAAAAATAACAAATTGCATGTTTCAGTTAGGCAGCAATGAATATAATTCTTAGTGGATGCTGTGTTCATAAATTTTCAGAGGGAAAAAGGAGGAGAAAACACTTTAGAAAATAACAGTTGTATTTGTGTCTTTCTTCATTTGAATTTATCTTCCTAAGCCTGTAAAATCACTTGGCCTTGCTTTATGCAGGGATCTCGAGTCAGACTGAACTTGAAGAATGAGAAGATCAGGACAGACCAGATAAACAGCCTGAAAGACAGGCTGGATAACTTTTTTCTTTGTAGACAGAAAGAAAACAGTGGAAAAAGACCTGGAGGGAGGGTATTAAAAAACTCGTCTCAATGTAATAACATAATTTCAGTCGTATGTGAGTAAAGCTGCATCCTCCTCTCTTCAATGAAAGGGTTCAGTAGAAGTCTTAAGCAACCTTGCAGAGCGGGGAAAGCAAAGGTAATTTTTCTTCCTTTGTGTGTGTGTAGGATGTGAATGTCTTATAAAGTCCTTCATAGTCTTCTTCCATGTTAGGATCCTTCCTCAAAGTATGTTTTGAGGGAAGGATCCTCTAGGCAGTGTGATTCACCCAGCCCTCAGTTAGCAGATAAAGTGCTCTAATGATTTATAACTTTATAAAGGTGGGATAACTTGATATAGAAAGCAGTCAAGTGTGAGGTAGCCAACAGGGTGGACTTGGACAGACTCACCTGTATGTGAAGAAAGCTGGGTTTTTCGTTGCTGCAATATAGACCACAACACGGAGAGTCATGAGTACTAGGGCCTTTGTCTGAGCTCAGATGACAGCAGATGAGAGAGGAACAACAATTCTCATTAGTTGCTGGGCAAGTTGCAGCTTGTAATAAAGGATTGAAAAAATGTTACCTGAACAAAAAGAAGCCAAATTTTCAAACTTTTACTTTTGAACTCTATTGATTTTTGTTTTTATTTTTAATGCTCTGCATGTTAAACACATATTTACTTTATTACTGCTTAATGTTCAAAAAAAGAGTTCTTTTTATAGGATAACACTTCAAGCTACAATAAAATGCAGTGTCTCTTCATCCCATTGAAATAGATAATTTTCTATTTCTATATATGTATATTTTATATATATAAAATTAACTTTTAAAAGTATATCCTTCTTTTAAAAGGTATTTTAAAATAAAACTTAGAAAAAATATCCATCATAATTTTCTCTACATTTAGTGGGTAAGCTCTGGTTCTTAAATGCACATTCAGCAGCTACTTCCACACTCCTTTTCCAAGTAAACTAGATGCCAGTCTTTGGAGATCAGTTTGTGCTTCAGAGGTCATTGGTTTACTGCCTCACTGCCAGAGCCCAGATAATCTATCACTATGATGGCAACAGTGGAATATATGGCTGTGGCAAGACTTTGGGTGTGGATTAAACTTCAAATAAGTTCTTTAATGGTATTGAATTCAACTCCTAGTTAGGTACATGGCTGAATCAAAACTTCATCATATGCTCAAGTTCTTTCCTGAACTGAGGTCTCCAGCACCCCCAATGTGAAGGTTTCACAGACATCCTTGTAGGCCCCTTAATATGTATGCATATTTTTTGAAAGGTCTGTGTATTCATAGCTGGCACATGTCATTGTATATGCATCATTATAGGTTGTCTTCCCAAAATGGTGTGTGGAGATGCCCAAGTCTCTTGGTAGGAACACACTCGAATCTCAGAACTCCAACTGTGCCTGATTCGTCAGTGTAGATATAAATACCAACTCTTTCCTGGCATTTTAAATTTACCTAATTATTTTCTAGTAAAAAAATATTATTACTTACTGCAACAATTAGGAAAGTTAAATGATATAGTAAGCAATTGCTATGTGTTTATTATACTTTCTAAAGAAGAAATGTAGTACTTTCATATGCTTCAGGAATACAATTAAAGCAGAATATTTTCTCTTCACTTGCTCCCCTAGATTTTAATTACCGCTAAAACCTTATTGCTTGAACACAAGAAGGCATAGAGAAATAAAGATGTTAAAGGAAGAAGCAAAGTGTTGGAGTTGTAAATGCACTTGCCTTTCACTTTGCTGACAGCCACTGGAACTAAATTTTATAAAGAGTATGGTCATTTTCTGAACAATTTGTAGCAATTTCCAGCTGCTGTTTCACTTTGGGTAACAGTACAGTTTTATGTGCAGCTGTCGGTGTGAATTGTTTTAATGTCTTCTTGGAATTACTATCTTTCACTTCACTGAACCAAGGGATATAATTACTCACTTTATAACTAGCTGTGTAGCAAGTGAAAATTGCAGTAAACATTTGAATATTTTATGTGATGTTGTCAAGAGTTAGGCCAATTCTAGGTCCATTCCCTACACTTAGTACCTAAGAGATGCTGTAACTTTATCCAAGGCAAGCAAGAAAGCTGACAAGGGTCCTGATTGCTATTTTTGATGTGCCCTTTGATTGTATTTCCAGACAGGGAATTTCCACGTGAAAACATTTCCAAAGTAGGTCACTTCTTCAGCTATAGCTACACCAACAGCATTCACTGCACTGTAACATACCAGGCACCACCTGACATTACTATTATATATTATGACTCCAGTTTAAACTCCTAGGACCTGGTCAGCTTGCTGAAGACTATTTCCCAGCCCACTTTTTTTTTTTTTATTATGAATTTTAAAACACCACTAAAGAGTTTACCTTTCATAAATTTTGTAAGTGTGAATGTTGTTCATGCTCTGTAGTGGGTCTGTGTGTTGCAACTACTAATCAAATCCTATTATGTACCAAAAGGGTGTCAAACATTTGAAATTTGCACACCTCGAGGGTTTTTATGTTTCTTTGTCTTAAATATCTAATTACTTTAATGTGGGAAATGTTCAGGGGGGTGTTAATGCAGTAAAGCAATTTTCTATCTCTGTAATTTCCCCAGCCTGATTTTTGGCAATGTATGTTGTTTCAAGTGCCCTGAAAGATAAACAACTTCATACTAAAATACTGCTAGGTACTGTAGAGGATTTTTGAGCTGGGAATGCAAGATCTTCTGTGAAGGGCCATGGTTACAATAAAGGGCATCCTTGACTACATCTTCTTGTTATTGATTAAATAAAATTACATTATTGTCAGCAGTGTCTGCATGCTTTATGGATTTCTTTTGACCCAGCTAAGCCATGGTTGCTTTTCCTATTTAATCGTAAATACATCATTTTGTATGTTTGAAATTATGAAATTGCTTCTGGTAATTTCTTTTTTGAAAGAGCTGATATTAGTAACTCCACATGGTGGAAAGTGACAGGTATGTATTAATTACACCATGATTATTTCTATCTGCCCTTTCTCTTTGTTGAAAAGAAACAGGACTTTGTGTGTCCACACCTTGGTGCAGGCAGTGTTGCTGGGCTACTGCTGTGCTGGCTGGCACATGTGAGCAACATCATTCAGCTGTGAGGATCAACAGTACTTGAGCGACCAGCACACGTGTCCATCTCCTTTGTGTACATGGCTGAGATGACATAATACCTGGGCCTCAGAATGACATAAAAGGGATGGAAGGATAAGAACAGTAAAAAACAAAATTAGGTACTGCTGTTATCAAAGAATTAGGCTATGTGCATTGCCCTGTCCTATGAGCCCAAAGACAAAATGCTCAGACTACAGTAACCTTGCATGGGAATAATCCCCATCCCTAGTACTGGGACAAGCTGATCTAACAGCCGGTGAAAGACTGTGCCTCTTCACCCCATCACCCAACCTTCCAAGCACAAAAGCCACTGAAGATCTTAGACACCCCAAGTGGGACTTGGGCAACATTGTCATACCTGAATGCAAACCCACATGTCCCTGGTGCCCAGACTGCAGAGGCCCTTTGCTGATGGTGTCTGTGGGTGCCACTGAGACTTCCTGGAGGCCCCCAAGCCCATGGGATGTGGCCATGCATGGTACTGGTGGTGCCCAGGACCTGTCACAGAACTGCTCATCATCCACTCTGAGAAATCCAGGGAAATCTCCCTCCTGCCAGGCTGAGCAGCTCCAGCCTCTGTCCTGGAGCTGTAAGCACAAAAAACCCTTCCCAAAAGTACAGAAGACCTTGCGCAGAGCTACTCTAGCTGAATACATAATTTAAACAGTACTTCAGTGCTGAAAACCTTGCTTTGGTGACTTGTAGCCTCACGTGGTTTTTGGGGCAGTGTTTTACCAGTTTGAATGAAGGGTGAGCTAATCTTGGAGTAGCCTAATGTGACCCTTCTGAAACAGGAGCAGAGAGATTGCTATTGACCATGTTGTAAGTGGTGCTAATTGAGCAGATTTCAAACCATGAAATCCACTTGCAGTGTGTTTGGTGTTGGCTGACAGTGTGTGTTTGAGAATGCAGACTAATTAACCTAGTACTTAAGAATTTCACCAAGCACGGTCATTTGAATGCAACTTTTTTTTAATTGTTGAGAGGTCTCATTAGCAAGTTTAAATCCTCAAGGAAGTCATCCCAGACACTTCTGTGTCTTAGTCACTAATAATGACAACTAAAATTAGCAGCAACGGCAAGTAATTTCATTACAAAGGGCAGAGAATTATCTCTATTTAATGTGTCTTTAATCTGAAATATAGGAAAATACAGACACATCCACAGCTGTCCTAGGCTCAGTCCCCATGCATAAGATTTCACCAGCTTGCTTTCGAGTGTGCTAGAACCTCAGGTACCTGGGATTACTCTACTCAAGAGCCGTGTGCACATTCAGCTGCTCTTTGTGGCAACAATTCACAGATTTTTGGCCACTATTTAGAGTGTTTCCTGTTCCCTGAGGTTTGTTTGGGTTGCATTTCCTTCACAACCTTCCCATACTGTCACATTTCTTGCTTCCTCAACTTTTTTTGTCCCCTGCTCTCCCTTAAATTGCAGAGGGGGAGGTTCTTTTCCTCTTGCTAATTTCTAATAGATGTTCAGTGGTAGATTACTTATGCTAAGTGTTGCTGATACCTGTGAAAGGCTGGTTGCCTACTGGAAAAAGACTTGAAATTTCTTCCACCTTGTCTTGAACATGGGAGCAGAGTTACCAGCCTCGTGTACACATTTCCAAAGCTGTTATTTATTCTTCTACAGTAGCTGGGGTAGCTTAAAATAGTGAGATAAGCATACCAAAGGTACAGTGGACAAAGGGATTCATTAGAGACATGGGTTTAACCACAATTGTCTGCCCAGCTTTCTGCTTGGGATTAGGTGCATGTTCCTTTTTTTTTTTTTGAGTGCTAAGGGGAATGAGGGCACTCTGCTCTAGGCACGTAACTTTCAGCTCATGATTTGCACATGGTCACTTAGCACTGTTTTGGGGCACACCTGAGTGCTCCTAAAATTCTTGCCATCTGACTCCTCCTATCAACCCCCTTCTAAATGACCTTCTAAGATTCCTAAAAGCCAGCACCATTGTTCTGTTAGATTATAAGGAAGTTATCTGAGTTTCTTTTGTCATCTTCCAAAAATCCTTGCTGGACTGGGGCTGTATTGGGTTTGTGTGGCAAGGTTTTGGTGTCAGGAGGGGCTACAGGCATGCCTTTTGTGAGGAGATGCCAGAAGCTTTCCTCATGTTCAATAAAGCCAATTCCAGATGGCTCCAAGATGGACCCGCCACTGGCCAAGGTCAAGCCCATCAGTGATGGTGGTAGCCTCTCTGGAATAACATATTTAAGCAGGGGGAAAAAAACCTGTTCAAGGGCGACTGCAGACAGAGAGAAGAGTGAGAATATATGAGAGCAACAACTCTACAGACACCAAGGTCAGTGAAGAAGGAGGGGCAGGAGGTGCTCCAGGCACGGGAGCAGATTCCCCTGCAGCCCGTGGGGCAGCCCTTGGTGAGGCAGCTGTGCCCCTGCAGCCCACGGAGGGTAACAGGGGAGCAGATCTAAGCCTGCAGCCCGGGGAGGATCTGTGGTGGTGCAATTCCTATTCCCCCCCACCCTGTCCTAGCTGGGCTGCTAGGTGCTTGGTGTGACTCCAGCCCCCATCCTGGGCCACATACCAACCCAGGGCAGTATGGATTGCAAATGACAGTGGTCCGGAATGTTAAGGCACCCCCTTGATGTGCCTGACTCTTGTTCTCCCTATTGCTTGGGAGTGGTAATAACAGTCCATCACCTCCTGACAGCCTGGTACATCTGTACCTGGGACATGGTCCAGGGAAGGCAGTAACAGAACTAGCAAGTTCTGGGCCTTCACAACTGGTAGAAAACACCAGAATATTTCATCACTTGAGTTGGGCCGCTTGAGTGGAGAAATATCTGATGAAAGTCAGTTATCTTGGACCCTATAAATAGTGATCCCAAGTGAGACCCTTTGAGCTCTCCTGGATTGCAGTGGGCCTATGTCACGTCCCGCTCAGACGAGGGGGACAAGTGACTCAGATTCGCAAATCCCCAATTGGAGCGGACAACAAGTCTCCAAGTTCAAGCATTTATTAACTACCTACAATGTACTAATTGAACACACGATAATTGGTTAAGTACAGAGCAAGTTGTGGCGAGCAATATAATTTGCCTTGCATTTCTTAATAGAAAAAGGAAAAGAGGGAGATAGAGGGAATGGGGGAATACAGATCACCGGTCTGGGTTCCTGCGCTGATCCCGCCGACGAGGGTTTCAGGAGGCGGCCGTCTTTTTTGCTGGCATCCATCTTCTTCGCTTCACTGCTCTCTCCAGATGGCCGGGGGGGGCAGAGAGAGGGGGGGGGGGTGCAGAGAGAGAGAGTCCTTTCTTCCCCCCTTTGATTTATACCCACTTTTCTTGGGTCCGTCCCCTAGGTCGACCCACAGACCTGCGTATCCCATGTACGGGGAGGGGTAAGCTGTTTCATGGGATGATGTAATTAGCATGATCATGACAGCCCTCGTTAGCATATTGAGGGGTGTTAACTTCAATATGCATTTCGTGGATAATGAAGCAAAGTTCATTCACTGGACACATGGCCCTTGAAATTTGCCCAGGTGCCCCAGAGCAGGGCCGTCCTGTCTCCACAGGGCTCTCTCCCCCAGCTACATCGGGCAGCGTTATCAGCTTCGGCCTCCACAGAATCCACCCTGTGACTCATAGTTTTGTCTTGCGAGTGTTGGAGGCATTTCTTCGATCAGCCTCAACTTTTGCTTTCCCAGGCTGTTTGTCTTGGTTTCTCACAGGCCTGGTTTCTCGTCTCTCACAGCCTATGACCAGCATCTCCCCTGAGTTGGGATGCTTCTCAGGTACCAAAAAAACCTTAAATTAAAGCCAACGGGAGACCAGAGCAAAGTTGACCCTCTTGAGTCTCAGTTATTGCCCATTGAGGAATGCTGATGCATTGTATTTACTGCAAACTCAGGAAGAGGGAAATTTTAACTTTGAGCTAGCTTTTTTTTCACCCACTCCTTCTACCTACTGATGTGTTTAGCTATACACAGTTACTTTCATGAGTGTGGATACATATACATACTTATTTTACTGGATCCAAATACTGTCTGTGCATTTGTATGTCTTGTGTTTGTGAATGTGCATGTATTGATTTAAGGTACTGTGAATTTAAGTTAGTGTGAATCTTGAAATCTTGAAATCTTTGAATCTGTAGTTGTCACTTTTAACATATTTTACTGAATTATTTTGAAAATCTTTAAACTGGTTAATGATTAAGTGCTGCTAGTCATTAACAAATCTTTATTTGCTGCTAAATCATTACGGTGTTAATATTTTCATCCATGACAGGGCCCCACGCAGGAGCAGGTGGATGCAGCTGAGGGAGGTTGTGACCCCACAGGAAGTCCACGCTGGAGCAGCTCCTGGCAGGACCTGGCAGGACATGGAGAGAGGAGCCCACGCTGGAGGAGGTTTGCTGGCAGGACTTGTGACCCTGTGGGGGACCCATGCTGGAGCAGCCTGTTCCTGAAGGACTGAACCCTGTGGGAGGGACCCACGCTGGAACAGATTGTGAAAAACTGCAACCTGTGGGAAGGACTCATGTTGGAGAAGTTCATGGAAAACTTTCTCCAGTGGGAGGGACCCCATGCTGAGGCAGGGGAAGAGTGTGAGAAGTCCTCCCCCTGAGGATGAAGGACCAGAAGAGACAACCTGTGATAAACTGACCAGAACTCCCATCCCCTGTGCCCCTGCACTGCTGGAGGGGAGGAGGTAGAGAAATCAGGAGTGAAGTTAAACCCAGGAAGAAGGGAGGGTTGTGTGTGGGATATTTTTAAGATTTGGTTTTATTTCTTATTATCCTATTCTGATTGGATTGGTAATAAATTAATTTTTTTTCCCTAGGTTGAGCCCGTGACAATAATTGGTGAGTGATCTCTTCCTGTCCATATCTTGACCCACAAGTCTTTTGTTGTATTTTTCTCCCCTGTTCTGTTTAGGAGGGGAGTGATAGACAAGCTTGGTGGGCACCTGGCATCCAGCCAAGGTCAACCCACCACAGAGGTTAACATTTATTTCCATGCATCTGACTGAGACACATATGGCACTTGATAACCAATGAAGCTTCTTCCTTGTGTGCCCAAAATACAAGTGCATCAAGACAACTGACTGCTGTCAGAAGAGTAGGTTTGGTTCTTTCGGTATATAATCAGCCACTACACTTAGGGAAACCATGGCAGAAACAGGAACAATCTCTTTTAATCCCCTTTCTGTCTCTATTTCTACAATGAAGAATGTGTTTTTAAAAATGTATCAGACAATGTAAGAGAACAGCTTGTATGTGTAAGTTAGAAATACTTAACCTACACCTGAAAATCTCTTGAAGTGGGAGATTTAAACAAAGAAAACCATGTAACTTTGGCTCCCAGTAGATGCTTTGAATATTTGATTAACTACTTAGGTTACTTCATTACCCTTTAGACATGATATTTCCACTTCAGCAGTCATTTTGAAAAGGAATCTGAGGATAAAGCCCCGGGATCTGCCATTGTAACAACACCATTTTTCCTCTGCTGCAAAAGATGGATTTTTTCAGTGAAAGAGCAGACACTGTTGTCATTAAGCTCGTAAGCTATGGCTTAAGACCTTGGACTCTCTTTCAGTTCTGCTGGAGGCTTTATTTATAGCATCAGGAACATCAGCAAATTTTTGAGCCCCTGTCCTCTATTCATACATGAGATACCCTTTCACCAATGGTCTGTCTGCTTATCTATCTGAACTTTCCTTAATGTTTGTACTTCAGTGGGTTTCACAGGGTTCTCTCCTCTTGGTGGGGGCTTTTAAACATCCCTATATAGAGCCACAACAAAACCAGAAGCAAACCATGAACAACCTGAGAAGGAAAGTTACAAAGCTGAAGTATGTATTCTACCCAAGGCTGTGGACAAAAGCATACTATATATTGCAAGACCTTCTCTGTTTCTGTTTTCTGTCTCCCTCTGTCTCGGATTTACATCTCTGTGGGTAATGTCTTCCTCCTAATAAGCACCTGATTGATAAAAAAGAAATTAATTTTCATGCTTGCCTGCACATGTATTTTGGAAGGCAGTATCAGGAATAGCTCCTTGTCTGAGCCATACTTCAGAGTAAGAATAAAGCTGGCTACATTAGGGAAAAGCATACAAAGTTTTACCTCAGAATTGCCCTGTTCTCTCTGAGGCTTCATGAACAAAACTTGTGACTGTGTCTGCTTTAGATAGCTTTTTGCAGCTTTAAACTAGCCAGCTCACATCCCAGTGACTGCAGCACAGGGCTCATGGGGACTCCAAAAAAACATGTGGGGATGTCAGCTACCACAAGCACCCCTCTCCCAGAGGCTATGCTGCTGTTTGTACCCGTGCTGGCTGGTTTCAAAGTAAGGTGGCTGCTTTTGTAAGATTTTATTTCGTCCTGCAGAAATACCTAAATCCTGGTGTAAAATGGCTCACTGATGGCTGCAAGGGGGCTTCATGGTTTTACTAGTGACCAGTACTCTGAGTGTGGCTCCCTCTCTGTGCCTATAAAATACAACACATTTGGCCAAACATCCTAAGGGTCTTAGTAAGTATCATTTGAACAGCCTTCCCTGTGTTTAAAAAAAGTATAAGATGGAGACCTATCCTCACTTGACCTTTTGTACCAGCCCTGTGGATCTGACTTTGGTAGGCACCACTCTTTGAGCAAGACTCTGTCCACTAATGAATCTTCCCAGGTAGCTTCAAGAGCAGCTGATAAATAACTAAATTGGAATGTAAAGCACTGGACTGAACATGTCTATTCAGTTCTCTTGAGCTGTGGATTTCCACCATTCTTTGAGTGCTGAATGAAGTAATAATGATCAGTACAGGACTGAGGTAGTGTCTTCACCACAGGCTACCAGCAAACTCAGTTGATTATTTATAGTACGACTGGAAAAAAAAAATTGTTTTCCCTAACGTGCTTTTTTTTTCTGCAGTTGGCATAAACAAAAGACACTGATTTTTTTACATATGTAAAAAAAAAGTAAAAAAATTTCAAATATAAGCTTAAATAAGTAAAGCTGGTGTATATTTCAAACCATAACAAAAATTCAACTAAAATATTCCTGCTAATACGAGATATTGTGAAGGCTCATTTTGCATCAATTCATAATTATGTATTGAAGTCAAAACCGCATTAAACACAAGGGCTCATAGTACAGGACTGGCAGAACTGGCTGACTGAACCCAGCATCACCTGGAACTTTTCTAGACATATCTTTAGTGAAGGAAGTATCTTTTGGATGGATCACTAGCATCTCAAAAGTATTACTCTCATCCAAGTTACTTTAAAAAAGAAGGCGGTATGATTACTGATAGTGATATTTTCTGTATTTCCTTTTTTTAAGATCTTGCAGCCCATGTAACTCTTCAAGTATATACCACAGTGACTTCAAAAGTCAGACATCAGCTTGAATCAGATTCAAGATGCACACAAAGAGTAAATTCTGACTTAGAGTCAGATTTTATTAGAAGTTGTGAGGGAAGTCTTCATGTGAGTAAGTAGTGGGGGATTGCATGTTGTTGCTATCCCTGGACAGAGAACTAGGTGAGCAAATCAATCCTGTGTGGACCTGATCCCTCCTGGACCACTGCTCGCTTGGGTTTTCATACCTGTCTACAGGTATTTTGTGCTTGGCTGACTATCTGATTAACTGAATCATTACTTTTCCCTCTCAGTTTTCAGGAATAAGCTGTATTTCCTATTAAAGATATGTTCTGGATAAATTGATACTTTAGATCCAGCAGAGAAGATAATTTCATGTGAAGTGATTAACTCTTCAAGTGAATTGCAGAGTTATTTCCATTAGAAAACTGTCTTTGCTGTTTGCTTTTCTTAACTGCTCCTGCTTACGTGATACACTTGTAAAGCTGAAGGTTTAGAATAGTGGATTTATCTTAGTTTATGACTGTGCTGCTGTTAATTATGTTAACGGTAATGTAATATTACATTTTTTAGTTTTCATATGTGATGACCAGTACCCTGCATCTGTTCTTCCTGCTTCATGTTTTTGTCCCCTGTTTGTATCTAATTTTTTGGGGTATACGCCAGCACGATAATATGCCATTGAAATCAGAGCCAGGACTTATTAGCTCTAGTGATTGCCATCTTCCTCTGCCCTGGAGGCTTAGAGCATCACTCCTCTTCCTACTCTTAGCCAAGCCTTTCATTAGCACATCCATCCACAGCATTACCAAACCCACTTGGAGCAATAGGCTGCTGCTATGTCCACTTATTGTGTAGGGATGCTCTTCTCTGACAGGGGATCTCCTCCCTCTCCCATCATTGAATCACTGACATAACAGCCAATGCAAGCTGCCAATGTACATTTGAAAATCTTCCTCATTATGATTACTTATGACTTCTTTCCACAACCAATTAGAAAATATTTTCTCTCCAATACCACTCAGATTTCTGCCCTTTGCTACTTTCTCCACAGTTTTCACTAATCTTTTCCCCATGGTAACCTTCAATTGCCTCCTTCTTTCTCACCGCTTTCTGGGTATCCTTCCTTGTAGCAAACCATACTTGTGCTTGTTTTGCCTCACATCTGCATCCCACCTCTTGAAAGGAAAAAAATTAAAATGAATAAGAAGGATATATGACTGTTTAGAAGCTGGAGATCCAATGTCGCAGAGATTTCCTGCCTGTGCCATCATTTCAATTTAGATTGAAATGCAGGCTGGAGAGGCAGATCTGGGGACTCTGTTTCTTGTCATGCTGTAGATTTGCTGAAAATCATTGCAGTAATGTGATGTCCTGTAATTATCTGTGCTATGCTCAAGCTACTAAATATGTTTTATTTTGATGGAAGTTTATTTAACACATTTTTGTTGAAAGGGGTTTTTACCGCTTAGCTGTGACAAAGGAATGACAGTTGGGTTTATTTTCTTGTTGAAACATAACATAGCTAAGATTATCTTTAGTGTCAGCAACAGATGACTATTTCTTCCTTCTTTTTAAAACCATGTGGGATGGGAGGGCTGTTATTTTTGGACACTGAAGATGCTCCCTTCCCTCTGAGTTGCTGGGGTTAAATGTCAGAGTTTGGTTTTGATTTCTGACTGTTGTATATCAGTTTTCTTCTCCCTCCACTGCAAGCTTTTCTCCTGATAGACATTACCTTCTCTTTGGGCATCAGAGAAGCACAGATTATGAAGAAGAAAACAGAAATGAATGGTTTGCTTTGTGGATCAAATCAGCCAGAGATCATACATCATGGGGAGGAAGACACAAAAGCAGTTGTGCAAGATTTAGTCCAGGTACAATCATGTGATCTATCTCCACTCAAACCAAAGCTAGAAGAAAATGGAGTCTGAGCTCAAGTCAGACTTGCTCCTACCAATCCAAATAGATTGGTCTTGTTTCCTGAAACCTCGGTGAGCCATGCAGACAACTTTGCTATAATCTGTGGATGACGTTATGTAGTGTTTCAAGATCCAGTCTGAATTTCTACACTGACAGAAGTGTTGCCATGTATTGTATGTTATTGTGCAGGCTCAAGGGTAAGGCCTTCTAGGGCTGATTAGCACTGCAAAATAGCTTCTGATGTTTTCTGGTAGGAAAGTGACATTTAAAGTCTTATGCCATTAACTAGAAGATAAAATGGAACTAAATAACCTTTTTTTTTTTTTTTTTTTTTTTTTTTTGAGACGATTAGATGCTGTTATAGAATTTACATGTATTTCTGTTATACAAGCAAATGCATTTACATAAAAATAAAGCATTCTGTTAAAGATGAAGGCATCATTCTTAGCTAGGAGTCCCAGTGGAGAGATTCCTGTGGCAAAGCATGTGTGTCATTTGCTTGGCTAGACCTGCTTTGTTGTATTCTTGTAGAGGTCAGACCACGAAGGGCAACAGATTGGCTTGTTTCCACTGATGCCAATGGGTCTGTCTTTCAGTTTTGTTTTTGTGGTTTTGGGTTGTGTTTGTGGTTTTTTTGTGGGTTTTATTTTTTTTGGCTTTTTTTTTGTTGTTGTGGGTTTTTTTTCCCCTACCCTGGTCACAGGTCTACATCTTCTTTACTACAGGTTTTTCAGAGGCAGAATTGGATAATTATTGCCCACAGCCAGATAAGAGGTGTTTCAAACCTTAGAGTGGATGCTGCCTCTAAACCTAGCTAAGCTGGGAGAGAAGGTGTGTATTTATACAAGTCTGCTTCCCTTTGCATCCCCTCTTCAGGCCATTCATTCCACCATAGTGGGATGCAATTGTCTGTCAATTGTACCTATGAGCATTGACCACAACTGTCATGTGCTTTGTGTCATATGAACTTTAGAAATTCAAATAATATTAAAGATGGCAATGCAGAATCTGAATCAGTTTCAAGGAGCAACTTATTTTCATGTGTTGAAAGAGAAGTGATAGTTTCAGATCTGTGAGCTTCAAAAATAATGCTGGAGTAGGTTAGTCTGGAGCTAACCCATGCTTAAGTCTGCTACCATAGGTAGAATTGTTCTAGAGGCACATCTGACCTGCCATGGCCTTCATCCAGTAAGGTATGTAATCATATGCCAAACTTTAGGCCAATGAATAACTTTTTTCAATCAGGTTGCTTCTTTGAAGCTAACAGAGCTATTCATATCTCCAGATTAGGCACACAGGTTCAAATATCTTGCTTAACTGAAGTCCATGATTCCTCATATTGGCCAAGATCTAGGTGAAAGGATTTTATTAACAATGAAGTCAAAATTACATCTTTCAAATTCTTTTCATTATCTCACCAGGAAGCATTTGTGTTGTTAATTAATGAAATGATTATCTCAAATCAGCTTTAACAGTGCTTGAGAATTTTGCAAGTACCACAGTGTAACTAACAAAAGGAAGAGATCAACTCTGTCAGCATAGCTAAACCTTCAGAATTTATACATTAGATCACAGGGAATTTAATTTAACATTTTCTAAATAGTTTCACAGATCTTTTTCTGCAAGATATTTTTTCCTATCCATCTATTTTAGAGCTGTGGTTTTGCACTTCTATTCTAACTAGTTCATTTTTATCCTTAAAGCCACACTGTATTTTTAAATTTTTGAATCTTCCACACATTTTCACTTCCAAATCTAGTAAAACCCTCTTTTGGAAAAATATGTTATTCATTTTGTATTTGTCAGAATGAGTTAATAATACATCACAGTGTTATAACTAATGCCTACATCTATGTCAACCCCTGTCCTGGAGAAAAACCTGGTTTTTAACACACTGTAAAAGGTGGGAGGACATGTAAACTCCTGGTTTTCCTTCTCAGGCCTTGAAAACTCATGTGCCTCTGCATGCACGGGGACAGATAATTGCACTATTCAACCAGTCCTGTGCAAAGTGAAGTTGCTGGTGTAGGAAGCCATTTGCAAGTCTCTCTTGGTTTGATTTTCAGACTATCTGATCAATCTGTACTGGCTGTCCAGGTCACACAGGGCCAGACTCGGAGGCCCTGATTTGTAGATTATATACTCTAAAGTATAGGTTATGACTTTGAACGATGAAGGTTGATTTGAAAAAGGAGAAGGAGCCAGTAGGGCAAATTTAAGATTTTTTTTCCATATGTCGTTTTGTTGGCTGTCTCAACATGGCCTTTCTAGCCCCAAGGTGTTAGTTTTAGATCAGTTCACATTCAGACTAGAAAATGCAGTGTGCATGTTGGCTTTGGTGAGCAATAAGCTTTGTTCTTCATGTCAGTGGGTGCCCCACTTTGTCTATATCATTTCACTTGGTGTCTCTTCAGGTGACAGTCTGATGTCTCCTCCCACGTGACAGTACCTCAAGCTTCCTTTGATACATCTCTTCTCCTGACTTCTCCCAGTATGTGCCCCACTGGTTTTGATATTCAGCCCTTATACTATTACTGCTTCATGAGACAACTCAAGCATTCCCCAGGAGCTGTTCTCATAAATCCTTGGCCCATGGGCAGGGCTTTCGAGCTCTCCTTGAGTGTCCTGAAATATTGCCTAATATTTGGTTTCAACAAGCTGGTATGGAGCATGCTGGCAGCCACCACTTTTTTTCTGGAAGTCTGTGGGTTTCTGAATGAATCCCTTTCTCTGCATGTCTGTGAAATTCCAGGTTGGTGAAACAAACCCTGATTCCAGCATTGCTTCCCTTAAAAAAAACTACTGTAGTTTGAAGCCCTCAGGTTATAAATTGTTGCGTCTCTGAAGTGCATTTGTAGCATAGATGTACTACACAAAAATCATAGAACAAGAAGACATCCCTATTATCAACTTATTGGAAGGTGAGATAAATGTAGCACATTGAATGTCAGATTCTTGATTAGCTATAAGAAAAAAAAAAATCCCAGACAGTACCGGCTGGCTGAATGATGTCTTCCTAGAACAGAATTAATTTTTGCTGTGCAGCTGAATTGACTGATGATGGGATGACCAATATATGATGGGGTGTTGCTGTCAGCAGCATGGCAATAAAACACAGCAATAAGGGACCGGGTGAATACTCAGACGGCTGAGCAACAAGGCAATTCTACAGCTTTGCAGTTGCTGAAAGCATGTGCTCTGATATGCTAAATTGTCATGTAAGCTCAAAGGCAAATGTTTAAAACACTCAGCACTGCAAAATAGTCTTACGGTATTTAGTAAATGGAAATGACCTCCAAAAAAATAGCAAGAGCAAAAATGGAACAGAACAGACCTTTTATGAGCAGAAAATGTACCTAATGATGGCATTTTTCAGGGCCTTGTGTCACACAGACAAATCCAATGAGGGTAAATGCTCCCTGTTATCCGAGAATGTGATGGCAGATCCTGGAGAAAGACAGTCTTCGCCTTGCAGCAACTCACTCAAGCAGTTCACAGCACTGTAGCTGGGGGCAGACTGCCAGGTCTGCCTGCAACCCTGGGCAAGTGCTCGGCTGCTTGTGTGCTCCTGCTGGGCAGGAAGCTGCTGCCCAACCTTTCCCCATGGAAGTACTTGGTTACCCACGTCTAGCCTGAAAGTGATTTTTGTGAGCTGCAGACTTTCCTCTACCTGCAGCTCTAGACATTCCTGGAGGAGTGGAAAGAAGTGTGTGCATGGACATGCAAAAGTGAATTGTGAGCTTAAAGCTGGGCTCTTGACTTGCCTATGGCATTTTTAATGGCCAATTTTTGATAGAACAGTTCAACAAACTTATTGTTGATGCTTTCTGATAAAGTGATTCTCACAGGCCTCAGTTCAGGAAGGCATTTCAAGATGTGTTGAAATCCACCATCCTTTAGAAAGGAACACTGAAGTCAGCAGTTGTAAGCATGTACCTAAAGATTAAAAACACCAAATCTTGTCTGTGATGCTGCACATGGTACAATACCTACATGAGAGACAAGTGACTCAGGTACCCAGATGTGGGTATCTAGTACTTTTTTAGATGCCCCTTAACACCCAAGACACATGGCAAAAAAACTCTGGAAGACCTGAATTCATCTACAGCTAGAGGCCCATGAGTGTATGCTTGAAAAGCATGTCTCAGTTCTCACCTCCTTACACTTTCTCAGTGGTGTAAACTTAAAGGAATGGTAAAGTGTGTTGAAAGTGGATTGTAAAGTGAGAAGTACTCTTATGAGGATGTATCTTCATTTCCAGCTCTTAAAATTCTTTTTGAATGTATTAGTGTAGATCTTGTTATATTTCTAAGCAGTCATCTTCTAACCCTCTAAAAATTTCCCCAACTTCCATTGTGATGCTACTATAGCATACAGTAAGCTAGTAAGGGAATTTGCTGCCATTTTCTGGCAAAGTTAACCTGTTTCATAATATCAGAAGAGGTCTGCACCTGCCTGTTCTGCCAAGGAACCTGTAAAAGGCTCAGGAAACTCAAGAGGGAAAAGACATTGATAACTGATGTGACAAGGACAACTCTTGCAGAGACAGAGGGAAGAAAGGCTTCTTCAGTTCTGAAGTAGCTTACAGGGATTTGTAATTCTGCTCTGTTTTGGGAGAGAAGTGGTGGAGGGAGATTAACGCTTTACTAGTGAATAGAGGCAGTCACACAAGCAAATAAACACTGAAGGACTTCAGTAGTTTGTCTATCTCTTTGATTTAAATCAGTAGTGATTATGCCACAGTAGTCAAGAGAGAGAGCGTGACAAAATGAATGATTGTTCATGCTTTCCTACAGCTCAAGGTGTCTCGAATTTGTTTGAAGCACCTCCAGATAAATTACATAAAAACCAGACAATGTTTGCAAGATTTTATAAGATGCTTGTTATCAAAATAAGGGAAGACAACAAGACTCGTTACTCAATTGCAGCAGTTTACGTTCAGTGATACCCTCTAGATCTATGCTATGCTCATGATATACTTACATAAAATACAAACAATGAATAGATATCTCTGCTGAGTAATAGTGATGATGTGAAATGAGAAATGTCAGATCAGCAGGCTGAAGCACTCTTATGTTTAAACAAATTTCAGGAACGGGCACTTATCTGTGTAACATTTGCTTCTAATAATGATTCCACCCATTAAATATGTCAAAGCAACTTATAAGGACAATTCATTACAAGCTCATGTGCAGTCAACTCATGGAACTTTCAAGGTACTTGAGCCTTCTTGCAATACTGGCATGCTAGTTAATTCTCTTTTGATGTATTTTATTTAAGCATAGAAGAATTATTATTGTCACAAAGTCATTTAGGTACTGTCAAAACAGCAAAATGGGTGGGGCAGAAAGGTGCTTGAACAAGTGTGTAGGTGAAAGAGTGGACATTTCCTAGGGTAGTAAGCTCTCAAAAGTTCCCAGAGGGTCCTGAATGCCACCAGTAAAATTCCATTCACATGGAGTCTCAAGTGTACTAGTCTTGTTTTCTTTATCTGCTTTGTCACATTTCATTTGTCTGTCTTAAAATAGAAGTGATTTGGTACTCTACCACAATATGAATAGAAAAGCTATAGTAAGATCCTGAGTATGTTGTTGCTAGCTGAAGAAGATGAACTTCCATGAAAACTGCTATCTTTCATGCTCAACTTTTTCATGTTTATAGAGAAGAATATAAAAGCACTGACAACATTTACCGGAAATGTGCTTTTTCCAGCTGTGTGTTTTAGTCTGGTAACCTGTACAAATTGCTCTAATCTCATCTGACTTCTTCTGTCGTAGAAACACATTTCACCAGCCTTCATTTCCACTGTCTTCATTGCTGGTAAATTGCAATAAATATAATATTCTCTGTCAGGCCTGGTGAGTGAGTTAGCTGTGGATGTAGATTAAGTGCAGAGCAATGCATGCAATGTGTATGCTAATTTTTAAAAAAACAGGTCAAGATTGTACTTCTGTGCTTCATAATCCAGAGAAACAGTTATTGCACCGAATGTTGCAGGATGTAATTTCTGAGAGGTGTGTAGGAGTAGGTTTGTAGACGCCTTGGAAAGTATCTGTTCTGCAAATTTGGTTGTGATTTGCCATTTCACCATAAATTAATGCAGAAATAAAGCAAATGGATCTGAGAAAATTTCTTATTAACCTTGCAAGTGAGCTCTAAATACTAGGAACTAAAAGGAGTTAAGGTTCAGGGTAAACTGCATTAAAAATGCCTAACAATATAAAACCAGAAATACAGAAATCTAAAAAGAATCACAAGCAGATGTTGAAGTTTCAAATGGAGAAACATCTGAAAGGACATGATTCCAGGGCCTTATATAGGCTCCCACTGCTTTTGTACTGACTCAGTGACACAACCATGTGGAGGCCACCTCCTGCTGAGGAGGGTTGGAACAACCATACTGCCCGTTTGTACATTTCTACATGCTTGGACCTGTGTAGAAAAGGTCTTCAAGACCATTGAGTCCAACTGTTAATGTAGCACTGCCCAGTCCACCAACAAACCATGTCCCTGTGTAGACACAGACCGTTTCCTTACACGTAATGATTATACACAGCAAAATATTGGGCTCAGGGCAGAGGCCATGGGCTGTTAGACAGACCTTCTCAGGGATTTCATCTAGCTGGCACCATGAGCCTTTCATCACTCAAGTCACCTTACACCTGAGCTCTGCTGGACCTTGGCTGGTGGACACTATAGCAGCTAGGGCATCTGATGCCTACGTAACCAGGATAATTTAAGAAATTAACAACTTTCTAATTAGTCCTTCCCCTACTCTCTGAAGAAGAGGAGGAAGTCTGTCTCAGTCTTCAGAGAAGGCAATGACAGTGATGGTAGACAGGTTGTGTCCCTTCCATAACTCTACTGGTTTTGGCTGGGGTACAGTTAATTTTCTTCATGGTAGCTCATATGGTTCCATGTTTTGCATTTGTTACCAAAACAGTGTCAATGACACACAGAAATTTTAGTTAGTGCTGAGCAGTGCTTGCACAGTGTCAAGGTCTCTTTTTTTTCTGTTTCTCATGCTGCTCCATGAGAGAGCAGGCTGGCAGTGCACAAGAAATTAGGAGGGACACTTTTATCCTTCAGATTCTCTCCCCCATCCCACTGCGGGGGAGCGAGCGAGTGGCTGTGTGAGGTTGAGCTGCCTACTGGAGTTAACCCACAACAGTAACAATCTTCTGAAAGACCTTTGGCAAAATATGAAACATGAAAATGGCCATATTTCCCACCTATTTTAAGCAATACAATATATTTCAAAGGACTTGTGCAAAAATCTGGAATTGTTGTTAGCAAAGTCCGCTTTGAAAGGCTTTCCCTCTATGCTGGAAACCTTGTGTGCTGGCTGCAGAAGCATAGAATGGTTTGGGTTGGA
The DNA here is from genome assembly GCF_965140245.1 of Athene noctua. NCBI lineage: Eukaryota > Metazoa > Chordata > Aves > Strigiformes > Strigidae > Athene > Athene noctua. Next base: position 234,102,320 of record NC_134037.1, on the reverse strand, counting down.
AAGAACCTTTAAAGATCATCTAGTCCAGGAATTCAAAGATCATCTAGTCTGAGAAGTGACAATTCAGTCTTACTATTTTCTTCGGTGGAGCCCCCTCTGTTGAGAGCACGTGTTATGAACAACTCAGGAAAGTCACTTCACTGGGAAAGTCTGAACTTCTGAACCCAGTGCTGGTGATTCACTAACATCTGGCAGCCAGCACCATAATCGCGTTGGAGTAGAAATGAAAAAAACCCAGTACTCAGCAAAGGTTGTTTAAGCAGTCATTAGAACCTCAAATAAATACGGTGAAATATTTTCTTGCTAAAATATTATTTGCAGTAATTATGTATTTTATCTTTAACAGCTCAGTGTGTTTGTTACCTGCATGATTTTTTATTCAGGCTTAAACTGTAACAGCTTATTTAAAACTGCATTTATTATTTTTCTTATGCAGGCTGCATAAATGAGTGTCAATAGTAGCAGCATGGAAATGAATCAATTTGTAATCGCAATAGCATTAAATATATTTTGCTTGTGTCTGAATGCAAAACATTTCAGATGAAAAATTAATTCCACCCACTTGAAACAGGAAATCAGAAGTTGTGCTTTAGTCTTTGCCCTTTAAATATAGCTGCCAGTCAGCTTTTTTAATTTTCTTTTTTAATATTTCAGCTTTTCTGTGAAAATGAAAGTCACTGTTCTTTCTTTGAAATGGAATTATTTACAGAAGCAAGAATAAGGTCTGTGTTGGAAATATTTAATACCATACTTCAAGAAAATGTAGCTTAAACTGCAAAGCACTGGTAAATAGGTTTAGTTGATGAATATACCTGAAAATGATTTCTCAAACAAACAAAAGGCAAACAAAGTACCCATAGGTGTTTTGTGTCATTGTCCAAGCCTCATGACTTATGTATGTCTTCCTACTTCATGTGAAAGACAGGTAATTGCAGATGCAAGTTGTCATCTGAGTGCTTAAGGGTCCAGCTATGGAAGCAAGCGTGAGGGAACAAGAATATACATATGTTCATATATTCATATTCAGCTTGTTCAGCTGTCAGTCAGGACAACTGCCTGCTGAAGAACCCCATGTTGAGAATATGAACTTAGCAGAACCCCTAAAAATAATGGGGGAAATGACTTAATAAAAACATTCTTAATGCCAGATCCATCCCAACTTAATTAGCAAGTCATGCATAGGCTGTCTGTAATGTTGATTGGGAGATGAATGCTTTGGATATAACAAATTACACGACCATAGTTTCTTAAGCATATTATGAATAGAAACAAAAAAAAATAACTTGAAAGTAAAAAAGTCGTGACAAGAATGCAAATAAAATATATTTGAAAGGAAGAGAAAAGCCCAAGAACAAGGTGATGGGGCAGATGGGGTAGTGCCTTGTTTCTTACAGTTTGCATGTGGTATCTTGAAGCCTAGTTGCAGACAACCAAGTTCCGTGAGGGTGAAAAGCATCGGAGAGAGACTAGTCAAGGCCACTTTGACATATGGGAGAGGGTAAGAATCCATGTCTTTGGCTCCATGCTGGTTCTGGCAGCCATTCAGCAACAGCAAAAAGAGAGATGTGGTGCTGGGAAGAGTGTACAGGAACCTGGCTATGAGGTGGACAGGGAATAGGGCCTGCGTTATTTGTTTCATAAATTACTTAAGATGTTGAAATGATTAAAGAAATACATCATTGTAAAATGAAATCTAGAGAACCCCTTTCTGTTTTAGGCACTTGTAATTCCATTTCCTAATGTGAAATTACACAGGTTTAACTTTTGCCTTATTACAATAAGTTAATGTTTTTCCTTTGTCGACAAAACTGGATTTGGTATTATACAAACAGGATATTCCACTCCTTTGTTGCAAACTCAGTGTAAATCCATCCCTGTGTAATTTTCTGCAGAGCTCTTCTCTTCATTGGTGGCTGAGAACCCTGACCTCTTTGCAAAAAACAAAAGATGTTTGAAGATGAAATGTAGCTCAAAGGACAAAGGATTATTAGGATAATATTAATAATGGCATAAAACTAAAATAATGAAATAATTTTAATCTAAGAACTAAATTATTTTAAACAATTAATTGTCCTAGACTTGTGAAGATGAAGTCTGGCTCAGCACAAATGAAGGAAAAATGATTTAGTTTCCAGAGATTCCAAACTGAGAATGAAGGTCCTCTGAAGGCTGACTCCCAAAGTCAGCTTTTGTTGTTGTTTTTGCTTAACCCCAGCCAGCAACTAGGCACCACATGGCCACTCACTCACTCCACCCGTAGCGGGATGGGAGACAGAATCAGAAAAGTAAAAGTGAGAAGACAACTCCTAGGTTGAGCTAGAGACAGGTTAATAAGTAAAGCAAAATCCAAGCACGCAAGCAAAGCAAAACAAGGAATTGATTCACAGCTTCCCACAGGCAGGCAGGTGTTCAGCCATCTCCAGGAAAGCAGGGCTCCATCACACGTAATGGTGACTTGGCAAGACAAACGCCATCGCTCTGAGCGCCCCGTTTCCTTCTTCTTCCCCCAGCTTTATGTGCTGAGCATGACTTCATATGGTATGGAATATCGCATATATGAATATATGCTCAGCTGGGGTCAGCTGTCCCAGCTTTGTCCTCTCCCAACGTCTTGGGCACCCCCAGCCTGCTCTCTGGTGGGGTGGGGTGAGAAGCAGAAAAGGCCTTGATGATGTGTAAGCACTGCTCAGCAGTAATGAAAACATCCCTAAATTATCAACACTGTTCTCACAATAAATCCAAAATACAACACTATACTAGTTTCTAAGAAGAAAATTAACTCTACCCCAGCTGAAACCAGGACAGATGTCAGTGACAAAATTGCAAGTAGTGCACAATGACACAATTACCATGTCAGAACTGAGAAGCTACTGTTCAGCTGAGGACATAGAAACTTTGGTGTCCATTAATGTCTTTTTAATGTATTTCCACATAAATGCTATCTGAGGCAGCCTCACCGACAAGTAGGAGAGAACCAGATTATCCTTTGTGCAGTAGTTTCCAAAATGTTGTATTTTTTTTAAAACTATAACTGTCAGTTTTTGACACTTCCCACAAAAATAATTAAGAAATAGTTGGAAATCCACTTGAGTGTTTCGGTTTAGTGATAACACTAAAGTGCTTTGAGTAACTTTTGCTTTTTAATACCATGACATTGCAAAATCAAATGTAATTTCAAGCTGAAGACTCAAACTTTGTGTTTTGAAAAGGGTTGAAAGAACTGGATTGGCAGAATGTCCTGAGAGGACTGAGTTTTTTCTTTTCTTTTTTTTTTTTTTTCAAATTAAATTTCATTGCAAGTGATATGTGCCTACAGAAAGGTTCCGTTTGTCAAAGCATTTTTTTCAGTGGAAAAAATATTCTGCAGGAAAATGTTTGACTGGTACTAGTCCTCAAGATTTGTTGATCAGAAAATCTTTAGGTGCTTAAATCTTGTATAATCACTGCATAATGCATGATTTAAAGAAGATAAGATTTTACAATTTTTTAAGACTGACAGAGTGAACTGCAGTGATAATAGGCTTAGCCTGAAAATGTTAATCCTATTAACATACCATACACCAGAGATGTCTATCCTTTGCTATTTTAGACATGTGGTTCTGGCTAGCCAGAAGGAATGGCTCTATTGTTTTTATTTCTGTTAGCTTATGGTATGGGTTAATTTTTCAAAAAGGACCCTTAGCAACTCCATTTTTCCCCGTATGAAGTTACATGAAAAGCTGTATTTTGGGCATTTTTTTGTGCTTGAAATGTGGTTTGACAGCTATCTACCACAGCTTCAGCTGCGGCAGGCTGTATCCAGATTACTGCTGAAAGGAGCATACCCTTTGTTTGTATGGATGCAAAACCCAGGCAAAGGTATTGAAGAAAAGCAGGTACTTACATGAGTGCCCATTTGAGATGAAGCTCTCAAATATGATCATTTTCATACCCAGATATTGATTGCTATTCCCTGCTTAGTTATTAGACTCGGGTAAACTACACAGGGGGAAGGACAGAAAGGCTGTTACACAAAATGTGTTCTACTGGTGAGGTTTGTTAAAGACATCAAGAAAAGGCTGTAAGAATGCAGGACAAGGAAGGAGCCAAGCATAGCAGGGACATAGTGCAGGCTAATGTCTTCAGTTCCTGTTTTTTTTGCCTTAGTTTCTCTCAAAATGTTAACTGTGAGTGCATACTTAATGTAGTGAGTTATAACAACAAAATGCAAGTTCACACCAGAAAAAGAAAAGGTCATGATAAAGATTATTTATATTCAAGTAAATTGGAGGCTTGTCCCAAAGCAGCACTCCCATGGGCACTGAGAAAGGAACTGCATCAGCCTCTGATCCACTCACAAGCACCTCCCAGAGATCCTGGCAAAGTGGGGTCCAGAGGACGGGTGAAGAACATTGCACTGGTCACCATGAAGGAGAAAAGGGAGGACCTAGAATAAAGAAGTTTAAAGGCCCATACAGAGAATAATTTGGCGATATATGCCAGCTAATGTGGATTAGTCAAGAACAAGTCATGTTAAACCATCTATTTGGCTGATTAAGGTGAAGTGAAAGGTTTGATATATCTTGACCTGAGTAGAGCTTTTGGCACTGTCTTGCATAAGCAAGTTAGGAAAATATGATCCAGATGAAACAGTGATGAGCTGGGTGAATAATTACATTAAAATTGCTCTAGAAACTGTTAAGAATGATTCCATCTTAAATTAGCGGCACATTTTAAGTGGAGTGCTGCAGAGGTCTGCCTGTTTTACTCAGTATAGACATTAATGACTTAGAGGATGGAATATGACAAATTCTTGTAATCTTTTCAAATGAAAGAAAATTTCATTTGAAAAATGAGATGCAAGAATTGAAAGCACTTTGACAGGCTGGATTTTAGTTCAAAATAATCTAGATATATTGGAGAAGTGATACAAAATAAACAAGATGGAGTTCAACCAAGACAAGAGCAAAGAACTGTGGCTAGGAAAGAAAAATGTAAAAGGCAGTTATAAAATGACAATATCTGCCAGTGCAGCTGTACTGTGAAAAAGCATTTGAGAGTTGGAGTGGAGTACAAGCTGGAGCCTTTCTGGGGATGTATTAGAAAAAGTGTAATGTGTAAAGCACATGGAAATAAATGTATGTTTTCCACAGTGCTGGTGAGACCTCAGTTGGAGTGCTTGTACCAATCTGTAAACTGGAATGAGAATATGTAGGAGACATACAGAAAACAGGAACAAAAATGCTAAAAACTTTGGATTGTTTAAGAAAAGTCTGAAGGAATTTTTTTTTTTTTTTCTGGAAAAGAAGGTCAGTAGGCAGACATGACAATAGTTTTCAGTGTTTAAACTGATTGATACAACTAGTATGGTGATAATTTTTCTCTGTAACTGTGTGGTAGGATAGGAGCTAATCAGCTCAACTAGCAAAAAAGAAGTTCAAACATGAACTGGAAGAGACCACTTTGGGTATTTGTTAGATCATTGTCTTTGGACAGTATTACAGATAGTTCAGGCCAGTACCTGTTAGAGAAGTTTACCTGGTGATTAGTTATTCCTGTGTGGGATCAGAGGCCCTGCTTTTTAATGATTTTGTTGATTATCAACATGTTACTTCATGGGGTAGAGAAGAAGATTTTTAAAGATAAGTTAACAGCCTTCTTATCACACAAGGACTGATGGACTGAGAAGGAGAAGGTGCCAGCATGTGAAGACCTTGGTACACAATGTCACATGGTACCTGCTGTTTGCAATGGATGGCTGCACAAAGGCATCACTGTGCACTGTTCTTGTCTGTCCATCTCAAGGCTGGCAGAGTCTCTGAGGAAGGAGCAATTGCTTTGACTATGTAAATTCTATATTTTAACTGGAACAGTGTTCTTGCTTGGATTTTAAATTAAGTGACTAGAATTGGGCTGTGCGGAAGGAAACAGTTTTTTTATCACAGAATGTAATCCTTGTGAATCTCCTCAGCTGAAGAATGCATGCAAGGAGAAATATATTCTTTACTTGGTCTGCTTTTACATCCTGTGCTGAATGGCATCACCTCTTACCTCTTGCATCTGTGAAAATGTAGAACAGTTTTCATTTCCTTTGGGGAGTCTTCCTTACCAGATAGATAACACCAGACACATAGGGATACTTCAGATACCGAATAATCAGGATAGAAAGTAATAATTCATAGGTAATAGTGGAAAGCAGTTGGTTTTAAAGCTGTCAAAGCCTGAGGCTAGTGTTTGGTGATAATGACTTACCTGAAACTGCAGCCCTGCCTTGCATTAGGCCTGATGCAGTTGTCTTTTCTTTGCCAGGAAGAGGAACAATCTCTTGTCCAAAATGATGCCAGAACTTGGGCTCATTATCCTTGAGAACAAGCTGAAGTTCAGTACCCTGAGGTATAACTGCCTCACACATTGGGTCAGAGATGACTTGTGAATATTGTTGGCAGGCAGCAGAAGAAATCAGTTTTGGGTCTGAAGAGTTGCAAGCTCATAAATCTGAGATGTCTTAACACTGTTGTCTGCAAGGTAAAAGTGAATAGATGTGATTTCTCTTACAATTCCTTTTCTTTGAGATGGTCTGTGAATAGCCACAAAATCTCTTAGCATTCATCCTGGATTTATGTGCAAAGAATATGAATTTGTCCTGTTTCAGCTTCTACTGTATTTCATTTGAGGGTAGGAAGAGATTTAGCCAGCCAAGTCAGTGGTAGTCCCTTTGATCCTTATCATTGTAGGATGCTTTCTGTACTAAGGTTGTAATCCTGTGATTTGTTGGCGAAAACTTTGTGCTCTTTTCTGCTGTACAGGACTAGGACTAGTGGCTGAATGTTGGCTTGGTATGTTTTAATCATCAGACCATTTCTGGACAAAAAGCTTGTGTAAATTTTATATGTTAACATGTCTTAAAGTCACTTGCAGGGCTAGACCTGTGCTTTTTTCACACTGGTCATCGGTCTCTCTCCAAATCAATAAAGACTCCAGTTTAATGTCCACTGATAAAAGTAGAAAGACTCCTTTTACCAACAGCGAGACTTTGGCTTGAGCCCTTAACAGGGTATTTTTTAAGTATAGAAAATGATCACTTGATTATTTATTCTTTTCTGTATCATGAATCAGTTTAATGGACAAGCTGCTGTGTGAATACATATGGTGGTAATATAAAATACAAGTGAGCTCAGAGAGTACAAAACAAAGTAAGACCTGAAGGTATAGTGAAAAAGATTGCTTCTTACTTTAATGTAGCTTTTTAGGCATCTGTGCTGAACAGCAATAGTTATATGCTGTTTCCAGCTTCTGGAACAGGTAGAGAATCCATCTGTAACTGAACTCCAGTAAATGGATGGTGTAGACAGTGTCAGAATCACCAGGAAAAACAACAGATAAAAATGCTTTTCCAAGGAGTAGCTTAAAATCATCTATCCTGTCTGTACTCCTTGATGCTTTGATTTCAGAGAAATCTTTTGAGTGCAGATTTGCCTTTAGGTTGTGATGACATGCAAGTTTACTATAAATTTTCCAGATTCTGCTGAATAGGCAGTTCTGTGATCTCAGAAAACCATACGATCTGTGCAGGAGGCGCTGTGCGATGATCTTGAAGTTCTTGCATGCACTTGCAGTAAGGTCAAAGAGATTTTTTGAAATTAGAAGATTCCATCCAGGAAAACTCTTTAGCATATGCAGAAACATACCCTTACTCAGGAAAGTACTGACATGTGTACTCTAAATTAAGTGGATGTATTGGCAATACCTACTTTAGTGGGACATCAGTTTATGCTTGACATTAAGGAAATGACATAAGCAAGTGTTCCATAGGTATGTTTTGGTGGGTGACTTATGGAAGGACTTCAGAATTTGGTTTCATGTGAAGCTTGTCTTTTTGGGAGAACTGAGAAGATCCTCTTCTCCTTTTAAATACTTTTGCAAACACAGAAACCCAGACCCATCCTGCTGAGCCTAATGAAATTTAGTGAGGGCTAACACAGCAGGTTGGTTTCCCTGGGGACCTTCCCAGTCAGCAGTGCTGGCATCTATTTGAATGTTGACTTTCTCTTCAGAGGGTCTAGCTGTCACAAATTCGGGTGGCAGAATCTCACCTTTTGTAGCAGAAGTCAAATCAGACCTAATGAACTGATCAAGCCCTGTGCTGGTATAATGGATAGCAGAACATTTGCAGATCCTCATAGAAGAACCATCAGTCAAGAAAATAAAATATCTACCACGTCTTACAGCCCACTGTGTTGCCACATCCCAGGACTGAGACATGAAAAAGCAACAGCAGTGAAGTCCTGGCAGGTCTACAACCATATGAATGTGCTCAATAACAAAGCTTGGGAGTTAATGAAAAGGTTGGAAACTACAGGTTTCATTGGTTTTTGGAAAAATCTCTTGCTTCTCAAACCAAACTCCCAGCTTCATAGGAAATGGCTCATGACTTTGACTCCCTCAAGACTGGTATTACTGGCTCTTTGTTTTTCAGTGCCAGTGACATTACAGATTTTTACCAATAGGCCAGAAGATGGTACTAAACATGATGAGCCTACAGAGTGTCCAGGCCACACTATGTTTGCATGGTCCCTTGCCTGCACATGTCACTTGGTCAACATGCCCACAAGCCATGTTGCTGTATTAGCGTGGTACTAAGCTGAGTTTGAAAGGCACAGTCTTTCAGTAGGTCCTACTAGTCTGGGCTCTGAGCCTTTGCTAAATGTAGCTGTATGGCTTCTAGACAGCTTGGAGTGCAAGCAGCATTCATCTGAGTACAGGCACAGCCTACCAAGACCATAGCAACTGAAAAGTCTATAGGCCTGGATGCTACTGCTCTGTAGTAGGGGTGGACGGTAAGCTGCTGTGGCTACACAATGTGATGTAGAGCATAAGAGCATGAGAGTCCCTTTTAACCCTTCTTCCACTGTAAATCCGCATTTGTGGACCTCTGAAATAATAGCAGGGCTGTCACAAAGTCCCAGAGACTTAATGGGGGTGCCTCAGGTTACAATTTTTTAGGATAAAGCACTTCTGAGTTTCTGAAATGTTTTGCTTCATTTTAGAAACAGAGATCTGACATTTCTTAGGAATATGGAGAATAAAGAATCTACAAAATGGTTAAACAAGAAAATAAGAAAAGGAGGGACAGTAGACAGAGGAAAGAAGGAACACCTCCATGAGAAAGTGACAGGAATTTCTTATTGTATAAATAAATACTGTATAAACCTTCAGTTCACACGAAAATTACTGGGCAGGTGACAAAGAGATATGTCCTGACAGCCTGCAAGGTTGATGGCTGGTGTTTGAACCCAACTGAAGAGTTTGCTGCTTAGTGGAAGGAGTGAAATTACAGTCATTAGAAGGAAATTAACAGATTTAGACGAAACAAACAGGTGCTGACAAACTTTGCTCCATCTTATTTTGGCTTGTGCAGTGATTCTTTGAGGCATCTACTATTGAATCACAAAATAGAATTGTTTTCCTTGCTAAACTTTCTCAGTTTCTGTGTTTAGGCTATTTCATTAATGGTGCAACAGATGCCAACACTGTTGTCTGAACTGTCAGGATTTGGGAGTTAGAGAAAATGGAGAAAGCATTCTGTAAATTATTTTTTCTGTTTTCCCCTCTCTCAGCTGAAATATTAGTAATTTCCAATAACCTTTAGCAAATACTTATTCATCAGCTCTTAACTGTTTATTTGTAGGGTTCTAAATGACTACATTTCCATTTGCAGTGTTTCAGCTTTCTCCCTCTACCTCATCTTTGAAAACTCTGCCAAGGCAACTTTGAAATATATCCTTTAAAATGTATTTGGAATGTCTTTTACTTTCAATTTTACCTTCATTCTCTTCTCTATGTCTTTTCCATCCTTTTAAAAAATAATAATTTCCCTACTCTTGCAGCTTGCTAATTGATTTGTTTTTCTTCAGAAACTGAGGGTTGTATAATGAAGCTAAAATGAATTAGTTTCAAACCTTTCCATTATTCTCACTTCACTTTGGAATCTTATTGTTGTTGTATTCACTTCTAAAACATCTGAATCTAAGATGGAAGAAGGTTTCCAAGCAATAATTAGTCTAAATGTGTCCTACTCCATAATTTCTGTGTTCGTGCTTGTCTCTGCCTCATACAGTTTACACAAGGGACTACTGGGTAATGTATCTGGAAGCAGAAGACAGATTTTTTCTTCACAAAAATTTAATATTGTGCTCAAGTACCTTCAGTACTTTCTGTAATACCTAAATTAACATCTAATTTAAATTACACAGAAGCCAGTGAAATCTAGGAGTAAATGCCTTGCACTTGGTAAAACAATGACAATGCAAGTTATTTCTTTCTAGCATTGAGGCAATAAAAGTAATAATGATGGATTATTTTGCAGTGCTTTGCAGGCACACAGCATGCATGAAGTATTATAACATAACTGTTGTTTTTGCTGTTGTTTTGAATACAGATAACAAGTTGTCGCTCCTCTTAGTATCCTCCTTACTTTAAACAATTATTTGTGAAAGACTGTAAGCATTCTGAAATACACATGGGAAAAGTTCACTCTCCTCCAGTTCTGGACTACGAATTTATAGATCAAGGAAAAATGTTGAGTTTTGAAATGTAGGAGGAAAGAAAAAATATGAAGGTGAAAAATTCACCTTTTATTAATGAACTCTTTTTTTTCTTTTTTTTTTTTTTTTTTTCTAATTTCAGAACCAGCTCTGGAAGTTTAAAGACTTTCTTTTCAATCAGCAGTTCAATATCCTCCCAACAATAAGTAACACAATTTCCTAGGAGAGATCCTTGCTGTTCAGAAGAGGTTTTTCAGCAGCCACGAATCCCAGGCTGGCACTTTTAGCCAAAGCTAAACTTTGAAGCCTGGTGCAGCAACCAGTGGAAAGGAAAGGGACAGGGTAAAGTTATTAGGGCAGTCATGGGATTTGCAAATAAAGACCTTTAAAGTGATTTAGCTTTTTAAGCAGGCAGTAGAGAATATGAAAAGCATCTTTAATTTATTACTTTGATATTTTCTTTTTGCTGAGCAGGGAAGTATGTCTATGTCACATGTATTTCAACAATGTCTTTATCACATATCCACTGGGAACCTTCTAGTATTTTAATGTGAAGACAGATCCTTGCTTGGTCCTTGCCTATTATTAATGCTCTGGTTTATCAGAAGTGTCAGAGTTTATCATGCATTTTTCCTGGCAGTTCAGATTAGAAGAGAGCAGAATTATTACCCCCTTTCCCATAAGGGTTCTGCTTTTTAGGAAAGCAGACCCATCTTTAATGTTTGTCATTTAGATGTGATATCTGCATGAGTTGGGGTGGATATGAGTGTCTGTGGTTTTATCTGTGCTTTTCCTTTGCTCAGCCAGTGACCTGTGTGGGATAAGACACCATATACTGAGTGCAAGAGATGGAGCTTTGGGTCTTCACCATACAGGTCTTCATCATCAGGCCTCTGTCCAGCAGCTGCCCACATATGCTAGGTATGAACGATGATGACTCTGAGAATTATGGGATGCCCCCAAATACTTCCATGGTTAAGGGATATGAATTGTTATCTGTTTGCTTACCTTTGAGATCACTTGGGGAGGGAAGAGCAGGATCAGCTAAATGAAATATGGTCTTCTCCTTCCAGGCATTTCAGTCAGTTTAGTAGACAGTGATGTAGGCTGCTGACAGCTCTGATGGTGTTCACCACGGCAAGTTCAAATTTAGCTGAAACCTGGAAAGTAGCTTGTTCAAAGCAGTTTCCTCTTACAGAGGAACACAAAGAGAACACTGTCTGCCAGGATGTACAGCTAATGTAGATCACAAGTTTACATCTTTTTTTTTCCAAAATATCCTGGTCTGCATCTACCTTCCATCCTTTCCCCAAGAAGAAGTCACAGAGCAATCTTCATGATAAATTGGGAACAAACACATCAATCCATCTGTCAGCAACACTGACCAACGTGACAGAATGCAAAGAATGGCATGAAGTGGAAGCAGCATAGCGAAAAAAAGTGTTAGTCTAAAGGGCATGAGTAGTACATCCCCATAGAAACATTTTTACATCATTTGCCATCTGAAGCAAAGAAGTGTGGTTTTTTTCTAAAAGCCAGCTGCTATTTTTCAAAACAGAGTGGTCATGATTTGAATTCCCACACCCATATTAGGTCTATCCAGTGGCCAAACTAGGGTGATACACAAGGCATTCTGCACTGGCCCGCTTTTTACGTATTTTGTAGTAAATAGGAAGAAGAAATTCCAAAGTTGGATTCCTGGCTCAGCCACGTCTGAAAAATATTCAGCAGAATATCAGCAGCCATAAAAATGGACTAAAGGGAAGCTTCTAAGTCTTGTGGAAAAGCATTCAGAGAACAGATTAGCAGTCAGGTCTGCAGTCTTTCAGAGGACTAACAAAAGCCTATTGAAGCTTTTGTGCTTTGCACGTTGCTATTGTGCAGTAGGAAAACATACCAGGAAATGTCTGAATATGACATCAAATATGTTTTGTATGAACTGGGACATATGCTGAGATTTCTAATTGTCCTGGTTCAGCTAGGATGGGGTTAAGTTTCCCCAGCAGAGAGGGGAAAGGGATCTCCAGCCGGGTTATTCATGCCATGCTGATGTCAGGTCCAGCATGGGAGTATGGGAACTTTTTCTTCTGTGGCTTTGGTGGTGGGGAGCACGGGGCTGTCTGTATCCATTGCAGTATTTCTCTGTATATCTTTTGTCTTGTTTACTGTTATTACTGTTTATTGTTGTTATCATTGCTACTGTTGTTGTTCAGATTGTTTATCACCCTGTTGTATTAAATTTCTTCTTATTTTAACCCGGTGTTTGTGCCCTACTTGTGTCCGAGGGTGGGGGAGGGACAACGGCAACGTGGTCTCCGGTCCCGGCAGGGCCTAAACCGACACACTAATGCCTAGAGACATGACAGAAGATGATAACCCATAGGAAAATGCATGACGATTGTACCCTACGGGTTATCAGCTTCTGCCTAAGGTGTTTATTAGAGAGCATACAGAGGGAAGCTGTGACTTGGGCCTTTTGGATTCAGGTAGTTGGATCCTGCTGGGACTTTTTTGTCACCAATATGTGGTGGCATGCTGTGACATCCTCTTTGGTCTTGACACCCTGTTGGAATAGAAGATGGTACATCATAGAATCATCATCATAAAACAGTTTGGGTTGGAAGAACAGCTGAGTTAAAGATCATCTGGTTCCAACTCCCCTGCCATGGGCAGGGACAACTTCCACTATATCAGGTTATTCAAAGAACCGTCCATCCTGGCCTTGAACAGTTCCAGGGAGGGGGTACATGACGAATCTGTTTTGAAGGGACACTTTGACTGAAAATATTGGAGTGAGCTGGGGTGGTGGGAGAGGCAGAGTCTGGAACAGTCACTATGAATATTCATCCTTGGATGGAGGGAGACCTGGTGGTGATCCCTGTAGAGCAAGCAGGGGCTGCTGAAAGATGCACTAGAAAGAGAAAACAGCCAGCAGTTAATTTAAATAATTGACTCCAGGAGCTTCCCCAGTGGAAGGACGCTGGACAGCAGGGTATCTTTCCTTAGTTCCACAATATTGCTAAACTGTCAAAGCTGGTTCCCAGCAGAGTCCACAGCACGGTGCTGATAACACTTTGACATGAACAGATCTGCTACAATCTGGGAAGCCCCAGGACCTCTAGGAAGAAAACCATAGGGACTCCATCTGCAAATTTCAAAACACAGATAATTATACAGAACATAAATGGTAACAGCTTTATGACTGTAAACAAACTGCTTCTCTGTTTTGTCTTACCAGGTAGCTATGGCTGTGCTCCAAAGCGACACCAGTAAATCAACACTAAGGCAAGTCTGAAATTTCCAATGCTTCAATTATTTTCTTAAAACTTTTCCTCCTAACCTGGGTCAGATTCTGCAAAACACCATACTGACAGAAGACTTCTTCTGGAGCAGTGCTGTGCAGGGGACAGGGCAGGAAGGTGGGGTAGCTCCAAAGATGATGCAGAACTCTGGTAAACCAGGTTTTATTAACTCTGCTGGGCACGAAACTGCTGTGTTTCTTAAACTTGCTATTGGCTACATTGGAGGAGGAAATCTCATGTTTTCTGGTTCAAAAGTTGCAATGCCTTCCTCTGATTAGGAACAAAGACGACTGTAGATATTTCAGAGTAAAATATAAGAGCTTCTGAGGGACACCAAAACAAGATCTAGTTTCCTCCCAGATGCAAAAGCAAATGACATTTGTTCCTTAACACCAACATGGCTGTAGACAGGGATGAATCAAATATATTGGAGATCCTGCATTTCCCTTTTTTCAGTGAAAAATACAGATATCATGTCATCTGCTGATTAGCATGGAACCAAACTGCTCTCTTGCTCTGAAGGGATGGGGCTGGTATCCATTTCCTTTTAGAGGCACGAGCTCTCCTTTTGAAGCTTGAATGTGCTGCAGAGTGGATGGTGCATGCTCTGAGCCTTTTGTGAAAAAGCAGCTGAAGTTAACTTGGGTTTGGATTAATTGGAAGTTCCAGCACAGCTGCTGTTTTCCTGGGCTGGCTGTATTCAGTTCACGGGGATTTTGGAGAAGTTGTGAAGGGGAAGAACTTTTTATGAAACTAATTGGCCAAAAGATTTCCAGGTCCTCTCTGGAAATATTTGGGCTCCTTTGACAACAGAAATACCGTGTCCTTTTCCTTCTTGGTGGCTCTTTGTACAGACAGCTTACCCAAGAAGTAGTTATTAACACTGCATTGCCACACAATTTACAACTTGCACCCAGGGTTAGCTCTGACAGCGATTGTACTCAGCACTTGTTTGAAAACTGAGAGAGGTCAGATTTGGTCTGCCACTTTTCCATCATGTGGGAGAAATGTCAAAGGGTGTCTTTCAGAGTGGGGCTAATGGGTTTAGAGCTCATGGCCCAGAGCAACTTGTGACTGGAAAGGTAATGGCCAAGGGAGGTGCTGCAAAGGAAGGATGTAAACGGAGAGTTGGTGTGGGGCTAGATCCTGCTTGTAGGTACAGACACACAGCCTTCCTCGGTTCAGGTGAGATCCAGGCAATAACTATTTTCCTGGGCAAAAGGGGTGGGAAGGGGGAGAAAAAGCCAGTGAATGTGGCTAGTGACACTTGGTTGATAGAGAGTCTGAGATGAGCTTTAATTACATAGAGTTTATTATTTTTCTTAAAATTTGCCAGCTTTTCTCCTAGCTACTTACCTTCATTTCTCCCTTCTCCTTCATGCTTTATGTGTGTGTTAACTAAGTGTTAAACAACATGCATAAACTGTAGATAGCTTGAGTGGAACGAGATGAATCCCACTCATGTATGTATGGCTTAAATAATAAAAAAAAAGCATCTAAAATCCTTAATTGATAACTTGCACCATCAAAATCCCTATTCAGTTGTTGTGTAACTCTTAAATGCTCCTTTTATCCACCTGTAACTTTCTCTAAGTACTGGCTTGTCTTCTTCTGACCAGATCTATGTATATCAAGACCACACAAAGCAGCAGGTCATCAAGCTCATGCCTCAGTCCCAGCAACTCTCACAAGCAAGACCATCTGCTGCCTGTATTTCTGCATGCCTTTGCATGGTAGGTGAGTTTAGGACAAGCTGGCTGCACTGACACTCAGAAGAAATACAGAAAAGGAGAAAGTGATATCCCTTTCTTCTCCACTTAACTCCACATCTCAGGGTTTACAACACTTGCTGGGGGATGGGTGGCGTCTCCCTCTGGGCAAAAGTCCTGAGCCCTCGCTGCTCCCTGTGCCCCAGCCTTGACGCCAAGCAGCAAGCAGAGGGGTGGTGGGACACCTCAGAGCCATTGGGGTTTGCATAGACCCAAGAAGACTGTGAGAAGGGGATGGCCTTGGGTCTGCCTGGGGAGGATAGTTCCTTTGTGTGCCCATTCCTCTTCCACAGCACCTCAGGACAGAAAATAACAAAACTTACTGGCAAAGGGAGTGCAACCCCTTCACTCATCAAGTGAAGTCAAGCCAGTGAATCTCTCTTCCCTGGTTCAGTGGAAATGTTAATGATTCCACTCAAAGTGCTTCACAATTTAATTACAATAAGTGAGTAAACCCATGGACTATGGGATCGAACAAGGCCACTTACCTAATCCTCTGGGCTTAATGTGGGAAGAGCAGGCATAGACAAACATATAGGCACGAATATGATGCAATTCCTGAATTGTGAAAATTGCAGATGATGAAAGCTGTCCTCCCAAAACTTGAGCAGGTGATGGTCTGAATCATGCTTGAAATGGAAGGGGAAATCCACGTCAGCACTGGGATAAGCAGGAAACATCAGTCTTTTTTCCCCAGACTTCTGTGATTCTGCAGATTCTCGGGAAGACTTCTATGACTTCTGTTGTTCAGATCAAAAAGTCAATGTTTTTTCCTTCTTTAAAGATAACCCTGGAATTCACAGAGAAAAGCAGTGTTCAGTTCAGCTGGTGTCTTTTCCTTGCTGGCAAGAGCCGTTAAGCATTATGAGAACAGATATGGGTTTACATTTTGGGGGACAAAGTATAAGACGAGTCTGTCCTGAGCCTTCAATGTAATAAAAAAACAGGAAAAAAAGCACAGGTGCCTGTGGAAGAGGAATGGGCACACAAAGGAACTATCCTCCCCAGGCAGACCCAAGGAGCCCATCTCCTTCTCTCATCTGTTTTGATGGTGATTAGACGTAGCTGTTGGTAAACCTAGAGAAATGAGCATTTTTTTGGTTTATAGTCAGATTTTTTTTCTGAATTTTTGTGAAAATTGAAACTGAAAACTCACAACAACATTCAAGTACATCTGATGTTTACAGACTGTTTAGCAGTGCCTGTGGTGAGACTGGCACCTTGGCAAATCTGAAGATATATAAAACTAATAGACATTAAACCCTCCAGCATAATACAAACATTCAGTTTTGTGGAACAATTTTGTAATTTCTGGAAGAACTGCAGCAAACCTTATAGAGTAGGAAGTATAAAAATTGCTGAATAAAGTTTATGTCTAATTTTCTGTATTCCTGGGACTGCATTTTTTAAAAACACAGATGTCAAAAGAGATTTTTTCCTTTCACAGAGAAATTTTCAGGACTAATGTTGCATTTTCCAGGTTAAATCCTTTTGGTAACTATTTTGTTTTAAGAATTTTTGTCCATATGTTGCCAATTTCCATAATCCTATTTCATTCTGTAGCAAAAAACACAGTTACAATGAATTAAATGAAAGAGTTTCTACATTCAGGTCAATGGTATTTCACATCCTTTTTAGAGACAGTTGTTAATATTGAAGTAATTTAAATTTAGCAAAACATATTCCAATGGACTGGTGCTCATGAACATTTCATTCTTTGTGCTGGTTTAAATATCACCCTTATCACTTTACATATAACAGTTACAAATGTGAGAATGCTGTATATTAATATTTGAACATCCTTTTTAATATTTACATTTGCTTTATTTTACTGACCCTGAAATTTCAGAGGACACTCAGTACCTCTTATCTCTGTTGTCTGCTGCTTATCTCCACATTTGCACATTTTCTGCTTTGGTGTTACAGATGGTAGAGTCAGCCGGAAAAACCTGTATCCTGAAGACACACTCTTGCATTGAACTTCTAACTGCCACAAACCACCAGGAAAATCATTGTCAGATATGAATATATAAAATGCTAAAATCTGCACTGGAATTTTTCTAAGACAGGTGAGTGCAGTTAGGATCCTAACTGCTTATTTAAATACTCAAATAACTCAACCAGATGTTGAGTTGAACACCTGTTGACATTACCGACTGTAGCTACTTGAAGTAACTGGGGCATTTCTCTGGGGTATGTCAGTGCTGTCTAGAGAAAGCAGGACATCATCCTCTTGTACCACAGAAGACTGTACAACTGCCATGCAAGGATACATATGCCTGCCTTCTCCTTATTGTCTTTTTGGTGCTCCCTGTAGTTGTTCTTTGGCAGAAAATACAGAGTCAGGGTCTTCCCCACACCCAAAATTTTTGTGCAAGTGCTTCAGGAATGGTGACTCCAAAACAGGAACTGCACTTGCTGAATTTTTTAGGGTATCCAAAACCAGTCATCTGACACAGATAATGTCAAATGAGATTGGGTTTATCCACAAGAGAAAGGAATTTGGCATGGCAAAGTGAACAAAAGAAAATAGCTGATTTAAGAAGCATGAAAATTTATCTTAAATATAATCTACCTTGCAATTTCTCCCTATTGCTGATAGAAAGAGGTAGGCAATTCCCAGAGTGAACTAAGTTTTGTATGTGAGAGAAGCCATTTTGCTGGGGATACACCCTACCCGTGCATACCTTGGGATGAGGTGGCCCATTCTTGCAGAGATGTCTGTTTTTCTCTATCAGTTCCAGGAAGTCAAGGGTGACTAGCTAAGATTTAGACGTCACATTTTTAGCTATCAGAAGCTAGATAATAAGTATTTTGATGTCTGTTTATTTCTTTCTCATTGATAAAAGGCAGCCTTACAATAAAATTATCTTCTTTGCTGCATCTTCCTTTTTTGCACATTCAGATCAAATGGGTAGGCACTCTATTCCGTGCAGTCCTTTTATTAAAGTTATTATCAAGACTGATCTTATATTTTTAGCATGAAAAAAAATTCCTCTCATAAAAAGCCTTTGAAAAGACACTGAATGCTGTAGACCTCAGTGATAAGTTTTGTTTACCATTCTTCTTGAAATGATGTTGATGAAAACTCAGAACAGGAAACGCTATAGCAAAGTAGTAAATGCTGCAGAATGGGAAATGAATCTGCCTTGAATCTAGTGACAGAAATAGCTCTGAGCAAGGCATAAATGCAATTGTTTTGCATACCATTTCTTATCCCAGCTCTTCTGTCAGGGTCTTAGAAATACCAACACCTCTGTGCATAGTGACATCTCTTTCCTCCCTAGTTTCTACTCTCCCTTCCTCATTTGTTCATGTCATCTTGGTATTTTGTATACATGCACACACTTGGACTGCCAAGTTATAGCTATATAGCTTATATATAAATAGTTAAATATGTAGTTATATAGTTATATATAAGTAACATAGTTATTTATGTATAGCCCTTACCAGAATTACAGTAGGGAAAATAGCTATAGGAACACTTTCCTTCACATAGGCATTGAGGATGTAAAACTGTCTTTGTTGTAAGAATTTTGGGTGCATCCTTGCCCTACAGTGTCAAAACGGACTGGCAGAGAGGTGACAGTTTGGTGAACCATCTAATTGCATAGTTGGCTTCAAGCACCTGAAAGTCCCATCAGAAACGCTGGTATTATATAGGTCTGTCGTGGTTTGAACTCAGCTGGCAGCCAAACGCCACACAGCCGGTCGCTCACCACCCCCCCACCTGGTGAATGGATGAAGAGAGTGGAGGGACACAAGGAAAAACCTCTAGGTTGGGTTAAAAAAACAGTTTAGTGATGGTAAATAAAACAAAACAATAACAACAATGGAAAGTACAAGCAGGTAATGCACAATGAGACTGCTTACCACCCACCAACCAATACCCAGACTTCTCCTGGCCAGTGATCCCGCCTCCTTTATACACTGAGCATAATGTCCCATGATATGGAATACTCCAATGGTCAACCCAGGCCCAACACTCCAGCTGTGCTCCCTCCCAGCTCAATAGAATTAACTCTATCCCAGTCAAAACCAGGAAAAGATCTAATCATCCAGGTCTGTGCATCCATGCGCTGCAGGGCTGGGGTCCTCTGCTGCTGTAAATACAGAGCAGCTCCACCAGGTTACTGAGTTATGTCGAGTAGCACCATGGAGACAGAGAACAGTCATGGGGAGCTTGGATATTAAGGTCAGTGGGAACAGCAAAAAGCAGCAAACTGCTTTGGAAAGAAAGGACTTGACTTGAACTTGCACATGCAGATGGAGCAAACTATATGTGGGAGGCTCCATAAATCATTTTGCCCTTGCATCCTATTTGCTGTATTGTGCAATTTTAATCTTATCTTTATGGCCCAAAGCTGTTTATTCCTATTGATTATCCCAGAAAGTTGAAGACTCTTTCCAAATCAGCTTTCTGTGCTCATTCTGCCTCTAGTCAAAGCCTCCTTGTATTATTGATCAGTGAAAGTTTGCTAAAGCAAATGAAAATTGTGGTTGCGGTGAGCAGGGGCAGATTGTACCCTGCTGAGGTCTAAGGAGGGGACCTCCTTTTCTGCAGCTCCCCATGTTTGCAGACAAAGATCACAAAGGTCCCAGCATCTCCTGTGAGCTCTTGGAAAATGTAGACTGTGTTGGATACAGAGGTGAAGGGGGGATGTTTTTTGCATTAAACTTCTCTCTATGATGTGTCAGGAGAGGCTGTGTGGGCTTGAATGAAGGTCTTTGTTGTGGCTTGCTTTCTGTAACAAAGCTCCTGTTGACAGAGGCTTTCCAGGAAAGCAGGAGAGCCCTGGGCAGCGGGAAGGGGTCCTCTGTCATGCAGAGAGCAGGGGTGTGGGCTGACTTTGGGTCTGAAAGGAGTATATAGACAAACTCATGCTGCTGCAGCACTTCAAGATTTTGGAGGGGTGTGTTAATTCTAACATACCTCAATTATAGAGTTCAGGTGTCTAAAAAACTGGAGGTTCCTATATGTAAGTCTAGGAGGTTTCTTTTCCAAATCTCCAGGACAGAATTTCCTCACAAAACATTAGTTTTTCATTTGTTTCTTTTTCAGGGCTCAGTCTCCTGTGCTTTTGAACAAGTTTGATCTATTGTCTCACACTAAAATTAGCAGAAGGAGAAATTATTGGCAGAGGACAATTCTTTTGTTATATTTTTATCTTTCTTCTGCTTGAGAGTTGTCTTTGCACAAATTATAATATTAATAGGTCTGTTCCTTGTAAGTCTGGATGAATGTGTATGCAAATACATTTTACCCTTCAACTGCTTCTGGACTAATTATGACTATTAAGTCAACACTTTTCCATTAGGTTTGGGGGGAAATGTCCTCTGTGAAGTGACTATCATCAGGAAGAATATGTTTATAATATATTTAAAATATTTTTGTGAATGAGTTTAGGCTTATCTCTTATATTTGAAAAAGAGCATTTCCAGAGGAGCACAGTAATTCATAGAAACTATCTTAAAGATCAGTCACGTAGGTATGCAAATACCCTAACAACTAATGCATTTTTTTGTTTAACAAACACACACTCTTTGATACGGAGTGATTCCTTATCTCTTCTGCCTATAACAAATACATGATTTGCTTTACAATTAATATAGGTATCTTTGCCAGAAATTAAACATTAGCCTTACAATCATGGGAACAACAAAACAAGAAAATACACACTTAAGAAACATGGAGGTTTACAGTAAAATACACTTAGCATAACTAACTCCCTCATCTTCTCAAAAAGACATGTCTTCTCTTATTCATCCATTAAAATGAACTCACTGAGAGAATTGCTATTTTCTCTCTGAAAGGTATTTTTCATTTGATTCATTGAAGTGCCTGGTACTAAACTACAGGTATAAAATTTTGGCGACTGGCCAAATTCTCAGCCACTGTAAGGTAGCATAGATCTTGTTAGAAGACAGCCGTGAAGAGATGTTTTTGAGGTAACAAATTGTGCTTTTAAGAAAAGGAGGACAAGGAACTTAATGGATATTTATTTGAAATTGGAAGGGAAAATATCTGTGGGCAAACACCTCTGACAAAATGCATATTAGCTGTGCTTCATTTTCATCCATTCATTTTATAGAGTGAGCAGTCACTTCTGCAGGCTGAGATTGATCAGCTGAAATGGCAAATGTGGTGAAAGTACTCAGAAACATGCGTGGGATGAAAAAAAGAAACGTGATGGATAATTTTGTTTACTTGATGTCTTTCTCCTAACAGAAGGAGAAAGTTGAGGATCTTGAATAGTGTAGGTTCTTTAAAAATAAACCAGAGAATAGGCAGAGTGATTGGGATCATGAACCTTTAAAATCAGGAACAAAATGATAGCCTCAGATTCAAGGCATTTTTCATCATATGTGTCAAAAGTTGAGACCCTGAGGTAATCAGAGGTTTTAATGCCATTTGCATGTGAAGGAGGTAGCAATGAGTGGAATGACCACCCTGGAATGATGTATTGTTCAGAGTTCATTGAGAACTCCTACAACACGAGTGGCCAAGCTGAGTCAGACTCAAGGTCCACCTAGCTCAGTATCCCATTTCTGATAGCAGACAAAAGCAGACGCCTAGAGGAGACCATATGGACAGTGCAACATAGATGACCTCCTCTGAGTGCTATCCCAACCTTCAACCATTTGTGACTCAAAATATGATCCTAAATCAGCTCTGCTCTCCATGAAGTGGTCCCATGAGCAGGACCAAGAATGTGGCTGGATTGTGTGGGTCTGAAGACTACAAACATAAATATTGAAAGATAGATGGAAGGAAATTCTGCATTTCTTGCTGTTCCCGGCAAGAATTCCCCTTACTCTGCTAGGCTCAGAAATTCTCTGTCAGCAGTCATTTACATGTGTGTATGAGACAGTAAGTGGGGGATATACAAAAAATGGTTGAACTTGAAAAGACAATGGTCCAGCAAGTTTTTTTAAATTGAGATCTCAGCTCTAGTCTGCTGCTGCAGCCTGACCATCCTGTAGAGAGTGAATTATATCTCATTAGGTGCCCCTGGCTTCCTCTCATCCAGAAGGAATCTAGTTCACACACCCTGAGATTGCCGTGTGATGTAGTTCAGCAAGAAATTCACTGGAAAGTGCATTCCTGCCCCCAAAGGCTAAAGTCAATACATACTGCTTTTGCTTGTGTCCCACACAAGTTCTATTATCCATAGTATTAGAAAAATTGTCTGGCATCCAGTATGGTGTTTTGCATACACTAACCATATCCAGGCAGTATGTTATCATAAGTAATATTGTCTTGTTTTGAAGGATTCATAAAATAATCAAATGCAGTACTGGCTCTTCCCTTCTACTCTCCAGGTCATGACATATTTTGAAAATTATAGATGCTAGATATTCTGAGACAGAATATACAAAAGTCACAAAGGACATATCCAAGCTCAAGCTCAAAAATTTCTTTGTTGGCAATGACAGTGATGTATTTAGAAACATTGGCAATATTCATTGAAAATATTTTATGTAAGGAGAAATTAATTCATCTGGGAAAAGAGGGGATCTGAGAAAATCTGCTGACCTCATCTGAAATGAAAGGACAATCTGGCTTTTTTCTTTTGTAATTCTGAAAAACTTTTAGATAGAAACTCTTTAGCCTCAGTCTTGACTGGACTTCTTAAACTGGTTTAAATTTCTTCCCTCTGTCCTGAAAAGTGTCCCTGATTCCACTGCCCTGGCTTTTAGCATCCATTCGGCCTGGACAGGGAGATTTCAAGATAGATAGGTTTGATTTTACAAGATTTTAAAACCACAAACAGCAACAGCTGAGAACCCACAAAATCAGGTCAAAGTCAGTTCAAGTCTCTTCTGACCATTGGCCAACCCCAAATTTCATCATTCTTAAGATAAAATTAGCCTCTGTTAGTGACTACTCCCTCCTTACAATTCTGTCTCCATAACCAGCAGCAAAAAAACAGCCTGTTTTTTCAGGATTTGACAGCATCATTCCAAGGCTTTTGACATTCCTGATAGGGTGCTAGCCTCAGCAGTCCACACCTGTAGTATGAAACTTCTCAAAGCTCACATAATTTCTTTCAGGATAGAAAGACAGAGTTTTGGAAAGAAAAATAATTTGGTGAGATACAAGGCAGGAAAAAACCTGCCAACTCAGCATTTTGGGATAGTTCCCAGCTCTTGTGCATGGCTCTGAGGCAATGTGGGGATTGATGAGAAAAAGTGATTTTATTGACTGTGTCAAGAGACCAAGCTAACAGGATAGAATTATGGATGTGTTTTTGTGTACATTTGTTCCCACATGACTCAGTAGTAAATATCTCCTTCTCAAAAAGTAAATTCTAATTTAAAAAAAAAATCAAATATCATAGCAAAAACATTAATCTACTGCTTCCAAACTGCTGCTGTGTATCTATGAGCATTAAATTTCATCCACAATGGCTATTTGAAGGGCTGACCATTAATGTTATAAAAGATTGCTTAAGAAAAACTCAGCTGTTCTAGATGATACTGGATTTGATTTTTTAGAAGGAGCAGTGTTTGAGAGAGGTGAACAACCAGTGTTCTTTGTCCTAATTCTGAATCTAATCCTCTTCCTACTGAAGCCGTTACAGGTTTTTGCTGTTGACTTCAATGAAAAGAGGATCATCCCAATTGGTTTTATGTGGGGTTTGGCAAGAAGAGTAGATGAGATCAGCTGATTTGAAGGATCTATTTAATTACAAACATTTATTTAATCTCAACAAAGTAAAAGCATTAAATACCTTTTTCTTCATAGTAATGGCAAGATATCTTCAAAAGACAAGTCAAGATAATAACATTCAAAATCTTGCTGGATACTAAAAAGATTTTGGATGTATGTCATCAGGTTTTCCTCCTCCCTTGCCCTACAGTGTTTCAGTGTCCTTCAGGTGATAATTACTTGGCTTTCACTGTTAGCCTTACTATCTTTTCACTGTTAGCCTTACTAGACTCCTTGGCTCTGCACATACCAGCCACCTTTACTCTGAAATCATCTGCTTAATTAACATCAGCATGTTAAACTTACAGCAGTTGTTTCCAGCCTGTGCTTTGCTTGAAGCCCACGGCTCCTCTCCAGGATAGGAAAGGCAGACTGTCTGCCCGAAAGCTTTGTTGTGTTTTTCAGCTGCCTAATAAGAGCACTTACCACTCTCTACAAATCCTATTTTACTTCTAATATATGGTGGACAGAAATGTTCAACAGAGGCTGAAAGGAAGCTCCTTGCTGAACAGGGTCTTGTAGGGACACCAGACAAGTCTGATTTTCTGGATTCTTATGGAACACATTTCCTCCAAAGTCATCATGCCTCAGGTGCATGTGAGAAACCCAGCATTTGATCTTCTCCTGAACTCAGACTCCTAATACCACCCACAGCTCCCATGTCATGTTCATTCTCCTGCACATGTGGTGCATTCCTGGAACAGGGATGTTCCTCCATGGTCCCTGATGCATGCGACCACCACCCTCAAGTGAGAGGGAACAGGCAGTGCATGCAAAGGAAGCCTTGACCGACATTTCTTGTTAGGCCTTGTCTTATATGTGACATCTACTGTGAAGTCTATTCTATTGAGATTTTTATAGATATTCACTTAGTATCTGAATGTCTTCCACCAGCACTTTATGCAATGTGAATAACATCTGTCATGTGTTGTTTGTTCATCTGCACTTGGGGAATGGAAATTAATTCAGTGACATCCCAGAAGGGTTTTAAAAGAAAAATAAACATCTATTTACATGTATTTATAAATATAGAGAAGAGAGTCAAAGCAACATTTTTTGTCTGGAAGAATCATGTGCCATGGTTATAATGGTCCTTACCTACACGGATACTTCACTTCATTATCTGACTCAGCCCCCACAGACACAGTCTTTCCCACACAGACAAGCTCGACCCCTTTTCTAGATAGCTGCATTGTCCCCTTGAATATAATTGCCAGCCACAGCCTTCATATTAAGAATTTTGGAAAGCATTTTTTCCAGGCTATTGAAGACTCGGCAAAGAAATCAAAACTGCTACTCTGAGTGAACAGAAATTGATTTGCTGATCAATGTTGCTGAAGTGTAATGTGCAGTTGGTTTTCATGTATTAATACCTCAGTTAAGTCTCTCTTTTGGAGGGAAAAATAGGTTATTTTTACTTTAGGCAACAAGATATAGGAACCTTTTAGCATGGAGTGACACAGTCTACCGGTTGATTTACCACCTCCTCTGCTTATCAGCCAGCTGAAACAGGATCTAGGAATGCAGACAATTTATGATAACACTGGACTGAATCTGTCAGGAAAGAAGGATTTTTTGCCTTTCTTTCTTTCCTGTCTTAACAGACAGGACTGAAAAAAGTTGACCTACTTTTTCCTGAGCCTAATAGAGAAAGATGATGCTCTGGGGGACTGGAGTTCACATGGAAATCCTGGGGTTGTTTTGTTTGTTTATTTTAGTCCCATTCTGGTTTAACACACTTTCCAGCCAGCCTGGAGGAAGGTGTGTAAGGAAAATCTGGAGGGATCTGCTGGGGCTCCTGTAGCTTTCCACACCAAGCTGGAAGGGCTTAGCATCAGCGAGGACAACACAAGTTCTCCTGATCTGTAGGATGAAGTGGTCACAGGGTGGGCCCCTATCACAGAAATAACACTGTTCTCTGGTGCTAGACTTATCACTGTCTTTGCTCTGCCCTCCACTGGCATAGAGACAGTGTTCAGACTTGGCTCCTGCTTACTGCTCTTCATTTTATCCGACCTTGCCACAGCTTTTGGTTGGTAACGGTGACAGGAAATGTCTGTATCTCATGGTGGGTAAATCTCCCCTGCTTATTGCTGATGTTGTCTCACTTGGTCTAGCTAGTTTACTTGGGGCTGAATACGGCTGCTAAGAAGAACCACAGAGTCAGTCAGCCCTTCACATTTCTGCAAAGGAGGTGCAGGTTCAGTTTTCTGTGGGCACCTCTTAAGTGACTCTCCATCAGAAGAGGTACTCAGTCTGTTATACCTTATTACATTAGATTACCATCACTTGTCCTGAGACCTTATCCATGCCAAATGGCCCAGGAGGATGAGAATATATACCAGCCTTCTTTTGTTCATTGAGGAAATTCCTCTATCAGTGACTGTGATCTGATTTCTTCTCTCAGGGCTGATTTGAATCCAGATTATGTTGAGATTAGAGGACTAGATTTGGTTAAGTGCATGTGTCAGTTGTTTTTCTCAGGAATAGGAGATATTTAGTGAGAACCTGATATCCATGTGGCTTTCTTCAGTGCTGATCAAGTGTTCCTTGAAAACAGATGATAAAAAAAAAGAGAAATAACTGTTGAACTGTTGAATTGTAAGTAGGTGTAAACCAGATGCTCCTAGAGAGTGTGTGACCGTGTTTTGCTTGTAGTTTAGGCAGTCTGTCTAGTCCTTGCATCATGCCTTCTTACTAGAGTGAGCCTCAGAGAGGCATGAGGGTCAGGTGGGAGGTAGATGAGGGGAGAACTTGGGTATTGTGCATTCATTAGTTACAGACTGGTCATCAAAAAAGGCATATGTCTGGAGCAACTGTATGTAAAATGAACTTAAAGGAAATGCAGCAATTCAACCTTGCCTCTCTTGTAGTCAAAGGAGAAAGTACTACAACTTATTAGTTTGATTGAAAATTACTACATTTATGTGGCTTCCCATACGGATAAAAAAGAATGTTCAGTGTGTTTTATTATTACAGTAAAGAAAGTTTATTGTCCTGAATGCTAATTCAGGTATTTTTAAAAAGGCATATCATGTCACATATGTTTTGGCACTGAAAAACATTAGCACATTTTTTTTCCCAAAAAGTACATATCTTACAGTCATTTTACAAATTGGGTCTTTGAGAGTGGATTTATTACAAAATGGAAGAATCAAGTGTAAATTTTAGAGAGTTGTCTCCATACAGTCATCTACATTTGCATCCACTGCTATCACAAGAATGATGCAAAAGTCAGATGAGAAAAATCAGCAGCCCTTTGTTAAAGCACTACTTTTGTGTCATGAAGATCACTCCTCCTGCAAATTTGACCCTATGCTTATAGCCTAATTACACTGCTAAAAAAGTGCTCTTTTGTAAAAGAAAGATAGCATTTACTTTCCTTTTTCCTATTGGGAAAAGGGGCCTGCAGTTTGAAAAGTAGAGCACTGAAACTATTTTAATGATCAGCTATGTTTATCTCCCTTGTCAAAGAGACGTTTGGAAGAAGACATGTAACTTTCCTGCCTGGCCATGAAGCTCAACCATGAAAGAAAGAATGATTATTTTCCACCAGTTTTTGTGAATATTGGGGGGAAAAAAAAAAGTACCAAATGTGATTTGCATTCTGAAAAACTGTTCATGTTTTTATAAAATTGCTATAAAAGAAAAGTCTCTGGTCATATTTTTGATGTCTGGACACCTTCTCATAAAAGCAGTGAAATCATAACAGAGTGTGAGGCTGCTGATCTTGAAGGATAACAATGACATGAAACATTGTAATACAGACCTATAGTTTCTATTAATGCAACCTGATTGCTAAGAATGAGGAGAAACTGTATGGGAGCAATGATTCGGTTTTGAAATCTCACACCATGGTCTGTAAACACCAGGAACTCAATTCAGTTGTCTAAATGTCATTTGAGGTATCCAGGAATAGCCTGTCAAGGAGAGAGCTGGTGAATAGGATGCAGAATCTATGGGATATCTGTGATCTTCTGGGCTAGCAGTTGATGACAAGATAAAATAACCTTGGGCACACCAAATAGTCTTATGTGGCTACGTATAGGCAATTGTATCTTTCTGCATCTAGGGGATGGGCTGGATCTCCACTGTATTGACCAAGTGTCATCTTGGTGGGAATCATGTAATGGCTGTCTGTTGGAGGCAAATCATTCTTCCAGCACTGTCTGGATCACAGACACCTCTAAGTTGTATCTGGCAGTGTGTGGCCCTCAAGGCTGTGTACTGTCTAGGAAATGTAAGAGAAATACATGGGATGTTTCTGAGATCTACCCCTCAATAGTGGCTTAAGGTAGATTACTTTGCATTTTTCCACAGGTCAGGAGCCCTGGTGATGTTCTAGGTGGTGCTACTGTCACAGATGTGCTGGGATTCAGCTCCACTGTGTGGGCATGTCAGTTCAGGTATGTAAATATAGATGTGTCATTTTATAGTCAGTGGAGGTTCAATTCCCTGCATATTGTCATCTGGTGCTCTTTGAAATGCCCTTGGATATCTGAGACTTCTTCAGGGATCTAGAAGATATGACATGGGAACTACTGGAAATGTGTGCCTTTGTGGAATGGCAGCTCCAGAAAGTGTCATCCAGGTGGAATCCCCAAGGACATCTCAAATGGTGTTACCTCCTAATTGTGGGGATCTGGTCTGAGCTTGCAGGACAGCTCACAGGACAATTCAGCTCAGTCTGAAGTAGATACACGCATGTGGCCATTGGCTTACCATACTCCACTGGCTGCATTGCTCTTACATGACAAGGTCAGTAGAGGTTAAACAGTACTTCAGCCATGGCTTTTCCCACTTCTGTAGGAAATGCCTTCAGGTTTTGGTACTGGAAAGAATGAGAAGCTCCTGATAAAGATAGGATGGATTGGGCTCAGATAATGGTGCTGCACTCCATGAGCTGAAGACAGTTTAGTCCTCTTCCTCACCCAGGGCAGCAGATGGCTGTCCAGCTGCCTGCTGACCCCGCGCCCCTACCGCTTGGAGACACAAGTGCTCATTGACTTCTGCAGCTGTTCTGCGGTGTGTGTGAGGGTTGCCTGTGAGGGTTACGTTTCACATGTGAAAAACTACACTGAGGAAACCAAGACATTCAAAATGTACAAAAGGAAGATGAGCAAGGTCTTTCCCTTCAAGCAGTTATTACTTGAGTTACATACCTACTGAGAAATTAGCAGCATATAAATCTACACAATTGCCCATAGATGAAGGAGATTTCTTTCCTTCATTGTCTTTTATCACAGATTTTTTTTCTTGCCAACATGTAAAGTCAGAAAGGGCTTGAGTGTCTCACCAGGTGGCCTATTGAACAGAGATGGCTTTTGCCTTTGGGTCTGGGTCATCACCAAATTGATAGGATTTAAGATACTGCTGAAGACCAAATCAGTTCACAGGCCTCTGAGCTGACAGTTTGAGTTTCCTAGAGAGGTATAAATAGCCTCTTTTATTAGGACAAATGACTGTGGGCCTTTTTTTTGGTCTTGAAACTGGCCTATGATCCTTGAAGAGGTTTCTACAATTTTTAGGAAAAATGGATGTGAACTATTTTTAGTTTCAAAGCTCATATCTATTCAGTTTAAGAATCATGTAGATATTTTCTCAATCTGTTTCTACCATAAAAATCAGCACCAGAAAAACAACACCAAGTGCAATTTTGGAGAAATTTTTTTTCCATTACTACATGACAATGCTACTCACAGTGTTAAATATTTTGCTTTATTTGTCCGCCCCTTTCCTTGAGATTGAAGCATGCATCTCCAAGGTGCATAAGGCACAGTGACTCTGTGTCATGTAGTATAGCGGCTGAAATAACGAGTCAGAGTGTTCTCTTTTTTTTTTTCTGCAGGGCAGGGGCCCTTTATTCTTACAATAATACATACTTATGCTCTTGCCAAAGCTCTTACTTCATAACTAGCAAATCACCAATTAGACAGCTATCAACCTCTTCTCCTATCAGCATAAGACCACTCTAACATGCGCTGTGCAGACCAATCACCTTCTTGTTCACGAGCTGTTCAGGCAGTGGTAACTTTTCACAGTTCAGTGTCGCAGCTGTCCGTTGTTTTTCCCTGACACCTTGGCACAACTCAGCATTTCTTATCTTTCTTCCAAGGCCTGTCTTTCATCAAAGGCCCGTTTCTCATCAAAGCCCCACTGCTTCTCAGGGGCTGTGCTGACAGGCTATTGTCTCTCCTACATCTCCCCCTTCCTTGTTTTACAGCTGCACCTGCAAAGCTTTAACAAAGTTTAGACAAACTTCAAAAAACACAGTATGCATAAAATAATTCTACAAAAGTCTAAAACCAATACAGCAGTCACAGTTACTAGTTGAAAAGAATACACTTGTTTCACTGCCAATAATTAAAGCATATGACTAAGTATTACAAAATCAGGAAAATAAATAATAGCACACTTAATGGGGTACTAATATTCAGATCCACAATTGCTGAGGAACCCTGGTTGCAGTGATAATTTGGAGTACCTTTCCTTACAAATTGGAAATCTTACGTGATGCATCCACCCATAGGTGAGGCATCCAAAGTTGCTGCAAGCAGGTCCAGCCTCATGTGTCTAAATCAACAGGCCAAAATAACTGGCAATTTTCTTTGAGTGGAAACATCTGATTTCATCCTCCTGTTGGGTTCCACCTAGAGCCTGGCCACCACCCAAAGGGGAAAACCAAGGGAGTTTCTAATAAGGTTAAACACTTGGGTTCTTAATTCTTAATATTGCTAAACAGAGGAAGTTGTATTGTCTAAGCTACATCTTTCACTAGTAACTAATAAACCTATATATTTTGTTAATGATCAAATACTCATTAGTTGAGGGGTCTGTGGCATCGGGTTGGAGGGTTGCTCCTTCCAGCTCAGGATATGGCTTGATTTTCCTTGCTGGTATCCACCAGGGACCTGTGGGCTATAAAACACAAACATGCCCCCTCCCCCATACCAACAGATCCACTCTCCAGGTCAGGCCTCCTTTGGGATCCTTATACAAGATCCGTAGTTTAATTGAAGAGTCTGTTATAGTAGTAAAATGATGTTCTGCTGCTGTCAAAGCAGAATGACTTCTGTTAAAGAAATTAAGGGTATATAAAACCATTACCAGTTGATTATGTGATGTGTCCAGAGAATTCCCCCTTCTTTGTTTTAAAATCAAGGCCTTCAGTGTACTGACAATCAGAAAGATTTAAAGTTAGACCTTTTAGAATGTGTATACTATTATATATTCAGAAACGGGGGAAACATGACTGAATACAATTGTCTGGGGAGGTCTTGTATTTCCCTTTCTATTTGTGTTTGTACAGCTTTTCCCGGAGCTCCCATATATTAAAGAACCCTCCACTTCAGCATCAATCAGAGCATTTACAGTTTGTGCAGACCATAATATTGATTCACCTCCCTTGCTTCCTGCAAAGGGTACAAGTTAGACCCAGACATTTGTTTTTGGTTGTGCTAGCACCCAGACTGCGGAGGTGATACTTCTGAGGAGGGCGATAAAAACGGTTGCACATTTTGTGCGGTATCCATTGCAGACCATGATCTGTAGAGACACAAGCATACCCACATCCCCAAGTAACAAGGTCCCATGTGCCTTCCCACTTGTGGGAGATAAGATCCCGCACTAGGACTTTAGCACGAGGAACAGATACTTCGTTCGAGCTCTGTAATGACAAAAAATGTGTTAATATCACAGGGTTATTGGAATATTGTGGGATGGTAAGGTGATTCAAAGTATATATTGCTTCAGCAAGACGGCTGTGTGGCATCTCTCCTTGCATTCCCCCTCTTTGTTTTTCAAGCAGTCGCCTGAGAGTAGCATGGGTACGTTCGACAATGGCTTGTCCTGTGGGGGAATGAGGAATGCCAGTTACATGAGATACACCCCTTTGATGTAAAAAGATGTGGGTGCAGGCTGCCATATATCCTGGACCATTGTCTTTTTTAACGTGGTGAGGGATGCCCAAAGCTGCAAAGGCAGATCTCCAGTGCGAGGTAACCTCTCGATTTTTCTCTCCTGAATGGGCGGTAGCCCATACTGCTGTGGAAAAGGTGTCAACAGAAACATGTACATATTTTAAGTGCCCAAATTCAGGTATATGAGTAACATCTGTTTGCCACAGCTGAAGGCTCTGTAGACCTCTAGGGTTAACTCCTAGCTGAGGCACAGATATGTGTTGTTGGCAGTCTGGACAGGAAGCTATAATATCTTTGGCAACAGAAGGAATCAGTTCACACTGTCATTGTAATGCTCTGGCACGTTGGTGGAAAAAGGCATGAGAAGTCACAGCCTGTTGAAATTTGTCTGGAAGAGGAGAAGCCCAAGCTGGGGTGGCAAGAGCATCAGTTTGAGCATTACCTTCATGAATGAATCCTGGCAGTCCAGTATGGCTTTGGATATGTAGCACATAAAAGGGTTGCAACCAAGATTGCAACTCATACCACAAGGTCTTTAGAAGAACAAACAGATTCTTATTGTTCATTTCTTTAAAAAGAGATCTTTCTAATCTCTTAACAACATCAGCTACATGGGCGGAATCTGTAACTGTATTTAGTGGAACATGAGGAAATCTTTGAAAAGCCATTGCAACAGCTCGGAGTTCTACTAACTGAGGAGACCCTTCTTCTTATCTGAAAAGGTCTTGCCATTCACCATCCTGTTTCCATGTAGCAGCTGCTTTTCCAGTCTTTCCAGACCCATCAGTAAAGACAGTAAGGCCAGAAAGTGGCACCTGGGAAAGTGGAACAATATTTACCCTGAAAAATCCAACAGTAACAACGTCAGCAACAACATTCAAACCAGCTTTTGCCTCTGGGGACAGTTGTTGACTGAAAGTAGATCTGATTCTCCCTTTAAAATGTGAATCAGTGGAGCCAAAAGGGAATTTGTAATGCCCAGCAAGGGCTGTAACCAATTGATTGTACCCAATAATTTCTGCACATCATTCAAAGTTTTTACTTCATCATTAATTTGAATCAATTGTGGCTGAATAGTGTGGTCTAATATTTTTATCCCTAGATATCTCCAGGGTGGCAGTGTTTGAACATTTTCAGGGGCAATGTGCGAACTGTGTATTTCCAGTGCCTGTCGTGAAACTGGCATCACTTCCTGCAAATGCATTTTTGTTGGTGCAGCTGTTAAAAATGTCATCCATATAATGATAACAATATACATTAGGGAACTGTCTCCTAACTGTTGAAAGAGCTAAGGCAACATACCACTGGCAAATGGTCACACTGTTTTTCATGCCCTGGAGCAAGATTATCCAATGATATCTTTTACAGGGTTCTTCACTGTTTACTGTTGGAACTGTAAAGGCAAATTTTGGGGCATCATCAGGATGCAACAGGATCATAAAAAAACAGTCTTTCAGGTCGATTACACATATGTCCCATTCTCTTGGTATCGCTGTTGTTGAGGGTATCCTGGGTTGTAAGGCGCCCATACTTCTCATCACTGCATTGATTTGCCTGAGGTCATGCAGCAGCCTCCATTTGCCAGATTTCTTTTTGATTACAAAACCAGGTGTATTCCAAGGACTATTAGAAGGTTCAGTATGGCTTTGGTCTAATTGCTCTTGTACTAAGGACTGCAGGGCACATAGCTTTTCTTGGGACAGAGGCCACTGATCAACCCAAACAGGAGTAGTTGTCAACCATTTCAAGGGAATAGTTGGTCTCTTTGTGCCCTCTGTGACATTGGCCCCTATGAAAAACCCACTGGCTGTGAACTGATAGTCATGCCCCACATTCCCAGTACATCTCATGTCCATAGATTTAGAGGGACTGCCACTATATAGGGCCATACTGTGGCCTCTTGTCCTTCTGGGTTAACAATTTGAACTGGCATAGTACTCTGACGAGTGGTCGTGGCTCCTCCTATTCCTGCTAACGCTGCCCCAATATTTATCAC
The DNA here is from genome assembly GCF_965140245.1 of Athene noctua. Classification (NCBI taxonomy): domain Eukaryota; kingdom Metazoa; phylum Chordata; class Aves; order Strigiformes; family Strigidae; genus Athene; species Athene noctua. The sequence goes on along the minus strand of NC_134037.1, from coordinate 234,068,098 downwards.
TGGCTAATTTTTGGGCCAGTCTCAGGATGACATAATAGCAATGTCAGCCTCTGTATCTATTGATCCGCACATCTTTTGGAGAACCTTTGGATTACAAAATGATACATGTCATAATAGGACGTGAAGATCTGATGTTCTGCATTCAATAGATCTGTGGAGTACCTGTGGAGCCAAAACCCCCAGTTCCCCTGGTCCATTGTTCCACGCCTGGGGTCTGTGAAACAAAGGGTACAAGTTGAGCAATACGACAATTAGCAGGAACAGTTACTGGTGGAGATGGCGTCCACATCATAGCACAAATTTGACCCTCATAATCTGCATCAGTTATTCCTAGGAGAACAAACAATCCTTGTAAAGTAGTACTAGAACGCCCTAACAACAAGGCACTTAATCCATTCCCTAAAGGGCCATATGCCAGGAGAGGCACTTTGTGAACTTTCTTATTAGAAACAGTCACTGATGTGGCTGTGGTGACATCCACTCTGGCACTTCCTGATGTTTTTGCTGTGAGTCCACCACATAGGCCTGAAATGGATTCCAAGGAGTTATTTGTGTCGCAGTATGGCCCCCCCTCATGCTCTGCCCTCTATTTCCCTGATTATGGTGGAGGGTCAGGGGCTGCCTTTGCTCATTAAATTTTGAGCAACAGTCCTTGGCATAGTGCCCTGGTTTTTTACACCGTGCACAGAGTATATTTACAGCAGGCATATTGTTAACATGCTCTTTTCTTGTACAGTTCTTTTTAAAATGTCCTGTTTGGCCACAGCCATAGCAAGGTCGATACCCCCTTACTGCGACAGAAACTGTTTTTGCCAGTGTCTCCATTTGATGTCTTCCTGTCCCAACCTTACTACAGGCATCTATCATTTCTACCAGTGAGGGATTAGCACTGGGCAATGCTGCAATTACACGTCTGCAATCCTCATTAGCATTGTCTCGAGCAAGCTGTAGAATTAGAGCCTCTTTTGCTGGTTTATTATTAACTTGCTTCTCTAATGCATCCCATAGCCTATCTAGAAATGATATATATGATTCATCTGCCTTTTGTCTGATCGTAGTCCAGGATGCTTTCAGAGCCCTGACGTGTGGTACTTGAAGTAAAGCCTGAAAAGCCAGCTCTTTGGCTTGTTGTAAAATCAGTGTGTGTAATCGGGCTTGCATTTGTGGGACATTAAGAGGGTGGTCTCCTAGCAATTGTGGAAGTCCTGCCCCAAACCGAGGATCGTCTTGTGGGAATTCCAAATTGGCTAAAGCCCGCTCCTGTGCAAGCTGCCTCCATTTTGCTTCAAACATCATTAGCTGCATAGGAGTTAAACAGACCTGAGCCAAGCTCCGACAATCGTGAGGTGTTAATTCACTAGTATAGATTCCTCGCAAAAGCGATTGAGCATAAGGAGAGTGTAATCCATGTTGCATACAAGTAGTTCTCAATTCCTTTACTACCCCCCAGTGGAACGGTTCCCACTCATTATGACCATCATCCGGGTTAACAGCTACCGGGTATGCATGTTTTATCCCAGAACCCAAAGCTTGAGCAAGTTCTAAGTCTCCTTCTTGTAGAGCGTGTTCCCTTATTTTTAGCCAAAATTTATGGGGGTCAGGAGCCCCTATAGTCACTGTTACTGGTTTTATCGTAAGCAAATCATCTCTTTCAGGCCCCTTAATCGCGACTGAGGGGGCAGTATGTGGTGGTCGATCAACAGGTCCCCCCACCAAGTCATCAGATAAATCTATTAGTAAATGTCTCGATGCTTCGTGGTGTGCTGGCAACTCGGGAGAGTCGCCATCAGAGTCCTCATCGGCAGGTAGTGGACACATGGAAGGGGTCTGTGGCCTTAATGGGGGTGTCTCAAGCACAACTATATGATCCATCTGAAAATCTGATACAGTAAGTGATGTGGCATCGGCTGCAGCTGTCCAATCACTTTTTAGCTGTTTCAGGGATTCATGTATTTGTTGCCATGCAGTGAAGGATGATGCAGCGATGGTATCCCCCCTTGTGGCTGCCTCAAATAAGGTGTTTCCTGCCTCTCTCCATGTTTCAAGATTAAAAGCAGAGAGTGCATCAGCAGGGACCCCATTCCTTTTACACCAAATAAGCAAAGTGTGTATCGCCTTTTCCTCATATTTGATTCCCCGCTTCTCCAGAATTTTTATCAAAATATGTAAAATAGACTTTTCCTCTGCAGAAATTTGTGCCCCCATGTTAGCTCGAGCTGCTCACCTTCTCTCCAGGTGCCTTCAATTACTGTCTGGACTAGTTGGCTCTCCTCTGCTGATTGTAAAGTTCAGCTGGGCTCCACTACCACCGCTCAGCTCTGCAGTCCTTTCTCTGTCCCAAATCGAGTTGGGATACACACGTCAGGTTGGAATTCGCATGTCAGGGTTACCAGTTGTAGTGGCTGAAATAACGATTCAGAGAGTTCTCTCTCTTTTTTTTTTTTTTTTTTTTTTCTGCGACACTAGTACATATTTATGCTCTTGCCAAAGCTCTTACTTCATAATTAGCAAATCAGCAATTAGACAGCTATCAACCTCTTCTCCTATCAGCATAAGACCACTCTAACATGCGCTGTGCAGACCAATCACCTTCTTGTTCACGCGCTGTTCAGGCAGTGGTAACTTTTCACAGTTCAGTGCCGCAGCTGTCCGTTGTTTTTCCCTGCCACCTTGGCACAATTCAGCAGTTTCTTATCTTTCTTCCAAGGCCTGTCTTTCATCAAAGGCCCGTTTCTCATCAAAGCTCTACTCCTTCTCAGGGGCTGTGCTGACAGGCCAATGTCTCTCCTACAATGTAAGGGACAGACAATGGCAAAGAGCTCTCCAAATTAAATTCAATTGCTCTTCAAGGGCTGCTGCCCTAGTTTGAACAGAGTGCATGGGTGAGAGTTGGAAGTACTGCAAATGCATGCTTTTAGAACTGTGATTAATCTCAGTTAAAAGTTTGACTCCTCTCCCTCCACCTTCCTTCCTTACCATGTCTCTCTGTGGCACAGAATAATGTAGCTCTGGATGGCTTGGAGCCACCAATAGTAAATGAAAGAGAGAATGCAGAGCCCACTGATGACAGCAGCAAATTTCAGCATGGCAGTGGTTTGGTACAAGGGTGCTCCCTGTGTCAGGAGGGTTTTAGCGGGCCAGGACATGATACAAGGAGGATTAGTGGAGCTCTGGGAGGTGTGAGAGGAAAAGGATGGAAGGTGCTTTTCGCAAGGCAGCTGCATCTCTCAGTATACTGCCTCCCTGACCTTCAAGCCATCTCCTTCCCACCTTAGCCCTCAGACAATTTAGTATTTCTGGAGGGCTAAGACCCTTCCCTGGGTAAGTTCACCCCAGAAGTGTTCATATTCTGGTATACTTGCTCCTTCAGTTCCCATGTCCCTCTGAGATGTGAGATGCCCTATGCCTCAGACTCACACCTACCCTGTACATGCACTCAACCTAGCCAGGCTCTAACATGCTCTGCTCGCCTCCTCTACTCCCTTTCTGCCAGTGCTAGAAACCTAAGTTGGCTGAGGAGCTCCTGTAAGGTCTTGGTACAACTCCAAGACAAAATCAGGGAGAACAGAGTCACCGTGACTGGCAATGGCATGTCACAGCTCAAGACAGCCATATCCCCTGACCCAGCCTTGGAAGGGTCCTGCTTAGAGGCTTGTTTATATACTTTTCATGTTATTCCCTGCACAGGGGATTATAAAGTAAATGGAGTGAGTGCCACACTTTCAGAAAAGTATGTCCTGTTTTACAGTGGATTGAACGAGATGGATACTTACCTGCTATGCACATGTGATAGCTCTCAGGTCCACAAATGGTATTTCTAGGCCTTGGCTATGAATGCTCATGTGGTTCACTGCAAAGCATTAACTGGAGGGCTAGCTGTCAGTCCACTACAACACTATTGTAGCAGAAATCAAAATCTTTCCAAAATGTCAGCCCCTTTCAAAGCAATGCAGAGAAATGACAAAGTTTTGCAGAATTTCCATGCCTAATGTAAATACCATGAAAAATAAGCCAGGTAAAGCAATACCTGTCTTCGTGCAAAAAATGGTTGTTCCAAACTGAAAAATAAGATACAATCAAAATGCACTTTACAAGGTGGAAAGTCATTCTGGCCTACTCCAGCAAATGTTTTTATTCTCAGTCTTCCATATGATTATAACCTTAAAATCAATAAAGTGCATAGAATGACAAACACTTCTGGTGAGCCCTCTCTCAGCAACACTACTCAAATATTCAACTCATGAAATCTTTTAATGAAAGACAAACAGTTTTTGTCAGATTAGGCTAATTCTCCATGAAGAATAATGTTGCCCAGAATAGACAAGTTGGAGTTCAAAGCAAATGCCTAACGAAGCTAGATGGCTAAAAAGTGACAAAAATTGTTTAAATATCTGAATGCTTTGTTAATTCCATGCTGTAGAAACTGCTCGCTGGAAGATACACTTTCTAATTCTCAAGAGGTGGCAACCTGCCACCAAACTGAAAAGATAAAGTGGGTAAACAACTTAGAGGAGCAAATAAGCGTTCAATTGTTCTGACTGCAGACATTTAGCCCAATCTTTATTGCCTGAAAACCTGAGAAAATGTCTTTCCTTCTCTTCAGAATTAAAACTTAGTACAACTCCAGAGTTCAGAAAGATGAATGAAAGTTTTGTGGCTGCTTAAGACAACTTGGAAGGCTACAGGAGGAATCTAGGCAGCTTTAGCTCAGGCTTTTCTTCACATCAAGTAGGGACAGGGAGGCTATTCTAGTAGTCACAGGCATGACTTCTCAGTTTCTCAACACATAACATGAATGGCACATGCTGGGATAATACTGCAACTTCTGCGATTAACCTCACTAAATATTGCCTAGTGATGTCAGAAATCAGTGAGAAGTCATGGAAAAGCTCCTTTCCTGCTTTTTAGCTCATATCTTGCCTTCCTGTATTCCCTACCTCCTCCTTGTCAGATTTGGCTCACCTCATTGTACATTATTACAAACTCTCCAGAAAGGATGTCAAAATACCCGTAAAAAGCTAAAAACCTAGAAATCTCAGTTTATAAGAAAGAAATGAGATTGACAGTTTGTGAGGTCATGGAGAGAGGATGAGGCAAAATTTTTGTACTAAATGTTGCTCACATTTTTCCACCTTATTCTCAGTAATATTTTTCCTTGGTTATTTTAAGATAGTGGTATTATTCAGCTAGGAGAATGGGATATAAATGTGAAGTTACCTGTCATACATGTTGTTCATAATTCACAGAGATGAGGGAATGATATAGAGATTATCCACCTCCAGACTAGTCAGAGATTAGTCCTGGTTAGCCAGAGTTGAGGATCCAGCTCACCAGCTATGTAATTCTGGATGGTCTTCCTGGATGGAGACAGGAGATGCAGTGCTAATTCTATAATTTCAGCAACTGCTTGAGTGCAACATGTTATGTGATTTTGGGTACAACTTGTCATTAGACATTCAGCAATGAGGCCAGAGGAATAGATTAGGATTGGTTATTGCTTTCACAAAAACAGAATGACATGTGCAATTACTTTTAGTGCATTTCCAGCACCTCTCATCTGTGTTATTTGGCTCTTCATTAAATCCTTTCATGGCTCTTCATTAAATCCTTTCATGTGTAGGAGATGAAGCATGTCACATATCCAGAAAGTATTCTGTATTCTGCATCAATATTGGCAGTGTTTGCAAGTTGTACTTTTTCATAAATTATTTCTGAGATGCACACTAACTTCTTCAAGTATTTCACACCCAGTTTGTTATGGGGTGGCGCATCAGATCTTTCATCTCACATCTTTGTAAAAAAGCAATCCATCAAATATCATTAGACACACTGAACCAGATTTTGCAGTGTGGCAGAGGAATGGTCAGCACAAGGGTGGAAGGGAAGGTTCATGAACCCACTCAGACGGCTGACAATAGTTGCTTGACTTTGCTGGCATGGCTCCTGTGAGACCTACATTGGAGAGAGAGACACACGTGAGCAAACTCTGCAGCTCTGCCGGAGGGGAGGGAGAGTCTTTTACAGAAGCTGTCTGAAGACAGGCAGCAGTGAGCTCCTTGCTTAGGGGCCCTGAATTGTGCTGCATATAAGGACCTAAAATCAGACAATGTGAACATCCTGTCATGAGAGTATGGAAGAGACACCAGAGTGGCTCCATAGAACCAGGAAAGTCTCAGTGTAATAGAGAACTTGCAGAGGCTGGGTTGGGGGACTGGCTTTAGGCCAAATGCATATCTTGAAAGCCTTCAGGAGTAACCCATGTTTGTATCCTCTGTGTGTAAAATTGTGAGCATCCCACCTTAAAATGTTTTAAGAAAAAACCCATGCATAAGCATGTTCCATTGTGTTTCTTCATGAATCACAGAACAGCCCAGATTAGAAGGAACCTAGAAAGATATCTGATCCAACTGTTCATGGGAAAGGGAGTTTAGATGAGATCATATAGCACTCTGCCTAACTGGATCTTGAAAACCTCCAGTGATGGGGAATCTACCATATACCTGGGGAGGTTGTTCCAGTGATTGTTCTCAACATAAAAAAATGTCTTTTTTATATCAAGATGAAACCTAGCCTGGTACGACATGTACCCCTTGCCACTTGTCTTCCCCATGTGGCAACTTGTAAAGAGAGAACCTCCCTCCTCTTTGTAGCCACCCTTTAAGCACCAGAAAACTGTGATGAAGTCCTCCTGAGCCTTGTCTTCTTCAGGGAGAGGAGACCCAACTCCTTCAGTCTTTCTTCACAGGTCAGGTTCTCCAGCCCTTTGATCATCTTCACGGCCCTCCTTTAGACTCTCTCCAGAATGTCTGTGTCTTTCTTGAATTATGGGGACCAGAACTAGATACAGTTCTTCAGGTGTGGCCTGACAAGCACTGAGTAGAGTGGGATGATCATGTCTGTACTAGTAAAACCCCTGCATTCCTTCTTTCTTCCTGACTGGAACTTCTATTTTTTGTAATGAATGTGTCCCAGATAGATATGCAACATCAGGGGAAATTGCAAAAGTTGATGAAAGAATCTCCCAGACTTGTGTTATAACCTTTCACATGACACATTACTTTGAATTTCATGTCCCTGAGGGATATCAGTAATTTGTCTTAATAATGTATAATTTGCTAGGAAGATTCTTTTTTAGTTTTTAAGTTAACCTAAAGTAACTTGAAAGATTGATTTGCTGAATCTAAACCTCAGTGCTGAGCTGCATTTTTTGGAATCAATAATTAGACAGTGGCTGAATAATGGTGATAATGAATAATTAGAAAAAGCATATGGCTTCCTGCAACTTCGTTATTCATGCCAGAAAATCACTGGGCAAACAGTACAATATATTTCCTGACCGCTAAGTGAAACATAGCTAAATCCTGTGCCGTGCTCAGACAGGATAAAGTGTGGGAGTAATAAAGAGAACCCCCACAAATGGCACCGATTCTACTTCTTAGGAAACAGAAGTGAACTTTTCTTGTTATAATCTACCACACCCACTCTCCTGCAAAACCCCCAGATCTGGCTAGCAAGGCAAAATTCTTCATCATAACTCTCATTCCTTGTATGCTTAAGGTGTGTTGGATTTTTGTGGAGATACTCCCTCTGTGAGAGAGGGCATCTCAAGTGTATGACTAGACACACAATATGTAACATTTGGACTGTGAATAACCAACACATAACTTGAAGTGACTAAAATTAGAAAGAGTGAATAGAATAGCTAGCAGTTTCTCAGTAGATCTGAAATCTTCATTGTTACAACATGTCAACATGGCATGAGGTTCAGAAATGTGAACTCTGCCCTCCTGTAAGACAGTGGGGATAACATCTCTGAACTCACCTTATTTATCCTATTTAGGTCCTTGGACTTCTTTAATGGTAAAGGAGTGCTGAAATCATGCTTAGTAACAAGACACAGGGTAGTCATCCCTAACTGCTCCTGGCCCTCATTAGGTGACATGCACATGTGCTTCACTGCTAAGCAGATGTACAATATTTGTTATGAATCTTGTTAGAACGTTCCAATTTTAGAAATGTTTATCAGTGGAGTAATCATTTCTCCACTGTTATTTATCTGTGTATTTATCATTTTCTCTTAAACATTTTATTAACTGTGGCTGTTAGTCAGTGTGATAGTAACTGAGAAAGTTTCTGAGAAGTTACTATCAATGTTTGCTATTTTCTCTTTCTCTTTGTGATATTTGGTGTCAGCCTCTGATGACCTACAACATGTAGCTGATTGCATTGTTTTTTTCAGACATACATTGATTTCTGCAAATTTTGAACTCCAAGGTGTCTTTTGGAGGAGAGATTACAAATGAACCAATCAGTGCCATTCCCATAGTATTTCTAATGGAAGTCAGCCGCTTATTTTAATAATGATGTACTGAGATACAGTCTACACTGCAACTAATTTCAGTGTGATTGATTCTCCAAGGTGAATTAGAATTTAGCTCCTGAGACTTGTTAGTGGAACGTTTTCCAAGACTATTTCTCTACCTGTAGTCTCAACCTGTGAGAAAGGTTTAGCAATAAATAACAGCTGTCTTTTATTCCCCGTGAGCATAGTGATATGTGGTATTTTTGTGGTCTAGTTCTGTGCAAAGCATCACAGAGTTGACCAAATCATTGTATCAAGAATAAGGCTTAACAACATCTGCAATCCCCCCTTTCCCATTAATTTTTTTAATAGGAAGATCCAATAATGAAGGACAGCCAGCACTTTTTGAGTCACATAACTGAACTTTAATGAAACCTTTTGTCTCTGATCTCACAAAATTTGTAACAAAATAAACTTAAAACGGAGTGATTAATTTCCATTTGGAATAAGTACTCAACTTTAGGTGCCATGACAAAAAGCCATTAGGGAGAACAAATAGCAATAACTGGGATCTAGGTACCAGTTACATAAGTAACATCCAGCTAGATTTAGAAGATGCTGGAAAACACACAAAAAAATAATGCTTTGAGATCAGTGCAAATTGCCAGTAGTGGAAAGGGCACATGTGAAGTCTAGCATACCTATGCACAGTATATCCATTTCTGTCAAAACCAGGTAATAAATTATACGTAGAAATGACAGCTTAGTGGAAAGCCTCACAATTTTCAGGATTAATGCCATTTTTGTCTTCCTCTTCTGTCCTTTTAAAAGAAAATTCTAGTGGTTTTCGAGAGCATCTACTATCTAAGGAAAATAAAAAACTGCAAAGAAATCTAAAAAATCACATCTTAAAAAAAAAGGAGAAAGAAGTAACTTATGGATGCATGAACTAAGTGTGTTGCTGAGCACTCTGAAAATAGTTAATCAACACCCTTTGCGTATAAGCCCAACACAATTCGCAACCCACAGCTGTGACTCAGAAGGAAAGTTCTCTATTAAAATGTCAGCCTTGTCATTTATTCCTTCTGCCATTTACTTAATTCTTTGAGGAAAACTGTTCATTAATGCTGTTCTTTATTCTTGGTAGCAGTGGTGCTCTGGTGAACACTTCTATTTGCATTCAGTCCTGAAATTTGGACTCTTATGAGAAGTTTACATGTGACCCTGTGCTGTGTGTAGTGCTTGACTCTATGCATTATGTGTGTGCAAATAGCCACAGCAGCACACAGCAAATAATTAAGTTAAAAATAAATACTCAGTCAAATTCTTACCATGATCAGGAAAAGGAGGAGAGCAGAAGACAATGAAATGAGCTTTGAACTCACTTTCCTTCTAAGAGAATCTTCAGGAACACCTGCATTCAGGATTTGAACACTAAATATGTGACAAGGCTGAGGAGGGTCATATATTAAGACGAGAGTACACACTATTTTCAAATTGACCAGGGAACTGGCAATGATGAAAGATAAAACCAAGGAAAAGTTACCAAAAATCACCCCTTTCTCTTTCCAAAAGAAGCCTCTGATTGTACTGAAAAGCTGTACAGGAACTACTGAATGCTCACTATGGTTATCTGTAGCAGAGGACGTCCTCAGATCATTTTGCCATCTTCTCTGAGAGCCAGAGATCAGTGGTCCTGTGGTAGGCACAGATCCCTCAAGATCCATGGAGATCAGGGAGCAAATTTGAACTGTTCCCTGCAGTAGCAAATTGCAGTAGAAAAGATACGGGGACTCTCAGTGTTATTTATTTCCAAATTTCCTTACGAAGAAGTTTCCATGGGCCTGGGCTGTATGAGCTACTGTACTTGGACATCTTTTGCACCTAAAAAATTATAAGAGTATGCTTCCTGGAAGGAATGAACACTGTGATTTTGCTTCTGCTATCTGAATTTGACAAGAAATGTCATGCTCAAAGGTACAGTGCATTGTTTCTATAAGCCTTATTGTGAATGACACCCACTAGTCACCTTTTAGATGAGTAGATAATTGGAAATGTTCTCTTCAATCATCTCTGACTGGGCCTCTCAGGAAATTTCTATTATCTCTCTATTATGTCCTTTAGGGAGAATGGGGATGGTTCTTTAATATGCCCTCGCCAGCTTCCAGCCACTGTGATGAGCTACTTACTCTGTGTTGCTCTACTGTGTGGATGATCTCTGCTTCAGTACTCAGAGCTACTGGCAGAGTAAAGGGCTGCTCTGTGTGACCAGTGGTTTCATAATCGATCCCATAATACTTTCCCAGGATACATGAGAGCTCTCATGAATTAACATCACTCCACTGTCTCCACTGTAAAATGGACCTGCAGTGGTTGGCGTTGGTCTGTCCTAGCCCCGGCGTATGTCCTTTGCCATACGGCTCCAGGGTTTCCTTTATCCTTTCCTCCACAACACATCCTCTCCTCCTTTGCTGTTGTCTTTCCCAGAAGTTGCCATCCTCTGTTCTCCATATTCACCCATCCTGGACCATCGCCTGTCTACCTGCACCCTGGCCAGCTTTTAGCTCTGGTGGTGCCTGTGAAAAGCCCTTGGTAACTGTCATAGCCCAGTCCAGCTGACTGTGCTGGGACACTGCAGAAGTTACCAGCCTGAGTCTGGTCTCACTGGTGTATGAAAAGCATCAGTGGTTGGGATCTGGGAGCTCATGACACCTGAGAAGCTGTTCAGAGCAAGCTTCTTGGAGAGCAGGCAAAGGAACTCCCTGTTCCTGTGAGGTTTCCACTGCTGCTGCCTGACAGCTGCGCTGTATGCTGCTTTCCTGTGGAGACAATCACTTCTGGGAGACCTCACTTGCCCCTACTTTGGTCCTGATTTACACCAAGCTGAAGGCAGTAATCATGTGCAGGTGAGAATGAGACTCAGATGCCTTAAAGTGAGGGCTGGATGTCTTGCACAAAACAGAAGTGAAACTCTATTAATCTCTCGTTTCTTATGGCCACTTCGTGTGCTGAGCTGGGTACCCTAATTTTGTAATTATAGCTCACTGGTTTCACAAGGTATGTGTAAACTGTGCTGTGTCAGAACGTACTGACAGAGTTACAAGGTGACCCTCCATATTGGATGAACTCTAGGGAAGCAAGTGTACTTAATGCATTTATAAGATTTCAGTAAGCAGGACATTTAGGACATTACTTTGCACCTCAGTAGCAATTTATAATCTGAGCCAGGTATTCACCTGTTTATATGAGAAAAATAATCTCTCACTTTGGCTCCGAGGAATATCCCTGCGCTAATACCTTTTTAATGAATGTATTCTGCTCATGTTTTTGTTCTTGTTTTTTTAACAAAAAGGGTTGGTGAGAAGAAACACAGACTGACTTTCATCTAGCTGACTTCCAAAAATCTTCCCACAGACTAATCTATATTTCATTAGGTGAAGTACATAAGAGGCTGTATCCCTCTTGATTTATGAGCAAAACTTTTATGAGAAATATGAACTGTATAATGTAGCCGATCCATCATTCAGAGATAAGTATTAGTAACCCTAGCCAAACCCAGAATTCTCCTGGGCTGCCATCTGAAATAATTTTCCAGAGGTCCCAGAACATGACAACATGGGTAAATTGGCCTTCAGACCAAGTACTACACTAGAATGTGTAATTTCATGAAAAAGGATCATTAATCTCAATTTTGAATTAAATTAATATACTCCAAGGATAACAACAAACTTTGGTTTGAGATTTGTGTACAGCAAAAGAGAACAAGAGAGGGACTTAAAAAGACCTGATGAAGATTTTGTGTTTCGGCATGCAGTAATTGGTCTAACAGATTATGTCACTTCTCCCTAACCCTTTAAGTTATTTAGAACACTATGGTTACAGCAATTCACTTGCTGTTTCCAGATATGTACAGATTGTAAGGGAAGTCACCCCACTGATGAGGGCTGGGTTAAGACCCTGTATAAGAGGTTCAGGCTGAGACTATCTCTGCTCGACAGTGGCTGTGTGAGAGGCTGCTTGCGCATCTCCTGCATGCAGCAGACAGAGCATGTGTCACTGGTTTTTGATAGGCCTGTGAGGGGTGTCACATTTGGTTCGGACAGATCTGTGCCTGTGGGTCACAGCTGCAGTGATGATTTTGGGCTGGGGGTGCGGATTTCATTTTCTAACCTCTGGTTCCATGGAGACTTTGTGCAGACAAGGCAAAGCCATAACTTACCTCAGTAGCATTCCTGGTTTCAGTCCTTGCATCTCACCCAACATACAGGTTTGTCCAGGGATACTTTCATACAGAGTGCACAGCTGGAGCTGGAGATGCCCTCTGTGCATGGACCCTCAAATTGATGGGCCACAGTGTGGGATTCTGATGTGCTCTCACCTTTCAGCACAAGAGACCTTATGTTTCTCTAACACAGGCAAAAATGAAGGATGCCATCTTCCTCCCCTACATACTTCCAGCTCTGTGCCTAAGGCACTGTCTTGGAAACAGAGAAATACAGCAATCTACACTGTTTCATGGTGGTACCATGGCCCATTGCTTCCCAGGCAAGGGAGGATTTACTCTCATCCTTTATGGAAATGGCAAGGGCTCTTCCCTCCATCCTCTTCTAAAAGACAGCCAGTTGTCAACCTCTGCCGCAGAGGAATCCCTTTGTGCATGTCCCTGGTGGGGATCCTGGCTTCGTGTAGGTGCCTGTGTCTGAAGGACACTATTTTTCTCCCCTTTGGAGTTTCCTACTAGGTGATTTTGCACACCGCCCCAAAACAGTGTGCTGACTACTGTAAATCCTATGCTGAGGCACTGCATTCTAGCTCTCCCTGGGCAAGGTTTTTAGGTGCCAAAATCCCTTTCATGGGTTTGGCCCAAGGTGACTTTCCAGAGTCTCACATGATGCATGCAAGGAGGAGATGCACTGGTCCCAAAATGTGGCTGCCACTGTAACTCCTGGACTGCAGGCTTCATCTTCTCATCCACTGTGTCCTGTACTTATCTGTTCTGCTTAGGCTTTTGTCACCCTTCCTGTCACTACGGGGTCCTCCACATCCCCCAGAAAGCTTACAGGACTGCTCCTCCTCTCCAGTGGCTCCAGGGCTGCAGTTATTCTCAATGAGAAAGACAGCTCTTCTTTCAGAGTCTGGTGGTGCTGGGCTGAAGCTGACGTTGCAGAACAGGTCAGTCTCATGTCGATATCTCAGAATCCTAGGGCATCCCAAATGGTGTTAGGCACCCAGGTTTGTTGAGCTGCTTTCTGGAACTGGTGTCTACAACCTACTGCTGAACATCAGCTTGAAAACTAGATGAGATACACCTCATCCAGCACAAGGGGTCTTCCATTTTCAGTGTGTAGCATCATCCTTACCTCCTCATACCTTTACAGTTCTCATATTGTTGGTGAATTAGTCCTCAATATTGACATGGTTTTAATTTATTTTCCTCATACTTGATTTTCAAACAAGAAAAGGAAAAACTGTGATCATTATCCTGAAGAAGGGTGAGAGACACTCCTGAATTATAGTCCTACCTCTGATATTGGTTTCTCTGGTAACATTGAGCAGGTCACTTAATCCCTATATATGTCAGAGATTGGTGGCAGCATCAGTAAAATGGTGATGACAATGCTTCCAAGGGTTTTGCCAGGAAAAAAGTGATTAAAGAAAGCTTGTAAGAGCACTTAAAAAAATGTAACGCAGGATCTGACCAGTAAATTGCTATTTAATTAAGATGCTAATTGCACAGAGCTTCAAGTGCAAGGAGACAATGCAGAATATGGACAGATAAGATTGACTGGCCAAATGAAGCAGGTGAAATTGTGGCTTTTGCATGGAGTCATTGTAAAAACCAGAGGGGACTGAGATGTTTTGAATCGTGAGGGTTCTGTGAGGACCTGGATTTGCTCAGTTCAAAATCTCTCACCACAGCCAGATGGTCTAAATCTAATGAACTGAAAATACATGATTCTTCCAGCTTCTGATCTCTTTTGCATAGAGGACATGGACCTATCATACCATCTGTTCTGAATACATTTTAAAAAATCCTGCTGGATCTTCATAACACTGCTACTTGACAGACTTCCACACTGCATTGTCTCTGCTTTCTCATTGCACCCTGCCTTACAGAATACAGTTCAGTTTTATCATGTCTTTACATATAATGAATTTCATCCATTTGCAGCAAGGCTCCTGGACAATATATATAGTTATATATTTAGCAGAGAAATTATCCATCTACTGTGAAAGTCTTTACTGTGGATGTAAAAGAATATGAAAGTTTAAATGTCATTGTAGTTGTTGAAAAGAGTTTGCAGAAGATTCTGTAGTACTTCTGGTTGCATCTTCAGGATCAGCTAGTTGGAGGCAATGCTTAGGTAGTCATTTTTGACTCTTCTGAATGTTATGCACAATTGTTCATTTATGTTCAATTACAAATCTGCTTTGGTATTTCTGCAAAAGATAAAGCTCAGAGAAAATAGTATCTCTCAAAAATAGTAGAAATCTTTAAGAAATGAGTAATTTTTCCATGTTGCCAAGGATCATGCTAGTCATTAAAGCCATTATTTCTCACGCCATCTCTGGGAAGTTAGTATTGTAATTTTTATTATTTATCCAGGTCACCGTATTCACAGAATATGTAGAAGGATTTCTTTTTACACATAATACTTTTTGGAAGAATAAGAGCAAAGACATCAAAGCAGGTCTTGGCTAGACTTTGTTTGTCTGATTCAGTAACATGGCCTGTAAAATCACAGATGATTCCTGAAACACCTTGAAGTTTTTTTCTAGAAAGCTTACGTTTCTGCTGCAACTATTTCTTCCACCAGAAACTCTGCCTACCAGATTTCTCCTTTTTCCACTGAATGTCTGCTCAGATTATGCCTTGGCAGTCCTTGCTGTTGGCTGTTCTCCCCCAAGCATTTATGACCTTGGTCTTAAACTCAAATAAAGGGGAAAAAAAAGGAAGGTAGTGGAAGGAAAGGGGTTTGTGTCTTTTATAGTGTTCCTCCAAGTATCCTGAACTCTTCTTTCTCCCATGATATGGTGATTTGGCACTTAGTCATTCCCACCTTCAAAGCATGAATTTGTACAGAAAATAGAAGAGAAAATGTTGCAATGGCAAGAAATATGAAGGTGAGGAGTGAAGAAAAATATGGGTAACACCTTTAGTGACAATGGTGACCAGAGAAGTACACACTTTGCTACCTTGCAGACACTTCAATTTTGTTACATTTTGCTTCTCTTCATTAAAATAAAATAATAATTAAAAAAAATTCAGTCCAGCAAAGTCTGGTGTCTGGCAGACAGCATCTAGTGTTTAGATACATCAAGTAGCCTTCATCTGGTAGAAACAAAGACATTTGCAATAAAGCTGGTCACATTCAAACTACTTGCCTAGGCTCCCTTTATAGACAGTATATTATTATAATTTTAGGGTGTGATTAATCTCATTTTAAAATAAATGTCTGTTGTTGATCACATGAATTGTGTCCTAAAAGCACCTGATTCCCTCTGCTGTCTTTAAGAGGAGCCAGGGAGAATAGATCCGGCACAGACATCCCTGCATCACAGACTTCAGAGAGTTTGGTTCCTACCAACACAGCTTTTGAAGGGATAAACTCAAACTGCCTTCCTAGTCAAACCTGAAGCCATTCTGAGTGACCAGATGTTTCAGGTGGTTTTGGTATTATTTTATACTTCCAGACCTAAGCAATTCTGTACTATTGCTGTTGTGCTGTTAATAATTGTTAACAACCAGCTACTTACACAAGAGGCAGCTCCATTTTGATGCTGGGTAAAGTGACCTCTCTTAATTAGTTTCCCTATTATGCTGCAAAATGTTGTAGGTTCCTTTGGGCTGAGAGTCAGTAGATAGATACAAGCTATTATTGTTTCATTACCATTTTTTCCCCATCATTCACATTTTTTCCACAGGTTTCCTCATTTTGATATTTGTCCTAGTCACTTCTGAGCACCTGTTTTCAGTGCAACTTTCAGCCTTGATTATCCCTGCCTATTACCATTCAGAATGGCTTAATTAGGGTATATCTCCCTGATCTTAGATGCTGTTTAATCAGAACTATGTTCTGTCCCACTGTGTTTCACAGTGATGCAATAGATGGTCAGGACAAATGTGTTCTCTCCCAGTGGAGTGGCCAGACCCATTACTGCACTTCTGCTGCCTTTTGGTGTCTGCTCATTAGGATCTTTGTTTTTCTGGCTTTATCTGTTTGATTGGGGTTGGTTTTCTCTCTTTTTTTTTTTTTTTTTTAAAAAGAAGTATTTTACCCTCTTTCTCTTAGAGGGCTTTTCTCATCCTTTGCTCTTTTTTATGGTGGAATATCAAGTATCCCATGATAACATGGGAGCAGTCAGATTTCATCTGAGCCTGACATTACATACACATTGCCGGCCAACCATGCAGAGGGAAAGAGAATTGGTGACTTTGCATTTAAAAGATTTGTTTAAGATAATATTTCACTTGTTTTCTCAAGAGTCTGGTGATTTTCCAGTATTAAAACTTGAACAATGCTTCATTTCATCCTAAATCCTAAGCTAATTCCTGCCAGGGACACAGCAAGAGAAAGTCTCCCTTTCTGAATGCTTCCTGCTTTTGTCTTCCAGCTGTGAATGAAATTTCAGCTTCTGTTCTCTGCACTGGACAGTGCTAGCCATGGCTGCAGCTGTCAGTGCCTGTGTTGTGGGAGGTGGGTGTTGCCCTCTTGGCAGGCTGGATCCAGTTCATCTCTTCCAGCTTGGTATGCCCAACTGGAAGATGTCCCCTTACCTCCACTGAGGCAGCCTATTCTGGCCATGCTTCCATCCTGGGCACCTCCATTAAATGCCCATACTGGAGTTGGGGGTGAATTGTGACCAATGCCTCCAGGTAAAATTTTGAAGCCCCTGTGTCCCTCTGGTGAAAGATCTAGTTGTTCAAGAGCCCTTATTATTTCCATGCCTTGTCTGGATCCAAGTGCTCCAGCTCATCCCAAGGGATCAATATCCCATCTGGCAGGCCAGGATTAGGATGTTTTTCACCATCTGCTGTCCTCATCCCCTGCTTCCTTCCTCACTCTTCCTTTGTCCCAAATCATTCTCTGGACATCTGGGGGCTCCTTTTCTCTTCAGCTAAATTTGCTATTACTGTCTTCTTTGTTTTTTAGGTAGCACCACTAATGGCCACAAAGAACAGTGGTAAATGGGGTGTGACAGATAATAGCTGTGTACCCTGAAGGCCTTAAAGTGTAAAGCTAATGCATCTGTACCCAAGCAAACAAACAGAGGGGAAAGCAAGATCAATCACAGACTAGGTAGGAGTGCATTGGAGTCAATATGCTTCTTGAATATAGGCCTTTGAAAGACTTTGCTGAGGCAGAAGGAAACATGAAGAACATTAAGTAAAGGATATTTCAGACACTTGAGAGAGATTAAATATGGTCTTCCTTCCTTTTCTTTATTCCTCCTTTCAGAGCTACATTAGCAGAAGTTAGGTAGTCAGGGATGGAGAGCTCATTTTGGAGCTGATGATGACATGATCATCCCTTCTGGAGAAGCCCACTCCGCAGGGACAGGCTGGGCCAGTGAGAGCCCAGTCTCCTGTGTGTGGAAGCATCACTCTTATTACCAGATTGCTTCTAGGTCTAGGTGAGGTTTAAGCATTCCAGGGCCTAGCCATGTATCACTGGTGGAGAAATACATCTGTTCATTCACCATTAACAGATCTGTTAATCTAATCACAGCTTGTCAACAACCGTAAATGTAACAGCTTTCTGTCAGCAAATGTTATTTGAAAGAAATGAAATGAATTCATGGTCGTGTACTATGGCTGTGTCAAAATATTTGTGGAAAATTATGAAAATATTTGTTAGATAAAAGGTTGTAACATTTCAGTTTGACTTTATTATCGCAGTCATTTGTTTCAGACTGAGACAGTTGAAACAAAGTATGTAAGAACAGTCAAAGTAAGTATTTTTTTGTTTTTCTTTTGTGGTGTAGGATGAAAGCAAATGCCAGTGCCTTGAAGTTCCCTTCAGGATAAGAAATCTGAATTCCACCAGCTCAAATTATAATATTAATATCTCTTCCTACATAAGCAGCTTGACTTCCTCATCTGTGCTGGAAAGCAAATGAGAGTCAGACTTCCTAACATCAGATCTGCACATAGAGAAGAAAGAAGGGCCATTTTATAAGTAGCTACCATATACTCTCTCTCCTGCTCAAGATACACTTCATTAGCCCAATATTGTGACTAAACTGCATCTTACCTGAACCTTTAAATACAGCTCCACTCTAGGAATATCAGGAAGAAAGCTGTCTTTGTCTAGGACATATATCCCCATGCCAAATATATAAACCATCCAAACAAAATGTAGCAATTTGTCTTTCGTTTAATGATGAGCATTTGCTCTGATATTTGTTCACTTTTCCAGAACTGTCTTAATTAAACTGCTGTAATCTATGTTTTCATACCAAACATGGTAATTTTATTATTCAAAAGACACAGAGCTGGCACACATTGTGATGCTTCTGAAGTGAGGGTGTATTATGGAAATGAAAACTTATCATTTCTGGAGGCACATAAAAAGAATTAATTGTGTTTAGTGCGAAATTAACTCCATCCAAAAATGCTGCTGTTTTGTCTCCAGTTAAAAAAAAAATCACGATAGTATATGAGCCACAGTAACATGCTTTTCTGTTCTTTGACAGTCACTGGCCAGAAAATTTCAATTCAAATGCAAAGTAATGACATGAAACAAAGTCCACTGCATTGACAGAAAAATTCTTATTTCTTTCTTAGCTTTTTGAGGGTTGTCTGGATCAAGCCTTGCGTATCAAGGCAGAAGTGATGATAAGAAGTGAAGGTAAAGAAAATGTCTTCATCATTTCTGCATCACTTAAAAGAAGACATCAATCTCTAGGAACAATAACAGCCTAAAATTTACTTGAGTCTACCCATGTCTTCTTCCTGCACAGCAGTCCTGCCTGGTGCCTGGATCCAGGAAAATGTTCTAGCACAAGTCTGATTTAAATTATAACCCTTTAAAATGGTGTTCCTCATGTGTTTGTCATTTTGCACACCTTGTTATTAGGGCCCTTGTTGCTCCCCTGGCCATTATGAAGATCCAATGTTCCTTTGTAACAGACACTGTTCAAATGATATCATTGCCATGATGGATAGCACTTGGGCATGTGTCGTCTTGTGGAATAAAAAGGGCTTGATTCAGCTGCTAGGGATCACTCCTGCCTTCCCCGTCTCTGACCTCTGCATCCCCATAGAGGCTGTACTCAAATGACAGCTCTGTGTAGATCCACCTGTCTGCACGGTGTACCACAGCTCTACATCAGCCCCAGCACAAGAGACAGTGTTGCCCTTGAGTATGACCCAAATGCTGTGGTGGGGCTCCTAATTCCACAGTCACTGGGCTGAACAAATGCGTTTTATTGGTGTGTGCTTTGAAGACTGGTTGTGTCAAAGATTGCCTAAGGAAAACACTTCTCATTTAAACTCTTTCAAAATCACCATCAACTTTGAGAAGTACATTACAAATATCCATTTACTTTTGAGCCCTAGATGCTAAATCATTAACCTATAGCCATATCTGTGTGGGTTTAGTGCTCAAAGTTAAACCATTAACCCAGAGCTGTGTCTGAGGACAGTTTGGACTCCAGAGTGTCTGGGAGCACAGTGCAGAAGTGCAGGAAGGCTGAGCCACTGGCTAGCACTGATGCAGATGCAGATCCAGGCTGATGCCATGCAAAGCCATCCAGAGGTCTCTGCTCTCCTTTGTCCTAAAGGCCATCAGCCCAGGTTGTTCAGGCCCAGAGTGATGAGAGCATGGCATTTTGCTCTCAGGGTCTGTGGCAGGTGCCCCGTGTTTGTCCTGTCATTTCTCTGCAAATAAATTTTCATCGGGTTAACCCTGAACAGTTGATATTGATTGTACTTCTTTACAGTCTAGCAGAAATGAGCTTGACCTGTTTGAATCTCAGAGCTGGACTAAGGCTTCTGTTCTGCAAGAGTTTGTGTATTGCCCTGACAGAGCACGTCTTCATATCTGTCTGCCTGCCTGCCACCAAACAAAGGGGAGTGGGTTTGCATGCACAAAACACCCCCCACTTCATAACACCTAACAGTTGGATCACAGGACAAAATGTGAACAGATCCTTTTCTTTTATGACTCCATACACATTCAGCTAAGGGACAGGGTATTTGCCTTCAGATGGTTAAGGATAAATGCATGGGTAAGTCTTACTCCTTGCCATAGAAAATGTGCTTCCTTTGGCTATCCCAGCTTCTACAGGGGTAACAGGATGATTGCATACCTCAGCATTTGGGGTTGACTGGGCCCTTCAATAGCTGTGGACATAAACAGGCAACTCTTCTCTCCCACTTACTAGAAAGACACTTGTTAAAGCGATTATTGATTGTGGCTTTGGACCACATTCCTAGGGAATTATCTAAACTGCACTTATTTCAATTACCTTTTCTAATAATACAGCTAATGATCTCACTAGTTTAGTGCACAGGAAACCATGCAAGTCTGTAGTTATCATTCAGAGAATTTATCTCAATGACTTTAAAGTGATTTTCCTCCAAATTAGAGCAAAACACAGATGGTTCTGCTGCCTGTGAGGTCACAGAGAAACTGAAAACCGTCTGAGAACAGTCTTGCTTTGGCCTGGGGTGAAGGGAGACGAGTTTTCCTCTCGATCCTAAGCCTTCAAAGGTTGATAGGAGAGTCAAGTTTGGAGGAGAGAGAAAGTGGTGCCAGAGTTTCCCCAAAGAAACTATGAAGAGGAGTATGAAGATCTCTATTTATCCCACATGATCAGAGACGAGGGTGCAGTTCCTTCCTGGCTGTCTCTGGGAAGTGATGCTGTGCTCTTTTTACCCAAGGCCTGTGAAGAGCTGTGACATCTCACAAAAATGAGGGGGTGTGTCTGTTCCTTGTGTCCTCTCTCCTTAAGAAACCTGCCTTTTAAAAATTGATCTCAATGTCCTTTGCATAGCATTGGTTTGGGCTTACTCCCTGCTGTCTTGGTAACCCCTTGGGTTGGTTGATTCCTCCTTCAGCCAGAGCAGAAGCCAGCATAGGTGTTCAAAGTGCTGTACAACCCCTTCCTGCTAAAGATCAGGCACACAAACAGGCCATTTGGTGGAGGAGATGAAAAATACTCTTCTTTCTTCTCCTAAGGGACAGTATGGTCCAGGCTTCAACCCTACCTGGCCACAATCAAACCCATCAGTACCGCTACAGCCTGGAAAAGTAGGCAGGCCTAATGGCCCTATTTCGCCTATGTGTGAATATTGAAGTTAAAGGATTTGCTCCAAGTCTGTAGAAGGAACCAGAGCAGGAAAACAGCTCTATTGTATTTATGGCGCATCCCAAGAAAGTTTTCAGTGTACGTGTACAGCTGCAGTACAGCATGGTGTTGCTCTTGTTCAGATAACCATTTTACCTCAGTGTTGCTCTATTAATCTGATCCCTGTGACCACAGCAGAGCTAACCAGCTTGGATTTGGTACCTCAAACTGACCCAAAGCCAGTTCTAGTTAATGGGTCTTTCTCTTGCTGTCCCCTGCACACTGCTGATGTATTCCAGCAGCACTTCCCACTACCAGCCTACTTCACAACCAAAGTAACAGTCCAACCTCACCGTCATCTGCATTCCTGATAAGCAAGCTTGCACTGCTTTGCAATTACAACTTGAAAGAGTGCATTTATGAGAATAATTGGCTTCCCAGAGTTAATGGGTCAGTGAGTGTCCTTGTTTGTGCGCTCTCAATCTATCCATTACATTTCTTATTAGAGTCTCTCTGCTGAGACAACCAGAGAAATATGAAGCCCCTTCTAACCTCTTTAATCAAGTTCTGGTGCAGTATCAGTAAGGTCCAGCAGATCCCTATGAAGCTTTTCATTTTCATTGCTCTTTTCATCTGCTTTCTGGCTATGGGCTTGAGAGAAGGATTTCTCATCTCTCCACAGAGGTAGGCTGGAATTAGACTGTTGATGGCAGGCTTGCATGTGCAAGCAGGTCATCTGTCTATAATGAAGGCTTTGGTCCCTTCTGGCATTTTCACTCGAGATGGCTGAGTGCTTTGCCTCCTTTCTTTATTGCATGATTTTAATATAATTTTTCCAACTTACACATAATTACATTAGATCTGCTATTTAAATGCCATATAGTGTTCCTCTTTATTCAGAAGTCTGCTGCTGTTTTCAAACTTAAAAGAACATGGAAATAGGAGACACTTTCACATCAACAGTAGACTTCCAGTCTAAGTTACCCTTTTATACTTCATAACCTGAAGCACCAAGCGCACAATCACATACCACTCATAGCTCTGAAATCCTGCTGCAGTGAGGCAAGGCTTAGCAAGGGAGAGTGAAGCAGGAGGGTAAACAATTGACCTCTCTTTTCTTAGCTCTTATTATTTATATTCATGTAACCATTAGCATCAAGCTGAAGATATGAGTGTCAGTGTAGTAACTTTTAGAAAAGTAACCATTTTTGTGCTTGAAAGATGTTGCTTTCTGTTTTGAAAGCACTTTATCTCACAAATGGTTTTGGATTGTGTTCTGTTCATGGATCTTTATGGAACAAAGATGATACTTTTAAGCCACTGGAACAATGCTTATCTTCTCTCGAGCTTGCAGGCATTCCTGACTCTTTAGTTGCTCCAGTCTTATTTCAAACACCATACTATTAATCTGCAGACATAGTTTTCCCCCTGAGCTGCAGTTATTGCTTGGTTTCTGTTAATTATTTATTGTTCTGTCACCACCTATTTTTTAAAAATATATTATGAACTATGTGGCTTTGAGTATATATAATTTCCTTAAATCATTTTCCTCCAAGTGCAGATCCACTCTTTAGATATTCTTGTGTGCTGCTGGACACTGAAGCAAGAGAGGAAGACAGCAAGCTAAGCAGGGTCCTGGTACTGGTGAGAGTTTATTAAATTTCAACATTTGACTCTCTGTGAATTACTTATCAAGGACTCAGCCTACATGAGATTAGATAAAATGGTGTTAAAAAACATTCAGAATGAGCTATAGATGAAACACATAAGTACTTTATAATTTGTCTGTTGGAGGGAGAAAGATTAGAAGTGATGGTTCAGTATGTTTTGAACAATTGCAGTCAAACTGGGCATGCATGAAATGCATAATTTTAGACAGGGCTGACTGATGTGCAGATTAATAAGTGTCTGATGTGTCTCATACTTAGATCCCATTTTCAGTTGTTTCTTATGTGGCCAGCAATTAACCATCTGAAGTGAAGCTTTGTCTGTCATGTCCACTCAGGTGGAATTACAGAGGGGTTTTTTCTCCTTTTTATTGGCTTATAATTTGTGTTGAGAGTATGCCATTTATTCTTCTGGCATGTCCTGATTTTGGCTAGGGTAGAGTTAATTTTCTTCCTAGTAGCTGGTATAATGTGGTTTGAATTTAGTATTGTAATAATGTTGATAACACACTGATGTTTTTAGTTGTTGCTAAGCAGTGTTTATACTAAGCCAAGGATTTTTCAGTTTCTCATGCCCTGCCAGCAAGAGGGCTGGAGGGGAACAAGAAGTTGGGAGGGGACACAGCCAGGACAGTTGACCCAAACTGGCCAAAGCAATATTCCATACCATATAACATCATGCCCAGTATACAGTCTGGGGGGAGTTGGCCAGGAGGGGCAGATCGCTGCTTGGGGACTTTCTGAGCATCAGTCAGCAGGTAGTGAGCAATTGTATTGTGCATCACTTGTCTTTCTTGGGTTTTATTTCACTCTTTTTTTGTTATCTTTTCATCATCATCATTATAATTATTATTATTATTTATTATTATTACTCCTACTACTACTGCTATTATTTATTTATGTTTTATTTTTTATTTCAAGTATCAAATTGTTCTTACCTCAGCCCATGAGTTTTACTTGTTCTCAGTTCTCCTCCCCATCCCACCAGGGGAGAGGAGGGAAGAGTGAGCGAGTGGCTGTGTGGTGATTAGTTGCTGGCTGGAGTTAAACCATAACATGGTGAAAATCCGTTCAAGTCTCTCCACTTAAAACTTGTTGAAAACCAAGCTTGTATGTGCTCAAGAGGCATTTCCTACAGTTTGATTTTCCCTGTCTTGCTGTTTTCAAGAGTAGACACTTAGAGTTTCTAAGGCAGACTCCGTGCCATCAGTGCTTTTAAATGGACTTAAACGATGTGTAAAGTGATCAAGGATCTCTAGCACAGTGTAGATGGAACCAGAGATTTTGTCTTGATTACCCCTTCTGAACCACTGAAGCAATCTTAGCCAAATCTGCTGATCTTCCCACCATGTGCTTCACACAAGACTAAGGGATGAGGCAGCAATGTAGTCTCACTTCCAAGGCTTCAACGAGCTCAGTTCCTATTGCAAATCTATGGGCTGTTCTAACTAAAATGGTCCTTTACAAACTCTTTGATGTCTTTCTGGTGGTCAGAGTGCCTAGGTGGAAGAAGCTCTTAAGCAAGTGGCCAAATGCTTTTTTTCTATGAAAACGCAGGAAAAGGATCTATGGAAGGAGCTCTACTGCCAAAACCCTTCAAAAATCAAGCCAAGGGGCTTTAGGATTGGTCTCTGTCACTATAGTGTTAAACTATCTGAACAACACTGCGATCTATTCTCATAAAGAGAAAAAACTCTCAACATACCTAATAATTTTCCTTCAAATATTACAAAACTTTATTTGAAATCCTATACTTCCACAAAATTAACAGAATTATAAATGTTTCTTTTTCCCCCCCTCTCTGCCTCTGACACGTTCATCTTGCCTAGCTGAAGCTCACACTGTGACCAACACTATATTTTCCTCAGTAGAATTAATGACATTTTATACATCAGTATTTGCAGCCAAATGACTCTCTTTAGTACAAGGGAGCAGTTTGTTTCAAAATTTCTTAAGAAACATGTTACAGAAATTGCACATGAGATGCAAGGAGAACTTTGTATGAGATAGAGAAGGAAGATCTCAGGGTTCAAGCACTTGGAGGATAATGCAGTCTCTCAAAATTAGACTCTTTGTTTGATATTGAAATAGCTTTCATGTGTGACAGGAGAGAATTAGTCATCTTCCTTTAAAATGAATCGATCGCTGGCCACCTGCTGTTCTAGCTGTCACGAACTGTCCTCTATTTCAGTAAAAAAAAAAACAACAAAAAAACCCAAACAAAACAAATCTGTTTTTAGACTGTGGGAGCTTAAAAACTAATAATCGAGATGAACAACCTCTTGGTTTTCCACTGCCATGGAAGTGACATCAGTCATTCACTGGTGCCAGATGTTATTGTTGGCCACGTTTTTGGCATGCTTGAGGGCTTCATGGCTTCTTTGGGGAACACTGGAACTGTAGCACACAGTGCAGATTCTCCTAAAACAATCTTCTGTCATATTTAGGCTCACATTTAGGTAAAATCATGATCTCAGGGAGATGTGACACAGGTAGGAGTTTGAGTGCCAGAACCCCAGGTCTGTCAATGAGTGAGATGGGGACTTCCCTCTTTTTGCAGACCTGTTCTTGCTGTGACCAACCTAAGACATCCTCCTTATTGGCATTGCCAACATTTTCCACTGTCTGGGCTTGTCTGCTGAGTCTATAAATATAAGAACAGCAACACAATGCTTGAATGTTAAATAGTGGTGTTCTAGTCAGACATAACTAGCTATCTTCTATGGTGCTGCCGAAGAGAAGCAAAAAACCATATATGAAGCAAGTGAAATGAGAGGAGCTTACGTAAGAATCAACTGCTAGCCCATGAAGCACACGCTAAGTATCCTTTTTTCCCCTTCCCCACAAATAACCCCAATACTCTAGTATTAAGAAAAATGAGTTAATCTGATAACTATAGAAGATTTAAATGATTGAATGTAGTTTGGAAGTGGTAAAAAATAACAGCTATGTTGTTTTCCAGAGTTGGGGTTGTGCATGCCACAACTTACAGGGAAGGGTAAGAAGTAAATGTACTCCTTATTTGGAGTTGGTCAAGCACAGCAAATGATATTTGAACAACTCCAAGAGCTGGCAAGGTCCTTCAAGCATTGAGCTGTTTATGGTGCTGCTGTGAGTTGCCTCTTTGGTCAGAGGCTGAGTGTGTGCTGACACTGTCCTGATTCTCTAAAATAGATTATTCTTAAACAGACACCAAAGCAACAAGGCAAACCAAGAAGATGCAGAAAGAAAATCACACACAGTGGAAAGGAGAAATAAAAGTATTGTATCCAGGTGCTATTCAGTATATGTGTGAAGCTAGTGGCTGTGGTTATATAATAGGTTTCTCCTCTGTGCTTGCTATAGGTAGGAAATATCTGAGGAGGAGGGCCCCAGTAGACTATGAGCTAGCAGCCATGAGGATAGTATAAACCATTGCTTCACTCTCTCTATGCTTTGTCTTGATTTTCCCTCATTTGAGATATTTTTAAGGCCATCAAACGAGGTGGGTGATGACATTAGACAATTCTCTCATTGTTTTGATCACTCTCTAGGTCTAGTTTCTCCCACAGCTGTTTTGGTTCATTATTTTTCAGTTTACTACTCCTTTTGTTTACCAGACATGATTTCAGCATGTTGCTTTGTGCCATGTTTGGGACAATTTGTCTTAAACCTGAGCTTCCCTCAGAACAGCAGGAGTAGTTGCGACAGAGCTCAGCAGTGGCCAGCTGCTCGAATATTTACTCATCTTCTCAGCAAGATTTTGAAGCTGTTCCTGAGTTCTCAGCTGCTACAGCGGTATCATTATCAGTATCCCACCTAGCAAATAGAAGGCCAGTTGGGTTACGTTTGCAGGGTGGTTGTTGAAGGGTGGCTGCTTGTGGATACACTTTGAAAGTAAATGCCTCAGGCAACAGGGGTGCTTGAAGCCAAATTCTTTGATGCTAGTGGCAGTCACTGGCACTGTGGGCAGTAATACAGGACGCCTTCTGCAGGGCCGAGACCTTATTTCTTCATCATTGAAAACACTGTTAGCAATGGAAGGAGGTATTTTATCAAGTCTGAGCTTTTCCCCTTCAGCCCATGCACTTTGGTGAGCCCTGTGCATCAGCAAAGAGGGATATTGACTCTGGTACTATGAATGACAGGGAAAAAAAATCAATGCCATGTAATTATCAGCAGTTCCAGCCCAATAGCCAGCATCCTGCACTGCATCAAACGCAAAATCATGGAGTCCAATATTCGAACATTAGTGCCAGCTGAATATTGCACCTTTGAACTTATGCTGTCTCCAGTTTCCTCTGTTATTATTTCCTGTATTGTTTGCTTTAGTAAGGAGACAACAAGGAAGATATCCAGTTTGCCCTACTAATAAGCAGCACACTGCACTTCTGACAGTGGCATTACAATAGCTGGCGCAGATGATGGGCAGGAAGGGCCCTTCTGAGCCTCAGAGCCACTCTCTTGCTGCAGCCATAACATATTGTGATGGTTTGACTCTGGCTAAATGCCAGGTATCCACCAAGTCGCTCTATCACTTCCCCCCCCCCCTTCCCTTTGTTTTCTCAACAGGGTAAAGAGGGGAAAGAAGATAAACTAACCCTTGTGGGTGAAACAAAAGCAGTTTTAATATAAGCAAAGCAAAGCAAAAGTCCGCGCGCGGAAGCAAAAGCAAACAGATTTATTCTCTACTTCCCATGAAGAGGCGATGTCGGGCCTTCTCAGGAAGCAGGGCTCCAATACGCGTAGTAGTTGCCTCGGAGGACCAAGGGTGACCCCACCCCCTTCCTCCTTTCTCCCAGCTTTATACTGAGCAGACGTCATATGGTATGGAATATCCCTTTGGTCGGTTTGGGTCAGCTGTCCTGGCTGTGTCCCCTCCCAAGATCTTGCCCACCCCGTCCCACTGGGGAAAATATCAGAAAGAGCCTTGGTGCTGTGTAAGCACTGCTCAGCAGCAGCCACAACACCAGGGTGCTATCAACACCCTGCAGCTCCCAGCATAAACCACAGCACCGTGAGGGCTGCTATAGGGGAAAACCGATTCCAGTTCAGCCAGACCCAATACACATATCAACTGGTCTAGCTCTGTCTTAGCTTTCTTTAGGTTTTGAGCTCCTGCTTCGACCAAAACATTGTTCCTTAACCTTCCTACTCTAAAGGCAAAAGACATTCCCATTTCCATACTAAATGTGCACGCAGTCATTTTAGTGCTTTAACACACTTGCTCTTAAACCGATGTCTTTTATGCATATATAATACAAATCTTTTCACCACTGGATCTGGTTTTAACCTACTTCTCATTATGCTCTCTGAAAGAATACACAAATCAAGTTGTTTTCCTTTTTTCCCCCAAGATAAACTACCTATTGCTTTGGCCACCTGAACATCGCTGCTCTGTGTCTGTTTAAATCTCAGCTCAAAGTCTTGAATATTGATGGCCAGAATTTTACCCAGTTCTCCAGTCTTTTGTACAATACCCTAGCATCTTTTTATGTCCTTCTCCATTAAGAAGTAGTTAGCTCCAAGCAAACAACAGAAGTATTTGCAATTAGTCATTAGTCATTATATAGATCTTTTCAGCATCAGGTGATTTAATTAGTTTCCTTCATTTCTAAAAATGTTCTGTCTTCAGTGAAGAACGTACAGACCTACTTTCACATGCTCTTCTATTTAATGTAAATTCAGCTTCTTAGTCTTTGGGATTTTATTTTAAATGATCAGATCTTCTAAAATGCAATTACAAGACCAATAAAAATAGCGTACAGTCTGTTGGGGTTTTTGGCTATTTGGTGGAGAATTCTGCCACCCATCCCATCTAGAATTAACTTACTCTGCTATTACTCATCACACTTATTCTTACATTCTTTATCTAGGACACTGAAGTGTCCTTTAGTGATGTGATTATTAGTAAAGCTCTCTTTCTAATAACATTAACTAAATGCCTGTAACAGCCAGACCTCATGAAATTATATAGTGGTTTCTCAGACCAGTAAAACCTATTTTTCCTTTTTTTCCCCCAGTGAGATTGAGACAGATACTGTTTTGCCCATGCCATTGTTTTTACCTTTACACTTTTATGCTCAGTTCCGTTATCGATGCACCCCACTGCCTTTAGTTTTATCTCTCTCTTTCTGCAGGCTGCTTTTCCTCCTCGATACATCTGCTCTAAATGGGGCTGCTATTTTACCACATGCTGTCATCCCTTATAGTGTCTGTTTTTACATCCTGTTCCAATAGTTTGACCTTGCCCAGTCTGTTTGCCAGGCCTCCTGTATTAGTGCATGACAGGGAAGTAGTTTCTTACCAGCCACACTCTGTAACCCAGTTGGGAGAGAAATAGTCCCTTAAGAAGCACTACCAGCTACCTGACTTTGTCTCCTATCGGTATGAGCTTCCTTCCTCATGCTCCATCAGCTGTTGCCATATTTTTGGTTACCTCATTTGTTATTCCTGAGAACTAAAACCATGCCATTTTCATCTTTATTTTTTGTTTTTCTAGTTCAAATTTCTTTCTATGAGCCATGCTGACCTTGTTTTGTAGCAATTCAGGCTTTCATTCAGCAAGCTGCCTCCTCTCTCCATGACTGCCTTCCTGCAGCTAGTTTTTCCCAAATATATTCCGATCTACTTTTCTCAGTTTTTGCTTTGCAACAAAAGCATAAAACCTGGTAGACTGAACCTGAAGATGTCCCACTTTGCAGGTTATGCAATAACAGTTTGGAATTCAGTATGGAAGTATTAGCAAAAAATTATATGATTGTCTTAAAAGCCATGTGATAAACTATAGCAAAATCCTTTTTGTGCCATAGCCAGATCAGTGGAAGTTAATTTTTCCAGAGATGTATTTTATTTGGATTATTTATTTTAGCCCACAACATGCCAACATTCAAGACAAATTTAGCTTCTCTTTGTAGCATTGAAAATTTTGACTTATAAAATGACAGTCATTTATATTAAAGGCATGTCTTCACTGAAGAGCGAGCATACACAAAATTCTAGTTGTGTTGCTTTGTTCACTTCAGTGCTGCATAAAACCCATGTCTTAGGTTGAACTCCTGCCTCTGATCCCAAACTGTGGCAATCCAAGATTAACCTGGTATTGTGGGAAAACCTGTTTCAAAGTGCCATTACTCTTCTGGTTTAGTAAACTAAGACAACTACTGGAAGGGATACGCTATTGTGGCAGTGAATTAAATCATGTTCCAGGAAAAAAGGATGTTGGTGGCATTTTGCACTGATGCAGAAGCATGTCATGTTGTGGAAATGCGGGCAGTGAAGACAATCAACAAAATCCCCTGAGCTGGTCAGTTGTTATTCTGCAAGGCAGCCTTGAGCCCAGACTGACAGTTCGAGACAGTAAATTGAGAATAACCATCAGTAATTCAACAGAAGCAGTATCAAAGAGACACCACTGATGTGGTGTCAAGTGCTGAGCTGCTTTCTTTTGTCATCCTGAACACATTCTTTAGTATTTTATTTATTTACCATGCTTAGGCTTCTCTTTTGGGAGTCCTTTTGTTGTTGTTTGCTTAGAAATTTTAGAGTTTCTGATTTCTAGGATCTTCCCAAGTTACAAGTCTTACTGAACTCCTACCAAAAGATTCAGGCAAGGTCAGGTCCCAGCATGCAGTTCCTGTTCAAATGTGGAACAAGGATGGCAGAAACACAACACAGAGATGGAAAAGAATTGGTCTTTAAATGCTACAACAATCTAGGCAACTTCCCATGCTGAAAGGAGGAGTTAAGGGTACAAGAGAACAAGGCCCTTCTATGAATCTGCAGGACAGAGTGACATAAGTGACAGTGTTTGAGTTCATTTGTGAGGTAGACATCTGCCAGTCCAGGCCAAACCCAAAGAAAATCACAGAATCACAGAATCTAGGTTGGAAAAGACCTTGAGGATCATCTAGTCCAACCATTAACCTCACACTGACAGTTCCCTGCTACACCATATCCCTCAGCACTATGTCAACCCGACTCTTAGACACCTCCAGGGATGGGGACTCCACCACGGCCCTGGGCAGCCCATTCCAACACCTAACAACCCCTTCTGGAAAGAAATGCTTCCTGATATCCAGTCCAAACCCTCCCCGGCGCAATTTGAGGCCATTCCCTCTTGTCCTATTGCTTATTACTTGGTTAAAGAGACTCATCCCCAGCTCTCTGCACCCTCCTTTCAGGGAGCTGTAGAGGGCGATGAGGTCTCCCCTCAGCCTCCTCTTCTCCAGACTAAACACCCCCAGTTCCCTCAGCTGCTCCTTGTATGACCTGTGCTCCAGACCCTTCACCAGCTTAAAAATCTTGAATCCTCAGCTGTTTTCACTGCAGCCACTTGATATGGGATTTCTCTCCTACGTGCATGGCAGAGGAAACCAGTCTTTGAACAAGAACCCAGACTAATCCTGCAGCAAAGACCCACCCTAAAGCAACAGTTTCCACAGAGGGAGTGGAGAGAGGTCACAAGCAGAAGACATGAAGGTGAATTTGCAGACCTGGAGCTGGAATCACGAACAAAAACTGCAGAATAACCCTCTTAAGATAGCACTCCTGCAGAATATTAAAGTGACATATTGACATTTCATTCCCATTTTAGGCATTGTCGCCCACTGTAGCTGGGTAATAGGTGTTATTTAGGTGCACCAGTAACATTGTGGTTTTGGGGAGCCAGCAGAGGTTCACACTGGACTGATGGAGTGGGGTATGTGTGTTGTTTGCACTTCTCTCACTTGCCAACTCACCAAACATAACTGAACTTTAAGGACCAGGTAGCAGCAGTGGAGGTGATGGAACAGGGTCCATGTGGACTCTTAAAATTGTTTTGTCCTTAAACTGTTTATGAATCACCCAGCCCTGAGATTCAGGTCAGAGTCCTGGCGGAGGACTTGCACCCATCTTTCTTTTTGGAAGAATAAGTGCCTTAAATACTGCTCAGGGTACAGTGAACAAATAATCAAAACTGATGACATTGATACAAGGCAATATTGCAGCTGGTTGAAAACTAAAAAGCTTCAGACAAACTACTTCTATTTCCAATGCATTCTACTGGGCCAGAAGGGGTAGTCAGGCCATCTTGAACCATCCCGGTCAGGTATCAGAGGAGCACTGGATTTTTTTCTGCTGGTGATAGACTCAGGGTAGCATGGTGCTACTTTGTTCCCCATACTTATCAGAATGCACTACATTTTTTCTGCCATCACATTTCTCTAGTTAAGTAGGAAAAAAATAAGTTTATGCTTGATGTGAAATTATCTATTATTCAAGTCTTTCTACATGTGTGGAAATACTCTTAGTGTCATTCACCTACACAAACTTCAGATGTCTAAAATTTAGATATCAGCGTTTGAGCTAGTCCCATAGACATCCTTTATCTCTGATGCAGAGAGGGGGCACAGCTGGATGTGATGTGTCTTACCGCTGGAGATGCTGTTCTTCTGATGAGACTAACAGCTCTTTTCTGGGGGATAGTGGGATCCATAACCAGTAGAAACTTATTAACCTCCCTAAAATCTTTGTCAATAATGGTCTTTAGTGGTGACATAATGCAAGGGGAGTAACTACTGACCTTGCACAGACTTGCTGCAACACATGCAAACCTGTTACAGAAACACGCAACAGTAGGTAACAAGTTTCCATAGTTTTTGGCGGCTTTTTAAAGTATATATACTAATGTTTAAATCTATTACAGAGTACTTGTGAACTTGTGCCTCTCTAGTGTAGCCTTTGGTGGATATTTCAGAGCTTACTCCCCAGGCTTGCAGAGATGGGCATGTGGCAACTCTGGCCAAACGTGAAAATGAGAGTTTAGGAGAGTGATGGTAATTTCTTTTTTGGGTAACAATGAACTGTTCTTATCTTCTTAATCACCTTGATAATTAATAAAGAATACTATTTTTGTTTTGTACAATATTATTAACTTAAAACACCATATGTTATATGTGTGTGTGTACATGTACACATGCGCATACAAAGACCTATTAAAAAAAAATTCTGTATAGGTGCCAGCTAAAAGGCATTAGAGCCACCAGCATGGTCACTTTTTCCCGGCTGTGAGGGGAGACAAGGGTGATTAGCTCATAATTAAATACAACTTTTAAGTGACTAAGACATAGCAGAAGAATTACGGCTTAAATTCCCCTGATTTACAAGCAAACAGTTTATTGATTTTGAATTAGTGCAGTACCTTTTCTATATTCATTCCTATTGGAGTCGGTGGTGGTGGTGGTCTTTTATTCTCCACCTCTACTCTGATGTCCACTTGATCATGAGAATTTCTGCAGTTAAACCTTATGCATGTCTGTATAAGATGGCTCTCCTTACCTTGCTGTGTGAGGAGTGCATTGATTTGCTTCTTCAGTTTGTTAGCTCAACCTTTTGGCCATTTATGATTAAGTCCTTCTTCCCTTTACTTATATCAACCTGTCATTAAGTTTCTTTTCCAACTGGTTTAAGGAGTGAAGAAAGCTTTATTTACAGCTCTTGTTTCACTGTTAAGTGGGGAGATTTCCAAGCATCTTAGTCTGTCGCTCTATATTTCAACAATAACAGTATGTTGGATGGTAAGAAGGTGTTACCTGGAGCTGTGAATGGGAAAATCCTAACACGAAGACATGACTAAACTATGTGACAGTACATAAACTGCATCGTAAACTCATTGTTATATGCCTGTCTAAAATGTTACAT
This sequence comes from Athene noctua, assembly GCF_965140245.1. Lineage (NCBI taxonomy): Eukaryota > Metazoa > Chordata > Aves > Strigiformes > Strigidae > Athene > Athene noctua. Next base: position 234,034,171 of record NC_134037.1, on the reverse strand, counting down.
GTAAGTATCTTAAGTTTTCCTAAACACTTAGACTTGAATCTCAGTTTATAGCACATATTAGTTGATGGGACTCAAGCCTTTCCCAGCAGGCCAGGAGCAGCCTGGTGCCCTGCTGCAAAGCAGTCCCATGGGTCCCTTCCCCAGTCTTTGCACTGGCAGCATAAATTAATTATTTTATGCTCTTTCAGTGACTCAGATGATACACTCAATCTGAGTGACAATCTCTACAGAGGTTTTCTGTTGGTACCATTGTTCCTGCAAAGAGAAGCAACCCATAATGGACTTCAGTGTAGCAAGACCTGGTTTAAGATCAATGAATTCCTGATTACTGCCATGGGTATATCCTATGGCTGATGTGTTGGATTATTTTCATATTCCTGGTTCTCAGAAATGCAATGGAACAAATACATGCATAATTTGCACATGAAATTGCCTGGGATTCATTCAGCCTTACGTGTGAGTACTAACATCTAATCAGACATTGCTCTAGGGAATGTGTGCACTAGTACTTCCAATTAGGAAGTCATCACAAAACATGCATACACATTTCTGAAAATCTCAGTTCTGTAGTAAATGGAGTTGGTGTTGCTTGCTGACATTGCATGCAAAGCTGTTCTGAAAAAAGCTGATTGCATTGTGCTTTGAATATGTGAACTGATGAGGTTCATTAATGAAGGTGCCTAGGCTTATCACTTTACTAATATTAGTATTTTCTATTAATGACATTGTTTACAACTGTTTGTGTAATGCAGTCCTGTTTTTCACAATATTTACTAAACTGCAATTTGGTTTCAGTGAGGCTTAAGCGGATACTTAGATGTAAACAGTTCCAAAAGTGCGGGGTATCACTGTGAATTAAATTAATATGCAAGGACATTTCAAGGCATTCAAACCATCATGAAGTAAAGCACTTGGAAAGTGACTCTCTGCTGGAGCAATACAAGACTGTTGTAAGGAAGGTTTTTAATTACAATCCTACGCTCAGTGTTTTGAAAGGTTGCAGACACCAATTTTGTGTGTGTTTATTTTCTGTGGAATTAATTTTCTACATTCACACCCCTGGAAATCACTAGGACCCTGATTTTCTTCAGGCTGAGAGAGGCAGTCAGACCTCAAAGTGAAGAAAGCAGAGCCCTTATGAGTCAAAGATTTGTGGGAAAACATGTTTTTGACAATTTTTGTCTCCACAAAAGGAGTTATAATAACTAACTAAGAAACCAGTCTATAGAGCTGAGGGATTAATATTAGTCTCCGTTGACATTTGCAGAATAAATTGCTGAGCAGGCAGATGAGGAAGATGAACGGCAGTGTTCAAGTCTAGTACTCTGTGAAAGCACTGAGTAGTTTCCAATACAGTTTTCAAACCATCCAAGATAAAGAGACATCTGATACTATCATTTTGTCCTCATAGCTTCAGCCTGAAGCTCAGACATCTATGTGATTTTGTCTTTGTCTCTTTTTCTGTAGCCCACTGATCTTTTGCTCTTCCTGGAAGTTTGCTATTTGGGATTGAACTTTACTAGCGCTTGCCTTCTTGAATATTTGATTGTGATACTAGATTAAGAAAAATCCTAATTGATGCCTGCCTGTACCTGGAATGCTGTTAGCTCAATGCAGCATGAAGGGGTTCGTGTGCCAGTATATTTGGTATATAAGAAGCATTTGTCCATTTAGCTTTCTGCATTTCATAAGGCTATGGATTTCTTTGTTACTCATAGGAGCTGTCATGCTGGATCAGAGCTGTGGTGATTCATTGGCTTAATGCTACCGGAACCAGAAGCAACATTCACATGAAAATTTCAATTAAAAATCAGAAGAGATGTAAGATATACACTTGTAACCGGGAGGGTGATTCATCATTGGGAAAGAACAAGCCTTGGAAGCAGCAATTTTTTCAGTTGTGTTTGCACATTAACACTGAAGGTCTTTCTGGAAAATATGTTGTAGCCAAAACCAAGTTATTCAGTTCAGTACAAGGATAACTGAGTGAAATTAGATGACTTATGATAGAAGAATAGGCTACATGAAGAGATAGTCTTTTCAGTTCATTTCTCCTACATACAGAAGAATAAAGACCCTACAAACAGAAAAGACTAGCTTTCTCAGGAGGAAAGGGCTGCCTCTGACTTCTCCTCCAGTCATTTGAAGCTGAGAAGGTTTTATGCTGCTGGCTTGGTGCTTGCCTTTGACAGAGACCATTGGCACAACACTGATTCAGCACTGAAGCTGTGTGTTTTTACTGTTGGGCTGGCTTTAGAAAACATGAGACCTTCTGCAAAATCAGCATATGTTTTGCATGGGAGAAAAATGATGTGTAGAGTGTGTATGTGTGTGTGTGAGGAAGAAGGCAGTTAGGAAGATCAAATTCATAGTTTTCTGCTCCTAGCAACTGGGAAATGTTATCAACTGTGGGTTTTTTGTGGCTTTGAAATGTTCAGTAAATTCGAAATAGTGTCATACCCTGAATATCCCTTCAGTACATGATTGTGTATTGGGGCTACAAGTAGCACGTTTGGTTTCATTGGCATGGACTGTTTATGTCTCTGAATTTGTTATTCATGCAAGCCAGATCCCAGTAGGTGTTTTTGTTTACCATCTCTTTTTTTTTAAGACTATTGTGATGTTCTGTTGTTTTCTACTCTAGAAAGGGTCGTATTTCATCTACAGCAGTAAACTAAATTCATATGTTAATCAGGGCCTGGATCAGGCCTCACTGAACTGCAGAGGGACAAATTCTACACGGTGATGTTTCTTCATGTCCTTATTTTTTTGCTGGGATGGTATAGACACTTTCATGCTGGCATCATTTTTCTTTCACATTTCCTGGTCTTGCCTCTAATTTATCCTTCAAGATTTACACTCCTGGATGGCTACCAGTAGACATCAAACTGAAAAGAGAAATCCCAGTCCTCCATGTGCTGTAGAGTTCATGTCTCTCATAATTATCAGATTTATGGGAACTGAAGAAAAGATCAGGTGCTTGCAGCAGCTTGAAGCACATAGAGTTGAAAACTAATAGCTCTTGTCTCAATTATTTACAAGCTTTGGCCAAAGTGATAAAAGCTAGCTGCCAAAAATTCATTTGTAAAATCAGCCTATAAAAGTACACTACCAAAAGTGTTTCTCAAAGTTCCTGAGTGTTCTCCCATTAGGATTCAGAGTGGCTGTAGGGCTGTAATGGATCTGAAAGATTTCTGTGGCTGAAAGCAGGGTGCTGTGTCATCTAACTTCACCATGATAGATTCTAGAAGCGATATCCAGCAATGTGTGTTCACTGGTTCTGTGCTGCACATGAAGAAGCTGAGGGCACATTACTATTACATTACTTCACGGCTGTTTTGGACATGGCCAGGGAGTCCTCTTTGAGATGATAGTGGGACATTTCTGCTGGGGATGGTTTACTCCAAGCACCCCTTGCCTCATGCAGCAGGTATGAGATATAGCCCTTCCAAGTATCTCCAACAGTTTTACCCCCCAACACACACAGCTACCTTTGTGCCGTACACCATGAGCTGCTATACATGCTTTTAGCTTTGCTCTATAGCAACACCACTCAGTTTGGCTGCATGTTCATTTCAGATACTTTGCTCTGCCAAAACACACACAAAGAATAATTTTGTCTGAGTGTCACTGGGGTGGGACACGAAGACCAACTGGGTGCTATGTTGGGTGGTTGTGGTCATTCTGCTCCACATGGATCCAGGATACTTCTCTGGTACTTCTTAATGAGTTCTATAGACATAGACTAAGATGTGTCAGGAGAAGAACCAAAAGAGCAGCATGTTCAGCAGAAGATCCCTCAATGCAGAATGCCTGGGGTGGAGTTAGAGGTCATTTCAAGAAATGCTCAGACAGGACCTGGCCTGAAATTGTACACCTGTTCTGGAGCTTGGACATCGGACTTAAAGCTTCAAGGAGGCAGCTCTGACAAACTGGTGGCTACAGGTCTGATACATGACAGTATCCTTCTTTCTAAGATGACATGATACTGATGCTCTTCCTTCAAGATGGTGAGACATGCTGGTGCTGCTTCTTTTGGCTAATGTGGTGAGATATCAAGCTACTAGGCTACAGCTGAAGTCCCAGGTTCACTTCCTGCCTTAGTCTTGTAGTGTTCAAAGGAGCATCCTATACCTCTCTTCCTGAAGGTATGCCACTGTGCAGCAAAGGCATGCTTGATGCTTAGAACTTTTCCTTAGGCCAATCCTAAACTGAGGTTGTCACTAACAGAACAGGGGATACTCCTGTGCTGTATGTCAAAGGAAGTCTGAAAGCAAACTGGAAAGCTGGGACCATGCACTTCACCTGCAGGTGAGCGATCCCAGTCTGGTATAGCCTGCACTGAACACAGATGGGCTCCTCTGCCTTTATCCTCATGGAGGGAGGATGTGAGAGTGTGCAGTGTCCCTACACAGTTAGCCTGTAATCTTGTATTCAAGCGATAACCTTCTACAAGGTATGGCTTCAAACCACCTCAGGTTTTCAAGGTTGGCCTGGTGCTCTAATATTAAATGATAGGTAGGGAACAGGTAGAAATTGCTGAAACCACTCCCACTACCTTCTGGGTTTTGATAGAGGGAAAGCAGCAGCTAATTCATTTAATAAGAAACTTGATCTGGCTTTCCAGCAGGCTTTGAGAATGGTGGCCTTGTGGGACACATGCCTCCACATGAGGGGGTCTTGATCTGGCTCGGTCCCTGGGCTGTGTAAACCTGGACTCACTCCAAACCTGAATTAAAACTGTAGATGCTATAAACTTTATTAAAAATAAGACACAGTTGAATGTTAGGTGGCAGATGACCTCCAATCTGGCAGTGGGATATCATATACATATACATCTCCACGTACCTATAAGCACAGAATTCCTCTCGGGTCCTGATCCTAAGTAGCCACTTGTTGGTACTGATTGTAGAGACAAAAGTGTTTGACCCATGGGCTTACCTTTCATTGGGTTGATGTCCTGAGCACATTTCAGACTATTTTGCCTGCACTGAAAAACTGGTGCTTAATAGCTGGTCATTTTGAGTGAAGGTAAAATCTGTTTAGCGGTGTTAAACTGTGAGAGATCAGACCAAAATCTAGCTAGGTGGCAGAATGACACATTCAAGATGAACTCTGAATATTTCTGTGGTCATAAAAATGAAGACTACATCGAAGAGCCTTGCTAATCCCTCTGTCTCACTGTTTTCCAGGAGGACTGAGCAGGAACATGCAACAGTTCTCTCTGCTGCATTTCCTTCACACCAGCACTGGTCTATGTATGTAAAATGTTTGAAGACAGTGGCTCTCATTGAATTACTGAGCTAGTCTATCCTGACAATATCCAGACAATATCCTGACTTCATTGGAAATGAATGTGGTTGTGTTATCTTCTGTTATATTTTTCATAAGGCTGTCATGGCAGCAAAGGGACAGTGAGATTTTCTTTCAAGTCTTGTCTGCCTGTTGTCCAGATGAAGTGATGGTGTGCCTCTGGTTATTAAATGTAACTGCCCTTATTAAACATCTTCCAGATGGGCACATCTAACCAGGTATTCACTCAGCTCCACCATCTCCTCCTTTTTCCCCTTCTGTGCACAAGCATGAAAAGGGAGTTTGTATTAAATAATCTCAATTCTATAATAATAGCTGACTCCACCACCTGTTTTGTCACAGGGATTTTCCACCCTCTCAGTGAAGGTTACCTCTGCCAAAGTGTCCTTCTTCTACCCCACTGGTTTAAGTATAAATAGATAAATTGCTGCAGACTAAGGTCTGGAATATGCCAAATTAAAAAAGAGAGATAAAGCAACCCTGCTGCCAAGCAATGCACTATAGTTGCCTGTGAGATTCTGTCTTTTCTCATATTTTGTTTCTGGCAATTTTGGCAGCTTATTCTTAGAGACTTCACAGTCAGCTGCTTTATCACTGATATTTATATTTTACTTTGCATTGCTTAATTTCTTCTCCTAACTTCTAACTTTTACGTCCTGTGTGGCTGAAGTAATGACTTTCCCTGAATACCCCCAAGGTATTCAGCTTGACGTCAACTACACAAAACTACTGAGCTTCAAATGTTGTTCATTGTACTAGTGAAGTCAGTCAGAAGTTTCTCTGTGTGTTATTTAAAACTGATCAGAACCTTCATTTCCTCTCCCAGACAGCCTTTTTCTAGGATATGGACTTTAGAATCTAGTCCTTAATGATTTGCTATAACCATGAGACAACGATCTGACTATTGTGGCATTCAATTTATTTTAAGATCTCACATTACTAGTCAGGAAACATACATGCAGATCATGAACTAGAAATTCCATTTTGCATGCTGATGCTCCCAAGAGATTACTTTTCTTTGTTGTATGCTTTGTTGTATTTGAAAGGCATTTTGAAAATCCATGCATAGAAAATTTTTCCATTATCCTGAGGTAATTTGGATCCAGCAGAGGATGTAAAATATGTCGATAACACATGAAAATTGCACTGAATTAATTAATGCTAAAGCTAACTGTAATTCCCAAGGTATTTCTAGACAAACATCATTACAGTAATGTGAACTGAATTTATTAAGAATGCCATCACCATGGATTTCTCTGTTAAGAAAGCATGTACTTGCAAAGACCATGTTTCTTCTTGTTACTTTTGCACATGCAAAAGCAAATATGCAACATCTGAAAAGTCACATTGCCTTTTTAAATAAACTTCAGAAGTTTGTCTATAAGTAGTAATTTTTTATTTTGTGATAAATTGGTAATGCCCTAGGGCCCTTCCAGAATACTTATGCAAAACAGTCAGCCAAACAGGAATTCAGTGCTCTTTAACCATTACTTGTAGTCATTTCAAGAACAAATCTGCATCCTTTGCCTACAGATGCTGGTTTTTAATAACTTTCAATTTCGTTTGTTTTCTTGAGCTTCTCACATTCAGGACTAAAGCTTTCTTCATATTCTGAATTCTCTTTTACCTTAATTCCATTAAACAAATACTCAGCAGTGATGCTTGCTCAATGATTTGGATTTCCTTTCACTAGTCCACTAGTAATTTAATTTATATTGGCTCTTCAACAGCTGACAACTTCTTTCCATGGAAATACCTCAGAATAATGTCTAGTATCAGGTCAATCTAGTATCAGGTTGTAATATTCCTGTTACCGCCTCCCTCTGCCACTGACATGTAGAGTTTCTGTGCTGCCTCTGCCTCAGAGCCATGACTTGTCTCTTGCTCTATGTCCCTAAGTACCAAGCACAGCAGGGTGGAGAAAAGGTGTGACTCAGAGCTGGGAAGAAGAATGCAGTATGGTACGATGGCTTAAATGTGTTTCAGCCTGCCTCCTACTCTCACCATGTCTTAAGGTCTCAGGGGAACTCAATCTGCTCATCTCGTTTACGTCACGGCATCCACTCATGAATGTGTATGTTGGGGTGAAATTCAGAAATCCATGTCCTGCAGAGTAGGGGAACAAGAATAGCGATCCAATTTACTCCACTTAAACTTGGGGGTTCTCTGGACCATACTCTGGACCATGAACGGATACATGAATTGATGCTGATTTGTCCACAAATCCCAAATTAAATGAAAGTCACCCAGCCACCTTGGAGTGTGCAAATTACAAGCGTGTTAACAACACCATCACTCCACAGTGCAACTTGACCCTGCAGTAAATGATGTCCCTCGCTATGCCCTAAAGGATAACCAAGGCTTTAAAACAGTAGTAGGGGTTTTGTACTGTGGACAGCCAGCCATCACAGGCTGGGCACTCCAAAGTGGAAATGCTGAAAGTCATTTAAGCTCTACCTTCCCTGCTTCTACTGTAGTCCAACATAGCCAAGGGTACTCTGTGCTTCATGTGCCCTGCTTGACAGGGTCATGTCCAAGCAGAGCAGGGAGATATGGAAATGACATAAAGATAAAAAAATGGAAAGGAAGGGTAAATTATGGCAGTCAGGAACGTCAAGGCACAATATTGATTAAAGGTATGGGACTTAAGTACTGATGAAGAAGAAACAGAGGAAAGAAAACATCTACCTCTGAAAACAACAGAGAGAAAGTAATCCCATGGGATTTTGCCTTCTTGGACAATAAGGTCAGTAGCAGCTCAGTTTTCTGCCCGTGGAGAAAGTGTGTCAGCAGAGGGAAAGCATTGACAAATGCGTTGTCATATTCCCCTCTGAGCAGAACCACAAATATGCTTCCGAAATCTTATCGAAGTAAAGCAGTGAGAGAATATGAAAAGGTGGGAGAGTGGCATTCCCGGTCTCCTGACAATATGTGCTGTGAACGAGCAACAGATGGAGCCTCCAGCATCACCAGCCTTTTCAGGCAGGCTTGCTCACATTACAGGCTTGCTAAGTATTTGAAACTGTGGGAAAGGCTCTGGTGATGAGTTTCTTAGCACCCGTATGTAGCCTAAATCCTCTTAAATTGAAAGTGATGCTTAAGTACCACAAACAATTTCCTTAGAGCATTGAATGTGTGTCCTTTCATGGCCTCTCCTAACACTGCATAGCTCCCTCATCTTGCTACATACAAGGGATTTTTTGGGAAAAGGGTGGATGAAACACCTGAATACATGGACCTACTTGATAAGTTTTGATACGCCAGGTTTCAGCTGGAGCAACGTGTCTGACGGTGACTGGAATCTGTGCCCTGGTACCGTATAGGAGCTGTGAGTTGATTGTCGGGCTAATGCTTAAAATCCAGCATCTAGTAACCATCATCCTTGCTACAATTGTTTCTGTAGTGCAACGGATGGTAACCAGGTGAGATTATGGAAGCTGAATCTGATCAGAAAATATCACATGCTCCCAAATTACAGATGACAGGTAGGTGGAAAGCAGAGACACTAAGCTCCTCCGGGCTATCTGGCAGAGCTGTTTCTCCTGCAGGTGATGATTTGTCCCCTTTCCCAATAAAAACGGGACTTGACCTTTGCACAGCCTCATTTTGAGCCTGAAGAAGGGATATTTTTGGCTAATGTGTTGCTCTTTTTTTTTTTTTTTTCTTCCTTTCATATTTGTTTTACATGTTTAGAGGTTTAGAACTTTGCTTGATTTACTGTCTGGCTTAGAATTTATACTTCCTTTATTTCCCAGATGGAATGTAATGGCTGATGGCTAGGATGCTATTTTAACGAGCTATCAGTTCTGAAATACCCTGAATATACTCTATAATTAAACATAAACATGATGCAGGGTGGAGAAATTGTTCTCTGAAGGAAGAGGACTGCCTCTGGTGCAATTATCTTTTCCCCCAGTACAGTACGTCTGAAAGCTGTTCCACAGGAATATTGAGGAGACAGCTACTACCCACAAGACATCTGCTAAAGTCAAAAGTAATAATAAAAATCAAGTACATTTGTGCTTTTACAGTTTAAATGAGTTGTGAGACTAATAACCAGAACACCCTCTGTCTTGCGATGTGATACTTCGTGGCTGCTGGTGGGAATTGGTTGTGCTGCTGACAGTGGGACCTGCTCACCCAAATGCTCAGGGACCCACCATCAGCATATTTTTGTGCCATGACTGTCACGAGGTCATGTGTTTTTACAGCTATTCTCTTGCCTTTTTTTTACCCTCTGAAAATGAGTGCTGCTGTGCCAAACAAAACAGAAGGAACGATGACTTTGATGTGTATGCTGAAACCCAAATATTCTTGTGGGGACCGAAGTGGCAGGAGTGGGACAGGCAGCAGCAGGTTGTCATTCATAGTAGTGATTTTCATTACATACTTGTGATTACCCTGGAGACTCATGCTAGCCTGTAGGAATTCAGTCTTCAAAAATGTTTTGTAGATAGTTCTGGTTCAGAGACGTTCTTCATGTTCTGTGTTAGTCTTTAGATGACATGGAAGTTATTTGAGAAGGTCCCAGAGTCCTTCTTAGAGAGTAGAAAAGGAGGTTGTCTTAGGAGAAGAAGCAGGATATAAGGATTGAAGGCTTCACCTTTCTGTGCTGAAATCAGATGGGAACTGGAACGGAGGGGATTTGTGCATGCGGTGCAGCCGCCTTGCCCACCCTGGAAGCCCATCCTGTCCCTGGAGCAACTCTCCCACATGTCAGCTCTGCTTTTTCCCAGGAGATCAGATCATGGGAAAGGAAAGGGTGAGTGTGAGGGTGACAGCATGAAAGTAATATCCCCTGAAATTTCACTTTGGTCAATATGAAAAAATCATTCTTTGGTAAGAAATTTCCTCTCCCCTTACACTGTTCTGTATGTGCATGTGCTCTGTGTGTGTCAGCTCTTGCTCTGATACATCTATATCTGAACCTGTCACCCTCTGTCCCCCTGTGGTCAGTAGAAAGGAGAAGGTATCTCCAGAGCAATATTTTTCTTGTCCGAGGATAGATGTTGAAGTCAAGTCACAGGAGTAGCATTCACTGAAAGTTAAACTAGAGCAATTGCATTCTTCATTCCTGTGATACAAAACTGGCCAAATTTTATTCCTCCTCTCTACACCATGTGATTGAAGAGCTGGGACATTCCCTGGCAAATACCTCAGACGTATGGAACATGTCTTTGAGTTCACTCAATGGTCATTATTTTGAGGCTGTTGTTCAGGTTTCCAGGCTGTGTGTCCCTGGGCCATTTGGAGTGACAAAGTGCCGTGGAGCAGCTCACCTTTGTCAGACTTGCATCCTTTTCAGGCGAGGTTCTGTAACTCCCCAAGCTGCCCCCATGGGGACTGTAGCTCTTGCAGAAGCTCTAGGTCAGTGTTTTTAACCTGTAGACTCATTGCTTCTGTCAGTTCTGTGTTTGAATGAATTGAAGAAGAATTAATGTTTTCAGGTGAATTTAATTTAAGTAAGAAAAAAGGTGAGGAAACACAATTTTTTCACTGTCTTTATAGTTTGGTACTGGCAAAACTAAAATCTGGAAAGGGGAAAATAAGTGGAGAAAAGAAAGAAAAAGAAAGAAAGAAAGAAAGAAAGAAAGAAAGAAAGAAAGAAAGAAAGAAAGAAAGAAAGAAAGAAAGAAAGAAAATGGAAGGAAAGATGATGGTTTCGCATACCTTCATAGAGGATTGCATTTTTGCAGTTTCTCTATAACAAAGGTCTTCAAAGTCAGTGTGAATATCTGTGAAGAACTGAAAAGTCAATGCAAAAAAAAAAAAAAAAAGGCATCTCTTCCATTTCTGACCATGCTCCCATCTCTGTCATGGTGGAACATGCTGGACACACCACAGTGGCAGGACCTGGTCTCCCACAGGGTTTTGCTTTGCAGCCCTGGAACAATTTGAACATCCCCATGTCCTCCCTTGGACAGTCCAGGATCTCTGATCCCAGGTTGTAAGCCTATATGCAAAGTGCTCAAGATCATGGTAATCAGGACAAAAAGCTGGCAGCCCAGAGGCTTGCCCAGGCCATCTTTCTGATTTTCTGCATGTAATATCATCATTCTGCAAATGGCAGCTTGACTATGTGACCTGTGGTTCTGAGTCCAATAAGATAGTAGTTGTGTTTAGGTGTCTTTCCCCTCTCTAAAGACGTTGACCTTCCACAAAGTAAAGACTACATGTAAACTACCATATAATGTTCTTATTAATATCCAGGGCCTCTCTATTATATATATATATATTTTTTTCTTGGTGGTCCTCAGCAGTGAGCAGTGCTGAGCACCACACGCCCTTTGCTCTCTGTTCTGATTTTGGGGACTGTGCGCTGGAGTTGCCTGGGGAAAAGGCACAAGGGAGACATATCTTCATCTGGTTGACATTGCATGCTACAGTGTGTCCCACCTGCATGCCACTTCAGCACAGCCCCATCCAGCTGTGTGTGACACCAGTTTCTGCACTGTTATGCTAGAACTGCCATAGCTATTTCCTGGTCTCACATAAAAGGAAAACTGGGTCCTTATGGCTAGATCCTGCCTTTTGCAGGCAGAGGCACGAAAACGAAGGGAAGAGGAAGCGTTCTCTGCGGCACGCCAGCTGCCTCCTGTGCAATATCTCTTTAGTGAATAGGAATAAATAGAACAGGGTACAGATGGGCTACTTACGATTGACAGGTGCCAGGATGTGCGTACAGCTTTGTCAGTCAAGTTGCTCCATGTCAATTGAACAACTAAATGGCTTGGGGTTCCAATTGTTTTCCCAGTCTGAAATGCTTGCTAAAACTGAGCTAGAAGACATACATTTCAGTATTTAGCATTTTTAACCAGAGCTATTTTCTGTGTCACAGAAATTCGGCCAGATTCTCAGTAAATGCTCTGGTGTACAGTTTGCATTCATCTGTGTGAACAAAGATATCAGTGCAAAGTGTATTCACTAAGTGCATGGGTGTCATTCAACATTTTTATTGCTTCTGTAGGAGATACAGGAAAAATAAAAGCATTTTTAGACTGCACATGTTTTTCCAAAATCTGCATAAACAAATATACCAAAACAGCTCTGACTGCAGATTTGTTACTATTGCCACTTTGAGAATAACCACCACGATAACTTTTCACTTAGACGAAGATGCAATTTTTGCAAGTGCTACTCAATCCTTGCTTGAAACTGTTTATCTCTAGCTGTACCAACAAACATGTTTTGGTAGCGATGTTGGTTTTTTGGATTTTTTTTTCTGATTATCATTCATTATTCCTCTCTTTTAGAAAATGTAGTTTTCCAGGTAGGTAATGGACAATATTGTCACATATATGTGGTTTATCACATTAGAAAGGGTGATCAGTGAATTCAGGTAAATATTTGTATGGTCTATATAGACTCTAACTTTGTTACACTCATTAGGAGATACTCACAAGTAATGGCTTGCAAATAACCAATGGCTTTCTCTGTGTCCCACATTCACAAAGACCAGGGTTTTTTTCCACCCTGGATTTCTGTGCTGCATTTTTGCACATTGCTTTTTTGTTAATTCCTTCCATGAAGTGAATAAAACACTAGAGTTGCAAGCTTGAGTCAAAGCTGTTTTCTAGAAAGGAAACGTAGGGATTATCTCTATAGTCTGAGAAGGTCTCTTGTCCATATTCTCTGGTTTTGTGAGGTTATGTACGGTTTTGGTAGATTTTGCTTGTGTTCAGCAAGGTAAAAAAATGCTGGTGAAGCATCACATCTGTTGTATTAAGAACTTGTTTCTTCATTCAAGTCTCAAGGCAAAAAACCAAACAAACATTATTTTTCTTGTATACAGTCAGTTCACAGGAACTCCCCTATGAAAACATGCACGTATACTTAAGGCTAGAGGATAAATGTTCTGACTCAGAGTCCTAAGAAATAGGTGGTTGTTCCCACAGCAGGCAGCTGCTGCCTTACAGCTGAGACAGGCTCTGTTGCCTCCATCATTTCCCTGCCAGACACAGGTACAAACCATCTTATGTCTTCGGTGTTGTTTTTCTCTAACAATTGTTTTTTGCTAGTTAGGTGTTTATTCTGTGACTAGGAGAAAGCCATGGTTCCTCCACCAGGGGTGACACAGCTTGCACAATTACCAGCATATCTCATATCACTCTTAGTGTCTTCTTTCAATTCTGTGCAGAAAAGTAGCAACAATACTTTTTTTTTTTTTTTTTCCAAAGAGAGAGAAGGATTCAGTGAACATGGGCGTGACTGAATTTTTTCACTTGATAGTACAAATCAGGCTTTATGATATCTTCAGCTAAATTTGGATGGCATTTTCCTCAGATATTTCTTGATAATTTTCTCCTGGCTCCGGTGTTTCTTGGCATACCATCATTCTCCAAAGCATTTTAGTTCTACACTGATGATTTCTCATTCATTTCAGGAACAGAGACAAGCACAATAGCCATAGATCTCATATGCAAAACTGAGTCAGTTATTGAAAAAACATTTATAAATCTTAAAAGTTTTTTTAACTAATTGTCATGCAGTTCAAGAAAAGTATCATCCAAAAGCCTTCCTTCTCCTTCTCAGAAAAATACATAAAATAACAACCAGCAGAGAGTTTTTTGTTCTTCATAACTACCACTGTACTCAGCTCCAAGTTGACAGGGTCTAATAAAAAAGACAGGTTAATGTCATCTTGCAGTTGGGAAACCCTTTTGCTATAATAAAAGAGTAATTAGGTCAGCTCATCCTCAATATTAAATTTCATCAACTCTTACAAGTTTTCAGAAAGATTGGGTAAGGAGCATACTAGGTCTGTTTGAACTGTAAGAAAAATAGTTTTAAACCAAGGTTTGCTTCTCTTTCAGCGAGATAAGTGGTATGTTTCTAAAACCCCACTTGTCTGTGCAACATTTGCCTCTGGCTGTTCTTCTTTGAGTTATTTTCATGACTATGTGCAATTTCACCTTTTTTCTTACATAAAAGAATAGTGATATTCAGGAGTGCCCCAAATATTTTATTTCATGGAAAGTGATTTTTTTTCAATATAGACATTTTTATATTAAAATTTAAGTTTTGTTGAATAGGTTTACATTCTATGTGCGAACTAAAAAACCAAGAGGATTTTTTAAAAAAAAAACCCAAACCACCCAAATCTACACATTTCAGCTTTCTGAATCAATCAGCTCATTCAATTTTGGTCATTTGAGTGTTTATGTGTATTTACATGAGATCCTGCAGTGCCTCACAAAACTAGACCAGATGCTTCCATGTTCTCTGAGTCTCTCAGTGATTTTTCTTCTTGGCTGGGCTATTCCTCCAGAACAAAGTATTTGTACGCATTATTTGACCATCCATAGTACAACCTCATTGGTGATCTTGTTTAAAGATGACTTGAAACCTTTTAAAAGAATACAAGACATCTGAATGACAGTCTGTATGGAGTCTGCTATACCTTAAAATGGACATATAGTTGGTACTAACATGAAACAAACTTTTCCCACAGAAAAATATATGGAAATAGCACACTGAGAAAAAACAATGATGCAGAATTCAGTGTAATGCTTCAATATTAAAAGCAGCTGCCTAAATATCTGAATTTCCCATGGGATTAAAATTTTGATGTTTCTGTTGACCCTACAAAAATGCGGGAGTTTGAAGCTCACTTGGGAGAAAAATTTCTAAGCAAAGTATATTAAAAATACAATCTATATTTTCTGAAACTGTATAACTTTTATCAGCTCCATGGGGTTTTAAGTACATTTGAAAGTAAAACTACTTTTATAGGCACCAAATCTGTGCTCAGAGGCCTAGAAGAAAATATCCAGTTTTAAAATTCTTGCTTATTACACTTTATAATGTTCCAATCTCATGCAAAGCCACTAAAGCCTTCTGTAATAACGAGCCACTTTGTTATTCTGGAGATGGTGAAGTTTGTTTCTGAGTTACGCAGTATATGGAACTCCTCAAAGCTACCATAGATCAGCCAGCTGGGATAATTTGACTGTCTGAGTCCTGGCCTACGACATCCCCAAAATCTCCAGCTCCATCCTTATTCCTAAATACATTCTAGGATGGGCTGAATATTGCATATCTGAAATGAGGATGGCAGCTGTACAGTCTGGTAAGTCTTACCTGTCCGGTAGTATCACACGAGAATTGTCAATAGATGCTGTATAGTGCTAAGTCTTGATTTTGCCCTAGTTAGGCAAAGTATAGGGAAAAATATACCCCCTGAAGAGCGTGATGAGTATTAGGCAGGTATTTGTAAAGTTTTGCAGCAATAGGGCTTGCAATGTTGTCTCCAGTCACAGTGATGTTTAACAGTGAGAAGAGCTTTCCAGTAAGCAAGTGAATGTAATTGTCATACTGTATTTAAAAGGTAAATTTTTCGATTAAGCTTGCAATGATGATTAAGAAATCAAATTATTCTATGGCTCATTAATCATGGGTAGACAAATTCCTCGTACAAATAACAACCCCTTAATCCTTTGCCCAAAACAAACCTCCTCTGAGATGATAAAATACTTTAAATAACTGAGCCGTTACTTTTTGTCTTTGTATGCTAGTGGGGGTTGAGAGCAAATTTGGCAACCGTACTCTTTCCAAAAGACCAACAGTCACTGTTATGTGCAAGTTCACTTTCCTGAGGTTTCCAATCAGTCTTGCAGGCTTGGGGTACAGGTACATGCTGCAGAAATTCTGCCTATGCAGCTGCAAGAAAGCTGAATACCACAGCTTTGTCATTGTTGGTAATACTGATGATACTTGGGACAATGTAGTCCAGGTGGGTTAATCATAAATTTCCAAAGAGCTATAACATACTAGAAACAATAGGCTTTTTTCCTCATATTCTTAAAAAAATAATTAGGTTTTATTTACTAATATTTTTTTCACAAAGTTTTAACACTTATCTGGTACTGTCCTGTCACTAATTGAATGTTATCCAAGAAAGATTATTAATGTTTCTCCGCTGTAGTCAGAAACTTTCCAAAGGCAGTTTGATACAGTTTTTGGAGAGGCATGAAAAACATATTCACTTGAAAGAACACACTTGAAAAAACTCACCTTCCAGTATCATGGGGTTTGTTTTCCTTTTTTATGAGCAAAGGTGACTGAAAATATTTTCTGTTCAAGAAGTCTCTTTGGACAATACACTTGAATTATTCTTTAAAGTTGTCATCCCTCAGTGACATATGAGACTGCCTAGCATGTAGCAGGACAGAAAGTAATTCCTCCCATGTCAGGCACAGGGTGAAGTGGAACAGAGTCTTGAAGGGAAAAAGAGACGTGGCCAAACTTTGTAACTTGTCAAGACAAGAAGAGTGGGATATCAGTCAAATGTGTTTTGTCACTGGTTAGCCTCAATTTAACCAGTACATTAAAATACGATAAAATATTTTCCCACCCCTGTCCCATTCATAGATACAAAGAAAATCAGTATCTTGTGATTTTCTTCAACAAGGAGTCTCTTTGCCCACCTTTGAAGTTATTTTGTGCTGTACTACAAGTCCCACACTACAAGTGTGATGAGCTGGAAACATGTAGCATTGTAACTGTAATTCACCCCACCCTAGCAGCAAATTTCCATCTAGCACAGCAAAAAAAGACTCACTGAATAGAAGAGCAACCATTCATTAGATCTGAACTAGAAACGTATTTAAGGAAAATGCACGATTAGGAGACAATGTTAATACATGAGGTAGATCATTCCAAACCAGGAGCAGATATGACTGGATATTGGCTCAGCACTAGCTTGAACCAGAAGCACAGGGCTGCCATGAGGTGACAGTCAGTACGGCAGTGTGTTGCCCTGACTCTTGACTCATAGCCCATTGCTATCAGGGTGAGGGAAAGACCAGAGGCAGTTGAGCATGAGTGGAGTGTAAATGTAAATTTTTTGAAGAGATATATTAGACCAGTACCAGGTCTAGCACAGAAACAAGGCCCTTGATGAATGTTAAAGGCACATACACACCAATTGAAGTTGAGGATTTCTGCCTTTGCAGCAAAAGTTGTCAACCAGAAATCAGAAACCAGAGGTATGCAAGGGAGCTAAATACCTCAGACTCATTGAAATTTGAATCAGGACTACTTTGAAAAATCCAGAGCCATTACTGTTGAGAACCCTAAATGCCTCATTGGGAGCCTACAAATACATATAATCAAGGATGAAAGACAGCTAAACATGCAACATGCAGACGAGTCAGTGGTTGATTGATATTTGTTTGCAGCCAAGTGACTGGGCAGAGGCAATCCAGCAGATGTGCAGGAGCACTGCAGGTCCAGTGTGATGTGAAGTTGAGCAAATGTGCACCTGGCGTATGTTGACATGTCTTCAAGGAAAGCGCTGAACTGATGCCTTCAACTGTACGAGGGCAGCACAGCCGTACAGTCGTGAAGCAGCTCATGCTTCTTGTGTATGCTAACAGCAAATCAGCACTCTGAAAGCAGAAGAGGTGCCTTGTCAACTACGTGATCCATGGCAGATGTGTTTCAGCCCATGTGGAGACAAAAAAGTTGTTTGAGAAGAAAGCTACATCTTTCAACACAGCAGGAGATAAAGTAAGATGTTAACAGGCTCCTTACCTCAGCTACCCAGCAAGTATAAAGGATTAGATCTTTTCTGAAAATCTTCCTGATAACAGCACCTGCTGAGATTTGGAAATTCCTGGCTTTTAGCTCATTCAAATACCGACACAGCCTGTTTCTGCATCCTGATTTACAGTTGCAGTACAAAAGGGCCATTCTCACAGCCTTTAATCATGCACGTTATCCTTTTGCTGCAGCTGAGTTTGAATAACAACTTTATAACTAAACCACAGGGGCTAAAATTTAGCCTGAAATGATTGTTCGAGATAGAGAGCCCTTGAAACTCCTTTGCCTGCGAGACAGAAATGAAGGAGTCTCCATAAATGAGTAGATTGTGAAAGTGCAACATAGTTGCAGGATTTCAGCTAAGACTGTCCTTCGTGGTTGGCAGTATAAAGTTTGCTTCCACAAGTGATCTCAGAGTCTCACAGCAGTGAGCTGCTAGATATATGGGTGCCTGAACATTACTTTACAGCCTGTCTGAAGACAGGAGCCTTCAGGAGTCTCAGGCATTTGGATTATATGATCACAGTTGTCTTGTCAGTCTTATAAATCCAGGAAAACTGCTTTGACTAGAAAGTTAATGTTCTGACTGTTTCTTTGATTATAAATATGACTGTATAGTTTGTATGACATGAAGTGAGAATTGTTTCTACTGAGATCATCACTTCTTATTAACAATTTGATACAGGAGCCATATGAATGATATTGTAGCATCTTCATCCTCAGGGATCATGAAAAATAGACAAGAGAAGGTCTCGAGCAACCTAATGTAACTCCAGAGTTAATCTTGGTTTGAAAAACTACGTCCTGTGTTCCCTTCCAACCTAAGTAATTTTAGGATTTTCTGATTCTCTGGTCTAGACTATTAGGAATTTTGGTCTTGGATTATTTCACAGGATATATAGTCTGTTAAACAAAAAAATTATTTCCTGGGAACCAGGTTGCCTAGCGTATGCCTCATGTATCTACATCACTGGATGTGCCTCACATTCTGGAAAGGGAGCACATGTGAAATAACAGCTGAACTGTTGCAGAATGAGAAAGGAAAAACTGAAATTCAATTCCATGAGAAAACAGGAGAGTCTAATATAGCTAAGCAAACAAAATAACCACAGCATTCAAGAATTTGCCTAGTAATTCTTCTGTACACAGAAAAGCTAGACTTTTTACTCATTATTCTGATACAAAGGGGTTTCAGTTTTGTTTGTATAAACTTCTGTGCCTGAATTAAGCTGTTCTTATTGTGCAGGGTGAACACACTCCCTCACCCCTTCCCTCAAAGGACCTACATGCCTGAGCTTAGTTTTGTGGATTGAAAATTTAAAAATCTTTATTCCTAGTTTTCAGTCCTCTCTCATGTGGTTAGGACTCACTACCATGAGTAGCCTCATTCAATTAGTTGAATTACCAGTGCTTGTTCTCAGCTGTGTATGAATTTAATCTCTATCCAGGGGATTAACACAAATTTCATGTGTTCCAACTAACTACCTGTGCTCCCAATATAAACTGCAGAAATACGAAAACAAAACTGCAAATGACTAAGGCAGATATTCTTACAGGGCTGATGAGTGAGAGCAGAAGGATCTAGTTAGGGGAAGAAGATGTGTGTACTAAATCTGACATAGGTATCCAATAATCACTACAAAGTCATATTAATAAACTTTATCTTACTGAATGAATTTTGGTGGTGATCCTGTTAAAGTCAATTATGCCTGTGCTCATTTTTTTTAAGGGTTATACCCATGAGTTACCAAAATGTGCTCTAAAGCTAGACTTGCTAATCATTTCAACAATTGCTTTGTAATTTAAATGTCAATTCAAAACAAATCACTGTCATGTTTTACTGCCTACATATACCAATTTAGGCTGGATATATTCCAGAGTCCAAGCATATACTCTGAATATATTTAATCTACTTTCTCACCTGGTATTTTACCAGTCATGGAAAGCTTCTGGCAAATTATGAGTCAACATGGCTCTGTAATATACTACAAAAAATTTAACCCAAGTCAGATATGAACATTCATGCTTTAGGATCTGCATTGCTATGGGCTATATATCACTTGCACATAAAATGAGCAGTCTGATGGCTGAATGGAGCAGCAGTGTGCTCCAGCAAACATATTAGAAAAAAATTTTATTCTGGAGATTCTGAGAGGGTTATAGCACACTGAGATTTCTGCCTCTCTGTAAGGAATGATATGATCCCTCTACAAGCAGTTCCTCCCAGTTGTTTTGGGCACTGTAGGGGGCACAGTGAAAATCTTACCCAGCCTTTCCCAACATCTTGGTGCTAGAGAAAGAAAATGCTATCTGGGCAAGTTCTTAGACAGCATGGCTCAAATTCACAAGGATTTTCTTGCCTAGTCCCCCATATATCAGCGTGCTTGGTTTTCCTGCGAATTCTCCCTCTGCACACCAGCAGAAGTGGCCAAAATGTATCAGTGAGTGGGCCAGGGATGTTATTGCCTTTTTTTTTTTTTTTTTTTTTTTTTTTTCTTAGATGCTGATAGTATCACCTGATATCAGATCACTGACAGTCCTCATTACAACTCTGAGCTGCCTGGGGGGGAAGCTGCCACCTTCCATTTTGGGCACCCCTAAGCTGTGCATGCCCATACAACAAGATGTGATTACTTTTAATTGTTAGGAAAACATAAAATGAACTTTAACAATGCAGACTAAGAATTTCAGCCTGACCCCTCTTTTTGAAAGGAATCCAAAATCTCGGGGGGAAATCACAGTCTGATCCCATACCCAAGTCCATCAAGCTTTTATGTTAATCAGAAACTGCCTCCAGTCTTCCTGTAAGTTGGTCATGAATTGCTGTCAATGCTTTGTGAATGTATTGTGAGCTTGTCTGGACTGTGAAGCATGCCAGATTTCAAGTGTGGTCTGAAAGAAAGAAACAGGCATTATTGCTCCTCACTAAACTAAGCAGTGTCATGGGTTACACTCCAGTTTCCAGACTGGAGTGCAAGTCATAAATGCTGTTTTCCCTCCTTGACTGCAGATGCTGGGTGTGGCCAGTTGGAAAAACTGAGCCTAGAGGGCCAGAAGATTCTTTTTCTATAGGAATTTCAGACAGGGTTAAGGCTGGAACCAAGTGTGTGGGAGATAGGAAGGATACAAAATTGCTTTTTTTGTTTTTCATTGAGAACAAAGGGGAAATTCATACAGGCAGAAGGAACAAGCTATGGTTTAGAAGGGCTTAGAAGATACTTTAGAAGTATCTTCTTTTTCTTTCTGTAGGTATTTCTTAGGGGAAATTCAATTTTTTTTTCTACAGTTACTGAACAACAGTCCTGGACAGGTGAACTACTTTACATTGTTTCAGGAGACATGGTGCAGGTGTGAGGAGCTGTCAACCCAGGGATATGTGAGTGCATGCATACATACGTGCCTACATATACTGTGTGGTTGTGATAGCCTCCTCCATGAGGTTATCACACTCTTTCTTTCACTGTGTTGTAATTGACTTTTTTTCAGGTCTTTATCCATTGTGTCCATTTCTAGAATTGAATAAATAAATAGTACCACATTGAAGAAGGACTGTTAAAGAGCCCGTACCTCACATTAGGCAGGACTGCCTGAGTTCAAAAAATCTGTGACAAGGATTTTACCATTATCACTTTGCGTTTCTACATCACAACATGTGCCAGATGTTTCTTTTTTCAGGAGCAGTGATTAGGACCATTTAATAAAGAGGCAGAAGGAAACTGAGGCCACTCAAAGTGCACAGCTAAAAAATTCCACTATAATCGTTACTTATTCCCTGTAGGGGAAAGATGGGACAAACATGCTTCTGGGAAAGAAGCTCATATGGCTGGGAAGATAATTCATTCCAAGTTAATCCAGGCATACCACAGGAATATCTCTGTTGGTGACTGTTCTGCATAGATGCCATTCTTGATTTGTGAATGCCCAGCACCAAAGACTGGGAAAGCGTCTCTCATTGACTCATGCATTCCTTCATGGGTTATTCATAAATAAGTGGTGCTGATTCCAGATAACAAAAATGCCTTATGTAAAATTAATAGAAGCAAAACCCAGAAGGATCTTTCTGCATTAAGAATCTGTCCCTCAAATGCAGTCGTCTGACAAAGCTTAAAAAGAGATGTTTCTGACTTCTCAGGGTGCCTGCTAAAGGAAAGTGCTGGGCACCCACAAGTATGAACTACTAGCCTTTCATTCTTTGTTACTGAGAATGGAGGGTACAATACATCAAGCAGTGAGATTCAGAAATTTTTTTCCCACTGTCTGTATATAATATATCAGTGACTGAGATATTACAACATTTGCTTCTTTTTACTTTTATGTGATTTACAAGAAACATTAAATCACCCAGAATCCCAACAAGCTTTGTCTTATATTAATAATAGGGATACTCAGTGCACCTCTGAGCAGAGCTGGGGGAAAGCAGTCAGGGTGAATCAGACTTTGCATAATACTAAAATTGGCACATTTCTGGGTCAAATGGAATGGATTTCAAAAGCTCAGACCTCATGTGGGGATCATCTTGGCAGTACCTTATGAAAATTAATTCAAATCAAAACAAGATATCTGCTTTAGATACAGGTAGTCCACTGTAATGAGAGCAATCTCTGTGACTGATGTTATCCTTCAAGACTGTTTCTCTGACTGGTTAAGCCTTGTTTACAAAGAAAAGAACTCGAAAACCAGAGATTTTAAAAGGCCCTTTAGAGGATGCTGAGGGCAGGGATCAAACACCTCTCTGGAGTAGAGGAGCCCTTGGTTGCTGTCAAAGTGTGTAACAGACAAAAAAAGGACACAAACTTAGGTCCTTCATACCCTGAAGAGGTGCCCTCAGCACTCCTCTCTTCTGTAGTTTTGTGAACTGAACTCATGTACAATCCCTAGCCTTGTACACTGCTTTTACTGAAATGCTTAGGAAGATGAATACAACACACAACCTACAGGCAACTCTTTTTCTCTTTGGTCTCACTTAAAATTCCAGAAAAGTTTGGTTGTGAGCTAACGTGCACATGCACACAAGCAGAGATTCTTTTTCATTCTGCAGATGGGATAAAAATCAAATGATTATGATTGCTATCGTACAGATAATTTTCTTAGCTGGTCAAGCTGTGGTTTCTCCAAATCATGCCAACTAAGTGCAGCTGAGGCAACTAAAGGCCTTGAATGGCCAACACCTGAAGAAGACACTCCTGGTACCATTGTTGTGAATTTCTTACCAGGGTGATCCTGAGTGAAGTTCATAACCTGAGAGGGTTCCTCCTGGTCCCCATGGCCTTATGTTACTGGTGATCTGGGTGAACGAGGTGTACAGTAATGGTGTTCATAGATGAGTTAACCCACTGATGAACAAAGGCAAAGTGAGAGCCTTACCAGGGTATCTGCCTGAAGGTTCCACCTTCCCTTCAATGAAACCTCATAGTGACCATCACAAATTACCTTGTGATCACCGTGACTGGGACAAAACAGTCAGTTTTCCCTGCCCAGCCCCTGAGCCAGCACTGCATGAACCAGGGAGCAGCCCACTGGGGTGCCTGTGATCTGTGATTGGCAGCCATAAATTCTTGATCTATCTGATAAAAAACCACCAACAATGCTGCACCACTGAGTGATTGCTGAAGTCGGTCAATGCCATCAGCATTAGTCTCTGCAGCAGCATATTTTTTGGGAACTGCTGCAGTTTCTAGTGCAGCTGAGCAAGTGATGTGTGTTAACACTGTTCTCTTCTGAACTCCAAATGAGCACTTGCAGATAAAACCCCATTTACTGCCAGCGTGCTGAGCATTCCTGCTCCTACAGATTTGGCTGCTAGTGCTCAGGCCCAGCCCAGAGACAGCCCAGAGCAGGGCTCCTCACTTCTTACTGGTGGCCATGGGGAAAGTCTTCCAAACATGCTGTGGGTGGGCCATGGCTGACTCCCATCCCACAGGAGCTGCTTTCAGCTGAGCTTCTCCCATCTGGTCCCTGCCTGGTCCTTCTGTGTTGGGTCGTGCAGCACTTCATATGTTTCAGGTTGGTATGGGGAGCAGAGAGACCAGTGAGCACCCAGTCTGCAGTACCACCTGGTGCTGTCTTACACACCCCACCTGTACTATTGTGCAGATTTCTTGCCCTGATTCCAGCAGCCATGGTGCCTGGATCATCTTATGCACCCTCTGTTTCCTGAGCACTGACTCCAAGTGCATCATAAGGCAGATCCAGAGATCCCTGAGTAATACCCCTTGATTTGTCACATATTTGGCATTTGTACACTCCTAGGTTTTGACCACACCATACTCTGTCTCCTTCAAGCTAAGCTGCAAACCACCTGGGGCACCAAATGCTGTCCCCATTTTATGACATCCTTCAATGATAAAAAAGGCCAACTCAAGTCTACCCCAAGTTTTTTTTTGGCTCCCATGGGAAAAGTAAACTCATCTGTATCTTGTTCTGGGTAACTGGGGTCCAAATTTAAATAGAGGTCCTACCTGATCTTACTCAACAGTGCAATGGCTCATACTCATCAGCCAAAACCCAGTATTTTCAACTAGTAAAAGGAAACACTCATGCTTCAAAGAAAAATAAAAGGCCTACCTAATATCTACACTTATATATTGATTTATCATAAGTCTTTCAGAAAAGAGTGCACAAAAGAGCTGTAGAAATGAGGGCTTTTTTTGGGAAGGTGAGGAAAGTCAAGGAGAAAACTGCGTGATGTCATAAATCTGAATAAAAGCATAATATTTACAGGGAAAAGAATTTAAAGAGTGCTGCCTTAGCAGCAGAACACACCAACCATTCCTTTTGGTGAATTATGTGTTGTATCTATTTTTTCAGTATGTATCCATGGACCATACTCTGGATGATAAAAAGAGAACTCTAAATGAAATACTTCCTTAATTAATTCCATTCACTAATGATATATTACTGGAAAAAAAAAATAGACTCATCAGCCTTTTCACTCATCACTTGAATAATCTCTCCTTATTAGGCAAGGTCTGAAGAAAGCAACAACCCATTTGCTGAGCCCTGATGGACAAACACAGAACAGCTGTGACTCTGAGGGAGAGCTGAATTGTCTATGAAAGGTCATTACATCCTGGTGTCCAGGCACGCAAATAAGGGGAATGAAGGTAAAAGCAACTTATCTTTCTCAGCAGCACAGTCATACAACAATACATCTTAGAGATCTCATCTACAACAAGAAAACTACCTATCATTTGATGCTGTCAGCATGAAAAGCACTAGAAGAGGTAACTATACTTAATGGTGCCAGACTAAAAGACATAGGGGAGGCTAAGCTGTATTCACTACTACTTCAGAAATGGATTTTAGGCCCATTTCAAAATACAGGTCTGATGGCATTTTCCAAAATGATCTAAAACTCAGTTTGTTGTGATTTAAACTTCCATGATAGTGTTCTGCACCATAACCCCTACAACTGTTGTCTCTAGAGGGTAATTTTCCAAGGCTCCAGGACAGGAGCTGTGCAAACAATTGACTTCCAGCTTTTCAGCTAACCTGACAAACTGAGATTGAAATGAGTTGCAGTCTCTGTCAAATGTCAACTTTTTTTTTTTTTTCCCCTCATTTAAACAATAGACAAAATAATTACAGAGTAAAATTCATTTCAGGATTGAAGTGTTGCAATGTTTTTCTTTGGTTTTCAGATTTTAATTTGTTGAAAAAGCTTTAGGATTAAATTTTTAATGTTTTTATATGTCTTTTTCCCTCCTGGGAATGAAACTACTTGCTGAATTTTCCTCCTATATGCAAGTATCTATGCCCCCCTTAACCCTTTAACCTAGTTGCATTTTTAGGGTAGAGAAATACTTCCTTTCTCTCCCTCCACCAAGTTGCCTGTCCTCTTCCGGGTAGCCAAAAGCCCATCACACAAGGCTGTGGTTCTTTCAGTAGTATGAATCTAATCTGGATCTCCTTGTTTTGTCCTCTCAGCATTTCTCTCCTAACCACCATCTGGGAGGGGGAGAATGCCTTCCAGTCATAGATGCCAAGACCATGTGACTAGCACAGTTACAAGCATGATGTCTTCATAGCAGCCCTCACCTAAGGAAGGGACAGTCTTGGGTGCAGCTAGCTGAGAAAAACGTTTTCTGGTGAACCAAGTCTGATGGACTTTGTCTGTGGGTTAGTTTAGCAAATGGGATGAAGCAGTACCCATGTGAGTCAGTGACAGCACCCGGAGAGTGGGTGAGGGACCAGAAGACTGGAAAAAGACATATGTGAGGCCTATCTTTAAAAAGAAAAGCAAAGGAACTGAAGAATTAAAAAACCCCACAACGGTTAGCTTAATTAAACTCTTGGGGAAAACTCTGGAACAAACAAGCAAAATGAAACTGTAAGATTTTAAGGAGAGAATGAGTAACTGTCAATGTAGATTAGTCAGGAACAAACTATTTGAAACCAGTCTATTTAAAGAACCAAGGAAATATTGGTATAATACTGGGTGGACAAAGTTTCTAAAAGAAAAAAACTGTTGATAGTTTGTTGTCAAAAAGGAAGAGGTTCCCTGAATACTTTCATAAAATGTGAGATAACCTCAGTGTTATTACCTGTTAATTGGATGGTAGAGAAAACAGATATTAAGCTGGCCTATAAAACAAGTTGTGAGAGACTGTGAGACAGGCTCCGACCTCAAAATAAACTCGATAAATTGGGAAAGAGTTTGTGGGAAAAAAATAAAAAATAAAAAATAATAAGAACAGGTGCAAGATACCATACAGGCAGAAACACTTGAAGTAAATACAGAATGGAGGACGACTGTAGGGGTCAATGGAGCTATGATGTTTTATATCATCTCTGGATGTGAGATGACACTGAACCCATGGAAAAATCACATACACAGATGTGTGTATGCAAGGGTTGAGCAGGAGGAGTTGATATTAGTCATAATGTCATTATAATCATTGGTCATTATTGGATTCAAAGTCTGTAATTCCAACAGTAAAATGCTGACACTTCAGCTGGCTTGCAGATGGACCCCCTTTCTCCACTGATACTACAATACATCAGCAAATGCTGCAACTAATGTACTGACAGAGGTAGTGGTTATTTTGTTACCTGCAGATTTCCATGGGTAAGGAAATGTCACCACATTAATTTTGTGGAAAAGGAAGCTTGGCAGCTGCCATCATTCAGGGGAACTTGCAGTCTGGATGGCTGCTAAATTTATTCCCCTGACCCATGATTGTGAAAGAGATCAGCCTGTGCAGCAGTGACTCCGTCCTCACTGGTGGCTGGGAAAGTGTGGAGGATCAGATGTGCATCACTCCCTCTGCCCCTGCAGCTGGCAGGAAATGCCTGTTAGAGGAGGAGGAGAGCAGATAACTGTATTTGTAGCATCTTGAACCAGATAAGTTTAGCTACAGATGCCGTAATATGCTATTACACAGCCTCCATGAGTGGGAGAAACCTTTGCTGTGGTAGTAGACAGTACTACACCTTCCAAAATATGGCTCCACATACTGGCTTTTGTCCGCATTTCACTCAGCAGTAACCTTCACTTTGCAAAGCCCAGCTGTCTACTTTGTGGCTGCAGCAGCAGAATGGATGACACCCTTTGTCCCCAGATGTCCGCCACCCTAAGCAGCTGACTACATTGCCTAGACATGAAGTCAGATCTGTTCATTATTCTAAATTGCTCTGAAATTCTTGATGTCCAGTGCCAGCATAGCTTGTTCCTATGCAGAAATGCTGTCTGAATGCTTTACTGAGAGATAAACACCCAACAGGGGGAATATGCAATCAAAACTGATAAAGTTTGATGAAACAAAGAGAAACTCCTGAGAGCAATAGACTTCATTTACTGACAATAGACTACATGATCAAATACAGCAGCAGTAATGAAAAGAAGGAGATAATAACTAGTTAAAGGTACTGTTGAGAAAATAGCAAAGGGAGTTGTGCTGCGTAGTACCTGTGGCAAGAGATTACAGTAGAACTTAGGGGCTTTCAGAAAATGGCTGAGTTCAAGATCCTTAGGGCGGTGTGGAGGGCATGCAGCAAACTCCCTACCTTGTACTTCAGGAGAGCAGACTTTGGCCTCTTCAGGGATCTGCTTGGCAGGGTAAGATGGGATAAGGCCCTAGAGGCAAGAGAGGCCCAAGGAAAGCTGGTTGATATTCAAGGATCACTCCTCCAAACTCAGGAACAATGCATCCTGACACAGAGGAGGTCAGGTAAGACCACCAGGAGGCCTGCATGGACTGACAAGGAGCTTCTGGACAAACTTAAGCATAAAAAGGAAATCTACAGATGGTGGAAACAAGGACAGATATCCTGGGAGGAATACAGAGAAACTGTCTGGGTACCCAGGGATCAGGTTAGTAAGGCCAAAGCCCTGATAGAATTAAATCTGGCCAGGGACATCAAGGGCAACAAAAAAAGCTTTTACAGGTACCTCAGTGATAAAAGGAAGACTAGGGAAAATATGGGACTTCTCTGAAAGGGAAAAGGAGACCTGGTTACTTGGGGCATGGAGAAGGCTGAGGTACTCAATGACTTTTTTACCTCAGCCTTCAGTAGCAACAGCTCCAGCCAACACTGCCCAAAATGCAAAAGGTAAAGGTGAGGACTGGGAGAAAGAAGAAACACCCACTGTAGGAGAACAGGTTCAAGAATACTGACTACTTTTTTTCCTTTTTTTTTTTTTTTTAAAAAAAAAAAAACAAACTGAAAGAGAATAGATTTATATTAGAGATAAGGAAGAAATTCTTTACTGTGAGTGGTGAAACACTGGCACAGGTTGCCCAGAGAAACTGTGGCTGCCCCCTCCCTGGCAGTGTTCAAGGCCAGGTTGGACGGGGCTTTGAGCAACCTGGTCTAGTGGAAGGTGTCCCTGCCCATGGCAGGGGGGTTGGAACTAGATGATCTTTTAGGTCCCTTCAACATAAACCGTTCTATGATTCTATGAAAAGGTAGCACATATTAAATAATGTGCAACAGGTCAATGAATTGGACAAGCTCCATAATGTTTAAGATATCTGCCAGACTTCCATAAGTCTTTTGAATACTTTCTAAGTATCTGTCCCCTCACTCTGACCTGTTATTATTTGTTGATGCTCTCCACTACAAGAGAACATGAGGGAAGCCTACGGGTGCACACCGGATAACTTCCAGAGGAAGAATTCAGAGATTCATAGTATCCACCTCACAAATAATTTCTTTCTTATATCTAATCTAAATCTACCTTCTTTCAGTTTAAAATCATTACTCCTTGACCTATCACTACACTCCTTGATAGAGAGTCCCTCCTCATTTTTCCTGTAGGCCCCCTTTAAGTACTGGAAAGCCACAACAAGGTCTTCCTGGAGCCTTCTCTTCTCTAGGCTGGACAACCCCAACTCTCTCAGCTTGTCCTCATAGGAGAGGTGTTTCAGCCCTCTGACCATTTTTGTGGCCCTTCTCTGTACCTGCTCCAACAGGTCCATGTCCTTATGCTGGGGGCCCCAGAGCTGGACACAGCACAGAGCTGAGTAGAGGGGTAGAATCACCTCTCTTGACTTGTTGGCCATGCTTCTTTTGATGCAGCCCAGAATACAGTTGGCTTTCTGGGCTGTGAGTGCACATTGATAGCTCATGTCTAGTTTTTCATCCACCAGTACCTCTAAGTCCTTCTCTGCAGGGCTGCTCTCAAACTCCTTATCCCTGAGCCTGTTTTGATACTGGGGGTTGCCCTGACCCAGGTGTAGGACCTTATACTTGGCCTTATTGAACCTCATGAGGTTCACATGGGCCCAGTTCTCAAGCTTGTAAGTTGATATAAGTTGATGCATGCTCTTATTTGTAAGACAATTTTTCTATATATTTTTTAAAGTGGATATTTAAAAGAAATTGGCAATTACCCAGCATCACAGTTAATGAGGTTGTATGCCCACTGACTGCGGAAATATGTTGCTAACCCAGTGACAAAAGGCAGCTGAGCAATGAAATAATGAAGCACACAAAGAGCTAAGCGAAAGTGGTGGAATGGTAGTTGCAGAAATTTTAGCTGCACTATGACAGGGTGAAGTATGTGAACTGGAGCAAATAGAGCTGGAGGATATGTTTGTGGGATGATTATTTTTAATGCAATACAAAACATCTAATGACAAGGAAGGAACTTACACTTCAATGCAATAGAAGATGATTCAGACAGTAACAAAGGTCAGATGAGGAGAGTCTGGGAAAAGCTATTATGACAGACATTTATGTGATGTCTTTTATCAAGTTCTTGGTTGGCTATGAACAAAAAAATGAACAAAAAGGAGCATGTCCTGTTGGAGTATGAGATTTGAAAGGTTACTTAGACTAGTCTGAATCCGGAGCTGATAGTTAGGAGGAAAAAAAAATTGCTGTGACATTTAAGCTTTTATTGAGTATAGGACAAGTTCAGCCTAATGACTATATCTAATCAAGGTAGCAAGTCTAGATCTAGAGTTCATCCTAGCCAACTAAGGTGTCTAAACACATTTGTCCAGACAATGTTAGGATTTTAAGGTTGTTTAATAGTAGTCAGACTTGAATGAATGTTCACAGGCACTGATGGATTAGACCTCCAAAGAGAAGAGGCCCTGGCAAACCTCAGATTTATCCTCTGTGGGGAAATCAGAAATAGTGTCCCAAAATGAGCATGTGGAGCTTTAACAAGTGTTTTCTTGTCAGCATCAAGAGTGATGTTCCTGCATCTGCCACAGAAGCATAAGAAAAATTGTCCATAGAAGCATGAGGTATGAAGATAAAAATAAATCAAGGAAATGCAGCATTCATTTAGAATCTACTGTAACTCTGCTCCAAGGCCTGATGCCAGTTAATTTTATACCAGTCTTTCACCTGACAGTCCCATCAAAACATATAGGGCAAAATACATAGTACTTCTAAAATGTTTATTGTTGTTGGCTTCCTTACCTTTTCAAGCCTAAGCATTTGTATTTTATGTAGTGTTTGATTTAGGACTCAGGACCAAGAACTTCAAGATTTCTTTGTCCGTCTCCTTTAATATTTTGTATACAATGGGAAATTTGCCCCCTTTGTCAAACTATGTCTACTTTGTTTTATTCCAGCTGTTGGGTGAAGGTTGTCCAGATCTACCAGGTATTGCAGAAAATGGACAGCACTGGGTTCTGGAAGGCATGAAGGGCAACCATAATAGAATTTTTCTTGAATTACAGTTAATGTCAGCATTTGATGTTCATCTATTGCATGAGGGTGCCTATAGAAAAATTATTATTTTTCTCTCTAGACAGGGAAGTTGGAGACACAGAATTTGTCTAGGAGTAGATGTTTTAGAAGGTCCAAGATCCTAGGGCCCACATTTTGCAATAATAAATTGCATCCACAGATTGAAATATTAGTTGTAAATCCAAATATTGTTTTCTCTCATCGCATGAATCACATTGTAATGATGTTACCAGCCATACAAGTCCCTCAAATGTCTCTGTAGCTGGGGTGTATTGGCAAATTTGGAGTGCAAAGGGAAAGAAAATGGGCCATCCTCTTTGTGATCTCTCTGCAGGTACTGCTATTTAAAGGAAGACGTAACAGATTTCAGGTCAGGATGATTTGGTTCCAGCTCTCTCAATCTGAATATAAGTGACTACTACTACAGTAATCCAGTGCTGAATAAAGGGTGCTTAGTAAACTTCACCTTTCTGAGCTTCGGCTTTGCGATCTCTGAAGGAGTCATGTTTTTACAGAATGTTTTCACATATTGTAAATTAATCAGGAGATGGAAATTCCACATTTAGAATAGATGAGATTTTTGATTTGAGAAATTGTTGGTATCATACTAAACATGCCCAACGTTTCTGTTTCTAAGGGTATGATCCACTTGGAGTAGCCACTCTAAAGTTCCATTGTAGTGAGTGGAAAAGAAATAGACTGATTTAGGCTGCCAATCATATAATCCCATTAAAGACATCTACGATCTATTGGAGAAATCCCACATTTAAAATGCTGATGATGGTTATGAAGGCAACTTAGGGTGACTAGGTCAGACACAGACATCACAGATTATGAAAGCAGAATTACCCTCTCACTGTCATTCACAGGAAAAGACTCAAGAGCTCCTGTGGACTTCACATTAAAGAATTCTTCCAGATTTTCCCAGTATTCAAGAACAGAGGTATCTGACAAGCTGGAAATTAACTATCAGAAATAAAATAAGGTTTAGGCTCAGGATTGGAATACTGTGTAGATTCAATGCCAGAGGATAAGAGAAGCACCTGGAGAGAGACATCTTCTGAGCCATAGATGGAATGAGGAGAAAATGGTAGATGAGGATGGCAATGAGAAAGAAAAAGGTTGGGTGGAGAGTTAAATATGGTCTTGACTGCCTCCTTACTGTGGAATTCAGCAGTGGGACTTCAAATTTAGTAAACAAGTGACCTTGAGAGACTGTTGGGATAGGACCCAGTGAAACACCAAGGAACAGAATCACGGGTTGAAATATGTGAAAATAAATGATACCTAGTTTACAAAAAGGGGCCCCAGTTTGAAAAGATGATGAGTCCCTGTTGGCATCTGTGGAACCTCAGCACCAAAATAAACTGGGGGCAAGAGGGATGGAGCAGAAGATCAGCAAACTCATTGAACAGACAAACTGAAAACATTTGGTAGTAAGGCCAGAATTGATGAGGATCAAAAGAGAGTCTATGTTTTGGACTTTGCAAAGTCAGCTGCATAGCTTGGTGAGTTCAACAGAAAAAAGAAATGGGATTATTCCCAACAGGCAAAAGGAATGGGACTAATCCCAGATCTGAAGTTGTATCTCCAAACTGTCTTTAAAGTCCAGGACATGAAGCTGCAGTTTTTCAGACTTCCAGTAGATCACTCCTGAATTAACATGATAAGGGATTCTCAGCTCTTCCAGTAGCACCCAATCTCCCGATCCAGAGTTTAGCACAGTAAATAAACCTTTGCAAGAGCCATATCACGTACAGTTTGAATTGTCATTCTTCAGTCCCTTTGTTACTCCAGCAAATTAAAAATCTCACAGTTTCTCTTAAAAGTCTCACAGTTTCTCCAGAAAGATTGCATTTTCATTCAGCAGGCTTGTCATGGAGATAGGAAGGCAGCCCTGCATGCCAAGGGGCAATCTAGTTCTATTAAATAAATGCTTTTATAATTTTGTATTATCCTGGATGTGCCAGGTACCCCTATTCATGACTTCGTACAGTGGCCTGAGTCTCTCATCTTAGTGTCTCTTGTTTATATTTTTTTTCCACATCCTACGTATTTCATGATTTTCATGATGCATAAATCTCACATCTGTCCCTACAAGCACCAAAGAATTGTTTGACTCATTAGATGAATGTGACATGCCAGATAACACCCTAGAATATAGTCTTGTATAATTTGTTTGGGACATTCAGGTCAATACTGAAGAACAACTCAAAACTTGCTGAAGCACATTTTTAAGGTTTTTCTGAACCAGGGTCATATTTCTCAATCTCCAAGTCATTATTTGAAATCATAAATAACTAAAGCCAGCAGAAATCAAATGCTCCTGGGGAGGAAGAGTCCCATAAAGCAGAGAACATGCTAGAAGTTCACTTATCTCTAAACTGTTGTCTTTTCAAATCTACCCATGATTTTTAATACATATAATCGCACTACTGGTTTCAGAAATAACACACACTTTTGTTTTAAAAGCTTTCAATGCACCTTCAACCTGTAAAAAATTAGAACAACAGTACAGTTGTGTTCAGGAAGGTACTTTCTAGTTCTGAGTTTCAGGCTTTGCTTGCATAACATTGCTTTCTTGATTTGTTCCCCTCATCTGTATGGATGGTTTCATTTATCTTGTTCTGTAAGACGTAAGATGTGTGATGTGTGTCACTGCTGAACTGGCTCCCCTTTCTCTAACCAGTCACATCACTCTTGTTTACTGTCAATGCACTAGCAGATGAGAGCTCCTAGTGATCTCAGAGATTTTTCTTCTGTGTTTTGTAGGCACAAAGAGACAGTGGGAATAGCAGAGACATTAATGTTATGGCCAAAGGACTGCTTTCTACCTTTCTGAGTTTTTGCTCCCAGCAATGACCCACTGAGAACCCCCATGCTTGTTCCCATTACACCCAAATGAGTCACAAAGTCATTAACAGGCAGCATAATATTCTGGTTTATACTAGGTAACTAGGATGTGAACTATGGACTATGAAATTTAGGGGAGACAAACAAGAAACAGATTGGCAAAACCAAAAAAAAAAAAAACCAGACAAAGAACTGAAAGGACAGAAAACATCTGCACAAGGGAAAATATAACTACAGCTCCAGTCAGAAAATAAATGTTGGTATAAAAACAAGATTATGCCTCATTGTGGTCCTAGAAAAGCTCAAAGTTCTTTCTGTTTCTTAAGACTTGTGAATACTGCCTGGGGGCCTATAAAGAAGTGCTAAACTATGAGTCAGGCAAGGATCAGTTGGATGTGATAGACCTTTTTTGTGGCCACAAGAGTCTCTCATCAGCTCTGCAAACAGTACCAATAATAACAGTGGGCCTGTCATAAGTAGCAAGCATCTGCTCAGGCTCCTGTGTTCAAACCCCATAAAGTGAATCTGAAGATTTTAAAGCTTTCTCTCTTTTTTTTTTTTTTTTTTTTCCCCCCCCCAGGGGTGGGGGGGGGTGGGGGCAGGGAGGGCAGGGGACAGCATTCTCTTCAGTTTCTTCAGTTTCTCTGGCACGTTTGCAATCTGTCTTAGACAGCCTTTAACTTCTTTAACAGCCTTTAACTTTAATTCTTGGGTTCCAGTGACTTAGCAGAGGATCATAGCAGAACGCACTAAAAGGTTTTCTGCTTCATCATTCTGTATTTAAGTGGTAAAAGATATCTGCAGATTGGGATTTGTTTGGCTTCTACGCTGTTTGCTGAGAGGACCCTGCAGGTTCGTTCACTAAATGTGAATTAATTGGAAGTATATAAACTAGTACCAGGCTTTGAAATCAAAGCAGTCAGATCCTTTTGTGTCTTACTGATAAAAGACAGCTGAAGGAAGACAGGGAAAAGGTCAAGACAAAGAAAAGGGCAATCACTGTTTAGGTTTCAAGTGTGTGGGGCCAGTGCTTGGGTTATTGTGACTTGGAGAAACTGAAGCAGCAAGGGGGCTAATCAGCTGAGCTCATTAATGGAGAAAAACAGAGGAACACAAAGTGTGCCTGCTGCTAGGAAAGACTCCAGAGAGGAGTCTAGAAAGCCTGGAAAATGTCATGGTGTTATGGTTGCTGTTAGCTCCCTCTCTGCCTGCCTGAATCTGTGGGGAACCCCTCCAGAGGAGGATCCCTAGGCTGGGAGCATCTGCTAAAGCCCTGATCTTGGTTTGCTGAGACTGTGGTCAGCACAGTCCCATTAGACAAAGGTGTGCAGGGTGTACATTGTGATGCAAAAGGCTGGGGTGCTGCTCTGTGCAGTGGAAGGACAAGCTGGTCCAGGTGCAGACTGACCAAGGACACTGGGACTGATTTCAGAGGGAGCTTATTGAGCTGCTGCATGGTGAGTTAGAGGTCAAAGGGCTGCCAGCAATGCTGGGTGTCGATGTTCCCTATCTGGTTAGGTCAAAAGCAGCTATGAGAGTAGAACCACATGGCCTGACAACTAAGAAAGAGGAGGCAAAGATTATTCTGCAAAGGTTTCCTTCTGACCTGAGTGATGGCTCTGGAAGGCAGTGAGAGGATTGCCAAAGCTCAGTGTGGGGTGCTGCTGAATAAATAATTTTTCATCTGGGTACAACCAAGGTGAATGAAAAGACTCTTGCAAAAGAGCAGAATATGTCCATGAAAAAAAACTTCGTTTGGTCTGGAGTTGTATACACAGACAAGAAAGGCCAGAAAGTCAAAAAAATAGGAGTCCGCCACCATGATTAAATCTAAAATTAGTGAAGAACTAAACATTGGGCATATTAGGCTAATATGAGGAATGAACAGGATCAATGTATATTTTAAGATATAGTAATGCACTTGACTGATGGATAGGACCTTGGATGTGCCAGTAGGGTACAATCATAAAGACTATCTGGAATAAATCTGAAGCCTGGAGCACTGGTGCGGAAAGGTATTGCTTCTTCAGGAAGGACTTGCAGGGGAAAGGGAGGGAGAAATTGTGGCACTGACCATCAAGAATGAAACCCAGGGGACAAAAGTAGGCTTGCTGAAGAGTTCAGAATGGCAGGAGAGGGAAAGTACCAGTTGCAGTGGGTGCAGGGTGGTTGCAGTTTGGCAGAAAGATTTCCCTCTTCTCTCCCTGTCTGTCCTTCGTTCCTGGCTGTCAATATCCTCCTCCACCAATGCAACATCTTTCAGTCATTCTCCTTGCTCTCTGCCTATGTTAGGGAGTGTGGTACCAAGGATTATGGATGAACATAGGGCTGGGGCAAAAAATTGTGACATATCAGTATGTGCGTATCACTATGGGTCAGAGAGACAGGGGGAAAGTGTTTGAGGAATAGAAAGTCCTGGGATGATTAAAAACAAAAAAAATTGAAGTGATAAGCATAAGAGAATACAGCACATGGAGGAGTGTGAGGAGGGAAAGGGGGAAGTATGGAAGGAGGAAGCTGAGAAGGGAGGCAACAGAGGGAAGGAACAATACTGTTGTTTGGAAAGCAGGTTTGAAAGAAGTAAGGAAGAGGTGAAACATGAAACCCAAATATGAAACCAATGAAACAGTATGAAAGCTGAGGAATGAAATGAACACAGACAGCCTTTCAGGCTTTTGTTAGCTTTTGTATCCCAGAAGAGACCATATAAAACTCAGTGCACAGAAAAGTACATCTGTGAGTAGGGTTGTGTTACCCTACTTCTTTCACTTGCAGTTTTACCATCTGTGGTATCATACTCCTTATGTCATGCTCACATGGTAACAGGTAACAAAATTACATATCTAGTTAGAAGACTTTGTATTTCATCTTTTCCTAACGTAACTTTCTCCTTATAAATTCTTCTTTCACTCAGGGGAGAAAAGTCTGGATGACTAATGCTGTAGAAATCAATGATAAGGCGAGGCACGATGAATCCCATCCACCTTACAAAGTTCAAGAAAAGAAGACTTATGGTGTAGGAAATCAAGAAAGCAAAAGACTGGCATGGCAGAGTAGTGGGGCCTTTCTTTTTGCACTGTGCAAAAGTGCAGAGAAGGCACTGTCAGCATCACAGTGGCATGTACAAGGGTAGTAGGCAGGTCATGTGGATCCTAAAAGCCCTGAAGGATTTTGTAGCAAATTTCAACAATCCAAGCAAAATAATGGAATAACAGAGAAAAAAAGAAAAACCAAGGGTTCCTCTGCTGAACTTTGCCTGAGAGAAAAAATTGCCAAGAGCTGACCTGCAAAGGAACCTTTTGTGTGGGTTAAGTTTGGAAAGGAAAGGGAAGCCAGAAGGAGTTTCGTGGGAGTAAGGCGTGCTTTCCACATATAATTCCAGTTGACAGCTCTGTAGAGAGGGCTTGATAAGTCTGCTCAGACTCATGGAAGGGCTTCAGTTACAGCTCAGGAGTTGATTCTCAGCTGGTAGGGATCAGAGGCATTTATATTGGTGGAGAACTTAAGCCCCTGCTTCTCTCAAGAACACAACAAATGAACACTACTCCTTTCTCACTGAGCTATTTCATACCTTTTATAAATGTTTTATCAAGTAGCTTATCCTCATATGGCACAAGCAACACCTTGTGAGGTGTTTGTCAGTGTCTGCTAGATTAGAAAACATATCATCATTTGAACTATGACTAGAAGTCACAGGAAAGTAGGCAAGATTACATTGTTTTTAATGACAAAACCCATTTTTTATTAAATTGGTGAGAAAAACAGCAGAAGAGGATGATCACCCTGACTGGAAGTTCTATGCAATATTTTCTAAATCAAAGCACGCCATTAATTCACATTATAAACCACAGGAACTGATGACAAGGGTCATGAGGGGATCAATACAGATGATGTTTTAAATAAGGTCTTGGGAATAAATTAATGATTCTTCAGTGAAAAAGAATGTGTGGGGCATAGAAGAATGTGTCATGAAGAACAATAGAAAAGAAAAAGTAGAAGACGCTGTACTGGACTTGGAGAATGAATATCCCTAAACATATTGTTCCTTAATTTATATTACTGAGTAATGGATGGTTGGGTCAAAAATATAATTCTTATTTCTTTACATCCTTTCAGGCGCCTCCCCTGAGCTGAATGAATCAGAAAATCAGTGGATATAGTACAAGGCCATTTGTTCCCTTATGACTGCATGCTGAGAAACAGAGTCTCACTAAGTAGGGGTCTTCCCCGCAGAAACTCTCCTGGTGGATGTCCTTGCCCTCTGGAGTCCTGGAGACTGGCACATGGCAGTCAGCCAAAGGGTGAAGATGAAAAATGGGCTCCTCTGATTTCTATTACAGCCACTGTTGACAGATTGCAGATATTCTTATCAAGACAGTAACCGATCATCTAGTGGGAACTATCTGTATTAGGACCCAGGAGAGCCATTTCTAATTATCTTGATTATTTCCTGGAAAGATAACTGTCCTGGGTTTGTGTAAGTGGCGGGGGGTGTTGGTACTGGGGGAGGGGGCTACAGTGGTGGCCCCTGTGAGAAGCTTTCTGAAGCTCCCCTGGCTCCAAGTTGGACCCACCTTTGCACCAAGGCCAGGCCAATTAGCTGTGCATCTGCGATAACGTATTTATGAAGAGGAACCTGGGAGGAGAAGTTGGAATTGTGAAGAGTTGCAAGGAGGACATCTGTGAGAGCACTGAGGTCAGTGGAAGAAAGAGGGAGAAGGGGGGGACGTGTGCCAGTGCAGAGCCCCGCTGCAGCCCGTGGTGAGATGGCAGGGCCACCCTCCTGCCACCATGGAGGTCTAATGTGGATCAGATTCCAATTTATGGTTTGTGGGGGCCCCACACCGGAGCAGGTGACTGTGCCTGAAGGAGTCTGGGACTCCGAGAGGAGAAGAAGCACCCACTGATCTAGTTTGGTGCTGGGAGGATTGCAACATGCGTGGGTGACCCATGCCGGAGCAGCTAGGGAAACACTGCATCCTGTGGGAGGGACTTATGTCAGAGAAGGACTGGAGTAGATGAAGAATGCCAGAAGTTTCCCCCACCTCCCAGGTGGAAGAAGTGGCAGGACTGACTGCATCCCCCATCTCCTGCACTGCTGATGGGTGGAGGTGGAGATATTGGGAGCAACCTGAACCTGGGAAGAAGTGAGGGGTGGGGGGAGGTGTTTTCAAGATGTGGTAATGCTTCTCATGGTCTCACTCTGTCTGTTAAGTAGTGTTGTTGTTGTTGTTACTGTCTGTATTAAACTTATGTTCTTTCTTTCTTCCCCTAATGAGTCTTTTGCCCGTGACCAGAATGGATGACAACATCCCTCTCTGCCCTTATCTTGATTCCTGAGCCTTTTGCTTTACTTTCTCCTTCCCAGTGCTGCGGGGAAGTGGGGAGTGAGAAGCTTTGTGGTGCTCAGTTGCCCTCTGAGCTCAAACCATAACTGTAGTTGGAAGCATGTGGAGAGAGGTCTGTTTCTTCAGGCTTCCTCCTCCTGTGCTCCTCAGAAGAATGTGAGAATGAGAAGCATGAGAAATGATGGATGCGTTGTCTGGTTGTGACTTACGGTGATACTGCCGACACAGGGCACATATTTCTCTTCTCAGTAGCCCCTGAAGTAACATCTGCTCTAGAGGTTGAACCCTGATGAAGTCCAGTCAAAGTTTATTATGACCCTTACAAGATCTGCTTTAAGATTTTTGTGAGATTCTAGGTGACTGTAGGTCTTCAACTGAAAATGTGGCTTACTCCATCCCCTCTGAAGCAAACAGGCCATGTACACTTCTTTTCTTCCCAACATACTGTTGAAGATCACTCTTCTCCAGCACAGACTCCCAGTGGCAGTCCTTATAGTGTAAATATGACTTGATTTCTAATAAAATCACGATAATGGAACAGTGTTTCAGCTGCAGAAGACAGAAAAGAAGTAGTTAAGCTGGTTAGTTTTATCTACAAAATAATAGTGCTAACACTTGGGACAGGTTTTTAATTAAAAATCCTAGATGTTTGGGAGCAATTAATCTACTTGGAATTCTGGATCTTTAAGAATTGATCTTACATTAAGAGAAACTTTTAGGTTTATATATTTGGAAAAACATTACAGTTTTAGCAACTGTCAAATGTCAATATTCCTTTGCATTCTTTATTCATGAGAAACAGACAACTATTTTGAAATCCTATGAAATTGAATAAAAAATTAACCAGGATTGAAAATATTAATGATCACTTGCAGTTTCTGTGAAATTTATTTGTTTGTTTGTTCACTTTCATTTTTCAGCTACTGCATGTCTGGAATGTAAATGTTTACACTTGTGTGGAAAACACAAATAAAAACATAAAGGAAAATCAATAGATTTTAATATATAGGGTAAGAGAAGCTGAGCAGAAGGGTAGTACGAAAGAGAATAAGTGAAATTCAGACCTTTTGCTGTATATTAGCCAGACACAAAAAGGATCCAATGTCTACTGAAGTTATTGATTACAGTAGATATTACTTCAGGCCTAGATACACTTGGTTTGGTACTAAAGAAATTTAGCATTAAAGCTCACTAGAAGACTTTGGCTTTCTCAAGAACCGTCAAACACCTGAAAGGGGATTTTGTGTTGATTGGCAATACTGTATGTCATATTTTTTAAAGACCTGGCTTGGGGCCCAACAAAGATATAGCTCTTCTTGTCTTGGGTCAATGAATGTGTATAGCTTTCCTCAGCATAGCTGGATTTCCCATTTCACATGCACACTCAACATGTTGTTAAAAATCCAGAAGGCAGGGGACTTTTCCAGCCTGCAAGAAATACAGATTCATTTTTCTCCCTCATCTGCTACTGAATTGGTTATACTGTTAAAGACATTCCACCTGGGACAGCAGCAAGTTTTTCTTAGAAACAATAGAATGAAACAGAGTTAAGATTTTGTTGAAATGACATTTCTGAATCCTTATGCCCCTCAGCAACCTTTTCTTTCATGCAATCCCCTTTCTTCTTCACCAGATATAACCAAATAATCAGTATTTTGTCAGAATAACATGAGGCAAAGGCATAGACTAAAGTCAGCAAAACTACAGCACAGTAAAACTGAAATACTTTTTTTTTTTTTTTTGTGTATGTCTTCTTGATGTTTGCTTGCTTGCTTTTACATTAGTACAACAAATGTATATAGTTTTAGGGTAAAAAGGGTTTTAGTGGAAAGGGTCGGTTTTACACCATTGCTCAAGTTCAAAGGTACAGTTCAAAATCTTGTTTGTTGCTTTCAGAAACATAACTGTCTCAAAATAAATCAGAATTTAAAATAATGTGGAGGGTTCAAATACTGTTGTTTGTAAAAAACTTGTAAAATGGGCTTGTTCTAAGTTTTTCACCAGCTCTTTATTCTTCATACCTGATTCACAGGGATCTTATTGCTGTGTTGAGAGGAACATCTTGAATTTGGGGAGTTGAAATATCCATGTCCTAAAATAGCATGGAGCATTTTTTCCTCCAGACTCCCAAGAATTGGTACTAGACAGCTATTTTTATGTCACCAGATTTGCCAGCTCATCCTCCAGTTTCTCCGTTAGTTTGTTGGTATTCTCAGAAACCCCTGACACCAACTGAATCAGTATAGGGAGGTCTGAATTACACAAATGCTCAGGTGTCCTTTTGGCAGACTGTCACTTCTCTAACATGAGTGTCTAGGGTTTCTGTGTCACAGGAGCAGGGACCTTCCTGCAGTTTCTGCCAGGCAGCGGAGGGCTCTGACCACTCTGCCTTTGCAGAACTTCACACTTCGGAAGACAGCGTTTTAACTGGTACATTTGTTTGAGAAGTCAGTTTGATGAGCTTGAGCTCCAAACACACTTTCCTCAACTGCTCATATCTTCTGCTGCTTTGCCCAGAGAATCTGAAATCATGTGTTTGGAGTGAGTCTTCTTGTTATTTTGGAAGATCAGTCACAGGTTAGCAGCATTTGCCAACTACTTGACAACTATGATCTCTTTGGCCTAGACTGGATTGCCACTGGAAATGGGATTAATCATATAAAGATTCAGAGCAATCATCTAACAGTCCGTGGCTTGAGAGCTTCAGATTGAGACTCCCCCGTGAAAAACAGATGGAAAAGCTCATTATTCTTAAAGAAGATTGGATCCTACACAGTTCATGCTATGCAAGGATAAGGAGCTTGATAGAGCAGCCAGCTGTGAATATGGAGCTAGAATATGTCATTCAGAAAAGGAAGGAGTGGATCAAATTAAAAGACCTGAAAAAGGCATCATCCTTCTCATCTCCTTCCAGCTTCCAGAACTTCTTACATGGAAGATGAGTCACAATCTCCACTTTCAAGAAAACCCAAGGGAGAATTATCTTGGTCAGGCTGCACTGAAAGAGAGAACTTTTGGAGAATCCACAAGGGCAGAAGGGTATTTTCATGTAACTACCTCTCTAATTTCCAGTCGTGCAAAAAATACGTAGTAGAAATCCATATTTTGTGGCCTTCAGTGGACAGCACACATGAAAAATGAAATGCTTAAAAGTGTATAATCTATGAGTATCTTTTGGCAAATCAGTTGATCTGCCTTTACTATCAACAGTAGCTGAAGGTTCTCATAGTTCATAAAGATCAGCAGGCACTTGGCATAAAGTGCTCCAGACACTGATTTGGAAAGGACTGGTGTCCAGACGTGGGACTTCGTATATTTTTGTAATGATATTTGATATTCTTCCACTGATTCAAGGACTGGGATAATAATTTTCCAAGGTGAAGTGTTCTCTGCTCTTTTAAGTTACTCCTCCCACATTACCCCTATTCCTAGCAGATTGTGTATCCTAAACAGATGAGCAACATGCAAACCTCTTTGCTTATTTGGTGTGAAGTTTCCTAGGCTGCCATGAAAACTTTTCCAAAAGCCTTATATTCAAATAACACTACTTTTCCCTCCCTTCCTATATGAAAGTGACCCATTTCTGCTTTATCTTCTCTTTTTTTGTGTCTGTAATGATACCTTAACTGGAGACAATTTCTCTATACTATGTGGCTCTGTGAAAGCAATTGGTGTACCAACATATACCGTACTGAGTATTGTCACTGGAGGGCAAGAAAATTTAAGGAACCAGTTCCCCAAAACTCCCAAATACTCAAAAAACTTAAATTTAAAAGAACTTTGATGAACACTTTAACTGTTGAAAGTGGGGGTGGGGGGAGAAAAATATTGCATCAAAGAAGCACATGCAGTGTAATTTAACAGAGAAAAAAACATTCTTAGTAATAAAATTCATATCATTAAAAAAAAAAATTCTTAAAACACAAGCCAGTATAGCGAGGATAAATCTTGCCCAAGTATTAGATTTTAAGCACAAAGTAGAAAGGTTTCATTTAGACTCAAGTAAGAACTTCAGCCTGAGCTTGAGTGCAAAGCTGAAAGAACACTGCTTAAGGTCAAAAACCTTTATCTAATCACCAGTATAACTGTGGTAGTATACTAAATACTCTATAAAATGACTTTGCAAATATAGAAACTAGAAATGCTTATCCCTGTTTGCAGACAGATTATATCTAACTTCTAGCCTCCATTTTGTACCCACTGGTGATGATATTCAGTAGTCAGTCCTTGCTGAGAGGTGAAAAGCTCTTCTCCACAGCCCTTTGTAGATATGTGTGTTATGCCTTACCTTATAAAACCAGGATTTACACATTCTCTGAACCACTTAGAGTCTGCAAAAGTTTACTCGTGTTACCGTATCACCTCTTTACAATAGTCTTCTCTAAACACACTTGTTACTTGC
The DNA here is from genome assembly GCF_965140245.1 of Athene noctua. Classification (NCBI taxonomy): domain Eukaryota; kingdom Metazoa; phylum Chordata; class Aves; order Strigiformes; family Strigidae; genus Athene; species Athene noctua. The sequence continues at coordinate 233,990,563 of NC_134037.1, read as the reverse complement.
TAGTTAGGTCAGGAGCTGTCTTCTTTTGTGTGTATACAGCCCCCAGTGCCACATGGCTCCTGGGTACCACTAATGATTTACAATTGCTACCATAGCTAAAAATAACCTGATCAGGATGTAACTCTGCCTTATTGCACCAACCTGCATGCAGCTCAGGTGCTCAACCTGGGGTCACAGGCTTATTCAGGTTGCCTCATAGTCAAAGGATAGACAGGGGGGCATCACTAGTGAGGAGCTCAAATCACCCTGCAGAGATGTCTTGCTTTTATAACACTGTAGCTCTGAGAACATCTGGCTTCCTGTCTTAGCTGTGAGGAATAAGCCTAATCCTACACCTCCCAAAGAGTAACCCCATGTGTCAGGACTTCTGCTTTACTGGGAGTTTTTTCCCTTCAAGGTGGTGGTTCATTCCAGGAAATAAAAATAAATTCAGTCATGGATTGGATCATGTTTCAAAGTATTTTAACTCAATGTTCGCTATTTGTACAGGCTTTAGATGTGAATACTAAGTGTAAGAAGCATTTATCATAATAACTAAGGAACTATCCTAAGAACAGACGTCAGGGTAAGTCCAAAAGCAGAGGAGGGTTGAGCAATACCTACAGGCAGCGAGTACAGCACAGTTTGCTAAACTGCAGTAATATGTCTGTGTGACTGAGAACGAGTTTAAGATTGATGCTAAACCTAACAAGCAATTTGTGATGGTAATCCAAATGCAGCATTGCATGCCACTGAACCAAAAGCAACATCTAAATTAGTGTGATGACAGGGCAAATGTATAGAGTTGCCTGTGTTTAGGTTAAAATTAGTATTGTTAAGACTCTTTCAGCCCAGCAAGGAATTCAATATGCATCACTAAACTTGTGGACTCTAGACATACTGGTGTGCCAGATCTGTGATCTCTGTGCACCCTGTGGTTTTAAGGGCCTTGTATCATTAGACTACTTTGAAGGAGAAAATTCAGCATTACAGTCACTTATAATTAAACTTTGCGGACCAAAAGTTTAAACAATAAAGAGAATAAATGATCCACCCAAAAGAAACTTTTTTTTTTTTCCTGGAATGGCTGTTACCCTCACAAATGCACTTAACCATAATGGGAAAATTATCTTACAAATGTCTAATAAGATTACATGTATTTAAATTTATGCTGTATTTAATTTAGCTCTGCTCAGAACTATTGTTGTGAGTCATTGAAAAGGTACTTATACATGGGAAATATTTTGTATAATTAAAAGAGCCAACAATGCAAAACCCACATGTCCTGAACTCCCTTGCAGCTTAAAGCCAAGTCCATGTCTTATAGTGAATATTTCTATGCTAGTAAACCATGACATCACCCTCAGAGAGCTGCAAATTAGCAAATTTCTCCCAAATGCTTCCTCCACAGAAGCTTGAACCGTGAGCCAATCAGTTATACTGCAGCTGGCAGCATTAGCAGTAGCTAATGCCATTACCAGTGGGTACAGTTTTACAACAAACTTTCCATTTTGATAGTGAAGGGTACTAGGTTCATTTGCAATGATGTGTATTTCACAGCAACACTCAAGTGCTAATTAGACAGTGGCATCACTGATAAAGAGTTTAAAGGAGCTGATCTTGCTCTGCTGGTCCATTTATCTGTCCTTGTAGCCTGAAAGGTATCCTTGTTACAGACAAGGGAATTCTTGTGCAGTGCAGAATGCTGACTCCAAGGCAACAGCACAGATTTGTTTCAGCATTTTATATTAGAAGGTACTATTTATGTTTTACTTCTACCATTTAAAAAAAAAAAAAATCACCAGGTACATTTCTTTTCATATTAGGTGTAATTCTCCTTCCAGACTTTCATTATACAGGCCTACACACTCTTCTATGAAACTAGAAAATGGGACTTGATATCCAAACCAAAGATCTGACTGGTTCTGGTGAGGACTTTCACAGAAACCAGTACCAGATGCTTCAGAAGAACAGAGAAAAAATACTGAATAATACAGTCATAAGAAACTCTCCTCTTCAAGTCTGTGTACATCATACATGTGTACAAGGTATATAAATAGATCAGTGTTATTCTGTCACATAAGTAGTGGTTGTACATAAAACCTCATCTATAATATTGCAGTCATCATTATCTCGTTAAATGATAATTCTGTTTTCAATTTCATGCAAGTCTTGGCCTTTGGAATAATTTGTAGGAATGTGTTCCTCTTTTTAATTATGCTTTGTATTTGAAAATATTTAATCTAGCTGATCTAAAAATATATCACCTTTTAGTTACAAAACACAGTGACACAGAGATGTGGATTTTAATGTTTGCAGGCTTTGAACTTGAATATTTGCTTTCTGGCGAGCGTTTTCACTATGAGGATGATCTGTAGACGTATATAAACCACCAAATGCCACCATCTCTGTGACCCATCATAGTTTACCGAAAGGGCTGCTCCTGCTGTAGTGTGAGAAACATGCTCAAAGCCTCACGATACCTCTGGGTTATGAGAAGAAAGGTGGAGGAGCCCAGTGTACTTTTCCTCTGTCACTAAGTTGTGTTTGCACCCCTGGTGCTTAGCTTGTGGCTTCCCCATAAGAAGGGAGCTGGGTAAAATGTGCCGAGATCTGGCCTCTGTACAGATGGTGGTGCCCAAGCTCTCCTGAACCGGCAGCTGACTGGAGAGAGGGGATAGCCAATGTCTCCTGATTGCCCAGGGCCCGTGCCTGATGAGGAAATACTTGAAGATGAATTCACGCTCCTCCTGAAGCTGGAGCTGGCTCTCCATAGAGGCACGCATGGTGTCATGCGAGACAGCTAAGAGCAAACCCAGAGCAAGCCCTTGCTCAGTTCTAGGCCATTGGACTTTTCTGTCTGTCAATAAAAAACATTAAAACAAGATAATGAAAAGCATTTGGGAGTAACTCTGGCCATCTTACCGGTGAGGTGGCACATGCCACTTCAAAGAGGTGTTATGATGCCTCTGAGGTACAACCCAATGGGCACTGTAGCCCAGACTGGATATTCAATGCCAGACTAAAAGGTGTATTTTCAGAGCAAAATATGTGTACATCTTAGAACAGTTGTGAACCCTACTTACTAATAAATGATCCTATTTTACATAGGAAAAAAGGGGGAAAGATAGACTTTATTAGAATAAATTGCACTAGTGCATATATTTGTAGAGATGTTTCTCTTTGCAGATTAATCAGCTTTAGAAGGGAAGTTTCCTTCTGGTAAGTTATCTATCTGACAAAATCCAGTGAGCTGTATTTCTCTGGGTGTTTTATTAAATGATTTGTGTGTACACAGAGAACATTCTCTTGAGTGCTGCAGATACTTTGGAAAATAATCCTGCTGAAAACTCCACCTTTACCGAATGTAAACCCTCATCAAGGCTGGAAAAACTTCCAGAAAGTCCACAACTCAATTTTGTCTACTTCTGTGTTGCCTATACTTTATTTTAAAATGTTTTAAAGATGTTTCCAGAAAGAAAAATATACACTGTTGCTGTGACCTAATTTTCTGAAAACGTCTTTTCACTTTTCTCTCAGGATCTCCTTATATGCAGAGGTGCCCAAACCCCTGTTTGTGTCCAGATCACTGAAAAATGCAATGAGTATTAAACTGCTGTTTCTTTTTCTGTACCACTGGTAGCCTTTTAGGAAACCAGAGAGATGGTGCACAGTATATGTTAACCATTTTCCTCAGAAATGCAAACAGAGTCATAATCCTTATATCTTGTTTAACACCAGTCAGTCCTTTGAGCCTATAAAAATAAATGCTCTTCATGCTCTACACTGTATTTTAATAGATTTATTCTGTTTATGCCTCTTCTTCTGTTACCCCTTAATTTCTTCTGCTACTTACGTAAAAGAAAGCACAGTCCTTCATTAACCTTTCCCACCCCTACATAGATTCTGAAATTCCCTTAGTAAAAAAACCCCAAAACCCAAAGTGTGATTGATTCTGTGATAGAAATAAAACAAGTGTTAATCTGCCAAATTGTGTTAGCTTTTGCCTTCTCCCTGTGTGCTTTTTCTACTGTAAGATCCTTGAAAGCAGAACAATGTCTTCCAGTGTGTTCGTTCAGCATGTAGTATGATGAGATATTGACTGTCAAGAGAAATTCTGGACACCAACATAACAACAGGCAGCTGCTAATGAAGGTCTTTCCTGAGCACTTGTTATAGCATAATGTTTTTTGGGCCTGACCATGATTTTTTAATCTTCCAGTGCCCTCACACAGTCTGTGAGTTGCACTACAAGTCCTTCATGTTGGGATAGTCCAGCCTGTTTCTTCTTTATACTCTTTTTCCCTCATTCATTGTTTGAAATCTTTTAATAAACTGTTTTTGACATGATGACTCAGTTACTTACAAATAACTATTAATAATCTCAGGTGGTAAAACTGTTGAGATTTGAACTCAGCCGGCAGCCAGACCCCACGCCTGGCTCAGCCGACTGTTCACCTCCCCCCTCCCTGGTGAAACAGGGGAGGGACAAAAAGAAGAAAATTCATAGGTTGAATAAAAATAAACAATTTACTAAATATAACAAGAGAACAACAGTAACAATAGTGAGTCCAAAAAGAAACGGGTAAAATGCAGCAGTGGCTTACCAAGTGTGGTAACCGCCCCTCGTCCCCCAGCAACAACAAGACCCGACGGGACAAACGGCGCGAATAACAACCCATCGTGTGGGGCTCCACACAGCTGCTTTCCACCTTTGATGTTTTCCCACAATGCGACAGGACCCGTCAGTAAACAGGGCGTGTCGCTTCTCGTTATTCAGTAGTTTAGTATATGGTGGGGTCTCTTCAGCACGTGCTACCTCTTCCTCTGGCACCATTCTAAAATCTTTGCTTTCTGGCCAATTTGTAATCACTTCCAATATTCCTGGACAGCTGGGGCTCCCTATTTGAGCCCGTTGTGTGATTAATGTGACCTATTTACTCCGCGTAGCATCAGTTGCATGGTGTGTAGAGGGGATACTCCCTTTGAACATCCAGCCCAGCACTGGTGGTCGGGGAGCCAGGAGGAGCTGTACTTCAGTCCCCATCACCTCTGAAGCAGGTCGGACCCCTTCATGTGCTGCCAGTGTCTCCTTCTCAGTTGGAGTGTAGTGGTCTTCTGATCCTCTGTATCCCCAACTCCAGAACCCCAGGGGTCGACCCTGAATCTCCCCTGGTGCTCTCTGCCAGACACTCCAGGTAGGGCCATTCTTCCCAGCTGCAGTGTAGAGCACATTTTTAACATCTTGCCCTGTCTGAACTGGCCTGAGGGCTATTGCATGAACTATTTCCTGCTTAATTTGTTCAAAAGCCTGTCTCTGCTCCAGGCCCCATACAAAATCATTCTTTTTCCAAGTCACTTAATAGAGAGGGCTGACAATCTGACTGTAATTTGAAATGTGCAGTCTCCAGAAACCCACAACACCAAGAAAGCTTGCATTTCCTTTCTGTTACTGGGTGGGGACATAGCTGTTATTTTATTAATCACCTCCATTGGAATCTGAAGGTGTCCATCTTGCCATTTTTCTCCTAAAAACTGGATCTCTTCTGCAGGTCCCTTGACATAAAACGTAGTAACGCTTTATGGCAAAACCAGCTCTCAGAAGGATTTGGATTATTTTCTGCCCTTTCTCAAAAACTTCTGCTGTATTACCCCATATAATGATGTCATCAATGTACTGTAGATGTTCTGGGATTTCACCCTGTTCAGTGTCAGTCTGGATCAGTCTGTGGCAAATGGTGGGGCTGTGTTTCCACCCCTGGGGCAGTTGATTCCAGGTATATTGGACACATCTCCAAGTAAAAGCAAACTGTGGCCTGCACTCTGCTGCTGAACGGATGGAGAAAAATGCTTTGGCAATATCAATTGTGGTGTATCACTTGGCTGCCTTCAACTCTAGTTCATACTGAAGTTCTAACATGTCTGGCACAGCAGCACTCACTGGTGGCATGAGTTCATTCAGGTCACGATAGTCCAGTGTCAGTTTCCACTCTCCATTAGACTTTCGCACTGGCCATATGGGGCTGTTAAAAGACGAGTGTGTCTTGCTGATGACTCCTTGGCTCTCTAGCTGACTAATCACTTTATGGATAGGGATTATAGCGTCTCAATTGGTGCGGTATTGCCGTCGGTGCACTGCTGCAGTGGCACTTGGCACCTGTTGTTCTTCAACCCTCAACAATCCCACAACAGAAGGATCCTCTGAGAGACCAGGTAACACAGACAGCTGTTTAATTTCTTCTGTTTCCAAGGTAGCTATACCAAAAGCCCACCGATACCCTTTTGGGTCCTTAAAATACCCTCTTCTGAGATAATCTATGCCAAGAATGTATGGAGCGTCTGGGCCAGTCACAATGGGGTGTTTTTCCCACTCTTTTCAACTTAGGCTCACCTCGGCCTCCAATACAGTCAGCTGTTGAGATCCCCTGTCACTCCTGAAATACAAATGGGTTCTACTCCTTTAAAATTTGATGGTATTAGGGTGCATTGCGCACCAGTGTCCACTAGAGCCTTATACTTCTGGGGGTCAGATGTGCCAGGCCATCAAATCCACACAGTCCAGTAAACTCAGCTGTCCCTGTCCTCCGCCTGGCTGGAGGCAGGACCCCTCTAATGTTGGTCATAATACCCACTAACAACAAATGGGTTAGTGTGGTGTGCATGGGTTTCAGCCTCATCTTGATCACTCACTTCTTGTGAATACAAGTCAGAAGTTCTTCTCATAGGACCATGAGCAAAGTGACCTTTCTGCTCTTTTTGGGCACTTGATTACTGGAAACCGGAAGCAGCATTTCTCCTGAAAGGATGACGTTCTGTACTTGTTCTTCCTTCCAGCTCACATATTCACTCTTCTAGGAGGGAGGTAGATTTTCCATCCCATTTCTTCATGTCTTCTCCATGGTCATGCAGGCAATGCCACAGTTTCCCCTGTGGTGTGTACTGGTTCTCTCAAGTAGAGAAATGATTGCTCCTAATAGCCGAGATTCTGGTCCATGAAGGTGGGGAGTAGGACATGTTCTCTTTAAGTTACTGGACATCTTGAGATAATTTGTTCACAGCCGTGTTGATGAGGGAAGAGACATTTTCTTCATATTGTTGTAGTTGGTGAGCCAGTTCATTCACTGTTGGTCCCCCTTCATCTGACCCGTCCATTACTGCTAATGCACTGGCATATGATCACAGAACTGTCCAGGCTGGAAAAGACCTTGAAGATCATCCCGTCCAACCATTTACTTAACATTGACAGTTCCCAACTACATCATATCCCTCAGTGCTATGTCAACCCGACTCTCAAACACGTCTAGGGATGGGGACTCCACCACCTCCCTGGGCAGCACATTCCAATGCCCAACAACTTGTTCTGTGAAGAAATGCTTCCTAATATCCAGTCTAAACCTTACCTGGCACAACTTGAGGCCATTCCCTCTTGTCTTGTCACTTATTACTTGGTTAAAGAGGCTCATCCCCAGCTCTCTGCAACCTCCTTTCAGGGAGCTGTAGAGGGCAATGAGGTCTCCCCTCAGCCTCCTCTTCTCCAGACTAAACACCCCCAGTTCCCTCAGCCGCTCCTCCTACGACCTGTGCTCCAGACCCTGCACCAGCTTCGTTGCCCTTCTCTGGACACGCTCGAGTCATTCAATGTCCTTTTTGTAGTGAGGGGCCCAAAACTGAACACAGGAATCAAGGTACAAGGGGATTTTCTTGTGTATTTCTTCTTCTGAATGGGAGAAACTGGCACTGTCATGGGTTGGTTCTCTGTTTCAGCTGCAGCGCCTGTCCTCGGGCTTGTAGTGGCTGCAGTTTCTATTACTTTGTTACCAGATCCAGAGCCCTTCTCTTCCTCTTGAGGGTGCTGAACAGTGTTTAATAGCACCCGGTAAGCGTGGGCCATGCCCCAGCATGTTGCAGTGACCTGTGCCTCTCTGGAATTACCCAGGTGACAACATACTTTTTCCAAATATTCCACTAGTTCTTCAAGATTCTGCACCTGTGCAAGAGTGAAATTCCAATACATCGGAGGTGCCCACTGTTCTAGGTACTTGCCCATTCTACTCCACACCCCCGGCCACTCATAATTCTCCAACCTCGGGGTAGGTTTCCAAGGGATACTCTTAAATAGTTGCTTAACCCTGAACAAAACCTGAACCACATGCAGGAACACACTAGCTCCTAACAGCATGACAACCAAGTTTATGTCAACATTCCAAAGATATTTGAACTCTCCAAATTTCTCAAACACAGCTGTAAATAGCCCCAGGACCGATGACTGCACGCTATCATAGATGAGCATCACACAGTACAACAGGAACAAAATCTTAACCCAACTCTCACGGAAGGTCAGCAACAGCGTGGGAAACACGTATTGCAAATGAGGTGACAAGATCTTAAGGCGCCAAGCAATCCACATTTTACCCATTTTGTCGTTATCTCAAAAAAAACCCCCAACATCAGTGCCCCATATTGGGTGCCAAAACTGGAGGTTTGAACTCAGCCGGCAGCCAGATGTCACATGGCCGACCCTTCACCTCCCCCCTCCCCAGTGAAATAGGGGAGGGACAAAAAGAAGAGAATTCGTAAGTTGAATAAACAGAAATAATTTACTAAATATAGCAGGAGAACAATGTAACAATAGTGAATCCAAAAAGAAACGGGTAAAATGCAGCATGGGGCAACCACCCCCTCCCCCCCAGCAACAACACTGCCCGATGGGACAAACAGTTCGAACTGAGGCCCAGCAAGAGCCCGCCCCCATATCCCTGGGCATGACATCACATGGTATGAAATACTCCAATGAAAGTTAACTTCATCCTGGTCAAAACCAGGACAACAACTGTCCTAGAACAGTCAAATCACATGGTGTAGAGCTTTATACTCCATGAATATTTCAAGATATTGAACAAGCAATTGTTCAAGAGGTCATTGAACACAAACTTGAATTTTTCATCCAGTGTCTCTCCTCTGATTACAGGAACTTTATCCTTTAGAAATTTTATTTACTGCAACAAAATCAACAAACAACAATAGTAAAAGAGCAGGATTTTTTGGTATTATAATTGGGCATCTGCAGTTGAAGAAATGCCCCACTTCATGTTTCATATATCAGTGAAATCTAGTGCTGATGAAATGCAGTTAAAAGAAAACTTCATCAGTTTCTCATGTTTAAATAGGTTTGTCATTTGATGTTACACGGGGACCGATGACACTGGCTACTATGGCACCCTGAAAACATCTGCTAATTAACATTACTGTAGTAAGGGTGAGTGATAGATTAAATTCTCTGCAATTAAGACTCAGTATACCTCCAGCTATTGTATAGTAAAGTGAGAAAAGCTGGTGTGAGAAAGGCTGGTGTGACAGTGGAGAGCACTTGCCAACCTTTTAACAGTGTCTTTGTCATGAGAGGCTGTGGTAATGATATGCAGTTTGTGAGTGAGACTTGTCCACAGCTCTGGCTTCCCATATCATCTAATGTTAATACAAACTTCCACAAGGCAGGCAAAAGTGGAATTACAGCTTTAAAGAAGTTTAAAGAAGCTAACCTTCACCTCCTTGTGCCATGATTTAACAGAAGGAAGGAAGATATCTGAGTCCCCACAGTAAGCAACTGTGTGAAGGGATGTGTCACAGCTGTATCTCAGCCCCAGTTCTACCCTCCACCATGCCACAGACTCCAGAAGGATGTGCCTTGACAGTCAAAGAGCCATTTCTGAGGAATATCGACTGAATGATAGCCAAAACCTTAAATTTGGAAAGAACTCTTCTAAGGACAAGACCTTTAGAGAACCTGTGCAAGGGTAAAAAACAATAAAGATCGTTGGATAAAGATCTGGCAAAAAACAGATGACAGGCACCAGACTTTAAAGGGTCTGAGCAAGAGAAGCTGCTTGGATACCTTACAAAGGCAATGACAGATGTGGTGGTTAAAGAGAGGGGTGGGCTCTTCTAGAAACACAAAGTTATGAAGTATTTTTTAAAAAAAGAAAACATAAAAAGTGAGGAAGGGGGAAAGCAATTATTTCCAAAGTCTAGATGGGTCAGATAACCTCATGCTGAGCACAAATCTTTCGAAGCTCAGTATTCTTTTCAGTTTTTCCAGTTCTTTAAAGTGGTGACATGGCAATGGTGACCTGGGAGGGCTATACAGATCTCTTCTTTTTCCTCTCTTATGTGAGACATTCCCAGACTGCATTTAGATAAAACATTTTGGCTCAGACCCTCTTTCATGCATCCCTGGAAATAAAGGTCAAGACCAGTATCTGTTTCTACACTGATTATCTGCCTTGGTGAGACTAACTCACACTGACTAGCATTGATTTGCTCATGTCCATAGACTCGAAGGCCTCAAAACTAACCCCACTACTGAACAAAGCCCACATTGCAGAATGAGACTCTAATCATTCAGGACCTATTTTTATTTAGGATATTAGGAAAACAGTCATCTCTTCCTTTCCTAAAGATTTGAGAACTGTTTTTCTAGCAATACAAAATGAAACAGCTCCTCCAGCTAGGCAGACCTGTCATTCTGCTGCTGTCTATCTATCTGAAATGTATATCTGAGAGAGCGATGTGATCGTGGTCCTGTTGACTTGTGTAATTCTGTCATGAGTGCCTCTGATATTTGATGTTTTTATTAAGACTCCAAACTAATTTTAGAGAGCTTTTTTTTTTCTTAATACCAGTTCTGGAATTTTGGGGTGAGGTTTATGTCTTTCAAATAATCAATATCAGAATCACCATGTTGATGAGAAAGTGTCCAGAATGCATAAATTAGAAGCAAAATAGGATTTTGATGATGAGGCAGAGGTTGTGTTAATCCTCATGAAGCAGTTAATACCCTGTTGTCTTGTACTGATCAAAAAGCCCAAGGTAAATGCCATGTTATCTAGATTGAACTGTGAGCACAGTGTGATGTGAAATCATTACAAACCCATGCACTTCAGCTGGTACAGGTGGGCGCATGGGTTCACTTCATCAGACATGATCTTTCCATAACACAAAAAGTCAAGAAAACTTCTAAGCACATTTCCTTCCTTCAGTACACTGAATTTATTGTAGGAAGTAAAGAGTATGAGACTGTAATAAGAATTTAGTTCTCCAATGCTATAGCTGAAACACTGAAAAGGTTGCCTGTTGAAAAGTGGTCCTGAAAAGCAGAGGTGACAGAGGCTCCAGCTATCTATTAAATGCATACTATACAAGCCCAGGAAAAAAAAAATAAAAAATTAAAGATTAATCCAAACTGAACTTTTTTATCTTGTCTCCTGTTCCCTGGCTTGTTCCAATAAAATAGAATTGCCATCTTTGACGTTTTGGTTGGAATTTTGAAAGACTCGTATCATCTTAATTTTGTATGTCTGTTTTGATAAGTAGCCATCCATAGGATTTTACTGGATAAAAATTACGGTGGCTGCCAGTAAAACTTGCTGCAATTTAGCAGGTCAGTATCTCATGAAACTGGTGGTGTAACTGCAATACTGTGGGCAAAGGCTGATGTTCTAGTGTGGGGCACTGGGTCCCATTAGGAAATACGAGAACAAAAAGTGGTCATCTTCCAGAATTCACAAGGAAAGGATAGAGGAATTTAGCTCCTCGGCAAAGCAGAGTTGTTTGATGTAAAATGCATATGTGTCAGAATTTCCAGGACAACAAAACAAAAAAATGCAGCATGCTTGTAGTGTGGTTGGCAGAAAACACTTCAGCAAAATATTCTGAACCTGGTTGTCCAATCACCACATTTATGAAGCAAAGGGAAAAGTAAATGCATATACAGAGCAGAACAGGTGGGTGAAAGCTACAGAACATGCTGTAGCACACCCCCCTGTACCTACCCCAGCACAGAGAAATTAAAGTAGTTGTGAAAAGGTCGTTAGAGGAAAGGAGTTAAAAGCTGTTATTCTCTGCAGTATGTTGTTTCTAACACACACACACGAATTAACTGGCAACTTCATGTTATTCTCATGCTGCTCTTTGCAATATGAAGTTCCACTCTGGCTTCTCTTTCCCTTGGCCATGTAATAAATTACCAATCTAATGACAGTTGTCAATCAAAGCACATGGTTTCAGTGTTGAGGGAGAAGATACTGCTGAGATCCTGACCTGTCACCCAGATGTCCTGAGATCTGAGCTAGGGTTCCCAGAATATTCTCAGGCTCTGCTAGACTGTAGAAGCCAGTCCCATGCTTCTGCTCTGCTATTATTTAATCCTCTTTCTAATTTGGAACAGAAAACACAGTTTGAGTCACTAGAGCTGTCCATTCTCTACCTGTCTGAGCTGAAACAGCAAAGAAATGGGGTGAAAATTTCCATCTGTGAGGAAATGCAGAAGACAATGCCAAGAAGTTTCCACTTATAAAACATGAACAGTGTATTGGCCTACAGATACAGCTTCTGTGAGCAGCTGATAGAAGCTTCCCCTGTGACTCATAGAGCCAATGCCAGCCGGCTACAAGACAGACCTGCTGCTAGCCAAGGCCAAGCCCATCAGCAAATGGTGGTAATGACTCTGGGGTAACACATTTAAGAAAGGGAAAAGAAACCCCTGTGACACAGCAACTGCAGCTGGAGAGAGGCGTGAGAACATGTGAGAGCAACAACTGTGCAGACACCGAGGTCAGTGAAGAAGGAGGGGCAGGAGGTGCTCCAGGCACCAGAGCAGATTCCCCTGCAGGCCGTGGGGCAGCCCATGGTGAGGCAGCTGTGCCCCTGCAGCCCACGGAGGGTAACGGGGGAGCAGATCTACACCTGCAGCCCGGGGAGGAGCCCACACAGGAGCAGGTGGATGTGCTCAAAGAAGGCTGATGAAAACTGCCTCAGCCTCAGTTAATGGGGAGGAGCCCTTTTATACAGGGGCCTCAAAGTACAATGATGGTCGCTATCTGCTGCCCAGTGCTGTACCTTTGGTCACAAGCAGGAATGTGCGTTCCCAGTGGTGCTGTCAGGACATGTCTGGGCTTTGTCTTCTAGATCCTCTTCTAGTCTCCAAAGGATAGTACTTTCAAATGCCTGATCATGCTGACCGTAGTGTCTGGAGTAGAGCTTTGCAATCCTCCCTTTTTGACAAGATCTGAGCCTTGCAACTGTGTTGCATAGCAGGATGAAGAAGCTGAGAGTCTGTTTGCCCTGAGTTTTCCTCCAGGAATCTGTCAGCATAAATGGCATCAGGCTTACTCAAAACCAAGGACAGTTTATTTGTCAAGAGGAACATGGAGAGAGGAACCTGTACTAGGAAATCAGTGCAAGTTCTGCCTAATGTCACCTTTTGGCTTTCTGCAAGCTTCTTGATGAATATGTGCTGACTCTGGGTGTTCTCTCAACCTCTGAGGAGCTAATTTATGCCTTCTTTACCTACAAATCTTGATGCTGTCAGCCTTGATCAGCTGTCAGCTGTCAACTTTCAGTTTCTTTCGTGCAAGGAGTACTGTAGCTGAATGGGTTCTTTGATCCCTATAGTCTCTCTTCAGAAATGGTTTCATAACTATTGTCCTATCTATACTGTTTCACTGTTTCTTAGTTCTGTTCTATAGATTTTCTTTGATTTATCTCCATTGCACTTTGAGGAATGCAGTGAGTGAACATGTGGAAGCGCATTACAACATCATTCTTGGTCTGGTAGGAAGTGGTAAAAAGTGACATTAAAACACTACCAAGCCACTATGAAGACTGCAGAGGCAGAGTTTGATCCATACCAATGTTAAGCTAAACAAGGACCACAGAGTTTACAATGCTGTGACTTGTTCAGCAGAAAACTAAACCAAAATATGATTGACCAGGAAGGGACAGAATCATGGTGCCCTGAAAGCTGTCAGGTCTCAGATAGAGCAAACCTGAAAAACTCTATGTGCTCTAGTCTTATGAAAATTATGTTGTCCCTATGTCTGATGACAAATAATGGTTGCAAATAGCATGGCACAGGAGGTCTACCTGGGTCACAAGACAAATTCCAGGGGCACACATGTTACAGAAAATGTAGGCAGCTCCCATCACCAGAATTTAAAGGGAATGAAAACAAGAACCAACAAGGTATTAGTTTATGTACCAAAGGACTGAGGGAACTGAGCTCTAGTACACAGCACAGCCAGGTACATTTCCAGTGCTGCCTTTAACAGTGATAGTGGTACCCCCAGAGAAGAGCATGCTGGTTTACCTAGTGGAGAAGGGAGGCTTGCAGAGTAATTAACCATTGCTTTCTTTAGTATGGCATGTTTAACTTCCTTATTGTGATTATTATTCAAACATGAGGCTTGAAAAGCAAATGTGGGGAAGTGTTCTTGGAAAAGCTCATGCACAGTGCCCTCAGAGCTGTTTTGTTCTGCAAATGGTGTTTGTCAGATACTCATGTGGATCTACAGAATCCATGCGTGGTCCCCTACCCTCATACTGCATGCCAGACAGGTCTCCTGGCTGTTTTCCTTGACTGCTTCATCAGTTCAGCTAGCTCTTTCTTTCAGGCTATGCTGGATGCCACATAATGGTGTGACTAATTGAAGTTGTTTCTTTCCCCCCTCCTCCTCCAGATCTCTTGATTAATATTTTGTTGTATATCTTAATTAGCAGATTTCTGGCTTCTGGCTGCTTGTATCTCTTAGAGCTTTCTGAAGAGACACTAGTAAAACTTTACACATTGTATTATGACAAATATTGCAGACACAAACTCCTTACTAGATTTGTAATTATACCATGCCCACGGAATTCTATTAAAAACTCAGCATGACACCACAGATGGTGAAATGGGGAATGGGGTGCTTCCTGTATGCATGGAATTAATTCTGGTAAATCCCATCATAATCATTTTACAAAGTTAGACCATTAAAAAGAAAATAGCAATTGTTAGCCTTTCTAATACAGTTTGTATTTTCTAAGGGTTTTATTTTAGTGGCTCAGTTTCCTGCCTACTGAATCATGATCTCAAATGGGGTTTATATACAAAGACACAGAGGAAACCAACTCTGCCATTAATTCTCCAATGAAAAACATTCGTATTAGATGTAAGAAACAGCCTTTATAATTTCTCTTAAAGAAGTTTAAGATGTCTTCCACTCCTGCTTTTGGCCTTACATGCATGTAAATTTATCCTCACTGAGACCCAAGACGTCTTCACAATAGATGGGAAAGTTTCAAGTTTTACACAGAGTTTTACAGCGTGAGAAGGAAGATGGGGTCCCAAACATGGCAATCTATCATCTTCTCTTTAGAGGCAATAAAACCTGCTGCAATTTTGTGCCTATTGGTATGAATCAGATGAAAAGGGGCTCTTTCAAGACTCTGTGAACACAGGTACATAAAAGAGTGCCTACTTTAAGCTCTTTGCATACGTTTTGCTTTCTGTTGGGGGAACAAAACACCACTACTACAAATTTCTTTGATACAACCACTTTTCTTGACTTAAAATTATTGCTTTCATACTTTAGGTTGCTAGTAAAAATTCCCATTTTCTGGGAAGGGGTAAATTTCCTGTGCTTTCTGAGGAGATCTGGCTGTACAACTTCGACCAATATTGGGATGAACGCATGTAGCTAAATCTCTGTGAGTAAATATGCCTCTTTCATATGTCAAGACTTGGCAAATCAATTTCATTTCCACAAAATGGAGAAGGCAATGACGCAGAAAGACAATAAGATAAGTCCGCTATTCTGGACACATGATCCTTGGAGGAATACTTATTTATTTTATTTATGTATTTTTAATAGAGTTGCCGGCTTCAAGCATTCTATCACTTGCTTGGAACAGGGATTATGGGAACCGAGATTTTACCAACGTCAACTGCAATAATATAAACCATCTACGTTTATAAAAGAAGAAGGATATCAGCAAGTGAAACAAGTGTGCACGCACTCTTCCTTCTGAATTTTGAGAAAAAATTTGAGAAATATTTTGAGAAAAAAATTGAGAAAAATTCCTCCTAGTTTTGAGAAGACGCTTGGATAGTGCATAGTAATAATCTGTCTTTCTATAAAGACTGTCACTCTGTGTCTTACAAAAATTAAATAAAACAGGCATGTAGAGCCAGATGGTTATTTTCTGTTATTAAAGCTTTAAGAGACAAATTAATATCTATTGTAACTCCTTTGACTTCAACGGGGTCTCTATTGACTTGAGTGAAATGACATTGCAAATGATTTGTATGTGTGTTCTGGAGGATGGGGACCATTTAGGGAGTCATCTGTCTACAACTTCTGTATTTCACTTAACTGTTAGGAGTTGTCTGTATCTTTGGATAAAACATCACCCTGTAGTTCCTTGTACTACTAACACAGCAACTTTGCACTATATTGTGGAACACGGTGTTTGGGTTTTGGAAATAGTAGTGTAGTGGACACAACTGGAATAAATAGCTCCAGTGTTGAAACAGCATTAAAGAGTTGCTAGGTTTGAAGCAAGTTCAAATATTTCTGTGGAAGTGTGTGGTATAGATGTAACCCCAAGTCTCACAGTTGTCTTTTACTGCATTTTTACTTCCCTTTTTCACTTAGCATCCATTTAATAAAAAGACGTTGATTAAGTGCTATGAACACCTGAGTCTATTCTGCAACAGCAGACCAAAGGAGGAGCTTCATTTTACCAATGAAGCAGGTAGCTGTGCTTCCACATCCTAGCCCCACTCACCTTCACTGTCATGTGGACTGAGAAGCCTGGAAGGACTGGAAGGAAGAACAGATGGAGGCTTTGGAGGAAGCAGAAACTCTGGTTAACAGATGCTGAAGGACAAAAAGTACTTCCTTTTTGGGTACGAAGAATCTGTCTCACTGCTAACACCAAGGGTGGGATTATGTTCAATTCAAGTGTCTAAAAATTGCACATCTAGTCTAAAACAACCATAATCTCTTCCAACAGTGAAGAGGCAAGAACCTTCCGTGCCTAATATATTTCATCCTAAAGCTTGTGTCCAAGGAAAATGTCATGAAAGGCTGTCTGGAGGTAACCCGATATCTCCATGGACTGTAGAGGGTAGCTGAATTTTTGGCATTGGCTGTAAAGTGAGATGAATTCAGGTCAGTCTGGGCAAGAACATTTCAGACAGAATGTTACAATTGAGAACAAGCCTCTTAAACAAACTCTTGAGATAATACAGTTTGTTCAAAAACAGTGAGAAAATGGATGCAGATGTTTCCTGTATTTCATGCCTCTTCATGTCTACTCTACTGCCTATATTTTTATGACATTAAAAAAAGCCATCTGTGTGGCTCTTCTGATTTTAGCTAAACCTCTCCACCACTTTGAAGCAATCGATTAAATCTAGCAGGTTTCCTTCAAGTGTACTTAACTCACAAAGGTGGTTTTGGTCTCCTAGGCTTGCTCAAGACATAGTAGGAAGGAACAGTGCTGATCAGGATTGAAACTTTGCAACACCTCAGACATCAAATACACAATAATTGTGAGACTTGGTCTCACACCTAGAGGTGTAGCCTCTATGGTTAATTATTGAAACTGTGTCCTTGTGTGGAAAAAATTGAGTCATTCTCCCATCCATGAAAATCCAGGGTGGGAGAATATCTTTGCAGTCCAGAGATTAGAACACAGTGAGATCTGTATATTTGAGATCTGTCACAGTAGAAGAGGGGGTTAAGCCGTTTTCCATTATTCCTTTGATGGCTGCCTGACACATCCATTATCACATAAAATGTGAGCAGCTCTTTCTTCAAACACATCTTAAAGAAAACAGTGAGTCTTGACCAAGCTGTTAGGAAAAAACCTACAATCAACTATTTTCAATCTTCTCTGTCCCAGATGTGTAGATAGTATTCTCCAAAGCCTTGAAAGGTACATTTGAACATTTGAAGCACTGTTTCTGCTCTCAGCATTTGTTTTTCTTTTGCCTGTACCTTTGGGTTGTGCTGTGCTCTGCTTGCTTGTCTCTCTCAACACCCCCAGAACAAGTGGGCTGGATGTTACGTGGCCCAGTTTAAGGAGCTTCCATCTCATCATATCTTGTAATAAGGAATTTGAACTAGTGAGCCCCAGCACCAGAGACAGGTACCTACAAGTGTCTCCTTTCTCTCCCCTCCCCCCCCACCCCCCCCAAACAATCACTCTCACTTATCATTTTCTTCCCAAATATGAGCAAGGTTCCTGTTCAAGCCAATGCTAATAAGATGACTCAGCAGTGCTGAACTGTCATGCCACAGGCCTTCACAAGAAAAGAAATACTGCCTGGGATATTCAGCTGTCATTTGGCATGGAAAAAGCACAGCCATTGCTGCAGAGGCAAAGACTGTCTCAGAATCAGATCCTTAAGGCTGGGTTCATAAGGGAACCTTGGCATCACACTGGGGATTTCCTACTCAACAACAGGCTGCACTACTGCTTGCGATTCATTGTAAGCTAAAGGACATATGCAGAGTGTTGTATACCCTTGCCTAGGACTCCTGAAGTCAGCACAAGTGAGTGAGAAGACTTCAAGATAGGCCGGGAAACATGACAACTACAAGGACCCTGCGTCATCCCCAGCTCTTACAGTCAACTAATCACTTGTATCTGTTGTAGATACAGGAGCTTGTCAATTTTTGGTCTTCTCAGATGTGAACTACTTTTCTGAGTCTGCAGGTAAACTGAGTCAACTTTGCCTCAACAGAAGCCAGGGGCAAGTGCATTATAGCTGGCAATCTGGTGGAAATGGCACTGCCAGAATATGTTCAGAAATCACAGAGAATCACAGAATCATCTAGGTTGGAAAGGACTCTGGAGATCATCTAGTCCAACTGTTCGACTAGCACAGTTCCCAACTACAGCTTATCCTTAAGCTCTAAATCGACCCAACTCTTGAACACCTCCAGGGATGGGGACACCACCACCTCCCTGGGCAGCCCATTCCAATGTCCAACAACCCGTTCTGTGAAGAAATGCTTCCTAATATCTAGTCTAAACTTTCCCTGGCACAACTTGAGGCCATTCCCTCTTGTCCTGTCACTTTCTACTAGGCTAAAGTGGCTCATCCCCAGCTCTCTGCAACCTCCTTTCATGTAGCTGTAGAGGGCGATGAGGTCTCCCCTCAGCCTCCTCTTTTCCAGACTAAACACCCCCAGTTCCCTCAGCTGCTCCTCGTACGACCTGTGCTCCAGACCCTGCACCAGCTTCGTTGCCCTTCTCTGGACACGCTCGAGTCATTCAATGTCCTTTTTGTAGTGAGGGGCCCAGAACTGAACACAGGAATCGAGGGGCGGCCTCACCAGTGCCAAGGACAGGGGTAAGATCCCTTCCCTGTCCCTGCTGGCCACGCTATTGCTGACACAAGCCAGGATGCCACTGGCCTTCTTGGCCACCTGGGCACACTGCTGGCTCCTGTTCAGCCGGCTGTCAATCAACCCCCCCAGGTCCCTCTCTGACTGGCAGCTCTCCAGCCACTCCTCCCCAAGCCTGTACCGCTGCTGGGGGTTGTTGTGGCCCAAGGGCAGCCCCCGGCAGTTGGCCTTATGGAAACTCCTCCAGTTGGCCTCAGCCCATGGCTCCAGCCTGTCCAGGTCTCTCTGCAGAGCCTCCCTACCCTCGAGCAGATCAACACTCCCACCCAACTGGGTGTCATCTGCAAACTGACTGAGGGTGCACTCGATCCCCTCGTCTAGATCATCAGTAAAGATGTTAAACAGGAGTGGCCCCAAAACCGAGCCCTGGGGGACACCACTCGTGACCGGCCGCCAACCACATTTAACTCTGTTCACCACAACACTCTGGGCCTGGTCGTCCAGCCAGTTTTTTACCCAGTGAAGTGTGCGATTGTCCAAACATTGAGCAGCCAGTTTCACCAGGAGAATGCTCTGGGAAATGGTGTCAAAAGCCTTGCTAAAGTCAAGGTAAACAACATCCACAGCCTTTCCCTCATCCAATAAGCAGGTCGCTCTGTCATAGAAGGAGATCAGTTTTGTCAGGCAGGACCTGCCTTTCATAAACCCATGCTGACTGGTCCTGAGCATCTGGTTGTCCCTCATGTGTTGCATGATGGTGTTTAGCTGCTCCATCAGCTTCCTGGGTACTGAAGTCAAGCTGACAGGCCTGTAATTTCCCGGATCGCTCTTCCGACCCTTCTTATATATGGGTGTCACAGTGGCCAATTTCCAATCAGTCGGGACCTCCCCGGTCAGCCAGGACTGCTGGTAAATGATGGAAAGTGACTCGGCGAGCACCCCAGCCAGCTCCTTCAGCACCCTCGGGTGTATCCCATCTGGCCCCATAGACTTGTGTGTGTCTGTGTGATGCAGTAGGTCACTGACTGTCTCCTGGATTGCAGGGGGGTCGTTCTCCCAGTCTCTGTATTCTGGCTGTGGATGCTGGATTTCATCAATACAACTAGTCTTGTTATTAAAGACTGAGGCAAAGAAGGCATTAAGCACCTCAGCCTTCTCCTTATCACTTGTTACCATATTTCCTCCTGCATCTAGCAGGGGATGGAGACTATCCCTGGACTTTCTTCTGCTATTGACATACTTAAATCCCACTCTAGGTGGTAGTTTAAAGGAATGTCTCAAATCCAGCTGCCATACCATCAGAGGGCAGTAATCACCAAGGTCTAGATGATTCCAGATTTAGCCTTTCTCAAGGTCTTCTTTTGAACCTGTGTCATCTTTTGTCTAATCATTAAATATTAAAAGAATAAAGGGCATGAAATTTGTTTTCCTGTGAGCTGGGGAACTGATGTAAAGATTTTGCTAGTTTTGCATACGCCAACCAGCCAGAATTTAAATTACTTCGGCACTGGTAGCTGCTGAGCAGGGGTTTTGAAGAACCACAGGGCTCGAAGAACTAATGTGAACCCAGTGCAGCCTTATGCTCTACTAATCCCACTCTGCTGATGTTACAAGAAATGCAAATGAAGGATGAGCTGTACAGCTTCGACCAGCAGGCAACAAGCAAATCCCAGCACTGCAGACTGAGGAGTTAGCTGTAGTTGTCAAACTCTGGGGCTTTTTCCTCATGAAATTCAAATATCAGGGATGTTAAAATAAATCAGATGGTGAAAGGATTCTAGAGAAAAAGGATCCTAGGGTAAGAAATTGTTCTCAGCATTTCAATGTTTTCTTAAGTGTTCTGGTTTTAGATCAAGCTTATTGTGCTGTTTATTAAACATTTTAGGATATTAGGGTGATTTATTTGTGAACATCAGATGCTAGCCGATTACTTCTGAATGAGATAGTGAGGAGATTAAGGATAAAAAGACTACGCCTTTTGCCCCAGGGCTTTGA
The DNA here is from genome assembly GCF_965140245.1 of Athene noctua. Lineage (NCBI taxonomy): Eukaryota > Metazoa > Chordata > Aves > Strigiformes > Strigidae > Athene > Athene noctua. The sequence continues at coordinate 233,969,414 of NC_134037.1, read as the reverse complement.
AGTGCCATCTGCCATCAGAGATGAAAAACTAACTTTAACGAAGAGGTGGGACTTTGTGAAGTAAACTCGAGGAGAAGGCTTTGTTCTTCCCCTAGCACTGCACTGCAGTGCTCTGGGCACACTCCCTGCTGCACCCCAGGGTGCAGCCACTGGGGCTGGACAGGGTCTGACCCATCTACACATCTGTCTCTCAGCACAAGCAACCAAGACATAATCCACCTGGGATGCCTTTAACTGCTACTGTCTCTAATGATATAGCCCAATGGAGAGAATAAACCTCAATGTAATTTGGGTGTAAACCTACATTAGTTGAAGATTTCTCCAGATAGGAGAAAAAAAATCTGACTTTTTTTTTTTTTTTTTTTTTAAATAAGACAACGCAGTGGCACCTTCCATCAATAATATAGACCATGCCGTGTTATCCAGGAATGCCAATGTCAGAGCATGTGTGAAAATTTGAAAGGAAGTTGTTAATAGAAAAGCATATTTTTAATCTATTTTCTGAACAACTTCATGTCTGCGGTTTGTTCTGCTCTGGAGATACTGAGAAGCAGGATATGTTATGATTCCTCTTTCACTTCAGAAATTGTTTGCAATATGCTCAATTAGTCCTACTAGAAACAAAAGTGACACGAACATAAACCAGAGAAGGAGTTCAATCCATCTTGAGTTTGCTTGCCTTGCAAATAGTGCAAACTGTGGCCAAATATAGCCATGTGCAAGCAAAAATATTCTTACCTTCCTTAGTTTGCCTGAACAAATTATTTGAGCAGAGAAAAAAACCAAGAAGGTTCCTTTCCCTTTACTGCTTGGAAATAACACTGGGAATCGGAATAGATTTTACTTATCCACTTACTTACAGTGACTTAGTGCTTTGCTGAAGCCCTTTTTGCTATTGAACAGAAAAGTTGGAAGCAAAGACATTAGCCACTGCCTGAATGTGCTGTACATAATGTGCATTGGTTACAAATAGCTTGGAGAAAATTGAGAACTCATTAAGTAGTCGGTATTAAAAAAACAAAACAAAACAAAACAAAAACAACAAAACAGAACACAAAAATTTCTTTATTGAGCCTGAACTGCTGCAATTAGGTATATTTTTTCAGAATCTGTGAGATAATGAATTTTGTTATTGTTTTTGTCTGGATGTTTTTTTATTTCATTCTAAGATATGACTTGAATGTAATGCACTTTGCCAATGCAATCAGACTGCCAACAGTCAAAGTGAATGCAAACAATAAAAATAAAAGATGTGGGAATTTGATGCTTACTTGGACCAAGATTTTCAACTCAAAAGTTCAGGGTTTGGAAAAAACCCAGTTCTTGAGCCAAGTTTCAGAATGGTAGGTGTACCACTGGTTAAAATATAAAGCTGTAAAACTGAGAAATTGACATTATGTTGGTCATTTAACTCAGCAAGGGGTTCAGTGTGTTTGAGTGTGGCACAGGAGGCCATTGCAATATAGGTATTTGCCATTCAGAGCCATGTGGGGAGGAAGGAGGGAATATTAGAACAGGTAGAAAACAAGTTGTTCTTGGCTTGCTCAGGCCATTAATGTGACTAATGCCATGAAGTGACTAACCTCAGGCCCCTTAAGAGATGCTTGTTTTTAAGTGTGTTGTAGTGTGCAGATTTTGAAACCCAGGCCATTTGAGGTATATTTCCATTGTTGGTGAATCACCAGTCAAAACTTAACTGCAGACTCTCAGGATCACACCTAAAAGTCACCTAAGCCTGACTTCTGGTGTGGAACAACCCAGACTCTCATTCATGCCACCTGGATGCCGTGTAAGGAGTCAGAGGCCAAGACACAGTATGTGGCTAAACACAAGGTAGTTTCCCAGGGCTTCATTACCAGGGGAAAATGAATCAGAAGGGTTGCTATGATGACAACAACCTTTTGCCTGCGCTACCCTTTGCGGTGGAGGCTTTCCTGCAAGCCCTCCTGAAGTTACCACAAAATGCAGACACTGGCTGAAAATCACTATAATTTTGGAATACCTTGATTTCATTCACATCTCCCAGAGAAAATATGAGTTGGAGAGTGGTGTACTACTGAGAGGATAGAAATTCATGTCATCCTTCTGTTGTTAGGTCATGTGTGATTTCTACTCTTCCTCAGGACAGTTTTGATACTGAAAACCATAGGATATGATAAATAGACTGAACTGCATTGTTTGTCTTTCTGAGATGTAAGGATTAACATAAATCATGATGGCTTCTCTATGGTCCTGCAAAGTCAAGCTTTGGCAACATAGTCATTGGATAAACAAATTTCACTGCAAAAGTTTTCCATGCACCACCATAGCGCTACAATAAAGGAAATAGAAATTGGTTGTAGATCTGTTTCCTAATGACTCTCACATGTATAGTTAATAGAAATATCGCACTAATAATTCCATATGAATGCCTCCTTTCCAAGAAATAATGTTTAAAATATCAGATCTTACATTTGACCTTTTATGATTATGTGATCTGGCAGACCAAAATATCTTTTGAGAAAAGTTATCTGAAGCCATTTCCAGAAAGATACATGGCAATCTTTATCCACCTCTTTTCTATCACCTTGATACTGTTATGTATTGGGTTTGTGTGGCAAGATTTTGGTAGCAGGGGGGCTACAAGAGTGACTTCTCTGAGAAGCTGCTAGAAGCTTCTCCCACATCCAATAGAGCCAATGCCAGATGGTTCCAAGATGGACCCACCACTGGCCAAGGCCAAGCCCATCAGTGATGTTGGTAGTGCCTCTGGGATAACGTATTTAAGAAGGGCAAAACCTGACCTGCATAATGGCAACTGTGGCCAAGAGAGAGAGTAAGAACACATGAGAGAAACAGCTCTGCAGACACCAGGGTCACAGAATCACAGAATTCTCTAGGTTGGAAAAGACCTTGAAGATCATCTAGTCCAACCATTAACCTAACACTGACAGGTCCCAACTACACCATATCCCTCAGCACTATGTCAACCTGTCTCTTAAACACCTCCAGGGATGGGGACTCCACCACCTCCCTGGGAAGCCCATTCCAATGCCCAACAACCCGTTCTGTGAAGAAATGCTTCCTGATATCCAGTCTAAACCTTACCTGGCACAACTTGAGGCCATTCCCTCTTGTCCTGTCACTTTCTACTAGGCTAAAGAGGCTCATCCCCAGCTCTCTGCAACCTCCTTTCAGGGAGCTGTAGAGGGCGATGAGGTCTCCCCTCAGCCTCCTCTTCTCCAGACTAAACACCCCCAGTTCCCTCAGCCGCTCCCCATACGACCTGTGCTCCAGACCCTGCACCAGCTTCGTTGCCCTTCTCTGGACACGCTCGAGTCATTCAATGTCCTTTTTGGAGTGAGGGGCCCAGAACTGAACACAGGAATCGAGGGGCGGCCTTACCATTGCCGAGGACAGGGGTAAGATCCCTTCCCTGTCCCTGCTGGCCACGCTAGTGCTGACACAAGCCAGGATGCCATTGGCCTTCTTGGCCACCTGGGCACACTGCTGGCTCCTGTTCAGCCGGCTGTCAATCAACCCCCCCAGGTCCCTCTCTGACTGGCAGCTCTCCAGCCACTCCTCCCCAAGCCTGTAGCGCTGCTGGGGGTTGTTGTGGCCCAAGGGCAGCCCCCGGCATTTGGCCTTATTGAAACTCCTCCAGTTGGCCTCAGCCCATGGCTCCAGCCTGTCCAGGTCTCTCTGCAGAGCCTCCCTACCCTCGAGCAGATCAACACTCCCACCCAACTGGGTGTCATCTGCAAACTGACTGAGGGTGCACTCGATCCCCTCGTCTAGATCATCAATAAAGATGTTAAACAGGAGTGGCCCCAACACTGAGCCCTGGCCACCAACTGGATTTAACTCCATTCACCACAACTCTTTGGTCCCGGCCATCCAGATAGGTTTTTTTTACCCAGCAAAGCGTGTGACCATTCAAGCCACAAGCAGTCCATTTCACCAGGAGAATGTTGTGGGAAACGGTGTCAAAGGCCTTACTAAAGTCAAGGTAAACAGTATCCATAGCCTTTCCCTCTTCCAATAAGCAGGTTGCCCTGTTGTAGGAGATCAGGTTTGTCAAGCAGGACCTGCCTTTCATAAACCCATGCTGACTGGGCCTGATCCCCTGGTTGTCCATTATATGACTTTTAATGGCACCTGAGATGACCTTCTCCATGACCTTCCCTGGCACCAATGTTGGACTGACAGGTCTATAGTTTCCTGGATCCTCCTTTCTGCCTTTCTTGTAGTTGTGTGTCACATTTGCCACCTCCAGTCCAATAGGACCTCCCCTGTTAGCCATGATTTCAGGTCAGTGAAGAAGGAGGGGCAGGAGGCGCTTCAGGCACTGGAGTAGAGATTCTCCTGCAGCCCGTGGTGCAGCCCATGGTGAGGCAGGTGTGCCCCAACAACTCATGGAGGTCCATGGTGGAGCAGATATTGACCTGCAGACGAGGGAGGAGCCCACGCTGGAGGAGGTGGATACACCCGAAGGAGGCTGTGACCCCATGGGAAGCCCACGCTGGAGCAGTTCCTGGCAGGAACTGTGGCCCCATGGAGAAAGGAGCCCACGCTGAAGCAGATTTGCTGGCAGGACTTGTGACCCCATGGGAGACCTAATTTCCTGGGCTGAAGGGCAATTCTTTCATTCTGTCTATGCCAGCTAATTTTATTTGTTGGTAGAAAACAGCTATTAATTTAATGGGCTTCTTTGCTCTTCTACTGAGTCATTACACTACAAAAAACTGCCCATGGATGTTCACTTACAATGAACTCCCACCACACTAGAGGATGTCTATGTTTAGATGATGACCCAGAATTCTGGGTATGACCTTTTTACTTACCTGAACAGTCACACATCAGAGCCTTTCCCTAGGTGGTTTGCCCCAGCGCCAATTGTCTTCCTGTGCTAGGTTCAGGGTGGCACTGGTCAGCATTACATAGGAACATCCTGGACTCTTTGATACGTTTTACTTTCCTTGTCTGTTTTATAGGATACTAATCCAAAATCTTTCAAAATTAATGTGCCCAGTGATGCTGGAATCAATGAGCAATCTCGCCCCAGCTTCCCAAGATGTCAGGGCCCTGCGGCATGGATGCATTCCCCTGACAGCTGAAGTGTTACTGCAGATAACAGTCATGTTGGCCTGTGCTGTGTGGCCAGCAAGACAACAGTCAGAGCAAAGTTGAAAATGATCTTAACTGGACAAAAGTTAACTCAGTTATCAGGTTTAAGAGTGGGATTTCCAGGCTGTCAGTTCACAAGAAGAGATCTTTTCAAGGAGTCCCTTGGCAGAACTGTAAATATTGGCATACCAGCTTGCCAGTGTTCAGGGCATCCCTTGTGTCTGTGTAAATACCAAGAAAAACATCCCATGTACTAATACACTGAGCACTTTAAGAAAGGTTAGAAGTCACAAGGATGTCAAATAGTATCCACTCTATTGCTTTCAATGGCCTGTAGCTGATGGCTAAGCTGAGCACTGTCCCCAGGAATCCTCTCACTTCAGGAGATAAAATGATGTTATTTTGCTCTCAGCCAAGCCTTAGATTGCTTCTCCTTCAAGTCTTTCATGAGAACACAAAGCAATGTGTGAAAACATCAATTCTCTTTAAATTGAGGAACAGCTTCTCAACAGTGAAGAAAAATGTGTGCTTTGGCTAAAGTTCATATAGTTCACCTGAAATCCTCCAGTGCCAAGGCAGTAGGAGAGAGACAGCACCAGCTAAATCATAATTCTCTCCCTACTCAATATTTTGAGCTGAAATTGAACCTTCTTCTGTAAGTCTAAGAATTACCATCTAAACTTCTCCATGATATCCAATTTGACAATTTTTAATTCCAGCAAATAAAATGTGTAGAAATACTTTATTCTGTGATTATTTTTTTTTTTTAATGCTAAATTTCACCATGTATCTGTCCCAGAAATCCACTGACAACTCACTGAGAGAATTCACCCAGAAAGACTTTGAGCTTTAGACATGACAAGAAGAATCATGGTTACTTCAGTCTTCCCAGTTTCACACTGTGGACATGCTCATTGTGGACGTAGACTTTTTTGTAAGAAAGTGCAAAAGGACCTTGAATGAGAAAAGGGCTGTTTGGTTCCAGTTCCACAAAATTCTTAGTTGTATTTGTGGTTGTAGGCCTACTGACTGTGATGGGATCGGAGTCCTCAGCTTAAATTTAGACTGTACTTTGGAGCAAGGATCTGTGAGAGCTTCTCCTATGCGTCTTATACATCCAAAGCCTTAAGATTTAAACATATGGTTTTATGAAATGTCTGGATCATAATTTTTCAAGGTCAGTATTAAGAAGAATTAGTTGGCAATATACCAAATTTATTTACAAAACTACATAAACAGTAGTCTAGACATAGCTGCAGAAATTATTTCTCATTTAACAGATATACATCTTGTGTTCTCTGTAGGAACTTTTTAGCCCTCCTACTCAATCCTTGTTATGAAAACCCTACTTGAAATAACATTGAGGCTTGCACTTCCTAATGCCTCCTACTCCTCTTCACAGCCTAGTGAAAATGAAGAGGAAGTTTTGTTCTGGGCTTTTTCTCAGCTTCTAGAGCACACACATAACAGACACATGTGAAAATGACTCAAAAAGTGATGAAAAAGTTTCACTACATCTGCATCTTGCTCCTAATCTCACATTTATTCATTGTTTAAGTTGCAATAACCATCTCAGTCATGAGATCATTACAGCCCTTTAAACATATCAAATATGAGTTCTTTTGCAGTATTTATGATGTTCGTTCAACCACAAGTAATTTTAAAATGTTTTTAACTTATGACAAGATGCTGGCAGTGGAAGAACTATGAAATTAGAATATTTTAAGAAAAAAGAATTAGCTAACATCAACCACAGGCCAAATTATCAAGCCAAGGAAAGCAGCCCAGGTTTCCTAGTATAATAAACAAATGCTAATGATTTTGGAGGATGAACAGTAGATCCATCTGTTGTGTGCATACCTGTGCAGGGCTGGTATGGGAGAGTGCACTACTAGTGTCCAGGGCTTCATTACAAAGCTTGTGCAAGAACTACATTTGGCTTCTGTTGCAAATTTCTCTTGATGGTTGCATAGAAACATAGAATGGTTTGGGTTGGAAGGGAACTTAAAAGATCATCTAGTTCCAACCCCCCTGCCAGGGGCAGGGACACCTTCCACTAGACCAGGTTGCTCAAAGCCCCGTCCAACCTGGCCTTGAACTCTGCCAGGGAGGGGGCAGCCATAGATTCTCTGGGCAACCTGTGCCAGTGTTTCACACACCCTCACAATTAAGAATTTCTTCCTTCTATCTAATCTAAATTTACCCTCTTTCAGTTTAAAACCATTACCCCTCATCCTGTCACTACACTCCCTGATAGAGGGTCCCTTCCCATCTTTCCTGTAGCCCCTGTAAGCACTGGAAGGCTGCTATAAGGTCTCCCTGGAGCCTTCTCTTCTCCAGGCTGAACAACCACAACTCTCTCAGGCTGTTCTCATAAGGGAGGTGCTCCAGCCCCCCTATCACCTTTCTGGTCCTCCTCTGACTTGCTCCAGCAGGTCCATGTCTTTCTTATGCTGGGGACTCCAGAGCTAGACACAGCACCCCAGGTGGGGTCTCATGAGAATGGAGTAGAGGGGGAGAATCCCCTCCCTCGACCTGCTGGCCACACTTCTCTTGATGCAGCCCAGGACACAGTTGGCTTTTTGGGTTTCAAGCACATGTTGCTGGATCATAGTCAGTTTTCCATCCACTAATACTCCCAAATCCTTCTCCACAAGGCTGCTCCTAATCCACTCATCACCCACCCTCTATTTGTGCATGGGATCGCCTTGACCTCTGTGCCTTGACCCAGGACCTTTTACCTGGCCTTGTTGAATTTCTAGTGTCGACCACACTAGACAGCTTGGTGTTGTCAGCAAACTTGCTGAGGGTGCACTCAATCCCACTGTCCATGTTGCCAACAAAGGTGCTAAACAGCACCAATACCAGCCCCTGAGGAGCACCACTCATCACTGCTCTCCACTTGAACACTGAGCCGTTGACCTCAACTCTTCAAGTGTGACCATCCAGCCAATTCTTTATCCACTGAGTGGTCCATCCATCAAACCCATGTCTTTCCAATTTAGAGACAAGGATGTCAAGTGGGACAGTGTCAAATGCTTTTCACAAGTTCAGGTAGATAACATCAGTTGTTCTTCCCTTATTCACCAGTGCCATTACCCCATCATAGGAGGCCAGAAAATTTGTCAGGCTCGATTTTGCCCTTAGTGAAGCCATGTAGGCTGTCACCAATCACCTACTTATTTTCCATGTGCCCTAGCATTTTTTCCAGTAGGATCCATTCCATGATCTTACTGGGCACAGAAGTGAAACTCACTGTCCTCTAGTTCCCTGGGTCTTATTTATTTCCCTTTTGAAAAATCGTGGTTAAGTTTCCCCTTTTCCAGTCAGCAGGAACTTCACTGGACTGTCATAACTTCTCAGATATAGTGGAAGGTGGCTTAGCCACTTCATCTGCCAATACCCTCAGGACCCACAGATGCATCTCATCAGGTCCCATGGACTTGTGCACCTTCAGGTTCCTTAGATGGTCTCAAACCTGATCTTCTCCTGCAGTGGGCAGTTCTTCCTTCTCCCAGTCTCCACCTCTACCTTCTGTGTCTTGGACATTGTGACTGGAGCCCTTGACAGTGAAGACTGAGGCAAAAAAGTTATTGAGTACCTCAGCCTTGTCCACATCCCAAGTGACCTAGTTTCCCTTTTCCTGCTGGACAGAGTCCACATTTTCCCTAGTCTTCCTTTTATCACTGAGGTACCTGTAAAAGCTTTTTTTTTGTTGCCCTTGATGTCCCTGGCCAGATTTAAATCTATCAGGGCTTTGGCCTTGCTAACCCGATCCCTGACATTTCTCTGTACTCCTGCCAGGCTATCTGTAGGCTTCCTTTTTATGTTTGAGCTTGTCCAGAAACTCTTTGACCATCCATGCAGACCTTCTGGTGGTCTTACCAGACCTCGTCTGTGTCAAGATGCATCACTCCTGAGCTTGGAGGAGGTGATCCTTGGATATTAACCAGCTTTCTTGGGCCTCTCTTGTCTCCAGGGCTTTATCCTATGTTACCCTGCCAAGCAGATCCCTGAAGAGGCAAAAGTCTGCTCTCCTGAAATACAGGGTAGGGATTGTGCTGTGTGCCCTCCTTGATGCCCTACGAATCTTGAACTCCACCATTTGTCACTGCAGACAAGCCCGTTCTTGAATTTATTGAATTTCACATTCCTCACTGGTATTTGCTGACTCCTTTATCACTTGGAGAAGGAATTTACCATCAACACATTCCAGAAACCTCCTGGACTGCTTATGCCCTGCTGTGTTGTCCCTCCAACAGATATCAGGATGGTTGAAGTCCCACATGACGACCAGGACTTGTGAACGTGAAGCTGCTTCTATTTGTCTATAGAGAACTTCATCCACTCAGTCTTCCTGGTCAGGTGGCCTGTAGCAGACCCTCCCCATAGCCTATCCTGTCCCCTGCCTTCCCTTTAATCCTGACGCATAAACTCTCAGCTGGCTCCTCATCCATCCCCAGGCAGAGCTCCATGCACTCCAGCTGGTCACTGACATAGAGGGTGACACCGTCTCTTCGTCTTCCCTGGGCATGTTTCGGCATGTTTAAGTCACCTGGCATGCAAATTTATCTGTGTTTTGATAATCAGATGCTTAGCTTGACTGCAAGGACAGAAGCAGTAAGTATTGTCCTTTGACTGTACTTCTGTTTTCATAGCCCAGAATCATGGATTTTGCCCAAGTTCTGCCCTTGAAGGAGGTACTTAAATGACCATCAAGGTACTGTCCCCATGTTCTCCCATTCTTCTAGCCTCTCCATTTTTTCTCTTACCATTTCTCTGCCTCTTATTTTTTACTTCGGCTCAGTTCTATGAAATGTCTTACTGCTTCCCCCATATCTCATTCCCCAATTTGCTTTGCCTCACTATGCTCTTCCTTTCCTCTCCATGCTGTTCTTTTGCCCTCTACCTCTCTCTTTTACCATCAACACAGCACTTGTCCTTTTACCTCTCCTTAGGTTGTTCTTCCTGTCTTCCTGTTTGTCCTTTCTCAAACTCATTCTTCCCAGAAGATCTGAGAGGATTATTCAAGTAAAAGTTCTGCACAAAGCAGAGGCAAGTAGTTCTTCTGCTGCTTCATTTTGAGAAGACAACAACAAAGTATGTCTTAATGTGAAGAAAAGCATGAATCCCAAAAGTTCCCATATTAGACAGTAACTCCACATGCTGTTCTCATCTCATCTCATCTCATCTCATCTCATCTCATCTCATCTCATCAGTGAATCCTCCATTTACCGAACAGGTAGGGTGAGGTCTTTGGAGGTTATTTTTTTGAACATTTCCCTAATGGTGGATTACACTTAGCTCTGTTAACTCACAAGCCCTATGGACTGCAAGCATGCACCATCAGCAATGACATCTCAGTCTGGGGAAGGAGTCTTCTTCAAAGAATAAGGTAGGGGTAGTCTTCTTCAAAAGGATTAACTTGATTGTTTGCAGTCCTCTGTCCACACCTTAATACCTGCTTAGAGATTACTTTTGGAAGATGAATGGTAAAATTGGTAAGCCATGATGACCAAGCCCTGGAGATTCTGCATTAAATACTCCCATGTTAGAGTGTATGTGTGTTTATTGAGTCCTTTAAGAATTGAGGAAACTACAGTGAATTTAGCTGTTTTTATACTTGTGGTGGTGCAAATGTGAAATCTATGGTGCAAGAAACTCCAGTGTCAGGAAGATCACTATGGCTTTAACTTTTTTTATCTTTTTTTTTTTAATTTTATTTTTAATGAATATTCTCACCATAGTAACTCAGGGGTTTCAGATTTGTTGAGCTGTAAGCGTGCTGTGCTTTTTAGATAAAAAGTCCAGAGACCCATTAGAAAATAGCAACTTGATTATTAAGTTAGATTATTGAATTCAAATTGTACTTACAAAAGAACATTCTTGCAAAGTACTAGCTCACTTTCTAAAACTGTTTGGACCAATGGTTCCCCATGGCTTGGCTAAAGAAGCAAGGCAGTATTTTTCCCAGTGTCAATAGGATAGGAAGTAAAAGTGACTTTTTCATTAACTATTGGTACTTACATTGGTACTGACTGCTGAACCAGATCTGATCTTGCCCAATACACCTCTACTGTGATGCATTATACCCAGAACTGACTGAACATTGAAATCTTTCTTCCTTCCTTCCTTGACCTGAATAGTACTAAGACCATTAAAATTTTTTGTTTTGCAACCTGGAAATTTAGACAAAACACCAACTCATAGGGGTTTCTAAGGGGAAAATTCCTTCCTGACCATATGGCTGCTGAGAATTCTTGATAAAAAAAGCAACTTCATGGTGAACACTTCAGAGCTGTAAGGTTGGTGGTGTCTGAGGTGATTGGAGAGGATATCTATGGGTGGGTTGCTCTCTTCACAATAGACAGTTTCAAAACTCCTGGACACTTGGGTGGTGCAGGATAGCAGATGCTGGAATTTTATGTCTCGCTTCCAAAGTCCATCTAACCTGCCATGTTTTGAATAAATTTTAGGCTCTACCAAATGGTGGGTTTTGATAGAAATCTGAGAAGTTATTGACAGAATCTAACTGAAACATTTAAGTTAGGTAATTCTGGAGGTTTCAATAAATTCCTTGAAAAGGTAATGCAAAGTACCTGGCACTTCCAGAGTGCCTCAGAGCAGAACTATAACTTGCAGACTCTGTGTTGTCCTCCTCATATTTTTATATCTCTCTAAAGACCCTTCAGGGAAAGCAGGGATGCTGCTTTCCTAAATCAGGTGCCTGAACTTGGTGCCCCACTGCCAGGGACAGCTTCTCCTTCATTTTCTGTGTGAAGTCAACAGCTTGGTAGCAATACACAAGAAAGCAAGCTGTTTAAAGAGCAAGAGGGCAGAATATCACTGTATTTAAATAGTGTAGAGAAAAGGCAGGGATGCTTTCTGTAGTTTAAATGCTGGAGAAATCTCAGAGGTAGTGAAAGTATGAAGACAGATGAGGCATTTTCAGCTTTCTAGTAGCTTCAGCATATAATGACTGACATTAAGATGTTGCTTTCTTAATATCTAGGTCCATTAATTGGATTAACTTGGATCCTGAGTGTGAACATAACCTAAGGGCGATGGTGAGAAAATGCAAATAGCTGCTGGCTCCCGACAAGGCACCGGGTTTAGGCTCTTGGGAAATCTGAACTTCCAACAAAGGACTCAGGTCTGGGCCTATATGTGATCACAGCTAGATATAAAGACTGTATCTAGCTGTTTTGGAAACATGCATAATATTATAGTCTGATTTATTTGCAAAACCCTGGGTAGCATTAGCATAGGTTTATCCAGGAGAACACAGTGTAGGGAGCACTTTATACCCACAAAATTATCAGCTATGAAATATTAGACAGTCTGAAAGAATAAGGTCATATAGAGATCCTGGGAGTTCACCAAACTTTGATTTGTCATAAAGGATAACTCTTATTTCTTTAAGTGTTTCTTCTTAGACTGTTCTACTATCCTACCTTTAAAACCCACTGCCTTCTCAATTTTGTCTCCCCTGTACAAAAATAACAGTGATTATTGACTTGCAGCAAGTGTGGGGTTTTTTTGTTTGGATTTTTTTTTACTTTCATAATTCTTTATATGAAGAGGTTTATGTTCCAAAATTAGGAGTGACACAAGGGAGGGAACATTTCACCTGAACAGCAACACCAGAAAAGAATGTTGCAAAAAATGCTGGGAGTAAAAGATTGTTCAGACAACTGGAAGAAGCCTGAACTGAATTTGTTAGATGAGTCTAAGGTTGCTGGAGATAACAGAGGAGCACATGTTTCCACTAGAGGAGGATCTGTTACTTTTTGTAGATGAGTTTGGATAGACAGCTATTTAATTTTATTAACTGGACACCAGTGACTGTATTCTCTAGTGCTGCAAATCTAGAGCTTCTTGCCAGAATTCTAGAGCTGACTTGCCAAAAATGACCCATTTCCTCAAAAAACCACCCCCAAAATAGAGTTTTTCCTTGCTTTTAGAAGTAAGTCTATATTAAACAGTAGTCACTGCCAACAGTTCAGTGTTTGGTTCCCACAATAAAAGACATCAGAAGCATAGCAGAAGGGAGTGGGTCCATGGAGGCCATCCTTCCTGAGAGAGGGGTAGATGTGGAGCATGGATTCTGCTAAGAACAGAGAAATACTTCATGCAGCGTTCTACTAGATTCTTCTAAATAAGATTGAAAGCAACGTACGGTTTCACAAAATGTCAGAGGAAATGTACCAGAACTGGAATATCTGCTTCCAGATCTGCAATTTCAAAGTGAGTTTCTTGCAGAATTCATTGGAAACACAGGACAGAAAACCAACTTTCATCACGCAAGGTAGTACTTGAAACTCTAAGAAATCCTTTAAACCTAGAGATGCTGAAGTTGTTTGAATCCTTTATTGAATATAAAGGCTTCAATAACAGCCAAGAAATACATGGCTTTGCTGTAAAAAGGAGCATGGAAATAAAAATGGCAATCTCTTTGCTTTGAAAACCTTTAAAACAGAGCTCAGTTTTACTGTGCATCTTAACGAGTCACATATCTGCAAAACCAAGACCAAAATTTTGTTTAAAAATGGAAAAAGAGATTAAAATCAACAATATCGCAAGGGTCCAAGTGGTACCTGAATGTATATAATGTCATTGAAAAAGTATATTGTACATATGTAAACATGATGCAAAAAGTAAAATAAAGAGGATTTTAAAAAAATAGGTTTGACCAAGTGAAAGCTTTTTTTGAGGTGCTTTTAAAGTGTTCTGCTATTCTTTATGCTATCCTTTATTATTTTCAGCAGGGGAGAGTATAGTTCTCAGGCAACACAAAAGGAATTGGGTTAATAACAGCAGTTATACAGAACACTGGGTATAGCAGAGAATGCTCATCTCGTTATTTTCAGAATGTGCTGTATGTGTCTTACTTGTGGCAAAGCTCAGATCCCTATGAAATAGGCAGGAGGTAAGGCAAAGAGCTTTGTGAGGAATCACCCAGAGTGTGCGAAAGAAGTAGCACTCAGCTACAACTTTCTTCAAAACAACAAATCCCAATCAGTCTTTTTTGTTTGTTTACACAGGAAGGATGCTGCAAAGACAGGATTCTTATTCAGCCAGGTCCTGAGAAATGGAGCAATGGGAAGCGTTACTCTATGTTCTTAGAAATGTTTCTGAAGTCAGTGAGTACAGTCTGTTTCAGAGTTAACATTTCATATTATTTGTTAACTGGACAAGATGCCTTTACCAAAGTACAAGCTTTTTTCATGAGATGTCTCTTTTCTGTCATGCAGATAAGTGTCGATTTCTTAATCTTTTTCCGTCTGACTTTTTTTTAAGATTTCTGGTCCAACATGGACACCCTAAATCTCATGAGGCTGAAATTAACTTTGCTCTGACATGTGCAGAGCAGCAAAAAATTTCCTGATGGACAGTTTTCTGCTGGAATTTCTCCAGTATTTCTGCTAAGCAGCAGGGAGGCCAGCAGTCTGCCTTCCAAGCTGCTTCCTACCTGCTGTCCTGCCTCCCTGCTCCAGACCATACCAGTGTGTGAGCTGACAGGATATGGGAGCAGCCACATCACCTGCAAGCAATCTCCTCAGTCTCCTCCTGAGCTTCCCATTTGGCAGTATGGGCTCCCAGGGCTCCCTAGGAGATCTGAGACCTCATATTCTGAGTCTTCTGTGTTACACTGGGGCCAGATCCCTGTTGTGGGGTCCCCATCAACCCACTTGAAATCCAGGTCCAGAATGAAGAAAACATTCTGGAATTTTTCTGGAGTTTACCAGTCCAAACACCCTCATGGTGTAGGTCTTAGGGGCTGCTTTACTTTCCAGTTCAACACATGCTGGGTGCTGGTTAAAACCCCATAGCTGAATACAAAGGGGTCTCAAACTTTTAAACTGAGAAAAGGACCAGATCAACATTAACTCCTGTTCAGTTGCCCTAATGATAAAAAAATACTTTAAGAAAAAAAAAAAATAAAAAAAGAAGAAAAAACCCAATTACTGCTGTCTTCCAAACTTCAGAGTATCTAGAAACACAATACTCTTATCTGGAAGTAAGGATCTCCATAGGTGAATGGATCTAATATAGGATTTTGTTAGTTGCACTAATGTAAGGAGTTCAATCAACCTTGGCCTGGAGATCGTTCATTAAAAATACAGCCATATTCATACTTGTGTAAATCATCTCCCACATAAGGCCTAAGCTTGCAAAAAGTACCCAAACCTGGAGAAAGCAAATTGTAGTCAAAATACATGGGATCATTGTATTTGCTGCCCTTTACAGTCAGATGCCTTTATGGATCCTTTGTGTCCAAATACAGTAACATGTTTCCTCAGTGTTCAAGCTGTATTCCAATTGGGCTGGCAAACTGTGCATGCAAAATCATTTGGGCACATATATGACAATAATTACAGTTAATATTACTGTGCTGCGGATCTAATTCTTGACTGTTGTAGATCAGCAAAGCTCTAGTGATGACAAATCAAGGGAATTATGCAGATTTATTCCTAAAGCATCAGGCTGTATTTAAAATGATGACAAACTCTGGCAAGCATTTCACTGTGGTATATACCTCAAAGTACTATCGTCTTGACGCAATAATTATTTCTGAGTTATATCATTGCTAATCCTTCAGTGAATTTTGTCCACAGCTGTGGTACTGTAACATAAGAGAATTAATTTTATTCAAAATCTTCTCTATGTTAGCCATTCTACCATGTTCGTCATGAAATATTGCCTACGTAGGAGTTTTACAGGAAAATGGCAGTCATCACCGATACATTTACAAAACCTACAACAACATTTATTTGTGAGACTGACTCAGGCTAATGGAATGTATTTGGCCAAAACTCCAGAAACCACTCCAAACCCATCCCTAAAGAATTCCTTTGAGAATAAATTAGCAGTTGGTTTGTCTCCATATTTTAGAATGACAATGCTCCAATAGCTTCTCCAGCTCAGTTTGGATCTTGGGGTGATTTTACTGTATGAAGAATATTGGCCCAAACTTCAGCATTAACCCTTTCTCACCTGTACTGTCTTGGACTTGAGCAGCAATGTGCAGGGATATATTTGTTGAAGGCAGTGGGCCAGTTTCAATCAGAAAATAAGGGTCTGCATGTGAGCAGAAGCAAAGGAGGTCTTTGGATTCTCATCTGCAGAATGGACTGAGAATACATAAAACTAGTTGAGACTGTGTGCTTTAACTTCTGGGTATGCAAAAGAATGCAAATTTAAATGAGGATACACTTCAGACTTCCAAAGAAATTAAGCTATTGCAACTAACTGAATTACTTGCACAACCATGACATGTATGTGGAAACAGTAGAGCTCTCATCATGGATCAGCTTTGGATTCATCCTTGAAAAGCCTTTCATATAATTTTCTCTCTTTAGGAAAAGTGTTTTGTGACAGGACCCAAACCCAAGGAAGTCAATTAACAACTAGGTGCTTTCAGGGAAGAATAATTATTGTAATCAGACATCCAACATGTTTGTTAAATTTTCAAGGAAATAAAGATGAAGAAAGGTGCTGAGATAATGTTGTAGCTGAGGCCAGATTATTTCAGGTTGCTGGAAGAATGTGCAGTCTGCCTAGCTAAGTACAGAACTTCAATCTACATTTTATTAAAGGAATCCTTCTCCATTTAGGAACTTCATTACACTGGGACAGGTTCTCCCTCTGGGTATTTCCAAGGGCATCTCCTACTCTGCATTGTCTGCATATATAATACAGTCACATTTTTTAGGCAGATTATTTTATTAACCACCTGACACTTAAATGCAAGTTAGAGGTATTGGAACCCATCATCTGTTCTCTTTGGTAAAGGTGCAAATGTGTCTTTGATTAAACATCCCCACTGAAATGGAGACATAAAAGAAAAGCTGGATCACCTCGGGCTTTATGTTTGAGTGTTCCTTGTCTCAGGTCCTGCAGTACCCTTCACCAACATAAGCTACCTGGGGATGCTTCCTTCCCAGTACATGAGGAAAATCAGGTTTTTAGGAATGGGTTTCCCATCAGTTTGCAAGCAGATCAGGAAGCGCTATACAAGATGGTGGACTCAGAGTCATCCAGTCATCTAGAGATGGGACCTGTAGGGATGCATGGACAGTTGCACCACACTGCAACTTTTGCCTGGGATGTGTTCCCAAGTTCCCTTTCCAGGGAAACCAGAAGATAGGAAGATAGAGCTGGTTGTCACCCAGATCTCACTCTCCTATACAGCTGGAACGTGACTGGCATCTGCACGGAGACAGGATTGCAAAAGGGCTCTCAGTGTCAAGAATACAGACTAATGGTAGCACAGACCTGAAGTGGTAATAGACACTGGAAGGACTAGTTTCAGGGTTTTTATTTTCAGACAGGGACATGAAATCACCATAGGCTGCCTTTACACTCAGTGGAAGGATAAACATCTACAGAGAGTGAGCCATCTGACCTATTTCTTACACACCCTCCTGGCACCCAACTATATGATAGCTCTGCCAGTCAATGACCAAAAAGTTTGAACATTTGAGACACATGAATATTTGTCAGGGGACTTGGCTTACTGGGAACTGACAAGATGATCTTTGTCTGAAGCATGCATTTTAGCTTCAACCCGAGGCTGTTGAATGGTTTGCTGGATGCTGCAGGTGTCCAAATCCTTTTGGGTGTAAGCAACAATATGGAGTCCTTGATCCTCTGTTGCTGAGAGCAAGTTTCTCCTCTTTCTTCCCAGACCGCTTCCTCCAAACCGAGATCAATCTATAAAAAGGGAAACTGGACAAAGTGTCACACATCTTCAACCCCAACTGCCTTGAATTTTAAAGAACTCTACCCATAACACAAGGTACTGTTGGCAGATTATTACTACTGTGCTAATTATTTTTTTTATAAGATATAAATGTATTAGCATTAGGTACCTTAAATGTAATCTACAAGGCAGGACAAAAATAGTGTGACTGTTTGTGAAATTAAGTTAATCTGAATGTTCTTTGTCAGTGTGTAAATTTTTTTTGTTACTAGAGCACTCAACATCGATATAGAGGAAAATAATAATTTAATAGACTTTTAAGCATTTAAGAATCCATAGGCTAGTTTCATCTTTAGTAGGATCAGTAAAATGCCTTGTACTGCATTCAGCTACCTCTGTGCAGCAATTCACATGAAGTACTCAGCAGTGGGGAGATTCTCCAGTGTTTCTGATTTTAAATGTTGCTATTTCTCCTGTCTGTCCAGGCAAAGAAGTAGGAAAACTGTGCAAGATAATTGAACAACAGTAACAGTAATGACACTGTCATCTTGAGTAGTTAACAAGTAGTAGAAAGGATGGCAATAAAAAATAAATATTGAATGTATACTCATCTGTACAGGTTTGCAAGAAAAAGCCATGCTGTGGTAGAGTGTGAAATGCTGTTGCTATTGTCCTGAGCTCTCCAGTAAAGCATGGGATGAAATCCTACCTGGAGTTGAGAGAGGTTGCATTGCCTTATTTTAATATTCTTGTCCTATACAGAAAAATATCGTGAAAAAAAAAATTATATTATCCTATGGTCTTCCCCTGATGTCTCTAAAACTCACTGTGCCTTGTCTATGCTGTTGCCATTATCAACTATCTGATAGCTGATAGGTAACAGTAAGTTTATACCTTGTAATAAAAAGCAAAGTAAAAGCTTGTTACTAGTAAAAGCTACCTCTTTAAAAGACATTTAGCATTATAGCTCTGAGATTTCCCTTGGTGACTGTTAAAGCGGGCTGCCTAGTGGCATGCACACTCCTGAATTAGGGGTGAGTGCTGCCTGTACAGTGCAGGAGCCATGCAGAGACGATATCTAAGCTGTCAAGAAATGCTATGGGAGGAATGTCACTATTGCCTCTCAGGGTTAGAGGTGCTAATGTTCCTGCTGGAAAGAGGTGCTTGTCTCTTTTGGTTTGGTTTTGTTGTTTTTGCTTGTTTGTTTGTTTGTTGTTTTGTTTTGTTTTGTTTGGGGTTGTTTCTTTTTTTAACACTGAATTCATAGCTTCACAAAGAACAAGAACGAGTTTCTAAATACCATTATTTAATGTACTGAAACTCCCAGCTGAACCCTCCATCAAATCAGCCATCTTGCACAGTGGCCCTAGAAACAAGGCTAAAGAGGACTTTCTTCCCTTTCCTCCTCCTCAGACCAGAAAAAAGGAATAATCATTCTCAGCACACACAGGAGAGCCAAACAGCATTCATCAAATACAGTCTCGTCTTTGAAGCAGATTCAGGTATTTTCAGCTGGAGGGGAGAAATGAACCCAAGACCAGCACAGCCTTGCAAGGTGTGTTGACCAGGAGATTATCAGATGCAGTAGCATCAAATGAGAAGGAGAAAGCCTCGCTTCCTCTAGAGCAAAGGTACTCATAGCTACACTCTGAAAACACCAACTGATTTAAATTTGAAGGGGGAATATGTGTAGGAATATGTGTATGTTGTCATGGGGGGGCATAATCATGTAGCTGCTTATCACCCAGAACTAGTATGGTGAGGAGTATCCTGATCATGACCAGGGAGAGATGTCTAAATGTCACTTTTACAAATGGCTCAGAAAATCTGTGCAATAACTAAGGAAATGGGAATGTTAGGAATCAAGTTAGCATTCAGATTAGGCGTATTCCATGTTCCTAAATCCTTTTGTGATTTGTACCCTAAATGTAATGACAGTTGACATTTCTTAATTTTAAAGTTTTAAAAAATTATATATATAGCATGTAATTTATATGTACACATATATATATATATATATATATTGCAAGATATATATGTATTTCTTGGCACCCTGAAATTTTTGTCTCCCCATTTCAAATGCTGCTTCAAGTCTCCCTTCTTCTGGGTATCACAAATCTAGTAACTGCGACCCAAGAAATCTTATCCCTTTCTCTACATCTTTGGTTGCTCTGTTTAAGGTCTGTACATGCAGGAGATGCAAAGACAGCTGTTATTTTGTTCCCAAAACATTGGAGACTGGGAACATTGTGAAGAGATACTGCAAAGATTTCTCTCACTGCTCTCATGCTGTTCTTTCTACTTGATTTTTTCTTGCCTTAATCTTCCCTGTACAACAGCTTAAAATTAGAAACACTGTTTTTTCTCCTTGCATAGAAGATATCTTATAAATTCCACTACTGCATGAGGGATCCTTCTTTATATACTACATATATTTTTAGCACAGTAACATAATGATACCACAAGTTATTTAGTTAAAACAGTGAATGTAAAGAAACCAATGTAGGCTCAGTTCTATTGCACCAGATTCCAGGATCTTTTAACCTGAAACATATTTCTCCTTAGCTCTCTCTGTAGGTACCTTCTCAGAGTGATTGATCTCTTCCTAAAATCTTAATTACTCTTAGAGATGCCTACAATTCATCATGGGCAGCATCAAAGTCTGGGATCTAGTACCCTCATGTAAGTGTCTTACATTAGAGGAGGGAATTTAGATTTTAGGTGCCCATGCTGCTAGCTTCTCCAACCAGCATCCTACATCAGTGTGGTATCTCACTAAAACAGATGAGCAGAGGTTTGCATGCAGACCTCGAGCTTTTGCACATGTTGCTGGTAAAATTATGCTACTGTAGATATAACACTAAATGAGAATAAACAAACAACTGCAGAAACATGGTAGGTTTTCTCCCTGTTGGACAGCTAGCCAAATTTTTTCACTGGCATTAATACCAATAGTTCCTTTCTATTCACTGAAATTACTCTCAATTTAGCTTGATATAATTATAAAAGAATCTGTCCTGTTCTCCAGAGTCTCTTCAGATTCAGAGATTTCAGAGGAATCAGGAATTGCCATTAGAATTTTCATACAATTTTCAAAATGATATGCTATGTTCAATCTGATGAAACACTGCATCATTACAGTAGTGGGGAACAACATGACAAAATTACTTCTTACACAGCCCCGCAAATAACTGATTACTCTTATTATTGGGATTTGAAATAATAAAAATGTATCTAAAATTTTGTAGGTAAAACAAATAGAAATGGACAGCTATAATTATTTTATATACTTGAAATATATTAAAAACCTCCAGAGTGAAGAGTTCTATAAACAGATGTTTTAAAAAGAAAAAAATGGAGAAGTTTGCTTATTAACATAGTAGTAGCTGATGTCCTGCAGTTATCCTCTACACATTGGAGTCTGTGAATGTTGCAGCCTACTTACAGGTAGTTTTATCATTGTGCAATTTACATTTAATATTCTAGCGTATTTATATTTTTATCCAGCAAAAGGAAGGTGTGAGCTCAGACTCCAAAGGTGAGAGTTTGTGTTGGTGTGTGCAGGCACACAAGCATCAGAAAAAAGCATTCCTGCTTATTCTAACAGAAATTCAGACTGTTTCAAGATATAGGGCTAAGATCCAGAAAAGCTGGATGCAATTTCTTTGCGCTCTTGCATACTGTTGGGACACTGTGCCCAAAACAGAGATCCTGAGGGTGGTTTGACCAACCTCTGCTTTCAGTTAAAGCTAGTCACTGGTAGCTGTTTGCCAATTTCTGTTTCCACAAATGAGAATCAGCTTGCCTTGACTAACCTGCAGGCAACTCAAATGTGTGTTTCAACCCAGGGTACTCGCTTCCTTTCTGTAAAAGCAAAACATTACTTCTTTAAGGAAATGTATATTGCATATTTTTAGGTTCCAGTGTTACCAAGGACTGTTTTCAAGCATATTTTTAAACATTGCTGCAAAATTTAGGCACTTAACCTGTGTCTAAAATTCAGCTATGCAGTGGACCACATTTAAAGCAAGATCCAGTGTTGCTTGAATACACAAAAGATAGATGTAGCACTTTTGTGGCCCTCCAAATATACACCTACAATAGATACATAAGTCCTCCCCCTCAACGCCTTTAGGGTCACCTGCCATGGAGGCAGTTGATAAAGTAAGTATTTACTTCAAGAAAAAAGTCTTCCCTGTAATTTGGGTACACACTAAGGTCCTAAGTGAGGAGGGAATGGCACCCCTGAGCACAGGGGTGCTCAGTGGCAGGGAGAGCAGTCATGGACAACTTGTACCAGAATCTCTTCTTAGAGAAAGTTGTCACAGTTCCGTTTTTGAGGCTGTCAAATTCAAAATAATTGTTCATTTCAGTTTTGCTCTGCAACAGGAAGAGTTAAAACTGAGTGTAGGAAAACTTTTGATGCCTTTGAAATATTAATTTTATTCATTGAAACACAGAGGCCAATGAAAAGTGTGATGACAGCCTAGAAGGCTGAAAATCTAGCCTACAATGTACAACTACCAGTATTGCATGTGGTGTTCCTTCTTTCTAGAGTGGGTGGAAGAGAAAGGTTAGGCTGGCCTGTGATACTCTCTTATGAGTGCTGTGAGCAGTGGGTCTTATATGCTCCATAACTGTTTATCTTGGGACCTAAAAGAAGATCAGAACAGACTTTAGGAATATTTCTTCTTGGACAAGGAAAAGGAAGATGTAGCAATCCTGCAGCCTTCTTCAAGTTTATGTTTATATTGTCATGCACATATATACAAGGAAAGAAGGAAAACCTCTTTTAAGGCAAACTTCCGTTAGTCATTTCGACACGAAAGAAGCACTGAAGTTCCCTAAACCCAGAGGACCTGTCATCTGAGATACTCCAGGGTGTGCAAGACATTCAGATGGATCTGGCACATATAACAAATGCCATTCTGCAGGAGCAGCTGGAGACAATACCAAAAAGTGTGCCAATAGACATCAGAAAGGTACAATGTCCTTTCCTGGTCACCATCATCCAGCAATTTCTTCCTACCAGTGAAAATCAAACCCAGCATGACCTACCTGGGCTCTATGAACTGCAGACTTCTCCTCAGGTAAAAGGATCTGAAATCTGGCAGTGCTGGGGGCTGATGGGGAGCCAGGATCGGGGGAACCGCAGACATTCAAGGGTATCCTTAGGAAGATTTGCTGTAATTTGCAAAAAGAAGGAATTCTAAATTTGGAAATAGTATGAATGTTATGTCCATGATGTTTATGTGTTATTTAGGCCTTTCCATGTCATGCTCGTTATGTTGCAGAGCTGGAGGATGCTTTGTTTACATAGTCTATGTCAGATGCTTGCCTGAATAGTAATACTGAATTCATATTGAGCTCCTGAAGTCTTTGCATTTCCCACTGCTTTGACACTACCCACCCATCAAGAGTACTAATTAGAGGGAAAATATAGCTCACACCAGTCATTTATTTTTACATAGCACCCCTCGGCACAAACTTCCTAATGTCCTTTTCTGCCATTAAAATCCAATCAACTAAAAGTATTCTTTATTAAGTGGCCCATGAAATAACTTTTTAATTTTAGAACAAAAGGATATGAAGGCTATTGCCTGTTTGAAATACTTCCTAGCAATGTACTCTGGAAAAAGAAGAGGTACATGTATCTTCAACTCACTGGGGAGATCATGAGAAAACAGCCCCTGGAAAGGATGACTGGTGTTTCATTGCCTCAGTACCCACTGTTCATTTCCACTGTGCCTTCTGCACATTTACGATTGCAACTTTGAAAGAAGAAAGTGAAAATAAAAGACCAAAGCAACAATGAGGTGAAGTATATTAAAAGAGAGAGAACAAGGAAACCAGAGAAAATAAATGAGTCTTTGCTGATACCAGGTGCGGTGACAAAATAATTGTTTCAGAAAATGCTCCTGTCAGAAAACCTCTTTGCCACAAAGGAAAGGAGAGTGGGAAGACAACCACAGTAGCAACTGGAATATCTACAGTCTTCCTTGTCAAATAGTCTTGTTTTCACCTGTGCAATATATTCACTTAAATCCTGTTGTGGAAATGTGCAGCACATCAACATCTGGAAACAGTGGTAGGACTTGGCTTGCCATTGCTAGCACATCATGCCAGCACTTCAAAGAGGTGCACTGTCACGTGTGTGGTCACACAGTGTAATAGGACAGCAGCACAGAGACACATTTCCTCTGCCTCTCCTCAAACTGATCCCTGTAAATGCCAGTCTCTTTCCTTAAATCCCCTTGGAAACACTGATTGCAATCTAAAGAGGAGTTCTGTAATGTGAAAATGAGGGTTTTCATGTGTATGCTTGTGGGATCAAAGCCACTCTTGTCCTGGACTGGATGAATTTATCTTGCTTTCTCTTCATGTACTCTGAAGCATTAAAGGCTTTTCGCTGGCCCTGCTATCACTTGCTGGTGTTAATGGAGAGACGTCACTTGGATTTCCAGTTTTTGAGCTGTGTTTCAATAAACAGCACACAAGCCTGCCTGGTACTGGCTCAGTTGCAGAAAGGAGAATACAGCTGAACTGCAGTGCCTGGCTGTACAGCTGCACATGCCAGGCAGCCTGACAAACAAGGTCAATTATTAAAACTAGAAAAGTCCATGTAGACAAGGCCTGCTGTCACAGAATGCAGCAATGGCATTGTAAACGCTGAGCTGAAATGCTGACATAATCTGCTTAAGAATTTTAAGGTAGATTAAAAAGAAAAATACTCTGGCAGACATTTCTTGTGGGTATCTCTGACAACAGGATCCATACAGCTGTTACCACTGCAATAGTCCTGCATCTTTCTTGTTTAACAGCATCCTAGCTAAACTGTTATCTGGAGAGGAAGGAGTCTGTTGTCATCACGCTGGCAACTTATTACATTTTTATAGAAGGAAGGTCTGTGGGACTTGTGTTACTGCAGGGACCGTGTTAATTATGGACCTCCTTTGATCTTCCCTGTTTAGATATTTTATTATTTTACTATCTTTTATTCTTTATTTCAGATAATTCAGATTGTTTTAGTAGTTAACCCAATCCTGTGTAACATTCAGCTACTTCAGGAAAACCTCACATAGCAGAAAAGATAAAAAAAAAAAAAAAATAGAAAGTGACCAAGTGAGATTCCAAAACAGTGTGGCAAAATACTGGTTTTATTTATACATGTTATGTCATGAGCGTTAATGGTGCTACATGAGGCCAGGTGAGGGCGGAGTTTTACCCTGGGTTTGATTCTAAACTAAGAACATGGATTCTGATGCCCTTGTCTTAGACTGGTGAAAGAACATTCACACAAGATATCTGTAGCAGGTCTACAGAACTCAAGCAAATATTCTACTTCATCTGCACATTCTGTATCATACTCAACAAAACTTTTTCTCCCAGTAGAACAAATTACATATGAGGGCTACCAGTTAACTATCACCTGGGACAATGAAGGAATCTAAGGGGAAACCAAGTGGAAAAAAGCTGCTAATGACATTACAGCTGACAGTGGTTATAAACAAATCCGTACGCTGGTATCTGAACTGACGTACAGCTTGGATGCTGAGTGATATCAAATATGCAAGGATCTGCTCTGTCTGCTGCAAACCGGCCTCAAGAGAAGAGATGGCTTTTTGTCAACTCAGTCTTCTTTGATCTTGTGACATGGATCAAGTGAAACTATCCAAACTATTTTTTCCTCTCAAATATTTCACACATTTTGGAGCCAGTTTAGAAGCTAGGCAGCTTTGGCTTTCCTTACCCGCTCAGTTCATACTCTCTCAGCAGACAAACCTTCACCAGTTCGAGCCATCAATTAAACACATCTATCCCTACATACAGCCACTCGCCGGCAACAGCAGCTGCTTCTGCTGGAAGAGTAAAATGTTTCTGACAGAAGAAATGAAGAAAAGCTCCAGCTCTCCTTCCATATCTTGTGTCTGGATAAGGAAGTGTATGTAAGGTGTCTTAGAGGAGAGGCCAGGGCATTGCCCAGCCACACACAGGAGTACAACTAGAAGTGCAAGTGAAGGTTGTGTCTGCCCAGAAACCTTCCTTCAGGATGAGTAATGCATAGAGTGCTGGGTCCAGTCCTGGGCCCTCAAGTGTAAGAACATGGACATACTGAAGCAAGTCCAACAAAGGGCCACAAAGACGGTGAAAGGACTGTAACATCCCTCATAAAAGAAGGGACTGGGACTGTTTACAATGGAGGAGAGAAGGTTCATGTGTATAATGATGGGGGAATAAAGAAGATGGAGCCAAACTCTTCTCAGTGGTATCCTGTGAAAGGCCAAAAGGCAATGGTCACAAACTAAAATATAGGAAATTCTATTTCAACACAGGGAAAAAACTTTTTATTGTGAAGGTGGTCAAGTACAGGATTAGGTTGCCCAGAGAGGTTATGGAGTTTACATCACTGAAGATATTTAAATCCTGACAGGACACAGTCATGGACAACCTTCTTTATCTGGCCTGTCTCTGAGTGAGAGGTTGGACTGGATGGTCTCCAGAGGTTCCTGCCAGTCTCAGCCTTTCTGTGATTCTGTGAAATAGAGCACACTAAATATGCTCAGTGAATCCTACGTGTGGACCCACCTGTTCCAGATACAAATATTTCTCCCTTAACTACACAGATTTAAATGAGACAGACTAGAGTAGCTCCCTCCTCAAGACATGTCCTATGTCTGAGACATCTGAGCCCCTGAAGCTGATCTGTTCTGAGTTCTGCCCAGTGGCAGCAGCCACAAGCAGTGAGTTTTTCCTCTGCAAAAATTTCAAAGGGGCAAGTGGGCTAGAATGAAAAGGACTAATATCACAGTCATGGCCTTGGCACTGGCCCCTGTGCACACCACTCTGCTGCTCTGCATCCCCAGGAAGGCTGCAGACTGCCTGAGGTCTGACCTCCTGAGATGGACAGTGGGCTCCTTCACCATGCAGTGGGTGTGGGCTAGTCACCCCTGCCAGGGAAGAGGTATGGCTCCCCAGTTCTCCCACACCGTGGGCACTCGTCTGTAACTAACCATCCTCCCAGAGAAATACTCCTAAGGATGAACAATTTCCCAGAGATACCTGGGCAGCCCTCTAACTGAAAAGTTGCTGGGCATCAGGTACTTCAGTAGCAACGGAGGGTTAAACGTCTCTAAGAACCTGCTCTCACACCATGATTATGAGCATGGGGGAAAAGAAAGAGAGACACAGTTCAATTTTGCTTTTATTAGATCCTCACCTTTTTTTGCCAGGTTTTTAAAGTCAAGAGCCTTAGAGCAGAAGAGGGAATGAGTCACTGCAATAGCTTCTCATTAAACTAATGACAAACCATATAAACAGAGAGAGCTCACTTGGCTAATGTTCCTACCATCCGCATCGCTAAGCCATAGGAAATTAAACCAGAAAAAAGTCATGTAGCGTGCCTTGGACTGGGTGTTCAATTAACATTAAATTGGAAATGTTAACATTTGATTTGAAAACAACAGTCAGGCATTTGCACCAGGTGCCCTGTAGCTGGATAGGGTAAAAAAGAAGTGAAATCAAATATCAAGCTCTGCTGTTTGCACTTTTGAGTGACTATGTATTGGGTAGTAGCTCTGTTGAACCACATTTCCAAAACCAGGGAGTTCCTTGCTGTTCTCATTCTTTCTTTTTAAAAACTTTCTTTTTAAAAGCAAGTCAATTACCCAGACACCTTCTTGGGCTATGGTAGGTGCTGCATACTTCTGAAAAATACCCTCTCAGTAAAAGCCATTTGCCAGTCTGACTCCATAAAAATCAACATGCCAGACAAAACAAATTCTGAAGGACCCCACATTAAAAGCTTTCTTCAGAGAATATTCCATTTTCAGTAGAGAAGTAGATATGAAAGAACTTCATCCAATTAAAAAATATTAAAAAGGTAGTAAGATATTAATCTGCAGAAAACCTCTTGTAGCCAAACTGTTCTAGGTCTGCAGATTGCAAGAAGAGTAATGTCTTTTGGTACTGAGAAAAAAATACTGAAATTGTTTTTAAAATTGCAAACACTCAGCAGTGTTCAAAACAGACCCATTTTCAGCCATGTTTCCCAAATAATATTTACTAATTTTTTTTAAATTGAAAATTTTAACTGAAATGAATGAAAAATGTAACCACTATTTTGAAACTTTTTGGTAACATTTTCGTTTCAATGGGGATAGGCAGTTCCTGATATGCTTGCCAAAAATGTGGATCTAACAGTATTAATGCCAACTAGCTTTTAAACAAAAAATCAAAGATCAAGTTTTTTGAGCAACAACTCCATGTAACTGCATAAGATCTCAGTCCATTCTTCCTCATAATTTTAAGTTTTGGAGCAATTTGTGTTGAAGTATCTGTTAGAGCTTTGTCAAAAAACTCCCGCAACAACATAGCTTTTTGTCTCATAAATACCTTAAAAAGTATCTGAAGCTACTTCAGGTCAACGGTTAATGTAAAGGAAACGAGGAAATATGCTTCTTTCATTTTGTCTTCTTTGTTTAAAGGCCAAGGTTTAACAGAGAAAGAAGAATAATTTAGAATTTTAACTATGTTTGTAACAGGCAATCAGGAGCACTCCTCTACACAAAGATCATTAACAACAGAAAACACAAAGAGCAGGATGTTAAAAACACTCAAAACTGTCTAGAAATGTAAGGCTGACAGAAAAACAGCCCAACAAATTAAATTACACAAACACTGTATGTGAACAGTCAAAAAAATTGGTCCATTACAAATTGCACAGCATTTCTATACGATAAAACATGAGAGGAGAGCTGACCAGTCATTTATTCCTGGCAATCCTCAGCATGCAGTAGAAGTACAAGTAGAAGAATGACTTTTACACTAAGTAACCCTCACTAATAAACAAGGCCATTATCCCGGCAATGCAAAAAATAATTACAAATAGTTGAAATTGGGTGGGTGGCTGGGTGGGGGGTTGCCCATAGACTGTAATGAAGATATTTTTGAGCCTGGAGGTACAAGTAATTTTCTCTACTCATTTCTAGACAGACTTGTTTCAAAAGTGGTAGCTAAGAATAAAAGGACAACATTATTATTAAATGCCATCAAGCTGAAAGACACTTCTTTTTTAAGATGCAAATAAACTCTTAATGTCACAGATGATGACCCCTGCTATTTTCAGTTCTTTGCCAAACTTGAATGTTTTAGGCCAACAGTTTTCACAAGAAGCAACTGCCTTAGTTTGAAAATGTTTGTTTAAGCTCTATCTAATGCTATTCAGTGTTTTATGAGGGAGCGATTAAGGAAAAATAGGTCTTATTTTGCTCATCACAACCCTTACAGTGTTTTTATTTAAGAAACTGGAGCACCTCCATGAGACACAACCGAGATGACACTCATCTGTGTAGACTTAGTGTCACAGCTGTTCTTTGTGCAACGCCTGTGCAAGTTTATTGCCATCTCAGCTTCAGTTTCAGCTAAGGCTGATGTGTTCAATGCATTCTTTGCTTCAGTCTTCACTATTTATGTCTCCCAGACCTCCATGCTCAGTGAAAGGGACATTTATAGGAGGAAAAGGATGCAGATGAGTCAGGGACTACTTGAGAGAACATGAACATTAGAAGTCCCTGTGCTGATAAGCTGAATCCAAGCATGAAGAGAGAGCAGTCTAATGTCCTTGAAAGGCTTTTCTCTATCATATTTGAAAGATAGTGCAAACTGGAGGACATGTCCTACACCTGAAGAATGGTACCCATCTTTAAAGAAGGCCAAAAGGAAAAACAAGCTAATTAGCCTCACCGTAGTCCATGGGGAAATCATGGAACAAATCCTTAGAGCACATTCCTGGTCACAAAAGTGAGAAAAATGTGATAGGGAGTATAGTCAGCATGGATTTACCATGCATAAATCATGCATAATCATTCCTGTCCCACCTGATATATTTCTGTGATAAAATGGCTAGATTCATGGATTAGAGGAGAGGAACGAGTATCATTTACCCTGATTTTAGCAAGGTTTTTGACAGTATCCCACAGTATTTTAGTATCCAGTTAAGACATACGTTTTAGATGAGAGGGCAGATAGATGGGTATAAAAATGGTTGGATGGTCAGGATCAGAGGGCCCCAAATAATGTGTTATACTCCACCTGGATAAGAGAACATAAACTGCTGACACCAGCCTTTTGAACTAACCCAGCCTTACTTATGCATATGTATATCTGTATTATGTAATCCAGTGAATATCTATATCCACACTCTATAAGTTTTTGGTAAAATGTGCTGTTGGGGTGCAAGCTTTGTGGAGAAATCCCCTTGCACCCCAGTGCCGGAATAAACATACCTACTTTATAACTCTCTTTGAGTTGTAGAGCCTATTTCCGCACATCAGTGTCTATACATAATCCTTACATTGATTCTTCAATCAAAATATATCTAGTGGACTTGCAGGCCTGAGATGGTTCTTGGTTGAAATTTAATACCATTTCACAGATGACTTTTAAGAAGAAAAAGTATGATCAAGCTAATTAATCATAGGTGATATAGTGGGTAAGGAAAAAAAAAAAAGTAGCATAAATGGATTTCACATGAATCTGTCCAGATGTAAATCCCAACAGTATAAATACAGAGAAGCCAGGAGATCACCAAATGAGGTAGTTCATCACACAACACTCACTTGTCACCATATTGAATGCAGATGTGGACTTCATGTTAGAATAGGGTAAGAAGCTCTTTTCATATTTTCTCAGTTTTGGAGTATTTTAAATTGCTCTACCAAACTGGGACAAAACTCAAGAATCTCAAAGACACCAAAATGAAACAAACAAACAAACCCTCTCCCCAACAGATATAGCTTTAGAGCAGTGGAAATGTTTAGTTTTATATGTTGCTATTTTTCATTAAAAATCTTACTTTTCACTCTAGTTACATTTCAGAAGGAAAGTATTTCTAAAATGAAAAAGTAGAGCATTTCATTTTGAAGATACTGGAACAAGATATTAAACAAATGTCAAATCTTTTTGACTTGGAAAAAAATACTGAAAGCAATCCTTTGTCATAAAAGCCTAGTTTTGACAAATTGGCATTTTCAAACTTAAAAAAAGATTTTTTTTGTAAATCACATTCAGATCCACACATCTCCAGGATGCATTGAAATGAACTGATTCTTGTGTGATTATGTGTGTGCATTAGGAAAGAAACCAGACATGGGATGACAACGAGATGGCCTCCTATGATCTTTGGACTTCTAAATGTGAAAAGTAAAAAAAATGAAGACCAGAAAAAAGAGGTCTCACATTGTAGTATCATAGAATCATAAAATCATAGAATGATTTAGGTTGGAAGGGACCTTAAAGATCATCCAGTTCCAACCCCTGCCATGGGCAGGGACACCTTCCACTAGACCAGGTTGCTCAAAGCCCCGTCCAACCTGGCCTTGAACACTCCAGGGAGGGGGCAGCCACAGCTTCTCTGGGCAACCCATTCCAGTGCCTCACCACCCTCACAGTGAAGAATTTCTTCCTTATGTCTAATCTAAATCTACCCTCTTTCAGTTTAAAACAGTAGTTAATCCTCATCCTATCACAACACTCCCTGATGGAGAGTTCCTCCCCTTCTTTAGGGCCCCTTTTAGTACTGCAGGCCCCCTTTAAGTACTGGAAGGCCTCTATAAGGTCTCCCCGAAGCCTTCTCTTCTCCAGGATGAATAACTCCAACTCTCTCAACCTGTCCTCATAAGGGAGGTGCTCCAGCTCCCTGATCACCTTTGTGGTCCTCCTCTGGACCTGCTCCAACAGGTCTATGCCCATATGTTAGGGACCCCAGAGATGAACACAGTACTCCAGTAATCCATATCCCTTACAGAGAGTTTTTCTTCTTGATTCTGGCTGGAATACACAGAGATGACTACCAGAAAATAATTGTCTGTGTTATCCCCATTACTTTTTTGATATATATATATATATTCAATTGCACATCTATTAGTAGGTGTAATTCATTTGTGGAAGGTGATATCACAACTTGAAAAATTATGAACTGAGAGCTTAATCAGCCATCTAAGTACTTGTGAATGTAATTTGTAAGTATAATGAGTTATTTTTTTCTCCTTACTTACACCTTTATGCCCCAAATAATTGCAGTGATAAAGTGGAAATGGGAGCTGCATGTGGCCCTGTATTCCATGTGTCAGCGAGCCATATCAGATTGCACAAGTGCCTGGATTAACTACCTCAGAGTGGGCTGACTTCTGCCTCGTGCTGTTTGGTAGAACGTTGAACATCTTAGTGAAATAGTGGCTGGATTGTTTTTGAAAAGGAAACCTGGGGCCAAAAATTCTGCCAAATTTTCCACCCTCCTGACCATGGCTCTCTAAGAAAGAGGTCAAAATATCCCTAACACAAATTTTAGAGTAGCTAAATATAATGTTGAGATGGTTTCACAATCACTTCTTTGTCGGAGCTCAGTGAGACTCTCTGTGCTCCAGTCCCACTGAATTCTGGTGTATCCCAAGGTAGATGTGTTTCCTCAGCAATGATGAGAAAGGACTCAGGTAAGTCAAACCATGCCCAGGACACCCCTTCCTCCCCTGAGCCACAGAGTACTTGGGTCTTTGCTGTTCTCTTTCTATACAGGCAGTTTATAAAATTGGACTACCCAGGAAAATTGGGTGTCAGTGGCTATTTGCAGGAGAGCTGAGCACGTACACGACCAGTGTGATCAAGCAATGCCCGTTTATTACAACTAAGAAAGCCCTTTTATAATGTTCTCCCTCACACTTGAGTAACATGCAGTACAAGTCCTCAAGATTGGACAGTTAACTTAGCCCGTGCTTTAAACCTTCTTATGATTGGATAAAAGGTGCCCCATCAGCCTTGCCAGGCTTCCTGCCTTGTGGAACTTCCTCTTCCATCCCAACCCCTTCCGGGGGTTGTTTGTCTCATCAAGTTTCTCCCCCCTCATTCAGGGTCACGTCTTTATTGCATTCTTGCTCGGCTGAGGCTCTTATCAGTCTTGTTCTCACGCAGGATTGCTCACATGTCCATTCTCTTGCAGAAAGCCCTCTAGAATCCCAACAGCTATTGTACTTCATACTTTCCTCTTTCTGCAGATGGAAATTTCTTATCACTCTGGAGCACAAAATGTCAGGCAGGGCAGTGTGCTATCAGACTTGGCAGGCTGAAGCAGTTGAGGATGTCTTGTCATATGCCACTTCAGACAAGAGAGAAATGGCACACAATGGAGCTGTTAAAAGGTAATTTTCACATAAAGAACTCAGGAAAATAAATTTGGCTGACAACAAATGGATTGGAGGTAGAAGGGAACACCAGTCAGTCACCACAGACACATTATCTTCCAGGAAAATACAGCTGAAGAGAAGGAGGGGATGGAGGACCAGAGCATACTGATTGCAGAGCAGATGGCTCCAGCAGTGCAAGGGCAGTGATATCCAGTCATCAGTTGTGTCACAGAAGGAGAATTTACAAGGTATTTTTAAAGCATGCCTTCACATTTATTTGTCCCAGTCATGTGATAAAATAAGAATAAACTTTCTTTACTATGATGTTTTGTTGTAATTTATCTATGTGCTTATACAGCACAGCTGACAGCTCCATAAACAATGTTCTGTGGCCAACTGCAGCAATGGTGAAGCTGTAAAATGTCTGCCAAAGCAACAGGTGAATAACATTTTTAAAACTACTAAATCTTTTCTGTTGAGTTTAAGTTCAGAACAGATTTCTTCTCATTGTGTTGTTCTTATATCCACTATCTTTATCACTGTGACATATAGATGTTATCACAGAATAAAGGATGTCCCTTGCCCCCACATAAGGTCATGATTTAAATTTAAGACAAGAGATCATTTATAACACCAGAAAGGTTAAGAAAGGTCTTCAAAGAAATAAATGCTAATTGGCAAGATGGTATATCAGATTGCCAAATTAGAAGGAGTATTTCCAAAGTTAGAAGGAGTATTCTGAATGACAGCAAGATATAGAAGATGTTCATGGCATTATCTTTCCAGCATGAGTAAGAATGTGAGAGAGACATCTCAAACGCATTTGAAATTCAGCAAGCAGAAGTTTGGAAACTGTAGAGCAATGAAAGAAAGCAGTGGCCTTTGAGGAACTGAATGACAGGTGACAGGTAGAGTAGGGACTGGCCATGAAAGGCTTTGAAAATAGAGGTGTCACTTAAATTTAGTGAGATAGAGGAGCCGGATGCGAAGACATAGAAAATAAGAGCTAAGTGGTAGCACTCTGAACAGATAAGGGGAAAAGTATTTATCAAAGCCAGAGGAAAAGATGTTGCAACAAGTAAGATGAGGTGATGATGAGAACTGTAAAAGAGTTTTAGCTGTGTGCATGGACTCTAAGCATGACATTTATGCAGTGCTGTTCAGGGAGAACTTCAGGATGTCAGGAGATGCAGAGAAGCTACAGGTGACTTTGATGCCCAGACTAAGGACCCAGGAATGGGCACTACATGAAGGAACTAATCCCAGAAGGAGCAGGGAGTGATAAAGCACTATGGTAAGTATAGGTGATAGCTGGACATCCATGAGGAGGTATCAGAGAAACATGCTGAGATCTTAGTGTGCAGCAGTAGAGGAAGACTGGTTAGAGACCTGGGCTGTCTTGCTGGGGACTGGAAGAAGATCCAAGTCACTGCAACCAGAGCAAGACATGTTTTTCCAAAGAGTAACATGATCAGTGATGTCAAAGCAGACAACAGGTCAGAAAGGATATTCCTGTATCACAGGTACCAAGTCTCTCTGTGAGGAGTTGCTGAATGATTAGATGTGAGTGAGAGCTTAAGGAAACCGTGTAAAAATTGGAAACC
The DNA here is from genome assembly GCF_965140245.1 of Athene noctua. Taxonomy (NCBI): domain Eukaryota; kingdom Metazoa; phylum Chordata; class Aves; order Strigiformes; family Strigidae; genus Athene; species Athene noctua. The sequence goes on along the minus strand of NC_134037.1, from coordinate 233,934,822 downwards.
ACCTTCACAAGTTGCAATCAAAATGGAGGAGTGAAGTTCTTGCCAAGGGGTAGGGTGAGGGGCAGTAGTCAGAAGAGGCAAGTGAAGTCAAAAGGAATGTTTTAAGATGGATAAGGTGGAAATTTTTCTGCATAGTGTGGAAATAAGTCCAGGGAAGAGTGAGCAGAAAGGAGAAGTATAAATGAAAGGATAAGAAGAGTTCTGGGAAGACAAGCAAGGGCTTGCCAGAAGTGAATGTTAGCATTGCTTTAGGTACTCTATTCTGTCTCAGTAACTAATTACTCATGGGTTTGTGAGCTGTTTAACTTGACTGTTGTCCCGTTTTCCCCCTGCAGAGCAGAATCATAAAAGTTTTAAAAAAAAAGTGAATGGAGAGTGTTGCTAATCCTTCATTCTGATACAAAGGGAAGGAGTAATGATGGAAGAAGATTGTAGGGGATGGTAGAATCAGTAGATTTGCTTGCTTGTCACAATTTGAAGGCCATCCATGATGCTGGACTTCTAGAAGATTAGATCCAATATTGGAAAACTGAATTGTTAAAGTGACACTTTAAACAGTGCACAATGGAGATGACAATGTTTTCTGTGAGCAGAGTACCATCACTCTGATGTTGGCTTTATAAAAATAAAATATTTGGAGAAAGAAATTATGTGGTCTTGGATCAATGACTATGGATTCCAAATGATATAAAGGCATAGCTCTTTTACTCTTGAAGACTCAGTGCTGCTATAATAAATTCAGTGGGTGATTTACCATCGATTTCCAAAAAAATTCTTCCTTATGATATGAAGCTATGTCTTCATTTTACCAGATGAGATGGAAGATAGAGAGATGCAAACAACAATAATGATCAATCTCTTTCAAGTTGGGGTGAGCTTCCACTCCATGCTGATCTCTGTATCACCAGCTCTGGGTCCCTGTCTAAATGGGATACTGCCAAAGTAGTCTCTCACATCTTTTGAACTGTAGCCAGGAAATTTCTCTAGTGTTCTACAACAACCATCAGATATAAGAAAATTAGAAACACCAGATCTAATTTCAAAAATGCTCTGGAGGTGTTTGTTTGCATTATTGTTACTGATTGTGAAGCACTGTCCATAGACTCTGCTCTGGAAAAGACACACAGTAAGTCACAGAATCATAGGATCACGCCATATTTCAGGTTTGAAGGGACCACTGGAGGTCTTCCAGTCATCACCTAGAATAAGTCATAGTGCTGAAACCAACATGACTTCTCCCATCAGAGTCAGCAAGTACAGGACCAATGGCATCTTCTCTGAATTGCTATGATCTACTATGTGTTTTGACCTGTTGTTTAGATAACTTCCAAATTCTTAAAAGTAATGTTTTTGAAAGCTACCTTAGGAAGTAACATGCTGCCTCAGATAACCCACAGAATATCAGAGGTAGAAGCAAAGGCAATCAGAGACAGGAGACAGACATGTTTGTGGAGGGACATGGAGAACAGGTCATGGGAGAACAACTGTAAAAAAACAGTTCAGGAAGAGAAGTCTAGGGATAAATGTCCCTCTGTTATCCACTTATATGTTTAATCTTCATTGGTTTTGAACCACATTTATTTATGGGTAATATTTTGGTATATTCTGGTATATTTTGTTTGCTAAGTGGTAGGTAGAGAAAGCAGAGAGATATATGTGTGTTCATTGGAATTGCTTTGTAAATGCAACTGTGAGGACTTTGAGAGAGAAGCAACCAGTATTTGAAAGAAAGTGAGACTGTGGGAACAAAGTGGGTGCAGTCAAATTGCAAGATGCACAAGCAATGACAGATAAGGCAGGCCATATGGGGAGCTGGAACCAGGCAGATAACAGAACACATCGATTTTTGGGGGCCTCCAAGTCTCTAGGGCCTATGTGTGGGCAACTGAGCAGAGCACCTTCTATCTGCAAAAACGAGGGGAATTTGGATCTTTCCTTTTGGAATAAAAATCTGCATTTTGAAATTATATTTTTTTTTTTCTCTATTAATTTTCTCTGTCCTTTGCTAGAAAGAAATTGGAGTTTTCTCCTTTCACAGACTGTGCTGGTCATCAAGCTACAGAGCTAAGGGCTAAAACAGAAAATGATGTTTGTCATTTCAGCACAGGATTCTTCTTAAAGTTTAGACACTTAATTGGCACATTTGGAGTATCAGTTATCTCATCCTCAGACATGCCCACTCACTAGGTAGCTCTGTTAGTGTTTATTCCTATCACTTGATCGTAAGAGGAGCATATGCAGACACCCACCCTATATATGCTTATATTGGAGCAGAAGGATTAAACCTGTGATTGGGATTCCTTTTTTCCATCCATAGATATCTATGGCAGACATATTTATTTCTGAATTAATATCATTAGACACCCTTTATGCTCACTGGGAAGAAATAAAGACACAATTTATTTGACCTATTTTGGTCTAATCCCATTTGAATAAGATAAATTGTGTCCTAGAGGTGCCTATTAAGGGAGCTTATGGTGACAAGCTCAGATATAAATGTCCCTATTCTGGATATCTTGAAGTGCCACCATTTAAATGTGTAAATAAATCTACCCTGTGGACAGATTTCAGAGACTTATTAGGTCATTGTCAAGATCTGCTTTATTCCCACAGCCTGGATAGTATAAAGGGCATAGTGATCACATGTATGTTTCTCACCATGGGCTGACGTTGGCATAGCTAACTTCTCAGGCTTCCCTCCGCGCCTCCCTATGGCAGGCCTGGCTCAGAAGAGGGAAGATGGGTGAGCACAAGGCACAGTGTCTATAGGCAGGGCCAGCTGCTGCAGGAAGGTAAATTGTGACCACGACCCTGATTCCCAAAGGATTTGATTAACATTTGCAGGATGCTCACTGTTCACTCCCACAGCCCTGTCAGTAGTTCTTATTAGCTGAATGGGAATTGCTGTCCCACCATGGGTGGCATTTAGTGTGCCTGGGACAGTGGGGCAATGGAAGGTCTCTGGCTTGGGAGAGACGAGAAAGGAAACAGGCATATCCTAACACAGCTCCACTGTTTTTGTAGCTGCTGAGGGGCAGAAACCTCTAGCATAGCAGTAGTAGTGATCATCCTTCACGTTCTTTTTCTCAAATCAATTACCATTTGTGCCTACAAGGCAAAATTAACAACTCCAACTGCCAGTAGATGCAAGCTGGAGAAAGGATGAACACATTAAAATTTTAAGACCTAAGGCTGAAACGGAGAATTTAAGCCAAATTTAGGAGCTCTTATCTCTGCCTCACATGGGACATAGATATTGATCTGGGTTTCCTTTCTGTGTCTTTGCCCCTTATTTAATTGTATGCCTTCTCCAGTCAGAAAACAGGAGTGGTCTTTTATGAAAGGACTTGTCTGGAGCATAAGGAAGCACTTTGGGAAAAGCAGAGATTTTAGAGAGCTAATGGTAGCATTTGTCATGGAACTGTCCAGGGAACAGCTCATTAATTGAAGTAAAGTGCACACTCTTAGTGGTATATTTGTATAGCTAAATGATAGTAATCAAGTCCTACTTAATTGCTTTGTAATTTTTGCTGCTGGATTTATTGGATATGTGTTTGAAAGGGAGTCATTAACTATGAGAAAAAAAAAGCACCATCGAGCTCTTTCCACTTTGAGATAAGAAAAGCCAATATGTAATACCTCTTGGTGCTTCTCACTATTTCCGCGTAATAATTTTACATGCTATTACCTCTATCTAGCAATCACAGATTTCAAATTAATTTCCTCAAATTCACACTTAGCAGAAAGCCTGCTTTGTATCTAGGTGGATCAGTCCCCTCCACTGGGTCCCTGTTCATGCTTGGGAGCAAGGCAAGAACAAGTTGTAGGTTTCAGCTGCAAAGGGGAGCCAGCTTCTTTTTGTCAACTGCTAATTGACAGTGTTAATTAAACTGCACCCTTATAGGGTGATCTCACCGCAGATTAGGCCAACCTAAATGTGGGCTGCCCTCCACAGCCTCAGTCACCCTTCTTTAAGCCTGTCTCCCCCACATTTCTTACTACACTATGAACTGCAGGAGTACCAGTTCTGCTGCATGTGAGATGATGGGGACAGGGAGAAAAGGGAGAGACTGGAAAATGGGTTGACAGTAGACCAGAGTCATAGAATCATTTAGGGTGGAAAAGACCCTGAAGATCATTGAGTCCAACCATTAACCACAGTGTTTCCGCCTGGTTTTGAAACAGTGACCTTTTGTGTGTTAGGTGAATGTGAAAAGAACTACACTACAGAAACTACAGCTAAAAGGGTTAAATTGCAGTGAAAGATTGCTTCTGGGTAATCTGAGGGTTGTGCTCTGATTTGGAGACATGCACAATGGGACATTATTACCAAGGTGCTGAAGAGCTTTCTTCTGAGACATTTGATTTTTCTGTCTCCAGCTCTGAGGTTTGGGGTGGGAGGTTTTCTCTCTGAGGACCTTTCTGTATAGAAAAATGTAAAAACGGCCAAATTTGTTTTCATCATAATTAGAAATATTATTAGAGCTTAAACAAAACCTGAAATTACAAATACAGTTAGTGTTGCTCTTCCCATTATTTTCCATTTTTCTCATGATTTAAAAAATAATGGTCCAAGTGTTAAGAAAGCAAGTTGCAGTTTGTTTAGCCTCACCTTCCCAAACCTGTTACTGACCCCTAGCCCTATTCCTCTAACTTTTCTCTTTCTCTCCTAAATTACTTAACGTCTAAGCAGCAAAATGTGCAGACTTCACTGTGAATCTTTCCCAGGTCACCCTGTGCACAGGGGATTTATGTGCATTGCAGATTGCCGTGCTGTGTCGGGGTACCCTCACTAACCTGAATTAGTTAGCTCAAGTACTGGAGATGTGTGTCTGCACGGCAGAGGACAAACTGTTCTCACTGGTCACACAACATCCACATTGTTGCAGTCAGCTATTAATAACTGTAATTAGCAATACTAACTTTTATTTATCCTTCAAAGAGTTTTAGGAGTGAGGGAGAGGAAGTTGGCAGGACGAGTCCATAGGTACAGCTAGGAAAACTTCTGGAAACTGCTTGGGAGGGGAGGCTTGCTGGATTTTGCAGTTGGCTTTCCCGAACCCTTGGTTCATTACATTAAAAAGAAACTCGGAGAGAAAGCAGCTTTTCCAGCTCAGTGGCTGCTTTGGAGAAGATAAACATGACTTTCAGCTCTCATTTTAGTTCCCAAAGAACATAGAAGAGCCTAAGGGTTGCCATGGGAAAAGAAGAGATGACAGATGACTCCCCTGTCACCAGGGCAAGTATGAGACTGAAGGAAAAAACTCAAAACAACCCACATAATTTATCCCTATGCATTTGTCCCTCAGCAACATCATTCTATTTCAGCAGAAGGTGGGGATTTTTTAGCTTTCAATACTCATGAAATTAAGGATCCAAGTAGACCTTTTTCAGATAAACTCATCTGAAAGTGGCTATTGGTGCACAAGCACTTGATGGAGCTTCTGGGGACACATAAGTAACCTAACAAGAAAAGTTCTGTGCTAGAAAAAGGAATGGCACAATGAATAGGGTTGAGTACTGCCCACAGAGGTATACATAAGCCTGCCAGCTCTCCTTTATTTACAAGGAGCATTTCCACTCTCCCTGGTGGAAGAATATTTGCAGACATTTCACTAAAATGTTCTCGTAGGCTGCTTTCATTGTTTTCATTAGTGAAGTTGTAAATAGGCAGTGGGTACCTTTAGCACAATGGTGGTACATTTCCCCAGAGTACAAAGCACTTGGCTGAAGCTATAGTGTAGACCAAAACCTTTCAACATACCCCTTTCTTTGCAATAACTATATCCTAATGTGCATTTATTGCAAAAACTCTCTTTCCTACATTGATATTGAATCACTGGATTATATAAGCCAAAAAGATCCTGAGATTGTATACTTGAATTAAAGAAAGAGTTCTATTATTTAGCTTATCTTTGCTATCTCTGATCCTGAAGAAAAACAGCTTCTCATTACTAGAGTATATAATATCTGCTTCACTTAACTATTCGTGATTTAGTAAGGTGAAGTCAGCCAAAGATGAGAAGCTCTGCTTTGTAGCACTGCACGAGATGGCACACAAGGTATAAGTAACTGACACCATAAGAACAGGGTAATTGCTCACTTACTAAACTCCACTTATATTTTAGGGGGGTCTTCAAAAAAGGTAGAACCTAATTCATTCACATTACCAGTGTTCACCAGTGATTTAGGTTATTTATATGTATTTTCATTTAAAAATTACAGAGATTACAACATTGTAGCCATCACAGCTTCCAAATACAAGAGGAAAAAATTTCAAGGAGATTAATATTTATATTACAGCAGCTAAGCAATCTGGAAAGGACAGTCTTTCAGGCGTACAGGCTTTTATTCAAGCAAGCTGTGCAAAACTCGTATTCCCAAAAGCCTTTCTGTTTTTTACAGCTGGTATTGATTGGTCTGAGATATTATTACACCTTACCAACCAAGGAATAAATGAAGAACCAGAATTTCTGGAAGGTACGAGTACTTAGGGTAATTTCCTTCAGGAACAAAGCTAATACGTTGGCCAGGGAACCGATGAAACATAGCCTTCAAATAGTCCCATTTAAAAACTTTCTTATCAAGGTGGAAAGGTTGATATGAGCACCAAGAAAAGGTCTTGAGAGTACTAGAAATAGTCTTGAGGAGCTAGAGCTCCTCTCCTCATTCACCTTGCCCTTGCAAGCTCTCAGGTTTGATGAATAACCAACATCCCACAAGAGCCAATGGCATGCAGTGCCTTGTGGCATCTGCAGGACAAGCCAAGTTCATTTTTTCTCATCCAAGCTGGAGGAGCAGAAGTTCATCCTGTGAGAACAAGAAGCCCGCAGAGGGGATGGCAGAAAAAGTTAATGGGAAATGGGTAAGTTCAGGAGAGGCTGAAGTTCAGGATGAAGTTCAGGAGAGCCACAGGAGATTCACTGTAGAGTACTTCCAATGAAAATAAGAGTACAAATAGCTTATGCTTGGAAAGCTGCAGACAAAACAGCTCTAAGACTTGCTTTTTTTTCAACTTGATAATTTTTGTGAGCTGATAGTCAAGGGTGCCCAAAGCAACAGGGGCCTGTGGCCAGGTGTTACCTGTCTTTGAAACTCAGCAGGTAAAATTCTGGTACAACAAATTTGGTATAACTGTTTTCTGTGACTGATGAACATGCAAATAAGATAATTATAAGGCAATCAAAACCAATGAAGTACAAACTTTGAAATTCACCCTTCATACTTTTTTAACGTTTGAAGAAAGCAGAAACTTTTAAAGAATATTAGAAGAAAAAGACTTAGAAAATCAACTCCTACAGTATGTTAATCTCTCCTGACTCCCCAGCAGGTACAGCAATTTAAATACAGGTCTAGTCACTGTGATCACCGAAAATGTGGGTGGGAAAAGGGACTGCTATGAACGCGTAGAAATGTGATTCTTATCCTTGCAGTAATGGCTTCATTAGGTTTGTTCAACAACTAAGTCATTTCACATTGGTCTTTTGCAGTGTTGGTGTTTATTCAAAGCCATACGAGTACTGCTGCAGCTGCAGAGTACCAGCCCCTTGCCCTTGCAGAGCTGCTTTTCTAAATGCTCACCCCTGCTCTCTGGGCTTACACATTCTCTGCTACTATGTGTTAATTCTGGGGAAGTACCATTTGCTTCATGCTACACCTGGACCACTTTGCTACTTCTGGATCGTCTCCGAGCACATGCCATAGTAAGTCAATGCCACCTGTCTTTTCTCCCTGCTGTTGCTTGTCCATGTCTAGAGATACACACATCCCAGCCCCCAGAGGTCTGTCACTATGAAATTCCCAAAATGAAAGCTTTCTAGCAGCTCCTGGCACTCTCCTTCATCACTGGAGCTGTCACTGTTTTGCCCCAGGGTGTGTGTGGTTTTATTCACATGCCATATTTCCGATTTGGAGTCTGAGCAAAATAAAGAGCAGGGTCCCACCCCCTTGCAGAGGAAGGGCAGATAGGTAAAGAAAGGAAGAAGCTGAAGGACGTGAGATAAGGCTTGCACAACTAGAGCAAAACTCACAGTTCTGTGAAAAGCAGAACAAATTAAAACTGAGCTTATTGAGGATTTACATTTTGAGGAAAGTATTCCTGTGTGGATGCTCTGGTTTTTAATCAGAGCTGAATTCACCCAGCAATCCTTCTCTTTCTGAAATCTTTAAAAGTACCTCTTCACTTAGCTGCTTATTTTCATGAGATATTGCGAAATTTAATATCCTCTGGAACTCCACTTATCTTTCCCATGTGGCTGAAATTAGCCAATTCCTTCAAAACATATTACTCAGGAAAAGGCAGACATATGCTGAGAACCCTATTATGTATGCTGCACTTTCCAAGGAAATTGGGCTAAAAATGAATCACTCTTTGCTGCATTTGAATATTTTCCTATAAGAAATCTGGACCATGATGTTTCAAAGTTCTCCTCTTGCCCAAAGACAAGGGTGTGCAAAGGGGTACGAAAGTTTTTCAAAAGCTCAGTACAACAGCTATGGAGCGTGTGTCCCACACGAGGCAGCGCTCAGGGAGGGACTACACCACCTTTCTCTAAGACTCTTACCCATCTCACAGATGTGTGCCACGGCTCAAACCTACTCTCTTTGTATGGCCCATCGAGAACACACCTCTGCTCTTATATACAGCAAGTGTGAAACACGAACACTGACTTTCCCCACATCTGACTGTGGTTAGCATGACTCATCTGGTCCTTACAGTGCCCTGCATGGTTTTATGCTCCTGTGTAGCTTATGAATGGTCCATATCTTTCTTGATTTAGTTCAGAACTGGGCTAGTGATGTAGAAATGAAAGAACTGGCATACGTTTACTTTTGAACATTGGTAGCGATTCTTTCTGTGTGGAGGATTTCTGATAGTAAAAAGTCTTACAACATACCAAGAGGCCTGGCTGGAGCATGCTTAGTTTCATAAATCTCTGAGAGCTAAAATATTGAGGTATTTTGGATAAATTAATTCTCCTAAGAACTGGCTTGGAATTTATTCCAAGTATAAGGACTTCCAAGAATTTATTCCAGGAATAAACTTCTCAGTCATATCCAGTAAGAAGAAACTAACTTGTCCCCTTAGAAACCATCATTACTATATAGGGCAGGGAAAATCAGTAAGTCTCTCATGTCCACCCTAAAGACCTGTCTGGTTTTAAACAACAGTATTGTGCTTTCTGTATTCTAAGAAGTTACATATTTTGGGACATCTCATTTGTCTTTGAACACATGAATAGGAGTCTCCACAAAAGTTCAATATATCTTTGTAGTAAAGTTCAAACCTGGTTTATTATGTTTCAGAGAGGATGCCACTCCCTACTAGTAATATGATTCGTACTGTTTGCGTGGTAGTACGCATAATCTAGACTATAATCTTGCTGATATATATACTAGGCCAACAAGTGGAGAGAAGAGTTGGTGAGAGACAGTGAGAGTGACTCAATGAGTTGTAAATAGACCAACGGGAAATAAAAATCTCAGGAAGTTACAGGCAAGAGACAAATCTAATGGGAGAGGGAGAGTATGTGGACAGAGAGTTGGGGGGAAGGGGAGTGAGAAAGATCTCTGAGAGTGTTTCCTTTCATTATTCATCAGGGAAACATCCCATTTCCACATCCCATCTGCTTTTCCCAGGAATACATTAACTGTGTTTGATAGCAACAAGTACAGAGTAATTGCGTTTTCATTTCAGCATGTCAATAATAAGCATTTCTAAACATTTCACTGTACACACCTGGCATTATATAAATGATTACTAACATGAGTCAAGCACATTTACATTCATTTCATGTCATAGGAAATCACAGTGGATGTGTATGTAATGCAGGCAACTGCTGTAGACCAAGTTGTTACTTGAGCTCGAGTCATACAATCCAGTTCAGGTAGCAGTCCAGCACGACTGCAAAGAACTCAGTGCAAACAAGAAGTTATAAATAACCCAGCTTCCCTCTCTGAAGTGTGAATTAAGTTCAAAACAGTGGAAACAAGATCCAAGTCATATAATAAAGCCACTGTGGTCTGCCTACAAGGCATTGCAGAGGAATCAATATGGGTTATTGGCAAATATAAACCATAGGGTTTGAAACACTGGCCAAACAACTTGAGCTGGAAAGTACAAAACTTCCAAGGTGAAGGCAGGGAAATTTTAAGGTTGGCTTTAGCTTGTTTAATTTTAAGCAATTAACGGTGAAGTGTTTAGTCTCAAGTAATCATCTGTGACATGATTCGTTTGCCTACACATAGAAATAAATGTTACGTTAGACACCCCAAGGTACCCTACCAACCTCCTGCAGCCACTTCTATGGAATGTGAATCATCTATAGCATCAAACTTTTCAGATCTGATATGGTGTATCCCATCCCCACAGTCCCTCCAGTCAATGAAAGCAGAAAGACACCTCTGATGTGGGAGAGGTGTCTGACACATGAGTCAGGTATATAAACACAGGCATCCAGTGCTACTTGAGATGCTCCAGAGTAAGCTTACCTCTTCACAGGGCTGGCAGATACCACACAAGACCCGTATACAACTGGAGTGCAAACTGGATACTCAGTGGTACTCTAGGAAATCTGAAATTGCACCAGGCCCCTATGTCTAAAGAACTGAATTGCCCAGGGAGGAATGGGATGAGTTTCTGCCAGCAGGGGCCTATTGTCTCACCAGCTGGAGAGGGATACTAAACGACTGGTTTAGATGGGTTTTGGATGGCTGAAGTTGGGTGAGATGAATCCCTGTGCATATGGTAATGTAGAGTTTGAGGGCAGTAGTGTGAATGACAGAAATGACACACAACATGTGTGCAACCATGACAAACCACATCCTCAGCTGCACAACTGCCTTTAGCCTTTGAATTTCTTTATATAGCACAAGCTACTGGTGAAAGAAGACACCTCAACCAATGAGTTAAATATAAGGAACAACACTCTTGCCTTCAGTTGCACACATAAATACAGAGACAACGCATGAAGATCAAAGTGTAAAGAAAGGAAGAATTGGGTTGGAAAAGATCAAGCTATTTCACTAATGAGGCCATTCCTCCATTAAGTGCTCTGAGAATTCTGTTGTCATGAGCAGAACTGGAGCTGAGGGATTATATATGACAGAGATCCTGACAACAAGTCAGTGAAATTACAGTTGGACTCACTTGGGCTCTGAAACCTTTTCTTCCCCCATCAAACCATGCCATCAGCCAACCTATGGGGAAAACTTCACACCCAAATAGGAGATAGTACTAATTTGTATAGTTCCTCTGCTACAATTCTCGGAAGTGTATGCACCATAACTACTCATTTTTTGTAATCATTCTGTTTGTATTACTACTGCCATCCTACTCTGGGCTGTTATTCACCACCACCCTGAACTAAGCAAAAGCAGCCCTGCTGGTCTTCATATGGAAAGGAGCCACTGAGAACTGACTGATCCAGTAAAAACAGTGTTTCTAACCCAGTAACTGAACTGGTGCCCTAATATGACAGAGTCCAGTCAAAACTCTTCTCTGTGATGTCTGTGGACCATCTTTGGGAATTTTCTGTTTTTAACATGCACCTACCTGCCTGTTTACTAAACGTCTACAGTATGCTTCTTCCTCTTGAAATGAGGGCATTAGTGCGGACCTGACCAGTTGAAGGGTGAGATCCTAGCATTGTAGGACACAATACTGCTTTTTGTTGTTCTGACCATATATTTTGAAGAGAGTTGAGGGTGGAGGGACCACTATCTGGCCTGATGGAAGAAAATGCCAGCCACTCAGATGAGTCAAAATAAATAAAGGAAAGAAAGGAGAGTCAAGGATGTCTGAAAAAAAAAAAAAAAAGCATGTTTCCCTCTGAACTTGGATTGGACTGGTTGGCATGTTGGACATCAGGAAAACACTGGGTGCTAAAGGTAGATTTGTTCAAGTGAAGCATGGGGCTCCCATCCTGAATGTTTGGTATCACCTTCGCTCCTTGGAGTCTGTCTGACAAAGTCAACTCCAGTGCTCTAGGTAAATTTTTATTGTAGCAATGACGCTCTGCCCAGTGTTAAGTCATTCTGCAGTTTCAAGTAGATGCAGTAATTGTATTAATTCCTAGACAAAGTAGCCTTTTTGTATTTGAATGTGCCACTCACCACTTTAACACTCCTCATTCAGAAACAGGGATGAGACTCCTGCATTTGTCTGTACATGCCTACAGCACATCAAGGCTCCTTTGGGATAAAGATTCTGCTGAAAGCCACTGTGTTTTCATTATTTCATTATACATTGATCATGTCTAGTTATCCACAGTGCTCTGATGTATGTCATGAGGCGGTATGGTATGCACCCTGTGATGGTACCTGTCAGAAACATGCAGTTCACAGCTGTCATATAGTGTATGCCACCTGCTCAGAGAGCTGGGCGCTGAGCTACACAAGAGCAAAGAAAAGGACAAGAACAAGTCAGTGAGATTTGGGGGAGAGACTGAGCTTGAAAGAATTTTCCCTCCTATACATATGTATGATACAGGAACACAGAAATTAATTTTAGTCTCTCCACCAAAACCGCAGGTTATTCTTTCATGACTTAAAGTATTTCATGTGTGCCTGCATCCACCTCTCTTCAGCATCATGAAGTTTACTGTGAGCAGTTTACTTACTCTTCTTATTTATTTACCCTTTCTAAGCAGATCCAATCAAAGAACTATTTTAATTTGCCCTTCAGTAATAGGACTAAAGCAGTGGTGTCAAAAAATATCTCAGAGAGAAGCTACCTGCTATTACTAGTTGAAACCAAATAAATTCTGGGAAGAGTTAACCATTAAATGCAGATTTCTTATGGCTTTGGTTACAAAATGGCCCTGGGAGGGGCTCAGCAGGTGTCAGATGTATACAGAAATGACAAGTCACAACATTCAGGCCACTTTCTGTGACAGCCTACAATAGCAGACCGCATTAGTGTCAGCAGCAAGGCAGCACTGATGCAGTACAGGATCCACACAGAGCATTTCATGTTGCTTATCCAAAGTGCTTCTGACTCCTATGAGCTTGAGCAGAGGGAACTTGAGGAGGTTTTTGCATGAATATGAAGGTATTTTTTTAGGGAACAGGACTGGGTTGGAAACATTTTCTCCCTTCTGTCAAAAATTGACATTAAAAAATAAGTCAAAATAAAGAAGAAAAGCCCTGACAAAATTAGAGAATTCTTGACATTAATTTTCAGATAAAATAGACTTTATAATTATTACTTATATCATTATTGCAATTAGTTGAACTTCTGATGAAAATAAGACTTCTGGATTTTTTTTCCTTTTTATGTCAGAAACACCTGACATTGGGACTATGTAAAATCTTCTTTCAAAGGGGAAATTAACAGATATTGACTTTCTTTCCTGAACAGAATTGCTTCTGCCAAATCAGAATTTTTTGACAAAACCAGGTCATTGAAATTTTTTCCAACCAGCTTTTCAAGGAACTTTTAAAGGAATAGCAACTCTACACTGAAAAGAGGTCTTCAGTTTAACCAGATCAGATACAACATCTGGCACTGAAAACTGTCAAAATGTAGTTCACCTTAGGGGGAACATGTCCAGATACAGAGATACATTTGACTGTATAATGAAATTTGTTATGCAAAGCAGCATTACCAACTTAGGTCTGTATCTGTTAATGGGTAAGTGAAATGCTGGGGTTTCAACCCCAAGCCCCAAATTAAGGTTGACATATGGGTGATTCCCACAGCCCTTCACAAAGGGAGGGTGAGTTTCCCTTTAAGCTTCCCTCCAGGGTGGGTCCGGCCTTGCAGACAGAGCCATTGGGTAAAGGAGCCCCAGGTGTCTGCATTAAGTAACCCAAGGTCAGGTGTCACACTTGGGGATAAAAGCTGAGACCACTTGCAGGAGGGGCAGTGTCTGTCTGTGAGGTGGATGCACTTTGCAGAGTTCCCTGTTGGGGAAGGGCCTCCTGCCTCCCTGGGACTGGGCTCCAGTCAGGTCTGGCCTTTGTAAACACAGGCTGTGTAGAGATTCAGTGTGTGGCTTCCTTGGTCTTATGTATTTGGCTTGTTGACTCTGTTGTCTCCTGTCCCTTCTATGGGAGACTGCATTTCACCATTTATTCCACCCATTGTTGGCTGTGTGGTGTCGTTGTTGGGGTCAGTGGGATTGATGTTGATTATGTATAATCTGACTTGTTTGTACCCCCAGTGCTCACCCATGTACTGACCCTTTTGTATCAAATACAATTTGGTTATTGGTTCATCTTTATGCTGGCTGTGTCCTTTATGCTAGGCCTGATAACTGGCAAAACAGTAAGACAAAAACTAAACTGAACTAAATGATAAGGAATACTTTAAGTTTACAGACTTTTTCTTCCTAAACAGTTGATTAAAAACTGGAATCTGACACTATATTTTCCTAAAGCTTTGTTGACTATGTCATACAAATGTAAGACATAAGTTCTACATGAAATTTTTGTTAGATTCAGAGATAAATATCTAGATTTTTATGCTTATAATTGAAAGTTATAGCAATAAATCTGCTAGATATGGCTATGGAAAAAGGAAAAGACTAAATCTGAGAGAATCCATATAGAAAGTGCATGCTGGAAATAGAAAATAAACTTATTCATATGGTTTATTTACTCTTGCCTTTAATAAAGGGAAAAATGAGAGTAGGCTTAATAGTAATGAATATTCAAAAAGGAACATTCCAACGCACAAAGATGAAAAAAATATGTAAGTTTAGTGGGCTGAAACTTCTGGAGCAGGTTAACCTTCAACCAGGAAGCACTAGCATGTGAAATCACAAGTCCTGCAACAAAGCTTTTCTAAATGAATCTATTAATCTGTGGCTAGTGCCTTAGCATTTGAAACTGTCAAACACAGCACTTAAGTTTTGAAAAGAGAAAAATGACCTGTGCAGACTATTAGGCTGGTTTCCAGTATGTGCAAGGTGTTATAACAAATTTCAAAAGAAAAACTACTTAATAAAATAGAGATAAACAGAAAATGGGATACAATACAACCTGAATTTACAGCAATAGATTTTGACAGTTAAACTTGATATCTTTCTGTGAAATATTGGTCTATGTTTAGATAAAAGAATGTAATAAACATGACCCACCTGATGTTCTGCGAAGCCTTACATATATTCCAAGGGCAAGTTATTAATGCTTAAGGCAAAAACAAGGGGGATTATTACAATTAATTTTAGGCAAAGATCTGACTCCAGTGTAGGTAACAACAGCTAACACTAAAGGAAGGTGAAGCCAGCAAAAGGCAAGTTCTAAGCAGAATATGATCAGGAACAACCATTATGCCAGTTGTTCACAATACCAGGGCACAAAAATAACTAATAAAAATAGTTAATGACACAGATTTGGGAGACGATGTTAATAAAGAGGAAGGTTAGAATATCGTGTAAGAGGAACCTGATAATCTTGAGCAACGAAGCAATAAAAATCAGATTAAATTTAACAGCCTGCAGTGAGGTCAGGCACATCGAGACTAATAAAAAGATTTGCTGTAAGCTGGCGGCTGAACTGTGATAATGTGAGGAAAGGAGAAAGCCTGGACTGGAAATAATCATTCACAGTATGGCTGTGAGTCATCAACATGATTCAGCCACACAAAGGTTGATGCAATTCTAGGATGTATCTGGAATTATATTTCCAGTAGACAGGACAAATGAGAATGGTAAATCAAAAAGGATTATACCTGGAGCATGACACAAACCCAGCCACTTATGCACTATACAGTCACTCACAATAAATATCAATTGGATAAGAGGATCTAAACAGAAAGATCTTGTTGGTCAAAGAATAAAGAGGTAAAAAGGGGAAATGGAAATTCAAGCTGGAGGTGAGTAAGGTTCAAAGTTGGTAAGATACCGGAGAGACTTGCAAAAGATCTCTCTGCTGCCCTTGGCAAAAAGCTTATAAGGCACTCCTGCAGGGGAAACTCCTAGGGGCAGAGTACAGGGTAGCACAGGCAGTGCAACCCCTTCACGAGGAAGCATGATGTGCATACCCAGGGTATCTTGTAATGCCACTACTTGGGGTAGCAGGAGACCTTAAGGACCTTTCAGTCTCTTCTAGAAAATTATCAGCCTTTTCTCAGCTAAATCCATAGGTATCTGGTAAGGAAATGTTGCCAGAGTTAAGATTTGCAAGGTTTTGCTTAAAGGTGGATAGGATCTGGAATTTGAAGCTCTAATACTAACCAGATACTCTTCTGTGAGCTTCCTCAGGGAGGGAGCATTAGCCATTCAGTCAGTCTTTTTATCTCCACTAGAGGTGAGGGGATCAAGAAACATAGCTCAAATTGGTTTTATCACATATGAGGTAGTTTTAAAGTTTTTAGTTCTTACTCCAAGAAAGCCAGGTATCTTCCTTCTTGCTTATGCTTTGAGAGGAGGAGGTGTCAGGATGGAAATACCACAGAAGGCTCAGAAGAGGCCAACAGACCTTCTTCCCTCTACCATGCAGAGCAGCTGATGAATGGGAAGAACCATAAAGCCATATATCCCTGTCAGAGATGGAGATGTGGTGAGACCTGCACACATGTCCATGCCAGGGTAGCACTGCATCTGACCAGCAGTGGAGATTCCGCACCCTCAGTAGTTTCCTGCCCATGTAAAACATGCACAGTGCCTCAGTGCACAACAGGCAAGGAATAAGCACTTCTCTTATATGACCTGGTTCACCCTAAACAAATACTCTTCCATCAGCCAGAGGCAGGGACACACTAGGTTTTGGAGCTTTCAGACCAGCTTTTCCTAGCTCGAGGAAGGTTTGTGCTCCCAAACTTTTCCCATAGGTGCCATGCCACTCCTCCCAGCTTCTCAGCAGAAAGTTTGACATGAAGTTGCCATCAAATTGCTAATAATTAATCTTATGTTGTGTTTCCTGAACTCGTTTTTACTAATTTTACTATTGCAAGGAGTACATTTTGAGGCTCATGAGTGACAATTCTTGTCACAAGGAGCACATCTCTGATTAATTCTTTCTGCTCTAGATTAATTTGTGCGACAATCATTTGTGACAAAGATTAATCTTTCAAACAACTACTGTGACAATCTTCCCCACAGAGACAAGCCATCACACTTCTGCTGCTTTACTCTGACCTTGTTTTGTGACTTTGGGGAAGTTATTATTTCCTTAAGACTCAATTTACCCATCTGTGAAATCTATATAAGTCATCTGCGTGGACTATTTACTATGTATCTCAGGACACGGGAACTTACTAAATTGTGAAATGATGAAAGGGGAAAAAGGTGATTGAGAAATAATCTGGGATCTTCAATAAAAAAACTTCACAAATATTACAGTGAAAAGCCAACTAAAACATAAAAAAAACCCCTTGCATGTATTTTTCTGGAAGCTTTTTGTTTGTTTTCTTCTAAGAACAGAGGGTGTTTTCATAAGTAATTTCACATTTTTTTTAATGAAATCAGTATCCAAAATTTCATGAAAGGAGTTAGTGAAGTGACCAAAGCTCTATCTCTAGCAAGTAAACAATATTAATAACATTGAACAGAGTTAAATCTGCTTTTTTTGGCAGGACTGCAATGCTGACTACGCAAACAATATTTTGCAAAAAAATATTAAGCTTAAAAATATTTCTTTTTTATTGAAATTTTTTGGCAACCTCTCACAAACATGGGTCCACATAGTGACTTTAGGAGCACACAGAATCTCTCCTCTGCATGAAAAATTCATAATATAGAGACAGGGTTATTCTTAGAAAGACACAGAGAGAGTGTGAGCAGCATGACAGAGAAGGCAACTTTTTTTGTTAACAGACTCCTGATCTCTCTCTTATTTTTCATATTTGAATAAAACTATACTGTGCAGCTAACATTCCTGTCAAACCTTTGGTGTCTGGGGGGGGATACCCAACTGCCTACAACAGGTGTTGACTCCGTCATACGCTACATAGCACAGTGTATGGGATTTTTTCTTTAAAAATAATGTCCACAGTGTTAAGGATGTCCTCTGAGGGCTGCCACTTGCTGGCGAGGGACACCCCACAGATTGCAAGTCTGTCCCTAAAATGATTTTCTACATCTGAGTTTCCAATAATATTTTCTGTTTTATAAAAACCAGATTTCATTAGACTACAGGATAAAGGCAGCAAGACCGAAGCTCAGATTAAAGACGAATCGAGAAGAACCTGAAGGAATTTAAGTGCCCAATCCCAAGCACATGATCTTTGCCTTTCTCCTTAAAAGGTTGTGCCCAGGGTGGGGGCTTGCGGGGGGCCTCCGTGTGCCCTGGCCTCCAGAAGGCCGCCATTGGTGATGCACACCCCGAGGGTGCAAGGCTCGGCCGTGCTTTCTTTGGGGAACAAGCTCGTCAAGAAGCAGCATGCCGCTTCCCGCTCCCATGGAGGACCCTCATGGTCAAGGCTGTCTTTAACCCTGGGGAGGACCCAGGCCCAGCCCTCCCGTGTGACACCAGCCAGGCAGGGCTGGTCACACCTCCACTGCAGACCACTGCAGGTAGGTTTGAGCTGCTCTTCTTGTAGGTGGCTGCAGGTCCAGTCCCAAGGAGCTCAACTTTCCCAGCGCTGGATAGGGAGCGGAGGGTCCTAAACCAAATCAGCAGCCATCCCACTGTCAGAGAGGAACCTGAATGCAGAAATTTCACATGTCTCTCTGTGAACCCAGATCTCAGTAACTTCACAGGGGCTCACCTGAAACCTTTCATGCAGATGAGAGTCTCCTCTGGGATCCTGGAGTTACGAGTAAGAGCTCATTCCCTACAGGCAGTTGTTAGTATTGTGTTCCTTCAGGTTTTTATTGTTATAAGGCTATTACTCCCCTGTAGTACAGTGTCATAAAGCTGGACAGGTACAGCAGTGGATCACTCTCTGAATAGCTACAAAATACACCTGCAGTTTTGTGCTAGTTGGTTGTGCAGATGCTTCCTGGGTTACATATGCTCATGCAGCTAATGGGACTGTGATGAAGTGAGAAAATCATGCCTGATTATAAACCATGCAAATGGTATACTAATAACAGAAAATCATGTGATTTGTATGATAGAGCTGACTCAAAAAAAAAAATGTTTTCAACAAACCAGAGGCTACAATCAGAGGGAAACAATTTCTGTATTCGGGCTGAAAGTTAATGAGCCTGTTGCAAAGTGTGAGCAAAGAAATGTGGTGGGAAATGAAAATCTTTCAAGAATCATTAAGTGTAGACATCTGGGATTTCTAAAATTCATTTACACTAAAACTAATTTTCCAGTGTAAAGCTTTGGCAACCACTGCTTAGCTGTAAATTTAGAGCAGTAAAATATTTGATGCTGCTGATGTAACAAAGGCACTCTTAAATTACAACTTTTTCAGTGAAATATCTTAATCCCTAATTCAGTTTAAAAAAGGACAAGTAATACATCTCATGCATCTGAACTTCTGAAAAGCACTGGATACTGTGGCTAAACTAGAGACTGCAGATTAATTCACAGATTGACAGGAAAGAGCTATATGGGACATGGTTGGAAGAAAGTCTGACAGAGGAAGTTTTGGCTGGATGGGTTTACTGATGGAGCTCCTCGAGAACCAGCCAGAAATAACAGTGATCAGAGAACAGTGCCCAGCCCCGGGGTGACTCTCAGGCCCTTTCTGAGGCAGTCATTGAAAGATAACTTCAAAGCTAAGCTGGATTCAAATGAAATATCTCCAGAAAATGATAGGGAAGCAGCACTTGTACAGTTTTAGTCAACAATGACACCCCTCTTGAATCTTGTATATAATCAGAACATCTATGCTTATGACAACAAAAGCAGAGCAGATGCTGGAAATTTCGCACTTATAGACTTTTCAGGGGAAGTGACAGGCTGGAATGGTGTTAGAGGTATTTTACATTGGATGTATTTACTAAAGCATCTGTATCATTATGTCCATACAAATGCAGGATTTATATGAGCTACAGTTCATGTAGGATGAGTGCTGGACTTAGACTTTGGTCCCACTGTACTGCTTAACATAGATCACAATATATTCTAACTTTCAGAAAAGACTGGTCAACCGTCATGGCTGACATCAGTCAGTGGGCTTCTTCCCAGAAAGTGATGATCTTACTTGCCACAAAGTGCTATAGGTTTTGTTTGAAGCTGATCTATATACATCCTACATTGTTATAGTGAGTGTGCAGAGCTTAGGTCAAGGAACACACCTCGTGTCAGCTTTATTTCAAGCAGTGTTTTGAAGTCTGAAAGAGACTGGCATGCTTGGTTTGACAAAGCAAAGTCTGTTTTCCTTTATAAAGGAGAATACTTAAATAGAAAGAGAGAGATGAGACTGGCCAGACCTTTTAGCCTACTAATAAATCTTAGAGGATCTTTAGTGACCAGAAAAGAGAAATTTGACTTAACTGTCATCTAGAAAATAGTCAGAGCAAAAGTCATGCCTTTGTCACACCATGCAGTCCTTCTCACAACCTGTCTGCTTCCACTTTGCAGCTGTTAAAATGTCCTTGTGTAGTTGTCAGTTAATGTACAGAGAAATAATTCCAGTCCTGTTAAAGTCCCTTGACACTAGAGTATCATTTTAAAAATCAATTACTCCAAGGAAAAAGCTGTGGCTGTCCCAAAAAACCACAAAATGAAGAGCATGCCATGTCAGCCAGGCAGAATTCATACAGCCCTGGTTTCCCTTGCCCTTGCCCAGTGTCTGAGTGTGCAGCTTCTTAGGCTGCTCTTTGATTCTTTGCCATTCTGAGGATTTTCAAAGATATATGCCAGATTCAGAAGGAATATGATACTTACTACCTCTTCATCAAAGTCTATGAGAATAGGTCAAGATCACTGATTATTAGGCCTGCTAATATCCCTGTGAAAAAAGTCCATTGTGAGAGACCATACCTCTAGTGGGTTTGCAAATTGCCACATGGCAAACACAGTTCCATCACAGCAGTACTTATGATAGCTTTAAGGTCTCCCTTGAGCCAGTATCTAACCATTTGGTCTCCAAAGTAATTGAGCTGTGCTTGATCCCTGCCTGCAGTATTTGGAGCTTATCTGTGCCTGGTAGATCATAGGCAGCAAATCCACCAGCATCATGCCACAGATTAGCTGTTCCTGGCCAACTGACCTCTCCCTTCTTTTCTCTAGCACCTCTAAAGAAAGACAAGCCCAAGGGAAAAGAGAAGCAAGGCACAGATTGCTGAGCAGGATGGCTCTGCTTCAGACAGCAAGGGAAAGTTCTCATTGCCCTTGGAAGATCCCATTATTCCTCCTCATCATCCTTATTCCTGTCTTCTCCATTGCCCACACTGATTCTCTGAGGGCCTGAGTGCTCTAAAACAAACCAAGGAAATGTCCTGGAAAATAAAAAGATTAAAAAAGAAGAAGTTTTTCTTTTGCTAGTTGCTATTTTAATCCCAGCTCACTTTGCTGATCCAGTTTATGGCAGAGCCCTCATACAATACTTCTGTAAATGGGTTTGGACCTACATAAAATGAATTTGCCAGTGGGCAAATGTTCATGTAACTGTACCTTGAAGCTGTCCAACCAATTAACATAATGAAGATAAAATTCAGAGCAGTAGTTCCCTACCTGCAAAGACTTCTTTTTTCCTTTTCTAATCCTAAGAAAAGACATACTCTGCAGAAAAACTTGTATATTTTTTCCCAATTACATTGCTTAGTCTGATAAAAGATTATCCTGTTCAGTAGAAAAGTGATAGAATTTTGAAAACATCCCAGGAATCCTAATCTTTAGAAATTCTTTAAGCTGGTTTCAGACCTTTGTACTCATATTATTCCATGGGCTTTGTAAGAAATTACTGTAACAGAACTCTACAAGAGATCATATGGAAAGAAAAGTGATTTTGTAATACAAGTCTCTAAGCAAGTCACTTCTACCCACTGCTCAGTCTCTCATAGGTTTCATTCACACACTTTCCTCTGACCCATATACTCATGAGTACCAAGACACATGTGCCCAAGCAGTCTTGGACCACTTGTATGCAACACAGAGGGCAAAAGACAACAGCAGCTGAGGCCTCGACATGTATCTTGGGTTTTGGACTTGTCTTTTGTACCTTTTAGGAGTGGATGTTGTTTTGGATTGCTTGCCTTGTGATTTTGACTCATCCCTTGTAAATGTTAGGAAGAATTCCTGAATTTCACAACTTTTATTTTCCTTGCCTGATAAGCTCTAGTCCTGTTCTTCATCCAGCTGACAGCTTTAACTTTAGATCAGTTTGTTCCTCCCTTTTATTAGAACGAAAGCACAGATACTGAGCTCCGTAGCGATTAACACATGGCCTTTTAATCTTTGTTCTGTTGTTTCCTCTGGTGTTTTTGTACACACATTTCCGTTCTTACTCCATTCATACCAATCTTCATATTTCTATTACAAATTTCTGCTGTGCTAGTGGAGTGACTCCTAACTTGGGACAACTCATTATAGTCCCCCCAGGAATACCAAATTCATGTGGTGAGAATGGGGCAGAAAGCCACTGCTTTTTTTTTTTTTTGTTCAAGAATTATAAAAATATCAAACATGAGCAAAATACAAAGAAGAATCCCGTGCCTTAGATCTCACATAACACTTTATTTGATTTTAATGTGGGTACAGCTATTCAGATAATTTGCCCTTGGTTAATAGAGTGCTACAGTAGTCACTTGTAAATGCACCGACACCTTCTGTATGGGATCTTCCAGGTCAGCCACACCGCAGCCCTGCTCAGTGCTAGAGGAAGAAGATCACTGCTGATGCACTTCTACTTGCACTCACTGGTTCAACCCTCTTTTGCAAGACGTGCAAGCAGGAGTCTCAAACAGCTCTTCTTAATTTCTCACAAAAACGCTTTCTCCTAACAGCAGGCTCATAAGCAAACAACAAAATGTAATTGACAAAATGATTAAAGTGGGATGACAGAATGGATCTCCATAGTAACATGTAAGTGGGGCTAATGCTACCCCTTGAAGCATCACAGGCAGCCACCCAAAGTTTCTGTTACTTTCTCAGAGCAGAATGCACAGAGCTTCTCAATTACTACCCAACCCTGGGACATGGAGAGCCAGCAAATGCCTCTCATGGCTCCTTACTGCCTGCCCGGAATGAGTAGTCAGATACTGTCACAGCTATGAGCAGCACCTGATGTGCCTTAAAATTGTTTTAAAGGGAGTAGCAGGACATAATAGTTCCCTCCATGAGCCCTCTCCTATTCATCCTTAATAGAGCAAGCAGAGTCAGATCCCCTGCAAAGTACACTTTGTATTTGCATTCAGTTAATTTTAGATAATTCTGTGTTTCATTTTAGAAGTGAAATGCATTGAGTGGTGAGGAGGTGGCCAGGGAACTTTTCTTATCTTCCTAACCACATATTTTATTACCATCAACATTTTGACAATTGCAGACACATTATGCTTCAGTAACATTGAATAGTACTAGCTATTAATTTCTTGAAATTTATGCAACATGAACAGGCCAAATTTTCAGTCCTTTCTTTAGCTGGGGTTAGAGTTTTGCTCTTTCGGTGCTGTTTAAGTGTGTTGTTCATCTTCAAGTAAGGCTTTCACTAGCGTAAACCAGAGTAGCTTTAATGATTTCAGTGCATCTGTGCCATTTTTCCCCCTCAGTATCTTGTCTTACTGTCTGTCTTGTTAGCTTTCTCTCAAGGCTCCTGCATCTACAAGTGTTTCTTGCAATTCCCATGACAAAGCTGAGAAATACATGCATGTATTTAAGAGGAACCATATCCCTGGCATACACAATTCTCCACTCTGAACAGCACAACCAACCTCCAGTTGGATATTCTGATCCTAACACATATAAACAATTTCCATAAATGTCACTGCTAGGTGCCTGACTCATCCTTCAGGCACAAAGCAGCCCTTCCAAAGTAAAGCCAGGATGACGCTGAAGACCCACACAGATTTTCTACTAAGTACTTTTCTTTGTGTTTTTCTGTCATTATACATGAAATAAAGTTGCTGCCTTGAGACTTGATTCTCCATCAGTATGTACCTGCTGGGTTTAATTCTTGTGAAGTCATGGCATTATATATCTTTAAAGGAGAGTCTGCTCAGGTCTCCTTATGCCCCTGGCTTTAATGGAGAATATGTGATGTAAAATGATTAATGGTAATCTTTGACCTCTTAATCTAACTCACATCCACAGTTTATGGTTTCTTCCCTGCAATGCATTACTCCCTCGGTTTCCACGCAATTTTTCAGGCAGAGAAGCCATGCGAAGAAGTGACTTACTTCCCTTTCAACAGGAACTTTGCACAAGTAAAAGCAAATTTTTTGCTCTGCATTTTCAGAAGTGTTTTCTGATACATAGCAGTTAGCCATAAAAAATAACAGAATCTGAACAATAAAATTTACAAGCAACTACATGCAGCCACTGAACTCAGTGTTGACACTCCTAATAAAGGTCTGAAATTTCTCATCTGTTTAAAGCAATGATATTCTAAAGGAGCAAGAAGATAGTAAAAAATGTATATATATTTTGATGTAATGTTTCTATATTAATAACAGTCAGGTTTATTCTGTAGGCAGTGATTTTCACCTTAATAGTTGTCTGATTTACTTTATGGACACTTTATGACTGTCAGTTTTGTAACTGGTATGAAGATAGTACTTCTGGAAGTTAGACTATCTGATGTCCACTCCTTCACATTGGTGAAGCTGATCATTTCCATGGGGAAAGTAGTGTTCTTAAAGATGGACTCTTACATCTCTTTTACTGCAACTTCCTAATGTTAAAAGTGTATCTGCTTACCTTGTTTCTCTGCTTCTATTTCTGCCAGTTCCCACTTAGTGAACTCACTGGCCAATTTCTACCTAATTTGACAGCAAGTTTGACATCTCAAAGCTATAAAGTCCTTCAGATCTTGATGGATATTGATGCCTGGATAAGTGAGGGTCACCATTTAGTAATGTCTACTCTCATGGTACAAGATGAAAAATTCACGTCATCTCTTCTGCATTGAGACAACCAATCCACCAGTGCATGGTACCTCCAATATCATCACAGCAGTCATTGACTTTTTACTCACCTCTACATAAATCCAGGAACAGGTAAAATTGAAGAAGTATATGGGGCAAATGAAATGGAGACTGGAAGAAATACGGGTGGGTTTGGGAGTGCTGCAGCACAGAGAGAATAAAAAATGAAAAGGTGATGAAAGCACAATAAGAGATGTGAGAATATGGAAATATTGTAGGGGTTGGCTGTAAGTTGGAAAGATGAGAAAACCGAGATCTATTGTGCTGGGTCTGATAAAGGATTTTGGGGAGACTGAGGTCATTGCTGGGGAAGGGCGTGTATAAAATTATACTGGAAGCTTTATTCATGCTGCTAATCTGATTTCTCCCTCAAGTCTACCTTTCAAGGAGGCAAAGTTTGAGGATGTGTGGAAGAGATCCTGAAATCTTCCTTTCTTAAAGAACCAATCTCTCTGAAGTGTTGTCTTTCCTTTTTAAAGCTGTGATTCAACTGCTATAGATGTCTAGCATACTCAAGTTAGCTCCCATGGCTGGTTCAAGAATGCTGACTTTTACCTAATCTTGGTATTGCAGTGCTTCATTGGATGATGTGCTTACCAGTCAATAAAGCAGTAACTTATTGGTTATTGTTAAGTTAAATCAATATACCAAGAAGTAAGAGTGGAAATATTTTTAGGAGAAAGGATCATATTGTGAAACTATCATTCAAAATTACAGCCAGGCTAATCCTTGCTTGTGAGATTCTTCAAGGAAGCTCTCTGCATAAAACTAGAAATTAATGCAAGCATGAAGTGTTCCCAGTGTAACACATCAGAAGCTTTTAAGGTATTCTGAGTGATGGGGTTACAGTGCCATTTTAAAAAACAGATGCATGTCAGATTTTTTAGATACTGTTGACTTAAGAAATAAAAAACTTCCCAGAAAAGGTTCTGAACCAAAAAGCCTCAGAAAATTATTAGAAAGATTTAATAGAAATAGATAGTGTCTGGAAAAACATAATGAGCAAACATAGAACACAGAAATAATAATTTAGTCTAACTATAATCTGTCACACCAACTATTAGATCTCTGTATGCCCTTTTAGTAATATAATCACTACTCTTGTAAAAGTTTGTCTCTCCCAAACTAACTCTTTACATGGATCCACATAATTTTGGCATCTAATTTTAAGTTTAGATTTTTCCAGGATCTCATGTTTGAGAATCTGTTCATTGGTGATAGCGGGAACAAAAATACATCTTATAGAAACATGCTGAAAGAGCACAAGTAAAGGATAGGCACAGAAAGTGATTCCTTGCCACAGTGGTATAAAAATGAGCTGGTTGAACCTGCTAGCAGGCAACAGTCTAGAGCTGGCTGCTTATAGTGAGACCTTCAAATTATTCCCATCCAAAGTTTTTTCAAATAAATAAAATTTGACAGAAACATGCTCACAAGAAATACACCCTTTACTTCTCAGGGGTCTGTGGAATGTTTATTTCCAGTGCCCTTGTGGAGTTTTGAGGCATGCCTTGTTCCCTTCAGCCTGGGAAAAAAATTCTCCAGAGCTGCCTTCCTCAAATTGTCTCCCCCAATTCTGAAAGTATTTGGTTATCTGTGACCTTATCCCTATTTTCCCAACAGGCTGAGAAAACAGAGGGCTCTCAGCCCTACAATGCTGCATTTGGGACCAGACTAAAGAAAGCCACACTTCTGGGTTTTGTTCAAGATTCAGCTCTTTTCTGTGTAATTCTCCACTCTACCAGGGTCTGCCTTTGCCATTCTCCGGAGTTCTGTCTACCTCTGAGCCCGTGGATCTGTCCCCATCTGACCTTCGAGGGCCTGTGATCCTGACATCAGCTAAAATTTTAGTCTGCTGAACCTCATTGAGACTGCTAGCTCTTGCTTCTGTGGGAGCCATGGTATTCATTTTCTACCTTTTTTGTTAAAGGTATTGTCTTTATTCTCAATAGAAAAAAAAAAGAAGAGCTGGTTGGTACTGAAACAGAGAGGAGGAAAAAAAGTTAATTTCAGATAGCTTTTGAGCAATCTGCAAATCCTATTTTGCATGTTAAAGTGGAACTTTGGTGGAATAAAAGCTTTGTGCTGCTCCTCAGCACCAGGAAAGTTCATCCGGAGTGCTCCATTTCTCTCTCACCTGGATGTAGAGCTCAAAGTGTCTTGGGAGTGGTCAGAAACATCTTCTGGATGAAAGAAAAAATAGTTGTTGCATTGGCATTAGAAAAATAATGTCTTATAAATCTGTACAGTCTCTGTTTTGTACATAAATCAAAATTACCTGTGTTGTGCCAAAGTTGGAACAGAAAGTTAAAACTGTCTAATGCTGTTGCTGGACCTTATTCCCCTCCAGATTTTGCACAGGTGGAAAGCTGGCCTCAGCACTGTTCAACTTGATGTTCATGGAAAAAAGCTTTCCTTGTTACACCAAGGATATGCTGAGTAACAATCTCCAAATATTCACCTTACATATGTCCTGCAGTAAGTGCTTAGGAAGCTGTGCTTAAACCCCTTCAACATCATGTAATATTAAGCCTGCATTTTTTAAAAGTATCTATATGCAGGTTTTCCCTCTTCACTTCTTCATGATTTGTCTCTGAGCATGATCCAGAAAAGCTCAGAAACAGCTGAGCCACTTGACTTCAGCATTTACTATTGATCATGGAACCCCTTAGAGCATGCAAAGAAGATGTATCATGAATCTACCTTATCAGTTTTTCAGTGCTCTGAAAATCAAACATTTTTGAGGCTTGGTTTCCTCACTTAGACAGGAGAAGAAAATCCGGATGTTCTTCTAAACATTCAGATTCAATGTGATAAATACATTTCGGGCTGGCATTATGCTATTTTAACCGGTGGGATGCAAGTACTTTGCTGCTCAGACCAGACCATTATGAAGAGTCTGATTCCCAGCCAGAGACACAGGAAAATGGTTTTAAAGGCTGTGTGCTGATACTTATTGATGAATAGGAAATGAGAGTCTCTAAGAATCCATCTCCTATTTGGGTTACTTTTCGTATTTCTAATCACCTCAGGCACGTTTGAAGAGCATTCATTACAATGAAATGTCCCACTTACAATGACATGCCTTACTTTGTAATAAAATTACAACAGTTAAGGGCACCTGACTGTGTGCCTTAGGAAGTCTTTTTAGCCCACCTGAATTTCTGCAAGCTGGCCAGCTGGTCTGCAGGTTATATATGGCAGTCTGTGACATAGTTCATAAAAGAATGGCAATGGGAATTGGGCAGATATTGAATATTAGACAAGTTTGTGGAGGATTAGGGGAATTTTGCTTCTCAAACAGGGAGAAAAGAAATCTATAATGCTCCTGTTTCTATGTAGGCTGGCTCTGGCATTCAGTGTTGAAATGTTAGACACCCTCAGCAAATGCAGCATGTAAGTGAAATAAGGTTTCCTCCTGGCCCCATCTTCTGCCCAAAGACACAGTTTCAAAAAGTGACCTACAGAGCTGCTGGAAGAAAAGAAAGGGACCAAGGATCTCTAACATGAAAGTCCTTCAAGTTAGCAAACACTCTTTGTTAGGATAAAACTATGAGCCCCTCTGTTACTTTTCTGCTGAAGATTCATGAAGAGAGCTTTCATATATAATATGAAACTTTTAACTAAAATATATTGTAGATATTAAATATATTTGCACAGTAAGATAAATAATGGCAAGTCACCAATACACATCATCTATCAGTCTTGATTGCTCGCATATCTGAAGCTCTGGCTTTTACTTCTGTCTTTGGTGCTAGCATGTCTCTCTGGGTGAGCATTGTTTCAAATGACAAGGAAGTACTATAATTCTAAAAATAATTTATTATCTTCCAGAAGCAAAGGTCATTTTAATTTTCAACAATTAAACGTCAAATGGTGGATGATATACAGGATAATAATACATGGGCAGCAAGCCAGAGGAGATAGCTGTAATTAAATTCAAGTTCAGGATGACACAGAGAGCCAATAGACGAAAATCTGACTGTTTTTAGGCAAGTTATCAGAGTCCATTCTACTGCAGGCTGTGCTGTTATCTGATCCCCTAACCCTGCCTGTGCCATGAGCTGATCTCAAACCACAGAAAACCTAGAGAAAGAGGGGACCTATAGAAGTCCCTTTTATCTGAGAGCCCAGGCAACCAGCACGCTGGCTTTATATAAGGCACCTGCTGGTGCTGGTGATTCATGCTCAATGGAGCTGCAACAGTTTCCGCCAGCAGAGAAGCTGCTCAGTGTCTGTGGAGGTAAATATGATCAGGAGAGAAGCATGAAATGCTCAAGAGGACAAAAGCTCTTCACAGAAGAAAACTTGCTGGATACTGTGAGACACATAGGACGCTGTTTGCCTCCCCTGTTCTGCTTGGTTTTTAATTTGCAACTTCACTTGGGACTCACTTCAAGACTAAGGTACTCAGCTGTAGTTTTGATAGGCAGTTATCCAAGGGTCAGTGAAGAGCAAGGTTTCCATGCAGCTGACCTACTTTGATTAAGTCAAATCATTCTCTCAAATTCATAGACTATGGGCTCAGTTAATGAGCCTAAACCTAGTCACTTTCAGTGCCATTTGAGATACCCTCAGGTATCTGAGACACCTACATGGATCTGCCTCCCTGTGGCAGATATGGCAGAAGACCTTCAGACATCCCACAGCCTTCAAAAGAGGCATCTGGAAGCCAGGCAGGGTACCCTAGAGCATGTCAAAGCACTACACACTCCTGTGTTTTAGGCAACTGAATTTTTACCTAGATCTCCATTGACTCTAATAGGAGCACGAACACCTAGCTGACAGAATTACAAAATCACAGCACGGCTGAGGCTGGCAGGCACCTCTGGAGATCACTACCCTGCTCAGAGCAGCACCAGCTACAGCAGGTTGCTCAGGGCTATGGAGAGTCAGATTCTGACTATTGGCAAAGGTGAAGATGGGACAACCTCTCTGTGCAACCTGTGCCAGTGTTCAGCCACCCTCTGTCCAACTGCATACCACCTCCATTCAGTACCATCAGCAGAGCCAAGGGAGAGATCCAGCTCACACAGCAGAAGATCCCTCCTGGAGGGACTGTTTTTCCTAACACAGGGTTCTAGTGTCATTTGAAATGTCCTTATGTGTCCTGCCAGACATGCATCTGCCAGTCCCAAAGGTCTCCCATAGGTCACGTGTGATACCTGCCAGCTCCCCGGGAATACCTCAGATATCTGAAATATCTCCTAGGGCAACTCAAACGGTTGTAGATACCTCAGCTATCTGAGATACCACTCAGGTGTCTAAACAGCAGAATTGCACTTACATCTTCCCAGGCTGTAAGGGAGCTCAGACACAGAGTTGGCCACGTGCATAGGCATTTCCATGTAGATGTCATTCTCACACTCAGTCCTTGTCACTGCATCTGGGAGCTCAGGTACCAGTGTGCTGTTCTGTGCAGGCATCTTCTGGGAGTTCAATTTGAATTTA
This sequence comes from Athene noctua, assembly GCF_965140245.1. Lineage (NCBI taxonomy): Eukaryota > Metazoa > Chordata > Aves > Strigiformes > Strigidae > Athene > Athene noctua. Next base: position 233,904,442 of record NC_134037.1, on the reverse strand, counting down.
CTTTTATAAAGCACAACTAAAGTCAGGGAATAAACTGTCAGTATCCAGGGCATAAAAAGAATTTAACAAAAAATGAATTATCTCTGATGCACTGTTCTTTTTCCCCACTATTTTCACACAAGCATCTAGTATTTGTCAGTGTCACAGACAGTATCCAGAATGAGATAGCTGATTTGCCTGATTCAAAATGGCAAATATCATGTTGTATAGCCCTATTACTACAGCTGTAATAGATATCTACATCCTATTATTAAAGCTGCAGAGGGTCATGAGCTGGAAAAGGCAGGCTTGCTCAGGCATTTGGAGGCTTTGGAGCTGGGAGAAAATGAGCAGCTGTTTGCTGCATGACCTTACTCTACAGAGGAAGGCTCTTTGTGAGGCTCACATATGCATCCAAGATTTCTTGCCATTTAAGGATGCTCTGATCTAGGTTTTGATTCAGACCCATTCATAACCACAACTTGAGTAACAGCTGTCAGCCAATTAATTTCAATGAATAGTTAACAGAAAAGAAACAGAAAAAAATTTAAAATCTTTACTCATGCAATAACAGGAGATAATTCTTAAGGCATACAAGAATCTTTCCAGTAAATCTGACATGACAAATTCACTTCCATATTGTGGAGGAAAATGAAGAATTCTCAGCTTAAGTGAAGCAAAAAATAACTTTATGAGAACTCAATAAAACCAGATTTTCCCCCTTTATTAGAAATCTGCGTATTATATGATTGAACTACTCCTGGGACAACAGAACTCTGCACATGTATAGGTAGACTACTACTGCAAATTGCAAAGCAGACGTTCTGCTGGCCTCCTCCCTCTGGAATCTGCTAGCTGAACTGGTTGGATTATTCTCTTTTTCACCAATCAATAAATCAGAACATCAACTAGACAGCAGCAGAGGAAAATTTTAACTAAGTGGGCAGAAATATAATTACATAATTCCCATCGGTGTTGCTAACAACTGGTAGTTAAAATGGAACCACATGCATTGCAGAAGTATTGCAACTTAGTCCTTATTAATTTTTATGTAGTGTTCATTATTATTTTGTTGGCATTCAGCACTTGGTATCTTGAAACTAAAATAAAAGAATTTGGGACAAGTGGGGAAAGAATGTTTTAATGATGAAGTTCATTAGACTGAGCAACAATGTCCTAGAGAAAGTAGTGTAAGTTTTATTGTTTGGTCATATAGAAATAGCCTAGATAGAACATTGGAAAAATGCAGACAATAATTGTGAGTTCCTTACCCTGGCACTTCAGAAGAAAAGGGAACTGTGTTAACATGATAATCTAGTAAATCTTTTAATCCCTAAATCCTACAATACTCTTGTATAGTAAAATACTTGTAAATTAAGCATAGCGTTAAAGGTTGTGTTGGATATGTGACTATCTGTTTCCATGAATATTCAACATTGAGCCCAAGAAAGTATCACAATTTATCCTGCTTCTCTCCACTAACATTAAATAACCCTTACATTAGTGCAAGTGTGAGCTTTTTTTACTACTTTGAGGTTCATGCTAATTTGTGCTATGGTATTGATTCAGACCGTGTTAGCAAGAAATCTTTTAAATGTGCCCTGAGGTAAGTAAACCTGCTTTTGCAGGTATGTTAGCAATAAAGATCCAAAGATTTTAAAACGACAAAGCCACTACATTAAGATTCAATGTTGTGTAAGAAACAGATTTTGTAGTCTGAAGCAATGCTGGTGAGGGCTTCTAATCATGAAGGCAGTCCTGGGGATGCATCACCTTGCATCTACAATCCTAAGAGGGTATATTTAACAGATATCATATTTGCATATTTGCCAACTGTTGCCCTTTCCCTTTGCGCATTCAGATTTAGCTGACTTGGCACATCTGTTTTCCTCCTGCTATAGGCATTTTATCCAACAAGGTGTCAAAGCTTGTGTTGCTGTGAGGAAGACACAGTGGGAATATTTTTGAGGTGCTGGGACTTAATAAAACATTTTTGAGAGTAACATCCATCAGATGTTAATTTAGGAAGTTTTTATTCTGAATAAACAGATTACAAGTTGCCCCAGGAAATCACAAGAGTTTGCTTTTTTGGTGATACACATTCCGGATTGAGATTATGTCTTGGAGGGCTATCACACAGCCATATTCACAAGGGTTTTCTTTCTCAGAAGAAGAATAACTTTATATGTTTCAGGGGGTCAGACTATGTCAGACACTCATCTGTGCTTCCTCTTCTTCTACCCAAGGTATTCAGGCACTACATTAAGTGGAGAACTTTTATGCTGAGCAGAAGGGGATTTTAGGTCTAGGAAAATTACCCTAGAAGTCACTTTCTTGTCAACATTTTTTCTTCTTCAACACATATAGCATACAGAAATAGCCCAAGACAGCAGAAGCAATGGATTTTAAAACCTGTGTTGCTATAACACTATAGAAGTTATTACATTACACAAATATTCTCTTCCATTTTGTTGAACTATGTACAGAGAAAAGTACATTAAATGTCTGTAAAAATGTCAGAGCCTGACCTAGAATTAATTCCTCTATATTGGTCATGAAATAATGTAAAGAGCTCTGGAATTCTCTTGCAGTGAAGTGCTAGATAACTCACAACACAATTAACATGTTCATTTTATTCGTGCCAGTTTTTCAAATGTACATTCCTTACTTTGGGCTTGCAACACTTGTGTCCATAGGGAAATGAACAGACTATTAATAAACAGACATTAAACCCTCCTTGCTGGGTCAAAACTACCTCTCTGTATATCCTTGAGTTGCAGTAGCAACAGTCGTCTTCTCCCGCTTTTTATTGAGCTCAGTATTTAGTAACCTGCTACAGGCCTTTCTGTGGTGTAACTGTTGTACTGGTGAGCACTGAGAAGTGGTCAGACCTCTGTCATGTCTTGTCTACTTGCTCTCCTCTTTCCCCAGTAGGAACACCTAGGTGGGTTGTTCTTCTATACTTCCTTCTGCATCTCCTCTCTGCTGTTTTGCTAGGGGGATGTGTTAACCCTAAATATCTGCTAACAATACTAGAATGAACCTCACCATGTTTTATAGAAGAAATCATAGCAGAATTAAGAGTCTGGTTGTACTTAGTACTGGAAGATGTACTCCTGAGAATTACAGTGATCAAAGCTGGAAGAGACCATCTGGTCTTCTACTGTGATCTGTTTCCTGAACCAGTAGCTTCAACACCTTTACCTCCATACTTAGCTGGAACACTTGGCTCTGATTAAACACACGCTTTGAGAAAAGCATCTATCCTTGACTGAAAAAAATGATATGACGGAAAATTTATCAGCTCCTTTGTACCCAGTGGCTAATCACCCTTCCTGTTAGAAGTTTTTTATTTCTTATTTGAATTTGGCTTCTCTTCTAGCCACTAGTTCTTGATGTGCCTTTCTCTGCTAGATTAAAGGCCATTCAGTAACTGGTATTTACACCCCATGAAGGTTCTTACATGCTATGATTGAGCTGTCTGTCTTTTGATCTGTTTGATAAGATAAACAGATTGAGCTCTCACTGTTCTCTCTCTTTTTTTTTTTTTTTTTTTTTTTTTTTTCCTTCCAGCCATCAAAACATATCTGTGGCTTATTTCTATATCCTCCGTAGTATTTCAACATGCCTTTAAAAATGTTGACATCAGGACTGTATACATTATTCCACATCAGTCCCAATAATGTCACACAGAAAGAAAAGTCAATTTCCTCCTCCTACTCACTATTCTGTTGTTTATACTGACAGGAATTGAATTAGCACTCTTTGCCTCTGTATCATACAGGAGCTTATGTTAGTTCATTTTCCCTTAGAAGCCAATGCTATTTTCAGTCAGTGCTTTGCAGGGTACAGAACTCCTTTCTGCAAGAATGGTATGCATTGCCTGCTTTTAAATGGATAATTTGGTTTGCCTAGGTTTTAGCTTAACATGCCATGTGATGAACCTCTCTCTGGATTTGGCAGTCCTGTTGTTCTTGGCAGTATTTAGTATTGCATCCCTAGGGATTTTGTATTAGCTTCCTTAACAGGTGGCACTGTTGAACGTCATGGAATTTCTCACCAAACTCTACAGAAACTCCTGGAAGTAACACTGTCTGATAATGATCCTTGATGACAATTTTTCTGAGATCTTTGAGACAGCCAGGTATTAAGTTCTTCAATATGTACTTTATTGATACCGTGGAAAGCTCCTTTGTTAATCACAATATTAACCAAACACTATGTAGATGTCTTAATAATACCAAGTCTTTGCCAACAGAACTTGTAATCTCATAAAAAATTTAATCAGAGTTGTCTGATAACAGCTAGATATTTAACATATATTGACTGTGATTAATTACTTACATTCCTATATCTTAGTTCTCTATGTACTTATTCCTAGGTCAGCTGGTCTGTTACTTTGTCTGTAGCAAATGTACTTAAATGGCTGCACTTTAGAATATTGGCACAGAAGAAGCACTCTCAGGATCTTGCACATTCCAACTGATATCACAAGATATGGTGGGAAATGACACTGCTGACAAATGTAAAATACAGTTACCATCTCTTGATTAGAAATAGTGCAGGACTGACAGTTACAGAAATATTTGTCATCTATCATCCATTAAGTAAGGGAATGCGACATACTTCAGCAACATACACTTCATAATTCAAAGACCTCCCTCTGCTCTTTCTGAACAGAGCCTGTATACTTTTTTCCAGCATCTTTGCATTTTCAGCACCAGTATTAAAATTCCAGTCTAGTATATAATCTATACTACTGCCAGGGCTTCTTCTGTGCCAAAAATATTAGTTTGTTGATACTGTCCTCTAACATATAGCCTTTTCCCAGTGCCTACCACTTTCTACTGGTTGATTATTCTTGCCACATCTTGCATAGTTTATCAGTGGCACACATGAAAGCAAATTTCAGGAGCCCATAGAACCTCATGATTGGACCTGTTTTTTCAACAAGGTGATAAATGATGGCACACCAACTTCAAATGGATGCTAAAGTTATCAGACAAGCATTAAAATGTGCTACCTGTCTATGTTTTGTGCAAGGAACCACGGCGTAGGCTGGGTATTTAACTTAGCTTACCAGCTTGTGACAGAGACTTCAGCTAACCTGCCATACAGAATTTTTAGCTTACGCACTACACCATGATAATTTGATCAAGCTCCTGAACTGAACTCACAGCTAGGGAGAGGTTCAGTTGGCAAGCATGATACTCCAATGCACGCATCCACGTGGAAATGCCTGAATGTGAGCGAGGCATCAAAGCGCCCAGCACAATGGGGGCTGCCCATGCATTAACATCCAGTGCAATTTCACATGTAGTAGCTGAGACACCTCCACAGACATGACACAGGACCTCAGGGAGACTCAGTCCTCCCACACTAGCAGGCAGAGCCTGCCAGTTCACTCCAGCCATCCCAAAAGGCAGCAGGTGCCTCTGTTCAGGTAACGGCATGTGGGCCACCTCTGTTAAGTATTGTCAGCAGAGATAAGGACAAGACCCAGGTTACAGGGTAGGACATCTCTTCTCGATGGAATCGGGTGTCTCAACAGGGGTGTCTAGTGCCATTTGAAAAGCTGTTGTATGTTCTGTCTGGTATCCATCTACCAGTCTCAAAGGTTTCCCATAGGTCCCATGTGATATCTGCCAGCCCCATAGGATTATCTTGGATACCCTGGGGCATCGCAAAGGGTAGTAGTTCAGGAAATTGAATCACCCCAGTTAGCTGGCCTAGAGAGAGGAGTCACTCTCTAGGTTTCACCAACCCTAAAGCTTTTCCCTGACTCTAACAGGAACTTAGACAATCAACTTATGTATAGACATCTGAATTACAGTGTTTTGGACATGGACAGCTAAATTAAAGTCTCTTGATTTTGAACTGAATCCCACCCTTCTGGTTCCTTCATGACAGCCTGGAACTGCGGCTTTTTTGTTTCTTATTTTTATTTTAGAATCTTGTCCTCTCACATTGAGTTAATTGCCAAGATGGGCTAGTCCTCTGAGACAGAAGTGATGCTTTTTAACTCTGTAGGCAGGATTTAGAAACTTTGGTTGACAGTTCTCTGTAGTCCCTTGAAATTCTTCAGTCTCACAGTGATGGTATGTTTTTTGTTTTCAATAAAACCTCTCATTCTAAATGTGCTTTGCACATTTTAGCTACTTACTTTTACCCCCAAGATTAAAGCAGTGTTAATTTTACCCTTCTCCAGTTATACGCAGTCATGCGGTAGCACTTAAGAGATTTTTTTAAAGTCCCGTGACTTTAAAAATTCAGTTCCATCTTTGTACCATGGCAGCAAATGTAGCTTGAAAAGATAGCTGTCATCAAAAGAGAAGTATGGTCTTCAGTCTATAAGGCTACTGATTTAATGAAGCTTTCTGCAACACAGTCTTTGACAATTCTTCAACCGTCAGACCATAATTTTCAAACTATCTCCTATAACAACATAATGCACTGGAGAAGGGCTAAATCTAACTCCATTTGATATTCTTGATGCTGAAAATATCTTTTCAGTTTCTTATATCAGGGATCAATCTCATGTGATGGTCTCCTAATAACATATTAGGCAGCACACTTTTTCTTTTTCTCTTTTTAGTCCTCCTTTTTGTGTGCTGTTTGTTCCCATTAATAAGACAAGAACAAAGAATTGAGCTTTGCACTTGAAATGGAGTGAGGTGTCCTGTGCAGTCACTCTTACTTCCTGTAGATTTTGATCTCAATGCCCTGACACTGTCTTTACTCCTGCACAAGTTATGACTTCTGTGTGATGGAATATCTTGCTCTAGACACCTCCACTGAGCTATGAGAGTGTAGATAACCAGTCACATAGTATCTGCTTTGGAGCATTTTGTGTTTAGGTCACCCTCAGCTCAGGAGACTGAGCTCCTGGAAGGTCAGGATGTGGAATACAGAGGGACAGAGAATAAGTCTGGTAGGAATGTGATAGCCCATGTTGTGGGCAAGGCATGTTTTTGCATTTAGTATAACTGTTGCTATTGAGAGCTGAAGGTTTTGTGATCCACCAAAATATGTTGCTATATTGGGATCACATGTAGTACTGCCATGTATAAAAGGCAGGCTGTCTGTCATCACTCAGATGAGAAGCGGAGCCTGTTACCTGTTTTCATAAAACAAGGTGTAACAGTGTTAATTTACAGGCAGATTGATTGGTCATTTACATTGAATTTGTCACGTGCACATGAAAGAAATTTCAGCATGAGGCCATGGGACTGCAGGATGGAACCACTTTCCAGTTCTTTCTCCAAAACCCTCTGCCTCTGGAAAATATGCTTTGGCAATATAACTTCTGTTTTGGTCTTGAACAAAAAATTGTTATTGCAATTGTCTAACCCTGCATCCCTCAGAATCAATAAGACTAGTGATTGGTGGAGTTTAGACCATAATTTTGTGTGCAGATTTCAGTTGTACAGCTCTGAAAGTTATATTTTAATTCCATCACAGATCCATCAAGAAACTCTGTAGGTAAACCACAGTATTGGTATATGTTACTCTGCAATTAATTGCTCTTCTCTATGATGTATGACTCTAGAGAAGATGACCCTATAATATATAAAAGGCAAAATAATGATGTCTGTCCTGGTTTCAGCCAGGATAGAGTTAACTTTCCTTGTGCTCCCTCTCAGCACAGCTAGAGGGCCAGGCCTGTATTGGTCATTGGAGTATTCCATATCATGTAACGTCATGCTCAGTGTATAAGGGGACGGTGCTCTCTCATTTCCGTTTCCATTTTCCAGTTGGCGTGGGGGGATTTCTGATGCGGCAGGATTTCTGGTGTAGTTGGGATCGCTGCTGGGGGCAGGCTGTGTGTACCCGTTGCCAGTTGGTGAACAACTGCTGTGCATTACCTGTTTGGACTTACTATTGTTACTGTTGTTTTGCTACTATTACTATTTTTTTAAATTATTCAACCTACGAATTTCTCTTTTTTTGTGCCTCTCCTATTTCACCAGGGCGGAGGGAAGTAATCGACTGGCCACGTGGAGATTGGCTACCGGCCGAGTTCAAACCACGACAGTTTTTGGGTGCCCAATGTGGGGCCTGAAGTTTGAGATAAAGACAGATCTGGTCATAATGTTTATTGCTTGGATCCTTAAGATTTTGTCACCTCACTGTATGTATTTCCTATGCTGTTGCTCACTGCCCATGCGAGTTGGGTTAAGATTTTGGTTTCGCTGTACTATGTAATGCTGATCTATGACAGGATGCGGTCATCGGTCCTGGGTCTATTTACAATTGTGTTTGAGAAATTCAGGAATTTCAAATATCCTTGGAATGTTGACATTAACATGGTTGTCTTACTGCTACGAGCTAGTTTGTTTCTGCATGTGGTTCAGATTTTGTTGAGAGTTAAGCAACTATTCAAGAGTATCACCTGGAAATCTACCCCAAGGTTGGAGAATTATGAGTGGCCGGGAGTGTAGAGTAGCATGGGCAAGTGTCTAGAACAGTGAGCACCTCCAATGTGTTGGAACTTTACTCCCGAACAGGTGCAGAATCCTGAAGAACTAGCTGGGGACAGGCTCCGTACCAGTCATTGGTTGGTGAGCAACCGCTGTATATTACCTGTTTGGACTTAATATTGTTACTGTTGTTTTGTTACTATTATTCTTTTTTTTTTTAATTCAACCTGTGAATTTCTTTTTTTTTGTCCCTCCCCTATTTCACTGGGGCGAGGCGGGCAGAGAAGTAAATGACTGGCCATGTGGAGATTTGCTACCAGACGAGTTCAAACCCCGACAGTGTCTCTCATTGATTTACAAGTATAACACCTTCACCTACATCTGTAGTCCAGATGGGAGAAATATGTAAAAAGGAAAAAGACCAGTATGATAAATTTTAATGTGCAGAATATAGAGGCCTTTAGTGATGTGTTGAATATATGAAATAAAAGGTGGTAGATCTCTGTTGAGGGCTATTACTAGTGAACCTCACTGACTATTTATTTAGCAGGTTGATCTTCCAGAATCCCATGGAGGAGTCTCTGTTTCTCTGTCCCTAGGAGCCAGAGTCAGAGCACAAGTCAGAAAGTGTATTTTAGGCAATCATCTTTAATCACACATTTTATCAGCATTCTAGCTGGTTCTTCCAGAAATTACCGTAATTTCACCTTTATTCCCCTACATTTTAAAGCAAGCAATTTGATTTTAAGGGTTTCTCTAATGACTTTGTAAGGCATCTAAAGCAACTAATACCACACCAGGAAAAAATGTGATCACAATCATTAAATGATTTGTTAAATAGACACATTTGACAATTCATTCTTCATTTCCATTTTACTATCTCCATAGTCATAAAATAAAACGTTCTAAAATGTACCCATCTGACCTTCCCTTTCACATTGACAAAAATGGTGATTCTGAGGTTTCATTTGGCTCCACACTTGAATTTTGCTTCAAATGGCGAATTTACTTCATAATTAGCAGCACTTCAAAAACCCCTCACCTTTATGATTACAAACTAGGTGCTATATTCCCCATAGAAGTGGATGCTAATTAGAACTTTTAACCTCCCAATTACACAAAATCAAAGTTTACAGGCTTGCTGGAGGAAACATGCCCACATGAGAAGACACTGATTAACACAAACTCTCTGCCAAGCACTTTTTAATCTTTTATTCATTATTTGCAAGACTCTGATAAATCTGACCTTAGAGTTTTCCCTTTACCTTCCAGGGGGAAAAGCAGACTTTTCCTTTGTATTTCTCACAGACCCTGAGAATAATACTGAATTTTTCTCACTTGAGTCATAGCATTCTTTGAGGATGTTAAAAAGTGAAGGAAATTCTGATTGCTAGTGTTGATACATGCCTACAAGTGATCCTCATCACAAGTTTTTTTCACAGATTTAAGGTTAATAATGAATGGCTCAAATGCAACAATCATAATTTCTTACACCCCAGTCATGGTGCCTGGGAGAAGGAAGGAACACATCTTTGTGTCCTGCCCGTTCTTCACCTTTCCTTCTTTTCTTCTGTGCTGCAAAACTGTTGGCATTTTTTCTCTTTGGGTCACACCCTGCTTGGTTTTTTTTTGCTGTTTGCACTTACTTCTCTCTTTCTACCCTTCATCCATACCTGCTGGTGTAATGTTTCTCGGGGAACATGAAATTGTGAAAAATAAATTCATGCTGTTTCACACCTTTCAGCACAGTTTTAAAACAACAGAAAATCAAAACAAAGTATCTTTTTTAAGTGAAAAAGAGCTAAGTAAACTAATTAAATTTCTTCTTTTCTTATCTTTTTATTGCTCATGAAGGTTCTTTCTCTCTTTAGCTTGCTGTCTTGAAGTTCTATCTATACTACCCTATATGTAGAATTTAGGAAGACAAATTACCCAACTGCTGGCCTTGTTCATGGGGATCACTTTGCCAAAATAAACTTATTTTCAGACTTTCCAGAATATAAATTATTCAATCCACATTTCAAGGCCTGGGCAAGAGCCAGCATGATGTTTATAAGAAAGTAGTCAGATAGATCCTCTCTTTTAAGTAAACTCCAGTAAAAGAGAAATTTAGAAAAAGGTGTCTCCAGCAGTATCTCTATCATCCTGCTTGAGATGATTTCCTTATGCTATTGCCTCCCCAGAGACAGAAGACCTTCACTCTCCAAACCCTTGCAGGCAGAAATACTGAAAAAACATCTCTTACGCCATGACGATATTGGGTTAATCATTGTACAGTGATGATAAACTGTGACAGACATAAGCAGTTCGTCATAGTCCATTGCTATGTTGCAATATTTCCAACCTATTCTTAGGTTTCCTCATGCTACTGACGCATTTTATTATAAACTCTTTCTTTTTTTAAATTTATACTGCAGTTCTGGCCTTTATCATCATCAGGGACACATGGTGCCAGGCTCTAAACTGAAAGTGTTTATAGTCTGTGTATGAAAGAATTATATTGTACGTTAAATATTTCAGCTGTAAATCCTGCCCCAGCACCTTCAGGTACCACATCAACATATGGCTGTGTCCTCAGCAGCACTGTTCTCTAACTTCTTTGTAACATAACCCTTTGAACAAGCAGAAAGGTGTGACAAGACACAGCTTCTTATAAACAAATAGCTGATCCTGTTGGATGAGATGAAATCTGTGCAATCTGCTCTCATTATTTTGGGTTTTCTCATGCAAAATTAAAATCTATTCTAAATTGTACACATTTGGTATCAAGAAAAAAAATCTAGAAATTTGGCTTTCCTACTGCTTCCCTGAACTGCTGAGTGATTAGCTTTTCCTGTGGTGGTGAAAATAATGTGTGAAAACCTGCTAAACTTTCTCAGGGAAATCCCTGAGCTGTTGAAAGAATCAGAGGGATGGACCCTCCACAGTCAAAACAGCAAGCCATGAGCTCTCCAAGCAAGGAGAGCTCTTTCCAAAGGTAAAAAGCACCCCAGTGCTTACCAGAGAAGAGAAAGTGCTGTGAGGGTGCTCACAGTAACTTTGATCAATTTAAATTGTAGTCAGTGAATAAATCACACCGAAATCTTCTGCTGTGGCTGACAGCAAAAATAAGGACTGAGGAATGAGTATCCAGGATCAATCCTGTCAAACAGCACAGCTGTCCCAGAGGGTCTCCATCCCGTCTCTCATCTGAGAAAATGAAATGTACTATCTCTGGGCACCCTTAGCAGGTAAAGTCCCTCCACTCACAATCATGTGAAGCTTTCTGCAAAACAAGTGAAAGATAACACAGCTGGAAACTAAGGAAAATGTAACAGAACATGCTGTATGAACGCCATTTATATCCTGATCCTTTGAGAAGGCTTAGCAGAAGTCCATCTCATGCCTTTTCCCTCTAGCCTAAGGATGTCTATGAGCTAGTTGCCCATGATATATTCTGTGTTATCCCTTCACTCGTGGCTTGGATCAATAGTAGCAGCTGCCCACATCCATCTGAAGAGCTGAGATAGGCTCTAAGGATCCTTTTTGCTCATCCAGCATGGAAACACCACCTTTAAAACACTTCAGCGATTCACATTTTTTAATTTAAAGTTTTTCTAGCTCTTCTCCAGTGAGCTACATTCTCCCCAACACCTCTCAGAGCACAGACAAGGTCTGAAACTGCTAATCTTTGTCACAGAATAAAAAATCTTCTCTCAGTCCTTCTGGACATCTGTTATGCCTCTGAAATATAATGGTGACCAGATAGATTGTGAATACAGAGCCTAAGCTGAAAAAACTCTGTATAGTAGTTCTCCTCCCTTTTGATCGTGTGGGAAAGTACCACAGTGTTTTTAAAGCAAACATCCAGTTTGCATTGTCATCCACAATGCCAGTAATTAACTTACTGGGCTAATTTGTAATAAGCTTATCTGCAACTAATGGATGCACGATGAAACTGTCCCTGTTAAATAATCAGCTAGTTTTTGATATATTTCCTTCTTGCACAGAATCGGAATCATTTTACACAAATGCCTATGTATATAAATACCTTAAAGGACAGAAATTAAATGTTGCACACACAGATATTCCCATTTTTCATAAGCTCTGACATGCTTCTACTGCAGCCCAATTTTCAAGTTATATTTAATATTGAATGTTGTGGATCCTCTTTTCCTCATGAAGTGGAAAATTCTGAATGGCTTTAAAACACAGAAAACACAGAAAAGCAATTCAATTGCTGTGAACACCCCAGAGTTGGGCTCCTCTTATTAAACAGCACAATGGTAGCTATATGATTTTTAGAGGTGAAAGCAGGTTGGTAAATTCAGGGACAGGAAGGGGCAAGAATTTCTAAACTCACTGGAAGAGGCTCTTGATCCCACTTTTCACAGTATGACATTTCTTGGAGCATTTACTTCCTTTTTTTTTTTCTGTCCTGTCCCGGTTGTCGTCTGTCTGTCTGTCCGTCCGTCCCCCATCCCCCCCCCCCCCCCCCCCCCCCAATTTATTTTACAATCAGCTAAATAATTAGAGACATAGCAGCAATCTCCCTTCTGCCCAAGGCCAGTGGGGATCCAAGGGAGGGCTGAGTGTGTTCTACCAGCATTATTCCTGACAGTGGTTCTTTCAGATGAGCTCAGGAAACTCAAAGAACAATTACACTAGTTGTCAGAATCTTGCATCCCATTGCAACAGACAGCCATAAGAAGTTTTCTCTTTAAATGCCACTTTGTGTGCCTTACAAATTAATTAACAGAGGAGCTTGCTTGCATTTCAGTTGTTCACTTCTTTATGTAAGTGACCTTAGAGAATTGCATAACCCAGTACAACACTGTGATTCACTGTGATGCTCTACCATATTTAGTCTTATTAGCAGCTATTTGAGAAATGCTGCTGCTCACTCTGGAGAGACATCATTTATAGTGCTATATAAAGGTCTCTATATTTTTCCCTCATGAAAAAGATTACTGCAGCATTCTTATCTGTAATGCAATCCAGAATAGGAAACACTCATTGATTTTTGAGGAGGCGTTTTCAATATGGTGACCTGTTCTATGCTTTCATTTGAAGTGTAATTATAGCACAAAATACTAGGATGGGAGTTGTGTGTTGTAGGAGAAAAGTCAAATACATGCTTTTTCTTGGCATTTGCCGAGAAAAAATCTTGCCCATTTTCTAAATGTTAACGAACAGCATACACAAGAAGAACCAGTGCATTTCTTCACAGACTTTAAATACCCACCATACTTACACTAATTGCAATGACAGTATTCTGAAAAACAGAGTGAGGGCTGAATTTTCACTCCTAATGTTAGCTCTTCTAGTGGAGATGAACAAGAAGACAGATCTGCACTGCATGAGCATTTTAAAATTAAAATCAAGGAATAGATCCCTTGCATTCTGTCCTCCTGCACTGTGGTATGACTGTCATTTTCTGGATTTTGACAGAGCTATCCCCAGTCTTGTCAGCGCAAGTGGCAGAGAAAAAGCAAGCTTGGTGCTACTGTTAGTCTATTTCCCAGAAAAGCCATAATTTTTCCTGATTGAATATGTGCATTTAATAATTCCTTCTGCCTTCTGAAACATGAGAGAATTAAATTTAGTGGTCTTAGAACATTACCAGCTTTAATAGGAATTTTTTTTTTGTTGGAAAAAGCAAACTTCTAGTCAGTCAGGATTTTTTACCCCTACCTTCTCCCCGGGGCTGGGGAATGCCCATTTCTAGCTCTGCAAAGCAAGCCTCAACCAGGCTCTACAGACTTCATCAGAAACAATATCTTTTTCGGTCTGGTAAACATTAGGAAAGTCCTGAGAAGTGAACAGTAAATTTCACATCAGGTACAAAGCTCCCATGAATACCTACTGCCAAAAGTCATATTTGAGGGCAATACACACTTCCCAAGAAGAAGTCAGCACCTTTGAATATTTGGGTCTATTTTCTTTATAACATTTTCTTTCTCTTGGAGAAAATGAAAAAAAAAAAAGAGGTATGTATATTCTATATGTATCTATATTGGATGCTTTGAAAATGGAATTTTTTTATTCTTCTGTATGATCAAGTTATACCTTCTCTTTTGCTATATATGAACTACATAAAAGCTAAAAGCCACAGGAATTGTTTGGTAGTTTTATGAAACTTTTAAAATGAAATATTTATATTTTACTGTTATTATCATACCTTTGGAGTGAATTATTCATATTATTTCCAGTGTCACTGTTGTTTTTCTCAGCCTAGTGGAAGAAAAGCAAAGAAGTTAAATGAAAGGGGCTGATTTTTTTTTTATTTTTTTTTTTTTTTTTTTTGGTGATAAAAGAGGCTGTTCAATTGCTAACCATTTAATGTCAGGTTGAATTTGCAGTAAAAGGTTATGGGAATTCTAGAGTAAAGACCTCAACAGTACTGTCAATACCATGGAGCTCAATAATGCCGGTGTATGATATGGTAGAGAAATGTTGAATATTGCTGGAGGGCACACATACAGATATGTCTTGGCTTTTAAGCCTCTCTGTCTTTAAGAAGAATTTTGCTTCTGGAAAACTGATGTGCACAAATCATTAGGGCAACAGGGTTGTCACTGTCCTGAGCACAACATTATGGTCACCTTTACTGCAGCTTTCACTCATAAGATGTTGCCATATGTTTCAACCCATCGTACAACTACCAGATCTCATCTTCATAGTGTCATGAGCTTCCTGAAGTCAAAGATAACTGTGATATCAGGTCTAGATGAGTCAGCTCAGGAGCTGTAGAGATGACAGATAGGATCGAACTGTGTTAAATTACCACCTTTCATCACAAAGTCTTATGAAGCAACTTCCCTGAATCTCAGAATCGTCTAGGTTGGAAAAGACCTTGAAGATCATCCAGTCCAACCATTAACCTAACACTGACAGTTCCTAACTACACCATATCCCTCAGCGCTATGTCAGCCCGACTCTTACACACCGCCAGGGATGGGGACTCCACCACCTCCCTGGGCAGCCCAGTCCAACGCCCAACAACCCGTTCTGTAAAGAAATACTTCCTAATATCTAATCTAAACCTTCCCTGGCACAACTTGAGGCCATTCCCTCTTGTCCTATCACTTGGTTAAAGAGGCTCATCCCCAGCTCTCTGCAACCTCCTTTCAGGGAGCTGTAGAGGGCGATGTGGTCTCCCCTCAGCCTCCTCCAGACTAAACACCCCCAGTTCCCTCAGCCGCTCCTCCTACGACCTGTGCTCCAGACCCTGCAACAGCTTCGTTGCCCTTCTCTGGACACGCTCGAGTCATTCAATGTCCTTTTTGTAGTGAGGGGCCCAAAACTGAACACAGGAATCGAGGGGCGGCCTCATCAGTGCCGAGTACAGGGGTCAGATCCCTTCCCTGTCCCTGCTGGCCACGCTATTGCTGACACAAGCCAGGATGCCATTGGCCTTCTTGGCCACCTGGGCACACTGCTGGCTCCTGTTCAGCCGGCTGTCAGTCAACCCCCCCAGGTCCCTCTGTGACTGGCAGCTCTCCAGCCACTCCTCCCCAAGCCTGTAGCGCTGCTGGGGGTTGTTGTGGCCCAAGGGCAGCCCCTGGCATTTGGCCTTATGGAAACTCCTCCAGTTGGCCTCAGCCCATGGCTCCAGCCTGTCCAGGTCTCTCTGCAGAGCCTCCCTACCCTCGAGCAGATCAACACTCCCACCCAACTGGGGGTCATCTGCAAACTGACTGAGGGTGCACTCGATCCCCTCGTCTAGATCATCAATAAAGATGTTAAACAGGAGTGGCCCCAAAACCCAGCCCTGGGGGACACCACTCGTGACCGGCTGCCAACTGGATTTAACTCCGTTCACCACAACTCTCTGGGCCTGGCCATCCAGTCAGTTTTTTACCCAGCAAAGCGTGTGCCCATCCAAGCCTCGAGCAGCCAGTTTAGCCAGGGGAATGTTGTGGGAAACAGTGTCAAAGGCCTTGCTAAAGTCAAGGTAAACAACATCCACAGCCTTTCCAACAACTTGTCTTTGTTGTAACAGCTGCTGTTACATCTTTGAACCTGCAAGCTTTTACCATCTGTGAATATGCTGGTTTTGTTCAGAGACACCAACACCCACATCCCATCATGGTTTCCTTGTGCTATTTGAAGTGGAGAGATCAACATCATGGCACAAGCAAATATAACTGGACTTTAGGAAGTACTCTATTACTAGGTAGATGTCACAGCACTGAAACAGATCCCTGAAACACTTGTGCAATCTTCACCCTTGGAATTTTTCAGGATTTGGCCAGATGAAGCCAAAAGTGCTAATTCGGCATTGGTGTAGGTTCTGTTTTGAGTGGGAGACAGGGCTGTATGACCTCCTTAGGTCCCTTCCAATATTTCTATGATTCTGTGAAAGGTATCTTAAGCATCCTGTAAGTAGCCAACACCTTCTATTTTCACCCTCTTATTTTTAATGGAATTGAAGCTACTCAAGTACAGATCACATGTTGCTCATCCAAACCTCACAACTCTGGGCTAATGATTTCAAGAAATGAACAGTGCTCTCATCAGACTGCTGTGTCCTTTTAGATTTCTGTGATGAACTTTTCTTTGCCCAGCACTGTGATGACTTTACTTCAGTGAGGATGTACAACTGCTTTCTTGCTGCAGATCTGCTTGTTTAGCAAAAACATCTGTTGAACTGTTAATTCAGTACCATTTCCATTGTTCTTTAGACCTGCCTATGAGACAGAGCAAACTATAAAATGGAAAAAAAAAAATTACTCCAAGGGTTGTAAATAGAAGGTAACTGCAAGAGCAAGCTGGAAGAATAGACATTTAAACTGAGTTGAAAGAGTAGTTATCAGTGTCTTTTTGTCACACTGTGAAAAGGTTTCAGTGCTGCAGAAACCTGCCCTGACCCCACTGATTATGTATCTTTTATGGACTGTTAATGAACTGAAAGTACATATAAATTTGCAGGTGACATGAAGCAGAAAAGTGTGTAAGCACTCTGGAAGACAGGTTCAAAATTAAAATTAATCTTGATAAACCAAAAATATGTATGAAATCTAAAAAGTAGAATTTTGTGAAGAGGAGAGCAAAGTGGCCCATTAACAGAGACATTAAAGGAATGAGTCCAAAATGTGAAATGAGGTAGCAGGTAGCAGTACTACAGGGTATAATGGATCAGTAAGAAAATAAAAGTCAGCTATGTGGACCTTCAGGGTAAAAAAGACAACTCTAGATCCTTATTAACAGGGGAGTTACACATAAGACACAGGAAGTAATTATTCTGCTCTATTTGGTATGGAGGGAGCCACAGCTGGAATAGTGGGTCCAGTTGTGATCCTTATACACTGAAGAAATGTAAAATTATTGGAGCTTACAAGAGGGGTAAGAGTTTTCAAAAACATGATTTAGGTAGAAAGAACTGCATTTGTAATAGAAATCTTTGATTATGCTAAAGATTACTGTAGGGATGGTGATGATTCACTGTACTGTTTGCTATGTCTCCACCAAACAGCTTCTGAAGGTTTAAGAAGATCTGTTTCCTTTCCAATGCAGAGGGATGGACTGCATGATATCTTTAGAGAGCCCTCCTCTACCCTTCCATAGTACGATGAGTCGTACACAAACACAATATGTTCTAAGGAGTTATCTTGCTAATCCTCTCTGAAATCCCTTAGCCAGTTTTGTGCATAATTGTGTGAGAGCAGTGTGAATGAAGCAATTAAAACGGAGGGCCAGAGGGCAAAGAAATATTGCCAGAAAGCCCTGCTCAGATCAGTACTACTGACTCTATGTAAATCCTTCTTCATTTGACACCTCACACCAACATTCTGCATCAGCCCCAGGACACATGATCTATTTCTGGGAATTGCTTAATTCATACTGTTTAACCTCTTCCCCTCACAGAAGCAACACTTGACATGTGCTCTCTACTATCCCTCCTGCAGAATTCTTCTACAGATACTAAGGTGGCCTCAGAAAAAGGGCATGTTCTCATCAAAAGGTTTCCACTCTGTTGAATAAGACTTTATTGATGGTAGCCTTGGGAACATGGCTTCCATCAACTCTGAGACTGTATAAATGTACATCTCATTGTTCTAGTTCATCAGCAATAATTTTGAAGGTAGCGCAGAGAGTGAGAAACCTCTGGAAAAATAAAGCTTTTTACAGCAAGGATGTAGTCTAAATACTTGCACAGACCTCACTGCTGTGGTATTTCAGCAACTCAGAGCTTTTACTATATTTTATACTTTCAGTACCTGTCTTTAAATGCCTCATCCCATAAGGGAGAAAAGCATCATATCTTTTTGCAGATGGCACTTTGGGCTGGAAAACTGAGCAATGTACATAACTCAGAAAATGACTGCCAGTCTCCCCAGCTGCAATGTTCCAATGTTCTGCTAGCGTGCACTACTCTGCCAGTGCCTACTGGTAGTGAATATTCCTTCCATTGTGTGGTGCAGTTCTGACCCCATGTAAAATTTCTTTCTTAACCTTTTCTGTACTTACATGGGGCATTCTCTGGGGGTGCTGACGACTGCACATAGTATCTGAATGATGTTATTATGTACCAAATAATGAAGCCAAAAATGTTCAAATGTTCTCAAGCTTTTTTTTTTTTTTTTTTGATATGACTACATTTTAAGTACCAAAAGGCAACTGTCCAATTTCAGAACCCTTCTGCTCACTGTTTATATGTTCATTTTCTCACTGCAAAGGCAGTATTCCTCAATGCAAGCTGAAGACTCCAAGAGACATACTCTCAGCAGAAAAAGACAAAGCCAAATGCATTTCTTCATTCTTCAGGTGAATTTTAGGCATCAGAGTTTTACTGATTCCCTGGCAAGTTTGCACCCTGGTGATTAGTAATGTTCTTTATTTTGGCTATTTTCTCTGGATTGTCCATCAGTTCACAGATATTCCAAAAGCACCAGTGACTAGGGTCCTCGGCACTTACTTTTACTTGTCATAAGGATGATCTCATCTGGCTGATCTCATCTGGCATATGAAGGGAGACAAACTTTAGGACATCTTTTCTACCTCTTCTTCTTCAGGTAATAATTAATGCACCCCAGAAAACTACTGAGTGCTGTTGCCTTTCTAGATCAGAGAGCTTGGGTTGCTGATGGGAACAGCCATAAAGGCATCCTGGTTATAAGGGGGAAAATATTGACAGAGAAAATGCTTGCCAACCTGGAAACTGCGAGGCTGTGAACTAGGCCTGTGCAAATATCCTTGAGAAGCACACCTGGCATCTTTGAAGTGCAGCCGGGTACCTAAAAACCAGAGATATCCTGAGATACTACTGATAAGTGCAAAATCAAGAAACTATAACAGCAGTTTATCATCTGGAAAGGTGAAAAATAGTCTGGAAAAGAGGGAAATACCATCAGGAAGTAGGAATCAGCAACTGCTGTTGGCTGTTCTAGCTGAAATAACATGAAAACAGTCTGCAAAAATAAAAGTTGGTCTGTGAGAATAGAAAACGTCATTGTCTATTGGCTGTCCCAAGTGAAAAACAGACATTAACATCTCTTGGCTGCTTCAGGTAGTGGTGTCCTACACTCCCTTACATCCCTGCGATATAAATTTGACTTGTTTTCTACCCAAAATGGGTAGAAACTGAGAACTCCACCTGCATGAACTTTTCTACAAGATCTCCTGGACAACTTGGACCTTTGCTGGGGACACCTGACTGACTCCAGACTCTGTGACGTGTATTATTTTTGAAGTGAGACATTGTCATCAATTCTGAGGTCCACTCCTGGGAGCAGTTTGGTGAGTGACATACTTGTACTATTTTGAATAATATATATAGGCATGCATATAAATAATAATAACTGTATTTGCTGCTTTACTAGTTATAATTTCCTAGTAACTTGCAATATTTAAATATATACTAGCTGCTACTATTGATTACTGCTGCTTGTGATATATATATACACACCTGATTTTCTGATAATACTTTTATAATAACTTTATTTGTATCTATTTGCCTTGTTAATCATATACTTGTTTTAATAATAATAATTTGCAGTAATCTGTAATAAAGATATTTAGAAAATAAAGCTTCCTTGTCCTTGGATATTACAAAATCGTGCAAACTCAGTGTCATAGTAACCCTTTAAGTTGAGATAGTTGCCTGAATGCAGGTCTACAGCATTTACTACCAGTACCAGCAGGCTTATCATTTTCACCTTTCTTTATTGTCTAATGTGCATCCGAAAACTATGACTGCCAGCAGGGTAAGAAGAAAAACATCATGAGATTACAGAGTATGGCTTGGCTACTGTGCCTTCCAGTGGCTACAACTCTCCTGATGAATGTGATCATTTGATGTGCTGTAGCTTTTGCAGAACTGGACACCAAGGTGGGATTTGAGGGGAACAAATAGAAGAAATGTAAGTTGAGGGAAGGAAGGGCTTTGTGTGAAAAGGCAATCAGCTCTGGGAAATATGTTCAAATACTGTAGCTAAATAACAATACCTTCAAAGCAGGCATTGGCAGCAGAGGAGAGGAAACTGAGGCAAACATGGGAGATGGGAGAATGTAGATATCAAGTGGCAGTCATTCAAAGACATGTCAGTGGGCAGAAGAAGATGTTTCAGACTGAAGTACAGAAAGTAGCGTGGGCTGTTGCACCTAAAGGCGGGAGGATCGTTGTTGGGAAGGGGATGGGGAAAATGGCCTCCTTCAGTCCTCCCCTTGTTCCATCCTTATTCTAGCCTGGGAACACAGTGGAAAAGCCTGATCCACTAGACCGTCAACTCATTTCATTGCACACAGCAATGCTGTTCATTTATTGGAAAGACCTGTCCTCCTGGATCTCTACATCTGGCTCAAGTGGAGACTTGTATCAGAATTACAGGTCATGACACACTGAAAGCTTGTACATCTCTAGGCGTGATGTCAAATAGCTGATTTCATTACTGTTAAGTACACACTTCCATCAGTAGAGAGCAGATTTTCTTTCTTCCCACTTCGGCTTCTTTCTCTGACTGTAGTGACATACCTGCAGATGCTGTAGCTCATTATACTGCATGGGGGTTTTGATATAGTTGGGCAAATAAACTATTACAATTGAGTATTTGTGCCTGTTTGTTCAGAATCACTGTCTCACCAATGATGCAAAGTAAGGGCTTGTAAAAATAGAGGAAATTGTCAAAACAGTCTTTGATTCCTAAGTTCTTCTGTCTGGATGAGAGGAGTCTAAGAATACATGACTCTTTAGTATGGGCACAGTTTTTGATTTACTCATTCATGCATTCTGGTCCCAACAGCACTATAACCCTGTCTGTCAGGACATTATTCTTGGTTTTCCTCTTTTCCAGTGTAGTGTGGCTAGTCCCAGTGCACCATCAAGGTGAATCAGAAGCATCATGATCTCAGCATGGAGAAGTCCACTCTTCTTGCCATCAGACAGGTAGTAATACACTTTCAATCAAGCAAATCTTCTTTCACTGAAAAGTGCTCACTTTCCTCCCTACTGGTCTCATGCATAAGCTAATCACTTCCTACAGTTCAGGCTAGTTCAGACAGAATGGTATTTCCCCATGCTTTAAATGAGTTCACCTGGCAGGGCTTATAATAAGGAGGAATACACCGAGTTGCATTCACTGAAAGTCTTCAGCTGTTCTTTCTTCAAATTATATCACCAAAACTAATGGAAAGTTGACCTGATTTCCCCTAGATTCAGCTGACTTCACTTCATCCCCAAATAGTGCTAAATCATTGGCAGAAGTTGGTTTAAGTGTTAGTATCTCTGAAGGAAAAAGCTGTTTCGCAGTGCTGTCACATGGCGGCAGGGGGTGGGGTGGGTGCGGAGAAATGTGTATGTCTATCACAGGACAGCACTCAGGGCTCCTGATCTAGGTCTGTGAGTTCCTGGACCCTCATCCTCTTTCACGTAGCACAGGACTTTACAGACACCACATACTCCAGCATGTTAATCCAGGAAAAAAGCTTCAGAGCTCTTTCTCTCCAGAATCTGATCTCCTCACACAGTTGGTGAGAGATGTCTATTGGGGCACCAAAGCAAGGCACGCAAAACAAAGATCTCAGCATAACACCGCTAGGTTCTCTCCAGTCCTGTGTTAGACGCCACAGTTTTGCAGGAAAAATGGCTTAATAGGTCTCTTAGGTTTAGATTTGGGAGTAGACAGCTATGTCCAGTATTGTCACTCCAGCCATGGCTCTCAATGCAGACACAAAATGGTTGTTTCTAAAAGATTAATAAAATTGTTCTTAGATAAACCTTTTATTATGAAATTGTCTGGTCAAGGTTTTTTCTACGCACAGGGGAAGCTGATGAGGGAGACTAGCAGAAAATTGTTTTAAGGAGCCCATATTGAAATGCTAGCAGCACATATATTTGCAAAAACCTCAGGTGCGTAACTTGATTTTGTGGACAAATTATGTAACTGTCTGCATTCTTACTTTAAAGTATTTGTATTTAGAGGTAGCTGTACCACTGTGATAGGGAATATAAATGATGTTTTCAATTCTTATGGATTCCAGTTTCATTCAAATTGGACTTAGCTGCCTGCTCACATCTCAACGGATATGAATTTTGCTGGCAGGAATACACACAGCTTAAAATTGTGTGATCTGAATTTGGCTTCTGTTTTTGTTTACTCCTTGACTTTTAAAAAACAACAACTCACAGAGTGATCATTAGACATGTATCTACACTGATTACCGGGGTCAGCTTTGAAGTTATCTGCAAGGAGTCTCAGGTAGATCTCAAACCTTTTACCCACATTGCAGCTATCTACTCAGTACTCCTTATCAAAGTGGAGCTGTAATATAGCTTTATCACAGATGCATTTTCGCTCCTTCTGGACAAGAGAGAAACCATGAGGGGGTTGGAAACAGGGTGCTGGCAGTCTCCTTGTGCTAGATCTTACCACAGGGAGGTAAATTCAACACACCTGCCAGAGGATGGCATGGAAGTCAAGGAAGGCCTACGGTCTGGTCCTCAGTACATGGACTATCTGAGACCAGTCTGGATGGATGACAATGACTATGAGCCCATCTACAGGTCTCTGAGCCTGATAATATTCTCATCCCAGGAGGGAAGAGTGGGTCTCCTTCCCTGGTCAAATAGGATTGCTGGTCAGGAGAGGACATCTAAATTGACTGTGGGTACACAAGAGACAGAGGCTTCTGTCCAAGCAAGGAGTTCCCCTTTTATCCCTTGTGAAGGCTGAATGCCCAATAATGAGGGGGAAAAAAGGATGGGAGGAGACCAGGGGGAAGATCCAGTCCTTAATGTGACTTGTTTTTCCTTGCCTGGATGGCTCAGGCAGCTCTTGCAACTGGGACATTAGGCATATACTGCACTACTGTTTACAGTGTAGTGACTTTTCTAAGGATGCTTTGCACTACCACTGTTCTGTAGCAGAAACTTAATCTCTGTGTTAAACCCAAGCCCATGGGTTTCTAGCTTATAAGTAAGATTTCTACAAGCTGAAGAACTTACAAAGATGACTTAGACCATAAAATAGGGTTGTGAAAATAGGTTTACTCATCAGCTCTGGCTATATTAGCTCAAGGAACTATTAAGATTTATTTACTACTGCTGTATCTTTCTGAGAAAATTAGGTTATCACTTCATACAGATTAATTGATTACTTTGCTTCAACCTACACATGTCAGATTGTACTACATTCTCATATAATTTACATCAGTGAATATTTGAAGGAGGAAAGTACCAAAGATAACACAGAACGAAGTTTGTGTTCAACACAACATACATCAGTGGTGCTGTGCCCCATAAATAGCCTTTTCATCACAACTGTGCACTCAGACAAGCTGAGCAGGACTTTGGCTGCAGTCCAGCGCACAAAGAGAAAACCAAATAGGAAACCTATTCACTGCCAGTGTGATAATAACTCACCTTAATATTAGACCCAAATTCCTTGTACTTGTCTCATTAGGTAAAATAAATTAAAAACTGTTTGTAATATCACAGCAAGAATAATGACTCAAATTATATATTATTTTAATTCAAATGACTGTTCTTGCATTTTGAAAAAATAGGAAGTAAGGATTTAAAGAAAGTACCACAATGCCAAATCACACCAGTCTGGGACATGATCATAGAAATTAAACTGTAATTTGGTAAAAGTTCTTCCTATATTTGTTTTTGCATCATTTTAATTGCAAACAAGTGTTTTACATGGCTGGTAGTGTCGTTCTCGAGGTGGAGAAACCAAGTCACAGACAAGTGAGATCTGAGTTTTCAGTGGGTAATTACTGGAGATGTCAAGGGAACCGGGGCCTAACTTTCTAAAGGTACAGATAGGACACAGACGCAGAGCTGGACCGGTGGTACTGTTTGGAGCTCAGACCCACTTGCTGTCTCTGGGACAGTTAGCAAATGTGGCTGGCCCTTGAACAGAGTGTGCAAGTTCATGAATGAGAAATCTTCTGAGGTTCCCTAGAGCCTCCTAGAAATTTTACACAGACATCAGATAGGATCAGCTGCAAACCTGAAGTTATCAAGTTATGTGTGCCTTTTTGGTACCTCTGCAACTGCACATCAACATATAGAATAAAAGCCTCAACCATGCACACAGAATACAGAGCGTGGCTGAGTTTACCAAAGATTATCACAGCTCTGGAATAGAAATTACTTGGAAAATACTCTCCCAGATTCTCTACAAATTATTACACAAATGAATTGACAACTTTCAGGGAGCTTGCTCTGTTAATTTCTTTCCAAGGGTGATAATATTACAATAATTAGATAAAATCTAAGAAATAGAGAAATTCAAGTATCGCAGAATGACAGAACAGCTCAGGTTAGAATGCGTGTCTGGAGATTGCTGAGTGCAACCCTCTGGTCAAAGCAGGGTGAGCTAGAGCAGGTTGTTCACGACTGTGTCCAGTTGTGTTTTGAATATCTCCAAGGATGGAGACTTCACAGCCTCTCTGGGCAGCTGTGCCAATGTTCAACCACTCTCATGATTGAAAAGTTTTTTCACATGTTTAAATTGAATTTTCTGTATTTCAGTTTGTGCCCACTGCCTCATGCTCTGTGGTTACTACTGAGAAGAGCCTGACTCTGTCTTCTTTACTCCCTCCCATCAGGTATTTATCCACATGGGTAAGATTCCCTTAATCAAATTTGTGGCCCTCCACTGAATTCAAACTGTTATGTTCAAGCGTTTCTTGCACTGGGGAGCCCAGGACCAGACCCAGCACTCCAGACATGTCTCACCAGCGCTGAGTAGAGGGGATCACCTATTTAGTAAAGTAGCAGAACCATCTTAAAAGTCAGGTTCATCAAAACATCTCTGCAGTTTACAAAAATAGGAGACATTTTAATAAACATCTAAACCCCATATTTGTAATTATACATGATTAAATTTATTTTTGCAACACTATATGTTTGGAATACATACTTTGAAGTTATTTATGTCAGAAAGAAATCTTATACTGAATACCATGATATTATTA
This sequence comes from Athene noctua, assembly GCF_965140245.1. Taxonomy (NCBI): domain Eukaryota; kingdom Metazoa; phylum Chordata; class Aves; order Strigiformes; family Strigidae; genus Athene; species Athene noctua. The sequence goes on along the minus strand of NC_134037.1, from coordinate 233,878,637 downwards.
TCATGAAACTGAAAGATCAATATTGCATTGCCTTCCCTTTTGCATAAAAAGGAATTTAAATATAAATTCACTTAAAATTTAGGACAAAAGATGACCACTGGGGGAGGAAAGCAGAGAATAAAAAGAAAGCAAAACTTTTACATGATTTCTAGATGTTGCCAAAGCTCTAAGTGATATTTGTCTGAATCATGGTCAATCAATTTCACAGCAGATGGTCCCTGACAATTTACATCCTGTTACCAACAGTATTTCCCAAAACATTCAATGTTCTGTATTCTGCAATCTAGCACATAGAGATAGTTGGTCCCAAATCCTTAGATATTGTTTCTCTTTTGGTGTGTGTGCTGGTTTTAGCCAGGATAGAATTAATTTTCTCCATAGTAGCTGGTATGGGACTATGTTTTGGATTTGTGCTGGAAACAGTGTTGGTGATTCAGGGATGGTTTAGTTATTGCCAGTGCTTACACAGCATCAGAACCTTTTCTGCTTCTCATACCACCCCACAAGAGAGTAGGTTGGGGGTGCACAAGAAGTTAGGAGAGGACACAGCTGGGGCAGCTGACCCCAACTGACCGAAGGGATATCACAGACCATATGGCATCATGCTCAACATATAAAGCTGGAGAAGAAGAAGGAAGGGAGTGAATTTTGGCGTGATGGCACTTGTCTTCCCAAATCACCGTTATGTGTGATGGAGCCCTGCTTTCCTGGAGATGGCTGAACACCTGCCTGCCGGTGGGAAGTGGTGAATGAACTCCTTACTTTGCTTTGCTTGAGTGCATGTTTTTTTCTTTACCTGTTAAACTGTCTTTATCTCAAACCACGAGTTTTCTCACTTTTAATCCTTCCAATTTCACCCCCCATCCCACCACCAGGGGAGTGAGCAAGCAACAGCTGCTGGCTGGGGTTAAACCACAACAGCATGTATAATATTTTTGAGACCACAGGGCATGATTTTACAATTAAAGTTCATGATCTTTCTGTATTATGGAAAAAAATATGTGTTTGTCTACAGTAAAGGACCATGATGTACTGCAACCATAAATACCAGAAATCAAGGAAACAACTGTCAAGAGGGTTTCATTTTAGCCACGAGTAGGTCAATGCACTCAGCACTTTAATCTTGATCAAAAGACAAGAGACATCAGATTTCACTGGTTTTCACCAGGTCAGAAGAGTAAAGGGTTCAGATTATTGGCCAGATAAAGGAGGTACACTTTGTAACACTGTAAACCACAGGAAGATAGATACTAATCACGTTAGCACTGAATGCAGTTTTCCTGAGCCACTATATAGTAGCAGGCAGCTCACATCTTCAAGCAATGCAGTCTACTGATGTAGCTGAGGGAGAGTCAGTCATATTCCTAGTTAGATTCCTCCTAATAAGAGGTTATGAAGATCCCTCCAACATTATATGTCATTGTGGAGCTTAAAACAGAAGGTAGATTGGTAGTAACTGATAATTGAGAGATTAATTGAGAGAGAGATTCCTGACCAGTGCCTGGAATTTCTCTAGGAGGGAGCCTTGGCTTACAAGTATAAAATCCTGTCACTCATTTTTGTCCTAAGATAAAAGAGCAGCCAGATGAAATGACTGTGTGGAACGGGCATAATTATGCTGAATTAAGTAACTACAGTGTCCCACAAAGAAGCTACTAACCATATCTTTGAAGTATCATGAGGCATGAGACATTATAGTACACTCTTAATACTGAAAATCCTTTCATACACACTTGTTCAGAAAAGGGCATTCAAAGGTAAATGAAGGTTATCATCTTAGTCAAGCCTATTAATTGTTGGAGATCTAGTGTCATGAATATCCTCTAAGTAAACAAAATGAGAAATTATCAAACCTTCAATTAAGCACAGTCAGATACATTATAATTATGTGAAAGAGATACCTTGCAAGACGAATTGTTAAATTGCCAATAGAAACAGTGGCTAAAGAAAAATTATTTAATAGAGAGCGTTATGAAATTACAGATGGTAATAATATGTAATGTATGACAAAGCAGAGATGGTCACATGCTTCGTAAAAGGACAAGCTGCTCTTGTCCTCCCCAAGGAAAAAGATCAAGCATAGGGCATAAATGTCTACATGCACTTTGAATTGTTATCTTCCAACTCCTGTCTATGTGTGGCATGTTTAATTCACTGTACAAGAATTTTAGTTCTATAAAAATAAGATACTAATATAAATCCCCAACTGTATACTCTGAAATCAAACTGCTCTGGCTTGGAATAATAGTGATATGATTTTGCCAATATTTTATTGTCAGTGAGACACAGACAGATGTGCATTCAGCAAACAGCTGTCAGTGGCATGTAAGACTGCTCAGGATCTTTCTTCCAGCTGTTCACAATTCTCCTTCTGCTGTATCACATCTGCCAACAGAGCTGCTCCAACTCATTCTACCGGATTTAACAGAGGTTTATAATTTTGTTATTTGCATATCAGACTCTTTTTATATATCTATGCCAGCAGTGCTGCTACCACATATAAGATAGCAACAGGACAGGGAAAAGGTGAGAGGCAGATGAGGCACATACTTCAGACTTCTGTAGACACAACTGCAACATAAGGAGATGTCTATCCATCATGCCTTACTTGCCCTTTCTTGGAAAGCCATGAGCTTCATCCTTGTACAAGTGTGACAGCCCTTTGCCTGAAAGCAAGGAAAGACAATTAAATGTGTCACTTTATTGACAACTGAGCCCAACAATCAGGGTAGTTATCAAGCCTTCTCTTCTCCATGACAATAATATACTTAACAGAGACAGCCAACAGCTAGGATTTCTGTTCTGCAGAATACCCTGAGACTTTAGATGAGTCTCTTGAAGAAAAATCTCATAACTGAAATTTTTAAATATCCCCCCAAAGCACATACCCTGAAACGCTTAAGTTTTGTCAGGGTTTCTGCCTTTACAAAATATTTCCCAGGGCCCCAGTCAGCCTTGCAGGTAGCAGATGGGCAGTCCAAAGAAGCCCTGAAGAAGTTTCAACAGGGAGGGGAGGAAGATGGGTCCCAGGCCTTCATGTTGTCAAGGATCTGGGGCAACTGGAAACCCTCAGGTTTCCCATCTTCATGGGAGTCAGAAAGATTTCCTGCCTCCAGGCCTTGGGCTTCATAAGCCATATTGACTAAAGCAAAGGGTCATCCCCAGTAACCTCACCTTAATTCACGGAGGTTCACACCCTGCAGGGAATTCTATGACCTAATGCTGATGTTTAATTTGTAGATTACCACCTCAAAACAATTTTCTTTTTCATGATTCAAGAGAGAAACATAATTCTTGTGGTGTGATTCATCTCATTGTAGAGTATGCAGATGCATTGTAAGAGATACTGTCTCTAAAAGTGCTTACTTCTCTCCATTGACTGGAAGGAGAACCTGAAGTGTTCAGACATTTTAATCATGTGAGATGACTCACCCTACACACCTAGTAGAACCTAACATCTAGACAGGACAAATCTATTGTGGTATTAACACTTGATGAAGTAAAGATGATTTTTTTTTTTTTTTTTTAATGAGGCGAAAGGCCCTCCTTGCCTCTCTCCCCAACCACCAGGCTCCAGAAAAACATCTTTTCTCTTTCTTTGTGGCCCAGAAAGCTGATATCCTTTTCTGGTGTGGCACACAACTTCTGGGAGGTGAATACAGAGGCTGGGAACACAGGTTTTCCTATCATTGGTAAGTGTTCTTTTTACTTTGGTAATCAACATATGAGGTTTAATGGGACCATAGACCACAGGAAGTCCTTAAAATGACCACAGGTCCCTTTGCAAGGGAGTGGGTAGTGACTCCCATAAGAGATCCATCCCATTCTAGCTATACTCTTGTTGCTTTTTAAAGCTGCTCTAATTCACCCCTTCAGTTTGCAGAAAAACCTGCAAGATTCAGCAGGGAGAAAGCTTTCAGGCTAAATAAATACTTTGTCGCATCAAATTTCATTTAACTTTGGCTGAGTTATAAATGTTAAAAACCACAAGCTCCCCACTAAAGCATGAAATCCTCAAGAAAAAAAATATTTCTGGCAAAGTGCCAAAGCAAGTGAACCAAGAGGGAAGAGAATTTATGCATTGGTTTATTGCACTGCCAAGCAGCACCAGGGAGTTCTGGAAGATCCTAGAGAACGGGAGACTGGGACAGGTCTGGTTGAACTGGTCATACTTTTCCTTACACCTGTACATAGTCCCATCAGATCCTGGCACACAAAGCAAAACCTGCTTAGATCAACATGATCAGGCACCTTCGACCACCCTCTAAAGATATGGCACCAGACACCAGCCATCCATCTCCTGTCTGGGATGACAGTCTTTGGCCAACAGCTAATACAGCAACTGGAGCACTGGACGACTGGGCCAGCAAGGCTGTAAGTCCCACATGATAACCTGCTCATAAGGAGCAGATTATTAAAGTTAGAGAGACAAAAATTTCTTTCAATCTTTTTCTTTAAAAGAAAAAAGTTAAATTTATAGCCGCCTGAATAATCTTGGTTCTCTGATTAATTCTCCATATCCATCATGATACAGTCTACTTCTATTCCTCTATGCTATTTTTTCCCCCGTTGTGATCCGATTCATCCCACACAGTGTAATGATATTCCTTGCAGAGGGGAGAGAATAGTGATTTCACATGCAACAATTATATGATTTTGCCTTCATTTCTGTGGCCTTGTAATGCTGAACAGGTTTTTTCCCACATACAACATACATGAAATATTGGTAAACTGATTGGATTTGAACATTCTTTTGTACTTTCTGACCTTTTTTTCTAACTTCCTGTTTGTGATAGTGCCACAGAGTTATTTATTTAATATAATTTTTTCTACAAACTTCGTTACAGTCAGAAAATCTATTGTGTCATTTAATCAATGGCCCTATCACCATCAAAACGTTATTTTTTACTACATTTTTCTCTCTACTAGCAGATGTAGAATTGTTGCAGCTATCTTAAGTGATGAGCTAACAGAATTTATGTTGTGAGATTACACCCCTCTCTCAGATTTTACTGATGGAAAATTTTGCCTCACAAAAATAGTTTATTTTAAAAAAATATTTACCCATCACATTTCTGGCTTATAATTTCATACCTTTGTCACTAGGTATGTCTTTTTTAAACACCTTCACCAGTTTTACTGCTTATAATATTCAAAAGTAAAGTTTGCAGTTAGTCAGCACATAGACAAGTTAAAAACCTTTAGCTCCCCTACTATTTTCTGTCAAATATCAGGCATTCTGAGAGTGATGTTACAGGGTCTCAGACACTGCTGAATTCAAATGAACAATTAATCTGTGTATAATTTAGCTTCAGAGAATGCAAAAATCTGAATTCATCTGCAGCTGAGTACCACTGCAACCTGCTACAACTGTTAAAAATGTAAAGGCAGATAGAAGATTATTACAGGCAATTGTAAGATGACTAGTGAGCCCTTATTTTATGAGATTTTTTTCCCCTTTCATTTCTTGTGTGAGTGAAAGGAAGATTAAATGAATCATCAATGAAACCTGGCCAGACCAACACAGAGCCTTGTAACTGTTGATTAAATACTGGTTTCAGTGTCATAAAATGTAGCTTTTTAATGAAAATAACCACAGAGCCTCCAAAATTGAAATCGGTGTTTTTCTAATACTGCTCTGAAATGCTCAACTGCAATGAAAAAATCATAGACGAGACTTCATGTTTGAGAACCTTTAGAACATTGTATGTCATTTACATATATAACATCCCTTCACCTACAGCTCATGTAGATAGCATGTAAGTTAGAAAGGTCAATGAACGTTTATATAAAGAGCAACACTTCCTCAACATAGATTCTAGTGTATTTTATTGCAATAGATTTAGTATGCAGTGTGTGCAAGGTAGATCTTTGAACCTGGGAATAAGCCCTCTTACTTGTAGAAACTAGAGGTCCTTGGCAGATGTCTTACCAGAAATCTCCAAATATTTTCATCTGATTTGTTTGGATTATGAGGAGAGAAGGACTCCAGCCCCCTTGGGCTCTGTACGCTGAGTGTCAGCCTGTACTTGTCTGTTGAGGAGCTTGGAGTTAGGAAAAGAAATGGGCTCCCTTCATATTCAACCTCAGGTCAAAGCCTGTCAGAGACCACTGTGGTGGAAGGTTCCATGAAAAAGAAAAAAGTTGGAAATTGCCTCAGAATCTTGCTGGCAAATCAAGAAACCCATCAAAGAGTTGTGAATAGCTGAGGGAAGTATTGCACCACAGGGACTTTTTATAACCTGAGTGGAACTACTGTTTCCTGAAGACAGCTCTTTTTCCCCCAAGCCACACTGGTTTCTGAGGTCAAGGCCTATGGACAGGATCTCAGGCACAAGTTTATATCTACAGAGCACACTTAAAATCAAAGGATGTAAAATTTCCTTATGAATTGTTTACAAGAATTATTCTTCCTGCAATAGCAATGCAAAACTGAAAGAACTGCAGCTGGGATTATACTACACACGGCACATTTTCATATCTGAAGAGGACTTAATCCAAAATGTTTATCAAAAGCAGAGCTAACTACTGACTGTTATCACAAAAAGTGTTTATCAGCCAAACACTTTGTGGGCTGGAGTGACTGATTATATCCAAGTGAGAATCTGTGCATTATTGAGTTAGAAGTTGTTGATGACAATATTTCTTCATGTGGCTGATGATATAGTAGACATTGTGATAATAGCATTTTATCAACAAACCAAGACACAGTCCTTAAGATGAAAGAGAGGAATGAGCATTCCTGGAATGAATACAGAAATGACTTTTCATGGTTCAGCAGAGAAAGCAACAGTTCGCATAAGACTTACTGTATTTTACAGAGACCCATTTTCTCAATTGCTTGTAAGCAATGATCATAATAATTTCTAACATGAAACAAAAGAAAACCTTTGAAACATTTCTTTCTAAGAAAATAAAATGGCTGCTACAGCACTCTACCTTATATTACACACAATTTTTTAATGCAGATCACTCTAATTTGACAGCAAAATGAATAGTGTTGTTCCAAGATTTCCAATAGCTAAAATGTTTTCTTAAGACAACAGCTTCAGGCGTCATTCACAACATATTAACTTGCCTTTCAGTTGAGAAAGACTTTAAAGCCAATGTAGAAAATGACAAACTTTTTTTCTATGGCCACTGATGATTCAGACCATGGAGATACAAAAATGGTTTTGATGAACAGTTCGTTACTGCATGGTTGAAAGGGGAATAATCCATTATTTTAAAGACTAATAAAACTGTAAGAAATGCTGGCAAATGTAAAGTATGTACTGCAGTCAACTAGCTTGAATTTGGCAATGCATCATTTGTGACAATATATCACTGTAAGGCTAATGATGACTTCGGGATACACCTTTCTGCCCACAGAAAAATGAAGGAGGATAATGAATAGCTGCTTCTTGCTAATTGTCTTTGTCTATACAATACAGCAAAGTATTCTGAAGCTAAATCAAGAGATAAACCTGATGGCTGTATAGCAATAATTTGGACAATTTTTCTATATCTTCCAGGCTTCAAAACTACTGAAAATCCTAAATTCTGTCAATATGAAACAGTGGCGTAGGGTACCCTGCACCACGGCTTTTTTCATTTCTGGTGATTGAAAGAGTCTTAAAATGGTTTTCTGTTACGAGAAGTTCCTACAGAATTGTTGAGAATTCCTACAGAAGGGTTGAGAATTCCCCAGAGAACTGAAACTTTAAAGTTATTTTAAAATAATAAAATTTGGGAAGATGGAGACATTCTTTTGGTGACTTTTATTTCTCTTAAAAGCTGAAGACTTTTTACAACTCTCTCAAAATTTGAATACTCATGATGTGCTGAAGTTTATGACCTCACTGAAAAGTAAAATACAATAGAAACAACAATAGTTTTTTTGGCCAAGAATGCCATTCTTATTTAAAAGCATGACATGACAAAACAGGTAAAAGTGGAAGTGGGACAGAAACATAAAATTCATATGAATTTCTGTTTGAATTGAGAAACAAAAATAATTTAACTTGATCTATCTCCCTTGAAAAAAAAAATTACATTTTAATGAAATCACAAGCATTACTGAAAGGTTGAAAGCTGACAAAAGGCTAGATCACAAAAAAATACATATGTATAAAATTTTGTGTACTAAGCAATTCAATAAGCTATACACTTCAGGAGTTTTATATTAAGAAATAGGTAATATTCTACCTTAAAATCTTGGTCATTTCAGTTTATTAAACCATATGGATTAAGAATGACTCTATTATGTCCTGTCTTGACTCACATGGAACCCTGGAAATAGTTCTCTTTATGAAAAAAGGCTGGGTAGATTGCAGCATGCTGCTAAATATTGATAATCTTCTGACAGAGCTTCAAACTAAATTCAATTTCTATTGTTCATATGAAGACCTTAATAAGCTTATCTCAGAAAGCAAAGAAATATTGAAACATATTAAACCTGTTAATAAGCACCATTTTAATAATAAATCTTTAACAATTTAGTCAGATACTTTAAAATGGTAGAAATGTGCACTTGAGTGAAAGATACATAACTTAGGAAAATTATATTTCCATAAAGTTTCTTCACATAATAAATTGCCTTTGTTTTTCATGCCGTTTCTCCTTACTTCCCTGAAAGATGTTATCTGGCATATACTGGTGCCCTGCATAATTTTTACTGAAAGGACAGAAAGTAGAGAAATCGTGTTTATCTATCACACCTGCCCTCAAATCCCCAAGGGCTAAGTAGATAATATTCAAGAGCAGTCTGGTTGACTTGAAGCTTTCTACAAGAGCACCAAAAATGGTAACCAAATAAACGTGTTCTACTCTGTCCCCATCTGTGCCATTCTGTATAATTTCTTAACCTCCAAACCCCATTATTCAGGTTTGTTTGTATCTGATTGTATCTGTTTACTGAGAGCCTCAAATTCTATTTCATTTGTTTAACCCTCTGATAAAATTTCTGTATTCATAATATCAAACAGAACTTGACACTATTGCTTTTTTTTTTTTTTTTTTTTCCTTAAAGGTTCACGAACCACCCATTGTCTTATCATCTAGGTTTCTCTGTATCGCTGCCAGTTCTACTTATTCTTTTCTCTCTTTTCCAAAACTGAAGTGTTAATCTAAGTTTTGCAAGCAAGAGTAATTTCCTTGCTTAGGGATTTAAGTGTCTGCAGTCAAACTGAATAAAGGTATCTACCAAAGATATATTCCTGCTAAGTACAATAGATAGTGATATATGTGCAGGGTCCTAAACATGTAGAATTTAAGTAGACAGGGACTCTATATATGATATGGAGTGTGGAGATAAAGGAGCAGGATTATCAAGGTCATCAAACTGTGGAGATGCTGGCTTTTTTGAACAGATCACTGTACTGAAACATCTCAGCCACTGCCTCCATGAGACCAAACTATCAGTGGGAACTTCTCAATGTGCCTCTTTCGGTATGGCTTTCACAGCCCTGGTCAGATGAATCAGATTCAAACAAATTAATCAAGGGTGAAAGACAGTAAAACAGAGCAAAGACAATGGTTTAGTAGAGCAGAATAGCAAACTGGTGACAGGACTCCAAAGTGATGGATAGCAATGTGACAGATCCGTGTTGCTGTATATACAACCAGCTTTATTTGTTATAGAGAGAATATTTCTGTTGTACGAGACTACTCATGTACATAACATTCTCTCTCTCTCCAGGATGTTCTGAGGGAACCTTTGTTTGCAGACAATTACTGCTGATTGTTTATTAGATGTACTAAAAAGGAGGATTAACTGAGGGTGATGTGGTAGTAGTGGTACCCTGCTAAGATGGTACTATTTGGTATCATCAGGCCTTGATAAATGTGCAGTGGAGGACCTGCCACCCTGGTGCTGGACAGTCCTGTTCCTGAGGCAGAAAAGAAGGAACTGCTGGTGAAACCATGTGTGAGCTGCATTTGCTGTCTAGCTCAGTGCTTTCACTTGTTCACCGGGATGAACATTCATACACTTCCAGAACCAATTCAAAAGAAGAGTAGGTTTTTCCACCTTAGTTGTGGAAACATCCAGTAGGTGGGATGGAAGTAGGAGGAGATGCAGTCCTTAAATATGAATCTGATAGGACAGACCTACCAAAGGCTTTAGCACTCCCATAAGTCTCTCTCATCTGGCAAGTTCTCTGACCACTAGGTATGTACATCTGCTCTCTTTGAGAAAGAATGCCATCTGTGGGTGCATGTCCAAGGCCATTTGCATGTGCCGCTGGGCCAAGCATTTTCCAAATTAGGCAGGGTTTGAAGGAATCTAAAGCTTAAACATAACTATCTTCAAACCCATTTCTCTTTTTGGTGATGTTTGTTGTTTCCTTGCTCCCATTCCCAAGTTCCTGACTCAATGCAAAGGAAACAGGACAAGTGATCTAGGTGCAATTCATCTAGGTAAGTCATCATGCTGTACCAGTGTACTCCCACGGGGAAGTTCCAGATGCAGCTCTCAAGAGCTGGTGAACTAAGCAGAGAAAACGTTCCCTACCTCAAAAGGATCCGAAAATATTTATGCTAAAGTTCATAAGGCACTAAAAAAATTAGGACAACATGAAAATCTTGTATGAGCAGAAGTAAATGGCACAGAACTGCCGTTGTTGCCACTAGGACTTCAATTAATTGCCTCAATTCAACCATGTATTGTAACTTAAAATAATCTAGTATATCCAGGGTATCCACATAGGACTGGCAGATATGACACTAGATCTTCAGCTGGAGATAAGCCAAGATATCCTAGGGCATCCTTACTGTCAGTTGACCTGTGTGTCAATTATTTCAAGCCCCTGGTCACTACAGTCAATGGAGTCTACAGGGAAATTCAGCTGACCAAATATGTGTGTCTCTTAGGGAGACATGACTAGCTTTTCAGATCATATCAACTACAAGGATGGAACACAAAAGTAGCTTAGGACCAGGTTGACGTTATACACCCAAATGTAGGTACCTATGTTCTTGAGCTGCATGCAACACCAGCAGGTCCTGCCAAGCATCTCATCGCTAGCACAGCTGCTGTCATATTTATTGTGCTCTAACAGATCCTGTTCTTGAGAAACCATGAGTTTTGCACCTCCTGACCACCTACCGCTTGCTCATGATCACCCCCAGCTTAAACTGTACCTAGACTAGCTCTTCCAATTTTGAGGTGTTTTTTTCAGTGAGCTAGTTTCTTTCTTAGAAATTCACTTTACAAAACTATCTATCATGCTCTGTTTTCCATTATTACCATCAGCAACATTTTCACTAAGATGCCAGTTTCTTAATTAGAATTTTTTTTTAAGTCAACATTTTTTTTAAGAAAACCTATTTATTTATTTCTCTCTGTAACGCATCCTCATTAGCTTTGCATTGCATACAGGGAAAAAGAGGAACTTTAATGTTGACAGATTCCATACAGGGTACTGACAGTTAATGGAGTGTTAAATGCACAGGCATAACATCACACTAATGTTAATTGAAAATGGCTCCTAAACATGTGTGCTTATTTTGCTAGCACATGGTTGGGGAAAATGTACATTCATTTCAACTAGCTGGGCACAAAATCACCTGTTTCTGTGCAACAATATATTTTAATAATTTTTTACAGCACTTGAGCTTTACATTTGCCAGTAACACTATCATATTATCACTGTAGATGCTCTAATGGCCACACAGCTGCAGCAAGGAGACAAGAAAGGAGCAGCTTCTGTTGTAGGAACTAGAATAAAAACAACAAATAGGATAATTTTCACTGTCTCCCCTTCCCCTCCTCCTCCTTCCTCTCATACACATTAGCACACTCCTTGTATATATACACATAAAGACACATATATGTATTTCTCAGCAATAAAAATGAATAACAGAAAGGACCTGACCTCGGACTTCAAATTCTAGTTCCTTTGCAAGTGTTAGCAAACTCCTTTCATCTAACAGCAATACTCCAGCTGTGACTACTCAAGACAGAGCCCAGTGCTGTGTGTCAAGCCCCGGGCAGCATGCTCAAAATGGTGTGGGGAAGCTTTTGTGCCATCTTTTCTGCAGATGTCACAGGTTTCTAGCAAAAGTGGCAAGAAAAGCAAGTAGCACCCTGTAATCATCCTTTATGAGAGGCTTAACTTGATGACAGCCTCATGGCAATAGATTTTCCATCATGCCTACCGGAACAGTTCCAGTACTACCCCTCTTCTTGTAGCTGGGCTTTACTTTGTGAAACCCCTGACATTCACCAACACTGTCCTCCAATTCCTTGACAGAGCAAGTTGCCCAAGGAGAACTCAAGTTCATGCATAAAGGTAAGTCATTAAGAACTGAGATTTCAGATCTCTCTTACGTCATATAAGGAGTGAGGGATTTTCTATTTGCAGTTGTGTGGTTTTTTTCCCACAGGAAGAAAATGAGAAATACATTTCCAAAATCTGACAGTAATCATAGCTTGGACTTACTCAAGTACCGCGAGAGGCAGATAGCAGGTCTGTGACTTCACTTCAAACTCAGGCCAGGTTCTATGTAACACACGTTTTCTTGTGCAGCGATGGTTTGGGAAAACATTATCTCCCGGGCTTTAGGATGAATGTCCTTCTCTGTGTATGCTTCCTGAGATAAATTTGAACTGAAATAGTTATTTCCTTTAAAAGATTCTAGCTAGTTGTACCTGGCTTACTTTATGATAACCTAGGAAATGCTGCTTATCTGAATAGCAATTAAGAGGTAAGATGAAGGATGGCAAATGGTCAAGAGTGATGGTGTAGGCTAACACCTTGTAGCTGGTGTGAGAAACCCAGTTATTATCCAACAACAGATATATAACCATTCTTGACCTTCCCCTCAAAAAGAAAACAAAGACTACTTGCCACAGTGTGATTTACCATTCCCTAAACAAGACAGAAGAAGAGAAAAAAAGGAATATAAAAGTTGCAGATGAAAAGCAGCTGCTGAGATAAGCATGACCAGCCTCAGAGGAAGAACTGGAAAAATTATAAAAGTGATGAGAACAAAGAACCTCTGACACCTGAACAGACAATTGAATGTATGCACAGTGTGCAGCTCAGTACCGATGTACTCCTTGGCACCCCAGGTACCCCAAGTACCCACTGGTCCCTGGACAAAAGAGTGGTCAAAGGATATTAAAAAGGACTACATATCACTTCTTGGTTTTGTTTGTTTCCAGCAAGTTTCTCCATTAGACTTGTACCATCTTTACCTTCACTGCCAACTGTTCGATTGCTTGCTGCATGGGTCTATCCCTTCAGCTACAGTGGTGGTAGTGAAGCAGAGAAAAAGTGGTGAGGGACCAGGAGAGCAACAGCTTAAGTGAGGGCAGAGTAAAAGAAAAAGTAAGCGAGAAGATAGTAAGACAGCGTTCAGTCAGTGGAGTGTAGTTTTAAGTGCAAATTAAGGCTCAGAGGAAAGTGTAACTCTGAAAGTGGGCTTGATGCTAGGTTTGATGTCAATTAAATAGAAATGCAGCCTGAAACTCTCTGCAGAAGAAACAACAGTTCCACAGCACTGTCACAAAAGTCTGTTTCCTTCATTGGAAGATGCCTTTCTCATTAGAAAAGAATGTTCTCATCTCAAAATAACTCAAAATTTTCTTCCTTTGGTTATGACTGTTCAGTTCCTTGTCATGGCAGGAAACCGAGTTAAACCGATGAGTTGCAGTTGTAATTTTCTGGAGTCATTTTGAGGTTCATGCAAGATCATTAGGAAGAAATTATATAGAGCTCCATATAGGAGATGGTGTATTAGTGTTGACTCTGTGTGTGATATCGCCTCCTCTCCACACCTATCCCAAAATAGTGCAGAAACAAACCAAGAATACTGCTGGTAGCTACTACTATTGAATGGATGACTTTGATTTCTCAAGTAATTTACAGATGATTGAAATGTTATTAACAGCTCCAAAATCCTGTCTCCAAAATCATCACTGCCACTTTTGACCATATGTGTCTTACATATAACTTTTTTTTTTCTATGAGAAGTATGATTAGGACGCTTGGTGAGCCTTATATTTTTAAAATTGACTTCAGAATTATTTCCCCCTGTTTGCTACTTTGCAGCCTTTAGAGTTTTCTGTGGCATGAATTCCCATTACCAGACTAGGGACTTTGTTAAAGCTTTGCCTTTTAAGATGCTGACTTGAGATTACACCAGGATATGCAGCCATCTAGACTAGGAAGCAACTTGGAAACAGACCACTTGTTGGTACCTCTAGTCTGTATCTCTGCTAGCTGTCACTGTCTCTGCTAACAAAGGAAGGACATTACAGAAGAAGAAAAAAAAAAAATCTGGAGGTTATAGTAGATTAGAAGCTGCATATGGGTCTAGAACTGTTGCTGCGGCAAGAAATTTAAATGCAGTTGTAGGATGTATAAACTGAAGTTTCCTAAGTGGCAAAACCCCTATTTTTTCTGCCCTGCGCAGCACTGTTGAGAACATGTCTGGAGTACAAAACCATAAATATAATGGGAAAATCCCAGAAGAGAGTATCACTATTGCTGAGAGCTTTAGAAAACAGACTGATGAGAAACAGTTGTCAAGAATTTTGTTTCTTCCATCTAGAATAGAAGGACTTGAAGAAGGACATGATAACATACCTCTCATTAATGAAAATACTATTAAAAGAGAAACAGAGGTCAAATGTTTTCCATGTCCACCAGATGTCTTCCAATATAAACAGAGTTTTCATAAAGGACTGTAATCAGTTAGTTTCATTTTGCACCAGGTGTGGAACAGAAAGTTCTTTGCCACAAGAGATAAATAATCCAAGCATAAGAAAAAAACCCTTCTGAAGGTAGTGATATGTGGAAACATGGGTCTTAGGAATATTTGGCACTTTTAACAAGGCTCCAAGAAGTGCCAAGGACATATACTTATTCTTCCCCAGAGAACTTAAATGGCTAAAATGACTTCTTCAAGTCCCTTCCAGGATTAATAATTTCTGTAATTCAAAAACTCGTAAAGGCGCACAACAGAAATGCTACACAGTCAACTCTCAGAGTCTCTCGCCAAGCTGCCCAAACATGGAAACAGTATGCCAAATGCAAAATAATGTTACTGTCATCACCAGAGGCAACTAGAGAGATTTCATTCATCAAATATCTGTTGGCATCAGCTGCCAAGTAGACAGCTGTCCTAGTAGTGAAGTCCTCCCTTTCATGGTTCCTCTCCTGTTACCGATAATGTTTCCTGCTAGTCTAGTACAGATTGTATATAATCACTGTTCTTTCTCCATTTCTGCTTACAGCAATTTGCTGTCTTCATAGAATTCAAGCACCTTTTGTTTTATTTTATACCATATATAATATAAAAAAATGATCACTGTAAACCATATATTAAGCTGAATTTACAACAGAACAGCTGTCTTGGATTTAGTGGGATGGTTCAAAGAGCCCTCAAGAGCACTTACTCTAAAATGACTGGAGCAGGTCTGTATTCCTCTGACAGAGTCCCCAGTGAACACTTAGCAAGCACATGCGTACTCATGATGTCATATGATCCAGGTGTTAAGAGGAAAGCAGGATGGACATTTGAATGGGGAGGTAATCTTTTAGCAGCTGAGACTTCACTGAAAATAAATGCTTTTTAAGCAGGATTTGTTGTTTCAGTCCCAACCTAGATTTTAACAAAAGGTGAACCACAAAATTGTGTCGTATGCACAATATTATTCCCCGCCTTAGCCTTCTGACTGAAAATAAGATGAAATGGAAGAATAACGTGTAATGTATTCCTAATGATTTATTCTGTCAGTCTGTGGTACCTGAACTCAGCTGAGATCTATAGTCATCCTCTGAAATTCCTTATCACCTATAGTGTTCGCATACAAATTATTTCCCCTCCAAAATCTCGTAAATCCTAATTAGCTTTAACTCTGATGCCTTAGAGTATTTGATTAAGGAGATCATAGTATCTCACTTTGCTGCAGGATCTCTCAAGAAGAAAAGTACAGCATTTGAAGATCAGTCTGATATAAAGTTAATAACCTACAAGCATCATGTTCAGACCTGATACCTTTAATTAAGAAAATGCCAGTTGTCCCATTCGGAAGTTAGTAAGAAAGAATAGGTCAGATAAAAGCAAAACACGTACAGGAGGAGAGTGGCCATTCAGCAATGCAGTTCTTGTGACTGTCTTTAAGAAATATTCATAGCACAAATGTATTTTATACTAGTGTCATTTTCCATAGAGCAATTTGGGAGCTTGCATCTGAACTATACCCTAACTGGTTTGTAACAGAAGAGTACTGAAGGGCTTACCGCATTGCTGGTATGAAATGTTGTCTGCAAGCTGGGGAGCCCACTTTCCCTTGGTTTATTGGTTTGTCTTCCTATATCACTTCCTTGGAAGACACAAAAGCCAGTTGCTTCTCACACTCTGCAGTTCTTGCATTTAAAGATAGTGGTCTGCCATACTCCGTGCTTTCTTCCTTTCTGTTCTAGGCTTGTCCTTTATACCACCAGCCTTCATGGCATGGCTATCAATTTGCTTTTTATTTCCTGCCTGCAAACCCACACATCTTAATCCTTTTTTTTCTTTTTTTTTTTTTTTTATGTATGCAGACTTACTATGTTGCTCAGATACGCTTTTTGAGCACTACCTTGCAAATGGAATTTGAGCTTCCCTGAGAGTTAACTTCAGTTTCACTTCGCTCATTGACTATATATTCCAAAATATTTTTTGTGGCTTTACAGTGCTCTGCCTATCTGCTTACTTCAAAGAGAGACCTATCTGGTCTCAACAAGAACAGCATCTATTTCCACTAATATATCTTAAAGCTAGACTTCTTGCCACATCTGCCCACACTGAGGCAAACACTTCAGAAAGATTTTGTCTTCTTGCAGATGTGTAGAGCGCCATATACACAAATAACAATGTGTAACAAGCAGAGATGGTTTTAAAAGTATTCTTCCCTTAGGAAATGTTGACCAAAAAGTTAATAGCAAATGTAGTTGCTTTATTAAAAGCAAAATCTGTAATGTTTGGATTCCTTGTCCTCACCTTCCTCGCTTAGTTGTTTTCCTTCCCTCCCTTTCTCTTTTCTTCTGCTGAAGTAGGGATGCAGAGTGAACAGGAAGAATTGAAGAATTCCCCAAATTTTCCTCCTTCTAAAGAGTCTCATTCTCTGTTTTCTTCACCTCCCTTCTTCTCTCTTTCACGAGCACACTTTCAAAATACAGAATGAAAAGTAAAAGAAACTCTGAAAACTCCTGAATATTTTCTTTTTAATCTTCCCTCTCTCTCCACCAAGATGCATGTATGAAATGAAGGTGTTTCCATGTTTTCAAGACAATCTACTCCAAAGTCTTCCCAAAGTAAAGCAGTTTATTAAATTCTGATCAGGATGTCAATTATTTTCCCTTAGGTCACAGTGAGCAACACAAGATCTTAGGTTATACCTTACGTTTTCCTTTGACTTTGCTGCTGGTTAAAGCATCTTCCACTTCCAAAGGTGACAGAGAAACAGCAGCTGTGGACACTTTAATTACAGCTGAGTCTGCAGTAATGTCTTCTGCATAAATCCCCCTGTGTTACATATTCATGCAGCTTTTACCCTCTGCCTGTCTCTCTTCTCAAATCCAATTTGCCCTCAGTTCTTTGCAGCATGACACATCTCCCCAAGGACTTTGCCGCTATATTTCAGAGAGATATTTATCTTCCCTACATGCACAGAAATTGCACCTGCTCTGCTGCATCAGAAGATACATCTGTGTGTGAGTCGGGATTTGCTGTGCATTCAGTGGTTGCACTATGAAAACTTCCAAAGCCGTGGAAGAGCAAGAGTCAAAAGAGAGTCCATCTTCAGGAAAGCAGGGCAGAAATTTAACCCCGCTGATCTCAGGATGGGTGGCTAACACAGCTGCCTGCTTGTGGCCACACCGCAAAGCAGGCAATGGCCTGTCAACAGGGCCACATACAATCCCTGCTGTCCTTTTCCCTATGGAACCTGCAACTCCAGCAGCCACTCACAATAGCAGACAAGCATACAATGAGGACTGGGAGCAGAGAAACCACTGAACAATGAACTCTGGCTATTTACGTTCCCCATTGACTCTAGCATCTCTAGCACTGGGCGATGCAGGTGTTAGGCACAACACATAGCAGGGTGGGTAGTGACAGAGGAAGGTTTACTCTGACAGGTTGAAGGCAGAAGTACAGTTTGAGGTCACATCTTCACTTTTCCCCTGGGCTTCCCACAGGATGACATCTGCCATCTCCCTGCCAAAACACAAGCATATGTTCCATTAGCCAGTGTCAGCAAACTGCATGGTGATGGTTACATTTCTCCTTACACAAGCAGAGGACTTTGTCACAGTAAATTACTACAGTGCTAAACCTAAAGAGTGTCATGAATTGGTTCAAGCTCTCTAAAGAGTTAGATTTTAGTTTCTATTTTCTTCTTACTTCAGGAAAGAAAATAGAAAACAGAAAACTAATGTTATTTCTTTAACTGTGACAGAAAAGAGAACTGGGAGAAATATTTTCAGAAGCTGAGAGGTTTTCCTTTTTTATAATATTGCTCCAAACCTTCTCAAACTAAAATTTTTACAGTGAAAATGTAAGGTAGGTGCTTCTGCTTACCATGTAATAAAGAACAGTAATTTCTCATAGGAGAAGACAATAACACTCCAAGAACTTTTGCTGTCCTAGATACAACAGATTTCAGCTATCTATCTCCTGGCACCAGAGATATATTCAGAAATATATTCCTTCCTATATTCTGAAATCTTTGTTGTCAGGGAAGGAGAAGAGCAAACACCTACACCTCCCATGAGCTGCTGTTAGCACTTTTTGCGATGAGCTAATAAGAAGCAATTTGGTCCCACAACTTCTGTGCTCCAGTAGAGTTGGCTGTGGTTTCCAAGAGCTGGTGGGACCGCATGTCTGGAGGGTCAAGTTTTGTTTTACATTTATTTTCAACTCTATTAGTCTCTTGACCATTTTTCTAACAACCTACCTTAGACCACTGCCAACAGGAGTATCTTCTGACCAATAAATACTGTCTGTTTCCAGATGTTAGGGTACAAGACTATAGCCAGTATTAGGGATTTAGGGTCTAAGGCTGAGCAGCTCAGAGAGGAACAGCCACCCACTGGACCAGACACTAGTGTTGCATTTCTTGA
Organism: Athene noctua; assembly: GCF_965140245.1. Taxonomy (NCBI): domain Eukaryota; kingdom Metazoa; phylum Chordata; class Aves; order Strigiformes; family Strigidae; genus Athene; species Athene noctua. The sequence continues at coordinate 233,859,540 of NC_134037.1, read as the reverse complement.
GAGTGGAGCAGCAGTAGGGAGGCCTGAGGTCCTCTTGGACCTGGTGACAGTCAGTCTGAGAACTGGCTGCAATTAACAGTCAGTTCTTCAAACTGCCTCCAGCACAGCTTTGATTCTCAGCTGGACCTGTGACCTGGTGATTCAGTGAGTGGCTTTTCTTTATGAGTCAGAACTGATCAACTGCCTTACGGAAGCAGGTAACAGATGCTGGTAAAGTCATCTTTTAGCTGAGCCCTAAAATAAAGACTTCTATCGTAGAAATAGAGATTTCATAGCATCTTCCAGAGTGTCCTGGTATTGACCAGTGTCTGCATATTGCATCTCTGGTAATTTTCTTTTGTCTGCATGAATTCTCAAATTAAGTTTCTCATAGACTCTATGTTGTGGTCTTATATTTTTAGGGTAATATCTCAAGCCAGAAGACTACCTCAATTCCATAGAAAAAAGAAGAAATCCTTTACAAAGATAAGGTAAAAACTCCCCAGAGCCACTAATTCTAAAGTTAACCACTGAGGAATATTTTGCATATATATATATGATGTATGCATAAATACGCTATATGTAATAGATATACTATTACAGATAGATATGTAATATATATAGAGAGTTTTTGGGGAAAAAAATTAATTAAAAAACCAAACCCAAGTCAACCCAAACTCCCCTATATTCTTTGAGTTCACTAATAAAATATCAGTACCTTGGTTATGACATTTTTTTCTCACTCTATGATTCATAAACAGCCCAACTGATGTGTAAACAACTGTTAGAAGTTAATGTCGCAAATAGTATAGAAGGATTAGATGCACGGTAAGTGTGCTCTTAACTTTAAGGGGCATTGCGATTGTCCAGCACTATGCAAAGTGTGAATCAGCATAAAGTAGGTAAGAATTATTTTTGTTTTCACCAACACTTGAAGGTCTAAATTTTGGCTGGGGTAGAGTGCATTTTCTTCATAGTAGCTAGTATGGGGCTATGTTTTTGATTTGTGCTGGAAACAACATTGATAATTCAGAGATGGTTTAGTTATTGCTGAGTATTCATACAGGTTCAAGGACTTTTCTGCTTATCACACCACCCCACCAGTGAGCAGGCTGGGGGTATATAAGGAGCTGGGAAGGGACACAGCTGGGACAGCTGACCAAAGGGATATCCCAGACCATATGCTATCATGCTGGAAGGAGAAGAAGGAAGGGGAGAATGTTCAGAGTGATGACATTTGTCTTCCCAAGTTCCTGTTACGTGTGATGGAGCCCTGCTTTCCTGGAGATGGCTGAACACCTGCCTGCCGGTGGGAAGTGGTGAAGGAATTCCCTGTTTTGCTTTGCTTGTGCGCGTGGCTTTTTCTTTACCTGTTAAACTGTCTTTATCTCAACCTATGAGTTTTTCTCACTTTTACCTTCCTGTTCTCTCCCCCATCCTGACATGGAGGCAGTGAGTGAGCAGCTTAGTTGCTGGCTGGGGTTAAACAACAACAATTGTCTTGAGTGCAGCTAATTATAGTACAGTTCTTGGAACAGGGAACAACCTACCAGTGCACAGGAGTACCTCTATCAGTTATCAGCTCTTGACAGAGGTTTCAACAGTCTGCTTATAAACTGATTCCTAGTTTCTAGTAGAAGAATATTAAAACTTTAAGAGATAATCTGTTTTATCCCAGTGTGAAATTCTTATAGTACCTTTCTGCTGATAGCTTTTAAAGGACACCTCATGCATGGGAGCAGGGACTACCATCAGCAAACCCAGAACTACTAATCATTTCTGAAGAGAAACAATATACCTTAGTGAAGTGAGATCCAAAAATGGGGTCTCCCCATGTTTCATGAGAGTGTGCAAGATATGTTATGTGAGTGAGGAAAAACATGGCACCAACATAATATAGGCTTTGGACATTGAGCTGGGAAAGAGACCCTAAAGAATTTTACCCCATGTGAAGTCAGGAATATTGCTAGAGTAACTGCTGGAATTGCAGGTTTTCACTGAGCACTTGTGCAGTGTCAGTGCCCAAGTGTTGGCAGAGGGATTGCAGGGCAGCCTCTGTGAGCAGAGGCTGTGGCTGCCCCCAGCTAGACAACAGCCAGTTCCAGCCAGCTCCAACTGCCCCACTGCAGGACACAGCTGAGCCCACAGTCAAGATGGTGGCGCCTCAGGAAAAGTGTGTTTAAAAAGGGCAGAAGATGCCAGACATAGATAGGTGGAAAGGGGAAAGGAAAAAAAAAAAAGGAGAAACAGCAGCCCAAACACCAAGGTCACTAAGGTCAGAAGAAGGAGGGGAGAGGAGGGGAGGAGGCACTCCAGGCACTGGAGCAGGTATTTCCCATGGAGAGGACCACACTGGAGCAGATATCCACAGTGCAGCCCATGGAGCACCCCACACCAGAGGTATTCACACTGTAGCTCGTGGAGGACCCCATGCTGGAGTGGGTTTACCCTGAAAGATGGCAGCCCTTGGGAAAGACCAATGTTGGATCAGGGGAAAAGTGTGAGGAAGAAGGAGCAGCAGAGAGGAGCTGTTACAGCCTGACTGTAAGCCCCCTGTTCCCCATTTCTCCTGTGGCACTTTCAGGAGCGGGTGGGTAGAGGAGCTGGGAATGAAGGAATGAAGTTGAGCCAGGGAAGAAGAAGAGGTTGCAGGGAAGGTGTTTTCATTCTTCTCTTTGTGTCTTATCATCCTATTCCATTTTTAATTGGCAACAAATCAAATTGATTTTCCCCAAGCTGTGTTTGTTTTGCCTGTGATGGTAACAAGTAAGCAATTCCCCTGTCTTTATTCTGACCCATGAGCTTTTTCACACATTTTTTTCTCCCTGTCCTGTTCAGGAGGGGGAGTGAGCAGTTGGGCGGGTATTTGGCCCTTAACCACAGTGAACCCACCACAGCACTGCACAGCTGGACTTGGGGGATTTGACATTTGAACATCTGCTGGAAAAAGACTGTCTCCTCTCAGAAGCGTGCAAGGTGATTATCAATGTACATCTGCTCAGCAGCAGTTCATCCCTGTAGGTGATGACTAAGGTAATCACGCAAGTACTTGCAAGTACAGATGAACCTATCAGGGACCTACATGGAAACAGTCAAGTTTACTATTTAGCCTGAGCACTCAGTTCCCAGTTTACCTCAAAGACAGAAACTCTGTTTCAGTTCATTTATTCATTAAAATTTATTTCACTTTTCTGTCAAATGCAGTAAACTATTTAAGCGTCAACTTTAGTGGAAGTGCAACTTAATTAATTCACAGAATTATTCTTTTAATTGGATTTGAGTGAATCAACTTTTCTGAAACTCAAGAAAGGGGAGGGTTATTGACTTGGCTTTGCAGATGCTATTCCTGCTTGCATTTCAGCTAGCATCAGAAACAAGATTATTTCTCTCTGAGGATGTCAGTCTGAGACAGTGGCATCCACTGCAGTTTTATTATTTTAGTAACATAAAAATGCAAGAAAATTGAATGTTAAAATCAAACCGTCCCTTTCTCAGCACAGTATTAAATGATGGAGATGTTCATTAGGCTGATGCCAACTTGATCATCAGGCTGTATCTTCAACTGTCAAGAAAAAAATTCAATGAAAGGGGAGATAATTCACATTTTGGTGAGGAAATATTTTTGCCAGCTTTATCTTGCAACTGTGGCACTATATCCACCTGAGCGCAGGCTGGTAGATGAGACAGAAGTGATGTCTGCAGAAGTGCTGTCAGTTCCCTTTGTTATGTTAAGTAAAACAAATTTAGCAAAACAGTGAAGAACAACCAGACTAGTCTACACTAAAATAACAGGAGGCTCATCATGTATTCTGGCAGGACTAGCTGAGGAGACATACAAAACCAGGAACAAAACAAATCAAAAACTGTCAATAAAAATCTTTCAGCCTAAAACCACCATGTCTTGAGATGGAATCAGCAATCCATCAACAAGATATGTCAAGGGAATGACTTTTCTTTACCTTTTTTAGTTGCAGTGAATTCTTGGGTCATTAGGAAGCGCATAGCTGTCATGATCTCAGCTCCAAACATTAGGAGCTTGTCGATAGTGCCTTAATGCAAAAAAAAGCTCCCTCTTCCTCTCCCCTTTCCTTCCCAGACAGGAGTGGGCCGTGTGTATTATTAGTGTTTGTGTTTATGTATCATGAATGAGCTCCAGCTGAGTCTGGGGCTAAGCCCATGCTCCCCTGGTGGCACCAGGGATGGTATAAAAGCAGAATAGGACACAGAAACTTCTGGAGGCAAGAACTAAGTCAAATGAGACAAGACATACTGTAAAAGGAACCACAACACAAAAAGGTGAAATGATGTGGCCTAGGCTACCCACTGTCAGAGCTGGGAACTGCCATCAACTCTCACATGCTGTCTTTGACACTGTGCTTCTCAAAACCATGCAAGTTATTTTTGCACCTGCTTCTACAGGATCAGCAACAAACAGTGTCAGAGGAAGTCCCTCACCAGTGGGACGTTCAGTGCTACCAGAGAGATTATGTATCTGAATTCACTGAAAAAATGGAAAAAACCCACCTCCCTCTAAGAGCAATATATACAAAATTGGAATTCAGTTAGGGCGATGAATTCACACTCTATAGCTGCACTTGTAAACACCAAGGTAGATGTTGACATTTAATTTTCTCACGTTTATATTCCTAAGAGGAATTATACATTCAGATTTATTGCCTTAATTGCTTAGCAGCATTTGGTATAATATTAAAAAGGTCAAAAAAATGTTTTTAATACCTATTGTGAGGTCCTGAGCCCCTGTGAATTACAATTACAAAGCTTTCTCTCTAAAACAAAAAGCAGTCTAGATGTGAATGTGCACAAATGAAAGGGCTTCAGAGGCTGGAAAAAGAAAAAAAAAAGTAAATGCTGTTTTAAGCCACATGCACAAAAGCACATTTATGGAGGTAAATACTATCTTCTCTGGTGAGTGGAAATATGTGTGCACTGTTGCATCTGAAGTCCTCAGCAGTAATCTTCTTATTGCCTCTTCCTCAGCGAAGACCCTGGAGGGAAGGGAGCTCATGGTTCTGCTTGTACAGAATTCTGGTAAGACCATCCACTACCAAGCACTAGACTTACCTAGAGTTTTCCAGTCACACTGCAATAATGGCAAAATAAGGGGGTTTATTAACAAAACCTTCCTGCAGAAAGCTTTGCTCTCTTTCAAACACCTTCAGATTCTGAGGAAAACCTTTTATTTTTCTTAACCAAATATATATTTTTTTCCAACAAATTTTCAATATTTTTCTAAAGATGTTTTCTTTTCCAAACAGCTCTAGTAGATACGTTGATGACTAATTATGTAACTGATTATCATTTAAGGTCAAGATGTGATCTTACGTAATTCAGATTCGTTCTGCTGAAGTCTGAAGAGTTATGGCCAGGCAGCAAATTTTCCAAGATACTGTAAAGTCTGTACCACTGCACCAAAACATCCATGCCAGCAAGTGAACCTGCAATGATTAATGCATTGAGTCTTATACATCTCCTTCCCCATTCACAGGGCTGTGTGCTCCACTGGCAATGCCATTATATGCTGGGTGAGGGTACAGTCAGAGTATTCCTTTTTCAGTCCTAAATTCCTTTGCATGTTTCTCACGTGCACAGTCCAGAACAGTTTATGAGCTGCCCACTGTGGCTAAATAGGAAATGGTTTCAATCAAACAATTTCCCACTCTGTGATGATAACTCCTACTGCTAATTTAGCTTAATATGAACATGTAACATCACAAAATCATTTGGCAACAGCAGTGTTAGGATGCCAACCAGAGCTGTTGCTATGAGATGAAGATTAAACTAATCTTCTAAACCAGGGAATGATATTTCAGCTGGAAATGCTACAAACTGTGAAGAACTTAATCTGAAAATAAGGATATGGAGTTGTACAAAATACAGCTGATTTAGGCATGTACCACTATCAAACCAGTATGACATTACAATGACCGTACTGTAGTTTTTATGTATCATACCTTAATACTGTAATAGGTTCATTTATTTGGAATTCAGCATTTCATCTGATTTTGATAGAAGAAATGTCAGAAATTTATATTCTCTGTGTTTCTTTAGACCAGTATTGTTCTGAACAAGTTTCACTGTGACTGTACAAAGTAAAAATTACAGCAGGATTCAGGGTTTTGTTGCCATCATCTAGGCTGTCACAGTTTGAGCCGGATACTAGAAATGAGAAAAAAAACATCTTCAGACATAGAGTCTAATTCAATGCAAAACATTTGCTGTCATCTATATATTTTCTAAATTCTCATTCACAAGGTTCCCTGTGGTGGATTTCTCCAGAAAGCGAAGGAGGTAAAACAGTGAAAGAAAAAAATGTCTCTTGGCTTCAACCTGTTTCTGTTCCAGCCTTTTCCCTTTGATTTTGCTATTTACATTTCTTCTGTGTAGAATTCTACAAATAATTTCTGTCTCTATCATCCCTTCTTGTATACCTACACTAATAATCAAGTAAATTGTATCTTTCCTGTTGAGTTAAGCCCCTACACTTGCTTGTTGCTATCTTGGAGTCCTGATATGTTAATTTTTCATTGTACAGTAACATCAAAGTAGTAACTGTCTGCAGAGGGATATCTCATCTTCACTCTACACCACTTCACCAGGTAGGAATGGAAACCAAACACAGCACCCACCAACAATTTCAACCAAATCACAGTTAAAAACTCTACCAGCCCCCAAATCTGTATGATTCCTACCCTGCTTTCACTTTCAGTAAGAAAAGGCTTTGGAGGACCAGCCTTTTACACAGATGAAAATTAAAGCAGTCCTATCTAGGCCCTTCATTCCCAACCACTCTGTGCTGGATTTGCTTAGCAAATATAATGCCTCACTGTGCCTTTGCATCAAATAGGCAGCAAGGATAAGCTAGTCAGCACCTCTCCTCTCATGGTAAGTCCTCCTCAGATTGCATCCACTCAACCTGTCCTCTCTCAGGGCATGTTTGGTGCTTTATCACTGTTGTTTGTCTTGTGTCCTCCTCAATGCTTCTCCAACAGTAGCACTGTCATCACTTTATGGCTTCCAGGGTGGGCCACTGCCACCACTATGGGGAGAGGATGAGGTGGTACCTCTCTTTCCAACAATACTGCAGCCAAAGCAGGTCACAGCTGAAGGTCTTGCCTCTTCCTAGCCTGGCTTCTGTCTGCTGATCTGCCATCCTTCAGATCAGGCTATGCTAGAATGAAAAGATGGAATTTTAAAACCTTAAGCAGACACCACTTAAAGTGATTGCCTCCCAAACAAAACTTTGGGAAAAAAAGAAGTGTTTGCTGTTACTATGAGCTCTGTAGCTTGGTAAGTTGCTGCTGCAGACAGAAGTTTTACTCCTCATCTTAAGTGAGAAAATAGATTCTTTTTCAAACCAAAAGGGGATTTTTAAATCTTATTTAAGACAAAGCTTAGACTATTAAGCTGTTCCAGTGTGCCTCGTGAAAGTGCCTGTATATTACCAGACCCAATACAGTATTTTGTAAAGAAATCTGGGAAACAGAGACATGGGACTCCTTGCAATTTCAGATCAGTTTTCAGAAGCAATTTCTCAAGACCCTTCTGTGGCAGGGAGTAAGTACATGCAGTGAGACAAAACAGCATGGCAAGTGAATGAACAAAGGAGTCCAAGTTAGGGTGGCCAAATGCATAGACATCTGAAAAAAATCCAGATTCAGTTACTTATAAAACATACTGATAGGGCTGTGATCAGCAGGTGCATCAAATATAGATAATAACATGCCACTGACTGGGCCTGTAAGTCCTGGCCTGTAAGTCTGCCCTGCAGACTTCCCACAAGGCAAGAAAAATTCAACATTTCTTGGGGCTCTGGGGTATAAACAAGCTGTCAGAATTACACTCAGGGGCAGTCCTGCTTTGTTTTGCTCATTTATTTGTATGTACAGGACAGAGTAAACACGTATAAATATTTTCCTGCCCAAAACAGGAAGGGGGATATTTGCTTGTTCATGGCAATCACTTAAAGACCCTCAACTTTGACTGCTGAATTACTTCACGTGCAGGAACTGCCCAACCCCTCACTCCTGTGCTCAAGCAGGCATGCAGTTAACCCATATGAAAATACCCATCCATATACCATCGAACCTCCAGCTGGACTGTGAACACAAAGTGTCTTGCAAAATTAGACTGCTTGCACTGTTTAAAACCCTGCCCAAGCACATGTAGCTGGAACAAGGGATGGTGACACCACCATGACTAGAGAATGTGGGCCATTAAGTAATCAAAAAAGGAACCTCCTACCTCAAACTCCCTTACTGCTTGGGAAATTTTATCATTTTGCTTTGGGAAATTATAGTCATTTTTGTTCTGGACGCTTATGGGTGTGTCAGTGCCAAAGGCTTAAAATAAGAAGCGTCAAGCTTGCTTAACACTTAAATATTTGTTTGCTGGAGACTATTTCCAGCAGGAAAATCTGGATTTTACCTTTAAAGAAGAAAAAAGCAGAAACGTGGCTGAAGTCCTATGAAAAAGACCACAGCTGAAGAAATGTGTAAAAACTACTCAGAAACAAAACAAAACAACCATTTTTTTTTACATTATAATCTGTTCCAGTGGGTTGCCTGTAAATCCCAATAGGTTGCTTGATGCTTCTCTGGCTGTCACCCCCTGAGAAATTCCTGTGATCATTAAGCATCGTAGAGCTAAAACCAAAACCAACTGATATACAAAGCTTCCTTATGCTAATCGCAACAGTGAGTATTTTTCAGAATACCTGTTATCCCAGAGGAACAGGCAGGATCTCTGAAAATGAGGCTGTTTTCACAGCTTTATCCAAATACTGTAGCTGCTACACATTAGATGCACACCCCTGAGCTTCACTTCTGGAGGGTTGTTTCTGTAAACTTCTAGTGCTATAAACTAAAAGAGGAATCCTTGAATAGAGATTCCCCTTAGAGTTTGGGGTCCTCTTGCTCCCCTGAGGGGAGTTTTATCATTAAAGCTCTTACCTCTGGCAGTCTTCTTTGTTACAGTGCTCTATGTCAAGCCCATGGTGGTAGAAGACTTTTCCACCTTAATGCCTATTCATTCTGTTCCCATACCATGCCACCATCATCTGTAGCAAGACATACTCTTAGTACAGGAAGTTTTTGCAGAGCATTAGCTTTTTTTCAAGGTTACAAATCCAGCTTTCCCATATTCTCTGCTGCACCATGAAGTCTGCTTTTCTCATCCTACACATCCAGCAGGCGATAAATTTAGTTGACAGTGGTGCTGCACCACTTCCCTCTTTCCCATCAGCCACCACTGCCATATCTCTTCCTCCTGCCCATTTGGCCTCCCCAGCTCAACCTCCTAGTGTAAACCTCACTACACCCTCTGCAACTATCCTCCCCAAAAGTGTCTTTTTCCCATTGATGCTCACCAGTCCTTTAAATCATTTGCCTTGCTTTATCCCCTTCACCTGTCACCAGCCCCCCCCCATACCTGACTTTTAGCAAACCTTTTTAGCACTAATGGGATTGATGATAGAAAGAAACAGCTGTGAAATGGGAAGAGCAAAAGCTCCTAATTCACTTTCTCTTACCCCCCGCCCCCTCACTGTTTTGAAGGGAAAAAGCTGAAAACACAATTTTAAGGACTGACTGTGGCTGAAATTGTGCTGGAGGGGACAATCTGTTCCAGCCCAGTGGTGGGAAGAGAGTCCAAGAAACCCCAAATTGTCTATATCCAATTTTTAAATGGAAGAACGATACGATTAATTACCTTCCATTTTGGGTGTGAGGGTTTGGCAAACCTGTCCTGACTGCTGTATTACCATCAAAACTGAAATGTTAAGACATATGTCCAGTGAGAAATCATAAAAGCAAAGAAGCAAAAATGATGCAGGGGCTGCAGAAAGAAAGATTTAAAAGGCTAAATATGCATAGAACTGGAGTTAAACATATCTGCAAAAGAAAAAGGAAACAGTGATTTTCTCATCAATATTTGAAGGGTCTGAACACGAAGGGGAGTTACCTCCTTCAGAAGAAAGGATGCAATTAGGAATGGTGGATGAAATCACAAGGTGAATTTAAACTGCCCATTGTGGAGGGGGAAAAACAAAAAAGTCTTTATATAGGAAGATATTCTAGGAAGTGGGTGTCCCATCACTCGGGGTGTGGAGAACTAGACTGTTTCAACAGAAGCACACTCCTTGCAGCAGTTCTGCACTGCCAGGGACACACAATAGATAACCTAATGGGGTTTTCCTCCATGTTCTGGATTAAGTGACCACAAATTCAAGATTTGTATGTGTTTGTTAAAACAGTTTAAGACTGCTTCTCTGTGCTGTGTCCCACAGGCTGGCATCACTTTGTTTTCCTCTGTTGCCAGAACAAACGCCACTTCAATTATTAATGGAGTGGTTTTTTTAAAAGCTTTTCTTATCCCAATATGTTAAATCTGTCTTGGAGTTGTACTACTGTGTAATTAAGTTTAATGTATTTGAGTTGGAGGCACAGACAAGGTGGATGCTGTAGTAGCAATGTAATGATGGGATTTTTCTCCAGCTGATGATACACCCCAGAGCATTTCCAATTTTCAAATTTTGAATGTAGTGGCTCATTCCTGTTCTTTACCAGGTAGCATGTGTGAAACAGAGACACAGGGTGCAAGCACTGAGCTGTTTGTCTAGTACAAGTCAGTGGCTACACTCTGTATGTGAACCCAGAGCAGTAGGTCATCCCAGAGACTGGGGGGACACACCGAAAGGAGACTTCAGGTAGTGATTTGATAGTTGGTTTGGACATTACAGAACTAACTGCTCTCACTTTCAAGCACACATGGATGCCAGAGACATTACAGGAACTCGGAACAACATATCTAAACATCTAAACAGCAGCAGCAGGATGGGGTAATGGGGAGCGCCATCCCAGACAGCTGCAGGCAGGAGGGATGCACCATTCTCCAGCTCCACGTTTGCATTTTCCTGGAGCTCAAGGCCTCCTGGAATGGCCTTCCTAAAGCACCAGGCTGATTTCTAGTTTCTATGACTCTATAATAATTGATTTTCCATCGTTTGGACAGTGAGGTGGGTAGCACTGATTTGTCTGTTTTGGAAAACCACCTACAAGTCCCAGTAAGTATTGTGTCCCCACGCCAGAGAGCACTTTGCAGAGTGCAGCCTATAAAATGGGCCTGGATCACTTCTTTTTAGTACTTAAAGTCACAGAGATGTTTCATTCATTTTGATGCAGGAACTTCTGTCCCACATTCTCCAGTTTACATTTTGTGGGAGCTTGATTCTCCATTAACTTCACATTAGTGGGAACACTCCTGGTTTCAGAGAATTCACTGTTAGGAAAAAGAACTTCTTGGGTTTACACAATCTTCCTTTATTTGTCTTGGATCATGCTATTTTCTTTGTTTACCTGTTACCAGAACAGGATAATTCAAGCCGGATGCACCAGTTCAGTGGCCTGGTATTTAAGCACATATTTACAGGAAAAAGGCATTCACTGAGCAGCCTTTGACTCAGGACACGGACTCTGCCAGGCTGGCAGGGCCCAGGGGTTTCAGCCATTAGAAAACAATACAAGGCTCATCTCCTGTCAGGCGTTTGGGTGGATGCCTGATGTACTTTCAGAGGCAAATTTCTGTCTTGAATCTTGCATTTTAATGCCATGCATTACATTAAACACTACACATGGAGCATCAAATAAGTAATTCGGTTCAATGCTTGCAGCTCTCCTGTGTGATGTATTGATTCCATCTAGCATGTGCCAGGTATGTCTTATAGCCTTGAAATTTTCCAGCTCCACAGTCTAGTTTGATTTCTGTTCCCCTCCTGGTGTGTTTCTTGGGGTCAAAGTATAAGGCACAAGTGGCAGAAGTGACCTCCTTATAGCAGAAGTGTCTCTCCAAGTCAACACGCGGTAGGCACTTCTGTGCTTTTCACTTCCAAACTGCCCTACGCACAAGTCCTGACTGTTATAAACAATATGTTGCTGATAAATGAGTTGTGTTCATAATAGCTCTTCCTACAAGGCAACCAGGAAAGGAGATGCACTTTTCCCACCGCCTTTTCTCCTGTGGATTATGCAATCCAAAAGCTCCCTATAAATAAACCCAGACACATATAAACAGGCAGCCTCTAACCTCTGCCAAGGAGTCCATGGTGGGACTCCCAGTGGCACCAGGAGCCTGCCTCTGCAAACAAAAGATCATGAATCCCTGTTCTGAATTTACTCCCTATTATAACCTGTGCAATTAATTATGACTTCTTGCCCACACATAGTTTCTACTGAAAGCTCACCTGTCCGCTCCAAGCCTTCCTTTACAAAGGCAGGTTCTCCACTGTTTTCTCTCAGACTCTCACTGGATTTCCAGTGAGAGAGGTATTAAAGTCAGTCTCAGACAGGAAAGCATATTGGCACAGCACCTTGGGAAATGGCAGTAAGAAGATCCCTATGGACCAGATTCTGCCTCACTGCAGAACCTGGCTCAGACAAGCTGTTTCCCTCCCACACCTGGAAACATGCTGGAGTGAAAACAGGAGATTTTCCATGTACAGTGGTTCGAAAGATATTGTACTCCCCTGCCAAGCTCTCCTTTTCTTAGTCCAAACAGGGACATGGGTCTAAGTTACTTGGAGAATTTTTTTTCTTTCTACTGTATGCCTGACAAACACATGCGGATAAAGTAGTCTAAGAAATGCTGAAGGATAAAAAGGGCATTAAAATAAGGAGTTGACAGTGCATGAAAGCCAAGAAAAGATTAAAACTTTAAAGACAGCCCTCCAGGACTCTAAAGACTCTTTTGGAAAGAGATATAATTTTTTTTTAATATTTTTTTTTTTACTTTGTGAGTTTTTCCATTTGAAGCAACAAACTTCAAACCATGGATGTGGAAAAGAGTCATTCCTTGGGCTTACAAAGGAATCTAGCTGGCCACAGGAGATGGAAGGGAGTTTTTGACTCATCTGACTGCATAACTGATATGAATCTGCATACCATAACATAGATAGATCCTCCTTCCCTCCCATTTCTTCCCTCCACCCATCCAACATCAAATCTTTCTCCATCCTCCTATACACCCCTCACCTTCTGTTCTGCAGGTCCTGCCGCTTTGCAGCAGCCCTGCTTCTGGTATCACTCCTTATCACCCTGAACATTTACTTTCACATCTGTATTAGAAGTGCCTTCCTTTTTGCTCATGCCTTTGCTCGCCATGTGAGAGATGTGGTACAGGTCCCGGCTAGTCACTGGTGCGCTGGGGATATCACCACCCTGTATCTGCCAGCACATCTCAGGGAATGCTGTCAGCCCAGACGGCTCTCCTGGGTGCCTCCCCTCCATCCTGTGGGCAGCCCAAGGGTGCTCACGTGTCCTCCCTGCCCCGGCTGCAGTAGCACTGTCAATCTTCATAAAGTCTTTCCTTGACGGTATCTCACTAGGACATGTATGGGATAGCTGCCAAGGCTATATAATATGCTAGCAGTCATCCTCATGGGGGATATGTATGCTATGGGAAGTACTCTGCTCTGCCCTAGTCCTAGTCCTACACCTAGACACATACATCTGCCTTGCAGTGGGTCACACTAGCACGTCTCTCAGGACTTTCTCACAGATGACCAGGGCAGACCAGCAGCTAACTGGGATTTATTGGTATGCAAGACGGTGATCTGTGCATTAGTTCAGTGACTCTGCATGTACCACAGAAAGCTGCAGTGCCCTATATTGTTTAATAGACACATTCTAAAATAGAAATATTATAAAACTTGTGGTTGGAAGAAAGGCAATAACTTTTACCATTCAACATTTTAATACTCTTAATGGTAATGACCGTTCCCTCATTCCTGCCTCTCATCAACAGCTTTCAAGGAAACATCATTAAGAAGGCATATACCAGTACAAGAGAGACATCAGGCTCAGTTAATTTAAAAGAGATATTTCAATAAAGTTAATTTAACATTCAGATCAGAGGTGCCCTCAGGGATTCCTGTGCCTGCCTTGCATGGCTCTGATGCTCAGATGTAACCCACATTCATACAATACTGATGTATAAGATATGGAGATGCCCAATAAATGTAGATTTTCCTAAGAGAGTATAATATAAGTCAGTCTTTTATTGGACTCCAACATACAGTGGAGTTCAGCCATATATTAGAGTGTGGGAAGGTATAAATTGTACTACATAAAGTGATCAGGTTCTCCACTTGTACTCCAAGCTACAGTACTTGCATCCCTGGTGGAAATTGATAGAATACTTGATATTTGGATCCTTGGTGGACTCAAAAATGAGTAGGAAGAAAATGAAAGCCAAACGTTTACAGACATATCAAACCCCACTGGAAAAATATTTTTGCTTTCGGTAGTATTCCACTTGTTTCCTTAAGTGATTCAGCTCTAAATAAATAGTTTTGATTGCCTTAAGTGTTGTAAAGAAAAACATTTGGATTCCAGTGATATTCAGGAACTAGAGCACAGACAAAGCAGTGTCCATTAAGCTACATAAGTATTAACAGATTCTTTTACAAATCAAGATGTAAGATTTTGTGATGTCCCCAGGACCTTCACAGCAGAACTTTACAGGCTCTGTAGAGAGTACCTGTTCATAAATTGCATCTAAAAAAGAAGGTGGGAATTAGTTGCACCACTAAGCCAAAAGGATGCTACATTTCCTCTGGAACTTCTTAAATCATAGTAAAATTATTCTGCAAGAAATACAGCATTTAAAACATTGGAAGTAACAGCAAAGTCTCAGCAGTCAGTTAAGCTGAGTCAACTAGTTCAGACGGTGCTGCATCTAGATGTAAAAAACTATTTATGTATCTGGAGATAACACAAGTCTTTTAATATATTTTGCAGATCTGTCTCAGCTTTCACTGTTTTAAGAACCAGATGCTATGAAGATAAAATTTGTAGCTTGATATGTGAATCATCTTACATGAAATGATTAGAGGGGGAAATCCAGTCCAGTGAATGAGTGCCCCTAAATTTACTGCCACAGAATCAATGGAAGCTTTTCCATTGACTCTTAATGGAGATACTCAATTGCCTTTCCATTAAGGCAGCTGTTTTTCTATGCACCTACAATTTAGGTGGATATCTATCTCAAACAGGCAGACTGGATCCCAGCCTATAACGCTAACTAACACTGTTGACAAGACACAGTCACAATACCATGACCAATATTTGAAGGACTCAATCAGCCAGTGTGTCTGTGATATAAATTTGCGGCTTCTTGCCAGTCCAGATTGCCCAAACAACCTTGAGTTAATGCTGGACTACATTTGCCTAAAGACAACTTCACTTAATTCCACACAAAATTAGGCCTATTGGGGACTGTCCTTTACAGAACTCTTGCATGCATCCATTAAAGCTGTTCTAATCAGTTAAATATAATTAAACAAAACCTGATAGCAAAAATCTTCGGTTTGCCAAGGAGGAATAACTGCATATTTCTAGAAATACAGCACAAATTCAATAACAGATATTCATACTGATGCTAATTCATGCACTGTATAATGTTTTCCACTTTGATGGTTATAAATTACATACTGTAATTTAACAAGTTGGAAAATGTGCTATCCCAAGAATGAGAGAGGGAAAACATAACAGCAGTCACCTGCCAGTTTTAATAGAGAACTGTAACAAATAGCAGCTATATTCTTTTTTTTTTTTTTTTTTTTTTTAAGATCATCACTTCAGGGCTGCAGCTGTTTGGTTCTGCCATATTTAAAGAGCAAGAAAGGTAGGCAGATAAAAAATATTTGCAATCTTAACTCCTGCTGATCTGGCAGGTCCCCGCCTATTTCCCAGATCTCTGGTACTGTCTGCCATATGCTGGTGAACCCATGAGCTTCTGGGGACATGGGAAGTACAAACATATTTGGGTTACTTCTTGCCACTGCATAATGCTGCTAAGGCAGCAGAGGTGACCCACCTCTTTGGATTCAATATTGATTTTTTTTTCTTTTAAATGTTTCTCCATCTATCAATGTCCACATAGAAATGTAGCAAGGTCCTCGTGGATTCAGCTTACTCTTGCTTTTCTGCTTATGTGCTACTAGGGAAACAAGAGGAAAAAAAGCCCAGAGAAATACAGGCAAATCAGTGCCTGGAACACAAAAAATTGAAACAGCTTTTGTTTTCCTTTTGTAGTATCATACTGACCTTGAGAGAGAAAAAAGTCTAATTTGAATACTGCAGGATCTAAAATTATAAGTAAGCATCAGCAGTGAATACAGGAAAAAATAAAAACTTTGTCACATTTTACAAAGCAATGGAAATTATTGGAGGAGAGGAAAGAAAAGAAGGATGAAGTACACCCACCTTCTTCTGCAGTGTCTATCACCTGATGAAAGGGTAAAGCAGCTTTTAGCAGACATGTAAGACTCCCCACAGACGATGCTCTCTTGGCAGAAAGTTCCCACAATGCCACCTTTGCAATATGGTGTATGGTTTCGATCACCCCATTAAAAAGACATTATTTCACTGGATAACAGCTGAGGTGATACAGGCTTTGGATGATGACCAGTGTTAATTGTGGGCAGCAAGTGCATCTTTAGGCAGTAAATTGCAGCAAATCAAGTGGAAAATGCTCACTACTGCTTGGCAGTTTAAATTGAGGAAGAAATTAGTGGAAGAGGTTCTGGTACTAATGCTGGAATATAGAGCTTTATGTCATGGGATATGCACTGATGTGTGTCTGGATGAAGTAAAATTTTACCTACAGAGGAACTGGCCAGTTTGTAACTCAGATGATCAGAACACAGCATAATACTGTGTTAGAACAAGTCAACCTGCCAGCTTCTTCCTAGAGGAGCTGAAATTAAAGTGTCTAAAGCTTAACATGTTTTAGTAAATTAAATGTCTGCAGGGGCCTCTGGTGATATAAAAGCTATTGTCAGGTATATAAATAGTTAATATTTACAACTGAGAGAAAGACATGAAGAAGAACCTGTCCCTTCTGGTTTCACTAAAATAAAGCATAGATTTTTAGAGAGGTTTTTTAAATAAGGCTGCAGAGTTCCTCCTTAAAGCATCAGAGGCTATTCATTGTTTCAGCACAAAAGCTTAACGGGCACTCCTCAGCAGTTTTGCCTCTAGTGGGAAATTAAGTTTCCACAGAATCAACTTTTTATGCAAGAAAAAATTAATTTTGCCCAAAGCATTCAGGTTTCCTTTGGGAAAATCAAAACACAATATTTCCTTCACTACATGAGCTTGACCCAAATCAAACATTTCAGTTTATTTTTTAACTGAACAAGAATATTTTATTTCAGCTCTGACCAACTTGAAACTGCCTCCAGGCTTGCTGTTATGGTAGATACAAATTGTCCAGGAGAATAAGGGAATAAGACAATTTGCATCTCAGCCAGTTAGCTGGCTCATAAGAAAATATTTTAAATTCAACAATATTAAAATGTTACATTCAGATCAACAGATGAAGCAAAATGTTTGGATACTTTCAAATGGAAGTCTTCAGAGCTTTTCCTCCCATGAAAAAATTTTGATACGGACAAAGAAATGTTTAAATAGTCAAAACTGCACATAAGAAAAAAAAAAAAAAAGTGCTCTAATTTCCAGCTAACTAATCCTTACATCAATTTTATGCCACAGCAATTCCGTTGAGCTCCACTGGAATCACACTTGAATCACTGGAATCATATCAACCTAAGAGGGGGCACAGATGCAGTGTTACTGATCTCAGTGCACAGGTTTAGGCAGATAAAAGATGTGCCTTAAGGTGCTCCAGCTTCTCTCTCACATTTACCTCCTTGTTGGGACCATAAGCATGTAAAGAAACTTCCAGATCCTGAAAGAAGAACGTGGTTAGAAGGGAGGACACCCTACAAATCACCAGGAATACTGCACATCTTTCCAAAACTCATAGATGAATGAGACAATCAGGCTTTTAAAAGTAAGAGATAAACCACAGCTTCACCTGGGATTGAACAGAGACTGAAGCCAGCATTTGCGTGTGGGACAGACATGAAAGTTTAGAGAGTTTCAGGGTTTACCTATATATATATATATATATATATGAGATAGATATTTGCTTATTGCAAATTGCTTAGTATATATTACAGTTAGAAGTTATAGCTAAACTGAGTTATTCCAGTTTCCCTTTCAGCCTCAACTTCTAATAGTCATTTCTTATTCAAAAACAGTTCAGACCAAATCAATACAGCCAGCCAGTTTCAGAGCAGAGACCACACAAAACAACACCTGTTAGTTACTTACTATAGGTTTTCAGTCAGCACGCATGGCCCGTGGGAGGACACAGAGTGCGGGTGCTGCAGCATCCAGCTTGCTTGGGATCATCACCTGTGGACAAGGTTGAGGGACACTGCTCCTGCATGGATTTCAGAAAGGTCATGTCAACCTGTTCTCACCTCACTGCAATGGCATGGGTCAAGAAGGTCAAGAGATCCAGAATGAGCTCGACTGCAGAGCTTGCATTGAAAAGAGTGCAGCACTGTTTAGTTATTTGTTCTGGTTTGTAATAACTAGGCTCTGATTCACGTCTTGAGGCGCCACAGAATTAACTGCTCCAACAGCCCCTGATAAATGTAAACAGGGATACCAAATAGTAGTACTCTGGACCACAACACAAATTATTCACATTCCACTTGCTTCACTTTTAGATGTCAGAGTGAGCAATTAACCTCTGCAGTTTATATATTTACTGATTATACAATCCACTCAAAACATCAAGGAGGGCAATGGCAAACTCAGAAACTGGGTATTTTTATACCTGAAATAATCCTGAGAACACCAAATCTGAGTTACGTAAATGATGGCTTTTATTTCTCCTCTTTCAGATTAAATTGTTGAAAAGCAGCATTTCTAGGAAGCAGTTATGTACACCATGCCAAGGAAAAGAACCATGCCCAAGAGGACAGATTAGTGTCCTACAACATTTCCAGGCAGAGCTAGGGAACAGAGGAGGGGCTTTCATGCGTGTGATACATTGATGCCTTCCAGAGATTAAAAAGCAACACGTAGACTGTTCCCATGCCAGCTGTATTTCTAAAGAATGCTTTATGTCTAATGCAGACCACATTATCGCCATTTTAAGCTAAGATTTCACTTAATTTACATAGACTGGGACAGACTGTAGCTGTCTGCTTTTAGTGCAGACACTGCCTGGGATTGCAGGTCATAGTGTGTGAGGCTCTGCTGCTTTTGGAGTGCAAGCTTGTTTGTTTAAAAATGGAAAATCATGGGACCTACAGTTTTCCAGAGATATTCACCTTTAGGAAAAGCAATGGTCACGGCTGGTTTTAGCATGACTAATCATCCAGGAGCTGTACCTCACTGTTGTCTCAAGTCAGAGTGCATGCTCAGTTCTGCAAGGAGATGAGAGCACCTGTGGAAGCTCTGGTACCCTCCTTTCACTGGGTTCAGTACAGGAAGGTTGGATACTTTTTTGTTGCTTGACCCCTGTAATGATACTATATGGAAGGGAAGTAATTTTCAGGTTCTTGCGGGGAGGTGGGAGGGCTGAATTTTGCAACCAAAACTAAATCTCTAGAGAAATAATACAGTACACTTATGCTCAGTGGCACATCCAACACACTTTGCCAGAGACATCATCAGATCATGGATTTATTTCTGACATACTGGGCTACAGAAAAGTGGTTTCTGACTCATCCATGTTTCATGTGCAAACCTAAAAACCACATTTCATCTACCTGTGCCTTAGTTTCACATATGTCAAATAGTTTTCAGGGGGGACAGAGTAGTGTTCAGAAGGCACTCAGACCTTGTGGTGATGTGGGTGATGCGTCTACAGCTAGACCAAATGAAATGGTGCAGTTCCTATCTGAAGAGCTTATGACTGTACTTGCAAAGATGTTAGACAAAGGCAACATTCAGCCTGTTTGCACTTACCTTTTATATTCCTGATGTCCAGAATAGAGCTGCAGCCTTAAATAAGTCACTGGAGCAGAGGAAGGATGAATCTGAGTGAAAGTCACACCACTGAAGTGAAGGTGAGATGAAGCTACTCTGTAAGGAACAGGCAAGTCCTTTAGGCATCTGCTTCAGGTCTACAGGGAGCTGCAGATGTGAAATGAGGATTGACAAGCCTTTTACAAGGAGAGAGAAAGGCCCTCTTCTGGCTCCTGGACAGGAGTGCCAGGGCCGAAACACTTGTCAAACAGCATTATCAGCCTTTTGTACCAGCTTGTGTTGCTTGAGCCTCACCTAAGGGATTGGGAACCTTAGTTACTGGGATGACTCATTTCCAGCTCCCGAGTGGGTATCAGTAGGAGTTACTGTCTGGCTGCTCTGTCCCACTGTGACGGCTGTTGGTCTGGGCTCAGCTGAGAGCAAAACTGTCTCCAAAGGACCTTTATTGTGAAACGCTTTCTGTAACAGTGCTTCAATCATCTGGATGGACTTTGGCGGGTGCTCTGAGACTCACTTTGATAAGGTTTTGACACCTGAAGAGATTAGCACATCTTAACAGAGCTGTAGTAACTCTCCATGTGTTTACAGCCCTGCCCAGGACCTACAGCAGGGCTATTGGTGCTGCACACAGAGCTGAGCTATGGGAGCACACTGCAGCCGTGGGCCTGCCGGGACACACTGGTGGCTGCTGACACTTGTACCGCTCTGAGGTCTCACTGCAAACTGCCCGTATAAAGCTGTCGTCCTCTACATGAGGGAAATCTGCAATATATTTCAGGATGGGCAGGGGAGCAGTGGACCCACTCAGCTGAAATTTTGACAATCATAACTCTCAGAAAATCTGGGAGTAGGTTTTGTGTTAGGTGGCAAATTGTAAAGTTGGCTACTTCTTCATCCCTGTTCTGGCAGCAGAGGTACAAGTCAGAAATGATGGAAGGCTGTTTTATTTCCCCCTCTGCTGCATACCATTTTGCTTTACTGAACGGCTTCATTTGGGCCACTTTGCTTGGGACAGGCTGCTGGGCGTAATTGTTACATCCGCCTCCTGACAAATGAGTGTGACATCAGCGTGACTTCAGTTTCTTATAAATATCTCTTTCCAATTTGATTAATATGTCAGCACAGACCTGGAGTTAAAACTGAAGGGGACTGAATATTACTCCTTCCTTTTAAGGCTGGCATAATTTCCCCTCTACATGGAAAAGCTTCACACTTACATTTTTCACTAGTATCTACCATCACGAGCCTTAGATTTTGTCTCTTTTAAGCCTGCAGCCTGTGAAACACTGTAATTGCATGCAGCTGTTTGCAAGCCATCCTCTGCAAACGGAAAGCGTGCATTGAAAAAGCACCCAAGCAGAGGACCTCTGAAATACACGCTGCAAAAGCTGCTATTTTACTAAAAAGACTCTCCTTGGTCTGCACTCCCCTGCCCTCCTCTGCCGTTGCTACCTTGCAGTTTATGACATCCAGATAGTGGGAGGTCTGACAAACCGAACAAGGCTGAGAGCAAGAAATTCCATTCCTGTTGAAATCAGTAATTCCTCCGTGCAGGCTGCTTTTTCATGTGTGTGTGTGTGCGTGCTTTCTTTTGTGTGACTTCGAGAAGGGCTCTGATATTATTATTACTTTAAATATAGCTTGCCCTGGGGCGGGGAAATGAACAAGGAAAGAGTCGACAAGCAGCCTATCTCTCAGAAGAAAAGAGCAAGCCTCGCAGCACAGGAACTGGCTTCACTCAAGTGTGCAGTTTAGAAGTCAAAAAACTGTTCCAAATACCACCATTTTGGAGGAGGCGGAAGAAAAAGGAGACAAAACTGGCTAAACACAGTGAAGAATATGGTAAACCAGGGTACAAAGTGCACCTAATTGCAGTTTGGGAGTGGGCTCTGAAGTACAATGTAAGTCTTCCTTAAATTGTATTCTTTTATCATATTATCTAGTTGTTTAATTTCCATTCTGAAGCCAGGCTGGGCCAAAAGGTACAATTACCTATAAAATCAGCGTGGAGCAGAATGTGTAATCTCTGATATGAGGCTGAAAATGATATTGAAATACAACAGAAGTCAGAGACTATCAGACATATTATGGAAGATGAACTATAAATAAGAGCATATCTAATTATTTCAAGAGAAAAATGCTGGATGGAATCTTCAATCAACTTTCTTAATAGGGAAGCGAGAGCTCTGCTGTTTTGTATGGCAAGCTATTTTAATACTGCTGTGTTTAAAATTGTGTGATTACAGTTACCAATAGCAATAAGATGTAGCTCCAGAGGGGAGTCCTAGTGGTTGCAAAAGTTTTTCTCTTATTTCTCCAACATTTTTGCTCTCTGAAGCCTCAAGTCCACATTCTTTATCCTATAGCTTGGTTTTGCTTTTCAGCTGGATTTTCAATGTATGCCAACACTGGACTTCCTATGGAACGTTTCACCTTTTGGAGTAATTCTGTTATGTTTTCCTACACCACGCTAGTGGCAAAAATGCAGTCGACAAAAGATTGTGCTCCTTCAACTTCTGGCATGGACAGCTGAGGAATACAAAGCCTGATGGTGACAAAGGGTGATAATTTCCTATTTTTCACTATTTATCTCACTGGTTTTGGACTTAGCAATGGATATTCTTTGTGCTGAGGAGAGCTCTGTGAACCCAACTGCAAACTCCTTAATACAAATAAATCATGAGAGAAGACTCTACAGAAATGTTTATGGAGCTGGAGAGATTAATATATCACATCTCTTTAACTTGACTGTGGACTCTGAAAACCTAACCAATCTTTCATGTGAAAGTAACATGAGTCCACCGTGCTACTCTTCCCTGTTGCAGCTTTCACAGAAAAACTGGCCAGCTTTGCTGACAGTGATAGTGATAGTTTTAACCATTGCTGGAAATATTCTCGTCATCATGGCTGTGTCACTGGAGAAGAAACTACAGAATGCCACTAACTATTTTCTAATGTCACTTGCAATAGCTGATATGCTGCTGGGTTTCCTTGTCATGCCTGTGTCCATGTTAACCATACTGTATGGTGAGTATTAGCTGTGTAACCTACTGCATGTGTTGAGAAGATTTAAACATTGCATGCACATGGTTTTGTTGTTATTATTATTTCATTCTCTTACTACAAAAAAATTTAAGCACTCCATACAAGTTGAAATATATGTAATTGGTTAATGGATGTAAGAATAGGTGAAGTACTTGAACCTTTTCCTACTTTATATTTCTAGTTACAGGCAATTTAAATACAGTGCAGAACATTAATTTATTACTCAGTTGCTGGATGAATTGTCTCAAAGTGTATATGAAATTGCTTTGTTCTCTCTATTCTTTCAGTTTTTTCCCCTGGCTCATAATTTTCAATAGTCTTAATGAGAATGTAGGCTCCTGTCAGTTACTTTGCTCTGCAAATATGCACAGAAGCACTAAGGTCCACCTTTAGATTCAAAGTAGGCAACCCCTTCGTTTTTTTTAAATGAAGTAAGACAATTGTAAATAATTTTCTTAATACCAATACCCTGCTTAGACATCTACTTACCAGCAAATACTGAAATTAATATTATGAGAGTTAAAAAATGGATGGGAATTAATTCTGCCTAATTTTTAGTAACATTTACAAATGAAAAGCTATGATTTCTTAAGAGAAGTTATTTAAGTGAATAATGACTCAGTTCATACCCTTGTAGGTGATTAATAGCAGATCTTTCTTCTCATTTTCACCAAAATCACTTGCAGCACAGCTCACGTAGAAAAAAGCAGCAGCCTATGTGTTCAGTACCAATATTGTCAGGCTGTTATAATCCCTAAACTTTGAGAAATTAGTTTTCTGGTGCCACAACTGAATTGCTACAGTTCAAGGAGAAGCCAGACAATGTCAGGAGGAAAGTGAGGTTGCTTGCAAAGATTTCTATTGCTTCGCTATTTTCGGACTTAAAGGTCCAAACATGAGCCTGTGACTTAAGAGAGATTTCATCCAGAAAACTGGAAGTTTATTTCCCATTTTCAGTATTTCTACATAGATGGCCCCTCAGCAGTATTTGCAAACTGTATTTGGAATTAGTGATGGTGTAACGTTGTGATTTCTTGTATTAGTAGTGCAATTACCTTTAGTGGGAGAGACAGCATAAAAGAGAGCCGCGGGAGCAAAAACTGTCCGATGCGTGAGACTAGCAAAACACTTTTAAATCCTGCGTGATTCCCTGAGACATGCAACAGGGACTCCTGCTGGCCAGGCTCTGCTGCCGAGGAAAGAGGAGCCCGAAATCTGCTACTTGGAAGAATTTAGAGGTTGGGATGAAGGATTTCCTTCACGCAGCGAAGCCAAAACCCTCGCTGTGGGGGAAAAAGGCTGCATTGCCCTTCTATGCGATCGCTGCCATGGAGGAGCAGTGGGGCACAAAAGCCACAGGGGAGGGAGTGTGCAGGCTTTGCATCTGTTCTCCCTGCTTTTTCCCTTGCAAGGTCGAGAAAGGGAGGCCTTTACAGGGTAACCTGGGGTGAAAAATCATCTGGTGGTGCACACAGGTACCAGAATAGGCTTTCTTGGCATGGTGTACTGTCAGCCTCCAGGATGACCAGTGATGGTGAAGAGGGAAACCTCCCTTTATGCGGGAGCATTTTCTCAGCCTCAGCTGACCAGAAAAAGGGCCAGGATGCAGCCAGCATCAGCCACATCATCTATATTGACAGTCCTGAGCCCAAACTGGGGAACTTTGTATCCACTTTGCTCTGTCAGCATACCTCCAAAACTGTGGAACAAGGCTGCTCCACCACCCGCCCCACAAACCCTTGAAGGGAGATTGTGATTGTTTTGCTCAAAAGAGAGATTTCCATCTCAAGAGCTTTACAGCCACTGTGGACATTTCCCATTTGAGTGCGCTGGCCACACCAGCCATGTGTCTGCCCAGCCTGCACCCTTTGGGCCAGACAGGCTTTTCCATCTGCCCAACAGCACAAGTCTCCACTGGAAAAAAAAGACACGCACCAAGGTGGATATGCCCACGCAGCTGAGTTCTGACCTTAGACATAGCCTTGACTGATATGCTTCTGACAAGGCAGGATGGCGTACAGGGCCTCCTCAGCAACCGCTTGTGCCAATGGACTCCCCTCTCCCTGTCCATCTCCTCTCTTTCTCTTACAGCATTTCCTTAGCCTTTCAGTCAAAACAGTTTCCCTGTACCTCCTGTTACCAAAAAGCAGCAGCCTAGCCATACAGGCCCGCTTCACTTGTTTGCCTCCTCACCTGGAAGGTCTTGTGAGAAAGCATTTCTCATCTCCTGGATACCACAAACTGGCTACATCAGGAAGAAAATCTTACCATCTCATCTACCTGACTTCCCTCTCAGCCTCTCAACCTGAAACTGCACAGATGCACAAGCATCACTTGCATGTTGCTTGGATGGGACTACCTGATACAAGCTCCCGGATGTCATGAGCTCTCATGGACCACATGAAATCCTGGACCTTGTGAAACTTTCTCTGCCTACCCAATCTTTAAATTGAAGCCATGTTTTGTTTTGTTTTATTTCCCCTTGGATATGTGGAGGGGTGAATTGGACAGTGGCCAGAGCACAGTACAGAACAAAGCTGCCCTGCACCATGTGCCACATAAAATGGCCCAAGCCCTGCCTGGAGGTTGTTACCTACACCCTTCCTAACTCTTATTGCATATACAATTGGCTCCTCTCATGTACTTTTCTCTTTCTTGGCCCTGTAGCCTCCAAGGTAGCTTATCTGATGGATGATGGTTTATCTCTGCCCATCCAGGTTTAGAGCAAGGACAAGAAGTCTAGAAGGATATGACAAATGTGTTCCCAAAGGCCACTGAAGCAAGAGAACAGGTGTATGTTGCCAAGTGTAAAAATACTTTATCACTTTTCCCTGTGTAAACTAGCCTGGCCTGACAGAGAGATGCTGCTGAGAGGACATGCCCCTGAAAGCCAGCCCTCGTGTAACACACTACAGAAACCAGATTCCCCATGGGACAACCAGAAACCAAGATAAAACATACCCATAAACACTGTATAGCTTGTCAGGGTCAGCTCATATAACAGCAGCCCAAGAGCAATAAGAAATAGGTCCTCTCAGTGCTTACTGAGACTAAATTTAATTAGGCACAGACCTAGCTCATCTGCCGCTCCCTCTGTTCCAGCTGTTGCAAATCTTGTACCTGTGTTTCTAAAGGAGACAGGCACCCCCCAAAATACTCACATGTCCTTACAATATTAGCTTTGCCATTGCCCCATGCCACACTGTCATGGGCACCTTGGGTAATATGCTCTAAATTAAACCACCACAGGATAAGGACATGGATAACTGCAAAACTTGCTCCAAGGACAGTTAGTAGTTCCCTGCAGTACTAGAAGGGCCTTTGAATGAGAGTCCTGCAGGGCTCTCCTTAGCCTGAGCCTGCTCAGTACTGTTCCTAACAACTTGGACAGGGTATAGAATGTGAGCTTACACATCTTTCCAGAAGCACCAAGCTGGGAGAGGTTACAAACACTCAGAGGGACAGGATCAGGATCATCAACAATCATCTGGACCCCCGAAGAGAAAGTCTGAAATGAACAAATAACATTCAGTGAGGATAAATGCAAAGATATTAATTTAGGAATAAGATAGCAAACCAACTACTGCTGGGGAAATTTGTCCGTACCAAGAATGCTGAAAAAGATCTGGCTGTCAAAATGGATCATAAGCTAAGCATGCCTCAGTAGTATGGCATTTTTATACAAAAGGCACTCATTATTCCAGGTTGCGTAAGTAAGGACATTCCCTGCAAGACCTGTGAAGCAATCTTGTATTTCACTTAGCATTCAGGAGGCCTTTGCAAGAGTACCATGTCCTGTTCTGGTCACTGAACGATAAGCAAGATGTGGATAAATTAAATAGCTTCCAGGGCAGAGAATCAAGGACCACAAAAGTTTTAAAAGCTTCATCTGTAAGTAAAAGATAAAGGAATTGGCTTTGCTTAGTCTGGAAGAGAAATTAAAAAAAAAAAAACAAAAAACAAACAAAACAAAAGCAAACAAACTAGGCAAGACACGATAGCCATCTTTCACTGGTTTCCAGAAAGGAGAGCATTCAATTATTCTTCATGGCTAGTGGAAAGAACAAGGTAAAACGAAAGGCTTAATTTGCAGCAAAGATGATGTAGGTTGGGTATTGGTAAACACTAATGCATTTACTTTGGATTGCTCTCTCTGAAGGAGCCTATCAATATTAATTGATACAAGGAATATCCTTATTTAAGTATATGGTAGATACCTAAAGAGAAGTGAGCTAAATATCACTGGTATGCAACAAAATACATTTCTTTCTTCAGTTGCCACTAAATACAAAGTTTTGGTTTCAGAGTTTAGGCAGCTTTGTGTATCAGCAGGTGTTAATAACACAGTAATTATGCGGATAAAAAGTCCTAAAACAAAATTGAGAACTTGCAGGTTTACAATGACAAAATTGTTTCTCTTTCCATATATCCGCTGCCAAAAATGTTTAATTATAACATCAAGCATTAGTATTATGCGAGTAGAATTAAAAAGAAAAAAACACGCGCTGCTTGTATGTAGCGGCTGTGTAGCCTGGGAAAGGAGCGGAGTTAATCCCTAAAGCTACAGAGTTAGAAGGTTGCAAGAAGATAAAAAAGGTTTCTTAAAACAGTGTCAGACAGCTTCTATTAAAGGCATCACTCGCTACCAGCTTCTACTAGAAGGACGTATACACTAAGACAGATGTCAGTAGAAAAGATATGTCACATTCTTAGCTGATGTCAACTTTCTCTTGTGCAGGCTACACATGGCCTCTACCTACAAAGTTCTGTGCCATTTGGATCTACTTGGACGTGCTTTTTTCCACTGCCTCTATCATGCACCTCTGTGCCATCTCACTGGATCGCTATATTGCCATTCGAAACCCCATCCATCACAGCCGGTTTAACTCAAGAACTAAGGCTTTTGCAAAAATAATTGCTGTTTGGACCATATCAGTTGGTAAGTGAGGCAATATTTCAGCATGTAATTGCAGATTTCTAGCCTTTGAGAGGATTTGATATATATATTGCAGTCTAAAACTGTATTTTCTGCTTGCAATATTTTGCTTGCCACAGTCTAAGTGCTGTAATGTAGTAATTATGCAGTGGAAATCAACAATGACAATGGGAAATGGAGGAGAACTGAGTAGCACTGAAAGAATATGCAACAGTGATAGGACTACTGGGTTCAAGTCTGTTTTAAAGATGGGTTTATTTCCTGTATTGATTATCCATCATTACCCTAACATCTGAAAAGAAAAAATTACCTCGACTGAAAAAGAATTTTCCTATTTCATGGAAGCCAGTTGTTCCCAACTTCTTATTAGGGTAATTTGCTTGAAGATGTTTCTTATGGGTAGATCTTTTCTGCCTTTCTCATGCATAGGATAGGGTATTTATGCATCCTGTTTAGGAGGCATTAGGTGCTCTGTGTACACCATAAATGAGAGAAGTTCCCCCAGAGGACAGTTCAAAGTTGCAGCCAAAACAAGGTGTCCTGAATGACTCCCTAGATGAATCTCGCTTTGCACGGGCAAAATCCAGAGGCTTGAAACCAGGCATGGGAGCGCCACTCCTCCATTCCCGTGGTGGCAGCACCCTCAGACCAGAGCAGTTTCATGGTGAGGAAGGTGAAAAGAGCTTGGTGTCAGAGGCCATCAGGGGGTTCCTCACACACCTGGGGCAGTGGTTCTCAGACATGTTGAAAGCACAGTTCAGTTCCCTTTCAGGTCATCTCATTTTGTAGACCCTCTGAGCACTGGCAGCTCATTCAGAAGCAGAAAAAATTCACTCTCTTGCCCTGGAAGAGATGAGTATTGCCAGCAATCAAAGGTAATTATCTGCTTCCCTGACTAGTACAAATTACTACAAGTGGTAACTGTAATCCATTAACATTCTTCCGAGGGGAAGGAAAGGAGAGGATGCCTAACACTGCTGCCTGCCTGACACTCTGAATCGTCTCCTGGCCTCCCTCTTGATCCTGGACCAGAGTCTGAGAAAAAGCAGTCTAGGATTTCTGTGACTTAAAATACCTGTACCTTCTGCTGTGGAGCAAGAAACAGTAGGAGCCCTCTCTCAGCAGGAGGACAGTTCTTTATCCTCCAAGACCTGCTGAGGTTCCACAGCATCATGTATGGCTCTGGGGTATATTCAGCTGATGAGATATAGATGTCTCACACAGGCCAGGTGAACTCCACCCTAAAAATATCTAGCTCTCAACTATAAAAGAAGCCTAGAGCAACTCAGATGTAGATGTCTTCATTTAGATTAGATGAATCATACCTTATATCTCTACAGTCACTTTTTTTATCAATCTAGTAGAAAACATTACTTAGTCTGTCCAGTTGTGCAAACGTTTTCAATGCATTCTCCATATAACATAAAAAAAGTCAAGCATTCCTTAAATTTGTACATTCTGTGTTTGTCTGCATTTGTGTATGGTGCCTGTTCTTAGTGTGTGTGAAATTACCATCCTTTTAAAACACAAATAAATTCACAAAATGATCACAGTGAACATTCAAGGGGCAAACTTAGTGGTTCACACTGCTCAGCACCTTTCCTTAGACAGTATCTCACTGCCAAAGCATCTGAATTAGCTCACTATTAAAGTGAATCCAGGAAAAAATGTTATTTGAGCCCTATTAATTAGTACGTGGTTTATGTCCTATAGCAGGAGGGTTTAGTTCTTTGATATATCAATATTCAATTTCAAAAGTTAGGACTATTCTTTGCAGTAATACCCGATAACAACTTACCCACTGTAAAAACACCTCTTCTGCTCTCTAGAGAGTTTTTCTTTAACCGTGATCAGATGAGCCACAGATGTTATTTGTTATTGCTATGGCAAGTGATAGCAAGTGATACTGTCCTTATTCATATAACTCTGAAAAATACAACTCCTTATTTTATTTGAAAGCACTCAAGTGTGACATGAGGACATGTGAAGAGGACAGAATTTTGCTTTACCGCAGCTGGATAAGGACACATGTAAGGGAATGGTGGGTATTAGGAAAATAAGTGGGTTGATAAGTAAGCTCCAGCTCCGTCACACATCACATGTCATCAAGACAGCAAGTAGGTTAAATAGATATTAGTGAATTCAGGCAAGGACACTGAGGTGTGCAGGAATGAAGCAATACTGAGCTGGTTTGCTAGTCCTGCGGAAGCAAGGTCCGTGGGGAGATGAGCCAAAGGAAAACAGGTCCATTCCCAGCCTGGCAACTGTGTCATGAATGAGCTCTGACAAATGTGATATGCTCCAGAGGACAGAAAGGGAAGCAAACAGACAACAAGCTATAAAGAAGCTGCTGAGCTAGTCACTGCCAGGCTGGACTGAGTTTGCACCATGGCATATTACTCTACTAACAGAATAAAGAAAAATGCCAGTATTATAAGGAACCTTGGCAGATCCCAGATCACCCATGGAACTTGCTGTCAGTCGGTCATTGACCCCGTCCTCCTGATCTGCCATGATCCAACTTAGAATAGATAGGAAATGGTTTCTGACGAACAAGGTGCTTTCTATAGCATTTACTAATAGGAAATGGTTTCTGAACAAAGAAGTGCTTTGTGTATCATTTACCAGTCTCCAGGCTCTCAGTGCTACTTAGAGTGGCAGGGCTATAAATCATTTAACTCTTTGCATTTTCACATCGCTACAGCTAGGACTGTGCCAGTGTCAGGCAGAGTGCGTAGTGCACAGTGTGGCTGCCATCTCACTGACAAATTCAGAGAGGCAAGGTTTCTTCCTCCAGCCTTAGTTGAATATCCTTTGGCTTCCCCTTGCTCCTGCAGTTCGCAGCTGAGCTGGTACCCTGTGAACTTTCATGATGTACCCAACGGAGGGTTAAAAGCAAGAGAAAGAAATGAAAGATGTCATGTTCCCCTGTGTAGAGGCTCGTTTTACCAGGGGAAGGGGGGGGAACCTGCTGATCAGAGACCCTCAACAGCTCCCTCACTAAAATCCCTAGTCTGTCCTCTCATATATCCCCCTTCAGTGATTGCTTTACCAGGCTGAGTCCAAATCTATGTAGACTCTGTTTGTGTGGCAGTATCCCATGCCTAGGTCATTTTTATACCCTTCTCTGAACCTTTTCTAGTGCTTCTACATCCTCTTGGAGACATGGGTGGCCAGACCACAATATTTAATACATGGACACAACATGAATTCCTGTGGTGCAGTAATGTTTTCTGCCTTGTTCTCAGTTTCCACCTTAATAAGCCCTACCTTTCCTTTAGTCTTTAGGACCATCCCTGCACACTGAGCTCAGTGGTTCCAAAATCATGGAATCATAGAATGGTTGGGTTGGAAGGGACCTTTAAAGATGATCTAGTCCAATCCCCCTGCCATGGGCCAGGATATCTATCACTAGATCAGGCTGCTTAAATTCCCATCAAACCTGACCTTGAACACTTCCAGGGGTGGGGTATCCGCAACTTCTCTTGGCAACCTGTGCCAGTGTCTCACCACTGTCATCATAAAAAAATTTCTTCCTTATGCCCAACCTAAATCTACCTTCTTTCAGTTTAAAACTGTTGCCCCTTGTCCTGTCACTGCTGGCCCTGGGAAAGTCTCCATCTTTCTTATAAGCCCCCATTATACATTGAATGGCTGCAATAAGGTCTTCTTGGAGCCTTCTCTCCTTCAGGCTAAATCCCAACTCCTTCTGTCTTTCTTCATGGGAGAGGTGTTCCAGCCCTCTGACCATTTTCATGGCCCTCCTCAGTTTCCTGAGTAATAACAAATGGTTTTGCATATTTAGATAGGGTTCCCCCTCAATTAATGTACAACTCTTCTTCTTAGCACTGAATTTTGTCTGCTACTTTGCTGTCCATTAGCTGAGATTTATAGGACCTTCTGCAGTTCTCTACAGCCAACAGCTGCATGTTGCCAGCACATTTACTCAGTTCCAGTGTCCATGCAAACAGGTCACACAGATGAGCTGAACAGCACTGATGAACACAGAGAGCTGTTGGATGCTACCTTCTACTGCCCTGACTGTGGAAACAAACCATTTAATCCTACCCTTGTTTTCTGTCTTTCAACATGTCCTTTTTCTACAAGAGACTCTTTCTTCTTCTGCCATTAGAGTTTAATTTCTTTAACAGCCTTTGATGAAACAGTGTTGCCAGAGCTTTCTGGAAATCCAGGAATATTTTATCGGTTGGATCACCTTTATCCACCTGCTCACTGACTCCTGGAAATATATCTAGCTGGTTTGCGGAGCACAGCTTCTAGCTGCTTTGTGAGTTATTCAGAAATCCTAGCACTTCCCAGTCTACCCATGTCTCTTTCACTATGACTTGTAATTAACCTAAGTAATAGCACTTTCATTCACTAAATTTTTAATTTTACTTTTATTCACTAAATTCATAAATTTATAAATTCACTAAGTGAATTTGATCCAAAGACCAGTCAATCCGTAGTCTTCCTTCCATTAGCTTCAGTGATATATAAAGTATTTTAAAACAGCATTAAAAAGCACAGATAATCTGAATTACTTGACTTCTGAAATCTTTACTTTCTTAGTTAAAAAAAAAGTTGTACTAACATTTGGGTTTGCATTTAGTGGAAGAAGAGGATTTAGCCAGCATCCTTTCTTTCACTAGACCATGTAATGCCACAGGCAAGTGGTTTAAAATGGATTCTAATTACTGTAACAGATTCTAATCATGTCTTTAATTCTTAAATCATCCAGTACCCGGAGTGGCTAGATAATTAGATTATTTGTAGCTGTTGAAGGGAAAATCCCATTAAACCCTGAAAATTATTCCATTTGTTTTAAAGCACAGAGGTCATTACTGAGAACAGGTGTAAAAAGCCCAAGCATTTCCCCTTCCTAGAAAAATTAGAGTAGAATTTTGAATAGTGATTAACTGGAATCTATAGAACTGTAAACAGAGACTATGCTGAAAAATACAGGTAAAGCACCTTTGAGTCCTAAGTGGGCCTAAAAACCATATTGATCTACAAGAGGCCAACAAGGCATCATTCTCTCCTTTAAAAATCCTTGAAAGGGCCACATAAAAGGATTACAGTCATAAATGTTAAGCCCTTATATATATCATTCCTTGGCCCTTATTTCTCTCTATTCCTCTGTTAATGGTCTAAGTAGTGTGAAGTTTGATGAAGCCCAAATCCTCTTAGCTAAGTTTTCTCTTCTTTTATCATTTCTCACTCAGCCTACACATCTGTTCGCTGCCTTCAGGCAGTCTCTGCTCTCCCCAGTCACTAACAACTTAGATTTATTCAGTACTTTCATGCAGAAAAAAAGTCCAAAGTGGAGCTGGATAAAGCTGGTGAAATATGTCCCATCACATAACTTTCTTAAAATCTTGCCACTGCTTCCGAGGCTTCAAAATTACAGAAATACTGTAGCATGTGAAGCAACATTCTCCAAAGTGCAGAGTGCAGAAAGTTACCTCCAGATGTGAGACAAGCCCAGTGCAACTGAACTCTGATAATTTGGCAGTGTGAAGCTTTATGCTGAGACAGAGGCTTACACCTCCTTCCCAGGCAACCTGCAATTTCTCTGTGTGACTTCTTGCTGTCCTACAGAGTACATAGGGCCAGGGAAGCAGCTGGGATTAGGAGAGTGCAAAACTACCATTGTCCCTGGATTGTGGTTTGTTGACAGTTTTGGCCTCCTTCAGCTCACTCCTCCTTCTGCCAAGGACAGCTTTTGTTTCAAAGTCCCTTTACTGTTTTCAAAAGGCATAAATAGCCAAGGGGCTGCAGGTTGGGAATCCTTGTTCCAGATCCACCACATCCTCCATTTCTTCCAGATGACATAATTTGCCAGTTCATTTAAGTCTAATTTAGGGATGGCTTGGCACAGGAAAAGACCACTTGTTATAACATGGAATATATTGCCAAAATACATAAAATTGCAAGTAATTACATAGAGCACTGTACACTGACAATATAGATTTAAAGTTGAGCACCTAAATTCAGAAGTGCTGGAGCTAAAATTGAAATATCTGCTACACTACTCTCTTTACCATATAGTCATTCACTTCACTTCCATTTCATCTTTTGAAAACTTGGCTTTGCATTCTTAGCAGTATTTATAATCATTACCTTAGCTAACTTTTTCTTATCATACTCATGAAATCATCTCCCCGAGAGTGAACATACTGTTTGCTCTTTCCAGTTGGAGAATCTCAAGGGCAAATATTGTAGGGTTTGTGTTTTGGCAGTCCCCTGGGACCTTTTCCATTTGTGGACATAGATGCCACCACAAAAATAAAATGCCATAAAGATGTTGTCAAAAATTGTGACACAGCATATAGTGAAATTTGCATTAACTGTAATGAAGGGCCATGGCACATAATTTTGTAAACAAAGTATTAGCCCTTCATCACCATGTCACAGAAATAGGATCTTCATTGTATTATTTTATAGAGACAGTGTATGAGGCATAGTAGCAGCAGCAATTATGCCAGTAGAAAGTTCATTGCCATACTAATGACTCCATAAGCAGTGACAACTAATGAGTAAACAAGCACTTCATGCATAGGTTGTCCCAGGGATGTTAACTTCCCATGCTGTGATGCACATTTCTGAGTTGGCAAGCATAAGTATTCCAGTTATGAGACATTACTTAAGATGGTTCTGAGAAAGAGACATAAATATCATGTTTACTTTCCTCGTTGATGTAAATTATTCCCATATTTCTAAAGTAACAGAATCCTTCTCTTGATTTGTTCTTCCCAGAAGAGTGAACACATCTCACCCACCAGACCAAGAGCTTAGCACAGACATCTCCCTCTCATAACTGTGAAGATTAAAAAAACTTGCATTTTGATTTTGTATATGTTTCTTCATTATCTGACAAGGAGGTGTTATTAACCTTATAATTTTATTTATCAAAAAATGCTCAACAAAATGGTAATGATTGAACCGCTTTCTAAATTCTCCAAATTTGGAAACACAGAGGTAAAAAACCAGCATAAATCCATAGGGCCGTATTTCCAAACCAGAGACATTAAGCAATCTGGCATACATCTGGATGGGGAAAAATACGTTATACTGGTACATACGTATTGTCAAATGCAGAATAATTATTATGTATACATCTACCATTTTCTATGTGTAATTACCTGATAAGCAGGAGGAGAGGAAGGTGTTTGCCTGTGAAAAAGACACACACTCATTTTGTGAGCACCTCTTTTGCAAGAAACATTCTGCTTTTCGGTGAAGAAAGGAATGAGCAGTGGTCACAACATTAATGTGTGGCTTTTCTTTCTGTTTTTGGTTTTATATTTAAAGGCTAGTTTTAAATGATAGAGCTGTATTTTTAATAACAGAGCTATGTGGAAAGAACCTGGTTAGACAAGATACTGATGAGACAATTTGTTCATTGTCTTTTTTTTTTTTTAAACTTGTCTTTGCTTTGAAGACTATAAGGACCACGTTGTTCTTCCCCTTGAAGCTACCGGCAAAAAAGCAATAAATTTAATTGAACCAGGCTAGTCCTATTATCAGGTTTCTTTGAATGAGTAAGTTAACGGTTGGTGGTTGGCAATATGACCTATAATCAGCCAGTCTCTCTTTGTAGGATATGTCAGAGTAAATTGAATGTTTTAAGAAAAAAGGCAGTAACAGCACAGTGCCTCTTATAAGTTCTTTCTCCTTCTCTGCAAGTCTATATTTTTTAGCCAGTCATGTACCCAGCACAGCATGTAATACATAGGAGAATCCGGAATGGATTCCCCATCCAGAGGGGAAGGGATGATCCTAGGTCTTACCACAGGATATCCTTTTCTGCAGAAAGTGTTATGTGAAGTGCTGCAAAATGCAGAAAGAACATGTTCAGAGGCCTGCTCTGATCTTTTTCCAGTAGGTCTCTCCAACAGTACATGCTCAAAAGGGGATCCTATATTGACCAAGAAATTACTTCAGCATCTCTAATCAGAGGAACTGGGATTTCTGCGTAACTGAAGCTACATGCAGTGCATAAGAAATCATGTTGGGATTTATAAAATCTATCATCTGTACACTGTAATTGCATTTAATCACCTTCTAAATTAAAAATAGTGTTGTTAAAGTAGCACTATGCTGCATAAAAGAAAATGTCAACAACAAAGATTTTTTCATCAATTTTAAAATTATACAGAGTAATTTCACAGATTATTTTATGTATTTTAAAGAACTAAATTTTATTTAAGACAGATTTTGCATTTTACAATGCTAAGAAAATGTATCACAGAATTCTGCTTTAACATGAAATCCTTTTACCCCAGTTAGAAGGAATAATGCAAACTATCACACACTCAGCCTGTAATTAACTTTCCCCATGTATTTCTTGGCCCATGCCATTGGCATAATTTCTAAGCAGAAGCTCAGATAATAAAAGTCAGGGGTTTTGTCAGAGCTGAGACAACATACTCTTAATTACCTACAACAAATTTAGAAATACCTGTCAGCTGATTTTTCCTATGATGTCCTCTAGAGTCATTGATGGAAAATAGCCTGTCAAACTCCTATGAAGTCCTGAAAGCAGGCTGAGACATCGCGATAAAGGCTCTCTCTTCTAGCCGATAAAAATTGGAGCTGTGTATTTCAAAGTATTCAGTCCTGCTTTTATGCTGCAAGTACATCACACCTACAGGGAAGACCTGTTTCCTTTTGGTAGAACATAACCCTCGTTATGATTTTGTATTTTGATCTGAGTTCTGAAATGTCAGGTTGACCACTATTGCTAGGATCATAGCATGAGCTGAACTGTGAGCATCCTGAGATAAATACTGTGTGGGTTTAGGTGACAGGTGCACCGAGCGAGCAGGGTAACTTCCTCCTTAAAAGCATAAAAGTGCCCAAAAGTTTTAGGTTGAATGTTTCCAGGGTAAAACCAGCGGTGCCTTGTATACCACTACAGGACATGAGGAGGTCCCTCCCACCATGCTTGTTGCAAGGGCAGTTCATTTTTTTTATTTTTCATTTTCAAGGTGGTTTGTGACATTTAGCAGAAAGGTAAGCCTAGGGATTATGCTACAGCACCGCTAAACATGGGCAGATATTATCTATCACTTTTTCATCTCTTCAGCCCTGTCATCTTCTAAATGTGACCAGGGCACTAACTGATTTAACAAATGAGCGGTTCAGTCTGGGTGAAGGGTATTACCCACTGGGTGGGCAGTGAAGCATAGAGCTCAGGATCCTGCGAATCATGATGTTTAGACCAGTGCTGGTTAAACTGCTTCTCATCCTGTTTTTCCTTCCAAATTATCCATCTCATCAGGACATCTGATATGGACACCAATAATTGTCAAGCCATTGGTGTAGTCTCCTTGTATAACTAGTAGGAAGCTGAACATTTGCTTCATCAGCAGCCTCTGCAAGCAACCACAAAAGGAGGCATGGAGAGACAAGACAAAAGTGGATTAAAGTGGGACCTAGTCTGAGGTCTAGAAAATCTAGAAGAATTATAGTTTTGGTCATCTATGCCTTTCAGACTCAGTGCAAAATTGTTACTAATAAAATAATTAAAAAGCTTATCTTGATAGCTACATTAAATCTCCTTTTAAACTACAAAACAAGGTCAAGCAGGGCTGCCAGAGAAATCTCAGAGATATACCAACAGAAATCTCTGTTCAGTTCAGTGGAGAATTAAGGCAGAGTTAAGTAAATTAGCAGCATTCAACAAATCATACCAAGTAATAATTAAAAGCCCAGAAGTATAAAACCTGGGATAGTAGAGGGTCTTGTCACTTAGACTGCTCCAGGAGCCATCACATTAATTGCTTGTGATAGTGAAATATCTAAGACCTTTCCATTATTTCTAGCTTATTGCTACTGTATATTGGGTTTTTTTAAGCATTACTGTGTCTGTAGCATGTATAGCATATAATAATTTAGCCCTGAGGAGCCTTCAGGAGCTTCATAGCTAAAAAGGCAGACTGATAATGTGTGATCTGGGAAGATCCTGTTACAAACATATGGTATTTCTTTCTTTCTCAAAGCACAATTATCCCCAAATCTATTCTCCTAGGGGCCTGAACAGTGAACATCGTGAAGCCATCTGACATGAAATACGAAAAGCTCCTGTGCTAAACAGGAGGGATATCACAAGTGGCTGGAATTGATCCTACTTAGAGGCTTTTTATATTTTCAGATTAAGATATTTACCTAAGCCGGTGACAACCTTAAATTTGTAACTTCTTTTGAGCAGAAATTAAACCATTGCCACAGGGCATTTAAAAACACCAACACAATTTAAACAGCATTAACTGAGTACACAGAAAGGAAAAAAGGTGTTTGACTTGTTCTGCTGCGTTTTGAGACCCAGAGAAGTAGTAGGTTTGTCCATCCAGGAGCTTTAAATGAGTAGCACCTCATCCCTTTGCAATGAGCTAGGCTGGAGATCTGTGGCACCTCTTGCAATTTTTCACACTAAATATTCAGCTCTTTATCATAAAGTCACTTCTAATCACTTCTAATCACCATGGATGAAGTGGGTACACAGCCATCATCAGCCCACAGCCCCTGGAGGAGAGCATTAAGCCCAGCTCCCTCATGACTCTCAGTTGACAGCAGGACTGTAGCTGCTATGGAGCTGCCTCGGACTTTGGCTCTGCTCAGCCAGTATCCCCCAGGCAAGCAGCTTCAACTTCCTAGCCTAGCCAGCCTTATTTTCCACTCTTTCCAGACTCGGGGATAGTGACCAGTCTCAATCTCATCGAAGATCACACTGCAAATAAATTGGTATTGTAAATAATAAAGCAATTAAATTACAGGGTGGGAGGTCTTAAAAGCCTTGTATTGTTACATTAGAAATCTTCCTCACCGCCAGATTTTGGCAGCTGCAGTTCAATTTCCTCTAGGCACTGTGCAGTGTGACACACCATCTTCTCTCTCTCCTGGCAGATCTTCCTTGGTGGGAGGCAGGGTCTAAAGTGCAGGCAGATGCACAGAGCAAGCTGGAGCCCATGTAGAAGGGCTGGCATGTGGAGCTGTGTACCCTGTCAACTTCATTTGAAATACAACGCCACCATCCCAGCTGGGACTGCTGGGATAGAGACCAGGATGATGTACAGGCAGAGGGCTTCTCCCAGGAGTCTTCGCCCAGATCCAGATGAAAATATAAATGCTGTTGACAAGCTATAGGGCTACAAAACTTGCAGAAATCTCCACTGCTACCCTATACCCTTTCTATCCTATGCACTTGAGAGGTGGCAGGACATCTCCTTTGAGCTAACAGATATGGCAGCATTGATGCATTGCCAAATGTATGACTTTAGATCACGAAAACACAGCTTTGGTTATTTAGTTAAATTCAGTCATTTAGAAAAGTTGACAGTCTTAGTTAAGCAGGTACGAGGGCCCATGCAGATGGGGTATGTGTCCATGTGAAATTAGTGCTTATTTTCAGCCCTGCTTCTTTTAACATGACAAGTTATGGTATTCACATGCCTCTGAGTAGGATATAAAACACCCATGCCTTTCCACTTCTTGTCATATTCCATGCTCTCAGATTTTAAAATGCACCTAAGGTTCCAGGCAGGTGTCCCTGATCTTCCTGATCTTCCCTTCTTCAGGCACTTCCCTGTGAGAATAGCTGGCCTGTTAATGAGAAAGAAGAGCTTCTTGCCAGATGCACATCTAACCTAGCCCAGCTCCTGGCAGAAGAAAGTTATGATATCCATACAGATGGCCTGTATAGAGCGGGGTTTGCCCTTCTCTCAGTGCTCCTTCAGCATTGCCACTCTGACACTAGTTGTCCATGTGCTCTCAGCATAATCTGGGCACCATGGTACTGAGCAGGGCAAAGGAGGAGCAATTTCATCTTGGCTGTGACGTTGCAATGTGGTGTCAAAACACTGTTGAAACAGTCCCATAAACATTCTGTTGTCCCATCTCCAAGGATGGTCAAAGTTTTCACCTGGCAAACACAGGGATGGTGCTTTCTCAGGGAAACAAGGTTGCTCTACATGGCATGATGGCATGCTCCTTCGTGGAGATCAGGTTGAGTGGGTTCCTCTGGAGCAGTAAAGAGCAAAAGGATTTTTAGCTTGTGTCTATTACGGGCTTTTAACCTCCTGGACATTGTGGAGCTAAACAGCTCTGTCTGGCCTTCTGCTGCAAAAGGAGGCCCAGATGCCTTCTTGCCTCCCTCCTCTGTAGATACATTTATAATGACTTGTATTTGCACGGTAATCTACACAAGGCAAAGAGATTTTCTTTGCATCTGAACATTTATACACTTACCGAATCTAGGGCTGGGGTCTTTTGACATCTTTCTCCAGATTCAGAGTCAAACAGATCTAACCAAGCACAGGAAAAGTGAAATTAATCAAATCCACTGGAGTCCTGTGGAAGAATCTGGCATGTGGTACGCATTATTTTGTCCTTTAGCCATATTGTGCAAAAATGTATTACTGGGCAGTTTGGATTTCTTACGTATTTAGAAAAAGCTCTGTGTCTCAGTAGATATATGTGTTATAGAAAACAACCCAGCTGGAAATATGTGTCATTGTGGTGGTTTAAGCCCAGAGGACAACTGAGCACCATGCAGCTGCTCTCTCACTCCTTCCCCTTCAGGATGGGGAGGAGAACATAAAACAAAAGGCTTGGGAATCAAGGTAAGGATAGGGAGGGAGGATGATTCACCCATTATGGTCACAGGCAAAAGTCAGACTCATTAGGGGAAGAAAAAGAACATCAATTTAATTTGAACACCACCACTAATTTATCAATCAGAGTAGGACAGTGAGAAATACAACCACATCTTAAAAACACCTTTCCCCCACCTCTCCCTTCTTCCCAGGCTCAGCTTTGCTCCCAATTTCTCTACCTCCTCCACTGCAACAGCACAGGGGGGGTAGGGAATGGGGACTGCAGTCAGTTTATCACACATCATCCCTGCTTATGAAAGAGCAGACCAGGTAGCACAGCTTTCTCCAGCAATTTCTTACCCCTTGGAGGCCTCCCTTCTACACACTGTAAGTGTGGGAGGTTCCACTGAAAATTGCTATGCAAAAGGTTGTACCTTCCTCAGATACTCAGAAGGACTGGAAAATCCAAGAAGGAACCAAGACACGTACACAGAACTGCTGCAAGCGAGTTCTGAAACACACCTAAGAAAGGGGACTTCTTAGGCAGGAATAGCACTTAAAGCCAAGAGCAAAGTAACTGCTTCCTGCTGTGGGATTCTTGCTGCCTCTAGGAAATGGAGTTGCATGCACGTTTTGTAAGGGAACAGGATTATACCAAAGCAGCAAGCGACTCCATCAGTGCTTTCCTCTCGTAACTCAGCCCACCCTGGAACCTTGGGTTGACCCAATCAGTTGGGTCAAAAAGGGGCAACTGTCCTTCATGTCTTGCTCTGTCCTCCCTCTAATGCTCCTCTAATTCTGTTTCTATTTAATTTATTTTCACAGTCTTACAAATTAATTTGCACAAACACATCTCTGTACTTGTAAGAAAAAGGCTTCAAGACTGGGAACATAAATGAGAAATCTATCAGGAAGATACTGAGATTTTCTTGATTTTGTTTTTCTAAAGTGAAAGAGAACATTTATGGCATTATATTATTATAAATGATCATTTACATTAATTTTCTCACATAAAAAGAATTGAATATATGTCCTGCTAGGCTAAATAATATGTTTCCTTAGAGATTTTCTGAGCTGCCAAGAACAAAAACCCATTTCAAAATTTATAGAATAATCCAAGTATTACCTGCCACCCCCTGTGTGAAGTTAAATATAAAGTAGTCTTCCTTTTAGTAGTATTAAATAGAACATGTGTGACCAAATAAAATGTTCCAAGGGAAAGGTACAGAAAACGAACTCTGTGTGTGCCCTCACACAAAAAACTAGATTTTTCCTATAGACATCAATAAGGAAAATTCCTGGAGACACACTCTCTGACTCCAGTCCTGTGAGGGTAGAGCCTTGGAATGCAAAAAGGAGACAATTCTCCACTGGCACTGTGACTCACTTAACTCCTGAGGAAATCCATCCAAAAGCAAATATTATGTGGGGATTTGTGAGAGAAAGCTCCTCACCCACTCCTACCCCCACCAACATGTGCACCTGCTGACAGGAAAAAGAACAAATTCTATCCCAGACTTTGGGGACACTGCCATGGTGACTAGGAAAGGCAAAAGTTTTTTAACATTCATGGTAATTAGATGCAGCCTCAGATGGTGGGCCCCAAACAACCCAGAGCTTTTCGACATCCCCTGTCCCCAGGTGAACATTTCTGCTTCTGCACTGCTACCCATCAGCAAACTGCACAACCTTGCTATTGGCAATGTGGCTGTCTCTATTTGGGTAGCAACAAAATTATAACGTGAAAGGTTTGTCATGACTGGAAATGAGTCAGCTGGGAAATAACATTTTCAGGTGCATGCAGAAATCAGTTAAGTGTTTGCAGGTCTGGGGAAACGATGACTCCTGTAACAGTGAGTGCCACAATCCAAGCAGATACATGGCACCAGACTGAGCAGCTCTCCTGTGGATGTTTAAGTGAAAACACACAAGTTGCTATTGCTAAACTCTGGCTCCTGATATAAGCTCCAGACATATTTGCATCATTGATAATCAGAGGAGGATGTGGTCCATGGTCCCCCAACAAGTGGCTCACTATAGTTTGTGTTCCTAGACCACCCAGACATCCGCACAGGGCACCATGGTAGCCCAAAGGAATAAATATTACTTCGTGTGATTGGTTCAGTCCAAAATATTGAAAATAATGTAATGGCTATGTTGCACCAAGGCAATTTTTATACAAAATGAAACTGAGGGTATGTGTTGTATGCCCTGGGATGTACCATGTGAGTGTTCAAGGATGGCTGCTTGTTGTTTGCTTGTACCAAAGGAGGACACTCTTCAAGAAAAGAAAAGCACCAGATATGAGCTTTTCTAAATAATTAGATAGTATTGCCACACTGAGCTGCTTGAAGGACAGACTGGCCTTCTCCAGGCAGCAATGCTTTCAGAGGTCTCCAGTGTCACAGCACATCTCTGTGCAGTGGCTCCTGATCTGGCCCATAATCTCCATATGTCTGAATCAATGTGACTGTTAAAACCTGAGCTGAGGAGGCTTTTTTCTTTTTCATGTGAAGGTGAACAAAGGTGTTGAATTTTTTTAAGAAACTGTAATGACATTTCTAAAAGCTATTTCCTATCCTTTGAACATTTATTAAGGCACATAGTAATGCTCATTTGTATTCAAATTGATTGAAATAGATATATGTGAGGTGAAAGCATGTGACTGACATTTTCTGCTTGAAAGAGAATTCACGGAAGGAACCTTGCCTTTATCAGTTCACTCCACCCATCTTCTCTTCATACTACGTAGCCTAAGTGTGCCATCGTGCAGGGCATATTGTAAATTTTGGCTTTGATTCATTAATAGTCTCAGCAGCTCAAGGCAGCTGCAAACCCAGTTTACCTGTCCAGTTGAAGTGGTTTTATGGCTGCTGTATATCTCTCAGTTGCAAGCCAGCAATGTGTAGCTCTAAATCAAGCTTTGTCAGTTTTACCAGGCTTTTCAAGAGAACAACAAGAATGCTATTGCTTTACTTCTTAACCTTTGGTGTTTTCAAGAGCCTTTTGTCATTCTGAAGTTGTGCCCAAATGGTTGAGGTTTAATGCAGGGTTTATTACTCATCTGTATTTTTGGGGTTCTGTTTTGTGGTTTATGAAAGTCCATAGTGTTTGAAGCAGCCACCTGTGTATAAATCAAGCTATATAAATAAACCAGCTTCTACTAGTGGAACATAATATTTAGGGTTTGTCCATAAGAGAAAATGTTCTGATATAAGTAAGTGGGAATGTCAGCTGGAAACGCAGTGGCTCGTGTACCTCCAGTGCTTGAATGGATGTTCCCACTCTGTGAGGAGTGCTTCCTTTGTCTCAGCTTAATTTGATTTGCAAGTGGAGTAAGATAAACCGTAAAAAAGCACTCAGGGGATATCATGACTTTTTCCAAACTGACCTTGAGCTAGTGGCAGCCAGGAACATGGAATAGGCAGGGTGTGGAATAGCTGTTCTGTTACAGCCCTGCCAGGTCATTTCCTCCAGTTCTACTCTTTGCACATGGTCCATTTCCCAAATGCCTGCTCATCCCTACCTGGTAGCTCTGCATGATCCTTTCTTCTAAAGCTGATTTTCTTCTCTTGACGTTTGAATACACAGGCACAGCCTGTGTCAAACATCCACAGTCATCAAGAGCAGGGAGCTGGAAAGCAAGGACCCCAAATAAAACCTGGAAGAAATTATACATC
Source organism: Athene noctua (assembly GCF_965140245.1). Taxonomy (NCBI): domain Eukaryota; kingdom Metazoa; phylum Chordata; class Aves; order Strigiformes; family Strigidae; genus Athene; species Athene noctua. Next base: position 233,815,436 of record NC_134037.1, on the reverse strand, counting down.
TGAATCATCAAAGACAAATAGATTGATCAGTTTCAATCTTTAAAGAATTAATTCAGTCAGCTGCAATAATGCTAATACAGCTTGGACAGGGACTTTTGTAATGTGACTACAGGACAAACTTGATCTTGAAAAAACCCGAGTGATGTGTGGGTGACATTCCTGGCCATGTGTGATGCTTCCTAAAAATCCCATCAAAATAGTGGACATGGGTTGCACATGGAAGCTCCTTTACTTACAGTTTATACATGAGTGCCTTTGAATTTGTTCCCTGTGTCCTCACTGGGATTTGCTGTCCTCATGCTACAGAAGCCAGAAGCTCTCTGTTGAAGAGGGAAAAACTCCCTTTGGTCAGGGGAGTAGTAAGTTTAGTCCCTGTAGAGGTATGAAAAGAGAGAATTGGGCTGTAGTTTATTTATTCCATGCAGGAATGCCACAGTATCATTTGTGGGATCCCCTGCATCAACTGAATCGGGGTGTACACGGAAAGCAGGTTACAGCGGTCAATGTTCTATGCTACCAAACCGTGGTACCTCTGGTATTTTCAAACCATATACAGGCCAGTTGCCCGTGGCTGTAGGGGAAAAATGCCTTAAACGGTCATTCAGAAAACCTTACATGTCTAGCAGCACCTGCTACAGCTCCGCTGTGAGCAGCACTTTTGCACTTGTTAAAGGAATGACAAGGAAATGTGGAAACTCCAGATACAAGCTGGAGCTCATTTCCATTTTTTTAAATCCAGAAATATGGATTTAGATGCCTCTCTCCAGAAGCTGCTAACAGCAAAACAAAGCAGGTGGGAATTTCTGTCCTTGTATTTTGGCTGAGGAGTTGTAACTGACTTTGGCCTTTTACTTGAAAAAGCTTGCAATTACTCTAGTATTTTCCTCTTTCTAGTGCTGCTGCCCCTCCTCCCATGCCTCCTCATGCAGCTGAACCACATGTAATGAAAGTAATGAAAGGCATCATTTTACTCTGTCAATACCATTGTTTATTTTATCTCTGTGGCTCACACTAGGTCTTTGAATGAAAAGAAAAAACAGCTTGCTGTTATCAGTACAGGGCAGAACCAGATGGGAAGCTTGTGGTATTGCTCTGACTAGTGCTGTGTCTTCATGCAGCTGAAGCATAATGCTGGGAGGCGCTAGGTGCCTTCAGGATCCCTTCAACTTACCCCAAAAAAAGAAGAGGAACTTCAAAGCATTCCCCATTTCCCTGGAGGTGTCCGGCACCCCAGATTACTGAGCCGTGGCTGGACAGTGTGGGTCCTGCAGGTGACCTCTCCCTCCGTGCCGTCATTCGGACTGACTTGGACCTTTTTAGGCAGCAGCTTTCCTGGAGTCACTGGAGGTTTCCATCAGCTTGACCCAGGAGCTGCCACACTCTGCATGAGTTTGCACCTCACCCACTGGTTCTTACAGCCCAAGTTCAAGCATTTAGGGCTTTTGCAGCAGAAACAGAAAGGACAATACCGCAGGCTCTCCACTGGTTTCTGCCCTGGACAGATAAGAACAGCACTTTTGTAAACTGTCCCAAGGCACTGCCATGACTCAGTTCAAAACAATGAAGATAAAATAAGCTACAGTGTTGTTAGAAAAATAAAAAGCAGTGGTAGAAAAAAAATAATAGCTTCGTAGCAGCACCAAAATAATGGAACATTTGAAGAGAATAATGCTCTAATATTATTATTACTGTTATTATTATTGTTTGGTACTGTGCCTGGATTCCACAGCCTCCCTCTAGGACTGGAGCTTTTATTCTGGGCACTGGCAATGTGTGAAATGAAGAGACAGACTGTTTTAAAGGGCTCCAAGTCTAAGCACCAGAGTGGGAAGAAGGGAAAGGAAGGGAGGTAGAGGGAGGTACCACTGAAATGCTGGTGTTGAGAGGATGAGTTTCAGAACTCATCTGAGAACCAGTAAGGACATTCTTGGGCACACAGGGGACAAGATAGGGCATGGCATCATAAAAAATTATTCTCTCATTAATTTTTTCTGCCACAGAAGCCAAATACAGCATCTGGGATTTCTCTTCAAAGATGCAAAGGGGACTGGAGCTCTCAGATTATGCTAACTTTCCACAGGAGTCAGACTCCTAGCTGCTTTTATCCAAACAGGGCTGCATTATCACTCCCTTCTTCACAACTCGGCTTTTGCTGTCTTCACAGCACATCATCCCTTTCACTGTCTGAACATTGTTTCTTTTTGACAGACAGCATACATCTGGGGGGAGGGGAGGAGACAAATATTGAAAAAACCCCAAAACCACCAACCAAAGAAAGAGCAGCTGTTTGATTTTGCTTAGGCACTAGCAACATTTGCAGAAGTGCCTGGGGAAATGGCTGAGTGGGCTTGAATCAGACAGAGCAGTCCAAGGAGAATGGACTTCATCACTTGGCCTTGCTGTTTATGACAGGGTAAGGATGTAGCACATGCTCCAGAGGAAGACAAAGTTTGCAGGGCTGCTGTTGCCTTCAGGGCTGTGCATTGAGAGGGCAGCCAGTAGATGTTAGGAATATCATGAAGGAACCTTTGCAGTCCTGCAAGGTGAACCACATCTCAGGTTGCTCAGTGTCTCTCAGTGCTTAATTTGTCCCCATCTTTCCTCTGACTGTTGCCATGGAATGTTTTTTTTACCATTTAGACTGTGCCAACTGTATGGAGATGATGGAAAAAAGAAAAAGACCCAATGAAAGATTACTCTCAGACCTATGAGAAAAATGTATCTCTCCTCCCAAACTCAGTATTTCACAGCCTAGTCAGAAACCAGTACCCAGAACACTTTTAATCCTCTTATGAAAAGCAGCCCAAGACCACTCTTAAGCCAACACAGAAAAGAAAGACATGGTATCATCTTGATCATAGTTGGTAAAAGACTTTGCCAAGGTGGCAGAAATCAAGGAGCAAGTCTGGAGATCATTACAGGGTGCCCAAGATCCAAGGAGTTATGCTTTTATTGCTACCAGGTGTCATGGGATGCATTCTACCTGTGGCTGAGGTTTCTTTGAAGGAGAGAGGGAATTCAGATTAGAGCAACTGCAAAATCCCATGTAACACCAGTGCTGCTTTTCCCCTACCCTTCTTTTCTGGGACCCTGTAAAGATAGTGGCAGCACAAATGCCAGAGCCTGGCAGACCACAGCACAGTTCCTGAAATTCAACATCTGCAAGACCAACATTTCACACAGCATCTTTTCTTAGGGGAGTCCCAGGAGTCACAAGAACAGGACTAGCATTGTGCTACTGCTGAAACATGAGAGGGAATGTTTGTCCTTCCCCTGTGTAAATTCAGTTTGCTTTGGGGTGTCTACCAATTGTGACTCTATTTGTTAGTGTTCATTTGTGTCCTGTAACCATATATTCTTTGAGAAATGACCTGTGTATAGCTAAGAGTGTTTTGTTTATTTTTTCTTGGAGATGGGAAATGGTGGTTTTATTATTGTGTTTAACCTCTTCTTTCTCTAATCCACCTTCAGGTATCTCCATGCCTATACCTGTCTTTGGACTACAGGACGACTCCAAAGTGTTTAAGAAAGGCAGCTGCTTACTCGTGGATGACAATTTTGTCCTAGTAGGCTCCTTTGTGGCATTCTTCATCCCTCTAACCATCATGGTGGTCACCTACTTTTTAACTATCAAGTCGCTGCAGAAGGAAGCTATGCTATGCGTGAATGACATTGGCCCAAAGACCAAGTTTGCTTCATTTAGCTTCCTCCCTCAGAGCTCCCTGTCCTCAGAGAAACTCTTTCAGCGCTCTTTGAACAGAGATGTGGGGACTTCTGGGAGGAGAACCATGCAAACCATCAGCAATGAGCAGAAGGCTTCCAAGGTTCTTGGCATTGTATTCTTTCTGTTTGTTGTGATGTGGTGCCCGTTTTTCATCACCAATGTGATGGCTGTAATTTGCAAGGAGTCATGCAATCAAGAAGTCATTGGAGGACTACTTAATGTATTTGTTTGGATTGGCTACCTTTCTTCGGCTGTCAACCCACTCGTATATACGTTGTTCAATAAAACCTACCGCTCAGCTTTCTCTCGTTACATTCAGTGTCGCTACAAGGAGGAGAAGAAACCTTTCCAGCTGATTTTAGTGAACACTATCCCAGCACTTGCATATAATTCCAGCCAGCTCCAGCTAGCACAAATGAAGAGTTTGAAAAAAGAGGCAAAAATGATGGCTAAGGATTATTCGATGGTCACAATAGGAATACATCATTTGGATGGTACCTCCAAGGGAAGTATCAGCCCAACAAACGAAAATGTTAGCGGTGTGTGATGGTCGGCAGCTGCCATGACAACCACCGTGCGTATGCTGAAAATTTCATGTGGCTGTGAGAAGCTCTGACAGCTTAGGATAATCAGCCCTGTTTAAGAGACCCTCCAATAACATCACATACTCCTCATATTATCCTGTGGATGAAAACCAGGGTTGAAATCGTATCAAATGTGCAATTTTTTTTCATACAGTACTTTGGCTGTTTTAAGCACAGGCTTTATTAAACTTATTTTTTTAATATTCTAAAGGATATATTTCTTAAAGAAAAAAAATGCAATTTCTGGTATTATAACATGGGCTGTGAAGAAACCTACGCATTTCTTTTCTCTTTGCAAATGAAAGCTAAGCTGTCCTTTGATGTTCTTGCAGAGTAGGCTCCAGCTAGTTTGTCTTGCTACAATGGAATTTTATTATCATTAACTGAATGAGCACTTTATGGAATTTTAAATAAAATGATGTTTAATTTGCTAATATATATTTAAAATAAATTTTAAAATATTAAAGATAAATCTATTAAAACCTGTATAGATTAATTATATGGACATTTTGGTAAGTGTTTTTATGGCTATTTTTTTCTTCTGAGTGACCATTCTGAACTGTTACTGGGCTTTTCTGCCATTTGTTCTATAGTTCAAATTAGCAGTCTTCAAAGGTAAATTATACTTGAATGATCCTTCAGTTCTACTACCATTTGTAATCTTTATTTCACGTCTTGTACTTCATTTCCATTCAAAAAGTTTCATCTGTTTAGCTTAAAACTTGAAAGTAATTTTTTCAAAAGTAATTATTGGGCTTGACTCTCTGCTCCTTCCCACTGGTGTTGACAGGGAAGTGAAGTGAGAGAAGGGCGGAAAATCAGGCACATTGCTAAACAATTCCATGTCCATGCCTCTGTCTGATTCCAGCAGTCTGATCTAAGTAATGTCAGCGGAAGCTTTTCATGAGTGAAGCCTTCAGTAGAAGGTCACAGCAGATCCTCTCTCATCATTTCTCTTTGGTTAAAAAGGCCATTATAAAGAATGTCCTTCTGGTTTTGTTTAAGGGCTCGTAGAGCCAGAATTATTAGAAAACTGTTAGTTGCTCAACATTGTTTTCCCTGGTTTTGCTGTTTTGCTGTTATGGTAGATTGCTCAGGAATGGTAGATAGCTTGCACTATTAGGACTTAGCCTTAATGAAATACGTATGGGCAAATGGGGCCCAACTGAAAAATAACAGGACTTATAAGCAGCACTGTATTTCACCTGCATAGCTCCAAGGGCAGAATGCATTACATCAAGAACATCAAATATATTGCTTGACAGAAATGCCTGGTCATGCTTTCTTTCGAGCATCTCAGATAATTTCACTGAAGCCAGTGGGACTCTGCTGGAGAGCATAAATATAAATGTTGTATCCATCCACAAAACCTAAATCTAAGGATTTGATTCATACCTATGAGTTTTGCAGCCATAATCATTAGAAGCAGGATGTATTCCAGTTTCAGATCCTGTTCACTCTGAAAAAACCACTACCTACCCAGAAGCCAAACTCCAATGCCTTCATCAGTCCTTCTCTTGAAGTTGCTCAGTTTTCCCAGACCAATTACATTTCCACTAAGAAAGAGAGAGACAGAAACTGAATCTGATTCTAGCCTACCAACTGGGGGTCTTTGGAAGAGGAAGACCTTTAGTTTAAAATACTGATCTGTGGTAGAAGAGGACTTAAAACTTGGCTGGGTATCTGGCTGATCTCCAATAAACTGCTTTTATTGTTCTCTTGCCAGTATAACTAAATCTTCCAGTTTTATGAGCCATATCCTCCAACGTGGGATAGGTCAGACCCACTGTGTACAGGTCACATGGGAGTTCTGTGTGCACATGGTGACACTGACTCACTCCACAGCCCTCAGCCTCCATGCCTGGGTCAAAGCATTGTGCTGTAGCCCCGTTGCAGTGGTGCCATGCATGTCATCCATGGGCTCATGGCTCTTAATGGTTTTCCCCCAAAAGTGGGAATTTAGGATCACCTGATAAATCAAGTAGTATAACTGCTATGATCACCAAGGTGGTTTATATGGATTCTCCGGTTCTGGGTACACTCGATCACCACAATCGAATTGAACATCTTTAGCAGAAGAAAAAACAAACTTGCTGTTCCTGCCTCCCTATGCACACCCTGCTCCCACACAGCACCACGTGAAGGGTGCCACACAGGCACAGAAGAGATTTCAGGGGGAATCTGCTAAATGCAGCTGAGCATGAGGACCACCATAGTATTAGGTGGGAGCTGTGACTTTCCACTGTTCCCTGACAAGTTTGACATAGAACCTAAATCAGGGGGTTTGAGCTAAGTACAACAGCCAGCTTGTACCACCCAGGCCAGCCAGGTAAGGGATGGAGCACTGTTGGAACAGAAGTGGTCCAGGGCATCCCACAAAACAGGGTGTTCAGGTACCTCCTGGCGTTCAGATCACTCCATAACTGGAGTGATGGTTTTGAGAATTCACCCCTAGGAATGGGCACTCCAGAGTAGAAGTAGGCAGTAATAAAACCAAAGGTATTTCTTGAGTAGAGGTCTGAGGCTCAGGATCTGCCACCAACCAGACTGCCTGCATATGATAAATACTGACATAGGATTGAAGGTCTCTAACTCTGTGAGCAGAAAGGGACCACAGATGCTTCTACCAGTGGAGGGAATTGCCAGGTTTTGTGCAATTTGTGCCCATCTTGATGCAAGTGTCTCTGGCCTTGCAAGAGAAAGAAGCAGACGGGCCAGACAGCTCAGGTCCTGTTGCCAATTTGTGCCAGGGAGGAGAGTCTGCCTGCACACTGTACGATGTATATGGCACCCTGCACTTCTCCAAAGCTCAATTCCTCCGAAAACTCCTGATGGTCTGGTTGCTGGTCTGTGCAGTCTCCTTCACCAGTTGTACTTGATAAACTGTTACTGAGCATCTAACATACACTGCGTACGCTCTCCACTTACTATCTGCATTTTTCCCACATGGCAGAGCAAATCAGTCACCCCCTCTTTCTCTTTCATGTCACCTTCTGTTCCGCTTTCGCAATGTCAAATCGCTCAGGTTGCAAATACTGATGGTGAATGTCTCACTACAAACAGAGAGGGTTTCAATTACTTTCTTCATGTTCCATTAGAAGATGACTGAACAATATTTTCCAGCTTATTAAAACCAAATCTATGTTTTGGACCTAAGAGACTTGACAGCATTTCTTTAATTGACAGCTGGAGGTAACATAACAAATTTTTTGCTTAGAAGCAGGGATATCTGATGCCTGACATTTTAATTCTGTGAGCACTCGATAGGTGGTTTTATTGAGTGATCAGCAGCTTTTGCCTAAGAAGCCTCTGAAAGCCAGGAATGAACAGCAGATAAAGACCAATATTTCCAGCTATTCATGGACATCTTTGACAGTTTAGTGAGGCCTGATTTGGTCACCTTGCACCAAAATGTTAATAGATTTTTGTGTGGTTTGTCTTCGTGAGGATGACAGTCAGGGTCTGAATTTGTTCTACCCACCATGCCAGATCGGCAGGAGGTTGTTCATCAGCAGATAGCAATTAACAGAAACATTATACTGCAGAGAGATGACAAAGTTCAGCTGTTTTAAACCAGAATTTATAGCACTGGGCCCATGCTTGGGATGAACACTATAGTTTAGTATGACCAGCTTCAGAGCAACACTTCCATCTTGCAGAAAAAATGTGTTTTCATTATGCATCAGACTGGAATGGAAATTTTGTAATTTTCCAGGAAGAAAAAAAAAAAAAAAGACATTCACACAGACTTGCTCAGAGGTTAGGGCCTTCCCCTACCTTACAGGAAAAGCATGCTGAGTCAGTCTGTCATATCTGCATTCAAAAAAACCGCTTTGTCTGAAAAAATGTTTTAATCAACAATTTTTCAAGTAGATTGACATTTTATTACTGTTAAGACTGCAGCTGAAAAATGTCCAAAGACATGAAGCTCACCATGTATCTCCTAAGGTGGTGTGCATCCTTTATACACTTCAGGGTAAAAAAATCCTATGTATCTATCCCATCCAGCCAACCATGCACTGTATTTATGTAATTATTGCCAGATGGTGAGATGCATTCTATTTTGAATACCTGTATGTTTGCTTATGTAAATACATAGAGAAAAACGTTTGTTGTATTTTGTAATGTTAATGTAAAATTGTGCTCCAATGCTTTATTGTTTTGTCAGATCCCACTGCTATTAAAGCAGATTAAAATATATAAATGCCATCGGTTGTTTTATAAATTGGAGGTTTGTCTTAAGTAGTTATTTTGGTTTGGTTTAATTTCTCCCATACATATTCACAGTACAATGTCTGCTGAAGGCTAAAGTTATTTTAAATATCTTGCTGGACAAAGAGAAAGAGTATGTTGCAGAATTTAACTATCTCAGTAAACTGGTCCAAAATGAGCCATTGCAATAATTTTCATTTTCTAAGGACAGCTGTTCTGCTGAAAATGTATACTTTTGGTGAGTACATATAGCTTAAAACATTTCAGTCTTAGAAACAACGTACTTGCAGTAGTAATAAGCCAATTAAATGAATTTCACTAAGAAGTAGCACTATAAGACTAAAATTAATAAGCAGCATAAATAAATAGCATTACACTGCTGCACAGACATCAGTAACACCTGAATCACAGAACCACAGTGCCACCTATTGTTAGTATTTCCTCTCACAAAGATTATTAAAATAAGAAACCAAAATGGATTTTGTTACCTTTTTGTTTTCTCCATCTTAAAAAAAAAAAAAAAATGTATTCCTCCAACTGATCTTAGAGCATACATGCACTTGTTTACAATTGCAATGCATATTCAAATAATATGGCTGTTAATAAGAAGTCCCCTCAAAATCTTGCTGTAATCTTAAGGTTTCATCAAGCTTTGTAATGTCTAGAGAAAAGCATACAAAGGCATATTTTTCAGAAGTTATCAAATTAAGGGAAATAGATTGTTTTAGCTACAAACCTGTGAGACACCATAGGGTGAAATGTGTCCGATGAGATCCCTGAATTGAACATCCACTCAGTTTTACCTCTGTAGTACTAGACTACTGTATGTAGTCTGAGGGTTTTGACATACTTTGCACTAACCGTTGACAAAGGATATGCTTAGCTTATCCACCTGGCACTCCAAGACATAAAGGCAAAGATATCTGGAAAAAGAGATATTTAGTCTTCAGATTTATAGTATAATCTTCTGAGGACTGTCCTTGAAATATGGCAAAAGGGTCTTTGGAAATTTTATACAGCACAGTAAAGTTCTTTGATATACTTGCAGCTTTGACATGTGAGACCTGGCAAATAGGCACAGCAATTCAAAAGCCTCCTTGATTGAATCTTATTATGTTTGATGTAATTTAATCACAGACATACCATGCTATCTGACCCTGAAAATAGTTCTAACACTAGTTCTGCACACCATAATTAATTATGTCCAAAGTTATTCGACTACACAAAAGCTTAACTTTTTCAGTCTGACTGAAATCTTCATTTTAGGATAAAGAAAAGCTGACAAACCCAATAGTTTTGATTACATTCAATGTGTCAGTTTACATGTGTAAAGTTACTCATATTCTTAGTGTTTGCAGGACATCAACTGGGTGTAACTGCATCTAAATTGCTTGGGTTATATCACAGTATAACCAGTACAAAGCCATGCAAAATAGGCAATAGTTACAGTTGTGTTAAAATATTAACTGCCAAATTTCTATCAGAATAGAAAATTAAAAACCAATGCAAACAAAAAAATTTAGGTAGTTGTGGAGAAAAAGTAGAGTTCATCATGGCCAGGCACTGTAATTTTTCAAGATCTGGACTTGTTTGGGTTTTGTCTAAAATGTGCAAGGCAATATATTTTAAATATGACTACTTTGTCACCCTGGGTGTGAACAGAGTGTGCAGAGAATCAGACCTGGGATCTTTCCTTAGGAGATCTTAATATATAAGCAGAAAAACTTTCTTTTTATTTTTTTTCTTCCCTTTATTTTTTTAAATCTGTGTCCACACTGGGAATGCTTGAGAATGGTCGTATGTCAGCAGACTTCCTTGCAGTCATGTGTCAGAAGATTTGCCTCAAATGAAATTATCAGTAAAAAGATAATGAAACAAAAGAGAGAACCATACAGAGATTATGCAAAGGACATAAACCAACCTATCGATGTATTCTCTGAAAGAAGTCAGCATGTATGTACATCAACATGGTTCCACATCAAAGGCTGAAAAGAAACCAACAAGTGAAGACAGAAGGTTCCTGCATAGTGAAAGAACAAGAAACAGGCCAGACAGAATAATCAGTCTTCACTATGGAGGCAGAACACCAGTGTGTCCTACGGGGGCCTCTAGAAAAAATACATCAAAAGTGACAGCATGCAGAGTGAAGAACTGATTGCAAAGACCACATCATACCCTGTGATAGTTCTGGAAATGGCAGGTGAAATTCAAAGTAGAAAAAGTAAGGTGATGCATTTTTTTGGGAAAAAAAATCAACTTTACCATTACATACAGAATAATATGCTCTAAACTGACTGTTACTACATGGGAATTATAATTGAATTTTTGTACTGTGAAAAAAATGATCAGCAATAGTTTAAAAAGCATTTGAGGATAACTGTAAAGGGTACAGAGAAGGGCAACAAGGTCAATCAAAATTATAGGTTGGCTTTCATACATCAAAACATCTAAATAGATTAGGACTCTTAAAAGATTGGGCAAATTCATGAAGCCAAAGAGAGCTCTTTAACATAGAGATTATAGACATTTCTAGCCAGAGAACTAGAGGTACCTCAGATTGCTAGATGCTAGTGGGTGCTCTCTGGAGCTGCTTGCCAAATGCTTGTGCTTTTCTTTCTACCAGTTTGTGCGACAGCTCATCTTCAAAATGGAGTGTTGGATTGAATGGACCTTTAATCTGCACAACTACAGCTGCTCTTCTGTTAGATTTCAGACACAAAAGTTATCTGTATATGAATTAATTAAGCAATTCTCCATTCTTCTGTTCCTGCTCTTCCATAAATTATTTCTGCAAGTGCATTTGCAATTGACCTAAAAAAGCTCAAGGAGTTAATTTGTAAATTCTTAGGTCACAATTCACTGACAATACAAATACTAGTATTTTGTGAGTTCACAGTTATTCTTCCTGTTATATGATGTGTTCTGTAGCAACAGAAAAGATTGCTAGTCTGAAAATCCTTAAACACTTCTTCACTGCTCTCAGGAACCCAGTAATAAAAATTATGTTCATGCAACCACATAACTGTGGCAGAAAATGGAAGCAAAGAAAACAGCAGTTAAAATTATGGTTGCTGAGTTTCCAAGCAAATTTACAGCACACTTGCTCTGTAAAGTCTCTGTCGCTGAATAATTTGAAATGACAAAGATGTCTGGGTGATCTCTCTTTGCAGAAAAAGAAAAAGGGGTGCGAGTTGAAAAACTCATTTTTCATTGAGTCATTTAGGCTGGGAACTGCTAGTGAAGTGTCCATGTCTAAGTCAGTTGACTCAGCTTCTAAAGTGTCCATGTCTAAGTCAGTTGACTCAGCTTCTAAAGGTAATGGAGAAAGAGAAGCAGCCTAAAACACGTATTTAAGGCAAGTGGAAAGAATCACCCTTTGGAATTGCCTACCAGAGAAAATCCCAGCCTTCAAATCTCACAAGTATAAAATAGTTTCATTCACAAGTAACAGCAGCTATAATGTAGACACATAATATTGTTTTTCAAAACTAAATACTTGGGGCTCATGGGGCTACAGCTAAGCCTAGAGATGTGGTATAGGGGATGAATTTCCTGCTGTAAGAAGACTACTAACAGTCACATTTGGGGTCCTTGAGGGAGAACACAGACTATTTGCTGAATGGGTCTTTCAAGCAACAATCACCTGTCAGAAGGTGAAACTGTGACGACACATTGAACTGTACCATCTTCTGATCTGACCAAGAAACAGGTGGCTGATGAAAGAGGAGCACACTGTGCCATTTTAAGTGAGTTTTCACCTTACAGACTTAGATCCAAGGAAAAAAGGGAGAAAGAGAAACATGTTAAACATATTACTGCAGTCACTGTCAGACTACATTCATATTTATCCTTACAATTCTTTTGAGGAAAAGGGAACTACTGCTGGGACCTATTTGCTGATGGGTAACTGAGGTACAGTGAAATAAAATCAGCAAAAGAAGACACTCAGGGAGCCAGGAGAAGAATCCAGAACTTAAAAGGCATGGGTGAGGGTCTCCTCCCTGTAAGCCTCTACTTCCCAGTGCTGAGGGAACAGAGATTTCCAGAGGACATCTGGGAATCTGCAGTTCTTCTTGACACATGAAAAAAAAAAAAAAATTCCTAGCAATGAAGTTGAGATTTGCATGTTTGAAATGAGTCAGGTCTACTTACTTTGAGAAACTAGAAAAAGTAGGAAGCAAAGCAGTGAAAGCAAAGTGAAAGCTTCACTTTGAGGTGAATTACAGCACTCATGAGACCCTGAATGACCTAAAGAAAGACAGATTATCCCAAAGTTCCTTTTTGATACCTCCCATGAGAAAGAAATGGTAATTATTTGGGAAGCAGCACACAGGGGACTGAAAATTAATTCAGGGCAGGATATCTTATTGAGAAATTGTCTTGTGAAAGAGATGCAACTATTCAGGGCCAAATGAATGTGGTAAATCTCAGGATTTAGGAACAGAGTAGTCCAAGAGATACTCCACCAAAGTATTATATTTTGAATTGCTGCATATAACTATGTGTAAAGTCATGGATGAAGTTTCCACATGACCAATACTCATTGTGGCTGGACTAGGGAAATCTGTATCTCTGTTCTCCACATGTGAAGTGTAGAAAACAATTTTTTTCTCCTTTTTGTCTTGTAGACAGTGAACTCTTCAAGTCAGAAGATTAGCTTCAATAAGTTTGTTGTACAGTGCTTTGCACTGTGGACCTGGTCACTGTCAGTGCCAATAAGTTCCTTCCTTTTTCTCCAATGACATATAGTATCAATAGTGGAGAATAGCATCTCCTTCCCTTATTGCAACTTAAGATTTCTTTTAAATTCCAAAAAATATTTCTGAACTGAAGCCTCTTCTTTTCAGAAAGATCTATTATCACTCTCTCTATCTCTGTTACTGCAGGGAATACGATAATCTTTTTTTCCTTAGCTATGTATCTCAGGTTTCACTCCATCTCATCATGCAGGTCATTAACAGAGACACTAAACAGTCTTGTCCCTCACATCAAGCCCTGAGAGGTGTCACTCTGCCAGCTGGACTCTGTACTGCTGATCCACACTCTTTGAGCCCAGCAATCCAGCCAAATTTCTACCCACTTTATTGAGCTCATATTTTGCCCATCTCGCTAAAAGGAGACAAGGAGACTAGGAGAAGTTGTTGCAAAGCCCTTGCTAAAGCCAAGGTACACAACTTCCACTGCTCTTGCTTCGTCCATTGAGGCAGACTTCTCATCAGAAGGCAATTAGACTGGTCAGGTGTGCTGTGCTCTTGGTAAATCCATCTTGGCTGTTCTCAAACACCTTCTTGTTCTTTGTGTGCCTGGAAATGGCTTGAAGGATTTGCTGCATTACTTTCCCAGAAAAAAAAACTTTCCTGTTGCACTTCCAGTTTCAGTCCCCGCTGATTTTGGCTCTTCCGACTCTATGCTTGCATGCTTTAGAGATGTTTCTATATTCTCCCCAGGTAGCACATCCCTGCTTCCACTTTCCATAGGCTTTCTTTTGGCATGTGGCATGCTCAGGAGTCTTTTCTTCATCCATGATGGCCCATGCTCCATTTTCTGCAAAGTGAATGGACTCTTCTTGTGCTTTAAGGAGGTTGTCCTTGAAGATCTACAAGCTCTCCTTCACCTGCCAGGGCAGTCTCCCATTGGATCCTGCCAGTAACCACTATTTGCTCTCCTGAAGTTCAGTTTTGGTCACTTTTAGACGCTAATTATAACTGAATGACCTCACATATTAGCGAGTGAAACTTGTTCCCTTCAAGGTTTATTCTCTTCTGTGATTTCAGTTACTCAGACTGAATCAAATTAAACAAGGATATTCAGAAGACCACTATCTTTTGTTAAAATTCAGATCAATCAAGTTTTTTGTTATCTCTCTTGGGACAATGTGAGCACTTACTTTTACTTTTCATCTTAAATGATGTTTGGAATTTTCTAACTCTTTCATTGCCTGTACTTCCCCTAGGAACTACACATATTATTGAAATAAATGTTCTTCCCACCGAGGATCTCATCAATTGTTCCAAAAGTCATCTAGGCATGTTACCATACTCACACTTGGACAGCAATAAAATACTGCCTTTTCTTCAGCACTTTTAAAAGCTGTGCTCTTTAAAATAATCTTTTAAGTAAAGAACAGATGCAAACTCATGTATTGTAATTTTGCGTGACTCTTCATCTTATATAAGTATAGATAACAGATTTAAATAGTCCTCACAAGAAGAGTTTATGATACACAACTTAAAGCTTCTTTCTGCTGTTTTGATCCTATATTTGACAAATAACTTCAAGTCTGTGGCCTAATTGCACCCCAAGACTAAGAAAGATAGTCCACAATACTTGTATTACTTTAAGGTTCACACAGCAATCAAGAAATCCTAGGAATGCTAGCTAGTGTTGCTGATCTTCACTTATTCCCTCAGACCTAAAGAAATGCCTGTCTCCTGGGGAAAGACAACCATAAGCATAAACAGATAGCATTTATATTTCCACCTCTCCTTGGGGGTCCTATTAATAAGGCAAGCCCTAATGTTCTACTAAATTATTTATTGGCTGAAATGGAATTCAAACAATTGCAGATATCATGAAAAATGAGATGTGCATAATGACAGCTGTATATATATACATCACAGAAAACAGACTGGCTAAAGTTTAGATCAAATAACTAACTGGGCAGTATCTTGCTAGTGAGAGTAGGACATTAAGAGAGCTACAAGATGCACACAGAGATGGAAGGAACAACCTGAAGAGTTCTTGAGAAATACTAGTGAAGAAACACATTTTAATTTGATTAATGGCAAATTAAACCTGGTTTGAAAAGAAAAACGGAGAGAAGAAAGTTTAAACGACTCAGAAACAGACTACTTGTACCAGCTACATCCAAGTAGAAAGACAGGATCGGAATGCTGCCCTGGAAGGCAGGATGGGTGGCCCAGGTCCAGGGTCCAGCAGCTGCAGTCCAAATCAATCATCTGGGGAAGAGTAGAAAGCAGCAAGGGGACAAAGTGGCCAGTATTGCATCTTGCTAGAATTAGGAATTAAAAATAGAAACGAAGTATTGTCACATCGTCAAAGTAACAGATGATCAGACTGCAAAATGTATTGGGCAAAAATAGTTGCTGCTAATGCAGTACATGGTATGAGACTAAAAAGAGAGTGCTTTGCTGAGTTTTTTTGGCAACCGATGGCTATGTTTAACTGCTTCTTTTTTTTTTTTTTTTTTTTTTTTTTTTTTTTAAGAGACCCTCTAACAGCAGAAAGTGGGAAGAACTTGGGTTATGAGTAAGATCAAACCACTGACAACTACCTTTCCTTTGTGATCTTCCAAGTTAGCTGTCGTGAGAAAAACTACCTGAACTAGAATTTGGTCTTATTAAAAAATCAGGAGTCTGTCAGATGGCAGCTGCTATGCAGAATGCTAAAATACTGACGAGAGGTAAAACAGTTAAAATTTAATGATGTGGCAGTCCAAGTTCAGGCTGCTTCAGCAGCTTTTTTTTCCCCTTGAGGTCTTGATGGTCGAGGGAGAATAACGTTAACAGAAACCCTTGCTGCTTTGAATAGTTCACTATTATCAGACTATCCGGATTATTTTTTTGTTTCTGTCTTCATTTCAGAGTTCAAGATTTTCTTCTTCAGATTTAGGAAGGCGACCTCTGCAGCAGCGGGGCACGAAGGGCCAAGGCCGCACGCAGCCGCTCCCCTCCGGCCCCGGGCGAAGAGCTGGAGAAGCGCCTGAGGAGGAGGAGGAGGAGAAGGAGGAGGAGGAGGAGGAGGAGAAGGAGGAGGAGGAAGAGCGCAGCCCCCGCAGACACTGCGCCCCCCCCTCCAGCTCTCCCGGGGGACGTCCATTTTCGCTCGGCGGAGGCCGCAGCGCAGCAGGCCCCATGCCGGGCGGGAAGCAGCGGGCGGCGAGCCGGGGGCGGGCCGGGGCCGGGGCCGCGGGCGGGGCGGCGAGAGGCCGCGCCCGCACAGGGACCGCCCGCCCGCCCGCGCCGCCCGCCGCTCGGCCCCGCCGCTCCGCCGCGGTAAGGGACCGGGGGAGGGGGGCGCCGAGCCGGCGCCGGGGCGGGCAGCTCGGGGCGGGGAGGCCCGCGGGCGGGCCGGGGCCTCGCTGCGGGGAGAGCGGCGCGGCGGCGGCAGGCCCGGGCGGGCCTTCAGGCCCAGGCAGCGGACGGGCGGCCGAGGCCGGGCTCTCGCTGCCCGTGGGGGTGCCCGAGGGCGGGAGGGCCCGCGGGAGGTACGGGGGAGCGAGCGACGCGGCGCGGCGGGCACGGCTGGTGGTGTGGAAACGCAAATGGGGTGCCCAGCCCAGCCGGGCCCGGGCCCTCGTGCTGCTCCCGCGGCCTCTGGGCAGGGGCTGCCTCGGGGTGCGTGTGACACGGGGCGGTAGAGGGCCGTGAACGGGCCCCGAGGGCTGTCCGTGGTGCGTGGCTTTTCTTGCCCGATGGGACACCGGAGCAGTGCGCAGGTATAAGGGACATTTTGGCATTTCATGTTGATATTTGTTACCTGGTCTGATGTTACCAGGTTTCTCCTCACGATTTTCTTGTGGGCTGACCCTTCAGGCCTCTTCCCCCTTCGGCTGCTTGTTTGGCCTTACTGTCCGTGCAAACTGACAGCATCTCCCTTTGTGTCAGCCTTCCCGGGTTTCCTTAGCCACTTTGGTACCAGCGCACTCCCAGCTGTTTTAACACTCCCATGACTCCATGACTTTGTGACAGACAAAGAGGGAGCTACAGTTACTGCAGAGGGAAAGGTGATTGGAGATGTGGGTCTCTGGGAAAGCAGGAAGGTCAGTTTGTCAGTTCCGCTTGCAAGAGTTCAGCTCCCCCTCCTCTCCATTTCTATGGGGAAATAGAAAGTTAACAAAAGATCAGAATGTTGGCAGGAGGTTCATTCTTCAGAAAAAATGTTATATTAAACAAAGATGCTTTAAATTGTATTCAACTTTTCTGTTCTCATAACTCACTATGAGTCCAGGAATGTTTTATTTTTTAATTTAACTTGCTCCTTTTTTTACAGTTAAAGCCATGGCACTGAAGCAGGTTTCCATCAACAAATGCTTTGAGGGTTTCCAGAAGGTGTTTGAACATGACAGGTAAACGCCACAAAAACAACACAGATGTTTAGCATGGGGCAGTGAATCCATACTATCATTGCTGTCAGCATTCTCAGTCTGCAGAAAAATAGCATGTTCTCACTAATACCCATATTTCACTAAGGAGTGCTGTCTCCTGCGGCTTTGGCTGTGTTCTTGCATTTCTGTGTTAATGTTTAACATGTCTGGTACACTTAATGCTGCAGATCTGAGATGGGGAGTCAGTACTTTTAGCTTTGAAAATGGAGCTCCATTAGTCTGGGTTTTCCTCTTTGCAGCACAAACAACCTCCGTGTATACAAAGTTCCGTTCACTCTACCAAACGTTTCACTTCTGTGCGCTCTTAAAAAATGCCGTGAGCAGACAGATCCAGTAGATAGATTCTTGTTTGACGAAGGTGGACAGAAGAAAACATTTGGTTTTTTTCATTTCTGGTCCAAAGAAAAAAAATCATCAGTTATGCTTAGATAAGCTTTTATTGACAATTTTAGGCTTTAGTGTTAACTGGACAATTGGTTACTCTGTAGAGTTAGCAGACTGAAAACCTCTCTTGCTGGGGCATGCTGTGCAGGGTATATTCTGCAAGTGATGTGGAGTGATGTGGATGTGTTCTTCAGTAAAAATTACTGTCCAATTTAATAGAGCTCAAGTTAAATATTGCCGGGGTTCAAAATTCAATTTTCAGACTGTTCCCAGTTAGAAGCACTGCAAAAATGTGTCTTATTGTAAGTCTCTGTTTTAAATATATCCAGAACAAGGTAGGAAGGTTAGCTGTTGTCAATTCAGGAGGCTAAGGCTGTTTTAGAATTGCTTTTCACTTTATTTCTTAACTTATTTGTTATAATTCACTGACCAAATCTCCCTTTGAATGAAATGCTTTCATTCAGCTTTCTTTTTTTAATGTTTGTGACCTTGTTAATTTAGTAGTGGTGATAACAAGTATTTTATTAATACAGTGCAGAGCTAAAATGCAAAATGAAATTTGGAATCTACTTGCCTCCAAAAGCAGAAACTGGAAAGTGTCCTGTGCTGTATTGGCTCTCAGGTAAGTAACATGAATTTTAGTAACATAAAAAATATAATGTTAAGCATGTTTAAGTTACTGCGCTACAGTTACTGAAAATCTGATGTAGAGATACTACAGTGGCAGCTCTTGCATTCTCAAAATATTGTCTTCTAGAACATGCATTTACTCTTGAGTGTATTGTGATTAAGAAGTTGGATGCAGATGGCCTCCGGGGTTAGCCTACCAGACTGTGTTATAAAATGCTCAGTGTTCAGTATGGTCTACCTTTTTTTTTCTAAAATGTACTTACTTTTTACATATTTAAAAGTTCCCCTGAAAGGTCATCCCATTGGGACACCTTCTGCTTCCCCTTGTCCATGACAGACTGCTTCAACTGACAGGATAGGGGGCAAAATCTAGCCCATGAGAGCCAGCAAATTTGTCCTCTGGACTCCACCTTATTTTGAGTGCTGTTTTGCAGGGAGCAACTGGTGAACTTGGAAGGGGAGGTGCTGTTAGCTGTGTTGCACAAACACATCTAGAGCAAGGTAACCCTGTGGGACCAGAAAGGGCCTGGACTGAGGAGGGTTGTGTGGCAGGAGTTAGTTGTCTCATCCACAGCATCATTTCTTCATCTCTCCAGCTCCTGCAGTGTCCCATCCGGCTGCTGTCTTGTTGGATGTAAGGCAATCTGGGATGAGACTGTATGGACAAACATGTGCTCCCAGTCATCCTGGCTTTGTTCTTCTACCCTATTTCTGTCATCTCCCAACAGAGCTGGGTCTTGCACCAGAAGTGCATAAATAATGTTAAGGCATTGCTTTCAAAATGGTCAGATTTATGTTGGTTGTGGCTCCAGGATTAATTAATTACAACTTTTTTTCTTTTCTCTTACTCAAAATGAAAAGCAGAAGCTCTGTCTGTTTTGTAATTTTAGGAGTTGCTATATTGAGACTTGTGTTTAGAAAGTTGGAGAACTGACTGGTAGTGTGGAGACTATATTCCTTGTATGCATTCATTTCACAAAATAGCTTGTAGATCTAATTTGGCCAATGACTGTGGACCGGGTAAAAATATTTGCCCTTGAAGTTGGAAGCATCAAAATTGTCTGAAGAGCTCCAAGTCATGGAGCACATTTATTATTTGAATCTAAACCATACTGTCTTGGCTTGTATGTCAGTCAAATTAGGTTATTTGCAACTTGTCCTCAGAGAAAACTAGAATCATTAACCCCTCTCAAATGGCACAGTGAAGAGAAGTTGAAATACTGGTGTGCAGTATTATTTGCTTGCAATTGGTCTTCATCTGGGCCTGCTGCAGTACAAAAGACATGGATTGCTGTGGGTTTTCGAACCAGAGTGCTTATGGGCCTTTATCCTGTCTGAAGGATGTAGGATTTGTCAGACCACAGTAGAATTCTGTGATGCATACAGTTGAAATGGTGGTAAAGAGAAAAATACAGTTGCAGGGTTAATGTCAGAAGTTAACAATGTTAACTGTAGCAACAGTGTCTGTAGTCAGTGGATTTAAATACACAGTACTTGGGGAAACTGTATATGACACATGAGTAGGTGCTCAAGGGGTTACAGAGCACACATTGACCTGTTTCTCATCAAATGTTAGTGTGACTAGATGTGAAAGTGCAACTGTGTCTGTTTCTGTGGATTGCTAAGTATTGCTGAACCTAGTGAAAAGACTTTTCTGTGTTTATGGAGATAGGAATCCCTCTTGTTTATTCAAAACCTTTTCTGTCAAGAAGGTTTTTGAAACTGGTATGCTGTGAGCCATGTGTAACCAATGATATTTTTATTTCTCTAGGGTTAACTTGCACAGAACAGAATTTTATAACGAAATCTGGTTTTCATCAAGCTGCAGCTGAACATGGCCTTATTGTAGTCGCACCAGACACAAGCCCACGTAAGTTATAACAAGAGACATGATAACAGTTGTTACGCTGAAGTACACTGTCTTTATCCTCAAAGAATGGAGTGCTGCAGTTTGCTACAAAGTGTGTTACCCACCTGAGTCAGGATATGACCTCACCTCTACTTTGGATTGTTTGCTAGATTATATTGTCTATGTTCTTAATAACATGGTAGTGAAGGCTTGACATTTGAAACTCTTATTGTGATGGCACTAAAACTAGAACAAAGGGGGGCCGTTGAGTTCAGCATGAAGGAGAGGGAAGAAAAGGAAAACTAGGCATGTGTTATCAGAGATATCAGAGACACTTCCCTGTACTTTGTGGCTTGCTGAGACTTTAAAAAATCTGTAGAGCTGTGTTGTCACACAATGATGAATGTTTACTCTTTATTGTATTCTGTCTTCTAAAGCCAATTAAATACATGTCTCCAGAGGATTCCAGTACTTAGAAAAGCAGAAGAAACCCTTCCCCCCTGCAGCTGCAATAGACTACCGATGAATGGCTTTTTTAAAATGATGTTCTGTTATTTGTATAAGGATGAGCTTGTGTGTGGTACAGGAAACCTGAAAATGGTGGGTCTGCAGTTACAGGAAATACAGTCTTTTGGTGATTCAGTGTATTAAATGTTTAGCATTTGCTGGATTCTGCTAAAGTCTTGTGAGTGCTGTATACAAGGGTGGCAGTCTTCTAGTATTTCGCAAGCTTTAGTGAGCCAGATGTGAACACAGGTAATATGGGAATGAAGTGACATTCTTTCCAGAAAATATTTCACACATCTAGGTTTTGCAGTCA
Source organism: Athene noctua (assembly GCF_965140245.1). Taxonomy (NCBI): domain Eukaryota; kingdom Metazoa; phylum Chordata; class Aves; order Strigiformes; family Strigidae; genus Athene; species Athene noctua. The sequence continues at coordinate 233,794,106 of NC_134037.1, read as the reverse complement.
TGTCAGGTCAAAGAACAGAAATGCACGTTTCTAATGAAGAGGGACAGAAGAGCAAAACTTGTGTATTAATGAACTTTGCGCTTCATTGTTGCTGTTTGCTGCAGACTAGAGATGGGCAACCGGCCTTTGCATTATTCACATGGGGTAATTATACTGGGACTTGTTTTCAGTGCTAAGTTGTCTCTCTCGTTGTGTGACTGCATTTGCATAGTTCATGGTTTTGTCCATTTTCTTTTAAAACCCTCTGCAACTTCTCTCTTGACTTTTAGTCTACTTGATCAGGATTGCTCTGCTGTTTAGATGAATTTCAGTATGTGTTTCATCTTATACTCTTAGATTTTAGCTCAGAGACCCCAAATGTTCTTAAAAGTCTTTGAGCTGTCTGAAGAAACAAGTAAAGAGCAGTTCAAATGTAATCACAAATTAAGAGATCTGAGCATAGGAGATGTATCCGTATGGGGAAAAATACTGCATGAAAACATGAAATACCTGTCATAACAGACCCTCTGTCAGGCCTTGATAGACTTTACTTTTCCTTCCTCGTAGGGCTTTGCTTTTCCAGACAGGTGTGCTGAGCAGTATTTTGCAGGTTCCTTTTCAAATTTCTTTTTTTAAGGCCTCTGTTAAATTTCTTTTAGCAGTATCAGCTCTGCCTTCATTGCCTGGCAGAACTTTCTGAGTTTGTGCCTTATCTCCGAGGGACCGAAGTTAGACTTTTTGTATTCAACTGGTTGTGTAAGCAACTCCAGTCCTTGTGACTGCCAGACTGTTAAGTTACAAAATCACTCATTGTTCAAGGGCATGTCAGTGGAGCAAACTCAACTTTGATCCCTGTAAAAATCTGATTTCACACTGTGACAGGGTGGCAGGTATCTCTGCACAAATTGTCAGGGACTGTCAAATTACACATGGGTTTGCAGTGTGATCTGACAGTGGTGAAAGGCCATGTAATTTCAGATTGCAGAAACTAGGAAATTTTGGAGAAAAGGAGGCCATTATTTCCTGTAACATATACCTTGAAATATTACATTCTGTTCTGCAAACCAGGCTGGTAAATCACAAGCTCATCAAAGGGAGAGTAAGAGAGGACTGGATGTGATGTATTGATTTTCAAGGAAAACATCTGCAAATTTAGTCTGAAGGTGTAGCCTTGGAAAAGAGGATGCAGTCCTGCAGTTACTCAAAGAAGAAATTACTGAAGTTTTATTGGGAGTTATAGGTGGGAGCAATGAAATGAATTGCAGAAAAGGTAGAGTTATAAACTTAAAAATGATGGGAACAGTAAGTGTTATTATGCTGTTGAATCTGAAAGAGGGAGGTGTAGCAGACATTATTTGAAGCACATAAACTAGTCTGGACATCTGGTGATATATGTTTCAGTCCTTCTGGGGGAAAGAAAATTTTGTACAGTTTCTGTTTCTCACATAGTTTCTTGTATCTGATAGGATGAGGTCTAATAACTGAATTAAGCTGATAGCACCAATTAACAAGTGCCAACTTTTGAGTAAGTCCCTGGGTGAATAGGATGAAGCTTTACAGAATTGTTTTGGGAGAGATCTGTATGTTGTGTTTATTTATGAAGAGATACTGAACAAGTTAGAAGTTGGATACATCTGTAGATAATATGTAAGTGGCGTTTTGAAACTGTTGTTGAACTAACACTTGAAAACACTATTAATGAATGAAAATCTGAATTGTCTTATAGCTGGAGGGGTAGAGACATGTTGATTGAGAAACTCGTTTCCCAAGTCTCTGATTTGTATGGCAGGTTGTCCAGTTCTGAACATCTAGTAAAGGGAAGACAGTAACTATAGAAAGATTTTTCATGGTAGGTGGCTGCAATATCGAAGGGGAAGATGAAAGCTGGGATTTTGGCACTGGTGCTGGTTTTTATGTGGATGCCACTGAAGATCCTTGGAAAACAAACTATAGGATGTATTCCTACATAAAGGATGAGGTAACTTTGCTGCTGGGTTGTCCTGGTGCTGTTGGGTAAGAGAAGGGGTGTGGTTCAGTCATGCTCTTCGTTCCTAGATCCAAAGCTTGCTTAAAGTGATCTTGATAGCCCGTGGATGGTTTGTCGCTTTCTTGCTTTCCCCTTTTATTAAAAGGATTTGTTACTTCTTTTTTAATCTTTATTATTTCAGTGATTGGATTTACCCAGTTGTTAGGCCTTTCCTTACCAAACAGGAGGGAGTGAATTGCAGCACAGAGGTGATAAGACCTGGCAAGGATTGAGCAGGAGCTTCTTGAGTCTGCTTTTCTGCCAGAGGTGCCACAGGGTTGGCCTACACTTCTAATCTTGATTCATTAGTTCTGCAATCTCTGCTCTTGTAAAATCTCTGCTCTGCTGCTTCTGAAACAACCCACTGTGTTTCAGTGCACCAGTACTTTGGATTGCTCGTTTAGACTGTTTTCACTGCCTGTCTGGAGAGGGTGGGGTGGTGGGTTTGTTTTTGATTCCCTTAACTGGATATAATAGTAGATCCTTGAGATACATATTAGAAAGGTGAGTGTCCGGTTTACTCTGCATGTGGTTTTTGTGGTCTGGATTAAAACTAAAATTGATGGGAATATGGAGAGCAAGTAATCTCCCAAGGATGATTTGCCATTCTGGTCACTTATTGGAGTACATCATACTTATGTATCTATTAAAATAAGGCTATATTTATTATGAAATTCCCACATCTTTTGTTATAGGTTTACGATAGATTTCTGTAGAGATAGTTTGAGTTACTTATTATCAGATGAATTGTTTCCTTTTGATTTTACAGTCCCATTCAAGTTGCTTTCAGGCCATTATCACAAATGTCAGGCTAGAACCAAAGATGTGCCTTTGGTTTCAGTGGCTTTCTGGCATTAAAACACATTAGTTATTTGTGTGCTTTTTTCCATAAACATACTGAAGTTGCTTTAACATTTTTATTACACTGTTGTTCCTTTACAGCTGCCTAAACTAATAAATGCCAATTTTCCAACTGACCCTGAACGGATGTCTATTTTTGGGCATTCCATGGGAGGTCATGGAGCTCTTATTCTTGCTCTGAAGAATCCTGGAAAGTACAAAGTAAGATATAATACAGCTTATGAGATATACTAAGGCTTATACAGATTTCTGTAGAAGTGAAGAAAGAAAACATAGCACCAAGTTCTGTTTTAGCATTAAATGTATAACTAGTCATAGTTGTAGCAGTACGTACTCTGGAATGTGAGTATCAGTGAAATTTTTTAAAAATCTTCAAATTTTAAAAGTTAGGGAAAGTCCACTTTCTTGTAGATGATGCTACAGCTCTTCCAAACCAATTGTTACATTTAAATGTAAACAGGCTCCTTCTAGCTCTGGAGTTAATTCATGCTGCCAGTATTGTCTAGAAGTCTGATTGTGTGATTTGATGTATCTTTTCAAATCCTGTCTTGTTCATTTTGGAGCTTTTATTACCAGCAATTTTTTTCACCACCATTATATGTGTGCTTGCTTAGAATTTACTACAGAGTCTATTAACTCCAGCTGATAGCAAGTGTAACTGTAAGCACCTGAACTGCACACAGAATAGTATCCGAAGGACTTCCCCCGCTTTCTTTTCCACCCCTGAGGTTTGCATGTCAGCTTTCCTAAAGATTGATTTTTGGAGTAGTCGAGGTATCTGAAGTTGTGTTCATTTGTATTCTACTTGAATCTAAATCAAACATGCTGGAACTGATTTGCCTTTCCTTTATACTCATGAGGGCTGAGAGGAATTTTTTTGTCCTCTTTGGAGATACGCTTGCATAAAATGCATTTCTGAGGGAGAACTGGGCATTGGTGTTTGAGAGGTGAAGGGCTCTGCCTTTGTGGATCAGTCCTTTCATGGGCTGTCCTGAACCTGCACTTTGTAGTCAGCTTCTGCAAAAAGGGAACAGCCTTTTTGAAAATAGCATAACATTTGTTCAGTGTCCTTAGCTTGGCATTATAGGAGAGCTGAGTGTAAGATAAAGCTTTATTTTTATCTCTCCTTTTTATCTTTTGGAGCCAGTAGTTCAAAAATTTCCATTTTCACTGTTGGCACTTAACTGTGAATTGTGTCATCAAAAAGAATTAAACAATACATTGGAAAGACACACTCTGTTCTTCTGGATTTTAGTATTAAGTGGTTTGTTGCTATTTCTTGCAAGACATGAGAATGGAAATATTGATGTCCCGTGGCCAAATCCAAAAGAGGAACGTAAGAATAGGGCTAGGACTTCAGACACCAGTACCCGGAGCTGTGATCTAAAATGTGCTTTTCTTGACCCCTAACCCTGGAGGTACCTAAATTTGTGAGTCAGTGTTGCATATTTAGGCTGACTGAGCAGCCTCACATCTCAGGCTTTGTTGTGCTCTGCCAAAATCCAACTGGAGGTGAAGTGGTCCCACGTTCTGACCATGCTGACCCAGCAGTAGACTTGAGATCCTTCTCTGCTGCTTAAGGGAATTCAAGCCAACATCTCCAACAAGGAAGGGAACTGGCTGTCTAGCCTTGCCTTTTGAAGCTTGGCTGATGTGCAAAAAGGAAAGCAAAACTGCGGGGCTAGAAAGAACACCTAAGAGGGAAGTAGGGTAATGGTTGAGGCACTCAGAGGGTGGGGGGGGGTGTGTGTCCTGGGTTTTGACAGTAACTTCAAAACAATTTTCAAAAATGCTTTTCATTTGCTTGTTAGTTAGCAGAAATCACTTTTCTTAATAAATACCTTTTTTTCATGCTTTCTTGCTGAACAGTCTGTATCGGCATTTGCTCCTATCTGCAACCCTATGCAGTGTCAGTGGGGGAAGAAAGCGCTTGGTGGATATCTGGGATCAGATGTAAGCAAATGGGAGGTATGTGTTCCAACTCGCAGTCCTTTAATCGCACAGGAGTGAGTGATCTGTAGAGGTATCGCAGCAGGAGTCTGGAACAAAGCTTTGGGGTGCTCCTGCTCTCGTAATGTTATCTGACTGCACCCCTAAGCATGGGTAAGCCTTGTATGTTCCTGGTGGCTATGACTTTCTGTTGCCTGATGTCGCTTGTAGCACGTGTAATGAGATAGAAGGATCTCATCAAATTGACTAAATTCCTCCCTGTTCTATGAAGACCTTAAGATCTGCACTAAGAAGAATTATGAGCAGTCTGAGACTTTCTGAACTGGATGGAAGCAGTGAGCAGTTTAACAGAGTTAGGCTATGGTCTGTCTCAAAAACTCAGTTCTCAATACACAAACCAGCCGGTTTTTATAGTAGCCTAAAAAGAGACTGCTACAAACTGCTCAGAGACTGATGAGCCTCATGGCATTTGCAGGGGCAGCCTGTTGGAGGCAGGTAGCAGAGGACCCCATTGGATACTGGGAAATTGGTATCCTGTAGGAACAGGATTAAACCAGGCAAAGTTAGATTTTTAACTCCAGGGCCCTAATTTTGAAATATAAGTAGCTGTATATGCATGGCTTAATATATAAAAATGTCTGTATGCCTGTTGCTGCATTACTTGGGCAGCCCTTCAGTATTTTTAATGTCAGCATAAATGTTGCACAGTATCCCTAGAATTAAGTCAGAAGGGATCATTGTGACCAGGTACTCTGATTTTCTTGTAAATAAACACAAGCTGCAGTTAAATCCCTCATAAATTGAATGAAAGTATCTCTTAGGAAGACATCCAAGTCTGATTAAAACATTACAGGAATGGTGAGCACTAGCTGCTTCCACAGTTATTAATAGTTTGCATATTTAAAAATCACCAGTTAAACTTGCTTACATTCACATAATTATTTTATTTTGAAAAAGAAAAAAGAAAAAGTTTTCTGGCCCCTTAACTTGCTTTGAAGCTCTTCTCGAAACCCAGTCCAGTAGATCAACTTAGACCTGCCTTTTCACAGATACACAACCTCTGATTTCCGTTATTTCTGCTTCAAATTGACATCTGTTACACTGGTGTTTTAACCTTTAGCTGACAAAATAGTTACACCAACATACCAAGTTATTTTAGCAGGATCTAGTTTCTGTACAAGCATGTGAATTGGTACTAGATTTTATTGCTGTTTGATTCTGTATGAATTTTGCCCTGGGCTGGACGTTTTGTTTGGTCCAGAATTGACCTCAATCTGCCAATTTGGTAATTACTTAGATCATCCCATTTGCCGTTTTCAAAACATGGGTATTACTTTTCAGTTGTCTGGAATTCTCCCATTTTTTGCTTTTCCAAAGTGCAGTTTGGTCACCTGATCAGTATCACTCAGCACTCCATCCATGACATTCTTGCACTCAGCAAATCTGACCCAGGTTAACACATGTAACTGAAGGTCATTTCTCTTTTATTCCTGCAGGCATACGATGCTACACAACTTGTGAAGTCCTATCCAGACTCTCACCTGGATATCTTGATTGATCAAGGCAAAGATGACCAGTTTCTCTCAGCGGGCCAGTTACTGCCTGATAACTTCATTGCTGCCTGCACAGAGCAGAAAATCCCAGTCGTCTTTAGACTGCAGCAGGCAAGTTGCTTCTGCAATCCATGGTTGTTGGGTTGTTGCTTTGTGATTTTTGGGTCTGTGTGGCAGGTAGTTAAGAGGGTTTCTCTTCTTCATGGGACGTGCTCTCCCTTACTTACCTGTGAGTCTGTCCCTGGCCAAGTGAGGAAGAGGGTGAGAAGGACATTTTCCTTAATAGCAGCCATCAAGGAGTGCAATATCCATCAGATTCAGCTGCTTTTCACCACTAGGTGGGGTTATGATTTTCGTTTCAACAAACTGATCTGTGATGGTAACTCAAGCCACCAGTGGTCGGCCGAAGCAGCAGCATTAATGATTTTTAATAAGTATCACAGTCATTGTCCAGGCAAAGCGACAGGTGTACTTTTGCTGGATTCTTTATCTGTACTGTGGGTATTGTGTTTAGCATAAAACTTCGTGATTTAGTTTGCATGTGTTTGTGTAAATCAGGAAAGGTTTGTAACTGCCTCAAATCTTAGATTCATTTAAAGGCCCAGGTGGAAGGGTTGCGCTTTCCCATAGTGCAGTGGCCCAGAGCAGTGCTGTCCTGAGAGCACTGGAGTCTTTGTAAGCAACTGACAACTTCCAGCCAGACTCAGTGAGGGGCTCGGCTGTGGAGAATGAGGGATTGTCCTCTGATTTATCATAAACCCTGCACAAAAAGATACAGTTAGTGCTGACAAAGTGGTGTAGTTCGGAGGTTTACATGTCGTTTTAGCATAGTGCTGGAGCAGTAATTCAGACCTGGGCTGTGTTCTCCTTATACCCTGTGTTCTACCAGTAGGGCAGTGCCAGTGAGGGGAACCGTTCCCCTCACATCACATTGCGCTCTGCAGCTGACACCGTTACCCGTCTCTAATTTACATGCCCAGATTAGGGCAGGTTAAGGTACTTTCGGTTTGGTTAGCTTCCTAGGGTTCATATATACTTAATCTGTTAGTTAGGTATCCTTCACAGTTCTTATATATAATACAGGTATTTTTGATTTCTTAAAACAGATCAAACCAGGCGATTCATTACCTTTCCTAGAGGAGACCTTAGCATGATTGCTTTATCATGAACTATGTGTATTTCCTGATTTGTTGCCATTCTTTTCTAGGGTTACGATCACAGCTATTTTTTCATTGCTACATTTATTAATGACCACATCAAACACCATGCAAAATACCTCAATGCTTGAACCATTTGGATGTGAGCATCGTCTGTCCAATATGAATCAAGGGATATAGGTGAACTAAACAAAAATAATGTTCTGAAGTAGTGTCTGTAAAATGGGAGATCTTCTGACTGTACTGCTAAGAAAAATAAAAGTCCCACTTAATTTGATGTGTGTGCTTTCGAGTAAGTATTGTGAATGTGCTTGCATGCTTTGAAAACACTTTCAGCACCAGGAAGGTGCATGCTGTACTCCAGGTCAACGTGAAAATTAGCAGATGAGTTCATTTCAGACTGTGAACATGGGTATGTACTTGGGACCTCAAGATGGTTTGTATTGCAACTATGCAGAGACTATGAATAACAACAGCATGCTTGTTCAGCTAATTAAATACCAGGGTTCATTTCATCACCTAACATTGAAGGAAGTCATTAGTGGCACAACCAAGATAATTAATCTGTGGTGGTCGGTGGGTTTTTTCCTTGGCCTGGCTAAATACATTCCAAGGACAAAGTCTGGTGGAGAATACAGACAGAAGCTTGCTGTGCAGAGTAGTTTTCTGTCTGGTGCATTATTAACAACAAACAAGTAATCTGGAGAGTATTTTGTGGGTGATACTTAAAGACCTCTTAAAAAACATGTGAGGAAAGCAGTCTGTAGTAAAGGGGTGGGGTTCTTTTCCTCCACTTGCCTTTGATTGTTGCTGAGTGTGAAAGGCTTGTGCAGTGTTTCTGGGTTTCTTAGACTTAAGAGGACTGAGAGGAAACTGATAAATAGATTTGAAAGAAGCAATCCCTTTCTATAGATGATCTGATACCTCATTGTTGAAAACGAGCATGCTTATTTTTCAGAAGACGGCAGTATTTAGGCCTGACAATTGTAGATCTAAAATAGTTCCCAGTGGTATAATTCTGCCAGCTACTTTGTGCGGGGCAAGAACACGGGTTGTTCTAGGGAGTTGTTTCTCTTGCATTCATGTGATCACTTGTAAAAATGTGCTTTCCCTTGGTTCAGCTGAACCTGCATCATTGCTCAAACCTTGACTCACTCTTGCCAGAGGAAATATTAGGGTAGATGTAGGATTGGTTTGCTTTCCTAAGCAATGCTGAACGTTCTCCTGTTTCTCTGGCCCCTGCCAGATTCCAGACTGCAGGGAGACTGATGCTGGGAACTTACATTTCTGTTGCTGGTGACTGGCTTAAATTACGTACCGATTTCTATCAATCTTGCATCTGCCTGTTTGTGAAGTAAGCTTAGCAGGCTGGGAAGATATGACTGCATGGTGCAAGAGTGAGTTCTCCGAAATGCTGAATGCAAGTTTTCCACACTGTGTGGATTTACAATAGACACTGACTCCTCCTTTCTTATAAAGCAGGGCACTGACATAAAAATTTTCAGACACAATTGCGAAATGTTTAATTTTTCCACTCCCACAACAGCAAAATTGGCTCAAAGGCTTGTTTAATGTCTCGCAGCTTCTTCTGGTTGTTCTCCCCTGCCCCCCCCCCCAGTAAGCAGGGGGAAAATGAATTACTGGGTTAGAACAAAGTGCACTGTGTTTGCACTGCAGTCTTGTGCCCCCTACTACAGACAGAGTAGCAGTGGAATCGGGATGTTCAGCTTGGTGCAGGTAAATCTAATGATAAACATTTTCATGTGATGTCTTGTCAAAGTTAGGATTTTTTTTCCTGATGCATTCTTAAGATTGTGTTTAAGTGAAAGGGGCATCCCATTTTTTTCATTCTCTATCAGGAATGTATGCACCTACACATTAGATTAGAGGAGATTAAAAAGCAGGTTTAACCTTGTAATTTACTGTAGGGGCTTTTAAACCACCAGAAGACAGGTAAGAAACAGCTTTCCCTGTGTGTAGGGGGGAAACACCCTCTTTTATAATTAATAAATTTATATGACGTAATTCTAAGTTTCCCATTATACTGTGAATGGTTGTAGGGAGCTTTATTTCCTGTATCGTTAATTTATAGTCCAGCAGGACATCAATTACCATTATCAGGTTCCCCAAACAACTGCCCAGGTACAATTTCGAAGGTGAAAATACTGTCCACTTGGTACTCCTGAGAACTGACTGCCCTCCCACACTGTTTGCTTTCTCGATAAAACTGAGCACTTACAAGCTCTGCTGCCTTCCTCCTTGGGAAGGACTTCCTAGTTGCTCATTTGTGAACAGGAGCAGGCTCAGGTAAGCGTCCGACGGGCCCTCGTGAGCCCACAAACTTGCTTTGGACCTCAAGGCTTTATAAAAACTGCCCTGAGTTCTTCCAAAACTGGTGCTAGAGGGTTAAGGCGGCCCTTGAACTACCCTTGTCCACAGGCTGCAAATGCAGGACAGCACAGACCGCTGAGCAGACTTGGGGTGCTGGAATCGGTTGTGCAGATGGCTACAGCCCCCGAGCATCTCTGCACCAACTCGGTAAGAATTGCGTGAGGCTGTCAGAGCTCTACTGTTGGCAATGCTCACACCTCAGCTGGAGGTGGCCCTCAGCGCTGCCCGCTGTTAAATGGGCTCTACTCTCGCGGAGGAGCAGCACCACAGAACTGCTGCAGGACTCCTGACTAAATGACGCTGATTCTAACGCAGTAGTGAGTCCATCCCGGCTTCGGATCACAACAGCTACAAGGGCGCCCATGCTCCCTCGGCAATCCAAAGCAGGATCTCCTCAGGAGATTATTGCAGCAAGGTCCTCTCCTTCCAAAATCCCCTACCAGAAGTGAACAAATACAGCCATAAAATCAGCTGGTTAAGGTAAAGACGCTTCATTAGAGAAAGGAGCAGAATCTGTACTTAGATGATTTTAGAAACCCCCATGGGAAAGAGAAGGCTGTATACTATGACCCGCAAGCAGTGGTCCCTACTACCTGTATCAGCAGGGACAGAAGAAGGGCAAAGCAGCTCGGCACAGCCCAGTCACACCGCGTTATCCCCAGGTCACAAAGTGTTACTGCATTATTACTTGGATTCACTAGAATAAAGAAATCATCAGGTTTTGTTGGCTAAAGCAAAAGCCTACAGAACAATCTCTGGGAACCTGGAGGGAAAATGTTGCACTGTGCAGAGAAGTGGGAAGCAGGAAACCAACTGACTGTCCCAGGGGGGCTGTGAGCAGGAGCAAACTGAAGTGGAGCCTCCCTTCTCCCCGAGCTGAGCCCGCAGGGTCACCTGGCCCTGGGAGTGGAGCACAGTTAATTCCACCGCTGCTGCTGTTCACTACATGACCAGCAGCAGATCTAAAGCAACAGAGGCAGCAAAGCTGCAGGAAGTTCATTTGCAGGAACTGACACCGAACCAGTTACCAGCTGCATCCTTTTCCTAGTTTAGCTGCAAAATTCCTTTATTTGTGTCACATCATCATCTTCCTCTTCCCCAAACCCTGATGCATTGTTCCCAGCGTTGGGCTCTCCAAACACCATCTCTTTGACAAGAAACTGTCAGTCATAGGGGTAGTCATTAAAGGGTTTCTACAAATAATGTAGTTTAATTGTAACTACAGTGATTTTCTAGATACATTCTGTTCACTGCTGAGGGTATTATAGATTTGCCATGCATGTTTTATTGCACATATAAATAGTGTACAAAGATTGGTGAAGATTCTCATTTTAGACGTACAGGTTAAGACTGCATAAAAAAACTGTATTACAAAATATTTAGAGCTATTTATTTACAGCCAACTTCAAGCAAATACTGAAAGACACTATCAGGAGAAAACCAAGATTTTAATTATGAAAAAACAAGATTTGTCAAAATAATAATTACAAAGCTTCATGTTGCCATATATACATTGTAAAAAAATACTCAGGAAACCTGCATTTTATCCCTCAAGATGCAGAAATCAATATTCCTATTTTTATACTTGATCTTTGAATGCTTTTAAAATTTGATAAACTCTGACTTGAAAACTTATTTTCTTTACATTGTTCGTGCTTTTTGACAAAACAGATATTTGTGCAGCTCTGTAAAATATTAAAATACATTTTAATTTAGTGTTAAAGTGCACAGTACATGTTATAGGAAACAATATGCTAGCTGCCAATCAAAATTACAATTTAAGTCAATGTTCCCTCTGTAAAATAAATGCTTTTGCTTTGGTTGAAGTAACTAGATATTCCATGCTTACTGTACGTCCCATTGTCTGCGAGTCCACTGTCATCCTCCTAACACAGTGCTGTCATGCCAGCACATTGGCAATTTGTGGTATTAAAAAGTGTAGCCTGAATTCAAATACTATATTAATCATTAAAAACCTGCTATTGGATTACTGGTGGTTTTAAATGCAGTGTCTGTGTGAACATGCATGTAGCTTTGCCCAGATACATCGTAGTTGCAAGTATGCATTATTCTTCCAAAAAGTCTTTATGCAATAGTTCTCTCCACATTCTCGTACTTAAATATTTAGTCCTCCCGCCACATTGCCTCTTTTTTGTCATTCCACATTTCCAACTACCTGCTTGTGTGACCACGGACCCCTAGCAGCTAGCCTCTTCACCACCTGCAGCTTTCCTCTCCTGCTTGCTGAAGTTACATCACTAGCTTCTCCTCTGAAAGAAAAATGGACGTTCCAGATATTGTGAGAATTGCTGTGCTGGAGCTTTTGGATCTAAAACATGTGATGGTTTAATAATAAATTACGCTTTTAAAAAAAATCTCTTCAAAAAATTTAGTGATAAGAAAACGAACTTTATTTACTATTGCTGATGTGGGATTAGAGGTCTGATCCTGCAAATGTTCACCACAGAACATTGTGCTTAATTCTGTGGGAAAATGATGGAGACTAGGAGAAGCACTGTACCCAGCAGGTTGGATCTGGAAGATCAGGTCTTTGAGACTGCCTTTGGCAATTTTAATAATTTTGTCTCCTCTCGAAGGAATCATTGAATTTTTTGGCTACCTGGTAAATTTTCTTCTTAACGTTCTTGTGCTATTTTTTATTATTTGTTCTGTAGTGCTGTAGTCTTTAAAAGAAATCAAGTTGCAGTGCAAAATTATATTTCAAGACACATGATCCTAATGCACATCACTCATTTTGTTGTGGCAAAAGTTAAATGTCTTGTGCATAGTAAAATAAGCAATCAAAAATATGTGTTCACATTTATTTTTCAAGTTTACATCTTTCCTTTTTTTTTAAACATCTATATACAAATAAAATGGGTGTGCTCTCAGTTTCAGCCAATTTAGTCTAGTGGGGGGAAAAGTGCTACTGGAATGTAGGAAACTCAATGGAATGCAGACAAATTTTTATCAATGTTCCACAAATTCAAGAAATAAAGAATGCCATTCCAGCTAGCTGTCCTTTTAATAAAAGCACCTATGTTGTTTGCTTTTTATCTTACATATTAGAAAATACAATTTACGGAGATCTAGAGCTACTGCACACCAAGTAGAATAAAAAATAACTAAATATTTATATTAAAATAAAGTGTTTAACCACAAAAAAGCAGTAATAAAATACAGTTTCCTAATTTACAGTTTGCATCCAAAGGATGAATAACAACTCACTAATAAATAATATTTATATAAATATTTTATGTCTGGATATTTTTAAAAGGCAATAGCCTGAAGCGACTGCAGAAAAACCTAACATGGTAGAAGTCTGATTTACTCTCCCTGCTCCCCCCCCAAATGATTACACCGATTCTTAGTTTAATAATGCAAAGGTATCTTGCTGCAAGACAGCTGTGTACTCCACACATTTTTAAGTGGCAGAGAGGTGGCTGTTTTAGTAAGTACTGTACAAAGTGAGCTATAAAAGCAGTGAAGTGCCAATCTGCTCTAGAAAATGTTTAGTTTCTGGTTTGTAGTTCGATGTACATGTACAGTCTGAAAGATGATTTTAAAATCAGAAGTGTAAGAATACTCTTGGAGCACTTTTTTCTTTTTCCAATGCAGTTTGAAAAGATGGGCAGTACTTTTTTTCTTTGATGGCACAGTGGAGCTGGTAACAGCAGAGATAGTAGTTTCATGTGAATAAAGCTTGTTTCACTGTGGTTACATCTAGCAATGCTTGTACTGTTATGCTCACTTTTACCAAGCCCTTTTCTTCTAGGATGTGATGTGGTAGGCAGAGCTTCTCCTAGAAAAAGACAAACAAAGGAATAAAGATTAGGATATTCAATACTCACTGCAAAACCTTGCTTTACATAATCCCAGTTGGAAAGCAAAGCCCAACAAGCAGGAACCATTAGCTATTTTTAATTAAAAAACACTTTCTGTGATTTTGACTGTAAGTCTCTGATTTTGCTCTCATTACCTATGAAGTAGTGAGAGATCTGTTAATATTCTGGGCCTCAGAAACCAGCCTGTTCTGTGGTCATTACATTATATAAACTTCTCAGCTAAGAGTGAGGGCCCATGAGTACACACTGAACTTTAACCTACAAAGTGAGATAACATGCCATTTGCCCGTTACTACGCATGAGTGAGTCTGGGGGCAGAAGGCTGGTTTTATCAGTCAAAAAAAGTTCTACCACTGAGCTCTAGACAGGTAGCTCTTGGGTCCCAGGATACGCACCTTGAAAGCCACCCATTAGCATTTACAGAAAAGTGTGTGCCATGTTGTGCCTTCAACGGGTGAAGCATTTCGTTCTGAGTAATTAGCAGCTTATTTTGAAATATCCAGGAATCAATTTGTTCACCATAAGGACACAGCAACCGTGGCCAAGATGAAACCTACTACCTGTCCACAGAAGCTGTTACACCAGAAGACAGTCAAACCGTAAATACTCAATCTCCTACAGGTAACAAGAACACCCCCCCCCCACCACCCCCAGTGAATAATTACAGAAAGCCTTGCTTAGCGAGGGCGCCTTCTGTCATGATTGACTCTCTTTTTAACAAGAAGATTTTATTAATGTAGCTGAGTATTCCTGATACTGAAATCTATGAAATTATGAACTCAGGCAGCAGGTTTATAAAAAATAAATAGGCTAGACTACATCACATAAACCATAATTACAACTGTGAGACTTATTGCCACAACATGAAAGCCAAAAGTGTAAGTGCGATGACAAAAATACACAGATAGAAAAAAACCCCAAACAACACTATTAAACACAAACACATGAATACAGTGTCTGGCTCGTGAAGTCCTTAAACTGTGCATGTCAGACTGCTTTAAGTTTGAAAAGGCACCACCTATGTGATCCAACCTTCTGTTATTCCCCTAAGCATCTGCACATGACCTTCAGCGGACACAGGATACTGATTTTTCAGAAAGAGAGTGTTGTTATTATCAATATGTAATCTCTTAGCTGTTCAATAACCTTTTAGCTTCTAAAACTGATGCATTTGAGATTACGTTTTAATTAATTGTCTGCTACTGAATATTATTCTTGCTTCTGTAATGTCAACTAAGCATCTCTTATTTTATCTTTATGCAATTCACAGTCCTTTGTCACACTTCCTCATATTCATATTGATTACAATTCTGATTTAAACATCAATCTCCTCAAACCTCTCTTTTCATGACTCACTTGTTCAGCTCTAGTCCCTTCCCTGACCCCTATGAACCCTTAACAATAAAGAGAATATTCAGGACGATGAAACTGGAACTGGTACATACAAGAACAATTAATACAGTCTTTATCATGTTATGCACTTATGTTTAATTGCTTTTATATTCTTCCACTGTTGTCCAGTCTTTGCTCAGGAAATCTCCTTCAGTAGGCCACAGCTCCATCAGAACAGCACCAGCATTAAACAGCTGCTCTGCTGCTTCTGATGTTTATGACTTACTTTTGTTAATGTGTATTTACTTTATGCACAACCAACCTTAGATTGCTTAAATTTTTGTAAAGTTCCTCACCCCCCCACTCCAGCCTTAATGTGAGAAAACCTGCAAAACTTACAGAACCTAAACTTAACAACTGAACCTAAACAATGAGAACCAAACTAAATCACAATCATGGCACTTGATACCGAGAACTGTAATTTGTCTATATTTTATGTTTACATTTTGCATTTAATGCTGAAGATGTTCTTATATTTATTATGTTTAAAATATTTTTTTAAACTTAGTTTGTAATAATGTTTTTAAAGGTTTGTGGTTATAGCCCAGAACACCAAATACTGTGGATTCCTTCTGCACGCACAGACCCAAGAAACAATTTCTAACCGGTAATTTTCGAGGAGCTTGGCTGAGTAAGAGATGGACAACATACATTGCTCCACATGGAAAATGCTTCAACATTCTGGCAGTCTGCTAACACTGGGTTTCCTCTTCCACTGAGTTTGTGGCCTCTGGTTCACATTGACCAAACAGCTGTGACAACTGCTTCCCATTCCTGCCTGCTATCATACCCCCTTCCTGCTGCAGCTATTTGCCCAGTCAGCACAAAGGAATATGCACATCTTGCAGCCATTCAATTTGTCATCCAGATTTCGATTCCAAACCTACCCTAAATTGGTCATTTATGACAAGACTCTGGGTTCTTCTTTGTTCTTCTGACTGAGATACCGACCTGCAAGCTGTCAGAGACAGTTCTCCCCAACTTTTATGATATTCCTCTGGAAGAAAGTGTCTTTTCCAGAGAAATATATAAACATATTTTAGGATGCAAACTCCTAAACTGATACCTGATGAGCACTGGAGTAGCTACAAAGGAAGGTAGAGATAATGCTATAAAATAAAGGGAAAAAATATTTCTACTTCAAATGTATGATTTTTTTTTTTTTACTAACAATATATATTTTGCCAATCTAATGTCTTGGGGTCACAGTTCATATAAAAATCAACAACATTCCAATTCTGATAACTTAAAAAAATTATATTAATCTTATTTATTGAGAATGCAAATCAGACATCTGAAGTGAAATGCTATTCTCTCCACTCTCTCTATTTCTTTCCAGTGCCCTTGCACAGCAGTGGTGTTTCACAGATTTGGTGGCCCACAACATGCCAATATACTATTAGTCTTCCATGCTAGACAAAAAGCATTAAATAATAAAGCCTGCTGAATCCAGTGTCTGAAAATTAAGTAATTTAGTGTTACAAGGCTGGAAGGTAGGGATTGAATCCAAAACCCAGCCCCAAAACAACCTACCTTGCTAGATATTTATATTTGAGAACATTCTAAATTTTTCTATGGAAGCCAAATTTTCTGAAAAAGCCACAGTTAAGGTTGTTTCCTTCAGAAAAACTTAAATTCTAAACTTAAAAATTTTGTGACACATAACAGCAATCTAATAACTATCCTGTCATGCTTTCTTGCTAGGAATTTTGCAATTGTTTATAAAGCACATTTTCACTAAAAGCATAAAGGAGTGCATGTCCCATTTCATATGAAAACCTCATCCAATATAATTTTGCTCCTTTCAAAAACAATGCATTATCTAACTCTTTTAAATACAGTATAGTAATCCAGTTTGTATAAATCAACCTCTCTCCTCCTACAGTATTTACAAGATGCATAAAAGGAAATCTATTTGAGGAGGTCTATGAAAAAATAGGACTGTTACAACTGTGTTCTAGGAGAGAGAAGTTTCACAGCATGGTACTTTTTTATATTATACATCATTCTCCATTAGTGCTTGAAACATATACAACTGACATCCTTCTCTTATTAAGCAGGTTAGTATTTTATAATTCTGCAGTTAAGCATGTGGCTGTGATTAACCTTCCAAAACTGACAATGAGTCCTATGCCATCTCTTAAAAACGACAAGCTTCATCTTTATGTGTCATGAATCAATTCTCCTATTTAAGCCCTAACCATTACCTTCAAGGCTTTGTAAATGGCTTTTGACAACCCTGCCTCACATGCTTTCCAAATCACAGCTTTATAGTAATATATTTAATTCTTCTTATAATAAGAAGAATCAAATCCTGCCAAGGATGGAATCCAGAGCACACTGATAATCAACTCAGCTTTCTGCATAACAGCAGTTACCTTGGGGCAAGATCCCAGGTGTCTCAGTCCTTATGTTCAGTCGCTGTCCCTGCAGCACAGTCCATTTCCATGCTCTGCCTCACCCTCTAACCCACTACAGCTGCTATCTGGAAACTACTGACAGCAGAGATGTGAAGCTGCAAGCCATGAAAATTTCAAAACTTTTCTTAAATTCTGGCATTTTGAGACAACATGCCTGACCAATCAAAAAAAGAACTCACCCATGACTCTGAGGAGACTCAACCTCACCCACCTCTCCCCACCTTGGGTAAGATTTCTGTCCCTTTTGCACTAGCATCAAACCCATAACACTTCAATATAGTAGTATGAATCACCTCTAAAGATACCCCTGTTGAAATCATCACTGAACAAAACCCAGAAATACAGACAGGAGAACTGACTACTAGTTCTCAAGACCAGTCTCAAAACCTTTACAAAACAATGTGGAAGGAAGGGCTGCCACTCCACTCAAAGCAGCATGAATATTTCTCTTCTCTATGTACTACAAAAATGAAGATCTAAATTTTTAATGTATTTTTTCTCCCTAAGAACACAGAGGAACTTAACTGCTTGTTTCAAGCAAAACGCTTTCTGCGGACACATAGCCATTGGATATGGATAAAGACATTTTCAAACTTCTCATGAAGCAAAAGAATAAACTACTTTTGACGGGAAAAATAAAAATAAAGTGCACAAAAAAGAGGCAAGAGCCAGGAGGCTGTGTCACAAAGCAACACAAAGAAGACAGTACAACAGGCATACCCACAAACATACACACATACATATGCCTGCCAGAGCAAGTTTCTAATCCTGCAACAAAATATCTGAGTTAGACGGTGTAGAAGACAATCAGGAATACACAAGGACACTAATCCCACAACACACAACGATACATGACACGCTACACGTACATATCTATTTTCTCTGACATCAGATGACTTCAAAGTCAAGACAACTATTTGAATCAGTTTATGCTAGGGCAAGCAATTCAGATACAGTAAGTATTTCTCAGAAAAATAATTGATGCCATTTACCATAACAGCACACAGTGAAATGACTGCAACATAACAACACCAGGGCCCAACTGTATTTGTTAGCAAAAATACAGAGAAATGGAATTCTACAATTTTGCAAGAGTCTTTCTTCTTTGTATCTGCAGAATATGAGACTTCAGATCTACAGGGAAAAATTAAAATATTCATAAGACAATGAAATAGTGGACTTTATTGTTTCTTCAAGGACAAATTAGAAGAGTAAGTCCATGTAATGCCCATCATTTAATGTTTGGAGCCAACTAGTCTGAAATGGCAAGTCACTAAAAGAAACATCATGGCCTCACATTAAAGCAAACATGTCAAATATACAAAACCTTGAAATTTTGTTAGGTTAAGGCCAAGTTTTCTTTCTAAAGAGTTAAAAAGCCCTATAGCACATGTTTACTTTTCCACATTTCTAAGGCAATTTGAAATTATGTCTTTTTATATATTTTTTCCTTATTCACTATTACTGTTAATGTCTGTACATGTCCAAATGCCCTGAAGTTACCATTTGAAGTGCAAAAGAGTAGTAAGATAAAAAAGCACAGTAATTCAGACTATAGGTATATTTAATCATTTTTGCTTTTAATTTCCAATGGAAAAATTAGTATGCTTTGTAAAATATACACTTATGACCAGATTTGACAAAGCAAAATAAAACCCCAGAGTTTCAATACTGCAGCTGCAATTCTGTATTTGGAGTCATATCCAGCTAGATATCTAAATATGTGCATCTTTTGAACATGTAATAAATTGCAAATACTTACAGAACTGTATTTGCACATGGTGGGCCTTGGATGCGTCTAGAAATTTTGGCCTTGAGCCATAAAATTTTAAAATTAGACCATGTATTTTGCCAAAATGCCTCACAGTTTCATTCTAACATGCTAAGAAAAGTGTGACATGAAACTGCCAGGAACAAAAAACTTAAGACAGACACACATGAAACAGTAAGAGAAAATGTATACTTACAGGGGAAATATCAATTATACCATAACCTTATACATTAAATTGTGAGAGATCAAGTGAAGGAATAAGTGTCTTTTGTATCATCAAAGTAGAATGGGTCATTACCTTGAAGTATTTTTATACTGCTCTTTCTGCATAATGCAGCTTATGTGCTAGAAATGAAGGAAATTACAACAGTTCACAAATCCTGCTCTACTGTTTTTATTAAACCTGTATATATGACTGCTTTAATTTTGTAACAGGAATATTTATTTTTGCAAAAACAATTACGTGTCAGTAATTTGGAAATTTATTAATGTATATGGAGTAGAAAACTGGATGGAATGTTTGTTCAGGTCTAATTCAATCCCCATTCACATTAAGCGTATCTTTCAGAAAACTTATTAGGAACACAATGGGATCCATATATAGCTTTCAGCTGTAAAAGCTTGTTAATATAGAAGAAAGAGGCATCTGAAGGACTACTATATTGCATTACACTGCATTTGAAAATATTGATCTGTTTTCTGGCTTAAGGAAAAAGAAAACCAAATCTTCACATCAAAATGCCACTTGTAATCCAGATATAAATCATATTTTACCTGCATGTATATCCACTACAATTTTTATTATTAGTCTTATTTATTACTTTATTGCAGTATGGATGAGATGACCTCCACAGGATAAAAGAGAAATCATTATGATGGGCACAGTACAGATTGGAGTACAGCAATTTATGAAGAAATCAGTTTGAAAATCTCTGATGACCACTGCAATGGAAAAAATGTGAATGGGGAAAGAAATGGGGGAGCAAATATAATTCATGTTCTGAATATGTGGGTGAACTACAATGTACATTGTTTTTACACCCAGGTCATCAATTTAATCATGTGACTGACTGTGAGCAGTAAGTACCAATTTTATATAACTGAATATCTCAATATTGGTATCTCCTCAAAGGTGAAGAACCACCAGTCAGATGAACTGCTTGTTTCCCAAATACTAAAGCCACAGGAACAGCAGCATAGAAACAAGACTCTGAATTCAGCAAAGAACCCATCAGAGTAGATTAATGAGCTTACGTATATGATTTAGTTTCCCCCTCCCCATTTAGTGTGAGAATTACTGGCTTCTGTGATGGGCAGACAGGTATTTTTCACATTTGCATGATGTCTGAAATATATTTTGAGAAACATTACTAGTCACACTTAGAGAAATATAAGGATATATTTTACTGTTCCTTTCCCTGTGAGATTTATGTATATTTGGAAGTGTTATCAATAACATCCAAAAAAATACAAAACTGGATAAGCTTCATGTATGGCAGTAAGGCTGTGCATGTCATGGAGCAAGTATGTTCATTTTTCACAGTCTGGTTCAGGATGGTTTCAATTCTGTAACTACAAGGAAGTACTTGCAATGTTACACTTTAAATACTGAACCCTGTCATAGTTGAGAATAGTGAGAAAATGTACTCTTAAGTAACTAAGTAACTAAAAGACAACTCTGTCTGCATTGTAAGCAGATGTAAAGTCAAATCTTTGGACAAGTTTGAGAGTTACGTGTCATTATGACCGGGGTATCTTCAGTTGGTCTACACTGGCACAGCAGTAGTTCAGTTTTTCATCCAGTGTCTAGGTCTGATAAAACACTCAAAACCACTGAAGACTTGAACTTCCATTTCTGAAACACACTGATCTACCACTACTTCTACCTCCCTTCCAAAGCCTCTGGACACAGTGGATAATCAGACATAATATTCAACAATGAGACAGATGTGTACCATAGGATGGTAGCAACAACTTTCACCACCTGATTTTCTAATTTCAAAAAATGTTAAAATATACTCATACATGTGGATTGGTATATGTAAGGAGTGCACAACATAAAGCATTGACAGGAGACCTGTTTACCACTTACAGGAGTAGAAGTAACATCCCAGTCCTAGAGAAGATATCGCTTTTATCTTAAATACCACACTGGATTATAAAGAAACATACAATGAATGGTTTCTGAACTAATTCAAGCTTTATGTCACTTTCTCAGATTCACTGGAAAAGCAACATTATTAAAACAAGACAACCAAAACCAAGACAATGATCTGCTGAAAGCGGAAGCTTAAATGTCAAGCTGATTCTGAGTAAGCAAATGTCTGGTGTTGGAAACCAGGCACCGAGTTAAAAGACAGGCCTGTGCAGGTTGAGGGCACAAGCCTATACCTACGCATCCAAATAACTAGTGCCTTTTCCTCAAGTGTAAAGAACCTAGAAGCACTCACTGAACTCATGCCTGGTCACAGAATACACTCTTTACAACAGAGCTGTTATATGCATCAACCGGAAGCTGCTAGACACTAAACGCTTTAAAAAATCTGATGTATCCATCACCTGAAATTAATTTTTCCATCTTAAAATACCTATCTGATTATACATTTCATCCTTTTTATATATGAATGTAAATATCTGAGTCATGGAAACGAGGAATAGAACTTCATTTGGAAGTTTTTAAACAAAATTTTACAAGTATCTATGGAATGGGAATATTTACAGGGTAGCACTAAATCAATAACCATATGGCCAGAATAATCAGTAACATACAAGTTCTTATGCTAGGTATCCTCTTAAAGTCTGTAGGTAATTTTTTTATATACTAGGCAGTGAGAAATTAATGTATTTATTTCACAGACATGAAGCTGAGGTCATTTGGTTAGCTAGCCTGAGACTGAATTACAAAATTTAGTCAACAGCATCTAGGCCAATATTGCAATGTCAATATAGGTTTAATATTCGAGGTTTTATATTTTTCAATCAATTTTCATTTGTATATTTCATCTTGATAAGGAGTGAAACAAAAACATTTGTCTCATTCAGGTTTTACAACAGATGAGCAGAACACCGCACTGGAAGGGAAATGGAGGTCATCAGTCCAGCACTTTAACTATAGGCAGAGCTTAAACATACTGAAACACCTCCTGGCTAGTATTTGTCTAACCTATTCTTTAAAACTTCCTAGGATGGATAATCTAGAGTCTTCCCAGATGATCTATTTTCCTAACTACATTGTCTTTGTTACATTCATTACACAAACAAACATTACCTGCATTTTCACAGGTGATAAAACGGAGACAAGATAGTGACATGACTTGCTTGATGTCATACGTAAGAATGACAGATACAGAAGTCTAACAGCTGACTCTCAAACTATCCTATTTTATCACACTGAACTCCACGATCTTCATCCTGAAACATTCTAAAGTCCCTTGCATATTATGGGTTGCTCATACCCACTACTAATTTACAGTCATCTTTGGGGTGTAACATAGCAGGTCTTTAAAAGGAGTTCAACGTTGTTTTGTGCAACAGAAGAAAAAGATTATTCTATGGAATCTGGAGGAAAACAAAATGTAAGTAGGAAAACATAACTACTCCAGTATGGAATTTAATCGGAACAGTAGAGATGACCAACAATCTTTAAAGTTACAGTACTCTTGTTAATCTAAAGGATTAAAAAAATAACAGCAATTTGAAAGATAGTTCTCTAAGTGCTCTTAACACAATGAATGTTGAGATACTTGGCACCAACACAGAAAATACTATCATCTGTTGAAGTGCCACCTCAGTTGCTTCAATATCTGCAGCATTCTTGGATTTTCACAAAAAGAAAGATGCTCGGTTCTGTTTAGCTTGTGATATACTGGCCTACACCCAAAAGTGGGAAAAGAGTAGCTTCACTGCTTTAACACGTTTAGTGTGCAGTCTAGGCAACATAAAAGAAAACAAACTATAAATAAAGAGGTACATAAGTTCTTAAACTAGAGCTGGAAGGGAGAGAAGAGATGGGATTTGCCTTCAAGATGCTATTCCCTCTCTCCTCTATATCAAGAGATTAATAAAGATATTACAAGGAAGGGAAGCGAGGAAAAGGGAGAAGTTTGTAAGACAAAGGAAGGAAATTAAGTACCTGTAATTTGTCAGAGACAAAGCAGAAAGTTTGTGTGCACATGCGAACAGGTTATGCTGTTAGCACATTCCAGTGATAAGTTATATACATCAAGACTATAAAAAGTATGTGGAAAAGACAAAAGCCTATTAGATCCCAGGAGCGAAAGGTAGAAGTTGATTGTGGGGTTTTCTCCCCGAGGGCGAGCAGAGTGTCAACAGTCTTTCGAATGTGACGAATATCCGACTGCAGGATGTCATACGGAGAGCAGAGGTCAGCCTATCCCGAAGGGCAGCCATTAGAACAGAAAAAAACAGTGCATAAAATTAAAAATACAAAAATAGAAAGATATTGATAAATAAATTATCACAATATTCTAGCATAAACATGTAGGAATAGTTTCTTCCTAGTATTGCCTTAGTCACTAGATATCCCAGCATTCTTCTATTTCCTCTAAATACTGAAGCTATCATATAATATCAGAATGTTAAGACAGAAGAGCTCAGGCCTTCAAATCCTTCCAAAATTATGCCCAGATTCACAAGGGTGAGGATGTGCATGTGATCCACTTATTCCAATGAGATCTGCATGCCTTTGTCCATCTGGGCCTTATTTAAATGCTTAAATGGAACCAGTTGTAAAATCTAACTTATATAATAGCAGTGGGTTAGAAAGCTGTTAAAAAGGACAAGCAGCAGCAATATGTCTCAAAAAAAAGTACGTAAAGAAATTGTTAGAAGTATGCAAATTTCTCTAACATAATAATCTAAAACTTGGCATTTAAATATCATCTTAAATGACACCCTGAGATGGGAATTGAAAAAGTCAATGTACCACCAACTATACTTCATTTTAATAAAGTCTCTTAACTGAAGAATTTGACAATTCCTTAGGCAACGTTTTTAATTATTAGCAAGTTAGACTCATACTTTTTTGGGGAAGTATCAATGACTTCATGGAGCAATTTACTCCAGACTAGCTATACAAAATGAAGTGTAATACGTAATAATAATATTGATATGCATATGACAATATTTAACATTAAAATCAAACCAAGCAACAACTAGTATTTTCAAAACACAATCTAATATAAACCATTTTACACTGCAAATGAGGCCTTACTACCAACAAAGATGGTGCATACTTACTGAGTAATACTATATGAAGAGATCCTCTGTTTCAGAGGAACACTATGTTTCTTTAGTAGCTTTTTAGTCTCACTTGCTTAATGAAATGACAGTACGCCCAACAAATGAAGACATGGAAGCTCAGATATGTTTTCTGTTAGTGCAAAGTTTCAAGGTCTAGTTGTCAATAAATTAAATATTAAAATATTTAAAAGGCCCTTCTATCCCAAAAAGTGACTAGTGAAACAGGAAGTCAGAACTGTCATTCATACACAAAGAAAAAAGTGACAGGTGGTGATATTTTGTTTGTTTTCTTTTTTGCTTTCCATGACTGGTTTATCTTTAACAGGAGTTAAAAGCTGCAAAATTTTCATTTTGTTACTTAGATCAGCAGATACAGAGCGGGAAAACCACCCTGCTAGCAACAACACTACTATTTTTACAGTAATTTTTCAGAATTTTTTCAACTCAAAATTCTAGTGCGATAATATACTTCAATGCAATCATATTTGGCTTTTTCTAAAGGATGAAAACTCACAGACAGAACAAACCATGCTGATCTTGTTTAAAAATGGGATAGGTCTAGTACTGTATTTGAGAACATCTACATCCACAAGGCTCTTTACCAGAGAAACTAGTTTTTGGGCAAATGAACCACTCACAAGTATTAACTGTTTAACATACTGCACTTTTACCAAAGACACCAATAAACCCAGCAAACGCTGGATTAATTTTAAAATAGTACACAGGACTCAATTCCTACCTGTTACAAATATATCCCAAAAATAAATATTTAAGATGTTGACCTTAAATCTATATAAATAAAATGTCAGAACTTTAAAACAAGGACTTTCTTTTTTATTTGTTGTCCCAAAAACCCCTCCAATAGTACATACTGCAGTCAAATGGAGAAGGAAGTCATTTCACAGTTAAAGAATAAGAGCCGGTAATAGGTTGAATTTTTACAGAGAAACTAAAGAACTTGCTAACCAGAGATTAACATACCAAGCAGCATACAGAAGAAGTCAAAGTGTATAAAACCAGCCAACACATGCAGAAGAAATTTCCTATGGGAACCGCCATGCTGTGCTTCAGTGAAATTCAGTAAAGCCCAAGAAATATCTTATCATTTTTGCTTATTTTTGTGTTCTGTGACAATTGATAATTTGGTATTACATTCACACCTTAAGTAAAATGTTCATATTCTATATATTTTAAATGTAATGTAATGTTTAAATATATATTTTAAATGTAATTCTGTAATGTAACTCTAAATAAAATAATATAGTTTTTCAGTAATAATTAATGTATTTCCACTTAAGTTACCAGAATTTTATAGATGCTGTGAAATTAAAATACCAAGCTAAAACATGACATCATGAAATAGTGAAAAAGTACACAACCCCACCACAAGTCCCAAAGACAACCAACCAACCACCTATCCGTTGCAAGCACTACCCTTCTCATTTAGGAGACTGAAATTATTACTAAAAAGAACTAAAAGGATACATATATTTAATCATTACATTTAAGGGACTGGCTTTTTATGTCTATGAAGTTACATGATTAAATCACACAGCTGCTGAAATCATGCGCGCAGAATAAACACAGTAAGACAGAATGTGAACAGCAAAAAATAACCAGCTGTTTGTGTGCACAAACCACCCTCATTCTACATGCTCCTGCAGTGACTGTGAAAACAGATAGCAATCCAAAACCAACCTCCTCAAGTTTTAACTCTGGTAAAAAAAGTCAAGAGTAAGTTTGCAGAAGTGCATTAAAGGATGAAGTCTGCAGTGCATATTCACTATACTCAAAACACATATGAAAGGAACCTCAGAATTATGCTTTCAGTACTCTAATCGACAGCATACTGAACCACTTAATTCCATACTGTAGGCCAAATAGTGTATGTTATTGAGCCCAGAACAAAAGGGTGGAGGAAAGGAGTCATACCTGATAAAATTTACTGCAACTTCATAGATATCTCATGATGAAACTATGGAGAAGTAACTGATTACACAAATCAATCAGAAAACAAGCATAAGTGGTAATGAAAATATACCTTGCATTAAACTGAGAAACATGATTACCAGATGAACAACTAAGTGGATAGAAGATAAAACACTTGACACACTCTGCTTGGTTGCTTCTTTTACTTTGTTCTGACAGTTCTGGCATACAAAGGTCTCTGTTTTACTTAATTCACAATTCCTAACCTAACACAAATCATATTGATTTTTAGAATAAGTCTGGCTCACACTGCAACATAGTGGACCTAGTTTTCAGTGGAGGAGGTGAGACACAGTAATTAGCTCCCTGTGACTTTTAAGTCCTGCAAATGGAGGGGCACAGTTAAGCCTTTTGTAATCTGAATCTTCATATGATGACAAAAAGCCATTCCTTACCATCACACTCCTTTCTGTTCAATATGTGTACACCAAGTAGCTGACATGGCAGAAGTGTCTCATTCTCACCCATGTAACTTGTCCCACAAAGTCATGCTGCACCACTCCTGACATGCTGGAACACAGAAGCTCAGCGAACTTGCTGTAACAACTGGATGTGAAAGATTTCATTTTACCACTATTTTTTATCTACAGAAATTACCATTCTAGTATTAATCATGATAACTTAAGTCTATCTTTTTTTCAAGCTATATGAAGATTGACAAGGTGTGTCTAGTGTATGTGGGGAAAGTCTTCCTTTCCTATTTTTTTAAAAAATAACTACCTAATTTCTCTGACCTGAAGAGGTCCCATAAAGGGCCAAAAATGCTCAAGTGCCTAAACTGTTAAAATATTACATTAGTGTAAATTGTAGATTATAAAAATTAATTTGTCTTCGTAAAAAGATAACTTCTGCATTTTAGCTCACAAATATTGAAAATACTTTGATTTCTTTTTTGACAAAACATTTAGAAAGTCCCACTTCTGATATGCCATAGTTGTTCATAATTAAGAACTAGAAGAAATTCAGACAAAACTTGTAACTTGGCCTTTCAAGTAACATACTGCATTTACAGCTTTATTATAAGTGAGATTTAGACCAAAACAAAGTATCATTCAGCCCACCACAAATGAGTTATTTTTTCCTTTTGACAAAAATATTTGTTAACATTACTGAAAGTGCATAAGAAAAAATGCTCTATAATATGGATTACCAAGAAAAACAGCTACCAAGAATAAAAGCTAAACCTGAACTAAGTTATTGATTTGCAGTTTAAAGTGGGAAAGTCTACTTCTTTGCTACTACTATGAATACTGATTCTAATATGGCAACTGACAAGTTGAAGAAATGTATATGAATATTTTTGTTTTTATTTACATATATTGTTATTGGCTTTATAAAAGAGCAGTTGAAACCAAAATACTTCCGTAACTTTACATATATACTCGTGTGAAGATAATTCAGACTCTCCTGATCATTGTTAATACCTCTGGGATGAGATGTCACTAAGAAGCATAAGACTGCATCAGAACTGGTAGCTTTGACATTTCGGAGGCCATACTTACAGACCCCAAAACACCCCCCAAAAAACAGCTTTATTTTTTAAACCCAGAAAGTGTGAGGGGGTGGGTGCAATATAGGTGGACTGGGTAAGCATTAAAGGTAGTGTCAGGAGTGGGTTCATATGACATTAACAACCTACTCGAGTGAATGGCACCATCTGAGTACTGCAAAATGCAGCAAGACAGGCACCCCCTACTTAGCACACATCTACTGCCACTTGCTTATTGAATCTGTATTAGCCAAAAAGTAGGACTGCTTGCCATTCTATTGCTATTACAGAGTAGATTAGGCAATTTGACAGTTTTTAGTTAATAGAATAAAATGAAGTCTTTTGTACTTTTCTAAGTGACAAAGATCGTACTTTTTCTGTCACCTCCCAAGGGGCACGATAGACATTTTCTGAATGTTCAGGCTTTCAGATGCTTACCTGCCATCATCCCTTTCTCACATCAAACAAAAATTTTGTTTTGTCTCAGAAAATGATCATTTATGAGGATCTCTGATAAGGTGCTATAGGAAAAGTTAGTGGCAAAACCGGACACAGGTTGACCGTCCTACAATTCTCACACTACTGATAGCCTACCAGTGCAGTAAGTACCCTGTTATTTAGTTTCTTATTAAAGGGTCAGAATCATATGTTTACAACATCACTCTTGCATATGATCCAGTATGTCCCTTCTGCATGTGATAAGGAGCATCATATGGCCATTACAAAGTGATTTCAACATGCTGCCCATTGTACTGAAATTCTCATCTGGCAGGTAATGACTTTCAGAACCATCTGCATATCAGGTCATTATAAAGAGATGCTTGTGTTCCTGAATTTTGTATTTATGATTCTTTGGTCAAGATGCCAACTTCCAATACATACTACGACACATTTGGATACAGATGCCAATTGCATTTTCTACACTTGGATGAAGTCTCCCAGGATCATTCTGGGGAAAGGAATTTTGACCCAAGAATTGAATGCTGAAAGCCACAGAAGTAAGAGACCATGCACATCAGCACAACACGGTAATTACTTAGCTATTTTCTTGCTTTCATTTCACATGATTTCACAGGATATTATTCTAAACCTGTGGAGTTCAGGAAATAGCATGTACTTTATTCCATTCCATAATAACTGAAAACGAACCAACAGGAACTAGGATAATTTTAAATCCTTAAAAAAATCCTGTGTAGCAGTATTACAATTCTCAGGAAGTAAACATGGACATAGGTATCACAGAAAAGCCTAATACCTGTGGGTATAAGTGGAACCTATCACTTTCCCTTAAGATGCTTGTTTCTAAAAAAGCAAATAATTAATTGTATTTGGTTTATTGGTTTGTCAAGACAGTTAGGCAAAGTACAACTCACCAACCTGAAGCAGCATTAAACACACCATCTGTAGTTCTTTAAAAGCTTTGACAGTTGACTGTCATATTTGGTATCATACAACTTTGTATTCCTAATACACATCCCTCCAACACACAGCAAAGTTCTATCAACTACCAGATAGTTCTGCAACACTATGGATTTTCACAATATATAGCAAACATATACATTCGCAAATTACCAACAGGTAATCAAAACGGATATCCTCAGAGTACTTAAAACTCATCATAAATTTACAACTGCAAGATGTTCATTTAAAGTTTAAGTGAATTGTTTCTCCCCTCAAGAGAATGTTTATTTAGATTCATAAGGACAGTTAGTTTATGAATCAGATTGGTAAGATCTTGCCTTGTGCTTAAGGCTCTATGCAACTGCAACAAATGTACTGTAATAATGTTAAAAATTCTACACTAATTTAAATGGAAGCATTAAAAAGGAGGGATAATAAATATATAAAATATTACAGAAAACATAAAGGTATTTTTCCAGAAAGCTTACTTATAGAAATCCAAAATAAAAAAAGCCTCTGAGTAAAGGCTTAGCTTACCCATCTGTAATATGGCACTACAAGGATCTTTGTAAATATTTCTGTTCTATCTCCATTTCTGAAAGTTCTCTTGATGACAATGAAAATGGGTCTTGGCCTTTTCTTTCCTAATAGGCTATATCCAGAAAAACCTTACTTGCATTCTAATTCACCAAATAATTTATGATGCATCAGAAGACAATAAATTTTGGGGCATCTTAACACATACTCCATGTCTACAAGCCCACAGCATTGAGATTTTGATCATCTTTGAAGTGAAATTTTACCTCTACTATGAAATCATTCTAACATAATAAATTACATAATTACAACACTTAAATCAACTATTACAACCTAGAGACCCATCCCATTACACTGAATTCTCAAATTAAATTTATGATGAACCATTCATTAGAGTTGTAAGACAAAGTCTCCCCCTCAAAATTCCTACAAAGAGCAAAAATGATCTGTTATTTTGTTGTCCTCTAAACCAAGTGCTAAAATATAGATAAAATATAAAGCATTCAAACTGGAATTCTTTCCAATGTGAAATCTTTGCATTACCATCTGCTCCTCAAGGGGGTGGTGGGGGAGATACACACAAAATATCCTCTTGTTTCATCATTCTTGAGACACAGACTAAAAAGAACTCAGTCTTCATTATACTGTCATATGTAGGCAACAGTGAAAATACATCATGCAGTTTTCATGTATTCAGATTAAAAAGACCTTGTATAACCACTTTTACCTTTTTTTGATGGTCACTTAATTGAAATTAACTTTTTCTTAATAGGTACTTTTAGACCACAAGGGAGTATTTGAAATATTCCCAGTGCAACTTCAGAATTCATTACATTAGTTACAAAGATATTTTTCCTTATTGATTTGTCAATAAATTACATGATGAATGCTGCTGTTGTTAAATGAAAGGCAAAACATCAAGCACTGCAATCTCCTTATCTCCACCTTCTGAAACACTTATCTACATTATAGAACCTCACTCATACGCACTTTCCATACTAACACACAGACAACTGTTTTCTTCACATCACTGCAGAGGTGTTTCAGTACAAGTCACTTTTACAATGTATACAAAAGAGTATTTAATATTGTAAAAAAGGGAAAATCAATAATTAAAAATAATTAAGTCCATATTCTGAAAGCACTAGGTAAAAATGCAGTTACGTTATAAAATACAAAAAGTTAACAAACTTTTGCCTAATTACATATTGCATATCATCTAATTATCATAGTCCTTATTTATTTTCCATGGCAAAGATAAGGAGGTATTGGGGATAATACTGAATTACTAATTTAAGACAAAAGTTGCAATTTTTAAGTGCTATGACATAAGCCATTTAAATGCACTAAAGTAGTATTAAATCACATAATTTAGATCAATTTTTTTTAAAGTATATAACTTTATTGCTGAAAAAGTTATCCTTCAGCTTTAAAGTAGTAATTAATGTGTTTTGCATTTTTGATCATCTAGAAATAACAGACTTAATTAAATTACCTCTGGTATCCCTAGTTTTCTACATGCATCCAGAAAGTTTTCCACGTTTCTCCTGCATTTGGCCATGCTAAGTTTAGGCTGTAAAAACAAGAAAAAATAGCTCATGGCAAAAGAAGTCAAAAACATTAATTCAGTCGATTCACCTATTGCGCTGATATTGCTAAAGTAGTTTTGAGGGCTGTTTCAAGCAAAATAACATCATCAATATGAAATTGAAACAAAATGAAAACAGATTTAAAATACTTGCATTTTGTTATAGAGA
The DNA here is from genome assembly GCF_965140245.1 of Athene noctua. Taxonomy (NCBI): domain Eukaryota; kingdom Metazoa; phylum Chordata; class Aves; order Strigiformes; family Strigidae; genus Athene; species Athene noctua. The sequence continues at coordinate 233,762,326 of NC_134037.1, read as the reverse complement.
ACACTACAAGACTTTTATCTTAATTAAAAAAAAAAAAAAAACTGCATTAAAACTTAAGATTTTGCTCCAGAAATTCAAGTTTACATATTTTGGCAATGTCATATTTTTACCAAAGACAGACATAATTTAAAATCAAGCAACAGCAAAAGAAATTCCACTAGACTATCTGAGAAAATGTCTTTTTCTTAATATTTGTCTTCTTGGAAATTCTTATAAACTGCCTCTGAAATCCACATGCTGTTCTCAGAATTGAGTATCAGGCTTCACAAGCCAAACTTTTACCAACAAGTACATTCAAAAAAAGTGAGATAGTCTAAAAACATCTTCAGAACCAGACTGGTATCAGAAATGTGGGCATCAATAAACAGAGAAAACACTAAGAAAATTAAGTTTCAGGAAATGCACACACACAGATTGCATCATGTCCTGAAATCTTCAGGTCCTTAGGTTTGGCAAGCCAATATTAAATCACTACAGCACATGTTTCTGTTCCATTCTGTCTTCAGGTAAAAGGAGTAAGTTCTATATTTAACCCAACAGGAAAAATATGTTAAGAAGTGCTGTAAGTGCTTTAGTAACTTGACATCTGCTAAGCCAGACATTGCTAAAGTTAACTTCATATTTTTTCAATCAACAAACAAGGGGCTAATTTTCTTTTAAAAGCGGTCTCCTAGAATAAAATCCTGTAATCAGAGAATTTCATACTGTGCTGATCAAAAAGGCCATTATGAAAAAAATCTTATCTGTTGCTAGATCAAAGACAGCATAATTTTATTCACTTATAGATGTTTGTTTATATATACACACACACTATATATGTTAGATATATCAAAATTAATGAATATTTGAATTTGTAATAATGTAAATGGCCCTAATTGCAAAGAACATTCATTGAACAGCAATATATTGCCAGATATCATTTGGCAATAAAAGTAATTTTTTAAATATTCCTCCCTCCCCACTGCAATGCAACAAGAAACATCCAACTTACTACAGCTGGTGAAGGTACATGAATACTTCCTACAGATCGAGGACGAACATGATTTACTAAATGGCAGAGAACTACACCATCCATCAGAGCAGACCCTAAGTCTTCAGGTAAACAAATCTTTAGTCTTGTTTCAATGTTCTGCAAATGAAGAACACATGCACACTTTAATACAGAAATGGATGAAAGGGATAAAAAGGTATATATATCCTCATCTTCTATGCTATAGACACATAGCCATTTTTGGTTTACCAAGAAATACACTTCCTTTATACAAATAATTCTTTAAAAATTAAAACCCAACCTCCTCTACCTTATGTTGGTCACTGAATTATATGAACTTATTTAAAAAACCTCAACACTTCAAATGTTGCTATCATAATATACACTTATTTATATACACATATAAAAACATATGCATGCAATTAGCTATGTGACTGCAGTACATGTGGCTCCTTCCTTTCACCATTCCCCCAACTTATCTATCTCAAATTTTCTTTATCATCTGCACTTTGAATGAGAACTACATTGTGTTAATCACAGTAAAAGCAGAGAATAACAGGCAATATTTCCCTAGTAACCTAAAAAATTGCTTTGGAAGCAGAGTGACCAGCAAGACAGGTAAAGCAAGGAAAAACATTCAGGTTTAAAAGAGAACTTCTGGATACTTGTTAAGTAAAACTGAAGTCTCACTGAAAAGAATTTGATATTGTGAAATAAAATACTTTGAAAACATTTTAGAATTTTCCACAAAAACCCCTACAATAACACTGTTATATATGATAAGTTTCCTAGATTGTGCTCTGATCCTGAAAACATTCTAACACTATACTTAGAGATAACTCTTAGATTAACTGTCAGAGATGATTACTTCTATCTTAAAATAGGTACTACTTATTCCTAGGTGAACCTCCTTAATGTCATTACTGTCTATTAATACATTACCTCAATCTATGCTGGGTATTTTAGATGAAAACAGATTATTCTCTTTAGAATCAAAGGAGAGTGTAAGGTGGAAGGAATTTCTGAAGGTCACCAGGACTAACAAAACTGAAGTGAGATCAGAGCCTTGGTTAGTTAAGTTCAGGATATCTGCAAGGAAGGAGATCTCACCACATCTTCAGGCAACCTTGTTTACTGTTTCACCACCCTTATTGTAAAGAATCTTCTCCTTATAGCTACCTGAAATTTCTTTCTCTGCAATTTGGGCCAATGCCTGTCATTCTTTCCCTAGGCATCTCTGAAAAGCCTGGCTTTATGTTCTCTATTACTACCCTTCAGGCAGTTGAGGACAGTTGTACGGTATTTTCAGCACCCTCTTCTCCAAGCTGAAGAAATCCAGCTCTTCGCCCTTCATCACACATCCTTTGTTTGGGCACCCTCACCATGAAGCAGTCCCCACTGAAGTCTCTAAAGGTTCATTAAATTTGTGCAGTTTTTCTTTTGTTAGACATACTCCTCAAGCACTCACAACTGCCAAATGGGGGAGTGCATAACATGCACTAATATGTTTTGTTTTCACCTTGGATTAATTCATAAATTAGAAAATATTTTTGGTATATGAGATATGTACAGAAAGAATATATTTGGAGACTTTTTTCCAAATCTGTTACAAACAGGTTTATATAAATTAATGAATTAGAAATACTTCTGTTAAAATGCTGATTTACCTGTTGGGAGACAAATTCAGTATAGATCAGGGTGAATTTTTTTTTATGAACACAGCTCACCTACAACACTAGTACAATGGTATTTCCTGTTGGAGTTCATGGTTTGAGACTAGATTTAATTAAAATTGAAGGTCTCCAGAAGTGGATCTTAGTCACCACCAAAGAACTGCTCTCTTTTTCAAAAATCTTCCACACTGCAGGAGTAGACAGTTTGTTCCACTTAGCGTGTCAAAACTATTGAATGTTTACCCTTTTGCGTGACAAAAATCAACCAGTATTTCTTGCTAGACTTTATTGCTCAAGTGTAACCAGCAAATCACTCTTGAGTTGACACCTGTCTGAAGTGACCATGGACATATACAAAATCAAAGCAGAAAAATAAGTACATCTCCGAAGCAAAAAATTTTATGAAATGGAACAATTTCTGTAAAAGCACACCATTTCAAAGAAAAGAGAGGAATGTATGGAAGAAACACCAGTGTTCTCACAATATGCAGCTCAGGTGAAGCGGTTGAGCTAAAGGTAACTGTGCATTTAGATTTCTAAATAAGGAACTTGAGTAATGTAATAGTTGTTCTTTCTTGTTTAGTGCCCAACATGGCTTAGGCTGGAGGTTCTGTGGAATCTCACTAAATTCTAATGTACCACAAAACCATTCAAAATCAAAATATACTATCAGATATGTTTATTGAATAAGTATAAACTTAATGACTAAGATGTTCTGGGTTATTTTCTTGTACAGTACATAATGAGATGGTCTGGAGGTTACTTCTCTCACTAAAGGACCCAGTATACCAGTAATAAACTTTATTAATTTGAAAAATCTCACTATGTGCTTCCAAGCAGGGCCAATCTTCTAGTTTCTGTCACCACTCCTTGACTTGTAATCAAACTTCTCACAAGAGACAACAGAACTTTTGTTTTGGGACACAATGCTCCAGGGTAAGTGCAAAGAACAATAGTGCGTATTGCTGAAGGTTAACAACAGATTAAATCAGTATTACCAGTAATATCTAATACAGTGTAGAGAGATCCTTATTAAGTCTCCATGATATGATGAATAACCTTGTTCTACTTTTCACTGTGAGGATTACCTGAACCAATGCACAAAGCAAGAACCTTGAGGACATTATTTTTAGGAACAATTATTTGAGGACTTGCTGCATACTTGTGGTAACTCTTAAAAGAAATGTACAAAGCTGCGCTGATGCTGCTGTCTAGACTATGCTCACAAGAACTACATCCTAGTCCAGTTTATTACTGGGTTTAGGAGTAAAATGATGCCATTTCTTTTGTCAGTAACATGACAACTGGAAACCTTGACAGGTTTAGGTTCACAACATGCCTTGCACCAAAGGCTGCCTTTTTTTTTTTTTTTTATACAAATAGGTGTCATACAATCAGTGCTACCTAGGTACTAGCTGTGTAACACAGACCCTATCCAACCACAAGCAGCAATTTTTGCATCAGGCTCTAGCTTCTGTATTCAAGACATTATAACAGGAAATGATCTTGTATATTCAGACCTTCAAGTGATGAAATACTAAATTCATTTCTAAGAAAGCTGTGTGAAGCATTAGAGATCTACTTTAAAAAACAGTTTATAACTTCAGCTTTAACATTATGGTTTTTACCTGCTAGACAGAGACTTCTCCAGCTGTTAGGAAATAGTTTCTAGAGTATCTCTTAAGTGATCACTTCATCCTTCTTGATGAAATTAAATAAATTGTTAATTCCACCAGTGCAAGGCATGCTATTTTACTGTATGTCATTCAGGTAACTCCCATTATTATTCCAATTTTTACAAAACCTTTCCTGAAGTACAGACATCTGATCGTGATAAAGCACTTCAGGAACAGTCTCATCAATGTGATTTGCAGAAGTAATATTGCCTCATTTAACCTTTTTAATATTATCCTACTTGGACAACTTTCCCAAAAATAAAATGAAAAAATACAATCCATTAGCACAAATTAATTCTACGAGCACTCACATACCTCACGTAGCTGTTCCACAAGCTCTCTCTCTTCTCTCATCTGCTCCATTTTCCTTCGAATTGTAAATTGTGGGTCTATTGATTCCAAATTTCTTTGTGGTCTTAAGAATACTATGATTTTAAAAAAGACAGATTTCAGATTAAAAACACACACCTTGATTTATTAATTTCTAAATGAAGTAAAATCCTTAAGCACTGCCTTCAGCAAAAACTGTTAGAAAATTTCTCTGTCCTCAGAAGGACAGAAAAATCTGGTCTTGGATTACAATCATCAATGTATATTTTTTTGCATATGACTCTGAACAGCATCCTGTGCCATCACTGGAGTGGCTAATTTTTCAATCAAATCCTAATCTCAACAGGCAAATTTTGTCAAATGATTAAACACCAGCACTGCCCCTCAGAGATTCTGATCTCTACAAAACTGTTATCTAATATGGCAGGAAAAACCTCTTATTCTTGTAGGAGAGGGTTCTACTTGAAAGATGCTGAATTGTGTAACAAGCTGTGACAAGCATCTTCCTACACAGGACAAACTGCTTACTAGATAAGGTTATACTAAAAAAAAGCCCACCCACCAAGGACTGATGCAGGCAGACAGCCATTCAGTAAGTCTGCCTACATTAAAAAGTTGTATTGCAAACATAGCATTGCACAAACTCTTCGCAGTACTCCCTCCCACCAATCCTGTCAACTGTATCATTTTGCCCACGTATAGTTCACTGAAATAATTACATGAAATCTCTGCATATATGCAACTCTACACTTCCGTATTTTTGTGATCAATGACTGTTTTGAATGGTTAGGAAGAACAGTACGCTCAAAATGCAACTGTCACCTCTTTGCTACTTTGTTTACCACTGTTTCACTAAACGGAACCCTCACCTGTTTGCACTCAAATTATAGGCCAACTTGATTTTTGTGGAAAATTATATTGCTTAAAAGAACTAAGCGTTTTGTATTATTACTTTCCCCGCCTCTCTCCTGAATGCAACATGAAACCCTAAGTAGGGATTAATGCAGTGGAATGTACAAAGCCTAGAAACCGATGTTTTCACATAGAGCTACTGCTCAAGTCTCAATTTTGGTAATTTAAAGTCATTAAATAGATAATAATTTCTGGGTCAATAAGTAACAGGACAGAAGAGAGAAGCCTTTTGTTTCCTAAAAGGCACACGAGAAAATTGGAAGTGTATGACTTGACAATAGCACCTACCCACCTACTAGAGGAGTAAAAAAATAAGATATTCATAATAATATTCTCTTATCTGTAAGAAAGGTACACATGGGTGTAATCACAGTAATTCTGACGTGGCATTAAAAATTGTGCCATGTCAGTCATTTGGTTTAGGCTACGATTTGGGTAATAGGCTGAATTTTAAAGATGAATCCTCAAAATATCTAAAAAACCAAAACATTGAACCCTTGGTAGAGGGAAATTTAATCTATATTCTAACCAAAAGTAAACTGTTAATGAAACCCCTAAATCAGTTCAGGGTCAACATAGAAAACTGTACTATCTAAGCCCTAGATGTCAGAGAAACGAGTCAAAATTTCCGCATCAGAAATACTTCAAAATCTCCGACAAGTCTAGTCACCAGGAATCTCATCTAACTGTACACAGGTTGGTTATGTAACAAAATTAATAATCTAAGATACTTCTCTAACCAAAGGAGCAGGCAGACACCACCTATGGCAGTTCAGCAACATGCAATAGTTCTTTCCCTTATTTACTAAGAGGAGTTTAAGGCAACAAACTCCTTACATATCCTTAGGCTACTTATCTGAGGTATCAAGATAGAAAAAACTATGGCCAGTTACCAGACTTGCTTCCTTCCACTACTTAACACAGTCATAGTTTTAACTTTTCCCAGGCAACTGAAATTTGCCACACAGCTGTTAATCTGTAATTTCAGGAGATGGCATATTAAAGCCTATTCTCTAAACAAAACTAATTTTTAACAGAACATCTAAATATTACAGTTTATGTTAGTAAATTCTAGCCTTTTTAATGTCATCAGAAATCCCACTGGCAGAGCGGGAGAGTGTTCTGTAGAGAATGTGCAGAACTGAGAACTACAGATACAGACTGCAGCTTAATTCCCTTCTCCAGGTGGATAGCTCCATCAGTGTCACCATTCAGAAGGATCTACACCCAGGTGCACACATCATAAAAACCTTCATTAAGATGACCTCCCACACATAACAGGAGAGTAGCAGAGCCATGCCTTCAGATACAATAGGTCCAGAGTTGCATTGACTTTAGTTTTTGCCTTTGTAGAAGGCAAGCTGGGAATAGAACACTAATTTCCAAAGCACAGCATATCAGCAGGTATGTGCTTCTTAACATAGTGTAGAGAGGCATATGTATAACTGTGACTTCTACATATGCACATACTCAAACATATAAAGGCTGTTAATGGCTGTAACTACTGTTGTTATGAAGTATATCCATAATTCATATACCTGATTTAACTAAGCCATTTCAGAAGCATTACCTATCAATTTAGATAACTTTAAATTCTATTAATTGGTAAATTTTACAGTGGTAAATTTCTGATGAAAGCACTTATATATGGTAAAAACTAAACAATCAGAAATTTCTAAAATGTTATTTAAGAAAGCATATGGTTTAAGATAGCTACAACACACAGAGAAAAAATCAACTCCAAGTTTTCAAAGTGTAGAAACTCTTACCGAAGACTTCTATTGAATTCCAGAATTTTACTGAACCAAAATTTCTGCATTAATAACTCTGTAACAATTTATTGGAGACTGCTCCTAAATTTTTAAGAGGTGAAATAAAAACCTCTTAGCACATTTATTAAAAACTGTATTGCAATTTCTAAGATTTTCTTCTTAGAAATAGTTCATTGTACAATTCTAATAACTGAATTTGCTGCATCTCATAGATGAAATACCCAGATAAAAATATGTCTGAAGAGTAATACCATATTTAAGTGGTATTTAGATGCCACTGCAACTTTATTAGCAGCAGCAACATTTCAAAATATTCCCTTCAAAAGCATTAGTTCGTATTTATGTTCAATTTTGGCACAGTATTATCATGGACTTGATTCCATTTGGCCACAGCTATCTTTGTTTAGGCCTTTACAAATGCTTCCCTGCATTATGCACCTTTTCCAGCAAGAAGAGCCCGTATCTCACACACACCTGAAAGTCTATTTTTTACTCTTTCCAAGAGCAAGTTTCTGCTTTCTGAACCCATGGTCAAACAAGGTTATATAATGCCCATGGCAATAACTTTTTAGAAAAGTATTTTGTACAAGTCTCAATATGTTAAATGGGTAATAGTTAATAACACACTATGTATTTGACATACCACAGTCAAGGACAAACTTTCTTGTGAAATTTTTAATTTTTGTATTGAATTACAATGCACAAAGGTGCGCTATTTATAACACATCAAGGAATTTAGTGTCCTGAGTACTTATTATCTGTCAACTAAACAACAAAATTATTTAACCTGACTCTAAAAATAATAGACAAAATGAAGGTTGGACTAATGAAAGGCAGAGATTAAGTCAGGCTAGATGTTTAAAGTTAGATTTCTCTTTGATCCATTTATTCAGTCCAAAGTTAAGTAACAATGAAGTTATACAGAGTCATTTGCTAAACCAAAGTCTCCACAATGTTATGGACATAGTTCTAGGGACACATGTCTGTTCCAAGCCTTATAACCTCCAGGAAACTCTGGACTTAGCCTCCTCTATTACAGAGCTGTTGACAGACAGTTACATTAAAGATGATACGAAGCATTAAGATGCTACACTGATGCACAGTATTTCTATACCAAAGGCTACGCCTATACTAGCAAGCTACACAGGACTGGTGCATGGATCCTCAGCACTGGACTGCACACATTGATACTGTTAAGGTTATGCTTCTTGGTACAGTTTTGGCTGGTGCAAATCCACCTCTCTTCTACATAATGTCTACGTATAGCTCAAGCAATAGCACAGGCAACAGACATTCCCCAAAGGCAGCTTACATGCAGCCATCCTGTTCTGGAAAATAAGAGTGCTTAGGTATGGATTTGAAATGTGCTGTGCCAACTAATTTCAATGCCAGAGAATGGTCTCTGGTCCATTTTACCTCCTACCATAGGAAGATACACCTTAGATAACAAACTTAGCCCCAGATAAAACAGAAAGGCAACAGTCCTGATTAAAAAAACCAAACCAAACCAAAACAAAAACAAACCCTACAAACAAACAAAACAAAACCAAAACACACACACACACACAAAAAGAGGTATTAAAGCAGTTTTCTGTTGTAAGAACCTAATAAACACTAATATTTGCATTTGACTTGAGGTTTGAATGGCTGTTCCAAATGCGCAAGCACTCGCTAGTCTGTACTGCTTGTTTCATTTAGAAGAATGAGACAGTAACAAATCTAGATTAACATAAATCAAATTTTGCACTGATAGAAGTACCTCTAGCTTTCTCTGTTAGAATATTCATCAGCGATATGTCAGTTAGTTTCATACCATCATGAACTAAATTCAGTTTTTCAACTTACCATTATCACAATTCTTATATTCCATATTCATTTCCTTTATGGAGCTGATTCCTTACATATGCTGTCTTTTAGCTTTATAATCAAGAACACAGTGGCAATTTTATCAAGTAATGAACTGAACAAAGAATGTAGGCATTCTAAACTAAAAGTATTTATCATTCAATATTTGCGGTCCTGATTTCAATCTGATGCTTTTCACGGTTTCATGGCATTATAATACCTAACCATCCTTTTAATTTAGGACAACTGGAAGAACAGTCCTACTTTTAAAAAGTACATCTGCTTATCAAATATTTATAAACATTTTAATTGTCTAGGTTCTGTTTCTTCCATCTGACATTTAACTATTACTGCAGTATAAGACCCTGATAGCCCAAACATGGCCAACTTCGCATATTAGTGCCATAACTCAATCTACTATGACAATAACACCCTGTAAAAAAAACAAAACAAAAGCAGCAGTAACAAAGTCCACTAAGGTACCTGGCCTTCATTACGCACAGAAAAGTTTGACAGCTTGCTAACAGTTTCTGTTGGACAGAAATCACTGTATTTGCTTAGCTGATTGTTTCAGCTTTGCTTCTTCAAGGATTCTTCTTCTAATTAAGCTAGTTATGCACCTGCATCAATAACTGCAGATGGAAGCAGGATATTTTCATTAACAGTCAGTATCTATCCAAAATAAATAAACAAAGCAGAAAAGACGGTAGCAAAATTAATTGCTGTTTGAGTGCAACTTCTGTAAACCCTTGAAAGTAAAGCAAGTAAATAAATCTATACTGGAAATAGTTCTTGGATTGGATATCATGGAAAAAATTGTTTTGCCAGACTTGAAAACAGTGACACTCATTTACTGTTGATATTACATATTCCACAGTAAATTAATGTGCATGGTCTGAGGTGTTTAGTCTTATAAACACCCCTCAAGAGTACTGTCTTTCATCTTTAGCCACATGGGGCATTTGCCATATATTCAGGTTTCTGAAAACACAAAATTAAGTAAATTATATACACCTACCATTGTCACTGTCTCCTTCAGATGGGATACTGTAGCTAAAGTTGTCCCATGTTTGTGCCTGTGTAAGTGTGTTGAAGGAGATAGGAGGAAGACTGAGGGATGGGTCTGCTGGAGGGGAGTGACAGCCAGTCCAACCATGGTGGTATAAGGACCAGAGGGGGAATAAAAGGGGGCACAGCATTTCATATATGGCATTAAGATTGTATGGCAATGACAAAGATGTAATTCAAAGGTGATTAATAAAAAATGCATAATTTTTGAGAGAAGAATGAAAGATGGTGTAGAATAAAAAGAATGAAAAGTTACATGTTAGTACTTGCAAATCATACATTATATGTGCAGTTAAGGCTGTCAAGCTTAGCAAGATCATTGTTAACCGTAGCACTTCACACAACTTGTTTAAAACCAAGTTTTAAGAAAAAGTACCCATAGATTTTACATTATAGCCTAATAAAAGCCTTCACTCTGTGAATCAGAGGGTAAATACACCAGCTGTGAAGTTTCAGCAACGAAAAGTTCAAAGAATAAGAGTTTTGGCAATTTTCTGTAACTATGTAATAAGAACACTTCCTCCCCCAAAGACAATTTACACATCCATATGAAAATATTACTACATTACAACTTCGTAGCTGATTTTGACAAGTAGCAACTATATTATCCTTTGGATTCTCATTCTGTTGAAATATGTTCTATAAACAATATACTACAGGGGTTTTCCTTTTGTTTTAATACACTTAGTAGTACATGCAGTACTACTTTTATTTCTTGGTGACTCCCCCAGCAGTAAGTGCAAACCTACAGTGGGCCCACCACCCTAGGAAAGTTCTGGTCCTCTGCACCTTTTACAGACTTTGCAGGGACAAGAACAGACATGCAGTACCTCCAAGTGGTGATCCTGACTTTGCACCACAAGCCTTGGCAAACCCACACTTGTCGAAGTAGCAAACACAAATTTGGTAATGATCCAATTGGACACCATAAAGTATGAAAAATTACACATTTCCACAGACGCTAAAACAGAATCTTAAGAATATTCACCAGATGACTATAAAAAGCATGTCATGACCACAGTTCATGACCACCCATCAATTCATTATGGAGCTAAACTTGCACAGCAATACAGTCCCTATTTTCCATCCATTCTGCCTTCTTTCCTTCATCTAGTCCTGACAACACCTCTTATTTGTTCCTCAAATCCTTCAGCAGGCATTTTTATTCCTTCCCCACCACATCTACTCTGCACTTCTGTCTCCTGTCTTGATTGTGGCAAGGATTTCCACCCAAACTTCCATTTTACAGTGTTTCACAGCCGGACACTGACATCCTTAAAATACCTCATCCCTGCTTATCTTCAGCACATCATCCATCCTTTCAAAGCTTACCACTGGTTTCCTATTTTCCGAGAATTTAAGTCTCTCATTCTCTGTCTTTCACAAAAATATCACTCTTTAATGAGCTTTTCCTGTATCCGATCACAATATACCTTATCATTTCTGCCACAATATTATAAACTCACTCATATATTGGTTTCCTACATATATTTCCATGTTTTACCTACTGAATCCCACACAGAAACAATATTCACGCTCCTCAAACTAAACTGGAGATTATAAACTACCTCTACTCTAAATGCTAAATCATAACCCTAAATCAATTTAAGATTACTGTGTAGATCAAAAAGCAGCTAAAACCATATAATATTAGAAGAAAGTCCAAAGTAAAGTTTCAGTAAGCACTGAAAGTGCCTATTTTATAGCATACCAAGTTAATAATCATAAGAAACTTAATCACATACTTTCTCCTTCCCACAATTCTAGAATCTGTATTAACATGATGACAATTCAGACAGTGTTGTATAAAACTTCACCTTAAACTTCTTCACTCAACTGTTCAAGAGCTCTCTCTCTTTAGCCATGCCTTTTTCCAAAGGCAGTTCACTGCTTTTTGGATATTGGGACACCAGATCAGCTGAATCTGAGAGTCAGCACAACTTAAACTCTTGAGCAGAGTCAACACTGGGTAACAGAATACAGATTTATGGCAAATAGTAAAAAACAGTCTTTAATGGTGCTGGCAATTAGGATTCTCATTATTGTCCAAAGTACACAGATAACACAGTTAGGGAACAAAACAAATGGAAGGAACAAATATCCAGAAAAACAGTAACGTGCACTCAAAAGAGGGAAAAATATTGCCAAGTTCTAATGATTTTTGTTTGTGTTCCAACAAACTTGAAAGACAGTGAGGCAAGCATGCCCACAAATACTAATGTTGTGCTACAAATCTTCTACAAGTTATCAAAAATAAAGACACTAGATTCGCAAACTAATTTGTGATTTTTTCAGTGCTTCTTTTAGCCTCTGAAGCTAAAATTTTTTGGTTTGTGTTGCTGTCACCTTGTTCAGCAGAAACTATGAAACACAGTGACATCAAAATTGCACGTAGCAAAAGTAAAAAACATTCTTGAGCACTGCAAGATGTATTAGTACATGTTCAGGCTTCAAGGTATGGCATAGTACAGATACTGTGGCAAGAACTTTGCAACACTCAGTTTTGGCAATTAGCACACCTCTGAATGTTTTAATCAACTCATGAATAAACACAAACAGTTTAAATTTATTAAGTATTTTGAGTGATTCCTTTTCAGAGAGCAAAAGCACTTCCCAAAAGCAAAACCATGGTACTAAGAAAACTTGTAATTACTGGTTCTTTTCAATAGTAATTTTTCAAGGTTTTCAAAATCAGTGTGAATTTTAGAACTCTATGAAAATATTTAAAATACAGGAGGAAATATTCTGAAAAATTAAAAAAATCCCATCTCTTTACTTTCTATGTAAACACCTGACCCTTGCAAAGAATCTGTCAAGAAGGCAAAACACATTAATTACACTTCAAAACTTTAAAACATTTTCTTTGGGTATGATGTCAGCCATCAGAAATAAATTTTCCCAGTGTTTTGCCTCATTTTAAAATGAAAGAATAAAAGGACCTTCAGTCCTGAACACATATCGGTATGTAGTAACACAGAAGTGTAAGTCACTGTGGTTTATCCTCTGGAAGCACTTCCATTTGTGCGCATACTTCAGAAAAACCTGGAGTCCTTACCAGAAGTCTAGAACAGTTTACTTTCACCTTTCCAAGAGACATAAATCACCATGAAACGATGGGTGGTGGGTGGGCGTGCGTGAGTCAAATAGAAAGCAACATTCATTTAAAGTAGATGTAAATAAACACACTGCAAATAAACTCTCATACTTTTCTGAAAAGTATGGTTGCATATATTTTCATTGTAAGTTTGCCACTATTTTTTCCACAGAGCATGACATATACATTTTATTTAGAATACTTTAATGTTCTTTTAATATTGCACTTAAATTTAAAAGATTTATAGAAGCAAGCAATTCAAACGGAAGATCTAATGGTCTTAAATAGCTGAATAGCTAAAATAATTTCCACTGAGTTTTAAGGTTTCCCCCAAGGGCCATGAACAACTTAAATGAAAAAAGCTATTAAAAGAAACTACAAACAGAACTGAGAAAACTTTCCTGGATCACAGAATTGCTGGATCCCTAGACTACCTGAGCTCTAGGGCAATAAAGCAGTCTATAATTAACAGGTACAAATTCAAACAGTGACAGGATGGTTCAAACTCACACAGAATTTGCACAAATTTTTGAAGCAAATACAGTGAAGAAACTAGAGACATGGCAACCTAACCAGCTTTAATGGGAAAAACATGCAGGATTCACAAACACGGCAGTGTTTTCAGTCACGTACTATCTGTAAATTATTCTTCTGTTAGCAAAACAAACTATAATACTACTTTTAGAGTAATTCTAGAGTGAGAGCAGGAGAAGAAACAATATGCAGCTTCACTACTCCTTTGTAAGGTTTCATTTTGTTACATTATGCTACACAGCTAATATGCTGCCTTTTTATCTGAAGTTGGACCTTCAGTTTTACTATTGCCAAATTCCTCTGTCTTACCATGGTAAAAATTTAAAGTAATACAACTGAAACTGAATGTGATGAGGTGAAAAATTGTGCAGTAATGGCTCTGGCTTGGTAAACTCTGTAGTGTACAATATGGGAAGGAAAATAAATTCAGATTATCAAGGTTTCTGCAACCCACAGCTGTGACCAAACAACACTACAGTATTAGCATACACAGAGATTCAAATATGTGAATTTGAATTGGTACAGTACAGAAAAATCAACAGATTATAACCAACTGAATTTGGTATTTAATGAGGTTATACATAGGTGCAATATAATCGGGGAAGAACTGCCCTGTCTTCCTAGAAATCCTCTAAAAAAAGATTCACCTTTCTACTTAGCCCCAACCTATTACAGTCATCAAGTACAGGACATCTTGGTGCACTGATATACCAAGATTCAGAAGGGCATGTTAAGCTAACACTTGAATAAGGAGTCACTGTCTGGCATTCTCTCCCATAACTACTTGTAGTCCCTGGCTGCGTATTTCACTGGCAGTTCACCAGAACACAGGCTACATCCCTTGAAAGCAGCAACACAGCACAGGCCCATTTGCCTTCACACATCTTTCTCCTAACAGTGTTATCATAATGGTGCCGCTGAACTGTGGCATTATTCAATGCTTTATATTTTCCAAATCTTGAAAGGACCCCTTTGCTCATCATTTAAATATATAACTCTATATATTTCAAGTATATAAAGTATATAACAGTCTCTAGAGCGTCAGGAATAGAGCCAGAGTTTAATAGTCCAACAAACCAAGAAATGCAACTGAACAGATCTGTCAAACTGTATCTCATAACTACATGAGAAATTTAAAATATCCTCTACAAGAAACAAGGTTGGTTCAACATAATTTTCTCGGGTTTTTACATCTTTTTTTTAAAAAAAAACAAACAGAAATCTATGGGTACAATTTCTTAAACATTCAAAGGTGAAATTGCTGCCATTATTGCCAAGATACTTTGGTATGGAAAGTACAAACTTGTAGTGGTTTACCAGCATTTAGGCTGAATGTAAGATTAAAGCATTTGTGGTGAATGCAAGAAACCAGAATTAGTCTTAGGACTCTGAAACATACCGAAAAACCTATGGTTATTCTTTAGAGGTGATATGATATGACTTAACAATACTGACTACCTCAGCATGGAGAATATAAAAACTGAGTTTAATCCTGTAGCTAATCCTATTTTTAAAGGAAGGCCTCAAATACATTAACAGGGTTTTTTTTGGCGGAGGTTGTGATTTTTTAATAAATAAACTGCTGCTTGTTAAAAGATTGATGGTTATGCAGATTTAGTGCATTGCAAATACATTAAACTCAGCTGCTGGCTGAAGCAAACATCTAATCTTCCTATAATGCTTGATCCTTACACAAGCATAATTACTGAAAGATGCATTGCAATGAGCAATTTTCAGAGCAATGCATAAGCATTTTCCAAACAAGCCTAGTTATTCACATATATTATTCAACAAAATCTAAACTATGTTACTACGTACCAATTAAGCAAAAATTGTATTTCCATTAGTGTATCAGCACAGATGACATATGTATACATGTATAAAATATGTATATTTATATACATACACACATTTTTTGAACATACATACATATGATTTTATGAAGCACTTACTTTATTAGTAAGGGATGAAAATTGATCCATATATAATGTGCCAAATACATACTTGTTACAAATTCAATCTTGATTCAAACCTGTAACCTAAATGTTCTAATTTTCAACTGTTGAACAGAAAATGTTTCATCACTGCTTTTTTAAGTGGAAAAAAAAGATATTTATTAATAACGCAGACTAAAACCAAATAAAAAGTACACACAAATTGGTGAAGTTTGTTTCCCACGTTACCTGATCGTGGCTTCAGGCCAAAAGGAATTGTGGTGTTTGTAGTAGGAGACATTGTTGGAATTTTATCCTTGTTCTGTGTAATTCAAGAACATAAATCTAAGTAAGAGTGACATCCAGAATATCTCAGTCCAACTGGCTATATAAACTGTAATAGTCAACTATATGCTACAACTATTCCACTACAATATAGCCTCAAACCTATTATCTCCTTTTTTTATTGCATCTATTCTTTTGCTTGAAAAGATGAGTTTCTAACCAAAGACTGCAAGATACTCCCCCTAGCGTAAGCTCAATTATTTCTCAGTTTTCTCCCATAGAAAATACGAAGGGAAAAATCTCTGTAAGGTGCTCCCTACAGTTTCCCTTTTGACCTCTGCTGAGATTCACACTGTGAAAGCAATAGGATCAATAAAATCAGATTCCTCTCTGAAAACTTGTCAAGGACATGACACAACTGTGCAAAAAGAAATGGCACTGAAATCAACAGAAGCTCTTGTGAAGCAAGGAAGAGTCAAGAAAAAGAAAATGGCAGAACAAACAAAATGTAAAAAAATAAATGTTTTATACTAAACTACATAACTCAGAAACTAC
Source organism: Athene noctua (assembly GCF_965140245.1). Taxonomy (NCBI): domain Eukaryota; kingdom Metazoa; phylum Chordata; class Aves; order Strigiformes; family Strigidae; genus Athene; species Athene noctua. Next base: position 233,745,657 of record NC_134037.1, on the reverse strand, counting down.
TTGTCAGAAAGTACACTTTTATACCCTAGTAAATCCTTCATGTGACAAGAATAAACTACAGGACGAATAAACCACAGGCCAAATAAACTACACGTCCACTACTGACGAGCTGTCATATTTTCTGTGATATTCAATTATATGTTTCACTTACTATATGAACTATTCATATAAAACATATAAGAGACAAACAAACGGCACTACCATCTTACCTCACCGTGAGAGGTCTGACCACTTGTATTCCAAACAATTAGATCATTCTGTGTGTTTGGAAAAGAAAAAAAAACAAAACTATTTCAGCAACTGTATTAGTGATACATGACAATAGGATATTGTACTCATGATACTTTTCACTGGATCAATTAATTTTCATAAATAATAATACTTTTATTGCTAGTTGAACAGCATTTTTAAAAACCTTGTGGAAATTATTCCAACAGATTTGTCATTCATTTTTTAGTTACAATCCTAAGTGATTACAACGGCATAAGATTTTAATGTTTGTTGGCTCAAATGCAGGATCCAATTTTGTTTCACAGATTTTGTAATTAAACTATCACCAAGAGTTTAATATACAGATTTTTAATACAGATTTGAAGGGAGAAATATTCCGCAACCAATTCATTTTATAATTGCAATATAACATACCTTTTGTTACCAGTTCTGCTAAATTGGAAACATGTAAATCATGTTAATAAATATGAAACACAATCATTAATTTTGCATCAATTATACTTGATCAGCAGAAATACAGCTGGCATAAGTAAAAATGAATTATAATTCAATTCAAAATAATTTCCTTAGGGCCAATTTTTTCTTTTTTTAATCAGGAAAAAAATGACAACAAAAATAAAAGACAGCACTTGGAACACTTGGTCACAGAGCTTTCCAAAAGTTAGCAAGATGGGAAGGAAGATTACACACCCATTTTGCTTCACGACCTTTCTTGGCTACTTTTCAAGCTTGAAAAAATTCTTCAGCTTTAGACATCTTTCATAATATTACCTCAACCACTATATTACCTAGAATAAACAGAAAGAAATCTTACTCATCTGATCCAGCCACCTCTACCTGGGGACTTGCACGCTTGAGCACTCCTGTGCTCAGACTATGTTCTTGTGACAGGCCTCCCAGTTATGCCTACGTTACAGGTCTAATCTTCCTCACAGCATGCAAGTCACTGGTCAGAATTTTGTATTTATGCTAAATTGAATTAATATAGTAACACAAGTAGTAGCACTGTAGCCTAGTGCTTTCACCTGCATCCAGATCAGGCCCTCCATAAGTGTTTAGGAAGATTTATTTCTTATTTTTAAAAGGTTCTTAAAAGTGAATCAGCAGTGTTCTTGTTAAACAGTTCATCAAAACACAAAGAACACGCATTTTGACACTGAATTAGCCTTATCTGTTAATCTCGGCAATACAATAGGAACTGTTCCAAATGAAGTGTGGTAACTCCAATGTACAACAATGTAACAAAAGAGATGGAGCAACTCAGTTTTTTTGAATTTGATATTTTAAAGAAAAAACAAAGACAAAAATAGACTCACAAAGTCACAAGGATATCATAGGAATATTTGACGGTAAGGATGGTTATACATAAGAATATTTGAAAAGCATCAAGATAAACCAGATTCAATCTATGCCTGGATAAGATAGACCATAGGAAGGTACTACCAGACCAAACATTATATAATTTTGTTCTCAGAATCTTCTTGCAAGAGTCACAAAAATCCCTACAGAAACAAGTTCTGAAGTAAGAACAAAGGCGTCAAATATTTAAATTAGATTTTTTTTCATAGTTATTTCTGGATCATTACAATCTACATAAAACATATTTTAAACTTTAAAACTAGCATCTCAACCTATATACACTCTGTTTGCAATATTAATCATATTAAAAATACTGCTGTTAAACACAGCAGCTTATATAACTACAGGAGTGTTTGGGGTGAGTGGAAAGAGGAATCAGGTGTTTCATTTTATTGAAGATCGAACTTTGAGGTGACATTTTTTGCCATGGAATGCAATCACTGAAACTACTATAGTTTTTATTGGGAAAAAAAGACTTTTATTAAACTTCATTACATCATTTTTTCCCTGAGAGATAGGTCTTAATCAGCTTCCCATTTACAGAGATTCATGCTAAGGCAAAAAAAAAACCAACCTCAATGGGGCCTAAAGCCACTATAATCTCCACACACAAATTGACAGAATGAAATGATCCATCCCAAGTGTTTCCACATTTACTGCATCTAGACATCTCCATACCTGACTCAATGACCATTTTTCACCCTGTTCACAAGTTCTTACTTCAGGCTTTGATTTCTCCATAATCAACTCCCTCCTTCTCTGAAACTCCAGTTCCTCTTCAGCACGTTCCCTCTGTAAGATAAATAACTCTTTAGACTGTGTATCACTGGAAATAATGAATAGAAGTATCTTTTTTTGCATAACATGACCTCAGAAGTATTTCTTACAAATACTGTGATGAAATGTGAACAAAGAGGTAAGCAGATACTATATACTTGCAGTTCCAGTGCTAAGAGGTAGATAATGTAAACCTAACAAAGTACTTCATAAAGAATACCAGTTGACCACTCAGGATACAGATCGACTAATAAGCAGCATGTATCATACTATAAAACTCCAAGTCACACTTTATATACTCTCTGTAACTACAGTGACAGTGCTCTAGGAAAACACTGATTTTAGTTTACAAACAATTTTGGGGTTATCATTAATGAAGGCACATACTGTTTTCCTACACCAGAACAAGGACATAGTGGGGTGGGATGGTAGACAAGTATGTATAGCTGATATATGAACTGGCATACATGAAAGGTGCACGTGGGGAAAAATATCTAAGATGAAAAAGTAACTGATAAACCCAGAATTTTGTATATATACATATAAAATGTTTCATAAAAACGTAAAAGAAGAATTAGTTTTGTCCTCCAGTCTACTAAATTTTTCCCTGCCCTACTTGGTAGATTAATAATTGATGAAATTGTTGTCTCATTTCCTGTCTTCCCCCCCCCCCCCCCCCCCAATATTTTTATAATAATACACTCATTAACATACCTGACCAAGGGAAGACATCTCCATCTGCATTTGACTGCTATGTATAAAGATAAACAAATGCAAATATGTGATTCATTGTGTAGAAATGTGAATATGATGAATCTAACAAATGCATTATTTTTTTCTAAAAAAGGTAGATAAACACACTTTACTGTAGACTCCTGAAATTCTAAAGCTCTTGCTGGTTCCATGGCATACAGGTTAACACCATTGCTTTCTGAAATATCCATGCTTAATCTGCAAGGTTTGAAATAAAAACATTGCACTGGGGTATAGCTTTCGTAACCATTCTGTATTTAATTTCAAACAGATGGATATACAAAATACTTTTATAGTCATGGTTTTAACCTGCTCAGTGTTATCTTTTAACTTTTTGAAATGCCTCCTGTTGTTTCACTGTCATCAGTTTGGTAGAAGCATCTTAATGCTTTTATCTGCAAAATGTCACCCTGAGCAATAGGTTGTATCAAAGCGGAAGAACCTGTTTACTACCAAAAACCATGACATTATCTAGAAGTCTGTAGATTTCTATATCCAACCTCTAGCATCCTGTGTTCAAATAGAAGCCACAGCCCTGGTTAGATATTCAATTTAATTTACAGTAGATGAAAATAAAGCTGTGCAACGATAAATTCACAACAGTCAATGATCTGAAAGAAAGCAGTGAATGTAGGAAAGGGAATATGGGAATCTGAAGCAAACATCTGAAGATACTGAAAAAACTTCTTATGTGCACATAGGACATGCAGATTTGAAATGCTGCAGAACACTAAGACAACAGTATCTAAACAAGCATTTTACAAGTTTAATAGTCATATCTGATATGTGCTCCAATTGATATGGTCTACACTAAACTCTAGTCAGTGCACATTAGGTGTCTCAGCATCACCTATTGTTTCAGCCCCCCCAATGGTTTTAACTCTTAAATGGCCCTCAGTGTGTGATAAGGATAATTCTGGCTAAAGTTAAGTTATTTCAACTAGATTATCATGACTAGGTGATTAGAGTTATACTGATGCATAAAGGAAACCTCTTTGGGGAAAGTTATAATTTTTTACATGCTCTAGGTTTAAGAAAGCTTTTGTGCACCTTAAACTAAGGAGCAATGGAAGCATTTAAATTACTTTGTGGATCTGGATAAAGATTCAAAGACTATTCAGTATGAAAAGCAAAATTCTCCTCACACGCTTTATGTAATGCAAGTATATAACAAACTGCCATGTAATCCAGTAATTACAAAAGTAATTACGAAGAACCCATGGCTCATAGAACTGAAAGTCTACAGCATCATTTAGCAAGTGTTACACACCCGGGTATATCTTCCTGGATGAGTCTGGATGTTAACATACAGGAGATGTACACTGAAAAGCCTACATAGTGCTCAGTAAATTAAAAATATTTGTATTTTAAGGTTAGAAAAAGGAAGCACAGACACACACAAAACACTGCAAAAAGCAAGAAGAAAAATAGACAGGCATGACATGATTAGCCATTTTTAAGACACATTTCATTAGTAACTAGTACATTAGTAACACCAGTGTTACCAATTAAAGCACGTGCATGTAGAAACAGATTAATTCTCTGTATTTTATTGCCCTTTTTAATTTAATAAGAAAAAATAAATATGTAGGAAATATTGGGGCAATATTTGACAAAAAATAAAATTACAAAATTTATAAGGCTGACAACTATACTTCTTTTTATGTCACTTTTTTCAGACCAGACTCTCTCCTTTTTTAATTACAACACTTCTCATCCCACAGACCTCACATGAGGTGCAGAAGCAATGGTATACTATTTCACAGAAACCACAGAAGCTAAAAAGCTTTCCTAATTTACATGACTTTTTATTAAGCAAAAATACTAGCGACTGAGGTATTTAGTATATGATTCAAGAATTCCAGTATTCTTTATATGATTCTAAATAAAGACAGATAATTGTCTCTAGAAGTGAATTTCTGTCCAATACAAAGGTCCACTACGTGAAAAATCAGTGTCAAAAACCACATTTAAACTATTTAAAAGAACAGTGTAGTTGCAACAACAAATGGCTACAGTAAACTGGCCAAGGGAGGAAGGAGAAACAAGGATACTTAAAGCTGGAAGTGACAAGAATGTTTCTAGTCTTCAGAGAAATGAAGCTGTAAACTTGCTACCTCAGAGAAGTAATGAAGAAAAATGAGTTACCTAGTTTTGAAATCAATTTCTGAAGGTGATTACGCAACAAAAAGCAATAGCAAGCATATGGACAGAATGACCTACACCACTTATCAGTCCTTTTCAGCAGGATAAGCATCCATTTTCTTATTCCTTTTTTTTATTCACAGATCCAGAGTCATTCCACCTGACTTCACCGCTTAAAATAAGCAGCTAAATTGTAAAATCTTGCCTTCTGTAGTCAGGGTAAATCCAAATAACTTTCTCCTTTTGATTTCAGAGGGAGACTACAGAAACTCCATAATTCAGGCACCTCCTTTATGAGCTCCACTGAGTTGGGATGAAGCCAGACCAGAAAAACTTCTCCTTTCCCACAAAATACACCAAGCATGAATAAGTGGAGGAGAGTTCATAGTCCCTACAAGAAATGTGACAATCCTAGACAAAACTTCAGAAAATCACAGTAGTGTACACAAGATGAATGGTTAAGGGGTATGTTCACCTCTAGCTTTAGGTTTCTTTTATACCTGACATCCTTCTTAATTTACTGGGAATCTTGGCTAGATACTCAGAGAGAGAATGCAAGTTTCCTTCTTAACTATCTGTCACCTGAAAAACATCAGTATGCTAACAAAGAATTTCATAACTCCAGAGAACATTCAATTATCAGTTAAAAAAACCCTCTAAAGTCATTCACAAAAATTTTAAATACATTATCACATCAGCTATTGTAAGCATACCTGTTGGGATCCTGTAATAAATCTACTGCTTCTCTTAGTTGTTCTATCATCGCTATATCAATAGCTTGTTCTTCTGATAAATTTATTCTATAACAGAAAACAAAAACATTCAAAAAAAGACGTATAACAGCAATCAACAAGGGTAGTCTGAATTTCAATTTGAGCTGTGTTTTTCAACTGGCATGCTAACAATAGAGAGGAAAAAACAGCTTCTGTGCACACTAGTATATGCTGAATTCATAGAAACAGTTTATTCTGAAAAAATTCTCCAGCACCTTGTCCTTAAAGCTCCAAAACCTAATACATGCATACCAGAAACAAGTGTGATGAACTAAAACTTCTAGAATTCAATTAAACAGACTGACTTCTAAAATTGAAGATTTATTTACCAATATTTGGTTCCTTAACCACAGTCATCACAAGTATTTTAACATAAGTACTAAATACAACAATTCTTTTAATGGACCACCATGCTTTCTTTTCAACATTTGTAATTGTTTTCAAGGTTTAGAAACACTATATCCTGCCAATAAGGCTCTTTCAGAAAGTACTTATTCTTCCCTTCCTTCAGTTTTTGTTTTTAAATCATACAGGACTCCAATGTTCTGATGAGTGACAACATTACAGCACACTGTCATATTAAATCTCCTTTTCTTATGCATTTGCCTCAACTGATGGGTCACTTGCTCTGCTCTTGAATTAATGTCTATGAATTAATGATTGCTTTAGGGTTAAAATTATGACAAAAATAAGAAAAATTGTGGGATTTTTTCCAATTAAATTAAATATTTTAAACATACATTAAATCTAGATTTTACAAGTTTTGAAAAAATCCTTTTTTATCAATGTCAGTTACAGACTAAATATCAAAATACCTAATTAAATGCTTGTATTCTACATAGGTAAAAATTATTTCAATGTTATCGGTGCATACATATTAATTAGTTGTAATACATCATCCACTCTGTTCAGCAATAATGTGTAAAACATTGAGCACACACAAAGTACAAGGCTGTGCTTCTGTCGTGCCTTCAAGTCTACAAAATTAACTGATAAGGAAATGCTAGTTCTCGTCAATCTAATGAAATGACACAGCTAATTGCTTATAGATACATAAAAAATACTTACATTTCGTCTGTTTGCCATTGTGTGTCCTCTTCTATTCTCAGTAATTCATCACACTCTGCTGCTCTGCTCTGTAAGCAAAGTGATATTGAGAACTGAACTTTGCAATTAAGTAGGCAAATAAAGTCTGCTTCAGACTCAGCACTAACCTAATTTATGTAACATTTAGGGGGGCTACTTGGAGCAAACTAACAGTTCTGCTCCACTCCTCACTCTACCCCCTTTTAAGATACTGATTACAAGATCTTCTAGCCACCATTCAGACTTTATTGAGGTCAACAGCCCTTACCTTCCTTTAACGGTAAAAAGAAAGTCAAGCAGCATGAGAATTCTTTATTCTGTGACCCAGATTTCATTTGTCCCTTGCTGGTATATGCAAAGAATGCTTCAATTAAGCACGACCCTAATTCTCCTCTTACTTGATCTCCTATCACAGCCAGATTTGTTTACAGAGAAAGGAAATTCCAAATCTGAAAACAGTAGCAATTATGTACTTCATAATTATTAACATGATCCCTACTTGACAATTTTAACAGCCATGAATACATTTTAAAACAAATCAGAGCAAAAACTGAGCGTAAGAATTCATATCAGTCAGCCAGTTATATTTTGGGTTCAATCTAGGCATAAATTAGAGCTCCCACTGTCCTACCTCTAACAATGAAGTGCTACTTGTTAGAAAACTTGACCCTTTCTTGTACGGTTCCATATAGTGGTTTGCAATTTTCTTTTCTCTCTCATCTCAGATAGGCAGGAACACTGAAGTAGTTCAGCAACCAGTAAAGATAGCAGCTCTCTGAATGGATATACATTTGTACTAGTAGATAATGAACAGCAGAAAACAGAGAGGCTTATCCTCTTGTGTCATGTGTTTGGCACATCAGTTGCATCACCCTGTACCAATAAATGCTATCCAACTCTGCCAGATGTGTCACTGGGGAGTGTACCAGCTTCTCCAACATTCTCCAGATGGCCCATTTCCAAATAACAATCCCCAGTAGAATGATTAAGCCCATTCTTTTTTCTTTTTCGTCTCCTTACAGGAATAAAGAACATGATTTTTCCCGTAAGAAGGGCACATATCCTTAGATGACAAAAATGAAGTACTACTTCTAGAAGGTAATCCTCAACCTCTGTACATAACTATATAGGTAAGATAAATAAAGCCATAGAAATTAGGGCTAACATTTGAAAAATTACAGAATCCTCCAAGCCTAAACTCCTCTTTTGCACTGCAAGCTGTACGGATTTCATGTACGGTTTGGTTAAACAGAATTTCAATTTTAGAAGACCCCTGCTGTCCCAAAAGGCATTTTATTACATGACGATATAAACCAAAGAACACAATACTCAGAAATCCATACAAGGCAGAAAATGCCCTGAGTTCAAAATCTTCTGAATGAAATGGATTTACTACCTGTTCAAGTCACCAACTGCTGATGTGAACTGCCATAACGTCAAGATGATATCAAAATTAAAATAAACTGATCACTCTGGCAATATCCTTATACTGAAATTCAATACAGTAACGTAGTAGTTTACTGAATCAGTGTCTGCAACACATTATTTTGGATATTATCTTATTGTGACAGAGGACCCAAGGGAATAGTCTTCAAATGGCATACTACTAAAAATCAAGAGGATGAAGTGAGAAGAACAAGGAAAGGAAATACAAAGTATATACATAATATAATGTACAGTCAGCTTCGGAGGAAAGTACCCAGTTCATTCACCTCAAATGTGCACACTTGCTGAAAATTTGTATGCAGGAAACTTACAAACATTCATTAACATTTTGACCATCAAAAATACTACTAATAATAACATTTCAACTATCTAAAAAAAAAAAAACCTCAAACTTTTTTTAGTATAAAAGTCACGAAAGAACAAGCCAATATAAAGTGTAGTGTCCTAAACATCCAGCAATAATAACTCTTCCTAATAATTAACACTATTGAATTCACATTTTTATCTGTAAATAACAAAAAGTAATAAGCAACACGTATTTGCTATGTAAATAAAGTTTTCTGATAACTACACGTATTCAGTAACTATGACAGGGAAAAAAATTTGTTGGGTTTTTTCCCTTTGTTTTTAAATGCTAGTCCTCTGTGGCTGCCACCTCAGAGACTCTGCAACTAACTGAAGATCTGCAAGAGTTTTGTTGCTAGAAAAAAAACAAAAGACCGCTCAAATAGAAAGATCTTTTGCAGAACCACAAATCTCAGTTTCCACGGAGCTGAAAGGCCACATCCTTTCTCTTGCCACTGTTACTTTCTAGCATGTTTTTTCCTATAAGGAATTGAAGACAGAAGTGATACAATGCCTCTTTGCAACCCTTAAAGATCTCTACAGAAGGAGAAAATAAGTTTTTCAATATCCATACTAGATAATCCCTTAGGGCCTACATATAAAACAAGAGGAGACACCCCATCCAGAGGAATGCTACAAATATCTCTGCATTACAAAGGATCTTCCAAAACTATCCAGCAAATAAATTTTCACAGAAAAAAAACCCACTTACTTTTCTCTAGAATCTTTCAAAAACTCCTCAGTCTACCTAACTACATTTAATTTATACACTCATCAGGCAGTTCTTGCTATATAATAATGCAAGTGACTTTCATGAGTTACCACACAACAGCTTTCAATAATGATTTGTAGTACATTTCTATGGATTCTATTACGGCCTTCTCAGACATGTATTCTAGACATATTACACTAAACCTAATGCCACAAATAGAAAAAAAACAAGTAAATGACAATATGAATGGAGAAAATATAACTTAAAATAGGCAAAAAGGCATAACAGAACACTTTCTAAAAAGTCATTCGTTTTGAAAAACAGTTCAAAAAGAAACCACATCTGATAGTTCCCTGACAAGAAGCGATATGCCAGGGAGATGCCACATGACTGATAAGTAAGTACTTATTAACCATGACAGAAAGACAAGAGTTAATAATTTCAAAAGGATTAAGCAACTATCTATGACTTGTTTACAAGCAATCCAGAGCACAGTGTTCAGTTATGAACATCTTAAGGAAACTGAAGTGGCACCCACACCTTTACATACAAAAAAGACTGAGAGGTATAAACTCAAAGTTTCTTATTGTGGATAACTTGTGGTTTTTTACAGACATTATTAAGTACACATGCACATATATGTTTTGTTATGCACACAAACATACACATGATTATTCAAAGGCACTTTCCTATCACCTATAGCATCTACAAGGTTCATAACAGAATCAGTGTTTTCTCCCTAAAGCCATCAAGAAAGGAAGTTGCCAAATCTTGTAAGAGGTAGGTTCCTAGAATAACAGATTTTATTTTAGATTTGATATAATTTGTCTTTATACGTCTCTCAATTTCTACAATTTTAAAACATTTAAGAAAATGTATTTTAATACCATAACATTATTTCATAACTTCAGCCACCACAGCTAACACTGAAAGTCTTCTTGCATTTTACTAATGCAAGTAAATGCTAAGATTGCTATATTCAAAATACAAATCAAATAGTACAGAATATACCTGTCACTTTTTCTTTAAGCCTTAAACATAGTTAAAGGATAACTCTCAGATATACTAGGAAGAGAGTTATGGGTAAATTGATCTCCTAGATTAATTATAGTCACTTTAAACCTACCTGCTTATTTTTGCCTTCTGTATCTTTTATAAAACTGAGTATCAGTTGTGGTTTATTATTCATTAAAATGTCTTCAGTTTATAATTCCTGTTTTCTCTGAAGATATTTCCCCACACTTAAAATTATCACAAACTTACCTTAATGTAACTCATAAATTCAGTAGTAAGAGTATCCGATTCATCAAACTGGCTTCCTGTTTCTCTTGACTTATTGACAATCAAGCAAGAAGAACCTTGATGGAATTCCACTAATAACAACAATTTAAAAAAAAAAAATTATTTCTGGTTCAGCTCAACATTTGTTACTCAACATAAGTTAAGTGTATTAAATTACAGAGCTCAAAATGAAACAAAGTTTAAATTTGGAGCATATTAAAAACTGCAAGCAGTTTAAGACCTTTGCATTTTAACAAGTGATGTCAATTCATTTTAAAGTTGTAATAAATCAATACCATGAGCTCATAAAGTTGTATATCAGATGCACCACAACAGGCATCGATGGAGTCAGTTTTCAACTACACTAAGTATGTCTTGCTGGTACCAATAACAAGACGACAGCTGGACAGCTGCAGAGTATTTTAAGGCATTCGGATGCCTCAGCCAGTGACTTGCAGTTTAATGCAACTTCAGAGTTATTATGCTGTAACAAACACTCAAACTCTTAACACAACTCAAACAAAATGATTCAGAGCCTTCAGAGCCTATGCCAATCTCTTGCTTACATATATTATTTCCAGGGATATGAGGCAGTAATAATTTTCTCCTCTGTTTGAAGTGGTCTGATCCTGTAACTTACCCTCTCCAGTTTGCTAATAAACACTGCAGGCTGTAATGCTCTTACTATCTCACTGTAGGATGTAATGTTCTTACTAATATTTAGTATTTTACTAAATTCTGATGAGTACCTCTACTGAAGCTCATTTAATCTGGTATGTAACACTACCTATGTGGTTTCCATATGCAACTCACTGACTTCATCCTGTATGTGCAGACCTTGAAGAAGCATTGTTTATCAGTATGTAGATATAATTTAAAAAATTAAAGTTATTTCAGTCATATTTAGATAAAGTGATACGTTCTCACAAAATCTGAAGAGATTTGCTTGTTTCCAGAGGTAATGCTGACTTTGATTAATAAAGCTTTATATACACATTAAGTCCAACTACAGAAATGGACTCTGTTTTTGTAGAGTTTTGATAAGTTATTACACATTGATATTACTGGTTGGGAAGCATGGTTTAAGCCAACTCTTACTTTTCTTCCCCAAGTCAGAACCAGAACTTATTAACTCTTGAGGCAAGGTGCAACAAGTTCATTGGAATTGCTACAGAAAATGAATATAAGGACCTCAATTCAGCTCAGTTAAAAACATTCTAAGTAACATACTTTTTCCTTTTTTACGTGACTTCATATGCATGCCCAAAGCCTTCTGGGTAGGTAGACTTTTATTACAAAAAAACCCCAAAATGCATGTTGTTCAACTAGAATATCAGCAAGAAAAATTCAAATTAATAAGGCATTGATCCAGTGCGAAATTAAACACTGAAAATTCCAAGACAAAATAGCAGTTAATAAAACAGATCTCATTTAAAGATGATATTCTTAGACTCCTGAAAGATTGATGCTTGTTGAGCTGTTATTTATTTACAGTTTTATACATGGAATTATTGACAGAATTTCCCTGTATTTAATTCCCACTTTTTTTATATTCCAACCTTTTCTTGAGTTAGCATGGTGACCTGAATCTTCCTTTACAACCTGATCTTCTTCCACAATGTCTGACATTGGAACATTAAAACTGATAGTATCTTCATCAGATGGCTAAGGAGAAATAAGATAAACACTGGTTTCAGCTCAAACCAAGAGTGATAAAAGTGGACATATTAAGAAGAGTGCTCACTAAAGAGGGGCAAACTAGTAAGAGAGAGGATACCAGAGCATCTAACATAACCAAGTCCTGTTGAAGGAAGCTGTAGTCATGCTGAATACATCCTCACAGGACATTTGCCAAGCAGAACAATTCATATGTCCTCTTTTCTTATCTTCCTCACTGCAACTAGTCCTCTCCTTGCAGTGACACCACTGCACTGTGCTGCTCTCTGTGCACTTTCCTGGGATAGCTGAAAATACAGGCTCCTTGTAGCCACTGAAGTCTAAGTCTTGTATCCCAGTCCTTTTTTCTTTCCCTTCAAGATTTTTCCCCCCTGGTTTACCATGTAGCTTATTAATTAAATATCTAAAGCAAGCAAGATGAACTTTGTAGGCTGAGACAGTTATTAGATTAACTGGTAGACCTGAAAAAAAAGCATAAACACTCAAGTACACTGGCTTCTCTTCAATGACTTAAAACCTCATCCATGTTTTTCAGCTGTATTAGCTGGTACACTAAAACACATTACTTCTATCTACAAGCTTATCCTGTCTATAACTTTATAGACAGTGGCTACACAAAGAAGCACTGACACACTAGCCTTCACTTCTGTCCCATGCCACCAGGGCTCTGCTGTTCTACAGGACCAGCACTGACCTGCTCACAGTGGGACCTGTTCACATTCTCCCGAGGTGAACTATGGCAAAAACACAGTTTGCAGAAGAGGCCAAGTTTTTATCCTTGCTTTCCTGAGATAGAGAGCTTACCACTACAACAGTCTTTGAGAATTTTGCAAATGTATTTCCCAACAAAACCACTGGCATTGCTCATTCTTTGGATGCTCTGTTTCTGTAACTTGCTACTCTGTACATACATATTCTAGACAAGTGCTTTGTAATTGTAACTGCTATAACACATATATAGCAGTTTGTTCCATATCCTTTAAGAATATATATGTTTAAGGAAATGGTATTTCCCTGTTTATCAGTTCAGCCCACTGTAACACAAGATCTGCAATGGAATGGGATGTTGTCACATACAATCAGTTACCCAGTTTCACAGTCACTAGCTTCTAGTAGAGTTATGCCATTCTTGCAACCTTTATATGTTCCTATTCTATGCAGAAAATATTTTTTTAAATCCTGAAGGTAATGTTTGTGGTAAGGGATGGAGCAAATTTACCTTGCTCCTAAAAAAGCGTATCAAACTTACATGTGGTTATTCCCATTTGCCAAGAATACCCTGGACTTAATGCATTTTGTAAAAGTGGACCACCACAAATGTTTTCTATGAATAAACTGCATATTATTAACTCTATCATTTCACTGGCTGTATTGTTCTGCCTAAAGAGAAAAAAATTCAAAAGGATGTTCAGGGACTTGATAAAGCCTTTTCATAATGATGAAGCTTTGTAATGAAGTGAACTAGCATTGCGGTACTGCTCCTATTTGTCAAGTTTTAAAACAAATTTTAAAATAAATTTTATTTTAAAATTAAACAATATAGTATCTCAAACAGAAAATAAACAAACCACACTCCAAGTATTCTAAGCAAAAAAGTCACTGTTTTTTTTAGACCTGAAGCAATGACAACCCAACAGCTTTAAAAAAAAAAAAAAGATGTGCACACTATAAATTCATTCAGACAACCAAGGTTACAGTGAAGTTCCTTCTCTTTCTTTCAGTTTATATCTCATGTGACATTTAAGCATTAAATTTAGTTATTCTAAATCAAAGATTCATGTTTTGTTAATTTCACAACTATCATTTGAAAATATTACATTAAAATATTCTTATACACTTATTACAAGTTCTGAATACTAAAACAGGCATGATTTTTTCTCAGCAGAGTCACACATACTGCTTTTAAGAAAATATTTTGGAGTGTTGGTGTCAAAAAAGCCATGGGCCATTCAATCCAGAAACAGAAAATCATTCCTTTAACAGGCTATGTCTCACTTTCAGGGCCTACAGAATTCTGCAATTTGTTTTCCAGGTGTTTCCTGCCAGTATAGCATGAAATAGAAACTATCCTGCAGCCTGCAATAATACAAAAGTATTGCTCCTTCACAGGTGAAATACTGCATCTCACTTCCTTCATCCAGAGTTTTATTTTTATTCAACTAGCAACAGAAGACAATAGACATGGAACAATTAAAAATACCTAATGCTATGCCAACACTGAGTTCAGATGATGCATTTTGAAAGACTCTTCATATACATTCTTGCTGGTACTAATGCATCACTCTTATGGGTAATAAAGCAGGGACAACATCTGGATCTTAACAAGTACCCTTTTGTCCTAATGAAGTTTAACTAAGGAAAAAATAAGGCTAAAGGGAGGTGGAAAATGGATCAAAATGCTGCACTGTTCCTAAACGATGAGGTACATGAGTGCACTACCTTAAAGCGGAATTTGTCTTCAAGCTGCTGTGATCAATTTTACAGCAACACTACAAGATATCTTTCACTTGAAATGCTCAAGATTACTATACCTCTGAAGAATTGACCCTGAAATGACCCTACCAACAAATCAGACAGAAATACGTAAATCATTCATTTCAATAAGTAATCTCTCCTGTGTGTATGGATCCAAAACTAATTAGCAAGCTTCCTAAAAAATACATTAGTATTCAAACAAGTCATTAATTTAAGGTATCATTAAGGTACCATTTTCAAGTTACAGAAATGACATGGTAGTATTTTCTGTAAAAGAGATGAAACTCAAAAGCTACTAGCCTTCAGACTAAAAAATGCAGTTTGTTTTTACGGCTGATGTATTTATAAAAACCCTCTAAAAATGTGTTTTAATGATCACTTTATGACTGATCATTTAATGTTTATCTAATATTTGATATGTACATTTCTGATTGTAATTAACAACATATGTGAATCTGTATTTGCAGCATGCTAATATTTCTTGTACAACTCTCAACTGTAATACAGGTATTAAAGGTTGCATCAGAAGGAAAAGTGAGTGGTGAATTTACTACCAAATACATTTGGGACTAGTGATCTCGGCATCTATTTTCTCCTTAATAGTAGAGCAGTAGTCAGGTGGGGATGGAATGAGTAAATCAGATCACATATAAGAAGCCTCTGTGTTAATAAAAATATATTGGTTCACTGTTGATGGTCTTTAAAATATTTTTTGCAGCATTTCAATGGCTATGTTTTGATTACAGGAAAGATGATCTATTTTCTAAAGGTGTTACTTGTAGCTAAAGAGGAAATTCTGGAGTAATAGTTTCATTAACATGCTAACTCAGCTTCAGGAAGTGTAAGAATGGCAAAACAGTTCATAAGTGTCTTATAGCCTGCATGCTCTTACAACTAGAAGAAACCATTAGAAGTCTGGCTAGAAATGTCCGTAACTCTGCTTCATTTCTATCTAGCAAGAAACTTGCCCAAATACTTAAAAAAAAGCCCCACAGGGATTTCCAAGTGGTTTTGTATTTAAAAGACCAATCAGTGTCTAAGTGGATTGATTTTCAATCTGCTTTTTAGTAACTACAAATTCAGCACCTACACTTGATTGTTTATATATTTTTTTCAAAAGCAACAGAATCTTTTTTCCTCAAAGGAGGAAAGAAACACTAAAGAATCAGTGTAAAATAATTTGAAGTAGCAAGAAGCTCATTCTTTTATTGTGACCTGTATATTTCCTATTAGGTCAGACTAGAAATCCCGTTATTTGCATATTTCTGAAAGATCATCACTGAATTATATTGCAAATTATTTACTTATTTATCATTATTTATTCAGTTCAACTCCAAATAGACTTCGTGCCCTATTCAGCTGAACAGTGCCTCAGAATAAAGGTCTAGGGAAGTGAGTTCTAACTGCTTAGGATAACACCAGTCTCAGAAAACCATCCTTTCTCTTTACACAGTCAGACAACATAGTTCATAAAATTTCTGAAGGCTGATTTCCAGCACTAGGTAATTGCCAGAACATGTAAACGCATTAAGATCTGCAAAGTTTCTGAAGTTCCTACACTACAGTGAACTGCCATAACCAGAACGTCACAGAACATACCGAGACTCAGCACACTGAACTCCTGTTAATTCCCAACAGGAGACTCATCAGTCAGAGAAAACAGGTGAGAAGTAGCCAGGCATGTAACCTGTTAGGACATTTATTTTGTTGAAAACAGCAGACATGGATTCTGATTTCGTCTTCGTTTATGTAAACTGCTGCAGTTAATTTTCAATATTGGTAGGTCGTTGACCATTTGTAAGCAAGTATCTCACTGCCCTATTCAGAAATTGTACAGACAAGAAAAAAAAAAAAAAAGAAAACCCCCAGTCTCCTTTTACCTTTGTTTAACCATTTCTTAGCAAGAAATTCAGGCCAAGAATGTGGTTGCACACTTTTGATGGCTAAAAATGTATTCACATTGTTAACAAACTTAAAACATAGTAAAAATACAGGTGCAGGAAGGGGAGCTGGACACAAAATTCAGGCAACTTACCTCTGTTGCTGACAAACGTTTATCACCATTATCACTACCAACACCGGAATCTGAGTCCTTTTTACTTGGGTAGATGTCATCAATGCTAGATGTGAATTTAAAAAAAAAAAAAAAAAAAAAAAAATTCAATAAAAAGCTATCATAGCATTTACCATTAGAATTCTGTCTTAGTTTTGCTTAAATTAAAGCAAATTCCAACCAGTCTTAATGGTAGAGGGTGAAATAGCCTAGTACGGTTAAGAACTACAAATTTGCAGTCTGGCGATAGTGAAATAGATCAGATGGAATGGCTGGTTAGCCTAAGGATTAACGAAACGAACAGAAATAATCTTCTATAATGCTTACTTTTGTCTATACACTAAGTAAAAATATTTATTTACTCGCTAAGTAGAACACAGGAGTCTGACTGAAGTCATCTAGCCATGGGATAAGCAACTAAATTAGTTGAACTCAAACTGGAGTCAACGGATTTAACTGTAAACATTGATGCATTAAAAGTGAGCTTTTAGCTCCCTGTGGCTTGAAGTAATTATTAACACAGAAACCTCCTTTTAGTGCTTTAAAATAGACTATGAAATTTAGGTTTTTAAGAAAATTACTATAGTAATGGCCACTGCTCTCTCTTCTGGTTTCATTACCTAATATGACTTCTGCTCATTTTAAAGCACACTGTTAGATGCAATACTATCATCACTTAACTTCTTTTTGTAAATATGCTTTACTATCCCCTCATACGCAATCCTGAAAGCTGTAATCTTGAGTTCAGATTGACACAGCAATTTAAGAAATAATTTAATCAGTCTTCACATGAATAAAGTACCTGATTAATCCTAATCTTAAATTATCTCTTATCAGTAAACATTTAAGGATTTTGTGTAGGAACTGCCTATGGAAATCCTAACCAGGTTATGTTTTTTCTTTAGAAGTGTGAAATTATTCTCTAAAATAAAAATTTGGTAATTATGATGTGATAGAGTATTAGGCTGTTAGTTACCAATTGGCACCTACCCTGTACTATCCCCTTACCCTAACATGTATGCTCCTATATGACCAAAATGTCATACAGGACATGACATTCCTATCAATCTTCTTATATGCTAAAAGAAAAAAAAAAAACCAAAAAATCTGTAGGTGTTTCCCAAATGGAAAACTTACTCTTCATCCAGAATTCTTCCCACCTTTGGCATTTATCTGACAGAAATTCACAAAGGTGTCTCCAAACATACATGGAGGTAAACAATTTGTTTGAAACCTTATCTACATGACTGAAAGGGAGATTCCATAACAGGGGTGGTTTTTTCAGGGTGTTAGCAGCAACATCTTTATTTTTATTTACATCAGCACTTTGTTTTTAATGAGTACTTCTCTCAAAAAACAAGGTATCATCCTACTTTCTCTGATTGGTTATATCATACTTCCCATATTATCAAAGAAAGAGCTAGCTAAAAACTGGTTTCCAATTAGCTACGGAGATTCTTAGAGAAAGGAGTTGCTTTGTATCTCGTTCCTGTCCTTAAACCACAATACAAGATGACATTACCTAGATCTTTGATGCAAGACATTAAAGATTTTTTCCTTCATTTTGCTAACAAATAAGCACGTTTCACTTTAAAAAGATCTCAGAATCCATGCAGTTTGCTTTGCTGGATGGATAAGCCTCCGAATGAATAAAAAAGCTTGAAACAACTATGTGACAAATGTATAACAACATATAAATCACAAAACAATACAAGAAATAAGAACTATTTAATAGCTTTACAAGAAAGTTCCAACACTTAATGACACTACCACCTGAATTATTTTCAACATATTTCAGTAGTCTACTAGTAAGAGATTAGATGTAAAGTAAGACTCACGTCGAAATTATTTCTTAATGTGCTGCTAACTTTAATCAGAACTAATTGTTAAAAATATTTTTTCTAAACTCTTACAGGCATTTCACTACAATACAATATATTAAAGCAAAATAAATGTCTGTTCAAAAAAGTACCCTCTAAACAGCATCTGAACAGATGAAACTGTTAGCTAAAGATATAAATACATTTATTTCACTTTGTTTGTAAGGGTTACATGAAAAAAGTAAGTGAGATTTTCATACATACCTCTCTTCCACAGGTTGCGGCAAATGCTGTTGTTCTATGGCATTAAGATACAGCGAGTCTGCTGTTTTAATCTGACAGGCTTGTACAGTCAGATATTTGAATATATGCACCTTACCCTTTGTACAAATCTGTTAAGACAAGAAAGAAAAGTAGGTTTATAAATAGAATGAAAGAATGAGCTTTTCACTCAAAAAGAGTTATGATAAAATAGATGGTATGGCCTGCTACTAACTGTAAATTGAAAAATTATTTTCCAAAATTAGTTAATAATGACATTTAATTAATCAGCATGTCCTTTATACTCTTAGCCATTTTTTTAAGCCTTTTTTTTTTTTAATAATGTCCAAGCATCTTTATGATGCATTTCACCTGCATTTTACCTGCATTTTATTTTCTTTAACTGCACACTTGTAGCTCAAGTACTTCGTGAAACTTGCTCTGTATTTTTGGAGTTTAGGAGCAGCATCACCATTGGTTATGAAAAGTATTTCTCCAATGCCATAAAAACTATCAAGTATTTCAACAGCTGTTGATCTAGAACAATTGTAGTTCTCAGCGATATAGTTTGAATCTACTGCCCAGTAAGTCAACAACAATGTTGTCCTTAAGCAGCAAGCACAGGTTGCATTCATTTATCATCATTTCTCAGCATGGCGTACAGTTCAGAACAGGAGTCTGATTTTGTCGTGTATTACAATCTATAAACTTACATTATAAAGTAAAATAAATTTTACATCGATTACATTACAGTCTGCATATTTTTTAAGTTAAAACACTGCAGTAGAACCTTCTAGAACTTATTAAGAGAGAAAAGATTTATCCAGGAAGTTTCTCGCTTCTTTTTCAAAACTATATATATATTCCAACATTTTCATATGCAGATAGGAATGACAAAAAAACAGGCAGCTAATGGAATGGAAATCATCTATACTCATGTTGCTTCAAGTGGTACACAGATCCATACATAGAACATAGGATATTTTCTATGTCTTATTTACATACCAACAACTAACGTCTGTGATGGCTGAAGTTCAGAAGCCTGCAGTTGCAGAAGGTGATATTTATAGACTATAATTTGTTATCGTTCACCCAATATTAAGGCACAATGTGAATTGCAGATGTTACTTACTTGTGCTGGGGGAGACTGCAAAGGATTATTCTCAAGTAGTAATACTTGTAACTGCACCATCTTTCTAAAACAAATTGGAATCACAAGCACTTTATTGCAGGAAAAGTCGAACTTTACCAAGGGAAGCTGTACTAGTTCTAAAAGTAACAAAAAAAGAGAGGTGATGTTATAGCTGTATTTATTTTCACCATAAAATCATAAAATATTTCTGAATAAATCTTGTGCATTCAGGAAAAATACTAACTCGAGCAGGGATATGGTCAACATTTACTCAATTCTATACTGGGAAATGAAAAGAGTGTTATTGTTATACAAGTGACAAATTTTAAAATAAATACTTTGAAATATTTTTTTTCCCTGAAGCTCAGCTGACAGCTCCCATACTACATTCACAACTAAGCACTTGTGCAACTTAAAAGATGCCTAGAATCGCAAAATAATTCAATGAAGAAAGCCTGACACAGTTAGTGAGTACCACTGAAATTTGTATTCTGCAAACTCAAACGTAGTAAATTTGAATACAAAGTAATTACTACTTTTTAATCATATTTACTTGCATGACTGAAAAATACTTTCAATATGCTACTAAAAAGAGCTACCATAAAGTTATTGGGATTTTTGTTTGTTTTTACCTTGGGGTAAAACTTCGAGGTAATTTCTTCTGACATTCAGTTCTTTTAAAGATTTCAGCTGGCCTATCTGCTGTGGCAAAGCTGTGATTTCATTACAGCTGACATCCTACAGCAAAATAGTAATAATAGAAACAATGAACTTTTGGCTCCTAACTGTTAAATAATACTGATGTGAAATTGTAGCTAATTTGGTATTACTGTTTCAACATTTTATTAACCTGAAAACATGCAACCCTCTATGTCCTGTCTTCACAATGCAAAACTAGATAAATGAGAAAATGTTTACACATTACTTAAAACCCATAGTGAATTCTTATTTGGGGAGCAAGTTAATTTTGAAAGTTAATTTAATTTCTATAGAAACATTCAAAACCATTTGCTTAAGAAGTTCCACCTTTGTTTTCTCAAGTTTTATCCATATGAAGAACTCCGTACCATGATTATATAACCAAATATGTTCGGATGAAATATAAAACTGCCAGTGTGTGCATCTGATTTTTTTGAAAGATTCTTGTTCTTCTGGAGGGAATATTTAAGCACAATTAAAAAACAAAAAACAACAAAGCCACACACACACGAGAGAAAACAGCAATAGCACTCTGTAATGATGCTCAGGAAAAGCATATATTTGATTATCACATCACACAGGCTGTAATAAAATAGGACAGATTTTGTTCAGCATTATACAGATATTCAACATCCTATTGTAAAAGGTGCTTAACTGCCTACACAAGTTCTAAGTAGGTCTGATTTTGATGACTAGGATAACAACCTGTTTAATGACCCGGATGAAACTGGAACCCATCCTCATTTCAGCATTCCTAAAGGACTAACTGCCGTAAAGTTGAAAGTATGGGGTCTGGTTATAGTGAGCACAATTGCTCTGAGCAACCTGGACTAGTGGAAGGTGTCCCTGCCCATGACAGGGAGATTGGAACTGGGTGATCTGTGATCTTTAGGGTCCCTTCCAACTCAAACCATTCTATGATTCTACGAATTTCAAGCAAGTTTATATACAGCAGTATTACTGTAATAAATATTATACTTTAACACTATTGCTAACAAGAAACCACTATGAATGTGTACTGAAGATCAACTTCTTGGATTAAATCAGTCTAAAACAAGACAGTTTTCAGATACTAGCTATCATTTTTGCTGCCAAACAGTCTACACTCAATGTGAAATCAAAAGGACATCGAAACCTCTGCTTACATGCCATGCAACCTGTAAATTTGAGTAATGTCCCAATCACGCTTCCATTTCTTCATTAAAAAAAAAGGAAACAGTATTTCACAGTATGAGACCAAAGTGAGGTAATGCCAAATTTTCCTGAACAGCCGCTGGAATACTTTTAGGACATTCACTCCTACCCTCTTGACTTTTTCAAATGTATTTATACAGTATCTGGGAGCTCCTAGATTACAAATTTCTGTAAATCGGTCAGATTTCCAAGTCCTGTCTTTGAAGACAGTTGCTTTAATACTAGTCAGAAATGTTATATTAACTTGTTACCCTCAAGCCTAAAATCTAGTTAACAAATAATGATAGCAAAACCAAAATGTGATCTGGCAGTGCTGCTTGCTGCATCAGACAAGTTTCCTCTTGTAACAGAATCTGTTGCCAAAGTTTCCTTCCCTTGTCAAAACAGAGTCAGGAAATTATTTTAGCTTTTAGACAAGGAAATTAAAAATCCCAGTTAATGTGTGAATCTTTTGCCCAAGTTGTCACAAAGTATGGTTAATTGCACTGTTCCCAGATAATTTATTTTTAAAGCTTTACTGTCCTATTTTCACTTTACAGACTTTAAACAACTTCATAATTAGATACTCAATTTTTAGGGCACAGAATTAAAATTTAAAGTCACCTTGTGGCAGAGAAACTCTAGACCAATGCACTTATGCACACACACATCAGAATAAGTCAGGGAAAGAGATAGAGAATTTTAAAGGAAGTGGAAAAAACCCACAAACCACCCTGAAAAAGCCTAGCAGTGTGTTGCCTCAAAACCAAAGTCCACTTATAAACTTTTAGAACATCCTCAGTAAGACTGATTTGTTATGACAGCATGTCAGCATTCGCAAGATCTCTATAGACAGAGTATCCTTTATGCTACTAAACACTGCTGTCCAACTTCTTTTATTCCTTTGTTTGAATAGCTGTGGAAAACAAAGACTTAGAACATTACTTCTTGTTATACTTATGCTCTATTATCAGACTTCATGAGTGTGTATGTGACAGAGACAGTGCTTATCTTTCCCATTACTTTGGCACTAATGGAAGCAACACTATCAAAGTCAAACGTCTATGGTTTTCAAGCTAATAATTTTTTAAAGGAACTACGCAATCAGCAGTTTGGAACTTTACTTCATGGACATCTGCAACCAACCAAAGCGCAAACACCTACACAAGTTCCAAAGGTGTGTTAGCTGGAGATCAGACTTCTGCATTAATTCTATTTTGTTCTCATCAGTTATGCCAAGTCTTGCCATGACAACACAATTTCTCAATATTAGAGAAATGTAAGGAATATTTAAATTGAACATTCATTTCTGTGGCATGAAGCTCAATGGCATGAAAACAAATCAAAATAATCAACATTTTTCTCTTGCTTATGGTAAAGTTTAAATGGTCTTAAACCAATAAAAATCAGCATAATACAAACAGAAAAACAAATATGGTACTCTGGCTCCATATTAACGTGTTTATTCACACACACAGAAAAATTTATCCAAAACACTGAAATTGAGGTAAACCTCCTCATTACATCCATCTTAAAACTTGGGACTCCTGACTGAGCTGTTATTCCCAAAAAGTGTGGATTCTGTCAGAGCTTGATATAATAGCCATACAGTATGGTAAATGAAAGTCACACGGTGTGTTAGCACATGGACCTTTTTAGGCAACAGAAGGCAGCAGGTTCCACTTGGTCAGGCTGCTGGCCCAGATTAGATGAATGAGGTGAAGGACCTAAAACCCAGCTGAGAGATTTAAACGCTTCCAATGTGAAACAGGAGCATCCCAGTGATGAAAGCAGCTGTTACCTGAAGAAGGTAGAAGTGCAATACTGCCTGATAGGATGGAGAATGGAATTTTACTGTACATCTGATGAGTTTTGGGTACAATTACTGAGTCATCTCTACCCAACTATATTTCTCTGACGGAAAATAAATTTCAGATTATCTTCACATCAGTTTTGCACTCATCCTCCTGGTTGATAGTAGAGGATGACTGAGTTACACAGCTGCAAATAAAAGTAAGTTTCCCAACCAAATTTTGCAAATACATATCCTGAAGGGAGAATAATTTATATGTTATTCTGATGTTTGTAAGATAGCTGTTAGATCTATATAACCCAGAATCCTAAAATTTAAAAGAATACCTGAAAATTTATTGTATGCAATATATGTCATGCTATGCCCCAAGTATGAAATTTATTCAAATATATACATGTAAAAACTGCCTAGCCCATTTTGGAAGAGAGAAGAAAAAAGCAGAGTTAGTTGGAAAGATCTGATCTCATTTGCAGCAAACTATACTTATATCATGCTAGAGTAACTACAGAGGTAAAATTTGTTTCAAGAAGTTAAATAACAAAAAAAAAAAATCCATTTGCTATGTACACACAGATTTTACTGGATGCAGCTTGTGAAACATTTTGGGAACCTGAGAGTGCTTGGCAAAGTCCTAGTAATACAAAAACTGCATGCAGCCAGGAGGTGTCCGTCACCTCTCAGGATCAATTCCCTGGGCCAGCTCAGCCCCAGCACTGCATGTGTACCAAAACAACAGCACGCCCTGCCAGGGGCCTGGCTGATTGCATTGCTTGGAGGCCACAAGCTATTCAGGCTGGCATTGCTCTCACACAGCTGAATGTTTTGTGCAACAACTGCAGTATGACTTAATCTTTTTTTTTTTTCCTCTTTTTACTCATTTCAGAACAATAATCACTTATTATCTAAACTGCATTGTATTATATATGCCAGCACAGATCCTGGCTTTCAATCCTACCACTATTTGCTTCTCTCAGTACTTCACAGTTCAGTAATTTCCAGCTAAATAATGCAACTCATTTCACTGGAAACGTACCAAACTCTCATGGTGGCATCAAACTAAGTCAGATCTTCTGAACAGAACCATGAACCATCCCCAATTTAACAAAAACTTCCCTCCCACCACCCCCTTCTAATCACAAAGAACTAGCATCAGACCTTGAGCTTTTGTAATTATTCTAGGCTACCAAAGGGACGTGTTGCTACAGCCTCTCATTTGAAATATTTTTAGAGCGGGAATTGTTGTGTTCTTCATGACAGAGTAACACTGAAATTATACTGTAACTGGAAAGCAATATGAAAATCCAGTATACCAAAGTTAATTTAAACACATGATTTGTTTAAAAAAAAACCCCAAACAAACCCTATAATCTGTATTGTTTTTCAAGCTTTTAGTTTTTAACTTTTCAAAATTCTAAAATAAGGATAAGGGCTACTCTTAAGCTATATACAAACTCTTACCAACAAATGAAACACTTCCAGCATCAGCAATGCTAGTTCACCTCACTGAGAGGGTTAATTAGATATGAAAAAACTTCAGCAAGTCTTTACTGAAAATATTGTCACAGACCTCGGTTAATAGAAATAAAACGGATTATTTTGACTAGGCAGAATCAAGCTAAGTCTTTCAATTATTTCACGAGCCTGCTGCCACTAGGCTAGGCTACATTTAAACTAGAAGCAATCAAGACCTAACAGGGTTCCAATTGTTGTTTATTATCTATTCAGTCTTCCTATCCCTGAAATTAGGATGTATTTAATACTGTTCAACTTCAATTATATACAAAACTGGAACCATAATCTTTTACTGAATCATATTTTAAGCACACTGGAAACAATGCTACAGCCTAATGTGGTTTTCTGAAGGTTAATTAAATCAAAACCATTTCAGTAACCTTATTAAACCCATCATACACACAAAATACACACATACAAAAAATATTTGATAAGATAAATTAATAATGCTCACCAAAACAATCCAAACTTGGTAGTCTTTAGCTCAGGCATAAACCAGAAAGGAAAAGGTAACTACCCCCCCCCCCCCCCCCCCCCCCCCGCCCAATACTCATCAACAACCAGATCAGTTGTAATAAATAATAGAAGCCTGACAACACAGGATACTGTACAAAAAGAATACTAGAAGGAAAAAAGCCCCACAGTTGCCACTTCATTCCACATATGAAGAATCAGTAGCAGGACTGGGGTGTAAAGCAAGGTCAGCTCAATTCCTGTAACATAATTTAATAGAGAAACTACTGTCATAAAAATAATAACATGATAAGCAGGCACTTTCAGATACTGAAAACGTGCAAGATAACTGCTGTCAATGGAGATATCAGCAGCTGGAAGAAAGTTCAAATATCATTGTTTTACTATGAATAAATTAGCAGTGTCAAAATGTAGTTTGTCAATTTGTATCTTAAGAGATCAAGGTGAAAAGAAATAACCTGAAGATATCATGCCTACACCGCAGAGAATTCAGTCTCAACCTACAATATACAAAAGAGGAAGATAAAAGGATAAAAGGGAAGCATTCTCTTATATACATTTTCCACATACAAACTTTAAAAACACATGTACAATTAAATTAATTTTAAGGTACCAAATAATTTTTGCCTTTTCAAATTCTCATTTACTAGGCAATTTATTATAGATTATCTACTGCTTGCAGAAACAGTAGTTGCATGGACAGCTTTAAAGACTAGAGGAATATAATAATTCTGTAAATCAGATTGGTGTTCAGGCAAGGAAGGTTGCATGACAGAAACAGCGAAATAAAATGAAAATAAACCATGATAAGATCACTATCACTAGTGGAATGCCATGTGGTAAGCAGATAGTAATAACAGAGAGAAAGGAAACAGAAGGGGAAGGAGCTACAGAGGGGAATACACCTTTGCAGAGCCTGATGCCAGAACTATGAATCCGATACAGCAAGACAGAGAGCCAGTGCAGGTAGTGAGTAAAACTGGTAAAGACGATGAACCTCAAAGCTGAGTTCTGAATGAACCAAGGGCAGTGATGTTGTTTAGAAGGGTCTTGAAGAACACAAAGGAAACTATTATTGTGTTACTACCCAACACAGTTGAGATGTTCAAAAGTTAATTTTTTAACCTGCATTATAGCATTACAGTTACATTTGCAAAGTGAATTTTACTCTTTCTAGTTAAATACAAATAAAGTCAAAGTTAAAAAAAGATCAGTAACATACCAGTTCCATTAACTGTTTTAGCTGACCTATCTCTTCTGGAAGGGAACCTAGCTTATTGTTACTTGCAATTAAGACTTTTAGAGGAAGACCACACAGGCAAGCTGGCAAAGAAGAAAGCTGATTTCGACTGCAACAAAACAAGAAAGGACAACCATTAAAACCACCAGTGACGTTCTACTGAATACTCACATAAAAGACAGAGTTGCAAAATTTCTTCGTTTTCATGGGTCAGATCTTATGCAGGCAAATTTTAAATTTTCAAATGGCAATCACTAAGAAAACACTTGCATATCAAAAATATCTGTGTTACTGATTAAACAGTATTGTGGAATTTACCCATCTGGAAAAAATGCATTGTATCAGTTTCACAATATTGTAACAAGCCTGGCTGTCATCTAGAACAACTGTTTCCCTTTCTAATGAATACAGGAAAGTCAACTGAGAGAGTATTTTGCAGGTATTTAAATATTCCCATAGTTTATGTGGCAGTATAGTGGATGTCTTTTGCTTCAACTGAAAGACAAATAAATAAATTAGAGATAAAATTATCTTCTCAATTCCTTTAAAGCACACTTACAGTTGAAGATTACTTGGTGCTTGTAAATACAGCAAAAAATTCTAGAGCCATCAAAAATACATGTCTTTAAGACCCATATTGAGCCATTTTATGTCTCTATATTACTTTTTCCTAAAATTGCTAAAACAATTTTTTTAAGTGACTGACATGTGCCATTTTATTCTTCATACCACATTTCTGGGGGGAAAAAAAAAAAAAAGATCTTCATGAAGAGGAGTTGCAAGGAAAGGCAAAATTTGGTAGAAAACTTTCAAGAGATTTAGGCTCTTGTTCTAGTAACAATTAGTCAACAAGCTAGAACCTGAAGATGACAAATGCCATGACCCTTTGTGATCTCCAGATGATTAAAAAGATTAATTTCTTGTTATTTATGGATCAGTTCTCAGAAGAAAATTTAAGTTCAACAGAATATCATACTAACTACTATCTTTAACGGAATATTTGAAGGTTTTCTTAAAATAAAACTTTGTCTTTTTTATGGGTATTAACCTGTAGAAAAACAACGAACAGTAACTTAAAGCAGCACCCCAGTAAGAATCATTTTAGTTATCATTTGCATAGCTCTTAAGGCTCCAAAGAACAAATATGCATGACTGAACTCTGAAAACAGACGGCAAAAATTGTTCTGTGTAATTTCAGTAAGAGTTGCAACATTGAATTGAAATAAAGGGAAACAAAAATCAAAATTCCACAAGTCTCAAAACATTTCTTAACTGCCAATCCAAAGCTCCATATAAAGATGTGTATTCATGTTCCACAAAACAGTCTCAAAATGTTTTACAAAGCAAATTATCATCGTATCTCTTGCACAGGCTCAGAGACAGACAGGTATCAAATAACAAACCCAAGGATATTTAAAAATCGAACTACTAACCAGCAGTAGCTGAAGAAAACAATCAATGCTTATTGTGGAGTCAGGATTCTCAATTCTGGTGTCTTTACAGAAGACCAAGACACAACTTATTTTTTAGAATAAGTAGAAATATTTTCTTAAGTTCCAAATAACTTAAATTGAGGAAGTCTAGAATCTAAGAGTTACCCTATGCAGCAGATCAAACACAGACAAACAAAAAAAAAACCCAAATAGGTAAAAATAATTTTTAAGTTTTACAGAACACAGAAGCAACCCACTAAGAGGTAATGAAAAGCCCATAACCCAGGCAAGCGAGTAATAAATCATATTAGTTTAAAAGGCATTTCTTCAAATAAAACATGAAGAGTATCCACCAAGGCCCAAAGACTATGTATATCTCTTGGCATCACATTCTAAAGCTATTTAACATACAGGCTCTGCTGGTACCAGGCAGAAAAATATGCATTTTAAATCTATGGTATTTTTCTTGCCAAGGATGTTCTTTCTTCTTCTACAGACTTACTGTGTTTAGCTAACATGGGGGAAGGGCACATCTAGAGATTTTAAACTGAGGGAAGTGACCTTACTTAGTAAAACTTGAAACGCTTCCTTTCATTTTGTCTAATATACTGTGATATGTGGTTATTAGCTCTATAACAATTCTGGGTTTGTGACAAGTCACACATTCCATCACTGCATTGAATACTAATTCACTAGTTCACTACACTGAGTTCTAATTGAGTTCACTTTAATTCCTAAATTTACTAAGATGTTTTATGCAAACAATTTAATCCAGTCTTAATTATTTTACATATATCTAACAAACACTACTTCAAAATTTTAAGTCCTATTCCTTATATGTGTGCAGATATTCAGGACACACTCTGTTTCAATTTTTAGAGGCAAAATTAGTGTTCCACACTGGACAAAACTGCAGTACAGTAACAACACAGGAAGGCTTGAGAAACATCCTCAGCATTTACAAAATTGATGATCACGCCTTCATATCTTGAATTTAGAAGCCCAAGAGCCACTTTGCCTCGGCTCAAACCTCATTCTCGCAAAGACCAGATTATTGTATCTTCACTATTACAGTTTTTACATACACAACTGCAAAGAAACATCCACAACTTGTCCCAATTGAAAAGGTGCTGACATGCCCTCTCTCAAAAGCAAAGATCTATTCACCTGCACTTTAACCAGTAGCAATTCTCTATACCAAAAAGTATTCACGTATACTTATCATTAAAAAGAGACAAAGGTGCCTAATTCTTTGCCCCTTCCTCCTAAAAAAGGCTGTAACTCCTTGCATAATAAGAGGATACAATACAATATCATGCTTTTTCTCTACATTCCTCATGGAAAAAAACATTAATCCTGTCTCTGTCCCTCTATCTTTTTAACTACAAAAAGTGTGTCAAGTTTCACAAAATTTAAAATCAGAAGGGAATTAAAAGAATCCAGCTGTGCTGATGTGATTAGCATTTTAAATTTGCTAGAAGAATAAGGGAAATAAAGGGATAAATATTACTTGGTCTTTCTTTAAATAATTAGTTTTACATTTTGGCCTTTACAATTCCTTTATACAGACCTGCATCTACAGCCAATGAGGTTTTGCATTACCGCTTCCAATAAAATGAAAAATGAAGTCAGTTGTTCCAGAAACACATGAAGTGCAGACAGAAAAAAGCTTTACACATTTGCAAATAAACAAAAAATGTGACAAAATTAAACTTACCTCAAATTTAAGTAAGTTAGCATTTGCAAGTTTACTATGGCATCTGGTATAATTTTAATACAATTGTGGTATAGATTTAGTGTTTCCAGTGACACAAAATGGCACAACTCCGTAGGAACCTCAGTTAATCTATTCTTGGATAAATCTGAGAAGAGAAAGAGAGAAGTACATTTTTTTCAACCATGAGAAAGATATACTTTGAAAAGCTACACTACTTTATTAAAATAAATGAATAAATGTAACCCTACAGTGAGACAGCAAATTCCGCCAGTGTTTTGAGTATGCATAATAAAACTAGTGCTAACCTTTACAATCTTGAAATGGAACAGACTGCATATAAAAGAGCAAACATTCAAGTTAATATTTATTTGGTCTAATAAAAAGTAATCATTTGCAGAACTCAATATGCTGAGGAAATACTTGCAAACAGAACCAAGTATAGATTCCAAAGCTCATTCAATATACCCAGAGATCTAGCTGATGCACAGCTAGACATCTGCAAATAATGACAGCATTTAGAGAAAACAAACAACAAGGATTATATCTTTGATTTCTTTAAATTAAAAAAAAAAAAAAAAAAGTTCTTCGGGTAACTCTTCAAACTGACCTGTATTTTCTAGATCTCAGTCACTCATAAAAGAATGTTACCTATAAAAATGGTAAAGACCTTCAGGATGGGATTTGATATAAGTACATACAATGTTGGATATGTATGTACAATTCTGGTACATATATTGTTGATAATGATGGATTCCAATTCCCCAAGTGAGTGCTTGTACCAACAGAACAAAAACTTTTGATTTCTGACCAGTTATTAATTCTTATTTTCTCATTTTAAGCACACAGACACAAAGGAAAATCAGTAGGATGAAGTGTTACTGAGTTTTGTTCCTTAACTATCACATTACAAAAAACGAAGTATCGTAATACTGATGTGAGCTCAAGTCATAAAATAATAATGCCTGCCAGTGTTCAACTGAATTAACTGGGTTCAAAGAAATGTTTAAACAGGGTTGCAAAACAGACATCTCATCATCAGAAATCACACAAATGCCACCTACTCATACCACCAGATGGATAACCTGACCTGAAGAATGGTCACCTGTTTGGTGTGGAAGGAAGAGGAATGTATCTGGGCAAAAAGTGAGATGTCTAATGGGAAGGATACAAGGAAGAAATGGAAGTTAGTGATCTTCTCACTTCTTCACTGCTGTGAAGTCTAAGTCTACTCCATGATCCTTCAAAGCTTATTTCAAAGCATACTTTCTTAAACTACATAAAGAAAAAAGCAGCCAAAGTATAGCAGATACATTTTCAGAGTGCCAATGATCTGACTCCTCTCTTTAGAGCCATAAAGCAATTTTTTGCTTTTGTGAACAAACAGGCAGAAGTCTGAAAATCTTTTTAACTTCCTTTGCAGTTCCAGACTTGTCAGTTTGCTGCACACAGGTACAGCTTGTGTTCAAACCTATTGTCAGGAGGAAGGTCTTACCATTTTAATTTTTGTTCCTATCTCCTGTAATGCATGCTGAAATTACGTGCACTCTATTTCCCTTGCCAGCTTCCACTTTGCTTCACCTCATTGCTTCCAACAAAAAGTTGGTTTCATTATTGCATCCTCTACCAAGAGAACAGCAATGGCCTATGAGTGCAGTAACAGCAGCCGTGCTGACCCAAATGGCAATACAGTTGAACTGAGCACCTCAACCAAAATTATTCACTTTCAATTTACTATACAACAGCCATGCTTACTGCTCTGCTTTCTCTTACCAGACTTTGATGGCAGTTAGATGCAGCATTACCTCAGCTTCTCCTTTCCTTCACTTCTACCATCAAATTAAAGCATTCCCTGTCTGAATGAATGTTATTAGTGTTTCAAAGGGGGAGAAAGGTCTTCAATGTTACCCTGTTTTAGTGCTTTAATCCTCCACTGTGTTCTATTTATTATGAGAGCACTTGTTTACCAATGTGGTATTTCAAAAAAATTACCACCGGTTCCCCAGCCTGATGCCTTCCTAGCTATGCTTATTATCAGATATTAACAGAGGACTGCCATGATGTCACTTTTTGAATCATGCATCGTCATATTTTACAATTTGATTGCAAAGCAAATCTTCCCTTTTTTTAAACTGCACTTTTCTGCAGTGGCATTGCCATACACATACTGCTCGTTTCCTTCTTTAAAAGGAAAGGAGCAGCAAGATCCAGAAAAGCAAACTGAACTTTAGGCCTAGGCTGAAGATGACCTCCATGGCACTGGATGGTACACGGAGAGTGACGCCTCATTCCTCATCTGAGCTTTCTCAAGTGATACACAGATCAAAAACTGAAAATACAAAAATGTTACTTCTTCTCAAGCTACTAGAACTGCAGCCTGCCACCTTAACTCTCATCTTCATGACTGTTTCATTTACCTTCACATTGAATAAAAGGGACTTTTGCCACAAAATTTGACTCGCCCTTGAAAAATTCTAGTGCCTCAAAAAAGTGGAACAGCAACTAGATTGACCCTGCTCCTATAACAGACATTACTATGACAGTAAAATGCTTTTTAAAATGTTATTACTATCCTTTGTTCTCAAGGGCCTAACTCTGTTAATCTGATGGAGAAAGCAAAAACCTCCAGATGATAACAGATAAATTCCTTCCTGTCATTCTCAGGACCGTGGGTTACAGGACATGCTACGTACACAACAGTTGAATTCAAGAATTCATTTACAACAAAGGAAGTAAATTATTTGTTACTGTCTAGTTATCACAGTTTAAGATTGTTTCAACACCTGAATCTATTGTTGCTTCCTAAATAATAAAGAAGTTTCACAACATAAGGCAGAGTAATAAAAACTGTACATTTTATTTAATACCATCGTAACATAACTTAATAGAAAAAGCAGAAGTTTGGTACTATAACTTACTGATAAGGGGTTTCATTAATACCAAATCTGAATGTCTTTCAGAAACAGTATTGGAATAGAATCTGACATACAGAATGCTCACCACATTTTTTAACTAATGGCAATAATTTTTGCCAAAAAACAGACTTCTCTGATCAAATGAGAGCAAAAGAAGAGAAGAGTGTCCTGGTCTACAACAAGAGATTGTTTTTACTCAATCCCAGAATGAATGCGAGCTTCTGAACATGATGCAGCTGCAAAGAAAGCCTAGCAGCTTTCAGATGTCTCTGAAAGTTCCATACAGAAAAGCACGTCTTCAGAAATGAAAACAGCCTGCATAACAATTTTATACTGTACCTTAAAAGCATATATAAACATGTACAGAACCTCTAAAGATTACATAACTGTTTTGATATTACTTTATATGAAGGTACTTCTGCCTCAAATTACTGTATCTTGCAATTAGTCTGTATGTATTACAGGTTTACTCTGATAGTTCTAGAATAAAATACAAGGGATAAGCCTTAACAAAACTGCAGAACCTTTTGAATGTACTGAAAAAAACAGCAGACATGTATCTTGTTACTGTCACAAGTCATAAACTTTCTGAAAAATATTTTGTAAAGGCTTTCTTGGGTTCATTATTTAGGGAAAAAGAAGAATACAGAAACTAAAATTTTAAACTAATTCTGAAAATATTTTTAAAATACAGATATAAATCAAATCTTTACTTCCTTACTGTAATTTTTAACTACCAACTTCCCAAATCACTAAGCTACACATCTCCCCTTGCTTCATTAATTTGAAGAATAACACTTCAGGGTATTACTAATGAAGTTATGGTACAGATTTGCTATAGAAATGGAAATCAGAGGGATGGAATTTGCTGGTGTTTAAAGGAATTTTGATTAATTTGCTAGGATACTATCTAACACAAATGAGATCTAACAAATTAATGCATCTCTCTGATAGTTGAAGTACATTTCATGGTTGCCAAGACCGTACAGGCAGATTTCACCTCAGGTGACTATTTTCTGTAACTTCTGTTATGAAAGAGGCGACACAAATATCAACAAATATGGGGTGGAAGGGGGAAGGCCATGCACTGGAATGAGCTTTTTGTTTTCAATGAAATAAACCATTCAGTATTTGTGACATCAAGACACTTTCAAACTACATCTGGCTTCACTTCACCTTTTCCTGCCAAGAACAAGTTTGTTAAAACTCAAAAATAAAGTAATAGAACACAAAAAAAATAAGCAAGACTGTTTAGAAAAATATTAGATGGAATCTTGATCTTTAAAAGAATCAGCACAGTTCTGTCACAAAGATATGGATTTGTATGAGAAAAGTTACTATGTTGGAAGCTAGACAGGAACTACATAAAATAAGCACTTCCTTAGCTGAGAGCAAACAATAAAAAGCAAAAGGTTCAGACTGGTAAATAAGCATTTAACAGAAGACTCCAAGCCTTGTTTGGTGACTGGCACACTGCACGGTCAGGGTCCACGCTGCCATCACACCAGTGGTAACTGACCCCATCCTCAGGGCAAAACCTTTCAATTCCTACAGCTCTAAATGTGTCTACCACAATGAAGTACCACCACTGACTAGGACCTTTCTAACATGTTTTGCAGGCAGAATACTAACTACCACTACACATAGATACAGTATAAAACACTGCCACTGCAGAAACCAAAATAGCATTGTCAAGTTAATCACAATAACACTAGAAGTCATATAAGTTACATTTCTTACTGTAAAGTTACCAAAGTGCTCCAACTTTCCTACCTTACAGTTATTAATACATTATTAAATACCAGTTATTAACACATTAAAAATTGCAGACTATTCACAGAAGAGCTAAACAATTTAAGCCTTTAAATCAGAAAGTAAATCATTAAAAAATATGCATATGCACTAGTACATCACAAATCCTTTAATAAAACAGTTCATTAAAAAGCAGTGATTTACAATTTTCACATTATAGAAAAATTCACTATAAATTTATACTTCTAACATACAAACCTACAATAGACAAAAGTTGGAATTATGCAAGTAAGCATCTATCCACCATTAAGCAGGGAATTTTTTATATATATATATAAAAGAAATATCTGTATTTGATATGGAGTTCTGAAAACAGGAAATTGCAAGGTAAAAAAGTCACCCAAACAACCTTACTCCAGCCCACCAAGTTCCTATTTTTGTAGCCTTCAGCACTTACTGAATAAAAGACAGGAATTATTTTGAAGAAGCTCTCTGCATTTGTACTAAGATACCATTCAATGTATTTAAATTAGATGTCTGAATTGGATTTGACAAAGAATTAAAGCAATTCACTGTAAAAGCCCCCCAAAATAGCAAGTTCAACACTAATTATGCAAATAAGAATGGTAGGAAATACATAAAAAGTCTATATGTGACATGACACAACTGTATGGAGCTTTAACTTTTTTACTATAAGCTACCCATATTTTTATTAGGCTTTTAGGAAACCTGTATTTCCACATTACCTAGGTACATCTTAATAATTGAAACAACAAATTGATGGCACTATCTCGGACAAATTTTGAAATATCTACTTAAGTGCACTTCAGACGTTTGGCAACACTGTATCCCACCCATACTTGCCTTGGCAAAGAGGGCAAGTGATCTATTATCAATGTAATCCCACTTATCAGAATCAAATAGACAGTGCTCTCTAAGGAAGCAATTACTTCATTCTAGCCTTTACCTAATTTTTCCCCCTAAACGGTAGTAAAATGCATCATTCTGTAGACTATATACTAGTCATTAAAACACTGTAATGCAATTATAAAGTGCTATATACTCTTAAGACATGCCCTACCCCTTGTCAATATCTCTTACAGTGGCATACTTGGTCTCAACTACCTGCCCTCTCTATCTGCCAATATCAACAAATGATGTCATGGATGTACAGCCAGCTTTTACTGTACCCAGCAACTTCTACTGACAGTGATACTACACGAACAAAAAAAGAGGCAGCAAAGACCTCTACTAATTCTGGCATCAAATGCATTCTGGTTTGTTCATGACAATTATGCCACAGGAATGCACGGCATTTCTTCACTAAGAGACATTTCTATTTAAGCTATTTAGCAGACAGAAGAACAAGTAACAGAAGACAAAGAACACAAAATAAAATAAAAACAATTCTGCTTCCATATAAGAAAACATGTAACACAGTAGTGCATGGACTCAAGATTTTTCAATCTGAAACTACAACTTGTAACAGATTGAGAAAAAAGTAGCTACAATGCCGAATCCCAAGAAAGTCATCATTACGGATTCAATTACAACATTTAGACACTGATCAACACTATCCAGTCTAGATGTACAACTGCTGACTCAAAACATGTAGAAAGTGCATCTATCCCAGACAGCTGGACATAAAAATGTAGAGACGTTGCAAGAAAAATATTTGAACATACTACGAAGCAACTCTGCTGTTTCACACACTTGCTAAGCACTACTTTTTGAAGCAGTCAGCATATTCTCCCTTTCCATCTGTCTTCCATTGTTAATTTAACATTAACATTAAAAATCTTCACCTCAGAGTCACAAACTAAGATTACACTACAGGTGTAGCAAATTTCAAAGTGATCATACATGTACTTTAGTATCCACTTTTCTTATCATTACTATGATTTAACATATTAATAGTTTCTCCTTTACCACTTTGTATGTAAATTCTCTGATTCTTCCCTGTTCCATGTATTGACAGAGCATTATAACACACGGGCAAGTTAAAGAGCTAACAGTAGTGATATACAACACAACACTGTCTTCTCAGGATCACTGATGGTCAGAATGAATCCAATTTATTACTTGTCAAAGTAACACTTGTAATAGTTATCATACATATTCACCACAGTTATCAGAGGGGACCTAAATGTGGAGTTTAGAGGGAGACAAATAATAACACAGAACTGAAGGAAATCAACAGGCTGAGAACAGCATCTTGTAGAATCTGGCAGAGGTGTTACCACTAGAGGGGGGCCTGATCTCACAGACTTGGTCAACACCCTGTAATGGTGTTTCTGTAACGGTTTCCTTCTTTTAGAGACCATCCACAGCGTGTGGAAAGGACAGAAATAGGAAGGTACACTTTATAATCTACCTGGCGCTCTTATGAACCTATTGCCCACAGTTTTCAAATATGACAAGTGAGGCTACTCAGTTGCAACCATTACTGCAGGAATATATACATTGGTTTCTAATGGGGTCAATCCCTTACAATAATAAAAAAAGTCTATTCTAAAATAGTCACATTGAAGTATTTTTCCCCAGTCTTCCTTCAGATGATGTAAGAATGTGAGGTATCCTTGAGCTGTCTGTAGTACAGCAAAAGTAGAATTAAAAGTTAGGTCCTGTACTTCATCAAGATTAGTGTGGCCAGCAGGTTGAGGGAGGTGATTCTCCCCCTCTACTCCACCCTCATAAGACCCCACCTGGAGTACTGTGTCCAGCTCTGGGGCCCCCACCACAGTAACCTCCCAATAAAGCACAGCCAGGTGTAAGAAATGTGCATCCTACATTTCTCAGGTAGTATACCAACTAGCCTGAAGCAATCAAACAGCATAAGCTAGCTCTCCCAGACACCAAAACTTTGAGCAAATGTCACTTCAGGGTCTTCTGCTTCCTCTGTGTGAAATACAGTGGGGAAAGAAGGGAGCAAAAGCATAACATATTCTCATGATTAGCTCCATGGCACATTCCAATACCAAGACCACAAAAGGAAATTTCTCTGCAAGAAACATGCTGGAAAAAGTATCATAACTCTGGAAGAATAAACAGAAGGTTAATAGAGCAGTCTGCCTCATTTAAATTTCTCCCTTATCTTCTATTTCTTCCATTTTAGGACAGTAACATTTCAGGGTTAAGATTGGCAGAAAAAATGGTTCCTGAGGGGGGGGTCTGTTTACATGAAGATGAACCTGGTGTGGAAGTGCATGAGACTCGCTGAAAGCATACTATAAAACAAATGGGTTCTTCCCGCCCATCTCCATGTAGGTCCAAACACATTTGGAACTGTGGTAGGTTGATCTTGGCTGGCCACCACGTGCTCAGCCAGCTGCTCTATCACTCCCCCTCCTCAGCAGGACAGGGGGAGAAAACAATGTAAAAGCTCATGGGTCAAGGTAAGGGCAGGGAGATCACTCACCAATTCCTGTCACAAGCAACACAGACTCAGGGAAACTGATTTAATGCCAATTTATAACAGACCAGGACAGTGAGAAATAATAACAAAACTAAAACTACCTTTCCTCCACACCCCTTTTACAAGACTCAACTTCACTTATTGCTCTCCTACTTCCTCCCCTGATCCGCACCTCCCCCAGTGGCTCAGAACAGTGAATGGAAGTTGTGGAGAGTCCATAAACACTTTGTCTCTGCCACTTCTTCCTCTTCCCTGGCTCCAGCATGGGTCCTCTCCACAGGGTACAGTCCTGCAGAAGCAGACCGATCCAATGTGGGCTCTTCTCCACAGGCCACAGCTCCTGCCAGGAGGCTGGTCTGTAGTGTGGGCTCTCCAGGGGCTGCAGCCTCCTTCTGTGCATGTCCACCTGCTGTATTGTGGGGTCCTCCACGGGCTGCAGAGGGACAGCCTGCTTCACCATGGTCTTCTCCACGGGTTGCAGGGAATCTCTGCTTCAGCACCTCCTCCCTCTCTCGTCCTTCACCAACCCTTGTGTCTACAGGACTGTTTCACATTTTTCACACTCCTTTCTCACACAACTGTCATGTGAGAAAGCATTTTTTACCTTTGCTTAACAGTTAGCACAGAGGCATGACCAGCATTGCTGATGGGCTCAGCTTTGACCAGCAGTGGGTCCATCTCAGAGCCAGCTGTAACTGGCTCTGACATGGAGGCAGCTTCTGGTGTCTTCTCACAGAAGCCACACCCACAGCCCCCCTGCTACCAAAATCCTGCCACATAAACTCAATACAGGCACCCAAACACTTGTGTCATGAGATGGAAAAGAATATCAGACAGCAAAATCAAGAGCATGACCTTTAATAACATGTGGTATGAAACCCAGTTCATGGGCCATGAAGCATTCCTCCTTCTCCTATGCCTTCCGCACAAGAGGAAGGATACAAGTCATTAATTTTCACTCCTTAATAAACAACCAGCCCTAAGAAGGATCAACGGATTGTATCATTTCAGTATTGTACTAGTCAGCCTCAGCAGGATTTAAGTATTTCAGGTGTTTTCTCAGACACAGTAGCAGTAAGAAGAAAAGTTCACCCAAATAAAAACTTTAAAAACTGTTCATCATTTTCTGCCTTTATAATAGATTGATAGAGGAACAAAACCTGTAGTGTTCACATCATACACTATCCAGCTGAACACCTTTACTGTATCAAACTATATTTCACTTTGTCTGCTTAAAGCTGTTCATACTGGCACATGAAAGAAAACAGTGAACACCCACTCATATGAAAGCAGGACCTTCCCTGGCTCCTCTGTGGAAACAAAACCTAGAAGTATAGCTTGATACTGAAAAGTCCTCAAGATTAGCTTCAGCCAGATATGCTTTAATTATTAGCATGGAATGCTGTGAGATCAGGTAAACTGTGGGCTATAAAGGGACAGGTGTATTAGAGACTTCTCACAGGACTAAGACTTGGATTATGAAATTCTTTTGTGAAAGAATAGTGACCACATCTTTTACCAAATTCAAAACAATAGTTCAAAAAGGTGTAAACTGCATATGTGTGTATATAAACACACAGGCACACAACTTTATTTCAGTCAAGCAACTTAGTTCCACCTATTGGAGAACATGGAAAGATGTGAAACAAAAACATGAATTACATTCTATCCCAAAGATGCTGGGGGATCCCTACACTGACATACTCTAGAGTCTTCTATTACAAATCTCTTGCTTCAGCCACAGAGATCTCATTTCTTAAAGCTGTCTACTTTGGAAATAATAGCTTCTGCTTCCATGGAGGAATTCCACATGATGCACTCAACACCAGCAGGATGTAATCTAGTGGTCTACAACCTTTTCCAGCCCACAGACATAACTACTAGAAGGAAAAAACTGAATGCAATCTCAAAGTTTGTTTTTCACTTCTTTCTCTATTTTAATGGCTATTATTATTAATATTCTTCAGGCTGTAAAGAGAGGACACTATTTATGCTATATATTATTTGCCTCAGTGACCTGCTCAAAGAGGAGTTACCTCACATTTACCATCTGGTAGAAGTAGCACATAAAGCAGTTTCTGTGAAGTAGCTCACTTGCCTGCACTCTGAAGATGAGTATTTTTCACACCTGACAGACTAAAATCCTAGATCTGTTTATCTTTAATTCATTTTTATACATGAACTGTCTCACATTCTGTAGAAAAATTTGCTAAGAACGGAAGTTATTTGATCTTTGGATATAGCAAAGGCATGTGGGCAAAGACACGAAAAAGCTACCTGATGCTAATTTACAGTGACACAGAAAGCAGAGTATTACTCATCTAATGACTTCCCTTTCTGTCTGCCCATCTCCCACAGATGCCAGGGTTAATCTACCTTATTTACATTATTCATGTACTTATCCAGTAATAGTTCTTGAAGTTAGCACAACATAATTGTGACAGTTTATCAACACAAATCTGTTTTGTACCATAAAAGCTGACTTAAACTATTGAGCACATCCTTAAACAATGAACTAATTATATGGTTATTACACAGGAGGTACAACATTTGAAAGAAAGGGCTAAAAACCACTTCAAACTTCTAAACAAAACATGAGTCTCTGAAAACATTACCAGAGACTGAGGTGCCAAGAAAGAAAATCCTGGAATAAACGAATGAAATTGTAGTAAATAACCAAAAATTGGATGGCTATTCCTAGATGGGAGTTAAGGGGTAGGGAGGGGATGGTGGTGGTGGTGTATGTGAATAAATAAATAAATAGAACTTCCTTGAACTGAAAGAAAAATAAGCACAGTACCTAGTGTCTCTAACACTAAAAACCCCAAACAAACTAAAAACCACCTAGATGCAACTATAGACCTGTAAATCCCTCTCCTATGTAACTGTTCCCATGACTTTTTCTTAAGTGTAAATAATGTTTCTCAACCTTCACATTTTTCTTTCCCTCAGAATCAAAGAAACTTGCCATCTTTGGGGAAAACAAAACCAAAACAGATATCTCATCCAGTATGATGCTTTTCAGTCAAGGGAGGGGCTGGGTTTGATGGATAACACATGCAACTTTGTGTTTTTTCACTTGTTTTAACAAGTCATGGTTTACATCAGGATTTTAATCTAACATCTAAGATGAGAGATATCAGATACCGAGATTGCAAAAAAGAATGTGGGGAGAAGTAAAACACGCACACACCCTCTACTTATAAACAATCCAGTGCCTGTGACTGGGCAGGCAGAAACTACCTTACACTGGCCATAATACTTGCTGGGGAACACAGGTGGGAATAAGCCAACAGGAATCAATGGCACTTGTGGGTCAGTCTGCAGCCACAGGTAAACATCAGTGCTGTTGGTATGCAACAACTGCGTAGCAATGTGCATTTTGAAGGGAAAAAGGAATGCTTCCTTCTGGTTTAATTTTGGTCATTTTGTTTTACAGGGGGGGTGGGGAACAGATGACACACATGACATGGGACAGACGGGGCACAATGACAACACATGCTTCAGTCTTCTGAAATGCACAAAATGACTAATGGTCATCTATACAGCCTACAAAGCCCAGCCTACAATTCTTGGTTCTAGTGCAGATTCATTTCTACTTCCTTATTAATATTCTTTTCAAACTACCTTTCAGGAGGACTAATTTCCATCTTACATGTTAAGTATTACAGTGATACTTTTCTGTAAGAATCACTTTGGACTGAGTTTTCATTCTGAAGGAATTCTGTTCTGCTTTTATGTGTATCTTACCTTGCATCTTCCTTTTTGCTTGATGGCTAATGTGTTCTCAATGTGGCAACAATGGGTTAGCACAGACACAGAACAGGTTGCATATAAAGTGGGAAAGGGACAGGGAAGTGTTAATTCACTATGCCCTCCCCATCAATAATTAGAACAAAATGTAAAGAACTACCTACTCTGAGGTCTAATCCTGAAGAGGCTTCAATGTCTAGTTTACTCAGGCCCAAGTGAGACCCTTAACAGGTAGTAATAAGGAGTCCTGTGAAGAGCAGACAGCATTATTTCCCTTTAGTTATCGTAGCCTGATGAGTAGAAGGAAAGTGTAAACCAGACCTATTAGATCTTAGATTTAAGAAGTCCAGTAACTGCAGTGTATGCTACTGGTATTTGGAAAAAAAAAAAAAAAAAAGTTTACTCAATCAGCTTTCTTCAGGCTGATAAAATTCAACAATGCCTTAATGAGTTAGTTGGGGTTAAATTACCTTTGTCAGAAGAAAAAAAGTCTTTGCTGTACAAACTATGAACCTGCTCAGATCAGTGACAAATAACAGTTCGATACACATGCTGCTGAAATACAGATCAGGTTTTGTGGAAGGAGGAATCAAAGTAAAAGCCTCGGGACTAGAACTCGGAGATTACGGGAGTACACTTCCAACTGTAGCAGTAGAAAGTGCATAAGATTTTTATGAAGTACTTCTTGGCTTGGTTTGTTTATCTAGTGTAAACATTTAAAAATCTTTACTATAAAATGAACTGTTCATTTTCAACAGTTTTCCACCAGTGGGGATGCTGAACCTGCTAACCTTATACTACCACTGCTACTACTCAGTGGCTAAACTTCCGCTGGTACCATGAACTCTAAATCAGCAATTTTGATTTAATACCATTTTGAAGTCATTAATGCACTGCAAAACTGATTCAATAATGGATACTTTTAACTATATTCCCAAAACATCCTGACTGATATTTTTTAATTGTACCCTCAACAAGTTCATTAATATACAGATAGTTAAAGTGATCCACTGGTGATTTAGCCAATTTTGTCAACTTTCAGACAATATTAAAACTAATTCTATCAGGTCTTTGACTCTTACCAAGTTCATGTTCATGATTCAGTATCTGACTATCAAGTACTTTAGTTGCGCCCAGTAAGAAGAGGTTATACTTAATGAGAGAACTGTGGTTTTAATCAGAAAATTGCATGGTATTCTGATC
This sequence comes from Athene noctua, assembly GCF_965140245.1. Classification (NCBI taxonomy): domain Eukaryota; kingdom Metazoa; phylum Chordata; class Aves; order Strigiformes; family Strigidae; genus Athene; species Athene noctua. The sequence continues at coordinate 233,702,235 of NC_134037.1, read as the reverse complement.
AAGTTACATGGGGTTTTTTCTGCATAAGAAAAGCAACAGTCTTGCATTTTTATATGACTCACTCCCAATTCAGTCTCTTTACTCAAAAAAAAAAAAAAAAAAATGCACAGGAGTTCACAAGAACCTCTAAAATTTTCAGTTGGACTTCTTCCAAAACTCTTTGTGACTAATGCATATACTTCTCAGCTCTCATCCCTTTTCTCTCTCCCCCAGCTCTTCAGAAATTTGGATAGGCAACTCATTCTTTTAAGAACTCTAAAGAGATTCACTAGCAAATATACAATTATAAATATATTCTACTTCTAGGGGAAGAATGAAAAAAAAAAGGCTCTGATTATCCAGAAATGATGAATCATTTCAGCAAGCAATTCCTTCTCTGGAGATAGCATTACCACATACCCCCATGTGTTTCCTATGCTTACTTAATGAAAGTCTCATCTCTGAAGTTTGTTTATTCAAGATTGACACAGATAACAGAAAATCAACCCTAACAAAAAAGCTTCTAATGTGGCTCTTGCTGAGCCCTCTGCCAGCACACCTGCAGATATACTGAAGGTGTTACTCAAAAGACTACATTATCACAAAGTTATATACACTGTGCAAGATATACTAAACTGTTGTGCTATAAAGTATCTGTTGATCTGATTTCTATATACAACAGTATTTGATTTCACAAAAAGTTATTTTTAACAGTTGGCCAAGAACAGACGTATCTATTATATACTATCCTCTTCTAGCAAATGGAAAATGTTAAAAGCTTATTTATTAAACCTTTGCTAAAACGTTAGTTTATGCTTTTAAATCAAGCATCTCAAGATTTTTAAATACCAGCAAGCTTAAGATATATTCTGTCAAGGTCTGCTTTATTATCTGAAGTCTTTTCCCAGAAATATTTGTAGATAACAAATTCTCCCATAGATCTCTCCAATAACTTACATGCAGGAGGCTTTTTTCTTATTCTACAGCCCACTTGTATAACCATCCACATGAATATGTAAGGCTAAGGACAAAGATTGTCCTCCCCCATTTTTTCATGTGATATATTCATGAGAACAATATCTTCTCACAGTCATTCTTCTGCAAGACTAATAAACAAGACAGATTCTTCTAGTTTCCTTCTGTTACAGTTTTCCTGACCATTCAAGGAGACCTTTTCTGCACCTGTTTCAGTCTCAAGTCATCTCCCTTGAACATGAATGGGACATAACACTCCTAAAAGGATTATGTTACACCATTGCCATGCATAGCATCATTAAGAATTTCTAGTCCCTGTTTAAATACATCTTCTGATACAGCCTCAGGACAAAATCAGATGTTTAAGATTTGTCATACTGTCATCTTGTGACCATCTTTACGTGTCACAGGCAAGTTTTCTCCCTTTACTAATTACAAGTGATGAACTCGTAACTTAGAGCAGACACTTCACTTACTCTGTAAATATTCATCTGCCTTTCTTTTGGACCATTCTTCACAGATCAATAAATGTTTCCAACACTAAATATACCCTGAGTGCTGTCACAAGTCCACGTTCTCACCTCAAAGAAATAAAGAGTGCTTAAAAACATGACACTGAGAAAACAAACAACCCTGACACTAGAAAATACTGTTTCTATAAGAAAATTTCCTGTCTCAGAAATAAGTTACTTACCTCCGTTGAAATTAAAGAAGAAATCAGAGAAACAACAACCACCAAAAAAAACCCGAATAAGTTTTTGCTCACAAGAAAACTGTAAGCAACATCAATTTCTATAACAGGTTTGTAACAGAAAAGTGTTACGCAAGCTTAAGCATATCTGTCATTACAACTCTCAATTGTAATTCCAAAGATAAAAGTTATGACACTTAAGTAAATTAAGACAATAACCAGGCCACCTTTACCAATGAATTATTTGGAAACATATGCTTACTACCATCTGTTACCAAGTTTTCCTAGGTCTGCTTTTGTCAAGCATCGGAAGACAATCTTGCCCACATCCTTCCTTCCCACTAATACATCAGTCATACCTTAGTCATGAACACAAAATACAGTTCTTTACATTTTCCACTAGCAAAGCTCTTTTTAGAGGTTAAATAAACCTCTTTTAAAAATAAAAAAAAAGTTATTAAGGCTTATTTTAAGGTTTAAACCTCTAGAAAGAGGTTTATTTAAACTTTGACACCATAAAAATTCTTGAACCAAGTATGGCTTGATTAAACTTACTTTATTAAAGAATGTGGGCACTACACTTGTGGGATAATCTGACGTGAAATTATATCAGTCATTTGTCAACAACTCCCAGTCAATGCCAGTGACTCAGAGGTATGCACTAGCCGTCCCATTTCATGTTGCATCTTTCCCAATGCAATAGAACCCACACAAACAACCTCAACAACTTCCGTCAGACTAATTTGTTATCTCACTACTAATTTCTTACTGAAAAAACAAGAAAAAACACTGCAAAGAGGCAAAGTAAGTTATGAGTCTAAACATTGTAGTCAAGTTCCAAGAACATTATTTATTAATTACCTATATAGACTGGATTTATATGTAAATATTTTTTTAAAAAGGGGAACAAATTCTAGCATGCACAGAGGAAGGAGGGAACTCCTTCAGACATGAGGAGTGTAGCCTCTTTAGAGACTGCGGCACAGAAACTAGGTAACATGGGCACGCTATCAATTCACTGAACATACTGGCTATCAAAGAGGACATTGGTAAGAGGAGAAAGAGATTGACACAGACCTGGACTAGCATCCCCTTCATCATGCAACTGCAGAACTTCTTGCAGAACACTGCACATTATAGCAAAAAATACAGTGAAGTCCTGCTGTAATCCACATTTGCATATGTTAAAGACACAAAGTAGGAAGAGGGAATAACAGCACTCAGAGGTGTAAAAACCTCTATTTGCTTAGCTTCAGTGAAAAAATGATCTTCAGCAGCATGTAAGACACAACACTTAAAAAGATTTCAGGGCCATGGATCAAGAAATTACTCAATTGGAGTTGTTATAAGATCTGTGAGATCACTGCCTTTGACAGGAAGGGAAGGCAGAGTCAGGGTTCTGCTGCTTTTCCTTCAGAAGGAGAACGTTCAATGCAGCCAGTACTCACCAACTCACAAATCTTTATTTTTCCAAGGACATAAAAACAGTTTAACTTTTTCATTTGAAAAAAATTACAAAAAGCCTCAGAGACAGTAACAGAACAGGAGCGTTTTGTCCACTGAATTCAGTTCTACTTCAGATCTGTAATGCATACAGATAACTTTTTTCCATTTCAGTAGGTTTTTTTAAGAGTTTATCCTCCTATATTATTCCATGCTACTGACAGTAAAGGGAAAAAACGCAAAGTCACCACCATCCATTTTTCAGGTTTTGAATGCTAGAAGACAATGTCTTAAAGCTGAAAGTATTATCATCTTCTCCTGGATTAGTAATATGGTGGCCTAGAACTCAGTGTTAACTGCATCTGTTTCAGGGGAAACCTGAACAAATAAAGATTACAACATACAGGTATGTTTTAGAAGAAACAGAACTCCTTCTACAAATAAGACTGCATTATTTTAAGTAGCTATTAAAAGGCTGGTTGAAGGTGGGACTTTTTTTAGTCATTTTAAGTATTATACTTTTGCTTCAGTAAATATTACCATAGTGTAAATGCACCCAAACTGCTTTGGTTTTCTTTAAAAGAAAATTAATTTCAATTCAGATTAAATAACTGTTACAACAGTTCTTCACTGACTGGAAGAAGAAAATAAGGGGGAGGAAATCTCCATCCTCGCATATGCTACACTTAAAAACAAACATGGGTTAAAAAAACCCACTCTCAAAAGCACCAGTCTCACGAACATATTAACTCTTTATACTATAATATTCTAAGTATCATTATTACAGATATAATATATGTAAGTGAATGCAGAAAAACATCTCCTCAAGCACAGAAATACTTTCTTGAAATCTCTGTTAATATATACTTTATTTCTTTTCCTTTGACATATGAACATAAAGCAACTGATAAAAAGCATATCATTGAATTGCCGCAAGCTGCTTCTAGTTGTAGACAAGGGAATTTATTACCATCAGGAGCAGTCTACATTTTTTAAATCGTTTCTGCATTCTTTGTATACAGATTGTCAAATTACTTGCATGTGGTAAACTCTTGTCATTTCCAGCTGCTCTTTAGTCCTTACTGTTCTGCACCAGCATACAACTTCCAGTACAGCTTATTGAAACTTGGTCACTAAGCAACAGTATCTTCCAAACTCACAACTAACCCCACAAAATCTCTCTCATGATTATTAAAAGGTATAACAGATAAGAAATATAGCCTTTCTTTGACAGCCAACAAAGCAAACAATTCAGTAGCTTTCATTCATTGTTCTTCAGCAGCTTTCACAGCCTAATTCTGACAGACTAGAAATATTTTAAGTCTTTAAATTCACTTAAAAATAATTAAGCAGCACTTTAAAGTGCCTTTCAGGATTTCTTCAAGTCCTTCAAATATTTAAGCAAGTCATATATTAATTTTAAAAAGTATTATAAACAAAAACTTGTAAAAGATAAATGAACTCCAATGCCTACAGTTTCTATGCATAAGACTCTGCACTACCAAGGCAGCTGGCAAAAGTTCAGCAGATCACTTCAAAATGTATTTCCAGACTTTAATATAAACTTTTTAGGTGTTTTAGAAGCTTTCTGGTCTTAAGTACTTCCAAGAAAATCCAGCTGAATAAGGAACTATACCCTTTGCTTTCACATGGGTTTCCAGTATTGACCTTACAACACGACTAATCTTGCACTGAATTGTGAAAATAGTGTTCAAGGAACTGATATACTGATTATAAATCATAATAACAATTTTCATTGTCCTAAATTCAGTGAACTATAAATTTCCCTAACTCCACTGCAATGCTCAGTGAACTGTAAAGTTCACTAACAAGTTAACCAAATCACTCTCTGGGTAATATGAACATGAAAAGGATAACACAGATTGACAAGTAATCCATACTATACTCAGATTAAGAGTTCAGTAAAAAAACCTCATGAAACAAGGGAAAAATACTCCTGATTTTAGACTGGGCTCTAAATTACCACCCTGTTTGCATGATATGGATAAAGTAGTGGTTATCCTCTTTCCAAGACACGGATGAGGTAAAAAAAATTCTAATTAAGAATCTAGAATACTTTTCACAAGTCAAAGAAAGTTCTGTGACTTCACACTGTCTTTCAGAATTAAAAATGTTTCTTCTCTAATTCACTTATACTATCCACAGCATCTGCTTACCCAAATTTCTACACAAATCCTCTCCAGTTTGCTTTGGCTAGATTCCTTGGCTGCACCCTCCTGACCAAGTTTATGTGACACCTAGTATTATCCACACCATAGCAACTTCCCAAATATGTCAAGCCAGAGACTTTGGTTCTCCACGTTTTCCTACCAGCCACCTGAACTGTTACTAATACAATTAATTAACTCAATGTGAATTCCTGGTCAACTTTTGGTTTATTTTCTACCAAGAGAGAATTATTCATCTTACCAGTAATGAATATAATATTTTTAAGTTTTGTTTTATTGAAGAGTTAGAATAATTATCCATTTTTCAATTTCTTAGCAGGGCTTTTATACAGGTACATTAACTAAAAAACAACAAAAAAATGCAAATAACTGAAGTAGTTTGGAAAGGCCAAGGAATTGTAAAGATGTAAAGCCCCAATGTGTGGGGCTTACAGAATTTACTTTTCATACTTAGTTTGTAATTTGGTCTGGAACTCTGATATATCATTCAAGGACATACATACCAGGGCAAGAGGTCAAGAGATTTTCATTCCACTCTTGGTCTAAAAAAAGCTGCATTTTGATATATACATAACTACATATCACAGCACTCTTGTTTTTTACTTCATACCAGCACTGTAATGACTGATTCCTCTTCAGGACAGTTTTTTAACTCACCACCAATTACCCAAACATTTTCAATAGAGCAGCATAGTCCATTAATATTTTCCTAGAACACTGCAAACTAACCTAAGTCTGAAAACCAGGGAAGTTGCCTAAAATTAAAAAATAAAATTAAAAATTTATTTCAGCCTCTTTTAAATGCCTTCAGATTACAATCAGTATCTGATATACAAGAATGAAAACAAGACTGTTAAGATACATAGTTTCCAACTCTAAAACTTTTGAACTTCTTGTGCAAGTCTATTCAAAGACTGAGTTTATATGGGAAAAATGTTAACTGTGCTATTATTAGTAATACTGTAAATACATTTATTCACAGACAATTGAACTGTCTCAGCTGTTGCTTTCAATGCTTAAGCATATATTCTATAGCAAACACTTAAGGCAAACCAACAATTCAAGTAAAGAAGATAGAAGTTCCTGATACTGCTTAAATTCAGTACAAGCAAAGTAATAACAACAACAACAAAAAAAGACATCTGGAACTTAATAATATGCAACAGAAGTTTAGCTTTATTTCCACAGTACTAAAAGTTCATCTATTGAAGTGTACTATGTATATCCAAAACATACTGCTTTTTACTCTCCACCAAACAAGGAGCTTCATAAATAAAACCTGTAATGTACCATTTAGTCCCTATAGAAAACAAACTTTAGTGTCCCTACCGTTGCTGCAGGAGGTGTGAAGTTGTTTAGACAAAGTACCTATTACAATTGAATGCAGCAGAATAAATTCAAACTATATTGGCATCAAATGTGCCCAAACATCTAAGGTGCTTTAACTTGGGAGTCCCAAATAGAATGTTTGAGTTACTCTATTGTCTACGTAAAACTGAAACTTTACTTATACAGTACTTAAATTAAAAATACTATCACAGAAATCCAATACAAATTGTTCTACACAAGTTTAGGAATCTAAATTAAGAAATAAACTTTAAAAACTTTATGAGAAGAAACTGCACATAATAGCGATTTTTCTTGTCATTCCAGCTCAGTCTAATCTTACAATTGAAAAGTTTCCACCTACATTGTTTTCAGCAATGTCTTTTACCACCAGATGAAAAAGAATTTGTTTATCCTCCATAAATTTAGTTCCAGAGCAGAGAAAAGTTAGGACTGCCTCAACATTCCCCTTATTTGAAATCATTCAAATCAATAAGGGGATTTTGTGTGCGCACGCAATTCAGTAAAAGAGGAGATCCCTAGGCCTTCAACTTTATTCCTCCAGAACTACAAGATGAAAAAAGGGCATTAGTTGAATAAGAAGGTGGTATGATAAAGTTATCGGGGTCAGATCTAAGAGGTTTTCGAAGCTTTTATCTTTCTAAATGAGCTCAGCTATTTATGTTTGTTTTGCAAGCTGTAAAGTAATTCTGTCCTGATCAAAGGGAGAACTGAAGAACAGCTGTTCAACAGTATATATATATATGTATATTCTTGGTAAGTCAGTAATTCTGTTTGCATTCTTTAAGTCAAATAGTGGCCTGCTAGCTCATGACCTAGTTAAGCATTACAACTACACAGTTGATAATACTTCTCATAGCTATAAAGACAAAGGCCAAATTAAGTGTTGTCAAATGACATTGTGACACTGCACAGCCAGTACTACACAGGAAGATGAATGAAGTATTAAAATAATGCATATGGCGGGTATCTAATTTAACATATCAAATAATGGGTTTTAAGGCATGGGAATATAAAATCTTCATCCAACAATGCAGAATAAGAGTGGAATATAAAGGTTCCAGAAAAATGGAAAGTACTGTTACAACATTTGCACTGTTTGCAGTATGCTTAACGTTTTTCCATACACTAAAGAGGCATTCAGTAAGAAAAGTTGGATGACACTTTCCCCTCCTTTTTCTGAACTGTATGTTCCTTCAGAGTATAGAGGGTTTGAGCTATAAGAAGTTTATGAAGGAGCAGCACACAGCACAGTGCTCAGTATCAATTGTAAAAGTAATTGAAACATTCAGAAAAGCAAGCAAGAAAGGAAGCATGAACAGATTAAATAGAAAACAACTATGCCACCATGTAAATCCATAGAACGTTCCATTTTGAAGACTGCATGTGGTTCTGTCAGCCCCTTTACCGAAAGAATATGGCCAGAACTAAGAAAGCCAAAGAAGAGTAAGAAATAATAATAAAAGCTTTGGAACAATTTTCATAAAGAGCAAGATTGAATTGTTTCAGATTCTTCAGGCTGGAGATAACCTAGTGGAAGGGATATGAGAGCCAAAATCAGGGCTGGAACAAGTATAGGCAGTTGAGAATGATAATTCAACTGTCTCTAATACAAATTAAAAACAAAACAAAATATGGATCTCTTCACTGGGATTCAAAAAGGAACTACACAAGCTTTCTGAAAGAAATATCCACTGAGGATTTAAAAACAAAGTAAACACTTCTGCCTCATGAAGTCCCTCAGGTGCAAAATTTTGAAAACGGGCCATGTGTTCTGGGGAAGTAAGAACACACATTAGACTAGGTGGTACTCTTCCCTAAGCACATACTGTGGGCTACTGAGACAGGTTACTGGGCTAAGCAACAGCTACTGCTACAAGCTCTTCTCCTTCATCGTGATATAAAAAGCTCATATGAAGTTAAAGTCTGCAAAAATTCAGGGCAATGGCTTTGTTAAAACTGTCAATTGACAGTAATACATTATGATTACTGACTAAAGTTCACTGATTTACCATAGTCCCTTAGTCACACAACAACAGAAAGCAAAAAGCTACTACCTGCCATTTCAGTGCACAAATCATATTTTTGCCATTTCACCATGCCATCTGCACAGCAAACCTGGTATACAGAATTCTAAAATTCAATGTCAAAATTATTTTAAGGCTAAAGTAGACATTTAATATGCCTTAATATACTTCAAGACTTTTAACACAGTAAGTTTTATATGTGTGACAGCTTGATATTTTAAGATGACAGATAAATGGAAAGAGATAGGACTTCTAATGGAAAATGGCTACAGCCAAGCTGTCAATATAACAATAGCTTTTGGTTTGAAGGTAACATATATGCAGCCTCCTAAAATAGATTGGAAAACCAGTTTCTTCATATCCCTGCAATATACTCATTTAATAAGATAATAAACAGTATTGTTTTAGGGGCACATCAGTATTTTAAAAAAAATACATCCACATACAGAAGAATTGTTAACTTTATATGAATAACTAACATGTTACACAGACCAAATTAGCTCTTCTCTGAAAAGTTCTTAAATCTAAAGGTAGACCACTACACAGAGCAGATGTGTAACATACAGAAGTTCACAGGCACAGTTCTCTAGTACACCTTACTAAATTCTACATGAACGATGTTCTACAGTAATAATCATCATCATCATCATCCAGTGTTTCATTCAGAATGTCATGAAGTTACACAGTACTGGATTTACAAGCAGACAACTAAAACCATACCAAAAGAACAAAATGTGACCCACCTGCCTTTCTTCACAAAGCTGGCAGATCCCAGTTAGAATTATTGTTTCCACCAGATAATGAAGGGCAGGTTACAGAAAGTACTAAATAAGACACCTTCCTGACAGGATGTCTTTTCAAAACATCTGACAATACATGAAGTCATATGCTAAAATTCCCAGATTTGTGGGATTCCAGCACAGGACTGCAGTTGAGCCAAAAAAAAGCACTTATATCGCTTGAATCTCTAGTTGAGCTGTTGAGGTGCTTTCTCCAAAATTCTCCTTAAATTACATGTGATAAAGCAAAACACATTTTATTCAATTAATCCACCAACTGCATCTATGAAGATGATGAACCTGGCTCTAACTTAAGGGGCCAATGGTTTTCAAGCACAATGCTGGTAGAGAATTTAACAGATGAAATCTGAGCTCCCACGAAGAAGTAAAGGTGCTTTGATTTCACTACATCTGAGCTTTGACTCTCACTGACTGTATTTCACTGCGACCACATTAGTACATATATTCACCATTCTGCAAACACGAGAGCACTCAAGCATAACTATTGCCATTTTCTTCCTCCTTTGGCTCAAACGTTATGATAATTTAGTCATACGATGCTCTTCTCTCCGAGGGAATCATAACCTAGATAGAGGAAATTGGTTTGACAGAAGACTACTTGCCTGGTAATTCTGGGCAAAGTCAATCAATCCTCTGCAGAAATTTTTTCAGCAACAAGTGACAAAAATGTAAACCTCACAACAGCCCTACGAAGGATGATGAATTTTTGTAAAGCTTTTCAAGAGAAATGGTTGGTAAAAATCTAAAGCATTAAAATCAGGAACAATTTTCAAAAGGTCATATGCTAACAAGGTCTGAAATAATTTAAATTCAATTGTTGCCAAATCTATTTTCAGGTAAAACGCTACCTAGCATGTATCTAAAATACTTATTTTTATACATAATGACTTTATTGCAGATCAGCAGAGGAAAATGCTTAACAAAGTAAAACTAAGCCTATCTGGCATGCAACTTGATCAATCTGGAAAAAATAACTCCAAACCAGATGTCAATTGTCTTTTTACTCACAAAACATTTAGTGTTGCCTAAGAGACGTAAAAAGAAAGTATATCACATATAAAGACAGTATGAATAAAATGTTTTATAGAAATAAATTATGCATTTAGGTGAAATGCAACTGTTTCAAACCCACTTACAAACATTTCATAACATTAAACAAAGACAGGATTTCATATCTATCACATACATATGTTGCATAAAATCAGTGACTGATTTAGATTGTAAAGAACCTCTTGAGTCACCTGGTCCAACCTCCAGGTTAAAGTAAGGCCAACTACATCATATTGTACAGGGTCCTGAGCTAAAGCATTATGAGCATCTCCAAGGACACAGGTATTGTAGCATTGCTGGGCTACCTGCTCCAATGACTGACTACCCTCACAGCCACCGGAATTTCTCCTTACAACTTGTGTTCATGCGCCTCTTGACCCCTCACTGTAAACCTCTGAGAAGAGAGTGCCTGTCTCTGTTTCCCACCTTTAAGTAGATGTGGACAGCAGTAAGATCCCACACCACAGCCTTCCCTTGTGAAGCCTGTAGAAAACGTGCTCTCCCACCTTCTCCTCATACATAATGGACTTAAGCTACTAGCCCTCAAGAGTCCAGCAGTATTTCTCTTACACTAATCATAAATCAACACAGTAGTCAAGAAGCAACCTAGGTGCCAAATACAAACACTTTCCTCAACCAACGCAAAATACCCTCATCTCTGGGCACAACAGCACAAAACAATATATACAGTGGTCAAACCCAAGCAAACTAACAGGCTACAAACACACTGTCTCTGAAGGATAGAAAAAAATCTATTAAAGATATAATTTTTTTTTACTTTTTTTAAGTTTTATTTATTCAATTATCATGACAACAAAGCAGATTCAAAAGTTTGTGAAAATTTGTTAAGTCCTGAAAATTTATTAAACAGATAGGCACTTAGGTTACTGATTTTAATCAATGCCAAAACAGTTGAAGATCTGGGCCTAGGTAGTTTAGCAGACCAAACTCTACTTTCAGTGATTTCAAAGCTTAAGATCACTAAAAAAGGATATATGGTGCTTTGAAAAAAAGTCTGCCTACAGGTATAAGCAATTACAATATAAATTGCTGTCCAAGAGGCTTTCAAATCACAGCAATCTGTCTTTAACTCAGCGTGTATGAACACTTTGCATATTAAAGCATAGGGGAAGAAAAACCCCAGTGGATTACTTTGGTAATTCATTCCCAAACTACAACGTCAAAAGGAGGACACAAAAGCTGTGTGGTTAATTAAGAGGTTCTCAAATCAGTCTGCTATAAAAGCATTTATGGAGATGTAAAGTGGACTAAAACATTTTAAAAGAGCCAGAGCCATGCCCCATATTTTACATCATTGAAAAAACTGGGTATAAAATAACCGCAGGAAGAGAGACCCTCGCTATCCACTAACAACCTGAAATACTGTACCTCAGAGGACAACATACTTAACATGCTAAAAAATAAGGTCTCACAACAGAACTGCAAATGAAGATGTTACTCCTAACTGCAGCTAGAAAACTGAGTGTGGTTCAATTACCACAGCTATAACTGGCTTCAGACAGGTAAAATTACAAAATAGCCTTTTTCCCCTGTACATAACGCTTTCGACAGAGTTAAATTGTTAGATGTACACAAGGAACTACTAAGCATGCACCAAAAATGTACTATTTAAAACAAAATAATCACTTAAGCACAGAAAGCTAAATAAGATGCAATACTAATTATCTTATAAATTGATAATATAATAACTTAATGTTCCACACAGATAAAACTATGTTAAGGTTAATATCAATGGGAGGGTACCCATATGGCCATCCTTAGCAAATGGCCTGGATGACAACACTTGAAAAACCAGAAACATAAGGGTAAAACAGCATGCAACTGGAACACCCAAAAGTGAGAGAGTATTCTGTCAAAAAAGTGGTAATGCTAAAAAGACAACTCTGAAAATGATTGAACAATAACTGGGAAATTACAAAGAGTCTTTTGAAACAAAGGAAGAGTCAGCTTGAATAGAAAGACAAACATTCATGCTCCATTTATAATGGAGGAAGGAACCTCATCATGGCAACCAGAGCAATCACCAAAGCCTGACTGAACAATGGAGAAATCACCCCACCAGCATCACCACCTCCTCCATGCCTTGAGAAGCAGCCTCCCCAGCGAAGACAGAGGCAGCCCCACTTCAACCAGCACAGTGACAGTTGGGAGGGGATCCATGGCTCAGGTAGGCTATGCGACTTAGCGGGGGGGAACTTTACCCCTAGCCTGCAGATTTGGAGCATGTAGGGAGCAGGTATAAAAACTGGAACATCCATATTTCCAGGAAGAGGTGTGTGCAGTTAGGTGAACTCACAGTCGTGGAAGAGCAAGCATTGCTTGTAACCCACACTGTCCATGGAGCTTGTGTGCCAATAACTGTGTGAGGGAAGAGGAGGATTGGAACTTTTCATGATTAGTTGTGAAAAATATTTAGCTATTTGTAGATGTTTCGTACACTTCTTAATGGTCCAATATTCTGGTTAATCTGTTCTATTCCTGATATCAGCCCTAAGCATACAGTTCCCTGATTGCCAATTACTTCACATTAATAAATCAATAAATTGCTTTTTGTGCATTTTTACATGACACAATCTGGGTAGTTCTTCCCTGATACTCAACAATATGAGTCTTTGAATATATCGATCTTTACATTCATTTCTAATGTTCCTTAGCAGCTATGCAGAGATATTACAGAGCAAACATGCTTTTTTGTAGGGGAAAAAAAAACAAACAAAAACATTTCCTTGGAGAAGACTGATTATTCAGCTGCGTCCATTTAACTCAAGGAAACCCCATATGTTAACAAGACTTAGACTGAGGAATACGAAAGACGCATTCAGTACCTTTATGAACTCTCCAAATTCCTTCACCTCTGATCAAAGTCAAATTCAAAGCAGGCCTCTCCATCAGTTAAGTCTTGTAAAATCTTATGCTAGCCTGCTTTCAGAGATGACATTATATCCAGCATAATCAAAAATCCCACATGTATGCACTTTAATTAAAAACAGATCTAAAAGAAAGGCAAAAATAGATTAAAAATTACTAGACAACACCCATGTAACTTTGTTTCACACTGCAAAATAACAGCTCATAAACAGAAATGAAGACACAGGCAAGGTTAATAATATTGTATTTTAGATTAGTTCCAAGCTGGTTTTACAGCCTCAAGTTTCCAAGTTTGTTTGTCACTGCTGAGTAAGGTAGAAAAATTTTTACCTCTAGGGAAACTAAACACAAGGTCAGCCTCAGAGATCCGGGTCTTGCCTCAGCAAGTTTACCTCAGCGCAAAACAAAAATACCTTGTCTTCACTGTTTTGCCAGCGCTACCCACGCAGTTACCATGGTTAAAAAAATCCAAACCCATGCCACTCCCACTACTATTTTTCTCTTTTAATTGTGAAAATAAAGCCTCAGTCTGACCAGATGCCTTCAGGTCTCCTAAATCAAAATGTCTCTCCTCTGAAGAATTACTTCATTACACACATAATATCAGAAGAGAATTAAGCATGAAAAAATTTCAATTATGTAGAAAAAAGTGATATATGATCCTTAACATCACCTTTACCCAACTATCACCTTCATAAATGGAAACTTCACGATGCAAGCAAGGCAGACTGTTGCACAATCCACACCTCCCAGATCACACAGGGTTTTGTTTCTCACAGTCACCTGCCCCAGAAGCATCTGGCAGGAACACAGAATTCAAAATAATACCAAAAGTATATGCAAAAAAGCCATCATGACTCACACACAGGAACAAATCCCCATCTAAAGAAGGAGTTGGTAGGTAGCCATGTTACTACAAGAAGTCATCCATACTCTCTGCACTTTGTACTGTGTGGTCCATCTTGCAAACAAAACTAAAGCAGCAGAAGAATAAATAAGCCCAGGTTTATTACTGGCTTTGTATCTTTTGGTTCAAGTACAATGCTCAACCTCACCTCATATCCCATCAAGGCAGTTTCTTCAATACATACAACTTTTTCTAATTTCAGAGTCAAAATCCATACACCATTAACAAGAAGCTCTCTAGTAATTTCCCTGATGCAAGAATTTTAAATGCATGAGAATTCCCTCTTAGTACTTCTAATACTAGAATCCTACAAGCTCAGCTGTTTCAAAATCCTTTCAGAAAAGGCTATACCCGAATTTCTAATGTGAAGACTGAAGGGCAGTGGGATGAAATCATTCAAGGCAAAAGTAAGGAGGTATTTCCAAGTTTTACATTAGATTGGTTAAACTAAAGAAACAGAAAGTGAGCAGCCACTGTAAGCTATTAGCAGTTTACAAATGTGGATTTTGAAATAATTACTAGAGTGAGCAATTAGTTGAGAGAAACACAGAAAGTAGCTGACAACATATAACCACTTTCCAAACCTCTAAGAACCACATAAAGTGTAGGTGTATAATCCATTAAAATATATATGCAGTATTTTATGTTTTACAGTTGGGGTATGACTTGCACATCTAACAATCATGACTTTTTCCTTCAACTCTTTCCAACTGCTGTCACCAGCTCCCTACAAACTTTGTCTGAACTTAAACCAAACAGCCTCTGTCAGTGCTATTTAAAAAAACTCAACCAAACTAAAACCATTCCTTCAAGCTCAAATGTAGTTGTACAACAAACTTACTTCAGGTTTTGGAATTCTATGATTTGTGTGAGGTAAAAGAAGTTGTTGATGAATGTGATGATTTAGTTCTTTTTGTTTGACCTCATTGCAAGTATAAGATTCTCATTTCCTGAGGAATGTAATTAAGTTGTGGAATTCTTAGACCACAACAGAATGGCTAGAGTTAACAGAACTATAAACAAAACTAAATATATTCTTTTTAAAAAAATTTATAGTACTGCAAAGATTCACAAGCATTTTTGAAACTACGTTAAAAATAGCTGCATACCAAATACTAAATAGAAATCAAATTCAGTAGTGACTTCCCTTTTCAGTCCCCGAGGTTAGAGACAAATTGCTCTTGCCAGTTGCAGAAGATACAGTATCCTGGAGCTTCCATAGGGAAAAAGTAAACACTGAAAAGCAGAAACAAAAACCCTAAGATTTACTGTACAAGGAGCTCTTAAACAATCATTATACATTGCAAAAGTCCCGCAGACTGAGACTTTTAGACTTTTATTATGAACAAACTTCTTTAAAATTAGTTTCATAAAAATCTGAGATGATCTGTAGATTACTCTGAAAACCATTTTTTGCAATTATTTAGAAATTATATGTTTAATCTCCCCATTAGAGAGAAAAAACACAAAGAATCTGGCATGCCATAGAAATGTACTATTTACATAGCACAAAATGATGAAGCATGTAGTTTCTAGGTGCCCTGTGGGCTGTGGATGGTGGGTTTTTTTCTTTATTTCTAACGAAAAAGTGGTTATGCCTTTGATTTGATCAAATTAAAGTATACTCCTAAAATTCTGGGACATACAAAAGTAAAATAAACTATATTCTAGCAAAATAAAATTTAGATTTTTATGCCAGTAAATTCTGACTATGAAATTCTGCTAAGTAAAAAAGATAATATGACTCTTCCAAAAACATGGGAAATATGACACAAAGGATCACTGTGGCAGCAAAACCAGAGTCATTCATCAGGATTTTAAGTATTTTTAGAGTACAACTGAACAAGCTAGAATACTTTCACAAAATCAATTTTTAAGATGTCAGTAGGGACACTTCTATTACTGATCATCTTCGATAACAATTCAGTAACGAAAATATGTTTAAGACATTAAATATATAATGTAGGCAATAAAATGCAATATATGCAACATACCCATGGGAATACCAGTGGGAAAAGAATTCCCTAATTTTTTATATTTTGCAAGTATCTCTGCAAACATAATATTAAGTCACTCAGGTAAGTAAACCCATCAATCACACTCCCTGAGTTACACTAACAGGCTTGCTTCTCTATACTAGTTCATACTCACTACATCCATAATTGAGTTGCATTAAGCTGTTCAGTAATCTTATAATACAAGTAACGTACTTAACTCAGAGGATACACAAATTTTATATCCCATGTTCACTTTCTATGGACCCCTAAATTTCTTCCATCTGATAGAACTTCAGAGTACACTTTAGAAACAGGTGCACTTTTTTCTTCTGTTTTACAATTATGAAAAACTTCAGAATATTTGACAGGGCTTTAAGGCAATGCTGGTATTGCAATAATGTGGATTTCCAAAAAATTCAAATAAAACCTGACAGCACATTTAAAAAATAACCTATTATTCTCAAACATGTTTGCTTATGAACACACAAACATAATTTGAGTTTCCCTATTTACCCATAGTACATGATGGTAGCATTTCTTTCTCCATCTCAAAATAGGGCATTGATGGTAGGAAACTTAAGTTTTGGAAAACTTCCAGCTTTTGCGTTTTAAGTGGCATAACATAATGAATAAAAACAGTGTCTTTCTTTGAAGCAACAGCACATGTCATGCTTCTGATGTGCCTACATTATTTTATTTTTGTTGGCTGCAATTCCAACAAATGACTGAAAATCAAGATTACCCAATATCTGGAAAAGTATAACCAAAGAAACACCTTAGGCTTAAGATCTACTGTTCTGAAACCACCAAAGAACATGCAGAACATGTAAAAGTATTATGAAAAAGTAATTTTATTATGAGCTACTATAATTCATTTCCTTTAAACAAATTCATAAATTGGAGTCTCAACTCATTTTCAAGCTAAGGGGTGGAATATTTTGTACATTTCCTTGTTTACACTAAATCTACAAATGCCCCACAACTACAGCTCAGAAAAACTGGGATACCATAGGGAGAAGCTAAGAACAGAAACACAGCACAACAACATCCACAATGGAAATAATAGTGGTCTTTGAACTGGATTCAGAAAAGACCCTTCCAGTGCTCTTGCAGGAGATTATGGTATTAAGAGAGACAATCTGTTGATCAGACTGGAAAGTAAAACCCTTGCCTCTAAAAAGTCCAGGATCAAAAAAAAATTAATATAGATTTAAAACAGCTAGTTACCACACGTGTTTTCATAGGCCACAGATTTAGTGATCTGGTTTGCCCATTAAATACTATCTACTCAAAGCATCCATCCAAAAGCTATATTTAGGCTTCTTTGATAAGAAATATTATTAGAGATGTAACAGCCCTATAGTAAATAACGGTTTAAAGCAAATGATCAAATACAAGTTTGTGCAGTATGCTTAACATTTAACTTTTTTACAGTTGTTTATTAATAATAGTTCTGTTGTTAATAAAATAGTTTAATACTTCAATAACAGCCACTTCATTCAAAGCACACCATATTCAAGACAGTTCAGGTAGGTGCAATTATCACAAATCAAGGGTTGGATTTATGTTCCCATATGATTTCCCTTCTATGAATCTCCAATTCTTTTTATCAAAAATAGCTTAGATACAGCTACAACAGCACAGTCACTATTTCAACCCTTCTAAAAGCTTGTCCTTTGACATTATCAAGAAAGTAACTACTAAAGATTGAATACTATGTGACCTTTACTGTTCTTGGCTAAACAAAAGACCCATCAATCCATAAAATGTTTACACACTTGTCCAAACAGCACACATGTGCAGTAAAAACTAGAAGAGGATCTGCTTATCTTTTTCTAATTTTCGTAAACAAAATTTGTATTTTAAACTTATCAAGAAGAGGAAAGGAGTCCCAGAAATACATTCCTTCATCTGATAAGGATTCATCTCATCTGGCTGAACTGAAAACACTGTCTTTTGAATAAACCAGCTGCATTTTACTGTTACAGAATGAAGACTAAGAGCTACTTTGTACCTAGGAAATACTTCAAAAAGGGTAGCTAGTACTAGTCAGAAATGAGATCAAACTTTGGGCTTATGTACCTGCTAGAAGATGAGAAATTCCAGAGGGAAAAACCTAAGGCAAGGCTGAAATTCATGAAGCACATGCTCATGAAGTGAAGTTCACAAAGTGCAGTGTAACCGCATGAACTACAGGAAGGCTAAACTGCAGTTTCAGGTAAAAGCATGCTTGGATGAGTGCATCCTTCAGGAAGAGAAAAGGATCAGCTAGAATCAGTCCATTGCTGACAGTGCCAACAAATAACACAGCTGTGTGAAAACCCCGTCAAAAGTCAAGTTCATTTTTGTTAAGAGGTTTTAACTAAATAAAGCAACAAGTGTCAGCTTGACTTAAATTTTCTTTTTTCCTCATTGTCTTTTGGGCCCTCTTTTTTTTTTTTCAGCCAGCTGCCCGGATAGCAGTCACTTCCAGGATAACTGAACCACCACAGTTTGTCTTCCATCATCTGTTTCCTAACATAAGGATTATGTTTAACATCCCTATAAAAACTGCTGCATCTACTGCTTTATTGCTGATCCTATGGCTTATAAAATGGTCTTTTTAAGACCAAAGATTTTGTATCTAGTAAATTTTCACACTCTTTATAAAGCAAGTTAAAAGAAAGTGATTGAACTTCTCAACTTCAAGTGGTGCAGCTGTCACATAACAGAAATATTTTAACAACTGTAGAAATAGTAGGCTACACGATCCCCACAGCTTTTTTTTTTTTTAATCTGCAGTCACACACAGTCTTTCAAAATCATTACTAGAACTGAGCAATGCATCCTTTCCTTCAGCATGCAGGAATCAGGACAGTATGCGATACAAGTCTAAGTAAATGATCATGGTTATTGTTAGTAAAATGTACCCAAATAATGAAGCTACATCTCATACAGAACTGTAGGAACACTTATAATTTCAACCAACTTGATTCTAACACAGATTTTTACTGCCTTTTCTTATTTTCACAAATCTCTTAAAATCCATCAAGAGCAGTTCCAAACAAGTCCTTTGAAAATCTTTGTTCAAGCTGCAAGTGGCAAACCACTGTAAAATACGTCATCCCTGTTAGAAGGACTTGTCTTATATCAGCAAGGTGCAAGAAAGAGGTGATGTATCTTGGCAGTCAGATATATCAACAATGTTTATAGATCATGTTTACTCTCTCTGTCAAATCCATAACAAATGATGTTTTATGTCTTAAAACTTAGAGCTGGTAAAACTCGTGTCTTGCAATAGTATTTGGCAAAGTTGCATCACTTTGTTAAGGAGCATCTAAAACCAGAGGAAGCAACCTGGTGCCATATCCAGTCACAGTATACAATAAAAATATTACTTAATGAATCTGGAGATGACAATTGAGTTAACCTCTCTTCATTATTGCATGATAACCCAACACTCAGTCAACAAAGAGAAAGTAAATAGTAAAATGGTGCAGAAGAACACTACATTTTCAGCTAGAGAAGGAGCAGATGACTAAGAACTAAGTGATTCTAAGAATTCAGAACCAGCTTTCTAAGAATACTGGTTTGCAGAAAGCTGGTAGAAAACAAACTGTCCAAACTTATGAGATAAAAATCATGTTATAGAAGCTCTCTACTTCAGTCATTGTGTTTATTAATAAAACGAATCATGACCATATATCTTTTGTTAAAATAAAACCAGAACATAACAAGCAGCAATGCCTTATGAAATTCATACTACACTACTTATAATCACATCCAGTAGTTTGGAGGCAGGCTTTTCTCACATGAAGAATTCCTCCTGTTTTCAGAACTCACGATGGAATAAATATATGAATATGAAGTGATCACGATTGTTTCCTTTTCAGACAAAACTGATTTTCAGAGTTGCCCCTGAAGAATCCAACCATAAAACCATGAAAACCATAAAAAAACTTCATATCCAATTACATCTTGCAGATTTTCTTTCCCCGACATACATGGTGCTTCATAAATCCTCTGCACAGCAGGTTAGTCCCTTTGGATGGCTGAGTTCATCAGCTGGCCTCCTTATGGTAAAGGGACAACTGAACTGGGATTGCAAGGATACACATACCTGACAGAAAACTTGCTTTCCGTGGTTTTCATCTGAAAACAAATTTTAGATTAACAGCACTGCTGGAATCAGTTTGGAAATAAGGCCTAGAAAGGGGAGTAACCCTAAAAACCACTTACCTACTTATACTTACATATTTACCAGTGTGTGTTTTACAGCAGTTTCTCAGTAGTTTCTCATATGCTCATGCCTAAAAAACACTCAACCTCTCTCTTCCTCATTATCACTTTCTATTTGTTTCTATTAAGTCATTTTATGGCAGTAACAGAGGACTAATAAAAAAAACCCACACACCAACTTGGAATACTTCCTGTTGTGCTAAAAGATACAGTGTACATTTAAATCAGTAACAGTGTTTATTCATGCTTGTGTAAAGAAAGTTGTCAGGGCTCTGCAGCATTAAAATCCAAAAGTGAAAGCACTCTAACGTTCAGAAGTGATAATCACCCAAAGGGCATATCAAATTGTTAACTATTTTTTTGAATACCAGGCCTCCAACATGGAAAATTTTGTTCTGTGCTGTTGGGTACAATCCTGATACAGAAACTAGCCTTGAGTGCAGCAAACACTGCAAAGTATCCCTCACAGATAACTAACAACTGCAGAAAGTTTACTTCTGCAAAAAGCTTACTTCTTAGAGGTGGCCAAATACAGTACACTGAGGGACTCATGGATTCCCTTCTCTTCTACCCTGGTCAATAAGAGCTGCTGCTCCCTAACACCTTTCCAAGTAGCAAGGTGGAGCAGTAGTTCCAAAGGGACAGAAACACACATTTACGGCTCATCACAAACACAGATATGAATAAAAGGGGACAGTAGTGCATTGAACACCCACACAAACACAGACAGCACGGATAGGTCTATCCTGTTCCTAAGGATCAATGCTCAGATAAAGAAGTCGTCACTACTGCCTCTAATAGCTACCTCCCAGAACTTCAGTCCCTCTGCTGTCTATCTCAGACCTCATCCTGCTTGCTGGCTAGTCCAGCTTTGAAGTCTGCTAGCAGATCACACACACAGCCTACAAAGACAGTCACAGGAGTCTGTAAAAAAAATAAGTGTTCACTAGGATAGGCTAAGCTGTGGTGATCAAACAGGGCTTCGCCAGGCAAATATACTAACCAGCTGCCTTCTTGAATGCAACTGGACCCTTTTATCCCTTCCTTCCCTCCTTTTTCCCCATACTTGTTCCTCCCCATTTCACTTCGATCCTTCTCCACCTCTAGTCCTTGCCTTAAACATGCCATAACAGATTTGTACAGCCCCAAAATTCTTTTGTTCAGACCCCAAATCCACCCCTTCAGCATTCCTATGAGTCAACAGCTCCCCCTCCTCAGTTTGCCTGGCATCCCAGAGAGTTTCTTCCAGTGAATCACATCAGCAGGTTTTGCAACAGGGATAATATCTTCATCAGTCACCTTTGCTGGTTTAGGAGCATACAAATCAGATTAAGTTGGCTCAGGTCTCCATGCTGTCACTATTCCTCTGGTCATTATCTGCCTTTCTGAATAGTCATTAGCCAGATATCCTTACACATATGATCTCTAAAAGCAACAAGCTTTTGAGATGGCTTAGTTGTTATTACACCAATATTTCAGCATTTTTATTGTATTATTTAGTTATATTTTTTATTTAAAAGCACTTAATCATGATTAAATAGATACACTCTCAGTATACTGTAGTAATTAAAAAATAACAATCGAGTTGCAAAGAAAAACTTTAATGGCAGCTTAATGTAGCTGCAAATTATATCAAACTGTTAAAACAGCTGGTGGTGATGGGCAGTGCTCAACTCCATGCTCAAAAATGCTTTCCTACTATAATACAACCCATCTTTCCCCCACTCTTAGTTTCAACCTTTCTTCCATCTTTCCCTATTCATTCCAGCACTTATTCTTGCACCTTGCCAACGCATTTTCATGAGTCCTGAGATACCAGTCTATCCTCCTTTATCACACTTGTTCTTACCATGCCTCTACCAGGCAGAAATGACTGTTACATCTACTTTACAAGACAGAGATTGCAGACACAGCAAACTGTCTTGAAATTAGTTTTTCAAAGATGCAACACATTATTTGCTTCAAGTACAAGGGGAATTGTATTATTCATATTTAATAAATAACACAAGCTAGCAAAGCCAGACTAATGGGGAAAGCTAGATCTGCCTGTCTTCCCCCAGATATATGTTCTAAGATGACATTTTCCTCAGGGAAAATTATCAGGCAGAGAGGCTGTAAAAGGATTCAGAGGAGGAAAGAAGCACAGAGTAATACTGCTGAAAGTGGCAGGGATGGGGTGAAAAAGGACAAGAGAATCTCCCTGTCTTTACCACACACACTTTTTTAAACACCAGGCTAGGAAGCCAGTTTTTGCCTGAAGAATCCAAGACATTTTAAGTTTACTTTTGTTGTTACAGCAGGCTGAAGAGTTACATTGCCCAGCATTTAATAAATATAAACTTTAAGATTCAGAAAATATGCCTTCATTGGCAAAATTCAGATTCCTGATTTGTACTAGGGCAGGTGGATTAATAACAATAACAGTGTAGACCATAAACTAGTGCCAATATAGATACTTTTGCTATGTCTAACCATATACAAAGTTAGGGAATAAACAGCACTATATTGCTTAGCTTTCACTATTAGTTTCAACAGAGAATTTTCATCCAATTTTTAAATAAAGCCAAAAAGTTAAGGCAATTATATTTTATTAGCTATTCCTTTCAGAATTAAAAAGGGATTTGCATTGCTTTATATATATAAGCAAATGCTAGATATCAATTTACTGAAAATGCTTTTTTCTCTGCTTTTCTGGGGTGCTCTTAAATAGCAACTATATTCAATAATAAATAAAAAAAAGTCTCATTTCTCCTGAGAATTTAGATATCACACAAAATAATCACATATCCAAAAAAGGGGTTTATTTTAGCCTTGGCTACCAACATCATCCAGAAACAGTTTCTATACTGTGGTTAGTCTATTCATTATGGCCAGCCACAGGATACTAATTTGCTATGTTATTTGAAGGTTTCATTGTCTTTTTTAATGTACATCTTTTATTTACTTTTTTCTTTCCCCAGTGGTCCCATCTTCATTCACATTAATTTCAGAAAAATCCACAAGGAAACCACAAGCACTGCCAGTCAGGGACCTCAGCATAACCTTAAGAACCTTCCTTCTTTCTTACGTTTCTTTTCTTGAAAACCTTGCAAAGTAAGTATTTTAACTATCAAGGCACAGAAGAAGTCCTGATAACTCACAATCAAAAAAAAAAATGTACTGTAAAAACATACTCTATCTCTAAATTAACAGTAATTCTGAACTTTAATATAAAGCAAATATTTTAACCAAGTATCTTTTTTGAGAGTCTAGAATATTTATATAAAGAGTAAAAAAATTACCCACATAAAGCTGTTACATTAACAACAAAGTGGTACCATGACACTCCTTTCTTTCTACAGTCAAATAATTTTCACTATAAATGAAAGATCTCTAGTACAGAAACTAACTAAACCTTTCAGGTGAACATCTACTCTGCTCAATATGCTTCAGTTATTATCACCAGCCATAAAATGTCTTGTACAGTTTTGAAATCAAGCATATTCATCTAAGCTTTGCCACCTCAAAAATAAAGGTATTTTAAAAAATACCACTGTTCACTACTAAATTTATGGAACATTAATGACAAATTCCCTGGTGACAACAGGATGAATGGATTTTTAAAACCACTTCAAAACTTAAATTAACTGAGGACATGCCAGGGATATTTTAATATGATTATATCACAGAAAGTCAAACTAACAGTAAAATGGCTTACCATTTTGTTTAACCGTGAGAGGATCCTGTAGGATATTACTCCAGACAAACACCTCAACAAATATTCTGAGTTTTGTCCAAAGCGATAAAACAAACTGAAATTAATGATCTGAAGACACATTTAAACAGTGTAAGATTTATAACAACTGGTTGCTTTTACACATGTGCAGATAATTTGAGCAGACAAGACTCCATGACACAAAAAAATCCCCAAACATATAACATTTAATCACACTAATAAAAATGCTTATGAGCTGCGAAAAGAAAATACTCAGAATCACCAAAGAAAAACATGTTGCTCTTTTCTTAAGAAACAATAGTGCTTTACAGTGTAAGAGGAAACTGCTTCCAGTGCTAGCCAAAACTCAGTAATCCTTCTAACAGTCCTGGATAGCAAGTTTCTTAAGTATCTTCTAACACAGAAGAGTCAGACCAATCTGTTTCATTCACTTAACTCCACTTTGAAAACATAATGTATTTACCCCTATTAAAAAAAAACCATCCTTGATTAAATTAATCTGGTTACCTTATGCCTCAATTCCTCCTGCTTTTCTCACAAAAGCCATGTGCCTCCCTCAAGCTTGCTTACTGCTATATAAACAATTCTGAGAAAATTACTGCTGAAATTATCATCTCCTGTTATTACGAATAATAATATAAACAAGTGACATGAGTTTTAAGGTTAATGAAAAGTTCTCTTAACTCTCAAGTCCAGCTAAGATACAACTGTAATTTTTGAATTCTCAACATATACAGAAGTCAAATATATTTACTGATTCTTAGCTATTAATTAGGAACTTAAAGAAAGCAATAACATTCTAGCAGGGACAAACACTAACACTAGTATTCCAGATAAAATTCATGTAACTTCATCATTTATGTATGAATTACATTCAGTTATTGGTAGAGTAACAGACTGCAAAAATGGTCACTGCAGCAAGAAAGTTTCAGATTTTTTTTAAAGCTGACACTACCAGGGGCTTGAGACAACCTCCACTTGAAATGCTGGGGTTTCAACCCCAAGCCCCAAATTAAGGTTGACATATGGGCGATTCCCACAGCCCTTCACAAAGGGGGGGTGAGTTTCCCTTTAAGCTTCCCTCCAGGGTGGGTCTGGCCTTGCAGACAGAGCCATTGGGTAAAGGAGCCCCAGGTGTCTGCATTAAGTAACCCAAGGTCAGGTGTCACACTTGGGGATAAAAGCTGGGACCACTTGCAGGCAGGGGCAGTGTCTGTCTGTGAGATGGATGCCCTGTGCAGAGTTCCCTGTTGGGGAAGGGCCTCCTGCCTCCCTGGGACTGGGCTCCAGTCAGGTCTGGCCTTTGTAAACACAGGCTGTGTAGAGATTCAGTATGTGGCTTCCTTGGTCTTATGTGTTTGGCTTGTTGACTCTGTTGTCTCCTGTCCCTTCTATGGGAGACTGCATTTCACCATTTATTCCACCCATTGTTGGTCGTGTGGTGTCATTGTTGGGGTCAGTGGGATTGATGTTGATTATGTATAATCTGACTGACTTGTTTGTACGCCCAGTGCTCACCCATGTACTGACCCTTTTGTATCAAATACAATTTGGTTATTGGTTCATCTTTATGCTGGCTGTGTCCTTTATGCTAGGCCTGATAATTGGCAAAACACCACTGCAGAGACAATCGTTCTCAGAACCAATCTTTCAGAGGAATTCTCTTTTTGTGAGAGAGACTTCTTTCATCAGTTATGAAAAATAGTTAGCTGTGTTTTGTTGCTCATCCATGGACCGCAGTGAACCCAAATCACCACCTCTCACCTTTAAATTGACAGATGTCTCTCACTTCTAGAAATTATTTGCTTGCTTACTACCTTTCTCCTGCACATGCTTTCCACAAGCTTATCTCACTGCATGTTCAGCTGCAATTTGCAAGAAGCAAGCTTTGCAAAACCCTACAAAAATAATTGCCCTTGTACAGTAAGAAGGGAAAACTACAATTCTAGATGAGTACAGAGAAGCACTCCTACTCAGCTGCTTTAAAGCAAATACAGGAAATAAAGGTATATACAGTCAAGGTGCTCAAAGTTTTTCAGCCCCTCTAAAGAGAGCACAAATTTTCTGAACAAAGTTTACATTTTAAGTAGTGGTCTGCAGAGCTCTTATCAAGTCTAACTCTTCTTTAAAAACCAAAAGTTGACATCTTCTATTTGTTCATGTAACTTTCATAAAAACTTCATTCTTCTACAACTCTGCAAGACTGAGAAACATGAAAAATTATTTTCTTTAAAAATTTCATTCTAGAATCTCTGGATTAGGCAGTCTAGTTCTCCTTTGGAAAACTGCTTAGCACTCAGTTTGGTTTTGTTTCTGGTTATTGCTTGTATTTTTAGTAGTCATAAACAAAAGGATGTTCTTTCAGGAAATCCTCAGGTTTCATGTCAAGGATCTGTAAACAGTTTGATTGGAATAGCGTTATGTAATTAGTATTTTTTTACATTGGAAGCTGCTCTTATAGAGAAACTGTCCAAAGCAAAAAACTCATGCAAGATCTCTTCCACCTCCGATTCCAACAGATACAAAAGACTTACAAAAAGTCTGACTCGGAAGGTTCAGCAACACAAGTTCAGAGAGAAAGGTTTTACATGCCTTTGTTTCAGTAAGAATTTATAAGGAATACCCGGGGGAACTTTTCCACACACTTGAATGCTACATATCCAGTAAGACTGTTTAATGTTTTGCCTACTTTAATCTACACCAAAGGCTTCCATTTCAAATTGCATAGCCTACATACATCTTGATTTTACAAAGCCATGGGGATACCCTGGCTATTGCAGTGGTCCCCATCCCCGCAGCTCCAAAATGTCAGGACCATCTAAAAAGACTTTAAGCATATACAGCCACCATAGTGAGACACACACCTGTATCAGCTTTATGTTACCCTGATTTTCAGTAACCATTGTTATACTTCCTTAAAAGATATTTAAAAAACAGAAATTGAAAGTTACACAGCTAAGGGACAGCACCAGAAAGGCAGAATTTTTCTGATATATCCTGTCCCAAATATATGATCCAGTTTTAAAACACTGTAGTGATGGTGAAAAGCATGTCACATACTCAAGTGATATTTTCTCCTGCTTTAAAACACAACCATGAATTCAGGCTCATGCTTCTTGCTTACTGAAATGAAAACAGCACTGTACTACTGAAGACTGTCATGATTTTTTAATAAAATGAATCACTTCAAAGTGAACAGGTAACAGAGTTAGAAAAATCAGTCTCTTCGCAGTGGGTAATTTCCCATGTCAAGACATTCACCTATACCTGAACTTTTATATTACAAGTGTTGGGTATCTATGCAAGACACTGTTTACACTCAATTCCTGCAGAAGACTTCCTTATTTAAATAAATGTTAATATAGAAGTGGATCCATCTAATACTTTGTATCTGTAATGACAAATATTCTCCAATTTCCATATTTAAATACCTTAAAAAACGTGGATACTGAAATATCAAAACTAGTACACCATATTAGGGGAAACTATGAGGTCAGATCAGACAACCTGGGGAAAAACAAGCTACTGCAGCCCCATGCCCCCAGGTCCAACCAGTAGCCAGGATGTACTCCCAGTAGGCAGATGCAGATATATGCATGATATATGCATATATACACAACTGGCCATGGAGATAGTGATGACATACACACAGAGCACTCACAGAACCACAGGCAGAACTAACAGCCTTGTCCTGCTCCCATTTTGACTAAACAGGATGGAAAGCTGCTAGTGAGAATATATAATATATATACACACACAGAGATATGCATGATGTGGATCCCTCCAGCAGCAGAGTTCAGACACACATTCTCCTCAGTTGCTGACATTTGGACGTAAGAGGCCCTGAGGCTGCATGCATGCACACACACACAGAGCTGGCCAGGACTCCCCTGGTCCCCCAACAGCCAACCTCGCTGTGGTCTCACTCTCAGACACCCTCAGAGAGGCGCACACACACACAGGTCTCACCCCTAAAGACACTCACACCCTACAGTCTCTTCAGCAGCTGGCCAGGACTTTCCTGATCCTTCAACGGCCAGCTACTCCCACGGACTTGCCCTTCAGAGACATGCACACCTACTTCCCCGGCTCCCTCACCACTTCACCTACTCACTGGCTAGTCTGGGTTGATCTTTGCCAGCACTCATACACCTGCACACCCCACACTCTCTCCAGGCACTGGCAGAACAGACACACAGGCCTCTGAACCCTGGTCCCGCTCCAGTGACCAGCATTTCATTTCAATCACTCGTCTCTCCAGTCACTGGCACTGTAGACCCTGTAACCTGCAATCCCACTCCGCTTGCTGGCAGTCCATTCTCTCTCTTTGCTCACACCACAGACAGAAAGACCTTCCAACTCAAGGTCCAACTCCAGTTGCTGGCACTCAGGTCCACACACACACACGTGCACAGAATAAGGAGTCCCTCCCCCAGGAAATGAGTTAAGAAGGAATTTAATAAGATAAAACAGACTGGACTGCTGAGGGGCAAGGCATGATCAGACAAGCATACTGACCAGAAAATTATTTACAAGTGACTGGCCTCTTTTATCCCCTAAATACCCCTATTTTCCAATACATGTTCATCCCCAATCACTTAAATCACTTTCCCAAGTTTTGGCTCATCTCCAAAGCATGCCATAATATGGAGGTTGCAGAGAGATGGGATGAGTCTCTTTAATGAAGTAACAAGCGACAGGATAAGGGGTAAGGGCCTCAAGTTGCACCAGGGGAGGTTTAGACTAGATGTCAGGAAGTATTTCTTTACAGAACGGGTTGTTAGGCGTTGGAAT
This sequence comes from Athene noctua, assembly GCF_965140245.1. NCBI lineage: Eukaryota > Metazoa > Chordata > Aves > Strigiformes > Strigidae > Athene > Athene noctua. The sequence goes on along the minus strand of NC_134037.1, from coordinate 233,673,214 downwards.
GTGCTGCCCAGGGAGGTGGTGGAGTCCCCATCCCGGGAGGTGTTTAGGAGTCGGGCTGACATAGCGCTGAGGAATATGGTGTAGTTGGGAATGGCCAGCATTAGGTTAATGGTTGGACTAGATGATCTGCAAGGTCTTTTACAACCTAGATAATTCTGTGAAATCCTGTGCAATCCAAAAATGCTCTTCTCCTGCAGCCCCCAGTGCACCCCATACTCCAAGGCAGAACCCCTCTCAGTCTAAAAGGTGTTCCAGCCTTCATTCATCCTATGGCTGAGGCTTACTGGGAGAGTATCTCTTCCTCCAAATATTTCATCTGTGTTCCTTGCCTGCCTGTGTGCCTCTGTGCTCCTCTGGGCTTGTGGAGATGAGCCTCTGATGGGCTGATGGCTCCTGGATAACCCTGTAGTAGCTGGGGAAGGAGGCACAGCTATGCTAAAAGGAGATGGCAATTAAAATGTCCTTGCAACATATCAACTAACTCGTAACACAGATTACTACATAGCATCAGACCAAAAATTCAACCCTCCAAAATTACAGGAATTATATTTATCTTTTAAAAGCAACAGCTATGCTCCAAATATTACCTTTAAAAAGGTGACTATTATAGATTAATTTTGCATTATAATTTTGCTAATGTAAATTAGCTTTTTGCCTATGCCCAATTTATTAACAAATATTTTTTAAAAATCTAAGTCACTGATGTATCTAATGTACTATTTAGGGAATCATATTAAATAATCAAATGTTAATTTATCTTACCCTGTCAACTTAACTTTCAAAACAAGGTCAGTCTTATTTAAAGTCTTCAAAACTAGAAAAACCTGATTTTATTACCTCTTTATGAAATCACATATAAGGAGAGAAAGTCATGCCAAACAGTACCAGTTATTAAAACAAAATTTGGACAATGGCCAAATGTAAGCCACTGAAGTGCAACTCTGAAATCATTAGATCCAGTCATCTTTCAAATCACAATATATGATCAGAATTATTCTAGGACTTCTGTCCTTCAAAGCAATGACAGAGATAATTTCTTGTTTCAGCAGAATAGTAAGTGATATTTTTTTTGGTATGCTTGACATGATACTTTGAACATAGCATCTTTCAAAGATCATCTCCTTGCCATCACCATTTACCATTCTATAATGCACAGGAGAGAGCACATCAACTTGTAGAGGCAACAAAACTTGAAAATACACTCCAAAAAGGACAGTCAGTATATGAGATCAGAACAAGTCAAAAATAAAATCCCTTTAAATTTGTTACAGTTGGGTGACTGAGGCCCCAGTAACAACTATTTTGCTTTCAAGATCCACTCTTGCAAATTCTGCTGATTGCCAGTGTATACATAGACAAATCTCTTTTGACTGATACAGTTCTATTCAAATGAAAAATCAGTAACTGCATAACTAACACAACTTTCACCAGTAATTTCATCCATTACACCTGCCCTCAGGGTTTAATGCTTAAAAAACCCAAGAAAATCCACCAAAAAAATCCCACAGTAAAAACTTCCTCTGTAGACCTGAAATTAACAGATGACAAAACTTGCTTCATCTTCTAAGCAGTTTTTCTATAGGATTCATAGATCTAACCCTTGAATAAGGGTTTAACACATCTTGCTTCAAGTAACATAGTGACACTAATCCGCTGACATCTAAGAGGAAGAATTAGTAGCTGCAGACTGATTTTTAAGGAATACAGTTATGATATAAAAATGGCCCAGAGAAGGCACAAAACTTTTTTCATTAGTGTTTATATGTGTTAAAAACACTCATCTGTATTAAATCCACTTAAAATGCTGTCTTTTATTATTCCTCATCACACAGAGGAACAGAATGCAATCAAGTATCTGAAATACAAAGACATTTCCTTTGCCTAAGGAAGGCAGAATATTATATTAATATCAAAAAGAAATCAGAAAGCAAATAACAAGACAGCCATAAATATCTTAGCCCATATGTTTAAGATGGGTCACTCCTCTCAGACCCTAAGCAAGCTTGGAAGTAATGATACAGACCACATTAAAACTTACATGGAAGTATCTACAGAGATCAAAGCCATGAGTGAAAAGCAAAACTTTTTTTTTTTTTGCTAGACTGTGGCCAGACATATTTAGAAAAATAATTGCACAAGGATGCAAACAAAATTTTAAAAAATTAGGTTCGAATTTTGAGGTACTCATACTCTGCTGGTATTCACTTTTTCTGTAACAGAATAGGAATTTTAAATCAGTAGTCAGCTGCATACTTTACATAAGATTACTATATAACATACATAAGTAGATAACAAAATAGCTAATGCTACATTTCTACCTAAGCAAATAAAAGTGTGACCATGCAGAAATTACTGTAAAAATAACATAATTCCGTAAGTATGTACTCTGAGTAGCAACCAAGTTCAGAATGAAAAATATACACAACTTCTTTAAATAAATTCTGTGTAAATCACAAACTTTGTTCTTAAAACTGATCTTGAAAAGCTCCCATAACAACACTAGAACAACCTTTAATTTTCAAATCATGGACATGAAAACGTGCCTTTTTTTCTCCTAGCTACAAGAAAATCCAAATTTTAAGACCATATATCTGAAGTGTGTGTATGTGCATATATAGTTCTCTCACATGTCTATGCACATGCGCTTGCACACCCCTGCAAATGAAAGAATACAATGAACAATGACTGAAGCAGTTCTTTGTTCAAGTACATCCTTGTTTGAGAAACTGCTTTATACAAAACTCCGGTAAGCAGTAATTTCAATAGTCAGTATAATCTGAAATATTTTGCCTGCATATAATTATGAACCTAAAAACAAATGTGGTTTTATGTGAATAGTTACCCCAGGAATAGTCTTAAGGAAATACATTCTCATGGCTTAACTGTGGCTTTATCTGGGGATAATCTGGCAAGTAAGTACCCTACCTCCCCTACAAAGGCTTAGAGAGACCTAACTTTGAGATATAGAGATATATATACACACACACAAACAAGGATAAAAAGTAACACTGATCTATAAATAAAATTTTCCTTCAAGACTCACAAGCAAATATGAAACATATATATTGGGTGGATAATCTCACCAAAACAAGGAATACTGATCTGGCAACCTTCAGAAAATCTGACTCAACTAGCCCTCACAAAGTAAACTTTCAATATAAAAAAAAAAAAACAAAAAAAACAAACCAAAAAAAACACCCAAGCACAAACAGGACAATTAATTTATTCTGAAATGAAAATCAGCATTCTGGGAAATACGATTAGACAATTACTTCTGCCATTTGCTAAAAGTACATAATATTGTAAATTATTGGTCAGAGCGATATTGGGGCTATGGTATCCCATGTAAGCCTATTTGTATTTATTTAACTTGAATTAGTTCATTTTCAATTTTCATATTTATCTCATTCACTTGAAGCAAGATACTAGGTAGGCCATTACAGATCATTTGGCTCTCTCCATAGAAAAAAGGTACATAAAAATAGCAAAAGATTTTTCCATAAATTAATAGATTCAGTCACAAGTAAGAAGGTATTTAAGTGTGCAGGTCAACATCCTTCTATTAGGAGCTGAAAGTTACTGTTTGGTATTAAAAACTGTTTTTTCAAGTTTCACTTCAAAGTAACATAGGCCATCAAAAAAAAATTGATGAAAACAAGGTAATCATACACTCATTTTCATAAACTTTCCTTTATTAAATAACCATTTTGAATTACAGATTCACTTTTTTTGCACAACTAAAGAAAGCAAAGTTCTCAGAGAACCCCCTTTTCAAGGGATTATACCTCAAAATTTGTTTTTCTACAAAAAAAGAAGGTAGACTCAATCTCCATTCCCTTCTTTTTTCCTCAGTGCCAGAGGGAGGCCAGTATTTGCCCCAAGACTCAACTCTTCTGTGAATTAACTAGTTTTGTTACTGTAAAACTGAGGTTATCAAAGCAAAAGAGGGGAGGAACAAACTTCCAACAGGTATCCTAAAATGTATACGCCTTGCCATCTTACTCTTAAGTACCATACAGATGTATTCATTGTGCAATTCCAAGCTAACTACTACAACACTGCAAAACAATAGATTCATACTATGTAACTTATAAATTTTGCTCCAAATTAGTAAAATGCAGTAAAAATGGCTAAAGTTGTATCTGCAGTTCAGTGTTTACATAGTAGTTTTATGAGAGACCAAGAGCCAAAGTTCCTTTTTTTAAAAAAAAAAAGCTGTCTAAAAAACTACCTATTACCACAGTGGAAATCCAATGGAAAGTCCCTGAAACCATTACAGATGATACAGTCAAGTGATATTTAAACACCAACTTCCACTAGTTAATTAGTGCCAGGTACGCTTACAAACATTTTAAATGAAAATCAAGGAACATAGAGCAATGCCCCAAGAAAACACATTACCAAACTATATAAAAATGCAGTATAGTAGGATATAAACTGAATTACTATCCTCACTGTACTTCCTTTTTCTTTAAAAATTACAACTTACTATATTTATAAGGACACTACAAGACACAGTTAAAGGAGATTTAATCATACCCATGTTCAAAACTACTCAATGAAGCTAAGATATCAAAACCATAACTCTGTTTGTTACTATTTTGCCAGTGGCCTAACATACCATAGTTATTCCTTCTTTCTAATCTCTTAACCATAAAGGCTAACAGAATGCACGAAAAATTTGCATTTGGAGGGCTAATATTATTTAAACATTATTTAGAAATTTGTCACCTCCCAACATACCTGCTACCTGTTCCATTCCTCATTAACTTCTCCAGTTTTAACGTGAAGGTTCTTACTAGTTGAAATTTACCATTCAGAAAGTTTATAGCTCTTGATAGGTATTATGGAAATAAATTTAAAAATTAGAAATATTAAATGTTGCATTAATATTTTATGAGGTATTATGATATTGGTAACCACATATGAGAATGGAAAATTCAATTAATGGAAGAGTTTTGTGATAATTAAATTCTATTCTAAGACATCATTTGATTAAATATGTTACTGCTCCTCAAGCTAATAATATCATACAAAAAAACCCAACAAAATCCCACTGAACAATAGAGATGCTGAATAGAACGGCCTCCAGTGCATTTCATTACCTAAACCATTTTATACTAATATATGGCTGAATCATAAAAGTAGTCTGGTATCATCTTGTCACAGATGAGTTCTCCTGCATATTTTAATCTGATTAAATTCAGAAAACAGGTTTTAACTGTCTTGCTTTTAACAGCTGCAGGTTTTGGTGTTTTGCTAAAGAATCTAAAGAGAAGAAAACAAAGAGAAGAAACGTAAAGAAAACGAGTATTTGTCCTCTATCATATACTCTGTTCCTCTTACTGGGGAGGAAGTGAGGAGAACTTTCACATTTTAAAACCATATTTAATGAAGTTATATAGTAGTGACACTGTATACAATGAAAATATATTGCAGTTAATATAAATATCAGAAGATAATTTTCTAACATTGATACTGGAATATAAGAACAAATTATCCTAATATTTTATTATTTACATTACTGCTGATACAGTGCTACAGTTTCCCCAAGACAGTCTGAAAGTAAGAACTAAAACCAAGGCATAACATGCCAGAGCATACATACTAGCTAGTGAGCAAAAGTAACTTTCAACAGCTATAACTGCAAAGTCACACTGTATACAGACATCTACACTACTGTAGTCAGTAACACAGACATACTGAAACTCCTTCGGAACTAACTAAACTCAGATGCTGACAGCAGGATACAACTAGCAGCATGACAGAAGATCTTGACAAGAAAATAGGTTGAATAAACCTGTGCTGAGGTTTAGGCAGACAAAAGACGGTAAGCTACTTTATGGTGCTATAACCTAGTCCTATAATTTATTTTAGAAATTCAGAACAGGGAAAATCCCACATACAACAGTCAGAAGGGATTTTGACAATAACTTCAATTATGTCTAGCTTTCACCCTACCTGTATTTGCACACCAAATTGTCAAAAAAACCCCCAACCCCACACCACAACTTCTTTTGCTTTGTTTGCACATGCACCTTTTTCTTTATCTATTAAACAGTCTTTATCTCAATCCACAAGTTTTCTCACTTTTAGCCTTCCAATTCTCTTCTCCATCTCACTGGGGAGGAGTGGGTGAGTAGCTGTGTTGGGCTTAGCTGCCTCCTGGGGTTAACCCAGAACAAATAAGTAAAATTTACCACCATACCACTTAAACAGTTCAGTAATTTTAAACACAGGCATTCCACAGTTGCCACCAGAACTTAAAAAAAAACCCAAACAAACAAACAACCTACAACAAACCCCAAGCCACTATCTCAACTTAAACAAATCCATGTCTCCTTAAGCATTTCAGTCTCGAGTGCTACACGTTCCTCATGAACATCTTCCAAATGAAGAAACACCAATGTACCCAGAATAGGGTTTAAAATGATAACGAAGACCACCCTGTTCTCTTTTAAAATGTTGTAAAAGCAATTCCAAAATGTGGTAACCTAAGTCCTGTCCTCAGTATTCCCTAGACAGACGAACAGTGAGAGTCTGCGTTCAGTAATAGATGCAAAGCATGTCAGAATTTATGTCAATACACAACTGGAGCAAAACTCTACAAGTAGGTTTATGGGTAAACATGTCAGCAGACAAAAGGTGTCTGGGTAGTATATTTTGCATAGATGCAAAGCAAGGTTGTACACAAATTTAATCACCTTGGGTCTTCTTTCACCAAGAAAATGTTGGGAATTCACAACAGGGGGAATAACTGGGAATTCAAGATACTTGGGAATGCCTCTGCTAAATGAAATACGCTCAGCTAAATGAAATACACCTCAGCTCAGGCAAGAACAGACTGAACAGGTTCATACTTGACCCAACTTCGCACAGATGGTTGGACCAGATGCCCTTCAGGGGTTCCTTCCACTCTGAATTATCCTACGATCCTGTAAAATTTAGATACAAAGTAAGAATAAAGCTTTTATTAACTGCATATTTTACCTGATACTTGCCTTTTTATTTACAAACAAATATTCTGTTTAAAGAAGCGGTTTTTGTGAAGTTGTAATTAAATCTTAACCAAAAGTTTCCAAAGGGAAAAGTTACCACTAAAATCAAATGTCAGTTGGACCAAAATTATCACAAGTGAAAGAAAACCACAGATAAGAGATCCAAAAGAAGTGAACAACACAGCTTTGCCATCCAAGAAAGACAACTGAAGGGGTATGCTTTAGAAAGATCACAAAATTATTTAAGGTGGAACCTATACGGCAATCATTTAGAATATTTTAAATGGTATAGAAAAAATGCCAAACCACCTACTACTCTATTTTTATTGCCTTAGATATGATCACCTGGACATCAATACTACCAATTCATCTTAAATAGTAAGGCTGCTTAACATGCAATCCCTTTTATGTCACTGACACTTCTAAAGCTGGCCTTTATGTACAGACTGAAGCACCAGTACATAAAAAAAACCTTATGTCATCTGCATTCCACCCAGGGTGGAGGCACACAAACACTTTCTCAAAATGAGTTCCAAAGAAATCCACATTTCATAAAACCAAAACATCCTGTTTCTATAAACAGAATCGTCAAGCAATTCACTCTAGAATGGATGCTCACAGAGCCATTCTTAATTAAAAAGCAAGTTTTCCTGTATTTAAAACTTTCTTCACCATTAGAAATAACCTTCATTTTTATATCCCTAATTCATATAGCAAAACATCTAAGGAGACACAAGTGTAAAATTATTGCAAGGAAACAAAATTACTTTGATATCTTAAAAAAACACCATCAGAAACTAGAACTTGTACACTACTGAAACAAATCATATTCTATAATCTCATATGAACACACCGTCTACCAGAAGAGCCTCTTTGATTTGTTCATACCAGAACATCAGTAATTTTGATTTGGTGTAAAGTGTTAATCCAACATCTACTCAGAGAAACTGAACAATATCCTCAAGGAAGTCATTAAGCAGCTCATATGGAAAAATTTTTATATGTATTTCTCCAAAACCCAACATTAGTCAATATTTTTGACTTTCCCCCCTAGAATACAAAGCCATTGCTGATAAAATCTGCAAGTGATTGATGTTAATGGTGTTAAAAATAACAGCAAGGCCAAGTTACAGATGCATGAGGGCCTGGAGCACATGGTAGGTTAGACACAATCACACTCATACTTAACCCTGTCATATGAAAACTTAAAAATACAACATGGAAGAATGCAACCATAGTCTTGGGAAGTGACAGCATAAGCTTGGAGTGATGACAATCACAAGCTCCTGCCAACTCTAAGGTGCAAATGACTATCATGAAAGTTAGGTGCATTAACAGCAACTACTGATAAATAAGCTGAACACACATTACCCCACTGACAGTCTTTGCAAAGCACCTCACAAACTGCTGTGTCCAATTGTTCAGTTAATAATTAAGTAAAAGGCAATAAAAAGATTAAAGCACCCAAAAACCTACAAGGTTTCCTGAAATCACAAGATTTGGGATCTGAAATCATTTAATGGCAGAACACCAAAGGTTTGTCTGTTTAGGGCTGATTCACAAGCCCTTGCAACATTCACTAAAGCAATGTAAGGTATTAGCAGCCTCAACTCTGCCCTTTACCCCTCTGTTGGCACTTACTTTCCCTAGAACAGGGGCACCAAGTGGAATCATGTGCCAACTCCTCAGTATCACAATTCAGAGCCTGTCCTGTTAGTTTAAATCCTTCATCACCATTTAGTCTTGTCACCCTAATTCAATGGGCAGTACCTTTCAGCAGGAAGCTAGATGGACAACCGCAGTAGCATCTTAAATTAGATTAATAGGAATTACGCCTCATTAATCAAAGCTCCTAGTTTATTAAGGACAAAAGTAAAAACTAATTTATAAACAACTGCAGAAGAGTGAACATCCGATATAGTGAATCAGCTGATCTACTAGTTAGAAAAAAGAACAAATGACCAGAAGTTAAAGCTAAAATACAAAATAATGTCTGTAATTTCTTTTATTTATTTCCAAAGGAAATAACTAATTAATCATACTATTATCACTGGCATACTTTAAATTCGAGACAGTACATATGAGCCATAAATTTCTGGTCTAGATACAAAGACTCAGGGATATTTATGGCCAGTATAAGGCAGAGGGTCAAGCTGTATCAACATAGAAGTCTCTCTTAGTATTAAGAGATATCAATAATTCCACGTTTCGGCAAGTATAGTCCACTAGTCACAGAATGAAAACAGCAGCATGAAGTAAGAGATACATCTGGTAAAAAACGACAGAAGTGACTAAATGTTCTTGATTTAGAGAAATTACTCGAAAAGCAAGCAGCTTCTCTTAATAAAGCAAAAAACCTTAACAGTTTATTGCTCTCTACTATCTTTTCTGTAACACTGCTTCCCATGGATTTAATTATACTGTTCCACAGGAAAGACATATAATAGTTATGCTAATATAACCTTAATAATGTAATCATAGTAATTATCAATAAAGTAATATATTTCTCACTACATCCCGACTTCTTTCACACATCTTGACTGGCCTAGCATCAGGCTACACCCATTTCATGCATCAGGGAAGGATTTAGAAACATCTGAAAAAGTAGAACTGTAGCATGCATAAAGTAGAGCAGGTGAAACTTTTTTTAAATTATATAATGCATCTAATACATTTAATACACAAAGACATAATGTAAATGCACAAAGACTGAGAACAAAAGATATTTCGATTTTCAAGCTGAATCAATTATAAGCAAAAGAATACCTTCTAACTGCAAATATTTTTATTCTTCTGTGACAACAACATCGAAAAATAAGATTATTTTGTTAAGAGACAAGGAAGGAAAATTTTTGGAGTCTAATTCCTTCAAATACTATTAACTGAGAAGGTGATTTATCTTCAGTAAGTACCATATCAAAAATAATTTTAAAAAATAGCAAACATTCTATAAAACTATTCGTCTAGAGATTGTAAGCAAGAAATGTGAACAGCTTAGACTATTTAGCCATCAAAACATGAAACAAAAGATTCTGTTTTAGAGGAACAGCTGTATTCCAGACAACTGACAAGGTTTCTGATTAGTCCAGGAAAACAAAATTTAACCTCTCTGCAAGCTGCACACAGGTATCTTACAGAAGCTGATCTGGAATAATTCTTTTACATAAATGTTTGAGAACAAAGGTATTTGTAACTCTCAAACATTAGCACTGACAGAATTAACAGTCTTTGCAGAGTCATTCACTAGTGTGGCCATCTCAAATTTGTGTGATCACAAAGCTGATCAGAACTCATTTTGGCCATATTTCTAGACTGCTGTGTTAGCAAAGCCTTACACCGCAAATTTAGAACACAAAAAAATCAATACTGATTTCTCAGAAGATTTCAGAATGCGGGTTTTATGGATGTTTATGAGCTATGTCTAGAGCAAGACTGATTTTCATGCCGAATTTGTCCATGCTGACTTCACCCACAAAAAAATGAATATATGTATTTTTATACAAATTCTAGTCAGGAAAGCTTTACTTTTCCTGCAGCACTGTGCATTATTCCCACTTGTTCCAAAATTTGGGGAAAAAGCTAACAGATTTGGGAAGGATGTAAGGGGAAGAAATACCCAGCCTTTTCATGCCTTCTCCTTTTCAGACCCTTTTACTGGTGTAAGATTTTTCAGATTTAAATAGTTAGCCTCTCGTGATTCTCCTGACTACTCCAAACTATTCAGAAATTATTCTGAAGAAGCCTACATTTATTATAAGCATACATTCATATACAGTAATGTGTACTTGGTGGAGAGGTAGTGTTTGGGTTTTGGGGTTTTTTTTCCACTTTTAAAGGTAAATCATACTATACTGGATAGAAACATAAGACTTCACAGACTTGTTCCATTCCCCAATCTTAACCGCAGTGCTCATGCCTCACTGTTCTCATAGCAATACCATGATTTATTTATTCATTTTAGAGCCCTTCCCTGTAGAGTCCAAATCTACATTCATTCTTACTCCCCTTTAACAAGTACTTGTAGAAAAGCCTCTTTTTTTTTTTTTAAGGCTACGATTGCTTCATAGATAAACATGGCTTAAATTTTTCTGATAAACTAGATGTTGGAAGGATCACATGGCCCCATCTCCCACAGCTTAACATTTAAGTGCATAACTAAAATGCTTCAGTGAGACTACCAATTACTGCAGTTATGCTACTACCACACAGAACTGTTCAACACCAAACTGAGCTATAAGATTCCAGAAGCCATTTTTAGCCTTGGGCACTAGACCAAAAATAACCTTTTCAGTCCTTCAGGAAGCCAAATGTATAAAGATATGAAAACTGACAGAAAGAATATAGTACTTCTTGCTAAAATACTGGGGTTTTTTGTTGGGGTTTTGGTTTTTTTTTTTTTTGGTAACGTTAATACTCTTTCATATTACCTGATTCTTAACCGATTGCAAATCTACAGTGATATTTTTTGAGAGACTGAATACTTCTGAATCATACTATCATGCTTCTGTGTAAGATGATACTATGAAGGGAGTTGTTCGTTTCTGCATTGTGTTAGTATATTTTAAATCACTCCCAGGACTTAAAACCATAATGAAAACTTCAAAGTTTACATCTTTACTACTATCCCATGATCTTCCAGAACAAAGCTTCGATTCAAATGCCTCAACATTCATTCTTCAAGATACCTTACACTGTCTTGATTGTGATGTAAAAATAAAAGCCAGAGAACCAAAGGTGGATTCCTTTCACAGTTTTGTCCTTGATCTGATCTCAGATCTGGATTAAATCATTCTAAATTTTTGTTCCTCAGTTTTCCCAATCTGTAAAACCAGGGATAACCTGCATGATTACAAAACAATGAGATAACTCACTGAGAAGAGCAAAGTTTGCAAGATAATTTTTATCGGAAACATAGAACAACATATACGATAGGACCAGCTACAACTAAAACTAGAAATCCGCTCTTCAAGTCGTTATATAACACTCCACATAATTACATAAAAGGCTTTTAAAATTAATCAAAACCCAAGGAATTCAAAAGACTACTTTCTCTACCCTTAGAAGTTCCTGATTACACAGCACACTTTAATATAACAGTAATAGCTGCAATACCATGATACAAAGATTCCATGATTCCAGAGTGGCTGTCTTATCTCTAAATTTCCTGACAAAAATATTAGCAAATTGAAGTTACAGAATATTTTATATTGGCTCATATTTTCATTCAAATCATAAGATCCATACCACTTCCATCCAAGATTTTCATTGAAGAATGTGCCATAGATCATCTTCATTTTTCATGCTGAATTTGAGCAAGCACATGGAAAAAAAGAGGGCAGTTACAAAGACAGGGAAGAAATGTGGTGTTTTTTTAAAGAAAAGCAAGTCTCCTTTATCCCCCCCAAAATACCTCAGAAAAATAAGGGATGAAACTACATCTTGTCAAACTAATAGGATAGTTTTCCATCAAATTTGGGAGTTCAGATAATTAATGGAAACATCCATTATAATACAGCAATAATTTGGTAAAGCACTCTATTAGTTTCTGCACATCTTGACTAAGAAACTACATCATCTGCTCATGAGAGATTGAAAACATAATAATAAACTACACACAACGACAAAGTACATTGATGTTGTATACAAACTAGGTACCTGTACTGAAGTATGGAAACATAAAATATTTTAGATGGACCCCACAAACAAATTCTTGGTCATATATCTTCCTTCAAAAACACTATTAAGCAGGGGAAAATACCATGTCTGGTAAAACTTGCAAGTGATGGGACATGTATGAGTGAGGAGAAAAAACAAGTCACTAACACAAATCAATCTGAACTGGCTGGTAAATGAAACACAGGCAAAGAACAGGCATTCAGCCAGACTGAAATTCAAATCTTGGAACAGGGATCACAGGCAAAACTTACCGAGTAGGGAAATGACATTGTACATAGTGGAAGACAGTTTTCTTGAACTGAGATGAACTCAAAAAAATACTAAAAAATAAACCCTAGCAACACAACATACAACAAGCACGGGAAACCTGGGTTTAAATTTCTCCCCTTAACTGATCACAGCTGCTGTTTAATAAGCAGAGCATCTTCCCTCTGCTCCTGACTGCTGAGAAGGCTCCTTTCATCTTTGACCAGGAATCTTCATCACTGTCTGTGTTTTTTAATTATATAACATATGAAAGACACTAGTTCTTCCTCTTTCCTTATTGAATAAACAGACAGTTTTGTTGTTACTACACTTGCCATGTCTTAAAAAGACTGAATTGAATAAATTCCACTAGGCCTCACTAGTCTCAAAATATAGTAATATAACAATGGCAATGGTACAGCCTATCAAGTAATCAATAGATTTACCACCTATTTCTCCTCTCACTAAATTTATAAACAGTTAAAAGCTAACACAGTAAAAAAAAAGCCATTTTAATAATAAATTCACTTACCATGATAGCTATTTCACTATCTTTAATTTCTGACACGAGGTTCTTACTATACATGAACTGCTGTATTTGTATTTTTGGTATCGTGCCTTACTTCCTGTAAGACTCATCCAAGTGTGTAATCTGCTCCACATCTTTCCTCTGATTAATCTCCGATTCAATTTTCTTTTCCCACCCTATTTCTTGCCCATTTTCCAAAACTTCTGTATCAGTTTCAGTGATGACCTATTTATCTCTCTACCCATTTTATGAACCTGTTTCCTTCTGTTCACCAAACAATAGATCCAACTTGTCATTCATGCTTTTGTCTTCACATTTAAGTGTGGAGGCTTTTTTATTTCTCATTTGATTTTTGATTTTTACATTTTGACTGTCTAGTGCTACAAAGGAGTGATGTCTCTGCAAATAATGCAACCAAAGATGCAGACTTCAGATGTTAAGAAACCCTGACATCTGTATACACACAATAATTCAAAGTGAAATTGTCATTTGTATTTACTTTGCTACTTTTGAAACATACTACTTTATAATCTACAGTATAAAGGCAGATGCCATCTTTAAATATATTTCCAAGATGGTTTTTTGCTGAATTTAGTTTCTTTAATTCAAAAAATAATTTACCTTAAATCCTCCACCTACATGTTAATGTCAGCTGTCCCAGCAATGTCTCCTTCTACCAGAAAGTAGTATCTATAGGGCTGCATTAGTAAAAACCACCTAACTACTATATACAGTTAAATCCAAAAATGAGAAATTCAATCTGTTACCAATCTTGCACTTCACAGCACTGCAGTTTTAGAAAGAAATAAAGTTCTGGTTTTAAAGCAGGTGTTTCAAGTCTACACTGATATTGGCAACATCCACTTCAAAAAGGAAGGATTATCAAGAAGAGTGTAGAAACAATTGTAGAGACACAAAACACATATAATCTTTACAACATCTGCAATTTATACATGAAAGCATTTGGTGTATTTCATCAAATTAATCTATTGCAAAACTGAAAAGGTAACAAATATCTTCTGACATAGTCTCCTATTTTTTCAGTACAAGTAATTCTCTCCATTCCACAAACAGTATTTCCAAACCAAGAAAAAGAAAGCAAGCCACCTGTACAAATTCACATCCTCCAGACTCAGTATTACAATTACTGCAACTCACCCCAAGGAATAAAATCACACAGCTACAGAAAACCAACATAAAAGCTTTATCCATTCAGCAGCACAGGTCATTGTTAACATGGTGCTCAGCTGTTTTGCTCTTGTTCTGCTTCTCATAAAGATCACTTCAAGAACTCTATTCTGATATTCAAAACTTCTAGCTATTTCCAGTAACTTCTCTAACCATACCTAGAAGAGCTACCTCACACTGGCTTCATAAAATTATCAGCTAGCTTTTAACTAAAGAAGTCAGATTTCCCACAAGCTCAGCTGAACATGAAACATTTCATGCAGCTTGAAAAGTAAGTGCTAACCTCAGGCTCCAAATTAAATGCAAAACTAACTCTCATTTGGCTTTGCAAAGATCGTCTCAAGTTTTGACTTATTTTTTTCTTCAAAAATATTTCTCCTACGGACTGGGATAGAAGGATGTAAGACTGTTATTGTTATTTCTATTTTTAAATGGTTAGGAGGTTTACAGATATTATGGTGTTCTGCACCATACAAGGAAAGAAACGGATAAAAAGGCAAGCTGGCCAGCAAGACACCCTTAGGGAAAATAGCCTGGGGAGAAGTGTTAGAATTTTAGAGCTGAACTCTTCTCATGAGGATGCATCTACCCACAAATTTAGCAGAAAGTAATTATTCCTCCAGAAGCTTAACTCCTCAGCACCTTTCCAAATAACTACTCTGATGTGTATATTATGCCTTGCAAAATATGGTCAGCAGAGAGCAGTCAGAAGACATAACATCTATTTCCATTTTTGACAGAGATCTGCACACAGAATATGGTGATAACATTACTGGATCTTTCAGTGTTACACATAGGAGAACAATAAATGGGTATACTATTTTCGTAATTCTGTTCTCAATAGAACACATTAAGGATAACTCTCTGGTTTCAGAAGTGCCATTAAAATAATATTGATTTTAATTGTGAGTTAGGGATCTAACCAGCATGGGAACGCTCACAAATCTAGTAGATGTTTACTAACAGAGCCAGCAAGAACAGGGCAGACAGAATGAACAGTCACTGGACTGGGAAAGTTACTCATCCTTCCTTGAATGCTCATTCTGATATGCAAAACATCAGTCCCTCTGTCTTCGTTGCTCTTGCAACTCTGTAAGCAGCAAAAATGTCACTGGCTTTTCCTTCTGCAGGCAAATGGTTGCTAAGCTTCCCAAACTTACATTCAAGAGTCGATCTTTTAAAGTATGAATTTTAAACTACTATTTGTAGCATAAAGGCTGTCAATGTCATATTAGAGTCAAAAAATTTTCTCCATGTTTATCATTCTCTGTTCACAAAAATTCAAATCATCATCATTAAAATGCAACTGCTCGAGAAAACCATTTTTTCTCGGTTTTACAAGTATCAGAAAAGCATCCCAAGCCATTACACTCAACCAAGAACACAGAACTCACCCCCCTGCTTATAATCCTTTCTGTTCTTCCACCACTTCACATATTTTCACTCAGTACTTCATAAATTTTCACTCACTCCGTATGACACTTCTGCCTTTCAATACTATCTTCTTTCTATCCATTTTCTTATTCAAACCTACATTACACTGGCATTTGCCCCTTCCCTCTTCTAAGTCATGGTTCTACTGGGCAAACAGTCATTCTACTTTGTCATAGCAGATTCTACCCTGGTCTCTTCCCCTTATAAAACTCTACGTATAGTAACTGTATTAAGATTCACACTGTCTCTCTTGATTTACAGATGTCTAAGCAAAGATAACTTTTGTGACAAAGACACAAAAGAAACAGACCAGGGGAAGGAAGAAAAGGAGGCTCACAAACCACGCAGGGATATTTGGCTTCTACCTCCCCATAAGTCCTGTGATCACATGTGAGTGGATCTTCAAAAACAACGTTGTTCAACTAGAAGCATTTGAAAAGGAACCTGTAGCACCTCTACTACTATAAAAGCACTTCTGGAGCTTCAGTCTTTTCCAACCATGGTGGGTTGACCCTGGCTGGACACCAGATGCCCACTCTATCACTCTCCTCCTCAGCTGGACAAGGGGCAAAAATATAACAAAAGGCTCATGGGTTGAGATAAGGACAGGGAGAGATCATTCACTAATTACTGGCATGGACAAAACAGACTTGACCTGAGGAAATTAATTTAATCTACTGCCAATCAAATCAGAGAAGAATAATGGGAAATAAAACCAAATCTTAAAAACACCTTCCCCCATCCTTTCCTTCTTCCCAAGCTCAACTTTACTCCTGATTTTCTCTACCTCACCCTCCCAAGCAGTGCAGGGGGATAGGGAATGGGAGTTCCAGTCAGTTTATCACAGGTTGTCTCTTCCGCTCCTTCCTCCTCAGGGGGAGGACTTCTCACACTCTTGCCCTGCCCCAGCATGGGGTCCTTCTCACAGGAGACAGTCCTCCATGAACTTCTCCAACATGAGTCCTTCCCACGGGCTGCAGTTCCTCATGAACTGCTCGCTCCAGCGTGGGTCCCCCACAGGGTTCAGTCCTTCAGGAACAGGCTGCTCCAGCATGAGTCCCCCACGGGGTCACAAGTCCTGCCAGCAAACCTGCTCCATCGTGGGCTCCTCTCTTCACGGGGCCAGAGCTCCTGCCAGGAGCTGCTCCAGCGTGTGGGCTTCCCACAGGGTCACAGCCTTCTTCAGCTGCATCCACCTGCTCCTGCGTGGGCTCCTCCCCAGGCTGCAGGTGGAGATCTGCTCCCCCGTTACCCGCCGTGGGCTGCAGGGGCACAGCTGCCTCGCCGTGGGCTGCAGGGGAATCTGCTCCAGTGCTTGGAGCACCTCTGTCCCTCCTTCTTCACTGACCTTGGTGTCTACAGAGTTATTGCTCTCACATGTTCTCACTCCTCTCTCTCAGCTGCAGTTTCTATTGTGCATGTGTTTTTTTTCCCCCTTCTTAAATACATTATCCCAGAGGCACTACCACCACCACTGATGGGCTCGGCCTTGGCCAGCAGTGGGTCCATCTTGTAGCCATCTGGCATTGGCTCTATCGGACATGGGGGAAGTCTCCAGCAGCTCCTCACAGAAGTCACCTCTGTAGAGCTCCCACTATCAAAACCTTGCCACACACACCCAATACACCAAGGTAGATGGGCCAAGGGCAAACAAAGTGACAACATTTGTACAAAAGCAATTGGTTTTCAACCATTTACATGCACAACATGGCCAAACATGGTTTTGGCAATTCTAGATAGAGCTGTTTTTTAAACAGCCACCCTAAATTGGAAGTTAACTTTAAGGGTAAAGGTTCAATGAACAGCTGCACTTACTCCTGCTGAAATGGGAAGGTTTCACCCTCCCTCCTATCATGTGATTTCTAAGCTGTCATTTCTCCTACCTCTTAGCCCTTGCACTAGTTCTGAGGTTTCTTTACAAACAAAGCAAGCCAGCCAAAAAAGAAACAAATAAACTAAACCCACACTGGGGAAGGAGATGGACACACATGCATACTCATATACACAGAGTCCATGGTAGAAAGTCATTAATCTGCTCAAGCCACATTCTGAGGCAGTAGCCAGGCAATTGAGTACTCCTAATTTGTTTCATGTAACAAAAGGCACTCTGAGCCAATTCACTTTATTTGTGCTCAGAAGAGCCTAACAGCACCTGCAAGGTCACTGACTGCATTTCAGCTAAGGGGGCATAAATCTCCAGACAAAAGAGGTAACTTTCAAAAGCACAACTGACTAGACTCTTACGTAGCAAAGCAACTAATAGACTCTTTTCAACAGGAGTCAATAGTCTTAATGTTTATATGATGTACAAGCAATGACATACTCAGACTCCGGAAAGAAAAAGAAAAAATGGACCAAAGGGGTTTAAAGGGTATTCTGCAGTTATAAGTTGCTAAACATGTCTATGCTTCTAAAAAATTCATTTAGCTTGATAAAGCTCTTTCATGAAGCATTGCTTATCAGAAAAAAAAAATAAAGAAACCAGAGTAAGTTAACACAGAGATATTCAAACAGAACACATTATGAAGTGGTGTTGGACACTCTTGGATACATAACAATGTTACTTATACTGCTGGATAAATAATAATGATGGATTTATCTTCTTTTTTTAGCCTTGATATAAAGACATCTTATATAGTAATCACAAAAAAGAGTTACATCCCAAAACAAAAGAGTTTTGGCTGCAGGGTAATATTCAGTTCATTTGTGAGAATAAACATATTTCCTCATCTCTCCCTGTCCTGATACACTTAGAATATTACTTGTGTAAGAGAAAGAATAAGTAAGGTTAGAAACCTTCAAATAAACACAGGAAGGTTGTAGGAAGGGACTGACTATTGAACATAAAGAAGAAACAGAGTTTTATTCTTTTTTTTAGCTTTATAATTAAAGAAGTTATTTTTATTGATTTGGGTTTGGATAAAATGAGCAAAATGAAAGGTTCTCAAGAAGCCTCATCCAAAAAACCCACAATGCAATCAAAATGTGAACTCAAGATGATGAATGATTCAAAGCAGCAATTATCAGAGAAAATTCTTAAAAGGAGAGGGGCATATCAAATCTCTTTTTTCCCTAGTGACCAAATAATAAGCAAATTCTAAACAAAAGTCTGTTTGGCAGTCATTTTTGGTTCATGGAAGTGTACAGTAGCACAAAGTATTCTGTATCTGTGATGGCCTTCCCAGTACAATCTGCATTTATAATAAGTGGAACCAAATGCACATCTACTGCTATAATTAGGAGAATTCTCAGAAGTGAATTAAATTAATAAAGGAGCTGGAGAAAATCAGTGAGAATAAATTACGGCAATCTAATAGACATAGAATACCTTGGTTAGAAGGGACCTTTTAAAGGTCGTCTAGACCAATTCCCCTGCAATAAGCAGGGACATCTTCAACTAGATCACATTGCTCAGAGCCCCATCCACGTAGTTGTTTAATTATTTTTTTTTAAAGGGAAATAAGGCTTTTTAATTATTATTATTATTATTATTATCATTAGCAAAGAGGACTGAAACAAACAAATTTTACTTGAACCAGTACCAGTCCCCAAAACAAGAAATTATTTTTTCAGAAAGATAAGTAGAAAGAACTTCCAACTGTTGGGTACAAACAAATGCATTCCTGGACTTAACTGTGATGGAAAACAAGTTGTAACTTCATCAATTTTTTGTTCCTTTACATGATCCCACAGGAAGCACTTAGATGTCAAAACTCAAGCTAAGCTGCCCCAAAAGCTAAAAATAAAACTCTACAGGTTCTCAGATAGTTGTTCAGGTGACAGTGTGATTTTTGGATCATCTTGAAAACAAATCTGTAATTTTACAGTCCAAACAACTATTTCAAAGATGCTGCCAGGCTAAGGTATCTTCAACACAGCATTGTCTGGCAAGCACTGTCCATTTGTAAACATTTTAAAAAACAGCAGGTAGGAGTTCTTCTGTCTAGCAAGCATTCTAAAAAATAAATACATATTCCTTCCAGAATTTCATACCATCCAAACCAGCAATCAAATGTTTGAAAAGAAATACAAATTGAAGCAATCTAATACCTGATTAAAAAAAAAAAAACCTTGCTTCTCTCCCACGTCAACACAAGCAGCAAGCAAGTAATCCTTCCTCATGTGCCTAGCTCACGCAACAGAAATGGATGAAAAAGGTATTCACCAGAAAAGGTTCAGAGGATCTGTCTTCAGAAATACAGCCAAAGCTACAGAAAGAGGTTGAAGTGATACAGGCAGCCATGGTTACAGATTTAAGTAACAGCTTTGGGGCTTTTTATTCCTCTTTTATAAACTAACATGCTTGCAGCATTCCCAGTGGTTTTGAGGAATATAATTGCATACTATTACTTAAGAACTGTGATTACTGTGCGACTGTCTTCTGTATAACCCAGCCTGTAATAAAAGTGATAAGAATAGCATTTATTATTTTTGAAACATTTTTCGCAATGCATCCACACTGATGTGGTTTAAAACATCTGACTAAACTCAAGATACTTTACATTGAGGTTTTATTTTCTTCTAACAGTACTACACCCCATGCAAATTCCCTTCTGTGTCTGAAAGTTCATCTGATCAGGTCACTCAGCTCCTAAGCAAAACTTTCAAAGACTGAGGAAGAAATGTGCTAACATCTCTCTATAAGCAAGATGTATTCAGTACAGTCAAAAGTCACAGAAGAAAAAGCATACCAAGAAGCTGCACAAATAGAAAGTGACAAGTATAGTTAAGCCTCTACAGTTACTATGGAATGTAACTGCAGTAAGAACGAGAAAAGTCAAACCATTCAGTCTCAGCTATTAAAAGCAATCAAGCTACATCCCTTTCATAAGTGTATGAATTGCTATATAAAATACGACTTCTAACTACAGGAAAAAAATAAATGTGTGAACAGAGAATTTAAAGTTTAACACTTCTGCCTTCCTCAGACCTACCTAAAGCACTAAGAACTTTTCTAGAAAACAGCCTTGACAATATTTTATTTGAAAGTAGCTGCAGACCATCATTTTCTGAATCCAAAAATACTGTCAGTATCTAATGCTAAAATGCTGTTAAGATGCAGACACAGTTCGGTTTTCTGGAAAGCCCCTGCTCCTCAGATCTCAACTCAAATCCCCAGACTAGTCTTCTCTAAACCAAGGACTGTCTGCGTTTTTTAGTGAGATTAGCCCTCTTTAGCAAAAAAGCTTTAACAGTGAAAGGCTAGCCCTACCCCAAATACCAAAGTTTCAGGCCTTCAGATACATGTCTGCACATCAAATCCAAAAGTAAAAGTCACTCATTGCAAGAACATATTCCAAGTTGTACAAAGTACTGTTTTTATACTATGCACATTTATGGAGAGGAAGCGAGAGAGAAAATTCCCATCAAGAGTTTGCCCCAAGAGCTTCATAAATCTGGGCTTAAGCCAAGTGTCTCTTCTGTTTATATATTCTACTTATGTAATGTAACAAGTGAAAAGGAACACATATTTTTCTGAAATACAACAACATAGGACTTAACTCATAAGGCAAACAATTCCCATTAAACAGTTACAACATGCTGTTACAAACAAAAAATATAAAGTAACTATAGATTAATACATCGTTCTCCTAAAAGGAGACCAAAAAAAAGAAAAAAGGGCTGGTGTTGTTGCAAGATTGAGACATGGGCTGCTCTACACTTCTGTTTACACCAAACAAAAAGAGAATGAAAATCCCATTCTACATTTAATTTCATATTGACCGTCTTCTAGGTAGACTCTGACAAATGAACACTAACACTTGAAGGTAAAGACTACTTTTCTCCTGATGTATTCTCTGAATAGAAAATTTATTAGAACAAGTAAGCATGTAACAAGCATGTACTATCCATACATACAACACAAAACTCATGCTTGTACAGAACATATTTACATAATATACAAATACTAACGTTTAACCATGGCCAATCAATTTTTTTCCAGTACAAAATTTTGTTTTCCAACAGTTTAGATCATGATGTCAAACCAAACAAGCTAATTTTCTGGACTTCCAGACTACTTCTATCACAGCATGTCTTTGTTAGAGTACAACTTTAGAAAAGAGAAAATATTTTTCTTGTGGAGATGAGCTCAGTCATTCTTCTCACTGTATACAGTTCTGCTATCATGCCTTAGCCCTTTCACTATCACATCTGTCACCAGGTCAGATAATGGTTAGCATGGCAATTCATGCTACCAATTCACAGCAGCTTCATTCATCAAGTTTCCTTCATATTTCTCTTTTATTGATATGATGATACAGGTGTTCATACAGACTGCTGTGAAGTCCATTCAGCAACAGCAAACAAGTGACAGAGCTAAATAACAATTACATATGATGTCTACCACACATCTCAGACATTACTCTGTTCCTTACAGCTGGGGCAGATAAAAGTATGCAGTCAGCACGTATGTTTCCACATACAGGAAGGCATAAATACCCTCATGTGCAGGAGTAGTAGAGGATTTAGGTTCGTGTTATCACATGTTTGCATGAAAGTATAGCACCTGCTGTTTTGTGGGACAAGAACAAGCGTCTACTTGTCTGTTCCTCTGCTGTTACAACACAACTATCTTCAGCAGGCAAATGGGGACACAAAAGTGCCTGTGGAGGCAGTACACTAAAGATCATCTTCAGAATACACTAATATCTTCTTCTAGTGAGGGTTTGCACTGTTCTACCTAGTGATGCTCTGTAGGCACAAACAGCCGCAGCTAAATGGACATGACCCTTGTGGGGGTCAGCCTCCTTAGGTAGTAGAGGGCAAAGTAAAAGCAGACTAGACACACCTCCCTCACCCCTCCTGCCTGCAGGGTTGTCAGGCCTGCCCCTCTGCAGATTTATGTAATGATGGTATTCCCCCCCCCCACTGTAAAATATGCACAGTGCCTGTGAAAACAGGGATTTCTCTCCACATGGCTTGGAAGGCTGCATTGCACACAGAGCTAGAACCATGGCTACATGACTGTAAGGATACAAGGGTGGATGTCAACTCCAGTGTCAGATAAGAGGCATTTGTGTAAGGCTGCATGCTCTCTGGGTAGCCACAGACCAAGAGTGTTCATACGGACATGTCGCCATCTGTGGCGTGCAGATAAGTGAGATGTTCAGAGGCACATGAGTGTTCTAATGTGGACATGCATCCTATCCATGCTAGGTGGGTCCACCTACATGCAGCAGGATGGAAGCAGCAGGTATTCCAACCTGGCAAGTGTATGCATTCCTCACGAAACCGATTCAAGGGTGGGCTGGTCGCCACCTCAAAACCCTGCGGTCAGGTGGCAAAGAGATACACAGTCCCCAGAGGGGGAAGAAGACAGGTGCGCACAAGAATACACACACACACACTCCCCCAGTGTGCCACGGGAGAGGCAGCTCTGCCTCACCAAACTCGGGCGGGGCGGGGGGGAGGCGGGTGTGCAGCGATCCAGCCATATGGGAGCAAACACCTACCTCCTACACCAAGGCAGGGGGCAATGGAGAAAGCACAGGGTCCACGGAGAGCTGGGAGCAGGCTCGGTTTCCGTGGGGGGACAGGCCCAGGGGAGGGTGAATGCCTTATGCCACGGAGGTTGAGTGAAAAGGTAGGGAGTGGGTGTCCTCCTCGCAAGGAGGTTGGGAGACACTAGGATGCGGAGAGAGAGATGGAAGGGAGGTCTCCCAGCCATTATATCGCAACTAAATCGCCGGGGGACCCACCTTCCTTCCCCCTCCCCGCCCCGTCAGGCGGATACCGGCGCCGACCGCCCCCTCCCTCCGCGCCCCCGGCTCCTCGCTTGGCCTCACCTGCCCGCACCGTATCGGAGAGGTCGTGGCTGAGGGCGGCGGCGCTGCGCGGGAACTCCTTCAGCTTTCTGCCGCTCAGGTTGAGCCCCCCGGAGTGCGCCGCCTCCTCCAACGCCCGCTCCAGCCCGCGGTTCAGCGGCGCCTGCAAACCCAGCGACCCGCCGCCGCCGCCGCCCACCCCGGCCGTTGCCGCCGCCAGAGCCGCGGCGGGGAAGGGCTGCGACTCGCCTCCCAGCGTCGCCATCTTTCCCCTCGCCCGCCTCGCCGCTGGGGGTAGCCGAGAGGGCCGCCGGACCTGCCTCCCTCACACCCTTCTCCTCCTCCTCCTCCCGCTCGCTGTGGTGGCGGCGCCGCCGCCGTGAGGGGGAGGGGGAGCGGCAGCGCAGGCAGGAGGCGGAGGCGAGCGAAGCGGGCGAGGCGCGACCCACTGCGCATGCGCGGCCCACCGCCGCTCCCCCCGACACCGCGCCCTCGGGCGGCGCGGGGGGGGCACTGCGGCGCCCCCTAGCGGCGGCGCGTCCCGGGCCCGGAGCGGCTCCTGCCGCCGGCAGCTGCCCCTGCGCGGAGGGAGCGCGGAGGGAGCGCGGAGGGAGGGCGCAGCCGCAGCGCCGCGGATCATCGAGCTTGGAAAAGACCTTGAAGATCATCCAGTCCAACCATTAACCTCACACTGGCCGTTCCCAACTACACCATATCCCTCAGCGCTATGTCAGCCCGACTCTTACACACCGCCAGGGATGGAGACTCCACCACCTCCCTGGGCAGCACAT
This sequence comes from Athene noctua, assembly GCF_965140245.1. Classification (NCBI taxonomy): domain Eukaryota; kingdom Metazoa; phylum Chordata; class Aves; order Strigiformes; family Strigidae; genus Athene; species Athene noctua. Next base: position 233,648,586 of record NC_134037.1, on the reverse strand, counting down.
TCCAACACCTAACAACCCGTTCTGTAAAGAAATGCTTCCTAATATCCTGCCTAAACCTTCCCTGGTGCAACTTAAGGCCATTCCCTCTTGTCCTGTCGCTTGTTACTTGGTTAAAGAGACTCATCCCCAGCTCTCTGCACCCTCCTTTCAGGGAGTTGTAGAGGGCGATGAGGTCTCCCCTCAGCCTCCTGTGCCTTTGTCACAACATTCCCCACCGCCTTCCCTTGAAAAGGCTAGCCTGCAAGGTTGGCAAAGCACCTACTTTGGCCCCTTCTCCCAGCATCCACCGAAGCTGCTCACCATGCTAACCGTGCTGGCAGGCTCAGGGGCTGGATGTGCAGCAATTTGTGGCCGGGTGGCGTGAAACCACCACGCACGCATGCAGGCAAGCATGCATGTGCTCAGGCGGCAGGCCTCATTTGAAAATTAAAAGCTGCAGTGGCTGGTGCTGCTGAATTTGGCCCTGGGGAGCATCTGCCCTGCAGAAGGCTTTTCTGTGACTTGCATGGCCCTCGGGGACAGTCTGATGAAGAGAGACCCTTGAAGGTGTGATTTGGAGTGACAAACCATGCACGGGAACCATGATCAGTTTGGGTTTTGGTGGAATAACCTTTCTGAGAGGGTGAGGGTGTTGGTTTTGGTTTATTTCCCCCTCCCCTTCTGCAGCCTTGCAAAGCTGAGGCCGGGAGTGGGAGAGGAGTGAGGTTTCAGGTTTCTACAGGGTTTACAGAGTCCAAAGCTAAAAAAGGACTTGTACATCATCACCCATGACCTGTATTTTACAGGCCATTCCGTTTCACTCCATTACCCTGTGTGTTGTGATCAATGGCTGACATTGAAGCAAAGCTTTCCTGGTTCCAGAAAGTTCAACCACTGAGCGCTACAGAGACAAAAAAGACCGAATTGTCGCAAGGAAACAACTCTCAGTTTCTGAAAAGCAGGAGAGATTATAGCAAGTTTAGCAGTCACAACAGGTAACGACACTGGTCAAAATGGAGAAAGGGTGTTAGATCTTTTACATGACAACATCATAATATTCATTAAAAACCTGTTCTTTACAATTACGCTCTCAGTACCAGCATTTTTCATGGTAGTTTTATATATATTGCATCACTGCAGAAGTGTTGCAGGCAGCACAGCAGCATTTTTGAAGAGGCTGCCTTACATTAAGGAAAGAGTTGTAATATTAGATGGGTAAGAGGGGGATTATTTTACTGTAAGTACATTTATGCTGCACCTAAAATATAGGTCCTGAGCTTAAACTCCAGTCCAAACTCCCTTCACACCTACAACTGCCAGTTCTTCATGTCGGATGAGGAGATCTTGGGTTTCAGCATGACAAATTCAGTGTCCTATCAGTCTAAGAAAATTTTGGGTGCACCAGAGAGCAATTCTTGACACCATTCCTTGGAACTGCCCCTAGCCAAAGAGGAAATCAGCAGTTACCACATCAACAGTTGTGCCCAGATACCACATTTTTTGACAAAGCTTGTTGGTGAGTTTTTAAGATAGTTTTTCCCACAAATTTCTGCTAGTCACAGCATGTTTTAAATTTGCTAAAAGGCTTAATTCCAGTTTGCATGCAATCTTTGCATTACTCCTGGAAAACATAAAGAAACGGATGAATAGCTACATCTTCTCAGTGATTTAAAGAAAAGTGACGATGAACAATAGTTCAAGTTGAGTAAACTGTGAATAAGAGCAACCGCTAGGCTTCCCCTATAATGAAATTTTTTTAATGCAAGTTCAGTGAACTAGATACTATATTCATTTACACTTAGAGAAGTCTGAAGTACCATAGGTTTTATAACTCAGTAAATTACTTTGCACAGGAGATTATCTGTGTATTAAATTGCCCAACATCATGGAACTTTATTTTGAAACTAGTAATATAGAACTAAACATTCAGACAGCATATCTGCAGAATTCATCTTCCAGCATCAGCTCTTTAAGTCAGTATCAGGCCTGTTTTTAGTGAGGTTTGGTAAGTTTTCTCACCAGTGGGACAGCATGTTCCTTCTTCCCCTGCTTCCGGTAAGACAAAATGATTTCTAGTGCTGATTTTGGTAAAAACAAGAAGGCTCTTTTGCTCTTCATTGTCTTCATACTGTACCACTAGTTCTGGGATTGGATTCACAGCATTTCACAGAAGGAGGACTAGCAGCAATACCTTTCTCAGCTTCATTTGAAGGACAACTCATCCTCCTTTGCAGGAGGCACCCAAGGTGCCAAGGAGCCATCAGGCTCCCCTGCTCACAGGCAGGCACAGTATGTCCACCTTGGCTGCCCCACCGGGCTTGCATGAAGGGCCTGTTGGCTAGCAGAGGCAGACAAGTCAGGACAATGTTCCTCCTTAAGACACCCAACATCAGGACAGCTACAATGCAGAGAGGCTAGGACTATCCTAGTACATGGTCTAGCAGGGGTTAAAGATGTAGGTCCCTCCTTATAGCAACGGGAGGGCACACACCAATAATCAGGGAGCAACTTTGTTTTAAACTGCTTTTTGATCTGAGCAGCTGAGGTGCAATGAGGGCATGATCTCTGCTTATCAGATACTGTGTCGAAACTCCTGGAAGAAGCACTTTGAAGGTTGCTAACATTATCAAGATTGTGAAGGAAAAATAAAATATACCACTGAAGCTGTGTTGCCTTGACTTTCTCTCGTCTCTGCCTGAGTGCTGTGCCAGATCTAACTCTGTTCCTATAGATACAAAGGATTAAAAATTGGAAACACTACAGAAAAAGAAAAGATCAGTCACAGCTGCATCGGTTTCTTATCTATGCATATGTATAGAGAATGTCATGCTCAATATATTGACTTGGGTCAGATCACAGAGGGGGTACAGCCTAGCACAGCAGCTAAGCTGGGCTAGTGGCAAGCTGTCACTGCAAACAGCCCTTTCCATTCCTTGCCCTCAGCTATGTGATCTCCCCAGTTCCTATGGGATGGTATTTGCATTTGTCTGACTCTTCAGTGAGACCTAGAGCAGCTTAAAAATTAACTCTAGAAGGAAAAGAAAACAGTGCATGCTCTTCAGTGTAGCAGGGGAGAGAGGGAATTCAGAAGGAAGACTTATGGGTGTAGCAGAAGGAAAAGATTGCAAAGGTGACTATTCTGCAAAATGGGTCACACATAATGGCTGTGACAAGAAAAATCCTATCAGAGATGTTTGGAAAGTATCATAGCTGAGGGAGACCATGAGCCTTCGAGTCCCAGAGTGAATTTCTATTACTCTAAATTGGAAAAAAAAGAGAGGCAAATAACAAGGCACACATGGCTTGTGAAGATCAGAGTTGGGTGAGGGATTAGGTGCAAGGAACTGGTGCCTCACAGGGTAGCACATGACCTCAGTGTGAGTACCTGTCCTGTATTAAACATGGGACTTACACAGCATGGAGTGGGAGACCCTCACTTTACTTCAACATACAGACATTTACCTCATGTTCCATGTGCTTTAAAACAATCCTGAAGAAGCAATAACATGGAGTAGCTCATACACAGTTAGGGTACACCAAGGCTTTCTTCACATGAATATCCCAGGTGAACAAGCTGTCTGGTATGGAGCAGAAGCAACACAAAACAGTCAAATGCCAAACAGAATGTGGGCATCAACTTGCAAGGCTACCTCTGTACAGTGCTACACAAAACAGCAGTCAACTCAGGCCACATTATGCATCCTATACATGGTAGCATGACCGTAACAGCACCGGGATAAGGAAAATTATTAGACGAATTCTGAGAGAAAAAGCATGCAGACTGAAGCTTCAGGTGGCACAGATCAAAAGATGCTCCTTTCAGTTAAATCACAGACTCCTGAACCTGCTCACAGCATGCCTAAAAGACAAGAGGTTCCTGCCAGACACACTAGTAGAATGAGTAGCCTACGCGGAGCAGGCAATACACTGCAGCTTCCTTTGCAGCAAAGCTAGTGAGGAAAGTTTGAAGGGCGGGGAAGCTATATCAGGAAATAGCTCATAAAAATCTATCTATACAGCACCTGCTTCCCAGAACACTCAGGAATAAAAAAGGGGAAAAAGAAAAGAGCAATTAATTGATAGGAGGCAGGAGATGAGGGGAAGCGTATGTATAAAGCAGGAGCTCAGAAGGTAGGTAAGCAGCACGGTCATTGCTCAGAAGACAGACAAGGTTCATCCTCACATAGATCCAAGCAAGTTTACTACATAAGGGGGCAAAATTATTTAGTTGCTACAGACAAAGAAGCACTTCTTGGTCCCAGTGACTGATCATGGCAAGCACTGGGAGCTCAGGAAAACACCTCCCTTGCTGTGTCCTGAGACCCAGTGGGTGGGCAGGCTCAAAACACAGAGAGTGATAGTTGGCAGGGGTCAACTGCTGCAAGATCAATCCCAAACGGCACCACATACACTAGATGTGTTGGCAAGGTTCATTGTCGTGGTAGCAATGCTGCTGTATAGACACAGATGCAACAGGAGAGAAGCTGTGAGAGATCATGACCAAAAGCTCAGCTCTCAGTTTAGAGGTCATGAAAATAGGCCTAAGGGTAAACTAAAACCAAAATGAATCTTAGTATCCCTGAAACACTTGACCTGACTAAGCATTTAAAGGCAACATAGTAACATGTCCATACCTGAAATACTAATTTAGGTCAAAGTCTATTAGCAGTTGTAAACTGGCAGAGTTTCTTTGAAACATTTGAAGTGATAGACTGGCAACTACACCCAGGCTTACCTTGAGTCTACTGTTGAAATACTACTTCAACAGAGATTCAGTGGACTTTCAGGGGACTGTAACTGGGGTGAGAGCCTTGTGCTTGAAACGGGAAGACGGTATGTTTTTGCAGCACAGGTCAATAGAACAAAGACATACCTAAGTTAGGGAAGGAATGTCTTTCAGGAGTTTGCCTTTGTGAACATTTGAAACAGCATCTAGTAGAGGAAGAAATAACCCGTCTTCTAATAAAAATAGAGAAGACAATCAGTTATTGTCACTAGCAATGAGACAGCATTTACAGACTCTGTTGGCAGTCCTACAATGCCTCCAGTGTGTGCACTTGAAATACTACAGTTTATATGCCACTTGCACAAAAACTATGCAAACCTGATTTCCTACCTGCAGCAGACTATTAGCACGGAGACATGGAACTGAAACAGAAATACTGAAACAGAAATACTGAGTCCTTGGTCTATTGCAAAATCCAGAAAAGGCAAGAAGATAGAAGACGTCAGCCAAGCAGTTGAACTCCAGTTTCTAGGTGGAGCACACAAGGCAAAGGTTTTGTAAAAGACCCATGTTCATGATTATGGGAAAGACAGAAGGTAAAATGCTCATATCCCTGTTATGAACAGCAAAAACACTGGGACCAAAAAGAATACTGCCTGGTAAGCATTTGTGATATATACAGAGAAAGTGAAGGCCTAAAACCCAAAAGCTTCAGTGCAAAAGGAAGAACAGCTTTACCTGTATGCAAGCTCAAATATTTTCTCTGCAAACCACACAAACCAACTCTCTGGTATAAACAAGTTCTTGAGACACATGGGAACTGAATAAGAGCCATGAACCAGCACCAGCCTGGTGGCTTCAAACCACTCACCTGACTTGAGTCAGGTAACTAATTTTAGTTGACCAGTGCTGTGTTTATGCCTCTTCTCCACTCAGTCTGACCATGTTGCTGATACCAATTGGCTGGCAGCAATAAGTGTGAAGGTAAAATTGCAAAGAAGATATTCAGATGCCTGCCACTGGAAGAAAAAGCATGCAGGAGATTCCTGAATGGGGAGTTGTATCCAAGAACATGAAAACAGCCAGATATAACACACACAAATATGGATCCCTGCAACCACCAGCACTTCTTCACAGAGAAGGTATTTCACCCCTAAGGGATATCTTTGCTTTTCACCAGGCATCCAGGCCCACCGAAGCAAGTGTTATTTGCAATAACAGCATCAGCAGAATAAGGCTTTCACTAGCAAAGAGTAACCTTCTCCTTGGAAGTCCTAACAGCCCCCAAAAATCAGCAAGGATGCCAATATACCACATTTTGTTGAAGAGAAAGTCACATGGACCCTCAGTATTAATCACCTTGTTTCAAACCCTTTTCATGGTGGTCAGACTGTATGTGTTACAGAGACACAAGTTTTGGCCCATGGGGGAATGTTGCCTTGATACACAGCGCAGGGAAGTGCTGGACTAGGAAGGGGATGCCCAGTATACCCTCTATGTCAAGAAATATGGGCTGCTTCACTTGAGTGTGCAGATGAATGCCTAAGAGGAGCAATGAGTGTGCACTTGAGTGTGCAATGAATGTCTAAGAGGAGCCTTCAATTCTTTTCTATTTCATCATGATGCTAGACCAGCTGATAGAGTCTTTCAGGTCCTGGGGTGCTCAAAATTGACTTAAATCCACACTTGTTCTTTGCTATGCTTCAAGTACTATGGGACAGCTCTTGAAAAGAGCAGCAAGAAGTCAAGATCAAAGTTTACGATTTAAGTGTCCTCACCCCTTTCATAAACTTCAAGGCATTCAACAATTCATATTAAACATTCCAACAACAATAATTTTGACATAACTACCAAGAAACATAACACTTGCTGGTTTATTTGAGAGAAAAACAAAGACTCAGCATGTTTCACCATAAGCCACTAACACATCTACATTAACTATAATAACTCTATACTAATTAAGCTTATGAGCAATATTTTAGAGTCATTTTACTCCCAGTTAGCTACAGAATACATCACTTGTTTTAGAGCTGTCATCTTCTTCCAGTACCTAATAAAGCCTCCATCTTGTGAACAGTCGCTTAACATTAGTTCCCAGCTTGTGAAATGGATCATTGGAGACCAGCACGGTGTGGGCTGGGGTGCAGAGAGTATGCTGAGAGAGGGACCTGAGAAGAGGAGATGAGAACTGGTGCTCCAGGTATGGCTGTGCTACTCCACTTGCACAGAAAGCACTTCCCAGCAGTGCATCACAGGCTTGTAGCATCTGGGAGGAATTGATCTCTTACTGTTGGCACAAGGACATGGTTGTGAAGATTTTGATGGAATGTGTTGTATGAATCTGTCTGATAATTCGGAATCCATTCACAAGGCACTTAGCCTGATGAAACAGAATATACAGTACATTCAGCAACATCGCTCCGGATTTGATAGTTGGCTTCAGACTCTTTTCGGAAAATTGAATTTTCCCCTTTGGTTAGGTAGCTTGTTGCAGGAATTGATTCGATTTTGCCTTTATGATTGCAATGTTTATAATAGGTATTAGCGTTTCGTGTATCAAGCGATTCATCACTAAGGTGACAAGCCAAGTCCTGATTGTTCAGAAAGAAAAAGGGGGAGTTGTGGAGAAGTTTTTGGAAGCTAACGGCCACCTGGTCCTTGATACCGACATGAGTAACTCTCTGCTAGCTGCCTCTGTGTAAAGAACTCACTGTTCAATGTTCTTCTCTGGCTTGCCACTGCATAGAGAGCTATTGTTTAGCAAATTCCTTAACTAGAGATATGGAGTGAAGTTGAAACATTGAGTAGGAGGTCCATAGGCTCGTGCTTCTTGCGTGTGCTTCTCGCTTTGTACCAATGAAATATGAGTTATATTGTGTGGACAGTGGCTTAGAATCAATCACAGCTTGTTTAGCTGTACGCAATCACGCCTTAATAGTATATAAGATGCTCTGTATTTAATAAAATTGGATCAAGCTGGCAAACCATATTGGTGTTATTCTTGATACCCGGGCTTTATCTGTCGACAGGGAGGTGAACAGGATTCTCACACAGCAGCCTCTCCCCAAACACCATAATGCAACTTGTCCCTTGTCCCTGTCCCTTTCCAAACCACACCATTATATGAGAGCATCTCTGTCTTTGCTGAAGAAGATAATTATAAAAACCAAAGTAACTGATTGTTGTTTAGGGTAAGTTCCTCTTATTTTTGTTAAAGCAAAAAATGATGGAAATCCCCATCAAATGAAGCCCGCATTGCCCTACACTGTGCAAGAAGGCAGCTACTGGCCAGAATCCCTTGCATTATATGTATCAAATCATATTTCATACACACAGGTTTATGTTTGGTGACTGAGTGCATACAGTGAAGTAAGATGCATAATATCAAGGAGCACACTGGAAAGAATAGATTCCTTTTGAAAAGAAACAGTATGCAGTGTTCCTAGTAAGACTGACTGCAAAAGACAGCTCAAAAATTGTTGACGTGGGGTAAGTCCAGGTTCTTGCAGTGCTGGGCTGGCAGGACTCCTCTCTTTATCTCCTCATTTTCCTTCAGATAAACACTGTCAGACTGGGCAATGCACACCCAGCAGGCTAGCTTTCCTTCCTGCTGGCAGGTGAGGTTACAGCCTGGTCTTAGGCATGGCAAACTAAAGGTGATCCACTTAACTGCAGGGTTTCATAACCTGTATCTAGTGTAAGCCAGGAAGGTGCCCAGAGATGAGTGGTCCTCTAACCAATTTGTCACAGCAGTTTGGCTCCTGGGAGATGCCTGGAGCTCCTCCCTTGCTGCAGAAGCTGGTGGGAGTGGAGGGTGCTCACCTTTACACAGAATCCCTCAGTGAGGGCACACCCCCTTATATTCTCAATGTGCATCCATTTAAGGGCACCTACCTGAATGTCCTTTTCTGTTCCCCCACCAGTCTTGTTTGTGCCATCTCCCTCACCCCATTCCTTCAAGTGCTGTCTTAGAATTAATGCCTCGTACTCTATTTTTAACAATAGGAGCAGAACACTGAAATGGCAGAGCCAAGTGAAGCATACGTGGAGAGAAGGGGAAGGAAAAGCAATTTTCCACCCATCCCCCCATCTGTGATCTGTACATCTCTGTTAATATGTAAAACACAGAGCAGCCTGTAGAGCCTAGCATGTAGCAGTTAGAATAGGGATGTTTTTTCCATGTGTTGCCTATAGCACTGAAAACGCTATTACTGAAACACCCAAGCAATGATGCAGATTACTAGCCCTCCGTGGTTCTAATAAATGAAAGAGAAACAGCAGAAGTCTCTGAAAAAAAAAAAACCTTTCAGGGATGTTGCTACCTTCTCCTGAATTCATTTGGGCATATAGATGGCAAGGGTACATCTTTTATCTGTTTCATGGGAGCCTAGAGAGATGTTTAGAAAGGATAAAAAAAGCTAGCAAACAAAGTGAAAAATACATTCTTAGTACTCTTAAGAAAAAAAGAAAAAAGTAAGAAGGAAAGTGCTGATCAGGGAAAGCATTCAAACCCTTGCATGACAGATAGGCAGGGGATAGGAGATTATTTCTTAAAAAAAAAAGTGGAAATAGAAATTAGAGATTGTGACCAGGACCTTACTGATATTTTTTCCCCAAAACATTCTCTGTGCTTGCAAAGAAGCAATTGATTTTTCCAACATATTAAGCTGGGAAATTGTTAGGATGATTGCAACGGTAATGCAAATACCTTCTGCCTGATGAGATTACCCTCTCTAATTACAGTCCACATCACTGAGGCGTGTTTCATAAACCATTTCAGAATTTTTGTTCTGAAGCCATAAATCACCTTTCTCTGTGTATATACAGCACAGCTCAAGCTCACAAAAACCAGCAACAAGCTCCTCACACCTTCCATCTATGGCCACTTAGTTGTGCCTCAGACCAATAAGTCCTAGTGCAGCAGCATCTCCCATGTGACAAGCCACATAGCTCCACATCTCTCTCAGCAAGCACTGCTCATCAATGCTAGAGCATGAGGAGCTTTTGGTCTAGCCCTCACATGGGTTTGGCTTGTATATAGGGCAAACTTCTACCTGCCTGTAGGACCTCCTCAGACTGTCTTTGTGTGGATGATTATACCAAATGTCCCTGATTTCAGTCACCACATTTTGTTAAAACTGGGTTTCAGAGAGGGGAAAAAATATACAAAAAATTTATAAAATGCCTTTCCCAAGCTCTGTTGGAGGTACTTATCCACATATGCTAAACACTTATTCACTGCAACACTGCATCTTTCACTCACACCATCTCCAAATTACCTAGTGCCTCACATAAATACTGACTTTGGTCAGGCCATGGATATTTAACCAGGTAAGTGAAGAAGACTGACTTCAAGACAGACATATATTTAAAGGCTAATTACCAGGTGCATCTCACATTTGCAACATATCTGCAATAAAAACTCTGAAAATTAGCTAGCACTCATGTTTTTAACAGAACACCATCCAGTATTATGTCAAAAGTCTTAATAAATCTAAATATATCAGCCAACTTATATCAGCCAACTATATAAATTCCTCAAGTGTGGAATCAGACTTGCTTTACAATAAGTCATTTTCATTAATCTATATTGTTGGTTAATAATTAAATTTGTAGATGTCAGTTCCTTTGAAAGTCCATGTCATTTTTCTGTCATTTTGCCTACAACTGATGTCAGGCTGACAAGCCTATAATTAATGGCTCATCACACCCTCTGAATTCTGGTGCAGACTCAGTATTTTCCCAGTCACCTGAAATTTATTTCTGATTCCAAGGTGTTTTCAGAACATCTTTAATTGCTGATGTGTTGAAAGTTGTGTATGATTCTGCTAGGATGCAAGAACAAATCCTGCTCTGTTCTGAATATTTTTTTTAAATATTTCTGCCTGTTCTGCATCACTGATATCAGTTTTGTCTGCTACTTCTAGTGATGGGCCTAAAATATTGTAATTGTTCCTAATAATTGAATGCTTTCATATTATCCTTGGCTGCCATTTGCTGATATTTTTCTGAAATCTTTACTTGTTTTCAACACTTAAAAATTTCTTACTTAGATGGATTGTTCTTTTTTGTTCACTATAGAAATTAAGTTTTTTCAACAGATGATTTCCTTCTACTACTGAATCGTGACTGATGTTTAGTCCCTCCTCGACAAAGGGGGAAATCTGACATTTTTCCATCTAAATAAACTTCTCTGAAATAAATTCCAATATTTGTTTTCATTTTCTACGTATATTTTGCCTCCCATACACTTTTCTCATAATTTACCCCTGCTTCAGAAATTTGATTTTCAGGATAACCAATACACATACACTATTGGTAGTCAGTGTGCAATGCTTGCCTATATTGAATGTAATCAGATCATGATCATTGGCCCTGAGGCAACTGAAGCTTTCCAGTGTAGCCATTAATTCTTTTTTATGATCAGAGACCGTAACATTAAGCCAGAGCCAACAGCTAAATTAAAGTCACAGAGATTATATTAACTCCAGAAGTTCCTACTTTTTGAATATATGATTTTGCAACAAAAACCATGTTCTTCTAAAATAATGCTTAGGGGAAGAGGTAGGAGAGCAGAGAAATTGTTTCTCTATTTTTCCTTTTCTAAAAAACCCTGAAAATAGAGATTCCCTGCCCCCTGATTATGCCTTCACCAGGAATCTGGAGCTGACTGGAGCTGGATGACTAGCTCACCAAGTGGCAGAGGTCTGTAGGACACTGCAGAGTGTTTGACAGGTGGTTGTTTTCTCAGTGGCCCTGTCCTAGAGAGGACAGGTGAGAGTCAGAACTACCATGGACTATATGAAGTCTGTGGCCCCTGTCATGGATTTCCCCTGGGCTTTGCAGCCAACTGCATGTGAGCAGCCACACATTTTCCTCCAAAACCCTTCTCAAGTTTGACCTCTTCTGCTCCTCTCCCTCACAGCCTCATCTCTTCCCATTCTTGGCTCCTTGTCCAGTCCCAGCCTCCTACATTTTCTTGCCCAACCCAAATCGCCCCTCATTTCCCCATTCTTCCCCTCCTCTATTCTTCTAAAATTGCTCACACGTCTTCAAACTGTGGCTCTGATCTTTCGTAAATTTAAACCAAACAACGTCTTTCTCCTCACTACCACCTGCCAGAAAAAAAAGGGACATTGTGAGGCCAGGAAAAACAGAACCCAAGGCCATGGTAGCCCAGAGTTGCAATTACACTGTCCAGAAGGAATGGTGTCCAGCTCAGACAGATTCTCCAAGGTATTTAGCTCGCAGCTGCAGCAGAGATTTACAAAGTATGTGCTAACTGCATTTTTTTTCCCTAAAAGGTCTATAACTTGGCCATATTTGGGTCCATTTTTCTGGAGATAAAAAATATACAAAAGTCATCTACAGTTAGTTTCATGTCCCTCCTATAAAGCATGGGGGCCAGCTACAGTTCCCAAATGAAAGACAGAAATTAACATCTTCAAAACAATACATATTTTCTAGCCACATTCTTGGAAATGACTGAATTGTATTATTTATGCACTTAAATTTCAGCTAAATGAGCAGATGCCCAGCAGGGAAATTTTCATTCCCAATTGTTACCATTTGGCAAAGTTATAAGCAACAGGGAACAGGAGCTCATCATGGAAAGCATCGGACAAACAACAATAGACAGTGCCACTATTAATACAAATCCTTTTATTTTTAGATTTCCTATAAAATAGTTATTAAGTATGCAAAGGATTTGTTTACTTCTACTTTCCACTGCATTTACATGGACATTTGACTGAAAGCTCTGGGGAATCTATGAGAGTTAATAGTACCAATGAAGTGCAAACCAACTATCAAGATGAATACAAGCTGAGGAGCTTTTGGAGGCAGCTTTATAATAACAGATAGGATGTTATGAAATGACACTTACTGATTAAAAAGTACTTAAAGATAAAATGCACCAGAAAGCTGAGGGAAGTGAAACCTCAATACCTTTTAGTTGAGTTTATATATCACACCCCACTATGGTAACCAAGAATCTATTTTTAATGCATATAAGAAAATTATTAAAAATGAGAATACTATAAAGTTATGAACAAAAAGAGTAACCAGGGAATAGAAATAAGAGAAAGTTGTAGAAACTATCAACCTGGGACAAAGCATTGTACCCTAAAGTAATTACACAGATGGACAGAAATCCAGCAGTGAGAAGTAAAAAAGGATGGGAAGTTCATTTTCTATGTTCCAGTAATCACTAAATAATAAGAGCATTAAGTCGGAGCAGATGTGCACCAATACAGTTCTCTTATGTGCTCAAGTGCATCGGAGTTGGGCTTCTTCAGCCAACTGAGAATTGTACCAGTCATGGCCAAGTGCAGCCCTGGCGCCATTTTGTGCAAGTGGCTTTTTTTTTTTTTTTTTCTTTCAGTTGCAGATCTCCTCTTTCCCAAATCCTAAAAAACAGCAGTAAAAAAATTTACACAATGTCACTGATTCTTCTGTCTGTCTCTTTGGAAACACTTTTTGCATCTTTTTAAACATTTTTCCTCTTAGAAGCTCAGTTACTCTTCCAGAAGAGCAGAGGTACTTTTAGAAAGTTCTTCCAGTATGAAAATCTGAAAGTAGGCTATTTATCAAGCTCTCTTTTGTATTTTTGTTTAAAAATGGCTGGATAAACTTGTGGAATAGAAATCCACCAATAGTTAGGATATACATATTTATTTTTAAAAGGTAAATGTGTTTGTAATGTATAAAACCTTTCAGGAAGTCTCTGAGTTGGAAATAGCCAGAAGATTATTGACAAAAAATATTCTTACATTCTCTCCCAGGCACCTACTGGTAGACACTGGTGGAGATGGGACAGTGACCTAGATGGACCTGAGGTCTTATCTAGTAAAGTCAGTCTTATGTTCTGATAAGATCTGGACATTAAGAATCTATCACTAAACAACAACCTTGCAGCAAGGGTCTCTCTGCTCATCAGATATCAGCAGCAAACAGTGAGCCCCCTGATTCAGACTTGTTGTTGCATGTCCAAAGCACCCTGGTCTCCTAAGCAAGGAATTGTAAAGGTTACAGAGATATCTGCCAGTGTGCTCAGTAGTATTTCCACTATGTTTTATGGGGGATTGGTGTAAAGGTTTCTTCCACTGTTTGGGGTTGTTGTTGTTTTCTCACACCGTACCCAACGGGTCTTTGTGTTTCTTCCCATAGTCTGAACATAGACTGGCTATTCAAAAGTCTCAGATTCTGTGCATGTTATTGTGCTTCCCTTGTAAAATTACTTCCTAAATGAAATACAAATCCAAGGCTAGAGTTGAAGCATCTTCTCTGGCAGCCAGAATCTCAAGAATGCTTACCAGGTTACTTCTGTCCTAATTTTACTTACTATATTTACCTACCTTATGAATTCAGCTACCTTTCTTTCTTTCACCCCACACCATAATATTTCAGTTCTTGATAGCAAACCAGTGAGGATGGGAAGTCTCATTTTATAGACAGGAATCTGGAAGAACAAGACCAGTATACTGCAGTAGGAGACCTTAAGCAGGAATTAGGCAATCATTTCTGTATTTGGTTCCCTCTGTCCTGGAATGACTTGCCCAAAGACACAGACTAAGTGGCAGAACCCAGCTCTGGGATGTCCCACCCTAATGTTGTAGTGACCAGCTTCCCTTAAAGCATATGCAGTTGGCGGCATCCTGACACTGCATTTCTGTGTGGACTGACTGTGTTTGAGAGTGCTCAGCTTCGGGAATGTTTGGGAAGAAACTTCTTGTGAAAGAGTGTTGATTTGTCAAAACCAAAATCTTTTCCTCAGGAAATAAAAAAAAAAAAAAAAAGAGTGCAGCAAGAAAGAAATTTGCAATTCAGACTGCTTCAGAATAGCTGGATCAAAGTGGTTGAATAAGTAATCTTAGAACAACAGTCAAGACTCTGCTGTGCTTGAGTCAGAAGCAAAAGACTGAGCCCTATCTCTCACACCACCAGTGAGAAGATGCCCTGTGTTGATATCTTACATTGATGTAGATATGTTAGAAAGTAAATTCTCTCCTTCATGGAAGAAGAAAGCTCTTCCCTGCCCAACTCTACTGCCACCACTCAGCAGGATCAGCAAATCCCTCTCAAGGATCAAAGTCATTTGGTTTAGGCTTGCTGCTGCTGTAGCTGGGTGATTGCAGGCACCTAAGCTATTCTTAGCACTTTCAGCACTTCTATTCAAGGTCAGTTTGGTGCATCTGCATTGCACTTATGGCTCTGAATGCAGTGTAGGCATATGCTCCAAAGGTGGGTCACAGCAAGATGATGAAAGCTAAATAATATAGCAATTATGCTCAAGATCTAATCTGTTGCACTAAGAGTCTCAGTGCACTTTGACACTTAAAATGAGAGGTTTTAAGCAGAAATAGGAGGAATTCAAGTATAATAGCAAAGACTGTGCAATAGTAGTTCAAAGAGATTTGTGCTTTATGTAGTCCCAGAGCAATGATTTTTAGATAAAACTTTAGGAAAACATCCAATCTGCAGCTATTAACAAAGAGCAAGTGTCTAGTTTGAAAAAAAAAAAAAAAAACAAAAAACTGGGGACAAGTCTGTAGCAATACCTTGTTTTACCAAATATGTCTCTACAACACACTTGCAGAGCTGCTGCTTACCAGGACTGCAAGAGAACCCCTGGTATCAGGTGGTGCTCTTTCACTACTTGGCTATCCCAGCAACACAAGGATGTGATAGTCTGTAGCATCCTTCCTTGCAGTTACAACTCCCTTCTCATTACATTTCTGCCCCTGGAGGTCCCGAGGCAGGTGACGTCCTGCCTGTCCCAGTGGTGTGGATGTCCATGAGCTGAACACCTTCTGCAGAAGAGAGAGGTTGGAGAGCAGGACTTTTAACATAGCAGAACTGCAGGGACAGCACACAAGCAGGGAGACGTCCAGAGACAGCAGTTTAGATCTGACTCATTACTGCCAAAACACATGGAAACAATGTTTAACATTTGTATTTCCATAATATTTAATCCCAATATCTGGGCCTTTTATCAGTAATGTAGATTATGCATACAGACTAGATTCAGAACAATAGAAATGTGAGCCTGGATACTGATAATCTCTTGTTAATTTTTAACAGAGACAGCAGCGTAGCATTTAATTCCTCAATGAAAATGACTCAGAACCCATTTGTTTCCGATGAAGCAGTTTAAAAGATGTAATAGAAATAGATGTTCCAATGCTCAGCAGTTTATAAAAAATGGATTATGAACATGCTTGGTTATAGCTGAATGCATTAGAATTTGGAAATTATGGCATAAATTTGGCAATTTAAAAGCCATCATTTCTATCATCCTTTGGATGCTTGGATCAATATATTTTTGATTAGCGTTGTGATTGCAAAGTTATGAGGTGTAACTAATTAGGCTCTTCTTTACACATTACTACTGATAAAAATTTCCTTAAAGTACTAGCTGTCAGTTGCTTTGAGAAAAATATCCAATTTTTCTTTGCCTCCAGTGGGAATGTGGTGTAGACACAAGCAAGAAGTAGACAGAGAAAATAACACTGATGCTTTTGTTGACCAGAACCAACAGCTGTGAGACCTAGAACATAATTTCCATATTCCTGTCTATACAAAATATAACAGTGGTTCAATAACCCTCACTAATAAAGAATGTAATTCCTTTATTTTTTTGTGCAGCAGCTTGTAGGATGGGAGAAGGCCATTGAAGGGTTATTTTTATTATTGTTCAAGTACAAATATTGTACATTTTTTAAGGTCCAAGACAGCCATAAACTTGCTTTTTGTGATGAGCTCCATATTGCACAAAAAGATTAGCTTGAAATTTAACCTAAAGGCATTCCGGAAGAAATAGTTTCAGTAGTTCATGGATCTTCAAAACCTTAAGTGTAGCAAATATGTAAGGCACATAAAATACCTCCCCACTAGGATCAGATGCAAGCAGTAAAGAACTTTAAGGAAAGAAATTATAAATTTAAAGAGAACTAAAGGGCTTAGTCATGAAGTAGAGATTTTGGTGAGATTCCACTACAATACAATGCATCTGTGGAAAATTTGCCACACACCACATGAATCAAGCACTGTCAGAAAGGAGCAGAGCAGCTTCAGGTCTTTCTGCCTCCCTACATCTTGCTGTTGCATGCAGTTCTCTAACTGTTTATCTTTCTTACACCGGTACCATATGCCAACCTTGCATGACTCCGCTGTGTGGCAACACATTGGTGTTTTATTACCTTTTGCATGTTGTAATGCAAGTCAGCTGTAAGAAAAGCAGGACACTTTGCCCTCCATGGAGCTGAGCCTGAGCCATGGTGTATCTCTTAACTTCTGGGAATTAGAGTCCTCAGGGCAGCTGTCAAGGCAGGAGCTGTAGGACTGAGAAGCAAATAAGATGTTCTTGTGAGGAAGGGTCCTGTCCATCCTCAGCTTTAGAACAACTATTGTAGGGCTCTAGCAGTATTAGGGGTGGCTGAAGTTTAAATTATGTTTTCCCAAATCATTCCCCCAGATACTATTCACCCACAGTCTCTCAAGGCTCATCTGATAGCTCATCTGAGGAAGAGCAGCAAAGTTCAACCCTCAGGTAGACATACAGCAAGGCTGCAGCCATGCAGTGTGATCTGCATTTGATGCAAGGCACAGCAAGCATCACCAAGGGACAGGAGAATTCCAGTTACTTTCCAGCTTTAAAGCCTGTAATGGTTGCTCTTAGCTGCAGCGCTGAAAAGAACTATTACAGTGACAGAGTGACTTGAAGAGCAGCTCCTTCCAGTATCAGTGACAGCTTACTCAGTCCCATTTATTCTGCCTTCCCCCCAGAGTTATCTGTGCAGCCATCCAGTAAGCCACACAAAGAAATGGATTGAAATTTACAGTAATCCTTTTTTTTTTTTTTTTTTCTCCTTTCATTTTTGAAGTGAGGAACTCAGGCTGGATGTTTGGACTGGAGAAGATAGAGAAAATCGTTTAGGAAAGAACAAAGAGCTAGCAGGCTGGGTGAGAAAACTTTAGCACCTCTACATGCACCGATGCCATGCAAGAGACCAATATTGCTGGCTGGAATACTTTGTAGCCCACCATAACAGATGCAGTTTATCAGCAGAATTCAGGATTTTTTTAAATCTGGGTTTTTATAACACATTAAAATCTCCAAATGAGTACTTAAAACTGCCTTGGCTTAGCATTTATATATACAGGACACAAAGAAAGAGAGGAACAGTCTGTTTTGATTAACAGCTAGTCTAATGTTTCTTGGACCAAAGGCATTGTTCTGTAGTAAACATTGCTGCATTTATAATTCATAAGCACAGGGAGTGCCAAGTCCCACTACGAGGACGGAGGTAAGATTGATTAGGTGCCTTAACTGTTAAATTTCCATACAGTACCATGTTTTGTTTAGATTGTTTTCTGGTAAATTGATTCTTTACTCTGAATTTTCTTGGTTTGCTGTGTACACTTGTGCCATAAGGAACTTATTTCTGTGTTTCATTTTAACCCTTGGTACCCATTTTTATTCCTGATCATCGCCTCAAATATACCTAGTTCTTAGTTTTCTGCTTGGCTTCAGTTTTCCAAGCAATTTTCAGCTTTTATGCTCAAATTAAAATGACTCTGTTTAGAATAGCTTCAGATGGCTGAATTTTGGCTAAGGTCTGCCTCTGGCTGAACACTGCCCTGTAGATATTTGCTAGCAGACAGGAGGAAGCATCACCTCCCCTGCAGTAAGGATGCCCAGAACAGACATGAAAGGCTTTCTGAGCCTTGTTCACCCTTTGTGTTTTTTTAAAAAACATGCAGAAAGTAACAAAAGAGAACCAGTTGCTTTGTTTTATTGAAACATTTCTGAACTCTGGGAGGTTTACAATGTGGGAGCTACTGCCAGCCGGCAGCTCTAGCTTTACCCCAGGGCCTCATGACACAGCGCTTAGTGGGGCTGGAGGGGGTGAGCAGTGATGCATGAAGGCTGGGCTATACTTCAATCCCTGGGATCTTTCACCAGAAGATTTCTTGCCAGGCTCCAGGATGTTTCCAGCTCCAAGCACCAAGACCACTTCCACCAGCAAGTTGTCCCTTGTAGGCAATGAGTTTTCTGGGAAATCAGAGATGGTTCCTTGTGATGTGTTGGCACTGCAAAAATGAGGATACTTCTTGCACTGTGTGTTTGGCATACATAAATATAAATTTCTATATTATAGTATTTTATATATATAATTTATATAGTGCATAGCAATAAAATCTCAGAACTGAGAAACTTGAGCTGTAGGTTGATCAAAACAAATGGCTTGAGCTTTTCTCAAGCTGCATTTGAATCTGATTTATTCTTTATTTATTGTCTTTTCTGAACCAGAACTGAAACCAGGACTAAAAACTCATATCTAGATATTGGTTCAAAGCAGTGGTTCAGTGAAGAATGATGTGGTATAACAGATAATTTTGCCTTTTCCTTGCCCTTTGTCCCGCCTCTCTAAAGCTAACCACAAGTTAATTCAACAAGCTGAGATGTAGCGATCAGCTTATTAAATCATTATATGCCCATGTCGAAACAACTTCAGTCGCAGTTGAAGATGAATCAAGGCTTCATACCTAAATTTTGCAGGCTGCTATGGGAACGTATTATCATCTGCTCAACAAACACATAAAAAGTGAGAATGTGCCATGATATTATTATGCCTCTGCCAGATAAAAGGACTGTCTAAATGTAGGATACTTAAAGGGCTCAGTTCTTCCTTCGCTTCCACTAACCAAACTCCACTGAACTCCACGAATTTACACTACTATAGATATAAATTAAGCTGGATCTATAATCATCTTAGCAGAGGGGTCTATTGGTTACAACAGGTCATGTCCCAGCTAATCCACTGAAAGCCACCTTTCTGATAGCCTACATTTCTCATCATTGTTTCTTCACCCTCAGAAGTTCCACCACTGAGGCATACAAGTTCAGAGGCCACTGAAAACACACTTCAGTCTATGAGATACAGTGAAAAATGATATAAAGAAATGCTAGAACATAAAGGATAAAACTATTTATTGTCCAACCCCTTCTTTTAAATCATAGTGATTTTGGCTGTTTTACTTAGAGACTGGCTTATTTTGTACTAAAATATTCCTGAAGTTGACTCAAGAACTCCCCTTTTTTCCTACTGTTAGCTACTTAGGGGTTAAAGCTCAAGAATCTGGGTCTTTATTTACATTTCTTAAGTGGCAAACCAGTACAGATCTAATCTTATCTAATCTTAGCTCAGTACAAATTAAGATTTGCTTCTTGAAAACCCCTAAATTTTGCAAGCTACTTCAGAAACATATTCTCATCTACTTGGCAATCACACAGAAAGGGAAAACTGGGCCATTGCTGGAGAATAGGAGGAGAATATAAAGGTTGGGGTCCCTCATTTTGCATCATAGGTATCCACCAAATGACAGATCCAGAGGAGACACAGATGTCTAAAACTGGCTTTTGCCACCCAAACCCAGAGCAGCAATACTGGAAATAACTGGCCGGTTCCCACTCATCTGGGGAGAATCCCAGCCTATAGAGGCTATCCACAATTTCAAAACTTCCTTGGCTGACTGAAGTGTTACATCTATATGTGAGAAGCAACAGTGCATTTTGGCCATGCCAAACACGAGCTGGAGAACACCTCCACCCTGGAGCAGGGACTTCCCCCAGGTCTTGTGAGCAGCTAGGGCTGGAAGTCCTCCTTGCACTGTTGCTGGTATGAGCTTGTGGAGTGGCCTTCCATGCTAAACTTAATGGAGATACTGATTTCTTTAAAACCTGGCCAAGTATTTCAGGTCCTTTACTGAACTGGATGCCAAGTGACCACTCTCCTCATTGCATTTGCTCCCCACTTTCTCTGCCTGGTGCATATGCCAGATGGATGAACTGCCCATGAGATTTTTCCCTAACATAATTCAGCCAAAATTAGCTGCTTTAGCTTAACAAATATCATAAACAGGCTTTTCCTGTTAAAGCCTGACACACTTCACCTGAAAGGTGATTGGGAGTGAATGCACAAGCAACCAAACCATCTGTCCAGCAATAGCAGGGACATGGCAGGGACACAGCAGCAGCCAGAAGTCTCTGTCTATGCCAAAAGCAAGGCAGAGGCTTTTGATGGGTCTTGTTGCAAGAGCAGGGCCACATCTACCTCTGTGTCTGGGAGTGTGTGAGAGACTGGGGACAAATCAATGGCATCTGACTTGACATATTTATGGAGAGATGTCTGTATCTGAAGTGGCATCTCTATAAGCAAAGGAGAAAATAACGCACTTCTAAGACACAGATGATCTAATTTTATATGCTGCCATCTGCTTCATCCCAATTCTCTATCACCATCCCTTTAGCTCTGCCTAGCAGGGTAGCAAGAGCTCCAAGGTTTTCCTGCTTGCATATTGTGCCCAATATTGATCATGGTAAGAACATGAAATACATCCTGAAACAACCTTCTTATACCCGCTGCCCATTAGAAAGGTCCAAGTGTTTATTGATGGTTTCAAATGTCACCTATCCCACCTAATCATTCTTGTCATCCTACATCCCTTCACCCTTTGAAGTTTTTTTTTATCTTGCTGGATTTGGCCCTTCTGCAGCTGTCAATATTTAGTGAGAGCCAGTTGTGTTTTGAGCAGTTGCTGACAACCTGGTTTTCAACTTGTGAGGGTGTCTTTTTGTCACTCCCTTCCCAGATTATCCATCCCCACCTTACATTTATATTGCTACCTTCAGCAGTGTATTGAATGAAATTGCAAGAAAAGCTCTTGCCTTTACCTGTTAAGCCCATCATATCTATTGAGGGTCACTTGTAAATGAGAATTGAGAGATGAGGGGGGTTTGGTGCTCTCTGAAGACCAAGGTACTGCCAGGCTGTTCCTAAAGTGGCCTGGAAAAAATGCATGTGTGCACATGTATGAAGGACTTGGCATGCTGCTGTCCCTACATTGGCTCACTCTCCCACTGTGTAATTAATTTTAAGACCCAAGTAAGGAATTGACACAAAGCCCAAAAGCAGCCTGTTTTCCCCATCACCTAATACGCTTGCCCCAATATCTGGCCTGCACTCTGAACCCTCCCAAATCTGCCCTCCCATCACCCTGTGCTGTGCATCCACTTCATAAACCCCAGCCCCTGCTGTGACTTCCACACAGCCAGAAACTCCATGCAATGTTTTTGACCCAACATGAACTCTACATCTTGTTGAGCCTGCATCACCCAGCTCATCTTCAAGGCTCCTGGGGCTCTGCACACTCCACCCCAGGGTTGGTGAAGGGAGAAGAGGGCAATCACAGTGTCACAGCCAGCAGCTCCCCCTTCTAAGATGAAGAAAGCATCTAAGAGGCGTTCTCAGTTCCCAAATGAGGTGGTAAATGAGAAGGGGAGTAGTGAGGACCACCTGTGACAGGACAGGGAGGAAGATTGCTTTGGGTTTCTGGTGGGTCTCTGCTCTCCCTCCCCATGACACCGCTTGGGGGTCAATGCTCACTCCCCACCACAGAGACCCCAGGAGGAGAGTATGGTGGTGGAAAGCTGTGGGAAGGGTCTTTCCTCCAACAGGGCCAAAAATGTGTTTGTCACTAAGTGATCCTCAGAGCTATTTAAAGATTTCATCTTCCCCTCCATTGAGCACTGGCACCATGTGGTCTTGAATCAAGTAGAAAAGGTGCCTTTACAGAAATGACTGTGAATCAATGGGAAGAGCTGTGGTCTTCACTGAGCCCGTGGTGTGGGGCTTGTATGTACTTGGACACCACAGATGCTCTATGGCAAGGGGTGGAGGGGTGTGGCACTTCCCAGAGACCTTTCAGAGCCAGCCCTTCAGCAATGCCCCATCCTGTACTGTAAGGGTACTGACTTCAGTGGGGTGATGCCAAAGGCTAGAGCACCCCACCAGTCCTTTGTCACAACAAACAGCTCTACACATCTGTCCTGAGCTCATGCAGCTTGGAGCTGGCATGTTGAGCATCACAGGGGCCAGGTTTGCCCTCAGAGTAGGCACTGAAATCCGGGCACTTTTTCACTCCCTCTGCCTTTATCCTTCATCAGCGCTACATTTCCTTCCAAGCTGCTTCTCCCTGTGCTGTACGATCCCAGAGACTCACAGCTCCCTGGTGCTGGCAGATTTTGATCTGGATCTTCCAGTTTTTTCACATTCCCATTAGAAGTACAATAATCGCAGCAGGCGTTTTAGCATGATCTGTCGCATAGGTCAGCAAACTGTGGGTCTTCAAGTCCTGCTGGGCAGCTACTGTGTCTGTCACAGGGTAGGAGAAAGCCTCTCTGGGTCTCATGGCTGCTACACAATTCATTTGCCTGCAGTTTTCATCTTCTTTGGACCATATCCTTGTGCTTGCATTTAAGCAAAATTCCATCTGAAGCCAATGACAGTTTTCCCTGTAGAAAGTGGGATTTTTCCATAGCTTTCCAACCCATTTCAAAGCAAACATTTATCTAGCCCAGGCTGAACAAGAATGGTCTGCTTAGGGAAATCCTGACTGAATCATTGAGTGTTTTGTGTCAGAAGGGATCTTTATAGGTCATTTAGTCCAACCCCAACATCCTCCTGAATTATTCCATCTAAAGAACGTTCCTGCCTACCTTCTTATGAAACTAACAGAAAAAAAAAAAAAAAAAAAAAAAAAGTTGTCTTTCTCTCTCTCTCTTTTGGTGGGTTGTTTTTTGTTTTGTTTTCCAAAATAAAGAAAGATGGACTCATTAGCAGTCATGGGGTTTCTTGGACAAGAACACAAGCACTCCAAGCATTTTCTCTCTGACCCATAGTTGCAGAACCTGCTGCTCTGATCATATTAAGACTGTGCTGGCTGCTGGGATGGAGGGCAGGATTAGGAGATACTGGAAAGCTTCCAGGCAGTTTTCTTGGAAATAGGCCACCGTGACTGTGGCACTGCTCATTTGTCAGAAAGGATCAGCTCTGCAGGTGTCATCCCACAGCAGTCATGGTGTAGGTCCTCCACGAAAAGGGTTGACAGTAAAATGGGCTACTTAAACAACCAGAGCAAAACATGCATTGAAAATGTCTGTAGCTGCACTACTATGACTCCTTCATTTCAGGGAACGACATTACATCTCAAAAATAGCTCCAGTATATCAAGGCTGCATCTGAACCATGGGGTGGCAGTTCTCCATGGTGTAGCCTGCAGACCTGCCATGGTTCAGCCTGTTAGCCCAACTGGAGCCCATCTTCCCCTTCACAGGTGCCTGGCAGAAACCACCATGTGGGAGAGATGGGGCAATAAGGACAGAAGATGCCCACCCTCATAGCGGCTCACCATACAGTTGACAGGCAGGGGCTCACCAGGAAGGGCTGCTAGATTTCAAGGGCAAAGTGAGTGTTGGTGATGCACAGAGAGGGAAAATGACCCTGTGGTAACCTGCTACAAGAATAAACATTAATTTCTCCTCCCCCTACCCAGCACACACACTGCCTAGGGCTCAGGAGTAACAACTTTGCTCTTTCCAGCTCAGGACAGGAGAGGAGGCCAGGACTGCCATTTAAGGGAGGGTCTTTGGTGCTCCCTGCTAATGCACCTACCAGAACACCTCTTATCATCTTTTTCTAAGACAGACATAGAGCATATTTGCATTTCATGCAGAGGAGTTTGCTTCGATACGTCAGAGGTATTCAACAGCTGGTGATTGCAGAGTTGCCTCCAGGAACTCATCGGTGATTTGAAGGCCCTCCTCCAGTGCAGCTCAGGGGTCCCCAGAGCAGTCCCTACATGGCACGCCAGCACGGCCACTTCCCTGCCCCCCTCGCACACAGCTCCTGCTTCACTTGCTCACAAGCAGATTCATGTTTTCCTGCTATTTTTACACACAACAGTCATTCCGGTTGTGTGGCAGGGTGCATGATGCACATTATCATGACCTGATATCTTTCCCCATATATGTGCATACTTGACTAGAGCATGAGTCAATGCAAGCAAAATCACATGGGATACTCTTCTGAGTGTTAGGTGTGCATCCAAAACTCCCATCTATTGGGACCTTCTATTAGGATAAGTATCACAAGCCATTATATGAAACTCTATTATATCTGGATGAACCAGACATTCAAATTAATTTAAATTAATTTATCCATATGGTACTGCAAACCCTAGTCACAGAAAGAAAACAATGCATAGAAAGATCGCATCCAAAGTTTTCAGTGATGACCCCTGATCTTGGGTGTCTACCATACAAGTTTTCCCTCTTGTGTTTGGTATTTCTTTGTTTCTTTCTTCTGCTTGCATTGAAGACTCTGATATTTACTGTATTTTGCATATAAAGCTCCAATTAATGTCAGTAGAAGTTCTGCTTTCAGATAAGGGAGGAATATTAAATAGATCTGCAGTGCAGAGAGGGATGATATTTTAGTTCCTTTCATGCATTTTAGTTAGAAAATAACACTGTAGTTGGTTGGTGCCTTTAACTTCCAGAGATTTCAAAGTACTCTGCTCAACAGCCAGGCAGAAAACTTCCCACCACTGAAGTGAGGCTCCTCCTGGTGCAGTGATCAGTAGCTAAACAACAACCTGCCTTTCAGGAAAGGACACTGGAAAGAAAACTTAATGCAATACAGCTGAGCTAGAGTCTTACCCAAATATATTATAGAATATCTTCCATGTCTGGATGAAACAGGTAGGATTGCTCAGAGCCAGCACTCCCGAGCAGAGTGAGAGTGGGGGACTAACTTGAGGGCACAGGAGCAGAGTACAACAGTTCATCTCAGGTAGAGTTCTGTAGAGAAAATAAAATGCTTTTTGCCATTATGGTCAATGATCACGGAAGCATTTATCAAATGTCTTTTTTTAGACCTCCGGTGTCCCTATACTAGGGAGTAATTCAGATGTTTTTCAAGTGCTGAAATGGAAATAGCAGTGGACTTCTATCCTAATAGAAGATGAACACGCATTTCCAACCTCTCTTACTGCTGACTGCTGTGTTAATGCAATTTAATTGAACTGGACTTTGTCTGGAGCAGTGGGGATGTGCTTTTAAGCAGTATTGCCTTAAGACTATCTTTCACCTTGGCCTTACAAAGCATATTTGGCTTATGCTTCGTGGTGGAAATCTTGTACTAAGAAGCCAGCTCCACCATAAGGAGTAGTCAGATCTGGTTTTGTCCTCAAACCTCATTTCAGGAAGTAATTTGGGGCTTTTCATGCCTGCTCCCACTCACAGCAGGATATTCTTGCCCTCCTTTGAAAAGCAGAAAATCAGAGGAAAGCAGTATTTTGGTGATAAGCATATGCTGGCGGGAAAACTGCTGTAAAACTTGCAACAAAGGCTTTAAGAAGCCAGTGCAGTGCCATAGCAATTAGATTCACAGCGTCTATCAAATTAAAATTCTGCAGCACTGAGGGTGAGAGAGCTTGTCACGCAGGGCCAGCACCTCTTCCCACCTCTCTGAACATTTTTTTTTGCCAGTGCAGTTTAACTGGTTACAGAAGGGACCTTGATATAGCCAAAGCCACTCCTCTAGAAAGCTAAGACAAATATTTACATGTGTGTTGCATTAGTTACCTACATCTGACCATCTGTCTGTCTGAGCATTCGATTTTAGTACTGCCATCGAACAAGACTAGGACATGAAAGCTTGGGAGCCAAGGAGAGGAGAGATGGCTCTGGCTGTTGTAGGGGTGAGGGGCTGGGCAGCAGGAAGGCAACCATGGCTGTGCAGGAGCAGACTATAACCGGTGTGGATGCAGAAATGGCAGTATGAGAAGGATGGCTGCCCCAGCACTGCTTCCCAGAGGGGTCTCCAATGACCTAGCCCTCCTTCCTGACATGGCAACCTCTGCAGCAGCATGATGGGGCCATGAGGGAGCTGCCCACTTTGTCCCTGAGACCCAGCAGGGCAAGTAATAGTGCAAAGAGCTGAAGAAAAGGAGGTGGCAGCTGCTGTGACAGGAAAGGAGAAGCTGGTAAGAGCACTGGGGATTGCTTGCAATGCTGCAGCAGCTACACAGGATCTCTGGGCTGGTGACGTCCCTTCCCCTTTTGGGCTGCCTTAGCATAATTCTGCAACCAGTTGTTTTCTTTGTAGCTACATCCTAGGGAGAATTCCAAGCAAACAACAGTAGAAACAAAAAAAGGAAGTTCAAAGCAAATAGGAAGGAGTTAGGAGCAGTGGGAGCACTCAGCATCTCACATTGCTGGGAAAGAGATGGAAGTGAAGAGAGAAATTGAGAAAAGCATAACGCTGTCACAGGGACCTGGGACGCTTCTGGAAAAATTATGTTGCCCAGCATGGAGCAGGCAGGGGCTTGATGAAGAAGTACATCAGAAGGTTTTTGCTGCTGAGGATTTTTTTGAGTTTAGCAATATTGTCAGGCTCAGGATTTCAAACCACATGTATTAGATACTTGAGTAGTAGGAAACCAGCTTGAAAACCATGAAAAGTTTTTCTGTGTTTGGTTTTTGGTTTTATTTTTGGTTTTAATAAATTGTAGCTTCTTTCAATTTGCCTTCTGGTTTCTGAGCTTTTAGGGCCTATTTAATTTGCATTTTCATGTCTTCTTGCATAATGGTTCAATCCTTTTAAAACTACCTTTTTTAAAATAAAAACTATGATTTTCTCAGGATCAAAACATTCCAAGTAGTGGCAAAATGCCAAATATTGTGATGGTAGTGGTTAATTAGCAAGCTAAATTTAATAAGAATTTTCTGATAAAGAACAAGTAATTAACAGAGTGATTACATCAATTGTTTTTATATGCTGTTGACTAGGATGCTATTGTATGTGCTGTATATGCACTCTAAGTGTGGTCTGCTAATGTTGCAGATATGGCAGTATGTTATTGAGGAAACTGACTTTATTAATGTATGCACAGATCCCTATTATTCTGAAATTTGGGAGTTAATCATATGCTGAAGAAGAGTTATACTGATTGGAGAACTTCTCATATGGCCTTTTTTAAACATTAATTTATTTCAGCTTGAGACTCCCCATTAGAAGGTATCAGGCAGGGACTGGAGTATTTATATAGGGAATGTTGTGTGAACTCAGCCTGCCTGTCTTACAGACCTCTGGGAATACTGCCTAATAAACAAGTAACCATTCTTGAATGGTTTGGGGTTTTTTGTCATTTTTCAGATGAAACATTTTCTTTTATTTCAAAGCAAAGCTAACCCCTTTGTTCAACTACAGGACAAGTCTCTGCCCCAGTGCAGCCATCTCAGAATGCTGAAGAAGTCAACCAATTCTGGAATTACATGGTGTCACATAGGCAACCTTGGGCACAACCCATTGATTTAGGAGGGAACCAGGCAGCTAGAAAGGAGCAGGGAACAAATGTCATGTGACATGATATCCCCTGACCCTAACTACTAGCTTTAAAGCAGCTCATCAGAGGTGGAATTATTGACTCTCAGAAGATGGGTAATTCTACCTTAACTCAGCTCTGGCCACAGTTCCAGATGATGTTGGCATAATTTTTACAGACTGCAAGTGAATGAAAAAATAATGCCAGTGAGCAGGGAAGGAAAGAGGAAGTGGGCAAAAGACCAGCTAGGCTATCAACATTAGTGGGAGGATGGCAGAGCAGGAGGGCAAACTGGGGAGCACCAAAATCACTTGGGTAAGGGAGGGCAAGCTCCCGCCTACACTGCCCTGGGGATGAGGGAGGGTTGGTAACAGCAAAAAGAAAGGAAGCACCAGGAGACCGGAGCTGTGACACATGCTTTCAGACAGATGCCTGGGGGTTAGCCTGAACAGGACTGAATGTCACACCGGGAAGTGACAGCCTGCCTGCCCTTCTTTAAAACTGGGCTGGCATTAAAGGAGATAATTGAGTTACATGGTCTGTTTGCAAAATGAGTGAGATGAAGGAGATTTAAATCATTTGTGATAGGATGAAAGTTTTTCCTCCCAGAAGTTCAGGACAGAAGGGTGAAACAGGGACTAGCGCTAGGAGGCATTGTGAAAAGCACCGTCCATCTGAGCTGCAGCCCAACAGGGAGTCTTCAATGTCAGTGGGAAGAACCTTTCTCTCCTAGGTTTTGTTGTTGTTGTGGTTGGTTGGTTGGTTGGTTGGTTGGTTGATTGGTTGGTTAAAAATAGGGAAAATTTTATGGACTTTATTCTTCACTGATATCTTTTAGTATCACACAGGAACATACGCAGAATCTAATCCAGGGATATTGTAGATCAAAGTGCTGCCCCAGCTGCTGCATCATATCAGATACATTTTTTGTAGCAGGACTCCATTTGGTTTTCCTTCTGTAGATAATTCTGCTTCAATAAAAATAGATCAAGAAAAACAAAAAATGGAGAAAAGTGCTGTTATTAAAATAAAAACTTCCTCTGTGAGCTCACATGCCAAGAGGTACCCAGCAATCAGCATGGGAAAGTGGAGCATGTCTTTTTACCTTCAGAGAAGTGGTGCCATCTCTCACTGTCAGCTACTCACATGCCCTCCCTCCAACTTTGAGAGCTACCTGTGTAACCATGTTGCAGTGTCTCTACCAATCAGCATAACATCAAGGGAGATTTTAGGGATGTGAAAACATGACCGTAAGAAATGGTCTATACCTCATTTGATCATGCCACTGTTAGGATACATCTTTGGTCCTCTGAGCTGTTTGAAACTTCACGGAGAGCAGCTGTATTAATCAGATGACAGCAAATCTCCAATATCTTGGACATCCCTGTTTCACTGCAGTTTAATTCTGGTGTTGCTAGGATATATCATCTTAGAGAACATAAACCCCACAAAGCTCTCACTGACAAGAGGATTAGAAGAGCCTGTCTACCAGTGGATTATGTATATAAATGAAGAATAAAATTAAACATTTTATGAAATGAAACCAGTTTCATTTCTGGTTAAAATTATGTAATTCTATGGATGCAGAGATGAAATGGTCAGGCTGGTTTTTATCTGTTGTGCACCCCCCAATGATAATGCTCTGGTCCAGCTGTGCTCTCAGGACACAGCTCTGCAGAAAGCTGGTGGTTGTTTAGGGAACACCACAGACTTCTCTGTCATCTGATTAAATGTAGACAAATCCAAAGTAAATGTAAGTAGTCACCACTTGAGCTAGTCACTCTCACTTCCCGTTTATTCAGTGGTGAGAACCACATGCTTTTAGAAAGCGAGTCATCTCACCCTAAGATAGGTCAGAAACTGTGAAGTTGGAGTGCTCATTGCTCTCTGCCAGCTGGAGAGGACACCTGGGGGGCCTAACTCCAATGGAGACATCTGGGGTTTGCCCCATGAGCTTTTTAGAAACAGAGATCACTAGGCCTTTCAGATGCTGCAGCTCAGGGCATGCCTCAGAGGCTGAAACAAACAGACAGGGCTTGACCCACTTGTGCTTGCAGCTGCCCAGCTGCAGGTTGGAGCCATGCCAGAGCGGTCCAGCCTCCTTAGCAGGATACTCCACCAACCCCTCCCAGTCCCATGGGGTGGGGTGCTGCAGAAGCTGTGCTTGCTCACCAGCCTCTACCTTACAGCATCATCAGAACAAATATATAGACACTCCCCCATACATTACACACATATAGACATATACATATATATAAACCCCCAATAATATAGGACCTGTATGTATATGTGTGTATATATATGTATGTATGTGTATAAACTGGTCCTATATTTTTTTATTCATCAGATTCAGGTATCTCCAATTTTATGTTAATTTCCCCTCTAAGCATTAAATATGTCAGTAGAGGAAGCTTATCTGTATCTATTGGGCCTTTTGTCTGTTGGCTTTTTATCTGTTTCTTAACACCACCTAACTGCTCAAACATTAAAATGTTGGATTCCAGCAGCCAGTCTTGGTATCTGTATATGGATCGATGTGACTCAAGCAACCAAGGTCGAACAGGAGTGGAAGCCGCAACTCAGTGGAGTGTAAATGCACACACACAGATAGGCTCACACCAAAATGAGTAGGATTAAATTAATGGATTGCCACACAGACTGGTCAAACCCATCATATTTAATCCATGAAAGGGTAAAGTAAATTGATTGTAAGGAACACTGTGCGTATCCAAGTCATGTGTTTAGCCTGGCCTTAACTCCAAGTTTTGTTTCCCAGTAAAACTCTCCCATCTGTGGCATCCCTAACATTTGGGGGCAAAGTCAGCAAGTTATGTAAATCTTAGTTACAGAGGTCTGATAATATGCTACAAATAGCTGTGCCTAAATGCTGCACATCCTTGTGTCTACAAAAACACTCACTGAGATTGAGCAAAAGTTAGACACAGGGAGCAAAGAAGCAGAAACCCATTAGACCTGTTGACTGAGTACTGACTGAATCTCCAGCTGTTTCTCTGATGTGTACTGCAATATCTGTCTCTTCATGAAAATGATGTGGTGTTTGATTTTAATTTTGACTGTGACCTTTGACCTTTGACCTAGATGTTGACTTAGATCTTTTCCATTTAATGTCCTGCCTGTAATCTGTTTGGGAACTCTGGGAATCATGAAAGCTGCCTGATATTCACTTCTTTATGTGACATATGTGCCCTACTAATTTGCTGCCACACTGATGGCAACATGCTTGTGCATGGGCATTCTTCCATAAGACCATGCATTTGTTCCCTGTGAATGCTCAGGATATTTCAGAGTCTCTAAGATCCCAGGTGGCACTTTTTTTTTAGCCTGTGCACCAAAAAACCCCAAATTACAGACGCAGAATTTTTGTTTTCTTCTGAGCTTCAGTTTTATTTCCTAATTCAGGTTCTCAAACTCATTCATCTTGCAAATTTGGGAATTTACCAGTCATGCAACTCTCCACTCCTTTGCTCTTGCCCTACACAGCTACACCAGAAGTCTGCTTATTACTTACAGCATTAAATAGCATAGGAATCTCACGTACTTTAGGTTCTTTCCTTCACCCAGTCATTTCTGTAGAGTAACCCTCATATTTGTGACAAGTCTCCAGTTCTTCACGAGCACCATGTACTCTTCAGGCCATCACAAGGAGATACTGGGGTGGTGACACGTTGCAGCAAAGCCCAGGAGTTTTTGGCAAGCCTAAATCCAAGTTGAGCTGGTCAAGCCAGAAAAACCTGGTGTTCTTCCTCACACCTAGTCCATGCACACTCATAGTGTGCATCAGGCTTAGAAGCAAAGACCTACATGCAAAAGAGAGCACAGATTAAGGTATCTAAAAATACTAGATATCCCTGGTAGACAATGTCAGGATGCTTCCCAGAAAGACCATGTCTTTCCCACCACCATGTGACAGGCTACCAGGACAGCAGTAGAAGTAGGTAAGACAGAGCATTCCCAGACCATCCATCCATACATGCATATGTACGTTGGCTCTTGTTAAAGGTTTGCCAAAGTCCAAGCTTTCTCTATCAGGCCAAGATGAAGATTAGCAGAAATCTGTGCCTGAGTACTGACAAGGTCTTTCTTGGGAAAAGAGAATAGTCTGAGGTGAGTCTGGTCCTAATGCAAGATTTCCTGGACAGACAGCGATTTCCTATCACAGTAACTGGAGTTTTCAGTCAGGCCTGAACTGAAGACAGCTGATGAACTCCTGAGACAGATGTTTCTCTTTTGGATAGGCCAGGTTAGAGACAAGATGCCTTGCAACACCTGAGAGCCCTTGCTGTGGTTAAGGCAAATGAAAAACTGTCCGGCATGCTACTGCACAAACTGGCTTGAGGGTTGCTTGTTCTCATCCATCTAGCTCTGCTCAGCACAGAGAAGGACAGACTCATTTTGCACTCATTAACAGATGTCCTTGAGGTGTTTGAGGCTAGTGCCTCAAGACAAAGTAAGAGGTTTGCAGATCAAAGTAGAGCTTTGATCATCCAGGACATTATTTTTATGAGCTGGGCTAAAAAAACATTAATTCCACAGATTCAAACATAATGAATATGGCATGGAGCAATAGGTGGCATAGCTCGAGACACAATTTCTAAATTCAGAGGTGGCTTTCTCAACATAGTGTCTGCTGGGCAGCATGATTTATGGCTTTGCCTGTAGGAGGTAACCCTACTGTTAATAGGAAGTGACCTACTGGTTAAACAGAAGAGCTGGGTGCCTGTGTCCCATGGTCCTGCTTCCCACATCCTGGCTTTTGCTGCCAGCATTATGTTTCAGATCATGACTTTAAAGGTTTATAGGAAGCCCTGTCTCTGTATGAAGAGCTATGAACCCAATACTTGCACGAGAGCAATGCATTCTGTTGGGGAGCACTGGGAATCTGGCTTTCCCCTGTATACAAAGCCCATGGCACACACAAGATAAGGGACTGGTCCTCTGCAGGAGAGTCCATGTGGGCTGCCAGAGCTGGGAAAAGGCCATGGGGGAGGTTGTAAAAAGGCAAATTTTTTTGTCTTTCCAAGGCTGTTTCATATTACAGAAGATATAATATGGGTGTACCATCTTAGTTGGTGACCTTGTTGAATGAGCCAGAACAGAAGGCACATGGGGGAATGATGTATCAGTGATGAAAGAACTGATCCAAGTGCTGGTGTAGAACATACGTTTTCCCAAACTGCTTTATTTTTGCCCTAAAATGATACTGGTTTTGTCAGGGGAAATGTTTACAAAGTGCAGCTGTATACCTGCTGTTATTCTCCAATGCTGTTAGCAGTTACAGATATCTCTTCATTAGACAGATACATTCATATAAATAGACATATACACTTATTATGACTTGGTTTTGCAACAACACTGTTGCTGAGATGACTGTCCTTTGGCAAGTACTTTTTCTTGTGAACGTTGCCCATCTTTCCTGAGCTGCAATGAACCCAAAGAGTTTTAACAGGAATGATCACAACCTCAGCTGGTAACAAGTATGATCAGCGTTGGGTAGAAAAACTATTGTGTTCAGAGAAATATTAGCAAAATGTCCTTGAAGCACAGTGGAGTGTATTGCTGTAGAAGTCTCAAAATATTTCATCAATGCACTCCAAGGTCATTGAGTGACAAGATCTGTCAGCATAAAGAGATTATCAACATTTTGTTCTGACTGTTTGCTGGGTTCTGTGAGTACCCATCGTTTAGCATTCATAGCTTTGACTATATATATTTTTTAATCACCCTGACAGATGCAAAGACTGGAGGCCAAGCTTCCAGCCATGTCTCAGCAACTGTAGATCAGTAAAAACTATCTGAGCAGCCGCCAAGACAGTTGTTTGCAGTGTGACTGCTGCTGGAGTGACAGGGCTATACAGGTCTGATTTGCCACACTTGAAGGCAATGAGGGATGTTGAAAAGTTTGGCAGAAATCCAGTAACTGCAAACATGGCTTGGAAAGGGTGGGAAACACTGACCCAGTTTTATGTATGTCCAGATAATTACCCACAGGAAAAATTCATACTGAGAACAAGCACTTTTTTTTTTAAAGCTCGAGTTACTCTGGAAAACATTTAAAAAAAAAAAAGTTGAGTGGAGCAGGATTTCTTTTCCTGACACTCTCAAAAACAATCATTGTTTTCCCTCTTCCTGCACGGCTAAATCATGTTGAGTCTTATCATGCTTTGGCTTGGTTGGACAGGTCATATGTCAACATCAAGACAAAGTCATACTGAAAACAGCACAGCCCTTGCCTGTAGACGGACCTGTGCTTGCAGCAATGCCAACAACCCACAGCCTCTGCTAAAATATTTGCAGCAGTTTCTTCCTGCCCCTGCAGCCCAAAGTATATTTCCTAACTCAGGAAAAATGTGTAAATATTCTCCTATGAATCACAGAATTGTCTTTCAAGTGGTAAAATAGAAGTAATTGGTGCTGCAAACCTCCCTTCTTGTCTCTAAATAAAGGAAAAAAAAATAAGGATGTTTTGGTTGTTCTTACGGAGCCAATAAATATGCTTCAGGGGTCATTAACTTCAAATCCATTCTTTTGGAAAAAAGATTAAGTGCAGCACTGTACCTTATCCTGAATTCCCTGCCAAGCTTTGTTTAGAAATAGCAATTTACTGATATCTTTTGCTGTCCCTCCTCCCCTTATGAGAAAAATCTGCTCTCAGGGTGGAAACTGACTGCACGCAGTGGAGAACCCGGCTGCATACTAAGTGCCACCCTACACTATATAAGTACCCTAAAAATGCCTCCTTTCTCTATTTTTTTTAGGATCTGCTCCGACAGCGGCAATCCGTTGAATTATTGCATCTCAGGGAGCAGCACAGCATAGGAAGCGAGCCAACGCTCCTGCCAGTCACTTCCAGGTCCCACATCAGCGTCTGGTGGCTTTGGCCACCCACATCCTGCCAGAGACTTTCACCCAACCCCTGCTGCAACCCTGCTCCTCCTTTAACCCTTTCTGATGACAAACTACTGTGAAAGTGAGCAGAGAGCAGGGGTTAGGTTTTGCAGGAGGTTTTGGGGGTTGGATCAGCTCTGAAGGAGACAGACAAGGGGAACAGGGCCACAGTGGGGCAACACATCTTGGGCCCCATTTGGGGCAGGGCTCATGGGAGGGTGGATGAGTGCAGGTCTTTCATGGCAGAAGTGGTCACCTCTTGTGAGAAAACTGTGCCCAGTAGGGGATACTTTAGGGAAATGATATTTTCCCTTCAGTCATGGACGTGTCTCTCAAGCGTTCATTTCAAATACCCTCCAATATCCAATTAAATTGCCATGAGCTTCAGGGCATCATTTACTTTGTCATAATTGACAACAACCTCTTCTGAGACACCGCAACTTATCCTCTGTGTCTTGAAATCAGTTAATGCAATTCTTCCCAGAAAAACTGAAATTACTGTAGTTTGAAGCATTATGCTAATACAGTTTTTAACAGGTTCACACAAGAGAAATATTCAGTGTGGCTCTGCATCTGAAGTAGGAATGGCATTATGAGTTCCGAGAGGTTTAAGATCATGAGAGGAGCAGGATTCAGCCTATTTCCTCCTATTTCCTAATGCAAGACTCCTGAAACGCATTCAAGGAGCTGTGCTGAGCCTCTCAGTATACAGTAAGCTTTATGCAAATATGCCATATCCAGTTTTCTGTTGGATTTAAGACACTCAGAAGAACTTACAGTGTCCTGAAAGTCACTAGTTTTGTCAGAGAAAGCATCTTAGTCAGACTGTGGACTGAAATTCAAATGTGAAGTCAAGTATTTGGGTATGTGCAAAAGTGGGTTTTTTTCTTCTCTAAGAAGTGTTTTAGATAAAAGCTATACTTATGACTGAGGAGTTACCAATTCTATCTTGTGACTTACATCTCAATGAATGCATGACATAATTAACTTCAGCACATGCATCATAAGATCATTTAATTTTAAGATTATAATTTAAAAAATGTGGCACATTCTGAAAGAAATGTTGAATTTTTGATAATGCCCCTCTATCAACCACATCTAAATGATCCTTCAAGAATTTAAAAGTGCAACTGGAAATCTTTAACATTCAAAGAGATAAAGAATTTATTTATTTGTTTAAAGAGCTAGAAAATATTTCAAAAATTCTTTTAATGCAACTGTATGGAGATAACTGACATCTGGAGATATACCTTGATATGTCAATGTGTCTAAAGTTAGCAAAAATTAAATGTCTCCTGCAGTTCTAAAACTCTTGGGTACTAAGAAAGGTCTTTGTAAATGTTGTTAAACTGCTTTTAAAATCAAATTACTTTGCTATATAATATTATATGAGAGGTTGGAACAGTTAGAAAAAATATTTTCTTTTCTGCTAATCTGCAACTAGAGAGGCATCTTCTAAAAATAACATCTGCATTATCAGAAGCTATGGATGGCACATTGTCAAAGTTCAAATAATTTGAACTGTTAACTTTTTGCATTTTCAGATATTCTTTTTGTAGTTTTATCACCATCTTGAAAATAATAAAACCCATGATGGGTTACTCCCCTTTCATTTGTGTAATAATGAATACTATGGGAAACTTATTTGATGTTTTTTAGCTGAAAGCATAGAGAAAATTAAGCTGCATTCAACCACATCTTCACTGCTTTATTGTTCAGTTGAAAAGGAAGTTCAAATCTGTGGACAACATCAAAAACTTTTATCCTGCCAAAATGTATCATATTAGCTCCTGGCCAGCCTTGGAACCAATATTATTTAAGTTGCAGCCATGACAGACTGATCTGCCTGGTTAACTATGGCTGATGTTGCTGTATTATCAGCAGCAGTTACTGCACTGTTAGCAACAAAAAGATTTCAAGAATTTTGTCCATTAGTAATTTCTCTTGTGATCAGCTCTCCTTTCTCTCAGTCTTCCTCCTGTCCGTGGCTGGTTATAACCACTATCTGGTCTATATCCTATGCATATCAGACCAATACTGTGTGCTATATCTTATGCAGCCCAGTATTTATCCCCTAAAAATTGCACAGTGTAAATTAACTTCAGATACTAAAAGGCACGGTATGAAGAGTAATCTTAGCTGTTCTTTTGAGACAGTTAAAGCTTTCCTTTAAAGGCATTTCAAACTGATCTTTTTACATTTGTACTGTGTTTGCAACTGTTTCTGTCAACAGAAAATAGGTTTACCTTCCTGATCTAATGGAAGGTGTCCCTGCCCATGGAAAGCAGGTTGGAACTACATGATCTTCAAGGGCCCCTTCCAATCCACGATTCCATGAAGACTGGAAACAAACATAGGATCCCTTACTTTTATAGGTACTCCTTAAAACAAACATATGTTTGAGTTGAAATGCACAGAGTTACAACAGGAGAATCTGGGAGAAATGAGGTGGCCTCCATCAGATACATCAGGGTCATTCATTCAGAAGTCCTGCTAAAGGAGTGAGTATACTTTGTTCTTCAGTTTGTTTTTCCCAGGTTACCTATCCAGGGCAGGTTTTTTCATCGGCAAACCATAGGAACCGCAGGCATCCCCAGTTCAATTTTTTGGAAAGGTTTTTCTATCTCAGTTCTCCTGTAAAATCCTTACCCAAGCCCTAAACTCAGAGGGAAACACTTGCTTTCCCATGATGGGATCATCTGGGAGCTTCATTCTTCCACCAACCACCTTAGCACCGCAGAGCCCTTGGCACAGCACACTTAAACCCCTGACTGCTGAAGCTGTATGAGCATTTCTAGGACCTCTGCTGAGACCTCATCTTTGACATCTCCAGGCCATGCTAGAAAAAATACCTTGACACCATGATTTAAAGCCCCACCCTGTGCACTGCACATGTGCTGCTTACACAGCTCATGGTGACCCATCCAAAGCCTTCACTCTTGCAGCCCATTTCTTTCCTGGGTTACAGATGAAAAGAGAGGAGCATTGCGTTTTACCAGGCAATGTCTTTAGCAGGCAGCCTAATCCATAGTTTCTGTTTCACATGTTTAATCCATAGTTTCCATTTCACATGTTTGAAATGCTGGGGTTTCAACCCCAAGCCCCAAATTAAGGTTGACATATGGGTGATTCCCACAGCCCTTCACAAAGGGGGGTGAGTTTCCCTTTAAGCTTCCCTCCAGGGTGGGTCCGGCCTTGCAGACAGAGCCATTGGGTAAAGGAGCCCCGGGTGTCTGCATTAAGTAACCCAAGGTCAGGTGTCACACTTGGGGATAAAAGCTGGGACCACTTGCAGGCAGGGGCAGTGTCTGTCTGTGAGATGGATCCCCTGTGCAGAGTTCCCTGTTGGGGAAGGGCCTCCTGCCTCCCTGGGACTGGGCTCCAGTCAGGTCTGGCCTTTGTAAACACAGGCTGTGTAGAGATTCAGTATGTGGCTTCCTTGGTCTTATGTGTTTGGCTTGTTGACTCTGTTGTCTCCTGTCCCTTCTATTAGAGACACAGCATTTCACCATTTATTCCACCCATTGTTGGTCGTGTGGTGTTCTTGTTGGGGTCAGTGGGATTGATGTTGATTATGTATAATCTGACTGACTTGTTTGTACCCCCAGTGCTCACCCATGTACTGACCCTTTTGTATCAAATACAATTTGGTTATTGGTTCATCTTTATGCTGGCTGTGTCCTTTATGCTAGGCCTAATAATTGGCAAAACAATGTTCCATCCTGTACCGCCTCAGGATAACCTAATAGAAGGAACCTTTGCAGTTATTTTGGTATGAGTAGTTATCATCAAGTGAGATCCCACCCTGTAATATAGCTCCAACAGCTAAGCCACTGAGATATACATATATCTTTTGTAAATATATAAATACATGAGTGTTAACTGGGTGTTAAACTCTATTGGCTAAAAACACAGCTGTAAAAAAGTGCCACCGGCCAGATGTGTGGGCTCCAGCAAGATGTGTACTTCCAGCCAGATTTGTGCACCCTCTGGAAAGGGGATTTGATGGACACCCAGTGTGGAGATGTGAGAACCTTTGTAGCCACAGGTGATATAACCAAAAGAGGCAGGAGGACTGGGTTCATTCCATGAACAAACTTGGCACCTGCCTGGGATGGACAAATTAGAGGAAAGCATTTCCAGAGCTGCAATGTGGCTTGGTTATCTGCCAACCACATGGATTCTGCCCCCCCCCATCCCAAAGAAAAAAAAATCAGCAAGGCTGATTTTTGGCTTATCAGTAACACAGACTTACATGCAAGTGTTGCTGAACAAGCAGTGTGCTGCCTTCCTAGGACTGTAGCTGAGTGATAACCTCCATGGAAGCTGCCTGGAACAGTGAAGGATCTCGGGCCAGCTCTGGCTTTGCGCTAGATCTGTTGTGTTCAGAGCCAAAGTTGCAGTAGCAAGAAAATGTTGGATTATATATAACCAGACCACAGGAGAGAAGCCACAAACCTGTGATGCAGGAAAATAAAAGAAAGTGGTAATAAGAATGGAAAGAAATATCTTATTGCAGGGACTCTCTCATTAGAGTGGTGGTCCTCTCTTAAAGGCTGTGAGAAAGAGGAATCTGTGTCTGCTTTTGGCTGCCCCAAATGGCTCTGCAGACCAGGTGATCTCACCAGGTCATTTTTATGATGTGATGATGATCTGTGGTCTGTCCTCAAGGTATGCTTATGCATTCATGTTTTCTTCAGCAGAGTTGTGACTATATAAACTGAGGGCTGAAATCAGCCCATCTGAAATAACCCAAAGCAGAGGAAACTAGTTCTCCCTTTGGGCATGATATTAAATAGATCTGTCATCCTGATGTTTATGCTGGTGCTGTACAAGAAAAATATTCCTCCACCTCATGGCTAATGACTGCCTATATATTTACAAATGCCCTTTGCCTTGGGCAGGTTAAACATTCAGAGTCCAAACCTGATAAAAGCCCACATCTCACTAATACAATAAAACAAGCCCCCATGTCTTATTTCCTTCCATGTCATAATATTTCTTGCTGTAATTCTGTTATATCAGGATGTGCTTTTCCTCATTCTTTTTCTCAGTTTTACTTATATGGCATAATCTATACATAACCAGGTGCTATGAAAATCAAAGATCTAAATCATTCTAATGCTGGCATGCCTGCTTTAGTATCACAAGCCACCAGTGAAATACCTGAGAAAGAAGGAGAAACTAAAGTGCACAGGAAATTCAGTTTCTGTGAGAATCTTAAATCAATCAGGATGCTGCTGACACCTTTCACAACTTTTTCTGTGGTTGTGGATGTTGATGAGGACCTAGAACACCTACCATCTTATTTGCTTGTGACTGCGTATTAATGCTGATGTAATTACTGATATACATAGCCCTGGCACAAACATAGACTCATAGAGTGGTTTGGGTTGGAAGGCACCTTAAAGATCATCTGGTTCCAACCCACCTGACATGGGCAGGGACACCTTCCACTAGCCCAGGTTGCTCAAAGCCCCGTCCAACCTGGCCTTGAACACTCCAGGGAGGGGGCAGCCACAGCTGCTCTGGGCAACCTGTGCCAGTGTCTCACCACCCTCACAGTGAAGAATTTCTTCCTTATATCTAATCTAAATCTACCCTCTTTCAGTTTAAAACCATTACCCCTCATCCTTTCATTACAGTCCCTGATAAAGAGTCCCTCCCCATCTCTCCTGTAGCCCCCTGTAAATACTGGAAGGCTGCTATAAGGTCTCCCTGGAGCCTTCTCTTCTCCAGGCTGAACAACCACAACTCTCTCAGCCTGTCCTCATAAGGGAGGCACTCCAGCCCCTGATCATCTTCATGTCCCTCCTCTGGATCTGCTCCAACAGGTCTGTGTCCTTTTTATGTTGAGGGGCCCAGAGCTGGACACTGCACCCCAGGTGGGGTCTCACGAGAGCAGAGTAGAGGGGGAGAATCCCCTCTCTCGATCTGCTGGTCACACTTCTCTTGATGCAGCCCAGGACACAGTTGGCTTTCTGGGCTGCAAGTGCACATTGCTGGATCATAGTCAGTTTTCCATCCAGTAATACACCCAAGTTCTTCTCTGCAGGGCTGCTCTCAATCCATTCATTGTCCAGCCTGTAATTGTGCTTGGGATTGCCCTGACCCATGTGCAGGACCTTGCACTTGGCCTTGCTGAACTTCATGACGTTTGCATGCGCTCACCCCTCCAGCCTGTCAGGGTCCCTCTGGATGGCACATCCCTTCCCTCCAGCGTCAACTGCACCACACAGCAAACTTGCTGAGGGTGCAGACAAATTAAGAGATATGTACCTCCTAGAAATTATAAACTCCCATTGCTAAAATGATTTTACAGTCAGTCATGTTACTCAGTTTTATATTTCAGTCCAGTGAAAGGGCTGGAGAAGCTTCAATGAAAGGTATTTGAATAGATTGCGATTACACTTGTATAAATACAGAAATACTGGATTTTGTGCACTGAATTGATTGAAGCTCCAGAATCTGCTGCAATTGTAAAATACAACTGAGCAAAATGTGCAGAGCATTTAAGAGGTGTCCTTGGTTAGTTAAGCTAGCCTGGTCTTTGGTTGTACAGTAGGCTAAGATATAAAACATGGATACTGATTTGTTTTCAGGGTTGTCCTGCCTTCAGTGCAGTCCCTTGCAGCAGCCCACAGTGGGTGCATTGCTCAGAGTGGCGGGAGATCCTCTGCTCGCTCTGGTGCAGGCACCTGCCCAGGGGAGTGAGCAGCACCAAAAAGGCTGGTCCTGGTCTTCCATCCCCATTCACCTCACACACCCACTTGCCCACATGTGCCAACATGTGCCTACACACAACGCACACATGATGCCTACACAAACCACATGCAATGCACACTCAAGTCCCATCCCTGCATCAGTTCTGCCTCTCACATCACCCAAGTCCAGACAGTTCCCCTGTGCAGCAGAAAACCAACCCAGAACAAATCAGGAAAATGCAGCAGAAAACAGAAATGGCTTCGGAAGAAGCTTTTCTGGATTTTCCACTGTCCCAGGTATCTAGGACATTTAAGAACATTCATGTGGGAATAAGGAAGCTGTGAAGCCATCTTGTGCAGCACCCTGTCAGGCTTTGGCTCAAGGGAAGGCATTTTCAAGAGCATTGCCAGGAATCAGAATAAAATGTTGATGGAGGAGCCAACTGCTTCGTATTCTTCACCTGGTTCCAATCTTCAGCATCATCATCCCATCTAAGAGAAACCTGAAAGAGATTTTTAAGTTCATTATAGTGCAAAGATTTGTTGAATATTCTCAGAAAAAGATTTAAGCCAGACTCTGTTCCTTTGGTCAGTAAAACTACAGGACTCATCTTTTAATTGTTTTCAGAATGAAGGAGAGATCTGTGGAAGGGTTGCTTGGGGAGATCTTCCTGATTATAGATAAAGTCTACTAACATACCTGTCAGAAAGGCTGCTCTGCACTGAACAGCCCACCAAACATGAATTATATCTAAGATTCATATCTGTCAAGCCACATATTACATATATGTGTGTTGCCTCCCCTCAGCCAGAGCGGAAATATAATATGCTTCTGACATCATCCTCATGGTGTTTCTCCAATTGCTAAAATTATTTGAAGTGATTTAAGCATAATGGGTATGATTTACAACTTCCTTTTGGCTTTTTTTTTTTTTTTAATAGCCCTCATAATTTGTAACCTGTTGTTATGCGTCTTAGTACTGTGTGCACAGAAACATGCTTTGGCCTTTTCTTAGCCATGCAGTCTTAGATGGTTCCACCATAGTGCTGAGGGCTGGATCATGGTTTTGGAAGATGCTTGCACAGGATCGAGTCATGCTGCAGCACCACCTTTTCCCAAAGAAACACCACAGATGTGCAGGAAGAGTTATTATGGTAACACTCACAGAAAAGACAGGTTATCAACACCCGACAGTAATGACATTTAAGACCACTGTGACCATTTATTTTGAATGGCATGGTGTTCCCTGGACTGGTTCTTGTTTCATATCCCCAGATCTGTGACTGTGCATCTGGAGCTGCCCTGCTCCAAACACTCTTGAATCAAAGCACTTAAAATACAAGCCCTCTTTGTCACCACACTAAGTCAGGATAACCCAAAAACTGTCTTCAGTTAGACTGACATTTACTAGTTATTAAAACCAGCTAAGGACTTGTTGTCTCTCAAAATGAAAACTTTTTACAATTTAGTGCCAATTTACCTTCTACCTGCGCAGGGCCAAACCAAGCACAGTAATAATCATAGCAGGATCAGTTCAAAGCAAAACAACCTCCCTGCTCCCACATAATGTTGCCCTAAGCGTATGTAACTACATACATATATCAGGCTTTTTATTCACAGCATCACACTTCAGTTCAGCTCCTTATTCCCCATGGTTCCCAGTGTATTTTTGTCTAGACATTTTCATATTAAGTCCTTGCTTAGTGATCACTGGAGCTTGTCCCCTGTGTGACTGCAGAGGTCAGGGGCTGGTGGGAATCCTTCTCTGTCTCTGCAGACAAGCTAGAGAGCAGGGCTGATCAGCTGGGTCCTGTGGGAAATGGCCTGTCTGTGAAACCACAACAAGCTGATGTATTACTGCAGTTTGAGTCATCTCCCAGCTGTACAGCTTCTGTAGCCTTGCCATTGCAGCTGCTGTAAAGCAACGCTCCTCTTGTAGGCATTGCTCAATACCTCTTCCAACAAAATTCATCTCCTTTCTGCCCCTTAACATCCTCCTTCTGTACTGTCTTTCTGAATAGGAGGATTTTTTTTTTTAATCTCAGAAAAGTAATCAAAATATTGCATATTCTTCCTGATTCAAATTCTGCACAAAGGAAAAAGAGAACTTCAGGTGACATTCCACCCTCATGTACTGGAGGATTAGCAGGAACTTCAAACTTCTGTCAGGCAAGTTAGAAAAGTCAAGCTGTTGAATATAACTCAGAGACCCAATGTGGTACATCGAGATGTCATTTAGTACACAAATAATAGTTTATGGTAGTAGAAAAACACACAAAACATAAATTATGATAAAATCTGCTTCACTGTGCTTCCTGACTGAAAATCCAAGATGTTGAGATGGGATTATTTCATTAGAGCTTGTTGAGAACATACAATGAAGGTTTTGGTTTTGAATTAAAAAAATGTCAATTTGCCTAACATTTTCATGAAAACTTTCCATTTCTGTGAAACTTCAGTCAGGAGGACCCTTATTTCTGGAAAGGTCTTTGTGGACAAAACAAGAAAGAGCTTCCACTGCAATATAACTCATAGATTTGTGGGTTAGTGCACGAAACACACTAAAACACAAAACATAAAAGACCCCTTGTTTGAATCCATTTTAAATTTTACG
Organism: Athene noctua; assembly: GCF_965140245.1. Taxonomy (NCBI): domain Eukaryota; kingdom Metazoa; phylum Chordata; class Aves; order Strigiformes; family Strigidae; genus Athene; species Athene noctua. The sequence goes on along the minus strand of NC_134037.1, from coordinate 233,604,424 downwards.
TTTGAAATCCTGGAAAGTGTTTTAGGTGTCACAAAAGACAAACTCACTTTAGACTTCACTTGAAGACCCCAGCAAAGAGGCATCCATCTCTTTTCTTCCTGTCCTGTTGCAATAGCAAGAGGCCCTCACATAAAAATCCGTGCTTCATTTTTAAACTTTACTTGTTGGTTTAAATGAGTTAAATTACAGCCATTTGTTTCTGTTAAGCCTTGCTCTCCTAAAGAGTCCTGCATTTTCTCTCAATCAAGGTACTTATGCAGTATAGTGCTCTCATGTCTTAGTTTTATTTTTGAGATGCTAAAAAAAGAAGTCTTCTGTTTGCCTTGTTTCAGGTATTTTTTTTTTTCAGTTCTTTAAAATTTCTCCAGCTCTTCTCTCTGCAGTTTTTAACAGTCTTTTTCAAATGAGCCATGCAGATCAGATGCCAGACTGGTTTATAGGGGCCCTCAGCTCTTGGCCCCAGATGCTCCTAACTAGCTGATTCTGTCCCTGTCGTCTGTACTCTTTGTTCTTACTTGGATGTCCTTTCATGTGGCTGGGCCAAAGCAAATCAAAGACTACAATAAGACCTTTCAACAAAATTGTTATTAATATGTATTACAGCCGTGCCTGGAATTGCCAGTTGAGATGGAGACTGTATGTGCTGCCTAGCTAGACACTCTCTCTGTCCTGAAGCAGAGACAATCCCTGGGTAAAGTCTGCCACACTCTCCTGGAGTATCTTGTTGCTCAAAATCACTAGCTTCATTGAATTCAGTGGCACCGTCCATGCATCAAAGTACTATTTTTCATGAATGACAGCAGCAGCAAACAGCCAAAGTGATCTGGTTAAGTTTAGAAGTACCCTGTTCCCTGGATGTGTGATATTTCTTGAATTCATTGAGAAAGAAAAAGTGAAAGAGAGATAACACAAAAATCTGTAGAGATGCTTGCAAATCCTTTGTGAGAATCCTATTTCTTCTACAAGGAAAGTAAGAGACATTTTAAAACTAGGATTTCAGAATGACAATTCGTTAAACTGGTAGACAAGGACATATTGTAAGTCCACCACATGCATTTGTATCTAGTGAGACCTCAAAGGATTCAATTGATAATGTATAAATTAACTGATTAAAAACTTTACTGGAAGACTCGTAAATCAGAATGAGACTTAGCTATTCCATTTTTGCATTACTAAACTCCATTATTAATATGTTCTGGCTATTACTGGGGTCATATTACTGCAGAGGGGCTTGCTGACCTATCAAAGCTTTTGAAGTTTAATTAATGACAACAAACTGCTGCACAGAAGCCTTTCAGATCAGGTATTAAATTGCATTTGAAACTATAGCCGGTGCTTGCACATTAATAAATTACAGATTTTTCCTTGTCAGTGTCACATCTGCCTCAACAGGACGAGCTCTTGGTCAACAGTCCTGGGCTGGGCCTTCCAAGCACTTCTGTTCTGCTTCAGAAACATGGATGGAGGCACATGGGCCTGGGAGCTAACTTTCAAAATGAAAGAAAGACCAGGGAGAGTTCTGTGCAGCCGTCTAGTTTATAGTTCCATTGTCCCCACATTAAGTCTCATTCAAAACATGTAGATAATACTGAGGATGAGCAATTAATTTTAATTTATGCTCATTTTTGGAAGGGATTGAGGGCTTCTGTGAACATTGCAGAATTCCAAACTTCTTATTAATCCTTTATAAAACTAATTTATACATGAATGTTAAATATAGACAGAATAATAAATATAGAACAATAACAGTGTTTGCCTCTTTTAAGACAGTGGCACATTAAATCTTCCTCTTACAGATTTGCTCAATGGCAGATAAGGTTGGAACATCCAGACTTCTTAGCCTAAAAAACTTCATTCGCTTTGTGCTCTGACTTTCTCTTTTTTCATTTGTAGAAAGGCTCAATTATGATGCAGATGTTTTGGAACTACAGGTTCAAGTAGAAATCAGCTTGATTCTTTATCAGATGAAACGGACTCCTGTATCATTGTGTGCTTGACAGAAGATAAGGATGCCAAAGTCCCCACTAACCTGGAGTGAGATCCACAACAGCCCTTGGGTGCTCTGATGTTCATTGCTTTGATGCCTTGTCTATAGGAGCCTGTACCTTGGAGAAGAAAGCACAGTCCTGAATTTGGAGTTCAATCTCCTTCCAACGGGAGCAGAGCCAGAGGGTTCAGGTCCACACGTCCCACCCCACTTGGTGGAAAGACCCTGCTTTGCCCTGTGAAGCTGTCCTACTTTGCAGCAGACTAAAACCTTGAAGGGGACAGCAACAGAGGGCATATAAGAATTAACACAGCTGTAGTCCAAGGACTAAGGGACTCACTCAGCAGGGAAGAAAACCGGTTTAATCCTTACTTCAGGGGCTGTTTATGCAGATGAATGCAAAACAGGTAAATTGCCTGTGGAACAAGGACTGGTATGCAAGTACCACTCTTCATTGAGGAATGAGCTCTGGTGGGGCTGGGGGCAGAAGGATCCCTGAAGGGAGGTCCCTTCAGCGATGCTGGGCAGCATGAGGTCTCTCTGCAAGGCTGATGGAAAGTCAGTCATAATTTCAGCACTGATTGCAATGGCCACAGGCCTGAGCCCAGGGATTTTAAAGTGTTTTAGGATGAAAGCTGCCATGCACAGTCAAACCACTGTCCAATAAAGCATTACTTTAATCCATTAACTCTCCATTATGGACTAAGTATGTTTCTTAATTACTGAGGGTGACTTTGGAGAGTGGCTTAACCACATGATTCTCACTAACATGAACAAAAAGTTTATTGTTGCATTCTAGACTTTGCCTAATATCTTAATTTCACCCTCAGAGCTGTGCCTGCAGGCAGCAAAATCAGATGAGATCCATTTAAAGAAAAGTATGTTTGGCATCAGCATTTGGGATTTAGCACACACAGCTTGATCCTCTCTTTATTTGTAATTCCCTGTTCAGTCATTTCCCTTGTATGCTGTGAGAGTATCTTGTAGTGCTCTGAAAAGGCTGGGCTGAGGGATAAATGTGGTGAAATTACAGCAGAGTTGCTTTTCCTTAGTGAACACAAGGTTTCCTGGTCCTGTCCAGTTTTTAAAATCAGTGGTGTCAAGCATGGAACAGGAAGCAAGGAACAGACAGGGCTTTATGGCCACCTTCTCCTCCCTTGGGCCGTCTCCAGTGTCACAGTGCACAAGTTACAATCTCAGCCCTCCAATAACTTGTGATCAGCTGCAGTGAGCTGCCACATCCCTGCCCCCCTGCAGCCCCCGTCAAGGGCACAGCAACAGCTGAGAATAACAGGAATGCAGCAACTCAGGTCACCTTTCTCTTGCCTCCCTCTTCAAAATACTCGTTTTCCAAAAGGAAAGCAAGGACTTGTTCTGGTAACCCTGCACCATTCAGCAAGTCTCCTCAAACTCACAATAGTTAAGGTTGTTGGGGGGAGAGTTTAGAGGAGGCAGTGCAGAGCAGACAGTTGATCCCCATAAGCTGAGGGTCTTGGTCTCAAAAGCCATCTCTGCCAGTGGAACACTGGTTAAAAATGTTGCTCCTCTCTCTGTTTCCACCCCTTCCCTCCCACTCACACGCTGCAGCTCATGCTCCCCTCAGTTGTGCTGAGGCAGCTGCTTTGGGGACTGTGCTTCAAACAAGGTCAGTGCAATGATCTCGGTTTAAAAATAACCCTTTTTTTAATTATTATTATTCTTTAGCTTAAATCATGTCAGTAATCCATTCTTCAGTCCAGCCACACAAGCTGTTGCATTGCTCAATGGAGAAGGCAGAGAGACAACAGTGTTGGGAAGGGAAATTGTGACTGAATAACTGTTTCATTGAAATAGAGTCCCATTCTTCCATCAGGTTCCTGTAGTATGACCTGGATATTCCAATGTGTATGGGGCTCCTTGGTCATTAATACTGAACTGTACACTGCTTGGTCAGGCAGCAGTGTGAATTTATATCCAGTGAAACATGGACACACCATTGCATGTCTGCTGAATTTGTGAGATAATGCACCATGGGCTGTGTCATCTTTAATTATTTATGCTGACCTTATCTTATGGGAAGCAAAGCAATACCTTTCCCCATGTAAAGACAGCAAGGACAAAGTTACCTCATCAACATTCCCATGTATGAAATTAAGTTCAATAAGCAGAATTATGCACCTAAATCAAGCCCATATTTTGAAAAAGACTCAGCATTTTTGAAGGAGACCCTACTGGAAGACTCATGGCTATTTGGCATTGGTGATTTCTATTTTGGTGGATCTATAAAGGAGGTACGACCCCATGCTTGAGCATCAGGCCCAGAGGTGCTATTAAGGTATTCTGCTGTCTCTGAGGCAGCCCATTGAAGACAATAGGCCCAAGCCAGAGTTGACCTCTAGATGAATCCTGTATATTTTATAACTGATAACCATTGTGCTAGTAGGTATTGTACCAGGTTATAACAAACCACCTATTCTGATGTAAAACTGGAAGTATTGAAGCCTGAACAACAGGCCCTGAGTCAAAGCTGCTAACTCAGTATGTAGTCATTAGTGAAATATGTATGGAAGATGCAGCTATCTCGAATGTATATTTATCTTTGTGTGTGGATAAAATAACAGGGTAGTGGAGATTGTTGTCTGTCACTGTGGCCTGATGTGAGACCTTGCACATAACTCAATTAGATAAGCAGGGAAACTCCCTTAGCTTCTCCCTTGAGCCCTGGCCAGGCTCTGGGGGAATCTAATGTGAGAGTGAAACCACATATTTCCGTTTAAAACAAAGGTGCCAGCTATTCCAGCTTGCTGATTTTGGGGTATATAAGGCTGGAGCTGCTCACAGCGACTTTGGAACCTCACCTACGGGTGGACGCACCGCGTAGGATTTCCCACTTGCCGGGACAGGCTCCCCAAACCCTCGCTGTAACCGGGGCTGCCCAGCGACTGTGGGTCTGGATGACGGTAACATATGCAAGTGGTGATGGATCTTAATCACTGTTCTCTCTCTCAGGTAGCAATGATTTGATGCATTACCCTGTATTTTCCTACTTGTTTAAGTGCACTATTCTGTCTTTTCTTACTGTATGTTTTCTGTATAATTCTGTGACATTTTTTAGTTATTTCCAGTAAAATACACCTACTCTTTTCACTCTGGTGTCTGAGTTTAATTGGTATCCCTAATCAGCAAAACACCTATGGAAATGTCAAGGAGAAGGAGAAGGAGAAGACGGAGCAGCTCTCACCTAGACCTCCTCTGTGTAATGCTCAGAAGTACTAAAATACTAAAAATAAGATTGATCTCAGATGTTGGGACACAGATGGGCAGAGAAGGGAGAGGCAGGACCTGCTTGACTTCTGAAAAAAGAGAACAAGTTCATTTAGGTCACAGCTGGAAGGAAATGGTCTGGAGCCCACTAATTGCATTGGCTGAATAGCATGTGGTGCAGAAGGTGCTGGTGGAGATGAAAGCTTGCATATGAAAACAAGTTTGAACTAAAGTGCATATTTAGCCGTTAGTCTTAGTACTAGAAGTCCTCAGCTGTTGTGCACCTCTGAGAAATTTACCTGGTTCAAGCATTAACTGCACTTGATTGCATGCATTGACAGCTCAGGTACAATCAGTTTTACTCATTTAGATACACACCATCTATCTACTACATAATAGCTCTTCCTGGATGTGGAAGACACACAGTTGCTTTAGCATAAAGCCGAGTCGATAAATAAACTATGTTGGACTGAGGAACGAGCTCTGTGAGAAATGAGCTTGGGCTTCTTGGTACAACACTGTGGAGAGCATGCTCAGTCAAGCTCATAAACCTCAATGCATTGCATGGATCTGCCACTCCTGTTCTCCTCAGCTCCTACGCAGTCAGAGACTTCTCAGTGCTCAGCTTCTTCTGTGAACACCAGGCCAAATCTACTTCAAGTTAGATTTCTCACACAACTAAGAATTTCCATAGATGTCAGCTGAACCATCCAAAGGTTAGTCACTAGGACACATGAACATTTAAATAAATGTACTATATGCATGCACACACCATCCCATGGAAGCACAGGATGGTTTTGGATTTCTCAGTGGTGGGAACAGGTGCAGCTCAAGTCAATGAAGGGAAACTAAAGAATAGAAAATTTACATTAAATAAGAATAGCAAAACATACTGGATTATGCACTATCTTGCAAGAGAAATAGCTTGCATTTCTTATATTCAACAAAGACTGAATTGAATAATCAAAATGCAGCACAGGGAATAATTTTTCATAGGTGAGACAGACACAGTAGATAAACTTACTGATCTTTAGCCCGGTCTATTTTCCAGAATCTAAGAATGAATGGATTTATTTCCCACAGAACATGTAAAGAAGTGCTTTTTTTTTTTACCAGTCACAACATAACTGACAACATAACTGAGCTTGTTAAATACTTTATTGAACTCAGCTAACTCTGTTCATATGAACAAGGCAACAAGCATTAACTAAAGGATGGCCATTTTCTGATTTGCCTGAAGACTTCACTGTAGCCACTGCCTTTGCACCTGAGTCTGAGCCAAAGCAAATTTATAAGCTGGATCTACAGCACAGCCTGCTCCACACGCAGTTTTTATACTAATTTTAACTATTTTGACTTAAGGTGTGGCTTACCCTGAAGAAGTTAAATGACACTAGCCTGGGGCAGATGCTTAAGCTGTATTTCTACCGGAACTTGTGGCTACCTTGAGAAGGGTGGGCTATTTTAACCACAGACCCGTTCAACACAAGCAAGGGGCTGAGATGTTGTGTGCAAGCAGTCCTTAAATTATTACTGACCTGAAGTTAACCTTTCTCTCCTTTTTTTCAGCTGAGGCTGAGCTTGCCTGCTTTACCCTGTTGAGCGGGACAACAGCATTAACATGAACATTACCAGATAACCCTGGGCACTGCATTTAAGCAGGAAGGGAACTTGCTGAAATGGATATTTACTCTTTGACTAGTCAAGCAACATCCTCAGCCACCACCTGCATCTCTCTATTTATCTCACTCTTTTTTTAAAATGGGAAAACCTTCCTCAAGGGGCACTGAGACTTAGATTCTTACATTGCAGCAAGGGTATGTGATGAGTGTTTCCTAACAGCTATTTTTTTTTCTTTGGGTCCTCCACACACATGAGCATTCTAGATATTTCCTCAGAGGTACCTGTTATCCTCCATTAACAGTAAAAGGGAGCCTGTAAGTCTGAATAATGAGTTCTGGATCTCCCTGCTGGGACCAGGTGCATTATTTTTAAGCTTTGAGCTTAATGCAGGCACCAGATTTGAAAGATCTGAATCCTGCTTGTGGAGTTTGTCCTTATAACTCCCCATAAGATAGGGAAATACTCTCATTATTTGACAAGATATTTTTATTACACCATTGTCAGCTCACAAAAGTATTTACCTGCTATTTACTTATCAATGTTCTCCTTTACTCCATCTGAATTCTGCTTGAACTTTTTTCCCCCTGAAATTCAGTGTTGATAAGGCTGACATCATGAGGTAGTTTAATATACTTGTGAAACAAAATTTCCTACACATATTGATAAGATAAACAGTCTAAATTTGGAGGGAGTGACATTTTCTGCAAACATTCCAGTTTTATATGGGAATGGCAGCTTTAACTGAGAACAGGCAATGATACTAGCAAGCTGTGCCAGGGCAGAAGTAAGAGATGACCTCATTTCTTTCCTACCTACCAGTAATATTAGCACAACAATTCATTATTCCTCTGCTTACTTAAGGCCTTTTGTATATTCACCCTTGCAATATCAGATCATATTAGTACTGAATCTTGATCTTTATATCTCTTCCTCTCTAAAGTGGAAAAAGGTTACTAGCTGGCCTTTAAAAAGCACAGGTATTATGAGTCTCCCTTTTCTCATCTTGCAGATGGCAGTACTCGGATTCAAAACTTCTGAAGATGGGTGGCTTCATGCAGATCTTTGTGTGTAATGAAATAAGCTAAAGTGGCATGAGACAACATGGGCTAAGTACAGTACTGACTGGCAAAACTGAGGTTAGGCAAGCATATCCCTCTTCCTCATCAATCAGAAAAGGTCTCCATGATGGTTTAAGCAGAGCTGGGGGTCTTGGCCCACCTCAGGAGGAGGCTGAGTTGAAGCCCTACGTTTTGAGGACAGGCTGGTTTGCAGAAGGCGACAGAGCATCACCAACCCCGGCCCTTCCGCAAACTTCCCCTCACCCGGGTTACCTTTAAAAGGGGGGGACCATGCCTCCAAACGCCGGAGCTGACGGAGACAGACCTTTAGTGGGAGAGCTTTGAGGGGCTGAAGCTCTTCAGTGGGGGGCAGCGCCTCCCGCGAAGGCGGGGGAGCGCGGCGGGCGCGGTGCGGCCTTTGCCTCCCTCTGCTGGGCGCTCTCCCGCCGCCAGGCAAACCGCCTGCCGCCGGCCCCGGCCGGAGCCGGGCCTCACCACCACGGCGTGTCTGCAGCGCCGGTACCCGCTGGCAGCCCGTGTCTCCAGGGGCTCGCTAAAGCTGTTAGGTTCCTCCTCCAGCCCTCCCGTGCCGGGAAGGTGGTGCTTACATCCCGGTTGTGGGCATCCCAGGGTGCTTTAACAGGATGCAAGGAAAACACGATACAAGGAAATGATCACCTGCTTTGCAACTTACTTACTTACAGCAATTTAGAGCAGCTTATAATGTTTTCTGAATATTGCTTAATAATCCTGCTTGCCCTGACTGTTCTGTGGAAGCTTACCAAGGACTACTGTGTTCGTCAAAACAAAGCAGTTTTCTGTGGAAACTGACCAAGAATTACTATGTTCGACAAAAATACGTTTTTTGTCCTTGGAAAGCAGATGTGCTCTAACTAGCACATCTAGTTTGGTCTTTGTAATGGATAGATAGCCATATATGGACGGTAGAAATTGATACACTGGTACTTTTAGATAAGATAGAATGAGTAAACTGGATGAAACCACTCTTGTTGTTCAAGAAATTGGCTAAGACAATCTGTGCATGCTCCGCGGAAAAGTACAAGGTGAGAAAGACTACGAGCCTTCCTCCAAAAGACCCCCAAAGACGACCACCAGGAGCCAATGCGCAGGTGCAAAGATCACAAACTGCTGACACCAGCCTTTTGAACTAACTCAGCCTTACTTATGCATATGTATATCTGTATTATGTAATCCAGTGAATATCTATATCCACACTCTATAAGTTTTTGGTAAAATGTGCTGTTGAGGTGCAAGCTTTGTGGAGAAATCCCCTTGCACCCTGGCGCCAGAGTAAACATACCTGCTTTATAACTCTGTAGATTCTGTTTCTGCGAATCAAACACAATGCAAATCTACTCATTTCTAACACGTGCAGCGATACCATAAGCACGTGAGAGCAGCGTGAGCTGTTTTTTTTCAATGGCACAAGTCACTGCACTGCTTCTGATTCTTCTGTAACTAACATAGAACTTAGGCATAAACCTAACACAGAACTGCAGCCTCCAGCATCCCACCCAACACGGGTTCACCCGTGTGCTCGCCAGCCACCGATGTCTATGTAATACCAACACAAGTACAATCAGCACCTTAATTCCTAAGTAGAAAATTACCTAGTAGTCGCTTCAGGAAAAAAAGATATTCAATTTCCATTTTTGAAAAAGCAGAGACCAGTATTTTTGATCAAAACAAAAGTTGTCTTCCTAACATATAAGGTATGAAATGTAGTATAACAAATAAAAGACTGCAAAGTACCAGAAAGCAGTATTTGCAGACTCTGTGTGTGCTGCTGGAGCTGAAAGCATTTGTGGTTATTTATAACCTATAAATAAAGATGTCTGTATGAGGATTCCTCCCTAGATGGTTCCTCTTTCTCAACCTCGAAACTCCAATTCTGGGAAGTCTGTGCACAGACAGGACTTGGGGCCAGATCCCACAGCCATGCATTTCCAGCCACGCACTCACCAAAGCAAGTGGACACAGCAAGAAATAAAAAGCAACTGTTCTAAGATGGCTTAAATATATCTCATCTGAGGCTACCATGGTCATCTCCCTCTTTTCCTTCTCTCCCCTCCCAGAAGCTCACAAGTGTCCCCCAGCTGAGTCTAAGGATATCAGTTTACTTAGAGATGGCCCTGGAACAGCTTTTGGTTATACTGAATATTATACTACTGCTGCATACCCCACCTTCCAACAACAGTTACTTCAGCCAACCTGTTAAACCGGGAGACTGTACCAAAAGTGGACACATTCCATAACATACAGCAATATTACTTTTATTATTAATTACCTGTTTTTTCAGGAGCTAGGAACTATTTTTCTTTCTAACACTAAAAGAAATTAGATTGCACTGGGAGCTACACACTAGCTCTACAAAAACAAACGTGATCCCCTCCTCAAGACACAAAAACCCTAAGGAAAATCTCTGTGATGCTTTGACAGTGCTTTTGTAAAATTCGGTTTTATGCTTTTATTACATGAACAGTCTAATGATCTCACACTAATCCCATGGACATCAGGCATTCTGCAGCTACAGTCAATTTATCAGCAACTATGGGGTAAAGTGTTGCACAACACTCCATTTATGTGCTGATTAAGTTAGTACTTTTCTTAAATAAAATCAGAAACACTGGCATACTTTCTATTCTCAGGATCCCAGTGCATTTTATTGCACAGATTGATTAGTTCAACTACATCAATTGACCTGTACAAAGCGAGTCTTGTCAAAAATAAAACAGCAAGGCTTTTGGAGAACTCATTACCCTTCTTCTGGGAAAGCAGTAATTGGAAATCCTATTTTAAATAGCTATCTAGTTCATTTTAACATTCAAAGACTAATTTCTCTTTTCACTGCTATAAATGCCCAGAGCATCTTAATTATCAACTTCTTAAATCTAGCACATTCCTTGTCAGCTATTAACATGTATCTCACTGCTGCTAAGCAATGCTGAGTATTGATGGGGGGACTCTGCACTTATTTTATTATGTTATTAATTATTCCCAGTGACCTGCTTCATTCAGGAACTCAGCTGATAATGCAAAGCATTCAGTATTTCACGATGGCTTTTGTTCCCATGGAGTCTATGAGCCTTTGTGTCTTTGGGTCCAGAGAAGATCAGAGAAGGTAGCACGTCTCGAGGTGGTCTGAGGTAGCTGCCACGGAGCCACAAGAGTGGGGTTTTTTCACAGGGTATGAGGTAGGAACAAGGAGTGACATCTGCAGACATAAGGCAGTCAAGAGGTTGGTCTCTTTTATCTCAGTATATGTCAGCTTCATTCACTGAAATATTGGTCTGCTGTGGCTGGTTCACCACTGCAGATGTACCAAAATAGCAGGAGGCCTTGGCCAAGAGCAGGGTTACCAAACCACCTCATGAGCCCAGCCTTGGTAATGCTCTGCAGAATACTCATTTCATTCAGTACTGCAAGATTCATAACCCAGGGCTTAGATCCCATAAATTCAGAGCGACTCTTTCGCATGCTCCTCTATGACATTAGCTTTTATAAAGAGGAATCAAAATGTCAAGCAAAGGGAAGAAAGAAAACAAATATAAATAATTTAGACAGGAAGTAGAAAATGAATAGAAAAAAATAGGCAAAAGAGGAAATAACAAACACTGTATGCCTGAAGCAAAAGAACAAACCCTGCATTTATTTGTGGTATTCAAATAGAGAAAAAAAATCCACTGATTTCATTCAGAGCAGAATCATACATTGGCTTGATGCCAGGGAGATTGCAAGAAAGGATATCCGTTTTCCATCTGGAATAACCCTTGCATACTGAAAATTCACTACTTCTCACTTTCATAGCTCCTGCCTACTGATGATTTTTCTATCATACGGAGGCGTCTGTGGTTTCTGAATTGTACTTCAGGGATGTTTGGTGACCTATGAAATCCTCCCATGTTTTTGACACCACCACAATGTCTGTCTCTTCAAGCAACACAGCCATCATCCAGCTTCAAGGACTTCAATGGACTTCAAAGAAGTCATAACAAGACCCAGTAGCTTCTCTCTTCACCGTTAAGTGAATGAGCTGTAGGCTCATTTATGAGTATCAAGATCTTTGCATTCCAACTAGATCACTAATTTTCCATTGAAAAAAGTGTGGGATGCCTTCCCATCAGATCAGTTAAAAAGCACTACAGACATAATCGGGGAAAAATAAAAAAAAAAAACAACAAACAAAACCAAAACAAAGCAAAACAAAACTGGAATGAGAGAGAGAAGGAAAGATGAACGAGGAGAGGTAGCTGTACTAACAGGTCAGCATTATAAAGAAAACAGAATAGTAGGATATATCCAGATGGATCTTATCACTGGAATTCACCAAATTTATTGCTAAATGTTGGATCCTTCATTGTCAGACTAATACCCCCTCAGGTAATCGAGGATGTCTGTTGTCTCTGCTCTGTTCAGTCATTAATACAACAGAGGCCAACGCATCCATGACAGATGATTTCTTAGCAAAAGTACTTTACTTGCATATGGTTCAAAGCAAGGGCTGGCTCCCAATATCCCCTCCCTTGTGTGAATGCCCTGACAGCTAAGCTACAGCCTCAACTTTTTGTGTTTTGGGGTTTCAAGGAATTTTTGTTTCACATTACATCTTTATTTAGAAGGAGACTGAGCACACACAGGTCAGAGCAACCTAGACCCTGGTGCTGAAGGCCCTCCACTTCAAGCTAAGCGCAGTGTGTGAGACCTCTCACAAAGAGGAAGGAACCATACCCACCAAACCCACAGCCTTCTCAATAAGAACTGTACTTGAGAACACAGCCTCTTTCAGAAAGCCTAGCTCTTTTCTTCCCTGCAACTGAAAGGTATAATTTTCTCCAATTCCTGGGGCAGGGGGGAAAGCAAAGCAAACCTGAATTATTAACGTTTATGATTTCAACAAAAAAGGTATGACTCTTGCTCTTGTTTTTTCAGCTGTTCAGATGGGCAGTCAAATGAAAATACAACTTTTTCAATAGTCCCATCTGAGTGTCAATTAGCTGTGAATTAAGGTTTCAGTTATTGACACAAACCCGCTTGTGGTTAGTGTAGCTGCTAACATCTCATTTTTGAGAATACACCCTTAAGTTTTAAAAACCCTGCATAGAGAGGTGTTGTCCCCTCCCTCCTCAGTAAATAGTTTCCCTTATCTTGTCCAGTTCATTATGAACTGATTTTTGAGAATTATGTGAAAACTTCACTAAACTCAGAGGAAGACAAAGGTCAGTGCAAAGGAGTGGGCCTCTGCAAGCCTCCTAAGATTCAACAAGGCCAAGTTGAAGGTCCTTCATATGGGTCGGGGCAATCCCCAGTATCAATACAGTTTGGGGGATGGATGGACTGAGAGCAGCCCTGGGGAGATGGACTTGGAGGTGCTGGTGGATGAAAAATTGGACATGAGCCCAGAAAGCCAACTGAATCCTGGGCTGTATGAAAAGCAGCACAACCAGCAGGTCAAGGGAGGGGATTCTCCCCCTCTACTCTGCTCTCATGAGACCCCACCTGGAGTGCTGTGTCCAGCTCTGAGGGCCTCAGCACAAGAAGACTTGGACCTGTTAGAGCAGGTCCAAAGGAGGGACATGAAAATGGTCAGAGGGCTGCAACAGCCCTTCTAAGAGGAAAGGCTGAGAGAGTTGGGGTTGTTCAGCCTGGAGAAGAGAGGAGGTCCCTGGGAGACCTTGTTGCAGCCCTTCAATATATATAGGGGGCTTATAAGAGAGAGAGACTTTTCACCAGGGCCTATTGTGACAGGACAAGGGGCAATGGTTTTAAACTGAAAGAGGGTAGGTTTAGATTGGATATAAGGCAAACATTTTTTACGATGAGGGTGGTGAGACACTGGCACAGAGAACTTGTGGATGCCCCATCACTGGAAGTGTTCAAGGTCAAGTTGGACAGGTCTTTGAGCCACCTGGTCTAGTGAAAGATGTCCCTGCTCAGGACAGGAGGGTCAGACTAGATGATCTTTAAAGGTCACTTCTGACCCCAACCATTCTGTGATTCTATGAAATCCCACCAGTAGCCCAAGCTCCAAGCTCCAACATAATTCACACTCTTTAAATGTTAAATGCTCGGAAAATAACAAAACCTCAAGCACTCCTTCACAAAGTTTTCTTCCTCATTTAGTGGTGTTGCTTTGCAGTACTACAACCCCTACAGGTCTAGCTTTCTCAGTCAACCCACACACATGTTAAGTTAGTGTAACTAAGGGGAGAACCAGGCTGCAAGACACATATTTTGAATGAAGTTTCCCCCTGAAGAGCTATCAGCTGCTCCTTATCTATTTTTATTTGCATGTGTCCCTGAGCCCCTGTTAGAAGAAACTCATCAGCCTGGCTTCTGGTGGACACTGTGAAATGAAGTGCTGATTTGGTTTGGCTTTTGGCCATTTGCATAGATCTTATTAATGGGAGTTTGGATCTATTTAAATTCTGTTTCCAGCAGACTCCACAGGCAGGATAAACTCTGTACTTGTGTGCACACAGTGAAGCTCACTGACAAGTCTGTACTTGGAAACAACTTCAAACCCAAACTCATCTGGGCACACCCGGTATTTTACTCTTCCATATTCTGCCACCCACCGCCTACTGTGGATTTACAAATTGGTGTCTAATTGACAAATAACTAAGTAGACACCTGGATTCTCTTTTCTGTGTTGTGAAAGAAACTGCTTTTCTCATAACCGGTTGTCCTACATCTTACAGGCACTGTAGATTTTATCTAGACTGAAGGATTTTGCCAGCTGAAGTCCTGTTAGCACAGGTTTCTGCTGGTGGTTTTGAAAAGCTGCCCAGAAAGCTACCTTGAAGCAGCCCTGGAGAGTGGTAGGAGATATTGCAGTGATACCTAGCAAGACTCAAACTGTTTAACACACAGAGTGAAAATACACAGTAGGGTGGGCTAATGTGAAACCTTATTTCTTAAATTCTGTAGTTTCTTCCAGATCAGTATGTAAATGATTCTGTAATTTTTAGGGTCTGAAATAAGTGGTGTGTGCTAGGATTTGATTTCACTGGTATAAGCTGCATGCACAGTAAGAGATTTTTTTCAGTTCAACTGTATCCATCTAATATTTCAGCAAAATTTTTCAGCCTCAGACATGGTCTGAAAACCAGCTGGTTTTAATATCTTGGAAAAGTAATGTAGGTTCATGCAATGATATTAGAAACAGCTGATATTCTCATTTATGCAGTAAAAGAAAAATAAAATAATTTGATGTGGTACTATGTACAGTAGTACCTAATATGCTATCTCAATACTATTAAATTGAGTTTTTTACATTCCTTGTCATTTTTTTTCCCTCAAAAAAAAAAAAAAAAAAAAAAAGGCAACTAATTTGTTAGCAAAATTGCTGTGATTTCATGGAAATGTTTTTCTTTCAACAGAGGGCATTTTTGAAAGAAAATAATACAGAAAATCACTCTGACCTGCTCAAATTAACAACAAAATAGTATCAATATTTAAGGGGGGATGATATACATATTTAAGGGAGGAAAGCAGAAGGCTACTGCTGCTAAATATTTATCTGCTGATATTTAGCTCTGAGTTTAAGAGAAAGTGTCAGTGATACATAAAAAAAGTGATCTACCTTTTACAGGGCATGTGATGATTTTGAGATACAGCTCAGCTCTCCAATGGATTTAATGGGGTTAAACCAGAGCAAGTACTGGGGCAACAGTTATAAACTATGTCTTGAAGAAGCAATTAACAATAAATGCTCAGGCACTGAGTTGTGCAGTCAGGTATGTGGCTGCTGCAAAGGTCATTTGCTATATACCACTACATGGTCTCTTTCCAGAACACATGAACAGCATGTACATGATGAACAGCATCTGCACATGAACACATGTGCAGCATGCTACCCAGTGGCTGTGTGCTCCCAGGATTTACTTCAGCATCTGAGCCCTGAGAAGATAGTCACCATCCTTGAAGTACTGCAAAACCTCAGCTCCTCATGAAAGCAGGGGCACTGAGACACTCAAGAGCAGTGCAGGGCCAGACCTTTCCAGTGACCCTTCCAAATGTTCAGGAGTTGAAAAGTAGCATGCAGTTCATCCTGCAGGCATGGCTGGAGCTTCAATAACAGGTATGCAGCACCGAAGAGATTTCCCTAGCAAGATTTTCTCATTCATTTAAGTTAATTTATGGCCTCAGAGGACATGGTTACACAGACATTATTTTGAAAGGTAATAGTGCCTTATGGAGCTCCCATTCCCCTTGCAAATTCTCATGAGCTAAATCAGATGTGTGTGTGTGTGTGTGTGTGTGTGCAGCTTCATGGTAAACTGATCTGGCTGGAAAACAACCTCTTTTTTCTGAATCATTCCAAACTGTCCCCGTTCCACCACTTGTTTCACCACCTAGCTATGCAAGCTGCTGCAAGGGTGGTTCAGGGAGGCGATGGGAACAACTCATCATGAACGAGGAGGCAAGAATCGAGCTGATAAAGCAGCTTAGGCGGCACTACCACCAAATGTGAAACTAGGGTCTGACACTGTATGTGTTGCAAGGAAATGAAGGGAGCCACAATAGCGTGCGAATGAGTGCTGGCTTAGAAACCTCTGGCACAGAGTCAACCATGTGCAGGACACTTCAAGGCCAAACCCAAATCCCTCACATAGCTGTTACAGAAGTCCTTGGGCCACACAAAGAAAAGTGGGAAGAAATCAGAGCTGTAACTAAATTTGGTGAAGTTAGGTTATCATATAAGTGACTTCAAGAAGGGAAGTTCTCATGATGTATCTCGGTAAGGGAGAGACAGCATAAAGCCTTCAGCTTACATGCTTCTTGCAATTAGCTTTATCCATGCATGACACGTCAGGCCAGCCTCATTTCTACTTTCCCATTTAGTAAAATGTTTTAAACAGAGTATTAATTCTTTAAAGGCTGGAGCTGGAACCCTAATTTAGATGTCTACTGTGCAGGTTTCTGATCTCTTTTAGCTGTTTCCCCTTAGGAGGAACCAAATCGCATGTGCATGAGCACCAGCCTGGCGGGGATGGAGGTATTGGGTGAAACGTGTGGCTCCTCATCTGGGAGATGGGGTCAGTGTGCACAGCCCCCATCTCAGTGCCATGCAGTGGCTAACAGCCACTGATGTGACAGGATGCAAGTGGGAAAACTGTGAAGGAAAACTGTGAGGGGGTTTGCCCCAAAGCCAGTCACGCTAACGAGGAAAATAACAATAATGAAGTTTGTTTAAGAGATGGCCATCAACTGGATTAAACAGTAACCAGGAAATTACCAAGAGACTTCTGGGGAAAAAAACCAAAACAAAACAAACAAAACAAACTAAAAGGGAGTCAGCTTCAAAAGAAGTCTAAACAAAGCATAAAAGTTCATGGAGAGGGAAGAGAGGCCTGGCCTGACAACATGAGACATCACCCCACCGGCACAGGGTACTTCAATTACAGGTGCCTGTAACTCTGTGCATGTGGGAGGGGGTTGAAATTTCAGGGATTATTCATAGAAGGGTGTTGCGACATTTGTGGGTGTTTGTTAACGTTCTGGGTTATCTATTGTATTGCTGATACTGATCCCATATGTGTAGCACACTGATCATCATGTGATTATGTGACAATAATAAATCAATGGCCAATTATTAATGTATCCCTGTGATTGAAACCACATGGGTGGAGAAGTTTTTCTCTGTGGCAGAAGCTAGCAAATTCTACCTTTCTCCCACTGGCAAAAATACAGACTGGAGTGGAAGTAAGGCTGAAAAACCTCAAATGCAGGAATTCTGAATTCCTTGATAATTCTGGATTGTAAATCTTTTTCTCCTCCAGCAGCATTTCATTGTCATTCAGGGCAGACAGGAGCACAGCCTAGATCACATGAATGTGTCTATGTGGGAGGAATTTAGCTTCATAACAATGCTCATAGTACTATTCTACTGCATTTTCCCCTCTATATTTGTGCTAACAGGCCAGTTTGGATGTTCTGATAATTTTTCCCATGTAGGAAGGTATCAGTATCAGACACGATTTTCACTAAATGTAATTCTTTTGTTTCATGCCAAAGACAGACTTTTTCCATCCTTAGTAAAAAGTCAATCATGGTCACAAGGCTGTCTTTCCATTTTGAGTTAGAACTACAAAGTTTCAGCATATTACTGACTTCTTTTTTTTTTTTTTTTTAAAACCAGCACTTCACTGAGAAGTATCACAGGATTTCAGTCTGTATGTGTGTGTACACATTTTACCTGTGTTTACAATGGAAAACCCTTCATAAATACCAGGTAATTTAAAACAAGCACTTTTGGTTTAGATGGTGTTTTCTCATTCATTGGTACCAGATTTGTGCAACACCATCACCTAAGAGTATAAATTTAATCCACATGAACTGTGAGCACACAATACCACTTCTGTCATGTTAGAGCACAGGAGATGGTGTTTATCCTAGTGTTGTGGTCCCTGGGTGCTGGCAGATGATATCTGATCCACTGCAAAATCTGCTTGGACAAAACTGTCTGCAAAATAAATATGTATTACACTTCAGTTGGCATTGCAAGTTTGTACCACTTTGTGTCAAGTAACTGCAGTATTTTTGATCCAGTGCTTTGTGCTCTAGGACCCAGTTTCTCATCTTGTGGAACTGTGGCCTTGGATGGAATTCAGGCTCCATGAACTGGGCCACCACCCTCGATAAGATGAAGGGCTTCTTGTCTTCATGAAAGCCAGCCTGTTCTTCACTACTGCATCATCTAGTCTAATAAAGGATATTACCTCTCACTGTAGGCATTGCCTCTCTCATAAGCACTTGACAGTACAAAAGTTTTCCTCTGTGAAAGAGCATCTTCTCATTTCTATGTTCTCTATCACCAGAATAATGTATGAGCAGAATATATCTATTATATGAATAAGACTGTTTCATCACAACAAGAAAACTTATCCAGGAAGGAACTTTCGGCTGGATTGCTCCGAATGGGTTTGCCTGGGTGGATAGCGATGCCTCCATACACTCCTCACGATTTCCTGGGGATTCTGTGTGCATGAACACTATCCCAAAAATGAGACTTTTGGCTCTGCCTGAAATACAAACACCACAGCACTTCATATGTCAGTCTAGTTAAACAAATGCAAGATTGTCCTGGGGACAATGTTCAACTGCTTTTCCAAGATTTGTTTAGTTAAACAATTTAGTGTTGCAAATACTGAAATGCAGAAGTTAATAAAACAACCTCAGCACATGGACTGGTTCATGTTGCAGTTGAAAGGATGGTGGATGTCTAAATAGCAGAACTCCTGTTTAAAAATGGAAGGCAGAAGTAAACGAATGACTAGTCATCTGTTTCAAAGATGCTGAACTGTGAACATCTGCATTTCCATCAACATTGTTAACCGTGATGAAATGTACTGACTGTAATTACCATCTACTGTGAAGACAAAATGCTTGGAGGAAAAAAACAACTGTTTTGTTCAACTGGTACAGGTTTTGTGCGCTTTTCCATGTGGATAATAACCTAGAATCTTGATGACGGAGGCAACAGCAAGTATCTTGAAGCAGCTGAAAATATTTTGTCAGAGTTTCTCTTTTGCCAAGAAAGGTTGGGCCAGATGATCCTGGAGGACCTTTCCAACCTGGTGTTCTATGAGTCTATGATTCTATATTTTGCAATCTGATGTCACTTTCCTCAATTCTGCTGCTCAGTCATTCAGCAGTAATTTTTTTCATGATGTTTTCATATATTTTATTTTTTCTTATAACAAACAGCAGATGTCACCAGGACTTATCTTAGAAATTGATCTTTAAAGCAGCGGTCTTGTAGGCTTAGGAAATGGCATGACACTACAGAATGCTCTCCAGCATTATTATACAGGAGCTTTTGAGGGTCTTCCTCTGACAAGAGGACCTCTCTCAGCAGCCACTATAACATTTTGCAGGGCAAGACATCCTGTGAAGACTCAGTTCTTCCATCATGTTGTCTGGGAACTGCTTCTCGCCAGAAGAGATGAAGCATCACTTCCTCATCATGCAGCAATCCAGTGCAGCAGTTACACAGTTCAGACGTCAGAAGTCAGACTTGTGATTCTGGGAATAAAATACTTATCACTTGTCAGTTGGTGCCGAACACTTGAATAGAAAAGAGCCCTTTTGTTCTGTTTAAATGAAGGAGAGACCTTAATGGATATTTGGCACACCAACTTCACATTTTCATTTGACTCACATAGTTTTCCTGAATGTCCCAGCAAAGACTGGAAGAAGAGAAGCTGTGTCTATCAGCCTCACCTACTTTAACGACTTGCAGTGACTAATCCTGTTTATCTTTTACTTTCTCTATTTGCAACTAGGGTTCTCAGCATTTTTATTCTGTGTGTTTCCTGCTTTATTTAATGCGGGTGAAATAATTTGATTTGCTACTGAAGTTTTGTTGGAAGAACAAATTATTTCCTAGTAGTAAGTTATCTGGCATCTGTGATGGGCAAAATGAAGATGGAAAAACCCATGTGACTAGTCTAGTGATACAGCTGTAGCTTCTTGATCCATTTTCTTTTGTGACAAAGCTGGTTTATCAAACAACCACCCCCATATTTTGCATCCATCTGCTTCTTCTTACATACACACACACACACTTCCTCATCTGTATCAGTCTTGTGCAGCTGTGCTGTACACTGGACTGCCAAACAATGAAATTTAATAATAAGCTATAACACCTCTTTAATTTTTTCTGTTTAATGCATCGTCTGAATTACAGTGGCACTGGCAACTAAAAGAGCAATAAACTGCAGAGTAGATGTGGGAATACATAGCTATGAGACAACAGGCGGCAACTAGGACAAGAATTTCTTAAGCCAGTTTTGCCATCTGGGAAAATATATGATGTTATCTACCCAGATGGAATATGGAGAAGTATGGTCCATGTTAACAGTATCTGTTCTCTCTCTGTCACACTGTCACACATTTGTGCCAAGAAACTTCACCATCATTGGCAAGCAGTGTGTGAGCTCAACCCTTTACCCCACATAAAAAGGACTTAAGTCAGTCGAGAGTGAGTTCTAAAACGTCTCCATTTCCTGTATCTTTAACCTCCTGTATGATTCACCCTTCTCACTTTTTCTACTTAATCCACATACCCCATCCCTCTCCCCACCCCCCCCACCCCCATGCTTCACTTCAGAAATTGCTATGCAAGTCATGTTTCTAAATTAATGGGTGTTTTAAGTTGTACTCATAAGGAATAGCTGCGTCCTGAGCTACGCAACAGGTTAAAACCAGAAGTTACTGAAATATGCATGTACATACGGTATTTTACTGACTTTAAAGACACTGTATAATCCTTGCCTCAGTAGGTTGTATTGGTACAGAGTTTACTATTAAAAACATTTCAAAGTGATGTTTTTTCAACTTTCTGATGTTCAGTTCATAGCTACAAGGATTAACCTTTTCCCAAGATGTCAAGTTTTCCCATCTGCCTTGAAATGGACAATACTAGAAAGCCTTTATAACCTGATTTTAATATAAAACTGCAAGGTCTTTTAATTTTTCTTTCCTTGACCTCCTGAGTCCAGCTCTACTCCTCCTGAGATCAGTTCCACTCTGTCCTTTTCTCTGCTCCATGATTTCTACCTGTTAAAAGGATGTGTGAACACACACTTGATTTTGTCTTCTAACAACAATCATTTCACCCACTACGGGGTCTTTAGAAAGGGCTTAATCTAATCTAAAACATGAATGTGTGTTAATTATGGCACTTGCATAGTACCAGTCAGAAGTCCTGAGCAGGAATGCCTAAGGTGCCTTCAGTCTCCTTGCTGTTCCAACTTGGATGGCTCAGCCACTCATAAAGCTGTTGAACTACTAGGATTAAATGATGTTGTTACAGAAATGTGGCTGTATAAGCATTTACTACATATTTGTAAAGAAATATCCACCAGAACAAAGCAGGACATGCATTGATTTGATGGAGATGTGCCACCAGCAAGCCGAGGCTATGGTAGCTTGCTCAGGAGCAGCGTGGCCGGTCACCCAGCAGCCGGGCGGAAAGCTGAGGACAACTGTTGCGTGCTGTCGTCCTCTGCTAGGGTAACAGCAGCCTCAGACATGTTTTGTGTTTTGACTGGATGCCTGTAAATCAGCATGTTTTGAATTCTTCAGAGGGTCAGCTGACCACCAATTTCCTGGATGTACGTTTGGCTTGGGATAGTTATCCTATTCTTGTAATTACTTTGGTTTTACATGCAATTATTTTTAATACTTCCTTTTTTTTTTTTTTTTTTTCTTTTTTAGTATATTGCTGATAATTTTTACTTTAAGCCTATTCCAGGTAGTTCTTTACTGGAGAATTAGAAATAATTTTTTTACAAAAGGTAGAATCCAGTCATTCTGCAACATTAGCCTTAAAACTTAAAAAAAAAAAAAAGAAAAAAAAGAAAAAGCCTTTGGGGCTTCTCTGTAGAAGTCCTCCAAATGACTGCTAAAGTTGAGCTATTTCAGTTGTGTGATTAAAAATACTCCTTTCCTTGATCTAAAAAGCAAGCCTGTTTCTTTCACACAATTTGGGGTAAACATTACAGAGTCAGCACTGTCTTGGGCCCCTGTCAGGAAAAATGCCTTGAATGTGTTTAAATAAACTATATTAGAGACACCAGAGATATCTGCTCTCAGTTCTCCCCAGTGTACCCTTTTGTAGCTCAAAGATCTCACTGTGGTGTATATCTTGGCTACTGCTGAAATTTATAATCCATTTACTTCCATGCCCAAGGTGTAGAAACTAGAAAGATTTCTCTACAGAAGCCCATTGATGTGAGCTCTTAATCCACCACCTCTGCTCCCAACCTCATTCTTCTGTTTTTTGACATTCTGCTGCAAGGTTTTGGGTGGGGTTTTGCTGATGCTTTTCATTTTTGCATATGCACTAGACAAAATAGCTCCTTTTCCCCCTCTTCCTAAACCAGTGTAGGTCATTCTGGTATTAGGGCAAGATGCCAGTTTGGTACACTCTGGTCTTGTTGAGTTTGCACCTTGTTAACTTTACAAACAGGTGGGCATTTCTTTCCTCCTTTTCCTTGTGATTCTGCATCTGTCCAGTTTTCTAATATTTCTGTTGGTGACACCTGCAAAAAGCAGATAGGCTTTTAATTATATCTCAGGCACAGGGTCTGACACAATACAAAGGTTCCTGACAATACATATATACATAAAGAGAGCAGCATAGCGAAGAAAAAAAGCAGCAAATGGATATGAAATGCTACCACATGCTTCTTGTGCAGTATTGCCTTCAGACATATTTAGTATTTTGCACTCGTATACCACTTTTCACATAAGAATTTTGGAAAACTTTATGGGAATAAAACACAAATTTCCTAGCTGATTTTTGCCAGACTTTCGTAAGAAATCCAGCAGAACTATGAATAAATCTATAGCCTTTCCAACCTTACTATTTGTTCTTCCCCACCTGAAGATGTTTCTCAAAATTAGAATTTATTTTTACACATGGCTATGTGAAATTACCATTTTATAGCTGCGAATTTGAAATACACATCACAGGATAACATCCAGATCAAGTTCAGACAACTGTGCAGTTTGGCCAGCGGCTACCCTTAAGTTTCCACAGCCCAAATCCACTGCCCTACTTACTGGCCAAGTCATCATCTGTTCTTAAAAAGGGAGGCAATTACTGCAGGGCATCTGAAAGCCACATTTTCAACTTCAGCTCTGTTTATTCTGTTTACTGCTTCCACTTAATTCTGCATGGTATCATCTGGATTCTACTTCCTTTCTACTTCCTCATGGTTTGCAATTTCCTAAGTTCCTGCACATATTTTTTACGTTTTATGGACAATCAGCAATTTTTTTTAGCTCCATGACTACAGCTCAGCATTCCTTCATTTTATTTTTAGCCCAAACTGGCTACTAGAGAATGGCAGTTTCCTAGCTTTGCGCCCACTTAGGCAGCTGACTCAGAGAACAGCCTGGCAGATGGCTCAATCCCTTTCTGAAGCTAAGAGAGAATGGATCTTTGTCATTTCTAATACACCAGCTGGTTGCAAATTCTGAAATACAGCTGATGCCTGAGGTCTGTCTGCACTTGTTGCCTGCAGGCCTCAGCATCCCCACCCCACCCCACCCCAACTGAGTAGACACCCTCCATTCACTCCCAATTGACTTATCTTCATTTTGTTTGGTTTTCAAATAGGAATAGAATAGAATAGAATAGAATAGAATAGAATAGAATAGAATAGAATAGAATAGAATAGAATAGAACATTTGAAGGGACCTACAGCAACAATCTAGTCCAACTGTCTGACCAGGACTGACCAAAAGTTAAAGCATGTTGTTAAGGGCATGGTCCAAATCCCTCTTAAACGCAGACGGGCTTGGGGCATCGACCGCCTCTCTAGGAAGCCATACCAGTGTTTGACCAGTCCCTCGGTAAAGAAATGCTGCCTGATGTCAAGTCTAAGCCTCCCCTGGCACAGCTCTGAACCTTTTTCACGTGTCCTGTCGCTGGATCCCGGGCAGAAAAGCTCACCACCACCCTCTCCACGCCCCCTCCTCGGGAAGCTGCAGAGAGCAATGAGGTCGCCCCTCAGCCTCCTTTTCTCCAAACCAGAGAAACCCTGAGTCCGGAGCTGCTCCTCACGGGTGTTTTTTGTTGTTGTTCGGGTATGTTTGGGTTGGTTTTGCTGGGTTCTGTTTTCTTCAAGTCGTGCTGCAGCACCGAGCGCCGCCTCCCGCCTGCACCCGCCTCACGGACCCACCGCCCGCCGCGGGACCCGCGCCAGGCCCCGCCCCTGCCCCGGCAGGCCCCGCCCCGGGGCGGTGCCCCGCGCCTCCGCAGCGGGAGCGCGGTCGGTCGGTGCTGCCGCAGCGCAGGAGGCGGCGGGAGCCGTGCTGTGTCCTGACGGGCGGGAGCGCTGCTGGCCGACCGGAGGAGCCCGGCGTCGCGGCTGCAGGTGGGATGGGAGGCGGTCGGTCGGTCGGTCGGGCGCCTGTCGGGACGCGTGGTGCGCGTTGCTGGGTCGGGAGGCGCTGGGATGTTTCGGTGCCTCTCTGCGGATTAAGCCTTTGCAGAGCTGCCCGGCAGGCTGAGCGCTTCCGTGGAGAGGGCTACGCGGCTTTTCAGCGCCGTGCCCGGAGGACAGAGCCGGGTTTTATTCATCGCCGGTGCCTTGCCTTGCCCTGCCCGGCGCCGAGGGGAGAGCAGCCCCTCTGCTGCAGAGCCGCGGCACCGGGGCTTCGTTGGTTTCGGTGCCGCCGAGTTCGCTCCGTCTCTTCCTCCTTTTACGGCAGACTGCGGGGTGCGATAGATCAGTACACCCCTCTTATGTCTGTGGTAGGCATTCCCGTTGCGTTGGATTTTTAAAAAAATCTAAATTAGGCTCTTTCTAACACAGATTTGCGCTGTTGCTGAGCTCCGCTTTTCGGTAGGCTCATAAACGTGCGCAGTCAAGACAGAAAACAGTTCAGAACATTAAGTGTAGAGTCTGCAAAACATATGGAGAATCGTGGTTAACGTGGCGGCGGTTGTAATTCTTTCCTTTCTGCTTCCAGGTGCTTACCAACGACAAAAAAATGAGTATTTTCCCATCATGTCTCTCCACGCAGTAGCTCTAGCCAGCTACAGCCAGACACAAGTCTTCCAGCATCCCTGCTCCGAAAAGGTAACGAGGAGGGTGTCTGAATTTTGGCTCAGTGTTTTCGTTAACTGGGGGACTTTTTTGAGAAAATGGTTTTTAGTTGTCAGTGGTTGTGGTAAATATTTTTAAATTCTAGCGGTTTCATTACGGGGCTAACTTTGGAAATTCAGTCCCAATATTGGGGGGGTGGGGTGTGGAAAGGCTGACTCATTTATGCGATGAGAGCTGTCAAGCTGTCAGTGGATTTTATTCGTTTAGGCAGCATGTTGTCGTACTTTTTCATAAGCTTCTGTTTATTCTGTCATATTTACTCATAAGTGCTCTTTAATTGCCTTTTTTAAAAAAAATTATTTGTTGGTTTGTTTTTAGATTGGTAGTTAAATACTAAAGGAGCTCTTTCCCAACGGGTGGTATAGTTGAAATTGTAACATCTTGAAAGCAAATGGAGATCTTTTATCTGAATTCTCAGAATGCTGGTTGCTTCTGATATGATCTAAAAGGTGCGAGGGTTGTTTAAAAAATTAAAATCTTAGAACTCTTAATGTTTACCCTTACCAATAAAGTACTCGCATCACCCTGGTATCAGGCAGTTGTGATACTTGCATCCTAAGAGGTAGAGTCTGTTAATTGCTGATATTAAAACCAGTTTTTTTAATAAAAGGAATTACTAAACAAGTTCCTGTAAGATCTACTTTATCTAGTAATAATGACTGTATGTATAAAGCCTGCCTACATGACCATTTTTCTAAGTTAGTGCAGAGGGGGAAAAAAAAAAAGCAAGCACTATCAGATACTGAAAAGAGTATTTTTCTAAGCACTGGCATAATCAAACACTAAATATTTGAAATTCAGCATACTATTTTTAGCCTGAAATGTTGTTCTTCAGTTAAAAGGGAAATTCTTTGTGGGTTTTACTTTGTTCTGCTTTCTGTGAGTCTGAAGGGTATCTGGACTAGATCTGCTCTCTGAGTCACCTCACTCTCCCATGGGACCATGTAGGGAATATGGAGGTCAACACAGGGTGGCAGAGGACAGCACACCTTTTAACGCCCTTCTCTTTGTATGGGATCACAGGGTGCAGGCAAGGGCAAGATGCATCCTGGAGATGCTGCTGTGTGGAGACATCTTGCTGATGTCTGTGAGTGGGGAGAAGGCAGGAGGTACACCTTGGTTAAGTGTCTTTTAATGATGCACCCCTCAGGGCAGGGCACCCCCTTGTTTTCCCAGGTTTCTGTGATGTGCTCTCCGCATCCACAACATGCAGTGTAGAGGGAGGGGGAGATAGATGTGTGGAATTTGTGAGCTTGTGGGAGGAGACCTGTTGCTTTGCTGTCTGAGTGTATCTTACTGCCTTGTTGGCATTAGCCCCTCGGTATCTGCACTAAACTGCCTGCCCTGATTCAGCTTACGCTGGTTTGTCAATATGGTAAATCCAGCTTTAGGATTAGAAATACCGAATCAGAAGCCTCATGGGTGCACAAAGTGAAATGCTGATCTGGTATAAACCTGCTCAGTCAGTTCAAATGCATTCAAAATTGTTGTCAGCTTATACTGGCAGGCTGTGTGCCAGGTCGAGTATTATCTATCTGTGTCGCTTCTCGCTTTGTGCTGGGCAGTCACGTGGCTGATGTGAACCATGTGTACTATGCTCTGTCAAATTAGGCAGCGTGATTATGTGACCAGGCTTGCTCTCTATCAACACAGCTGGGAGATTAATTAGCACATGTATCGGGTGCTTGTGGAGTCCAGGCGAGTTAGTTCATAGCTTGTATACATCTAAACTTGTGCTTTCAGCTATGGATTGGTGATTCCTTGATTTTTTTTTTCTACTTCATTGCTGTTGTTTTGACAGGTATATAGACATCTGATTCAGCATTTTGTCTGTGCCCTATGCACATGTTAAATTCTCCTACTGTGGAGAAATTTGGTCTTCTGGAGCGCAATGCGAGATGCAGCATTGAGATGCCAGTGCTCTTCAGATGGTGCATGCTTCTGGGGATATTTTTCAGGCAACCAGAAGTATAGGCAGTGGTTAGGTGACTGTCAGCAGGCCTTAGCATGGTGTTCTTCCTGCTGGGATGACTGTGAGACTGGGGATATCATTACCAGAGTATTGTTTTATAACCAAATTGTTTGCCTGTGTGTTCTTGTTCTAGTTAAACCACGAAAGCCTAAAGGTGGCTTTCACCGAGTCAGCATATTCTTCAAATCCCTCAGTGAGGATTAGCTGCCTTGCTCCAACACCTCATATCTCCGTCCTCTCAGGTATGTCACTTTGTCCTAAAATGCCTCCCTCTGGGGAGCTTTGCTGGTGCTTGTAGTGCTAGCAAAAGCCTATCAATGTTTGTGTGTACAAAACAAGTATAGTCTGGTTGGAGAGGGAACCTTGCTTATTGATGTTGTCCCGTCTCCAAAGCCAAAGTATGTTATACAATTTGAAAGTATGGGGTTCTTTCCCCCTTTAAATGGCAGTTTGGCCATTTTAGTTATGCTGGCATTTTGAGTGCTCAGGAGTAAAAATCCTGAACTATTCAGATGATTCTTGACAGGTTAATTCCTTGTTCGTTCTAGAAATAGTTTCTCAGAGTTTAACAGATTACAGTAACTACTCACATGAGTATCAGTTGCAAAACCGAATTTGAGATTATTTTTTTTTAATTGGAACAAACCTGTTTCTGGTAGTAGCTTAAAATGTGGGCTTTGGTTTGTTTGGGGTTGTTTATTGTTGTTGTTGTGGGGTTTTTTTAAGCTTGGCAGAGCAGAAGCGTGAGTTAAATTTTTAAAACTTGTTCTTTTTTTCTCTTACAATCCACTAAGAACAAGTATTTAGCAGAGTAAGTCAGCATAGTTATATGAATAATGCTGGAGATGAGGAGATGGAGATGAGGAAGGATAAGAGGGAATGAAAAGGCAGTCGGGATGGGCTTTGTAATAGGAGAGCAGAGCAGAAGAGTTGAAGACAGTAAGACTAAATGTTTTGTCTTGCACAGAAAAGATGCTGGGTTTAGCCCAGGTTAAAATATTCCTGTTCAATTGCAATGTCAATAGTTACCAAAATGGCTTGATTTTCCTAAAAAGATTGAAATATGTTTCTTTGAAAGTCAGCTAGCTTTATTTTTCCCATTCCTGCCCTTACACTGCCATGGCTGGCTACTTTGGCAAGGTGTTTCTTTGCAAGTGCAGCCAGTAAAATGTGCAGTTTTGCTGCTGTTTCTGCAAGAGCTTTGCCCTGGTAAGTGACAGGTGTCTGGTCCCAATCACTGATGAACACTTGAGCTAACTTTGACCTGGCTTTGCTAGGGCAGCATTATGAGCAGCTCTTGCAGTATAGCTTATATGTGATGTTCTTAATTTTTTCAGCTTTCTCTTGATGACGACTATTATGTATATAGATTTACTTTTAAAAAATACATGGGAGTTTTTGTTTTCATTTTGATCCCTTCATTAGAAAACTTTCTTATCGTGCAGTTTGAGTGCATGTTGGTTTCCAGGTGAGTGACTCACGGAGAGGCTTACTGTTTTCCATTGATATGTGTTCAAGGAGAGCAACCTTTGGGCAAAGTTTGCAGCCTGCAAAACTTGCTGGTTTTTTCAGTGTTTAACATTCCTCGTGGTTCTAACTAAGAGTTCTTTGCCCTGGAAATGAATCTTCTTGATTGTAGCTATTCTTAGAATTTTACAACTGACTTAGCTTCCCCAAAGGAGACAGTTGTTAACTTCATTGTTGTGATGTGGTCAATAGTTTCTTCTTGAACATAGACTTTGTGTCTAATCTCTCTATTGCTTAGATGTTGGCAGTTTTTGTGAGGCTTTTTGTTCAAGGTATAAGACTTCAATTTATTCTTGTATAGCTACTGTTTGCAGTGAGCACTTCTGCATCACAGTGATGTTGCCATGTTTGCCACTAAAAGTAATTTTCCCGTTTTCTATTGAACTCCAGTTTTGCAGTAGATCACGTAGGACCGTGGCAGGCAGTACTGATTCCTTCAGAGGCGTTGATAGTGCTTGCTGTGACAGAGCTAATTTTCTTTATGAGTTCACATAAATGTTGCCACCCTTATGAATAATGGACTAAAGGTCCAATAGCCTTTTCCACAGTGCCTGACTGAACTGAGTGCCTGACTGAACTGAAACATGCAAGCCGATGACTTTTTTTTTTTACTATGTGTGGTTTTGGTTTTTGTTGGGTTGGTTTTTTTCTTCTTCCTGCTGTATTGATACTCCCTGTGTCTTGCTATAATGTGATCTCTCTTTATTGGCAATAGAACCAGTACCTGTACTGGTAACAGTACCTCATCCAGTTTCATAGAACAATGATGTTTTCAAGCATTCTGACAGTCACCATTGAAGTCCTAACTAATTGTATTTGGCTAGCAGCATACTTTACTGTTGGTTTATTACCTAGCCTTATCAACGACAGAATTGCTTCCTGAATGCAGAATGCAAGAGCTTTCTGGCAGGAAGAGGCAGCGGAGTTGTGTGTGAATTCAGTTCTTCCCTTTCTTCTCACCCATGTTAAAAATAGTGTGCATTTTATTCATGTTGTAAATTTATTTTTTTAATCCCTGATTGTTTCCTGACCTCTTGGTTTCTTCCATTTTCTGAACAGATGAATACTCAAGGCCAGCGGTGATTGGACATGCTGGAAGTTTTGGATCATACCCAGACAGTGCTGAAGCTATCAAAGACATTCTCATGTCTGTTTTAAATGCATCTGGTTTGAAGCCCTCTTTGACACTGGAGCAGACCACAATGCAGGGAGCTGAGCATCTGGACAGTGATGTGGAACAGTGGGAAGAAAGCAGTGATGGGGATAGCCATGACGACAGTGATTCTGTGCATCGCAACTCTGCCTCTATACAAACAGACATTCGGTTTACAAGGCACCGGGCATGTTGGGACAACACATGCTGTGATTCCTCTAAACCTTCGCTGGATACTTTTATCTGTCCCTATTACTCTGACGGGGCTCCTGTTGCTTCCTCCTTAAACAGTTTCACTCTTTCAGACACATCCCCTCTGAAGCGGGACTGCTTTACCCAGGTGACGTTAACAGGAGGCACAGTCACATCGGCTGTTGTGCATTCTGGAAAAGAACGTTATACTTCCCCTGAACGAGACGTGGCTTTCACAAGGTTTCTTCCTGATTCAACTGTCGATAAGCCAGTAGATCTGTTGAAATACCCTGATGCTTTGGAGCCTGCGCCTGTCAGCAAGAGTGGCTGCAGTTTTCCTGGTGGACTTTCCCAGTCAGAACCACTCAATCCAACAGGTAACTTTACAGGTCCATTTTTGTTTTAAGATTTCTGTGCTAGAAAAGACTGCTGTAATTAAAATGGGCCTTGTTTATGGTGATTGTGAATTAGACAAATGCTGTCATTCAAAATAGGAGAGAGCGGAGAAAGAGAAAGCTTAAAAATGGAGAACCAGAGGGTTGGATTTGTTGAAATGGGAGACACTCGTTGCAGTAGTCATCTGTCTTGTGATGCAGAAATGCTTCTGTAATATGCAACCTTTAGTTAAATGTAGAAATCGTGGAACTGTGAGCAATGTAGAACATCCATTGGATGAGGCTTCTACTACCTACGTCTTGTCTTCACTGTTACCCTTCTCGCAAAAGCAGATAGCTTGGATCTGGGCGTTTGGTAGTGATTCATTGGTGTGTGCGGGCTACCTGGGACATCTTGTGTTTTGTGTGAGCTGGAAGAGAGGGAGTCCTTTGATTCTGGGGTTTTGGAGGCAGAGCATTAACATCCATGCTCGTTATGACTAAATTTTGGCTTGTGTCAGGGCAGGACTGTTTTTCCTCTTCCCCTTTTCAAGTGCACCTGTCATCTCGGAGCCACATAGCCCCATCCAATGCAGATCAGGATCTTTTTACCCCTCACCAGTTTCTGACGGTATGGATATCCCACATGCTGTCTGTGAAGAGATGTAGACTGAGGGCTGTTATCAGAGGAGAGGGTGCTTCCTGAGCAGCGAGTTCCTGCCATGGCAGGGGGCTCAGGGCAGCGCAGGCCTGCAGGTGAGGACCTGTTCAGTGCAGTGTCCCCAAGGCTGGTGGAGCAGCTGGCCTGGCCTCGGGGCTGTGTGCACCTCCATGAGGTGTGCTG
This sequence comes from Athene noctua, assembly GCF_965140245.1. NCBI lineage: Eukaryota > Metazoa > Chordata > Aves > Strigiformes > Strigidae > Athene > Athene noctua. Next base: position 233,572,803 of record NC_134037.1, on the reverse strand, counting down.
GCCTTCCTGGGCAGCAAGCCAGGGCCCCTGCCCCTCTGCCAGCACAGCAGAACAATCCCCTCATGTTTAATACCTAACGTTGATATGAATGGCCTTTGCTACAGCAAGAGGAAGCATTTTAATTTTATTTATAAAGGGTGTTATTGGTATCTAAGGGCATATTCTCACTAGATACGGAGCCTTGGAAACATGCTGCAACTGAGGCCTGATTTTTCTACTTGAAAGAAGGCAAACAGCAGGGAGCACATAGCTTACCTTTGTATTTTAAATACTGTTTGGTTTGGTTGGTTTTGTTTTTTGTTTCTGCATTTATTTTTGGGTTGTTTTTTTTTCTCCCTTTGGTCCATACTAGTCCTAGCGGTGATGCTCCATTGAGCTCCACTTCCAAGCTCTGATCCTCCGTAGCTATTTACTCAGAGCTTCTCCAAGGACTCAGGCTGGCAGCGAGATCTCAATAGGCACGTGCCATTGCAGGACTGGGATCTTTTAATAACTTTTGTCATCTGGGGTAGGCTGTCGTCAACAGTTAGTATGGTGGCAATTATGGTTGTTTCCGTCTGCTGGGTGTTTTGTTGGCCCCATCCATTTGAGAGGTGCCCGCCAGGGAGAAGGAAACCGCACCCAGTGGTTGGAGCTGGCTGGGGCCAGTTGTGCAGGTTTGGGTAGCTGTGTCTGGAAAACATGGCCCAGGCACTCTGTCAGTGGGAACCGCGAGGCACGTGTGTAAGAACAAATAAACTGTGTGTGACTCGATCTTTTGGCACGAGTAGGACATGTCACAAGCTTGTGTTGGGTCAGTAACACTGCTGGCTTTCCAGAAAGCAAATGGAGGAATGCAGCAGCCAGGTGACTGGAGAAGTAGCGTCCTTGATTTTACTTACAAATACTGCTCACAGGAGCCAGGATCCTGTTAGACACTGCACAGTGTGGTGGGCTGTCTGCATTAGACTTTGGTCCGTTCTGTACAAAGTGAAAATTTCTGCAATTCATCATTCCTTGCTGCTTCCAGCCATTTAACTTGCCACTGGGTAGCCTAGGGTTGAAGGAGTGAGGTCTCATTCTCCCCTGCATTGTGCAGGACTATGAGGATGGGAAAAACAAATGGTGAACTGTAAAAGGCCTAATTTGAAGGCAGGAATTACACAAAGCATCTCCTGTCTTGCTATCATTTCCATTTCTATCTCAGAGGTAGTGGTTTCTCACAGGAGAATTTGTGAGGTATGTACAAGACTTAAGAAAATTACATAAGATGACTTAAGTCAGAATTTATTTTTTTTTTCAGTGGGATTTTCTGCTGGTTCTGTGAGATTCCTGTTAGGCCTTGTTCAGACTTTTAAGGACTATTCTCTGGTAGCCTTATGCAACCTTCTGGAAAGACTCTATCATTTTTAATGAAGAGCCTGTGACTGAATTTGGTGTTTTCTGGGGGCTTTGTTGTGGCTGGTGTGCCACTGCAGTTTACAGGGCTTGTTCTTGCATTTAACCTCTGTGTGCATCAAGGTTACTTCCTTCTGTGGCTCGTGAGCCCCAGCAGCCTCCAGGCAAACAGTGGTCAGGAGCAGAAGGGCAACCAGATTATTTTTTGCGTCATACCCAGAGTTGTGTCCAGTTGCTGCATGTGCCGGGCTTCTTGCTTCTTCCTCATGGCATTTTTTTTTAATTTTTGTTTTTACAAAAAGCCTTTGATTAAGCAGTGTTATCTGCAGTGGCTTGAAATGGCTTGTGTGGTGATAGTGTTTAGATGTGGTCTGTTTTATTCTGTAAACATCACCATAGTGAAACAGAAATTGCTTGGTTATAAGGTCAAAGAAGAGGTAATAAACAAATGCCAGTCAGCTAAGAAAACCCCTACAAAACAAAAAGCAACAAACAAACCAGGAGTCATTTCCTTTAATATTTCATAAGTGTGTACATCCATAGACATTATATATAATCTTCACCATCCTTCCTGCAGATTACTTGTAGCAGTGGTGAGTTCTTTGAAAACAAAACATGAGGGTGAGATCTCACACCTTCAATTCTCTGGGGAAGAAGATTGTGACTATATAAAAATCAATCCATGGTACTTCTATAGAAAACCAGATGCATCCCTTCTGCATAGTGAAAAGTTCTTAATGGGAAAAGGAGGTTAATTTTGTTTCACGTGCTCATCGTACTCAGCAGTGAATGCCAGGAAAACAAAACGGATGTTCTGGGAAGCAGAGAGTACTGTGGCTAGTGTGTCTGCTCCAGCTGTACATACTACCACGCAGTATGGGGTTGCATTTGGAAACAGGAGGGAGATTTCCTCAAGGTACGGAAACATAACGGCCAAGTTTTCTCCGAACTTGCTGTAGTCGCACAATACCAGCAGTGAGTGATTCAGGGAATCTTTTAAGGCTGATGCATCTCCCTGCATGCCCAGACATCAGTGAGATTTCTTTTTCTTCCAACTATTGTGAATGAGCAGAGAGCAGTGTAGCAGGCCATGTTGCAAACTGCAGAGCATCGCTGTAATCCCAGCTTGAGGTTCTGGCTGTGGTTGTCCCCAGCAGCTCAGGCTATAGCTGAGAGAAGGATAATGTTGGGAGCACTGTAGCGCTGTCACTGCATGGCATTTAAACCGTGTTTCCCTGGTATTTGATAATCGTGCTTCAGGTTGCCCTGGTGGTTCAAACAGCAATGTGTTCCTTACACTTCTCTCTGCTTCTCCTTAACTTCTGCCACAACCTCCAGCCCCAACAGTGTTCCATTTTGGGAAGGAAAGTTTGCTTTGCTTTCTGGAAACCAGCCTGCACACATCCTGGTTGCTGCAGAGAAAAAAATTAATAAAAGTTCTTGTTACACCCACAGATTCTACTTCTCCTTTGAACATAAGTGCTATACCCTTGAATCGTTCGTTGCAGGACATCTGCATGCTTCCAGAAGATGTGGAGAAGGTGAGCACAACAAAGTCTATAGTCATAATGGGTTTTTTCCATTTTATAGTCACAAAACCCAATGACAGGAGGTGTTTCTCAATAACAGAACATTCTTACAGATGGACTGATCTTTACAAATGCTGTATTTTCCCTCTTCTTCCCCTCTGTCTGTGAACCTACAAACCTAAAATGCCTGTTTCTTAATTTATTTTTACTCTTAATCCATCCATTAAATATTTTAATTGTTTTTAAATAACGGGCATATTTTAGAACACTATACATTTCCACTTATCATTTAATCATTTTCCCACACATTCCTTGAGACCAAACTTAAAGATTATTATAGTCACTTTAAAGTTACAGTAGAATGTTACGTAGAATTTGTTGCAGTTACATGCATATGGATGGTATTTACCTCATGCTTTTACTGTCAGGAGATAGGAAGAGGTTGGAGGGTTTTTTGTGGATGCTTATGATAAGCATGTAAGATGATAAAGAATTATAATATGAATAACAAGCATAGTAACTAACATTTGCAGTAATTTAAGCAGTTTCTCATGGTTTCTAATTTGCATAAGCGACTCAAATGGTCTTAGGTGTGTTCCTAGGTAGGCAGCCCATTCGATCTTATAAACAGAAGTAGAGATGAGAAGATAATGCTGTCATACATAATTCTCCTAAATGATAACCCTTCTTTTCCAATTGTTAGAAAAGATTAATGTTATAATTAGTTATTGCAATGAGTAGGATTTAATACAAAAGAGCTTTAAAAATGTGCCTACAAAAGATTTTTTGGTGGACTGTGGATATGCATATGGTCCCATGTCCTGAGTCCAGAAGGTAATCATCTTGTGCACAGCACTGGTTCACTGGCTTTACTGGAGTGGTAAATTCTGCATTTGATTTGAAGATCTCAGTGTCCCTAAGGTTCATTAAAAAAAACCCCAAAACCAAACCACTCGATAGATCACACACCAAAACCCAACAAACTTGTGAACTAGCTTTTCATGTTGCTTTTTATGAAAGGTCTTTCAGAAAGGAGATGATGTATCTCCATCTGTAATGTGGGAACCAAAACCAAAGTAATTTGCTTTCAGTCACCAGGAGACCAGAGAGTAGATATGGATTAGAAATGATAGTCTGAGAACTATTAAGTGAGGCAAGATTGCATCAGCTACTTCTCCTTTGTTAATGATTGGAGGCTGATGTGATTACAGGTGTTAAGAGATAACAAGAGAGCCCATTATGAAAGAGGCTGCCTTTAAAAAGAAAAACCAAGAAAAAACCCAATAAACAAAATACAAACCCCAAAATGCTTTTAGGTTGTGAAATAATCTCTTTGAAATTTAGGAGACTGAAAACTAAGGTATGCATGTAGTGTCAGCAAGTCTGAGAGTCAGAGTTGTGTGCCAGGAAGGAGATGGGCCAGATAATCTAGTAGGGGACTTTCCACTTGATGTGAGTAGAAGGGAAGAGCAATGAGAAGGTTGATGTGTCACAGCTGAGTTGGGACTGCTTCCTAGGGTGAGGGACCTATCAGGAGGCAGAGCTGAAAGCTGATAGTCATGCTGAGTACAGGAGTGCCTGTATCATGTTCCATCTTTTTGCAGCGCAGCTCTTGGATACACTCATAGTTGCTTTTATCAGCAGAATGTGCTGATATGCTGTGCTCTGCCACAAACTTAGAGTTAACCAGTGCCACACGGGCTTTTTGATTTCAGTCTTTATCTCCCAAAAGGAAAAAGGCTGTTTAATTCTTATCTTTGCTAATGGTGTGTCCTGAAGTTCACTGAAAGTTGTTTCTGGAGAAACTGTGCACTGTGATGTTAATCAGTGTTAGGGAAAAGATAAAAGTCTCTTCAAATGCCCACAGGGACTTGTGGGCTGTCTGTAATGTTGAGATTAATCTCTTCTAAATGCATTTGGCTGTAGACAATAAGAAAGCATCGATGGCTGTTGTGCTGCTTAAGATTTATCTATTTCTAAACACTGATGTCTGTCTTCATGCTACCCATACAGGTTGCAGGGGATGTCACGAATACTGACGTTGAGTGGTATGGTTTTCTGAGCATAAGCCACTTTTTATAAAGCTTTAGTTATTCTGCACACAGGTTCTCTAGCCTTAGATACTGCCATGGTTTTTTAGACAGAGGTTTAGCTTTGCACGATGCAAACACGTGCAGCTGAGAGAGGAGAGGGGGAGAGTATCTGGACATCTCTGGGTTTCCATCCATGCACCTGAGTGCACCTCCATGGTGCATCCACTTTTGAGCTGAGCCCGGGCTGGGAAGCTGTGCCCAGGCCAGCAGCAGTAGTGCAGGTGGGGGGCTGGTGGGATGCTTTGTTAGACCACAGGAAGCAAGGGATACAACAGTGACATTGGGACAGGAAGCCCCAGGTTTGTCTGGATGTCTCAGGGGTGCTGGAGGTGGCATTACAAATTCCCTTTTCCTAGAGAACAGGTGACCCAGGCAGGCAAGATGTTAAGGGACACCATGAGGAGGAGTTGTCTGTCAGGGAAATGCTACTGTGAAGCTTTGAAATAGCTGCCTTATATTTGAGGCAGTGTGCCCCAGGCGAGCTAGGTTCCCACTTGCAGCCTTGGGTTGACCATTTGAGCTATCTCACTGCATATTCCCTATTTCACTGCCTTAACACACCAAAGCATTTTACTAGCTTCTGTACTACCCACCACCTGAAGATCTACAGTCCCTTCAAAACTTGCCACTTCTGGCCCCATCCAAGTTAGTATGTATGCAAAACTGCTTGTACACACAGACTTGAAATTAAATCCTATTAAATAGGTTACATGGACTCACACTTGCATATTAAATAATGTAGTGTAACTAGAAGACTATGTCCCTAAAATGCATACATATTCATGAATGAGGCATGTAATCAAGTTTCTTTTTATCTAATAGATGAGTAAGATAAAAGTAAATTGCATGTTTTAATCAAAGATGAGACAATTATCTGTGCAGTTGCCTTTTGCATGTTGTCTCTGAATTGCCCTTGGGGTGTTTTTTCTGTTTAAATGAAAGGTGAGATAGCCCTACCTTTTCATTTCTTGAGTTGAAAAAGTACAGGGAAAAATTACATATTTCACTTAAGTAAATATCAAATATGCTGTATACTAATGAGTGTTCCAATCTTGTGTCCAGGAAAATGCGCACTTCTTCATTGCAGATATGATTATAGCGTCACTAGAAAAAATGAAATGCAATATCCTAAGCCAACAAGCAGAGTCCTGGAGTGTGGAGGAAACAAGCGGATCAGATGGCAGCTATCACACTGATTTGGAGTTATCTTCTTACCCTGGAGTGAAGAAGTCTGATTCTCCCGCTGCCTCTTCAGACAGTGGTTACGAAGGCAAGTTATGTAGTCTTATGGCAACCTTGTCTGACAGCCATTGCCATTTATTTTTGTGTAAGAAAATACTAAATGAATTTGGACATTGCTTGGAACCAAATCCTGTTAACCTCTTTGAGTCTCAACAGCTGTATTTCCCTGAGGATCATTATGCCACAAGTGTTTTCCCTGTGGGTCCAATTGTTCCTTTTGAATGCTCACATCTGTGTTTTATTATTTTTTATTATTGTTATTATTTTAGATTAAAAAAAAAAAAAAATTGAAGTGCCACATGCCAAGCACAACTCTCCATAGAGAGTGCCTGAAGTTGGCTGGTTTTCTCTGCTTAAATCTTTTCAGGATTTGAAGCTTGGCTCTTTCCTTCTGTGCTTACTTCTGCAGTATGCAGATTGGGTCACACAACTGATTTGAGTGAAACTGCCCAGATTATTCATTCACATATAGTTTGAGGCAAGATAATAAATGCTCCTGGAACTATAATGTTTGAGTCAGTACATGCATTTTTAAGTAGATTTTAGTGTCTTGAGTAATATGGACCTTAGTGATGGAACTTAAGTCTAAAGTAAATAACTTCTGGGGAAAATGGAATGGTGTGCTTGTACATGAGAAAGGGAGAGACCAGTAATAGTATAAAAGCTTTTGATTTAGTCTCTAGAAGCTTTTTCCCAAGAAACCGAGGGACATGCTGTATGACAGACTCACAAGAATTTAATTTCTGTGCTTGTGTATGAAAATAAATAAATTGCTCTGTAAATACAGACTGTGTGCTAAACTTTTGGTAAGCAAAGAAAAATATAATTGCAGCTACCCTATAAATGCTGGAAAAGTTTAACTAGTGGTGTTTTTGTTCTGGACAGGCTGTGCTCTGCTGCCGGTCAGCTCCCCAGTGCATCTACCATCACGTCATGAGGTTACCAGATTTCGTTGCCATAGTGACTCAGAGGATGAATATGTAATTATTGGTAAGCCTTTAAAATTATAACTGCAGAAACAACTCCATTGTTCACCTGAATCTACTGCATCGTTTGGAAAATCTGTTGACTTATTAGATGTTATTGCAGGAGAAGTAACATGAGAAAATGGAAAGAACAATCTATGCATGACTCCTTATTAGAATGCATGCAGAAATACCAGACTGGTGCAGGACTTCCTTTTTACAAGAGTATCTTTGCTTGTTTGAGGGTGTGGTGGGTGACCCTGGCTGTACACCAGGTGCTCACCAAGCCACTCTATCACTCCCCTCAGCTCGTCAGAGGAGAGGAAATACAATGAAAGGCTAATGGGTTGAGATAAGGACAGGGAGAGATCATTCACTAATTACTGGCATGGACAAAACAGACTTGACCTGGGGATATTAATGTAATCTATTGCCAATGAAATGAGAGAAGGGTAATGAGAAATAAACCCAAATCTTAAAAATACCTTCCCTCCACCCCTCCTTTCTTCCCAGGCTCAACTTCACTCCTGATTTTCTCTGCTTCCTCCCCGCAGTGGTGCTGAGGGGCAGAGGATGGGGGCTGTGGTCAGTTCGTCACAGGTTGTCTCTCCTGCTCCATCCTCCTCAGGGGGAGGACCCTCACACTCTTCCCCTGCTCCAGTGTGGGGTCACTCCCACTGGAGACAGTCCTCCATGAACTTCTCCAAAGTGAGTCCTTCCCATGAGCTGCATCTCTTCACGAACTGCTCCAGTGTGGGTCCCTCCCATGGGGTTCAGTCCTTCAGGAACAGGCTGCTCCAGCTGGGTCCCCCAGGGGGTCACAAGTCCTGCCAGCAAACCTGCTCCAGCGTGGGCTTCCCACAGGGTCACAGCCTCCTCTGGGCACATCCACCTGCTCCTGCGTGGGCTCCTCCCCGGGCTGCAGGCGTAGATCTGCTCCCCCGTTACCCTCCGTGGGCTGCAGGGGCACAGCTGCCTCACCACGGGCTGCCCCATGGCCTGCAGGGGAATCTGCTCCGGTGCCTGGAGCACCTCCTGCCCCTCCTTCACTGACCTCGGTGTCTGTGGAGTTGATTTTCACATATTCTCACTCCTCTCTCCGGATGCAATTGTCCAGCAGGCTTTTTTCCCCCTTCTTAAATACATTATCACAGGGGTGCTACGACTGTCACTGACGGCCTTGTCCAGCAGTGGATCTATCTTGGAGCCATCTGGCATTGGCTCTATCGGACACAGGGAAAGAAGCATTGTTTGAGAGAATTTAGGACATGATCATTTCCCAATTAAAAAGGTTGATTAGCTTTTAGGCAGCCCTCCCCCTGCTTCATTACTAGAGCAGAATGTCTCTGTCCACTTACAGTCACCAGTGCTCAGCTTCTCTTCAGAACATCCTGAGTTTCTTTGTTTAGCTTCTGGTTTTTACATATACAGAATTAGAAACCCTTAAAAGTAGCCTGAGCTACATTTAACCTCTATCTTACTTTTTTCCTGTTAACAAAGGCTTTTTTATTTTTCCCTTTGGTTTTAGAGATTTGCTTTTTTTTTTTTTTTCACCTCCTCTTCCCCTAATCTAAGAATAAACAACTAGCTTCTAAAACTACATTTCTAGTAGCAAGACTTATTTTGACATGCATGAATGGGGAAACATTTGTCTTGAAAACAATATGCATGGCCAAAACTAATGCTGCCACTGTGAACACCTTGTCTGCATAAGCATATTTTGTCTATATAAATATAATGAAGAGGTGTGTGCTTTAATTCCATTCAGCTCACCCATTACTAATTTGTTTATGGTGTTAGCTGACATGTTTGTGATCAGTGTCTCCAAATATCTGTCAGTATCCAAAAAAATTCACATGTGCTTTGTTGGTTCTGTATATTATTATTTATGTCTAATGACTTCTGGCTGGACCTGAACTAGCAGGCACTTAGTCTCTCCTTACCAATTCTTCTGCTTCTGAAGGGAGGGTGATGGTGGTGATATGATGTGTAGCTGTTAGGGAGTACTCTTCATCTGTGGATGCCAGAGATCTGCAGAGGAGATAAGACTCCTTATGCCTGTTTCACAACCACGAGGTTATTTCCCACATCCAGCAAGGGTGTTGTAAAGATTAGTGTATTTGAAACTGACACTGTGGTAACACAGAAGGTAGATTTAAAACAGTGCTGAGTAACAGAAGCTTTGTTTCTTAGATGACTTGATAAAATTTTCTCTTTTACCACAGAACTTGAAGACCTTGAAAATCTGTCTGTCGCCCCAGATGAAAGGTAATGCTATGTGTTTTAGCCCATTGGCACGACCTTTTCTGCTGGACCAGCTTTCTGATGACTCTTCTGGCCAGGGTGGGGAAAGCTGTGGGAGTGGTAAATTTGGTCCTCCCAAGGAAAAGGAAGGAATGCTGCTTGACAACAAATGTCTGTGGCACTTGGCTTGACAGAACATTTCTCTGGTCCTGGAGTCTCGCTGGAGGGTGGTGGCTGTGGCTCTGCAAGGGCCTGGGTGTATCAAAGCAAGGGGATAGGAGAAAACTTTTCAGGGATGCAGAAGAGGCAGCGGAGCTGCTGATGACATGCTGCTATTTTTCACTGTCTGTATTGCTTAACTTTCAGATCATCATTTGAACCAGGCAGCAATTCTGCTGAAGCGACAGCCCAGGAGTTGTGCAGAGCTTTCAGAAAACACTGGTTGCAGACAGACTCTGCAGTTCAGCTGTCTGGTTGCCTGAGCTCATCTAAGCAGAGAGTGAGTCTGAGCCGAAAACAGCGCGCTCTTTATTTGGTTCCCCAAATAAGCATTGTTTCCCTGCAGCTGCTTCACTGTTAGGAAAAAGAGGAAGCTGCATTTAAAAAAAAAAAAAAAAAAAAAAAGAGAGAAAGAAAATAAATACAAATGAGTACTTACAGTTTATTAGTTCAGTTTAGATAAATTTTTAGAAGACTTCTTCTTTAGCAACTTTCAGCACACTTAAGATGTGCAGTTGTGAACAGTGACGATGTACTTTCTTCTGGGACTGATTTAACTGAGGGGGACTACATGCATGTGAAAACTGAACTTTAAAATCCTGGAGTATAAAGGGAGAAGTTTCATAGCATTTAACATATGTCCAGTTGGTGGGCTGTTCATCTTCATGATTCTGTCTTTCCCAATAGTCTGTGCTGAAAGAAGACATTCCAAGAGAGCTTGAGTCCAGTTTGAATCTGGCTGAAGAAATAAAGATCATATCCAAATTAAGAGGATCTTCTGGCTGGACCCCACCAAGATCACAGATTATATTTAATATTCACCCTTCGGTCAAGTAAGTCTAAGAGATCTGAGCACTGATCTGTCATTCGGTACAGTGTGGGGATTTGTCTAAAACCTGAAGTTGATGGAAAGAACCTGGATGATTTAACAAAACCTAAAATTAGACGTAGTGCATGATGCAGCCTTCTGCAGTGTCTGTCACCAGCTTTGCTAGAAACCAGATGGCATCTCTTTCCCTCTGTTTGGCATGTCTTGATTAACATGACACATGCACTTTTACATGTGGTAATACACGTACTGTTAGGTGTTATGGTGACAGCGCAATTAGCTGGACTCCTAAAAATTTTATTTTGTGAGACTACCTGGAGAATATTCTTAAGAATTTCCCATTTTCCCTGCTGATCTTTATGGGTAGTAACGTTTTCAGAAAGGGAGAAAACATGTAATGTTTGGGGAAACTCCTGTCTTACTCTGTTTAAAGTGCTGTTAAATGCTCACAGTAGGCAAACTGGCTAATTCCCTGTGGTGCTGCAGGTAAGTTGCTTTTTCAGTTGCAGATGTGGACTTCTACCTTGCCCTAGATATTGATGCCACCTTAAGAAATGGAAAAGAACTTAACCCTTGCAACAAGCCATATTTAGAAGCAGTAATTGGTGGTATATTCTCCACATAATAGCTCAGAGATTCCCACTAAAATAATAAGGTGCGCCTCCTTCTGGAACCCGTGTGGAGGAGTAGGAGTCAGTTCCTAATTTGGACATTTTCACTGGTGCCGGTGTAGCTCTCTTGAGCTTTGGGAGAATGATAACTAAACTGGATTTTGGGTGCTGAAAGGTGTAACTGTTTGCCTCTGTATGCAGGAGAGATGCGGTAGTGGCTGCCCAAAACTTTACATGTGTTGGTTGTGGAACCCCAATAGAAAGCAGTAAGTATTGCTAAAAGGGAAAAAATCCTTATTAAATTCATTACTAGTAATCAGGCTATAATCCTCACCAACATAGATGTACCACTTGTAAAATTATCTGAGCTAGAAGGCAAATCTCATTATTGGATGTGCCTGCAATAATAAAACAGGCAGTGAAGATCTTACCACTGCCTGAAATTTCTCACTGCAGACAGAATACAGGACTTGATAGATGTCCTTCTCATGTACAGTAAAAATTCATGACAGTCAAAAACAAATCAAAAAAAGCAATTAAAAACAAGCTTCCAGGCAGGAAAGTGCTGGGTTTACATCTTCCAATGGTGTCTTTCAGTAATTCTTTTTCTGTGCCAATTTACACATTTTTCAAAAGTCTCTTTTTAGAGACCTTATGGAAGTTTTATGCAACCTTCTGGAATGTGCATTTTTGATCTTCTGGGGTGTGTTTTTAAAACTTTTTTTTTTTCTTTACATCTTCATCACAAAATTCTGCTTGTGTTTTATTTGTGATACTTTAAGAACTGCTTGAAAGCATAATGATTTACAGGTCTGACAACCAGACCTTACCCAAGAAACCTTTGAAGTGGCTTTCAAGTCTTGTTCTGGGTCTGCTCATGAAAGAGCAGCATTTGTGATGGCCTGTAAAGTATCGAACAAGCAGCATTTGTGATGGCACATTAACTTGAGCAAGCCTGAGATGCTGAGATAGCAGCGAAAAATTCACAAACCTCTTTGTATGAAAAAGTATTATATGAATGTGTCCCCAAGATCAGTTTGTCTTTCCATTTGGTGGAGGTATTTTGTTGTGTGTCTTACCTTGTGTGTCTCTTTTGTGGGTAAAGCAATGATGATTTTTCTAAAGTCTCATGGTGATAAATATTATCAGTTGAAGTACAGACCTTGTGCATGTGTTTAGCACAATAATAAAATCCCCTACGTGAAAAAAAAAAAAACAAACCAAAAACTCCTCACTCCAGTAGATCTGAGTTACTTGGAACAGGCATACAGACAAGAGGTATGTCCCATAAGTATTAGAAATATTCACAATTTCATTGCTGTATACCTGCAGAATATATTGGGAGACTCCGCTATTGTGACTACCTGGGGAAATACTTCTGTGACTGCTGCCACAGCTATGCTCAGTCTTCCATTCCTGCCCGAATACTTTCGAAGTGGGACTTCAAAAAATACTATGTATGCAATTTCTCCAAACACCTTTTGGACAGCATATGGCAGCAGCCAGTTTTCAATGTGTCATGTATTAACAAAGCCCTCTACACAAAAAGTAAAGAAATGGACAGAGTGAGGGTAAGTGTGGGGTTTTTTAATTGGGAATTTGTGGGTCTGAGACTTTTGGGAAGAACTTCTTAGGGCAGGTTGTCCTTTGTGTGTGTATGTGGAAAGGAGCCAGAGTTTGTTTCTTTTCACTTGGACTTGTCCCATCACCTCTTCTGGGATTTACCCTCTCTATCCTCAGATGAATGGGGAAGAGAGAGAAGTCTCCAACCTATGTCAGGCATCTCATTTCCCCCTTTGTCTTTGGTAGGTGTGTCCTTATTGGTTTCCAGTTTTAGTTCACAGAGGGGTGCTGGGCTCCTGCAATAAATATTTACCTCTGCTTGGCAATTGGCTGTTGAAGAGCTCTGAAAATTTCGAATGGCTCCTTAATTGTGTGGGCCATTAGAGAAAACACCCTTGGCTCATCTAAGGGCTGTACCTGCTACAGCTTGAGGAAGGGTGCTTCATTGAAGATTACAAGTTGCCATGGGCTTGGCTCCCTTTTTGGCTGAGGAGACGCCTGTTCTTACACAGGTTTGGGTCAAGCATCTTGGTGTGCTGACCTGGAGCCATTTGTAGCATTAGGAATTGCTTCCCTTGTCAGTGAATAAAAGTAGCCTTTGCCTTCCTTGGCCTTTCATGTGTTAGAAAACCCATTTGTTTAATTCTGTGCTGAGTGTGAAGTTCTATTTTTAGGGGTGGCTTGATGAACTGACAAGGGTTGCTGACTCAAATATTGTGTTCCTCACTTACAGATATATAAATACAATTGTTTTTCATTTAAAAATTGTTTTGATTTTTCCCCTTCATCTTTTAGGAGGTGCAAGAACAGCTTTTTCATTTAAAAAAGCTTTTGAAAACCTGCAGGTTTGGTGAAAGGTATGGACCATGAAAAATAGCTTGTTAAAAAGTACCTAAGAGTCTTCTTTTCTAGAGACATTTGAGTGCAGTTTTAAATGACCTAAAATGATCATTAGAGAAAATTCGGATTAAAAAAACTTTCAACATTTTCACTAAAATAGGAGTGAAGAACAGGTTTTATGTGGTGATTTTCTGTTTCTTGTAACAGACTTACACATTAAGTTTTAAATGTTGAATAATTTTTTGTTAGGTGTGTATTTTTTCCTACTCTGGCTCTCCAAGGTTATCACTCATTCTTAAAAGGTCAAAGATATGAATGTAATCTCTGAGATTAGTTGTCTTTAAAAAAAACAAACAAACAAACAACAAATGTGTTCTGTGAAGGTTTGAAGTTTTCTTCTAGAAATCTGTCATAATGTTCAATTCAGTTTATTTTATAAAGATACTCAGATGAAAGTAATAACCAAAAGTGATAAATGCTGAGATATGACCTTGTTTGTTGCTGCAAATTAAAGATTTTTGGTATTCACCTTCCCAAACTGTGGGCAAAACTAATAGGTAGACGTGTGAATGATAAAACCTTCACTGCAGAATTGCTGACCTTTTTAAAAACAGACATGAGCAAAATAAGATTTAAAAGTAGGTTCCATTCTTTCTTTGACATGAACTTCTTTTATGCATCAATTATGTGTTCACCAAAATTAAATAGAAATGTATTTTAATGTCTCTGCTGGACAACCACCTGTGATTCTGTTATAGAAATAAGGAATATAGGATCCTTACTTGTACCTTCTATGTTGGTGATATTTTAAAAGTAATAGTTATATTTTTAGTATCACTTAGTACAAGCATAGTTTCACCTAGTAGTGAATGACCTGTGCAGGGTAAAAACCCTCAAAGCTCTCTTTACAACCCCCCCACCCCCCCCACCCCCCCCACCCCCAAAAATGTAAATAACCCTAGCTTATTGCAGTAGGTAATATATGGGATTTTACATACTGTTCCTGAGGTAGGAGAGCACCCTTTACACATTATTTAAGAACTGATGGCAACTCCAATGCCCAAGGAATGTACGTTTAAAACAGACCTTTTATTCTAAATCCCAAACACTCTGTTTTTTGTTAATGTGATCTCAAACTGGGAGGGGAAGTAGGATTTAGCTTGAACTTGCCTTGTATGATCCCTGGGTGACTAGAGAAGTGAAAGGGATCTATTCTTCAAATACACTTGAAAAACAACTTTTTGTAACTTGTTTTTTCTTTCTCTTTGAAGTGTATTGAAGGAATTTGAACAAGTCCCAAGCCACCTGACAGAGGAGCTGCATCTCTTCTCACTGGATGATCTGGTGAAGATCAAACGAGGGCAGTTACTGCCCCTTCTTAAAGATATTCTGAAGAGCTCCACCTCCCATGTGGATGGTTGCGAGGTAAGGAAAAGCCAGGACTCTTTGTGTCCTTGCAGCTGCTAATGTGAGGAATATCCCTGCTGACATTCCCAAATAATATTTTTTTTCTTGGATTGAAAGTATATCAACTCTTCTGCTGTCCCTGCAGCTCTGTCAAGCGAAGGGGTTTATCTGTGAATTCTGTCAGAGCGCAGATCTGCTCTTTCCATATCAGATTGCCAAATGCAAAAGGTGCACAGGTATGTTCCAGACCAAACATTTTTCTTTCTTCCTTGGGGGGTAACGTTGGGTGTCAAGCTGTTCAGACTTATTTTAGGAAAACACTGAGAACTTGCTTCACTGAAAGTATGTATATTTGAAAACCTGCATGTGTATTTGAAAACCGTGTGTCTTTGAAAACCAGCCTGTGGCAGCTGTCTTGAAGCAGTGAATTCAGAGAGCAAAACCAGGGACTTGCCTGAACATAATTATGGCTGCAGGGGGAGGCTATTTTTTAGGTCTACTCACAAGAGCGTGCTTGGGACAGTGCTATGCTGCTGCTACAGCAGGTCTTGCTGACATTCCTTGTAAGTCCTGCAAATCTTACCAGAATGTTTAGTCACAGTTATTGCAGGGGTGGTTGTTCTGCCCTTGCACTGCTTCTGTTTGCTTTTATACTTGAGGGAACATCCTTCAAGGAACACAGCTATCGATACATTTTTTTTTAAATTTGTTTTTTCCTGAATGTTAAACTGCTATTATTTATAAACAGAGTGCAAAACGTGCTACCACAAAGCGTGCTTCAAGTCTGGAGGCTGCCCCAAATGTCTGCGGATTGCAGCTCGGAGGACATTTTTAGAAACTCCACCACTGGTGCCTCCGTGACACTGGATTCTTCTGACTGCTGATTTCAGAAGATGCTCAAAGCCAAATCTTCAGGTGTCTGACTAAGAATTAAATAATGTTGTTTTAGACATTACTATTTTTAATGTGTGTCTCCTTTATGGGGGGGTTAAAAAAAAAAAAAGAAAAACAAAAAAAAGACCAGAAGACTTTAATATGTTCACTGAAAACTCACCCTAGAGGAATTTCATCGTAACTGGTGACAGAACGACTGGATGTTAATTCTGTGAGCAGCCTTTTGTTGCTATGTTTTGTCCTTATATGTAAGATTTTCAATATTTTTTCATACAAAGATTATTATACTCTGTAATTCTGCAGATAATGTATAGACAGTAAATGAGTATTTGGAAATCCTTACCCGTGTCAGATTTTGGAAATAGGAAAAAGTGGTAAAGTACAAAATCATTCTCTCAAAAGCTCTACAATAGAAAAAGCTTGTCTGCAAGCTTTAGGCAGATGCTGATCTTTGAAATTCTGTTCTGGCAAATGCTTAATGTGAACCACTGTGTTTTAAGTTTCTTTTAAACAGATGTAGGCAACAGCTTGTGGGTGGACCTTGGCCTGCTGCTAGATGCCCACTCAACTGTTCTCTCACTCCCCCTCTTCAACAGGACAGGGAGAGGAAGTGAGATGGAAGAGCTCACAGGTCAAGATAAAGACAGGGAGATCACTTACCAGCTTCTGTCATGGGCAAAACACTCAAACTGGGGAGAATTAAATTTATTGCCAATTAGAGAAACAAAGACAAAAACTAAAACAACTTCCCCTACCTCACCTACCCTTTTGCCTTGGCTCAACTTCACTTCTTCATTCCCAACTCTTCTACCTTTTTCCCTGCCCCAAAGGGTGCAGGGGGATGGGGAGTGGGGGTTGCAGTCAGTCCATAACAATTCCTCTCTGCTGCTCCTTCCTCTTCACACTGTTCCCCTGCTCCAGTGTGAGCCCTTCCTATGGGCTGTATCCTGCTCCTGCATGGGCTGTCCAGGAGTCGTTATTCCTTCAGGAAATATCAGCGTGCTCCAGTGGGCTGCTTTCCACAGGCTGCAGGGGCATCTCTGCCTGGAGCCTCTTCCGCCTCCTCCTTCACTGACCTTGGTGTTTCTAACTTCCCGCACACCCCTTCCTCTGCCTGTGTGATGTTTTGCCCTTAAATAAATCTTCTCAGAGGTACCACAATCTTGGCTGAGGTGCTCAGCTGTGTCCTGCAGTGGGTCCCTGGGAGCTGGGTGAAAGTAGTTCTGTCTGACATGGGGCAATCCCGGCCTCTTCACACAGAGGCCACCCTGCAGCCCCCCACCGCCAACACCTTGCCACTTACTTCCAATACGCTGCTCTGAAAGTTTCTTTCCAGAGCACTTAGAAGGAGAGGCAGTGAGTGAGCAGTGATGTTCCTATTTAGATCCACCCTCATGCTTGCAGACTGAGTCCTTGCCTAAAGGTGAAGTGCTATAAGTTGAAAGCAGCTTTCTTTCCTAGCCTGGTTGGTTACTTCTGATGAAACTGGCTTGAGGAAGCAGCCTCTGCCTTCAGAAACCTAGAGCAGCTGCTTGAACCTGTAAAACCATTTTTCTGTTTGTGGCACATATCAAGTGAGAAACCCCAGAACTTGAAAGCGTGTACTGAAGTTCTGATCTTTCCAATGGGATGCTCTTAATATTTTGAATTTATTGTTCTCATTTTGCGCTTTGTTCTTCCTCCTCTCACCTGCTGGCTCCAGCTTGTAGCAAGGACAAAATCAGCTGTCTGTTACCAGGGTCTGTGTAAGTTCACCTCCAACCTAATGCTCACTAACTCTTCCACTTAGCTATTTTTTTCTGTGACTGAAAACAGCTTACCTACTTACTGCTCAGGAGCAAGATTATTTTCTCTTACTCAACATCACCAAACGGATACTGACGTAGGGTAAGACGTGGTGAGAAAGCCTGCTTACACAGCTGACTCTGTTTAATGTTATGCAAGAGTAAATTTTCATTTAAGATGGGTGCACGACTAACTGAATCACATGAAAGACCTTGCTGTAGGGATTTTCTGCTTACGAAGGAGCTCCCTTGAAAATCCTTCTGTGGGGTAACCTGCAGGGCAGCTGAATACACCTTTTTCATTATTCATTAATTTAGGAGAGCTGATCTTGTTTCTGGCTGTGCTTTTCACATATGTTCAAGTCTCATTAAACAGTAGTGGTATGCAGGAGGGGGAGTGTCAGAGAGTAAGTTTCATGCATGAAGTGTTCATACTTTACATCCACTCGGTTCAGTCCAGGTCTCATAGAGCCTATACTTATCCTAACTAGTTATTGTTATGTACCACAGTGTACATCACAGAAATAGAACATCCTTGACGAGTTTGACTAGCTGACGGAACGCAGAAGACCCAAGAGGGTAAGCATGCCTCTAATCCAAATGAAACTAGTTAACACGTTCTGCTGCTGAAGCTGAAGTAAGGATGACCAAGGTGTGAGGTGCCAACAGGTTGATCACAAGTTAGAAGGAATAAGACTGCTTTGGGTGGGGGGCGTGGCACTCTTGACTGTTGGGTCTGGAGGCAAAACCTTTTGTCTTATGTGCTGGTGTCAGCACAAGATACCACATCACCCTGACTGAACCTCTTTGGTGAGAAGCAAGGTGTGGGTCACTAGACCGGTAGCCACAAAGTGTTCTCAGTGTTGTTGAGGTGAGAATTTGTACTTATCATCTGCTCTCCTGGGATAACATAAAGCAACCATTATAAAACTGAAAGTATACACAGTATCTGACTGTATTTGGTGTTAAAGTGGCTTGAACAGGAAGGAGTGATTTCCATGCTACAAACCCTCTAGGTGTCTTTTGGGGTGTAGCTGTGGTCATTGAATCAAGTTTTGAGACTCACTAAGCTGCTTAGATCAATATTATGCTCTTCCTGAGCATATCTCTGTGGATAAATCCTGAGTTTGATAATTTTTGAGTTTAACCAGATGAAAAGGCAGATCCAAGATAAGAACTTTTTAAGAAACAAAAGCTATATGGCTACAGCGAACATCTCTGCAGGAAGTAAAATCGTACATGTGGGAGCTCTGAATTCTTTGAGAGGAGAAGACATAGAAGGGTTAGGCTGTCTTACCAAGGGGCTGGGCTAGTTAAAAATAAGCTGCCTGCTAGCTAGAAAGCTGAAGATGTTTCAGAGAGGACAGTGACAAGAGACATGCTTCAGCTAGGGAAAGAAGGGGAATTGTCATGCCTTTCTGTCTGCCTGAGCAATGAGGACTGATGCTCATTCTTAACAGTGGCTTTCCATGATGCCATGTGGATGCAACAGAAGCACCTCTGAGGACTGACTCCACTGGAGGAGCACTCCTGGGGACATGAGAGGCAGAGAAACCTATTCCCAGTTAACTGCCTGCCTCACTCCACAGGCAGAATTCAAGTCAAGACAGTTTTACGTGTACTTTCTGTAGGAGCAGATTTTCAAAGGAACACAATACCGATATCTCACTCCTGCTGCTAACAACTTTATCTGCTTTTCCGCTAGGTATTTCTTTATACTGATTTGTTGTGTTTTTCCTCTTAGTTTCAATTCTGAGTTGTATGGAGATGGAAGTGCTTTGTGAAGACTTTGTACAGCACATTGCAGCCAGAATGTTTCATGATACATCATACAGTCGTTACTGTGAATAATAGAATAATACTAATTACCAGGCGTAGTATGGACTTACAAATACAGGTCTTGTTGCAACTGTAAGCAAGTATGTCAAGTAATTAAGTAGTTTTATGGGTCCATATAATTCTGGGGATGTGTCTCACACCCATTCATTTTAAGAGAAGCAAATATTTACATGTTTTATGAGAAATTATACTTTTGTCTGGTTTTACACACAGAATACACAGACTCCTTCAGCAGGAGTGTTTAACCTCTTGATGGGCCCATTTCCATGTTTTTAATTTTTTTAAAGGAAATTTACTACTATTTCTTCACAATTGCTCTGTGACTGCTGCATCATAGTTTTCTTTAGGTCAGCAGTCTAAATACTGTGAAAAACACATGAAGTCTTCTAAGATATAGGTTGTACTAGAGTACCTTCCCTCACAATTCTGAACAAAGCTATACAACCATTTCATTCTGTACATGTAAATGCCATGTTCACACATTGCATATCTGTCTGACCACAGACTGAAAAGTCTTCTGAAGATTGTAAAACCAGGAGGTATTAAGGGAAATCTAGCCAGTAAAGGAGGGAAAGGAGAGGTAGGGAATAGATTTACAAGAAAGGCTTGGGTAGCGTACACTTCAGTGGAGCGTGGAGAGAGCTGAACAAAACTGACAGCAGTAAAAGAAGCTCTGCACCAAATAAATCATCCATCATGTCTACAAAGGATGATGATGATTTACAATTGACTAGATTAAAAAAGCAGGTTAAATATTTTATCAGTAAGTTAAACTTGCCCAGGATGGGTCTCTAGTACTGAGGGCAGATGGTGCAAGATGGGCCAAGTTCCATGCACTCTATGCCTTTGTCCACCAATGGCCTAGATCCCATAAAAAGTGCTGAAGTAGGGATTAAGGAGGAGCTGAGTAAAAAGCTGCAGTTTTATGGGGGCCTTAATTCAATGGTCCTTTTCAGTAACAATTTTTCTGTTACCTGGAGGTCTCTTCCTCAGGCCCAGAATTGCCCTAGTCGGAGCAGCTTGATTCTAGTTTCCTGCCTTCCCCTCTCTGGGATTTGGAAATGTGGAATTTTGCCTGAACGATGGACATATGCTCACTATAAGAGAGAGCTCAGGGAACAGGAAGGAATGTTTGTGGAGCATCCTTCAGTGTCCGCTTTTAGCTGGAAGCATAATTTTATTCAAATGCCTGTCTTGTCCCCCACCACGGATGCTGTGAATGATGCAGGATCTGGATGCACCCAGAGCTCTTTGGACAATGGGCATTCGCAGGAGCTGAGCTGGACTCATTTTTGACAGCTGTTCCCACTGTCCCTGTGTCACTTCTCTGAAATGATCTGACTTGCCTTAACTTCCTCAAGCAGAGCAGCAGTTCCTCTTGGATTCCTTCCTCTACTGTTTTAGTCAAGGCCTTTCCAGTTGTCCATAGAGGCAAAATGAAACCGAGAGGTTAATCTCCAGTGTTACCAGCTCCTCTCCTCCTAGGTCTGTTTATTCGCTTTCTAAACCATTTTTACATCTTTACAGCCCAGATGAACTTCTTTATGAGATGGACTCCTTATGGTAAAAGAGGTAAAACAATAAAATACTTTTGCTCTTCCATAACCTAAGGATGACACTGTGGAAGATATTAGCAAAAAAGCCCCCAAATTCATTGAGATGTTTTCAGCCTTAAGAAAAGAAAAAGTGTTGTAAAGTAGCACAGACAGGTCCTCGGAAAAACTCACCTGCTGCCTTAGGAGACAACAAACACCAAGAAGCATTCCCTGGAAGAAATCACAGTGCCTTGCATAAAGCAGAAGGAATGTGGTGTTGTGGTCACTTCAAAGCAAGACAGTGACTCTGCTGAGATGCTGTTATTGCGCATCAAGGAGTGTGGTGTGGGAAAGGAGAATTTATTTGCCTCACCTGGAACTTGGAGCCATTTTACTGTGCTCTCATCTTGGTCCAACAGTTACTGTAAATCAAGATCCACCTCCCTGAGTTCTCAGAAGGTGAAACTAAATCAAAGCAAGAATGGTTTTACTGGAATGGGGTATGTTTTTACTCCTCCTACACATTTCATGGATGAGACAAAAGAATGTGAGTAGTAGTTTATGTGCCAACACAGCACAAAGGATATATCCATGCTTCTCCTGTAACAGAGGATTTCCTGAGCTAACTCAGACCATAGTAACATCTGGCTGCAATAGCAATGTTCTTCTCACAGTACTTTCCTGTGCCAGCATGTTGTGACGTGTCAGGCTAGAAAAAGTTTTGTGGGTCTATGACTGAAGCAGAGCGCCAGGGCTCCTCAGAAGTGTAACAAAAGACTGAGAAGTCACTGAAGTAGGAAAATATGATGATATGATGAGCAATTGCAGAAAAGCATTTGCATTGTTTTGTGGATAGCAAAATGCAGTTGAACTGAGTCTGAAACAGCCCTGAGGAGTTTGATGGTACAGACGGAAGCACACTCCAGATCTAGACCAGGATCCTGAGCAGAGGAGCATCTTTCTTCTTTAATTTTGAAAGACAAAACAGTGATGGAGACAGACATTCTCAGGAAAGATGAAGTGCGCAGAAGTGTGAAGACGCACTGTCCTCCCTAATGAAGAAAAATTTGATTCTCTTGTTTCATCAATTTATTAGTCAACATGTTAACAGCACCACTCATAAACCTTCCCTCTCAGTCTGCTTAACATGGAGGATATGTTTGCCCCAGACTCCCCTCTAAATGCCTTTGAAGACACCTAGTTCTCTCTCCTTGTTGAATAGCAGCACTGTGTTTGCTGTAGCAGGGCTCCTTCAGCAGGTTCCAGCGGTCAGGCACAAGGCCTGTACCAGAGTTAGACAGGCTAGACTCCCCTGATCCCAATCCCCAGGATTTCTGTATTTGACAGACTAATGGGAAAGCAGAAATAACTACCAGCATATCCTACACACTTCCTATTTCAAAATGCTTTCTGGCTAGTTAACACATGCACTTCCCGTTTTACAGAGCAAATGTGCACAACTGCTGCTCCAGCAGATGCTGGCTGGAAATGGCCACGACATTTCCCCAAGTCAACCTTCCAGTTGCTCCTACCAGTAAATGGGGAAATTCACAAACAACCCATCTACTGGTTGTGGATCTAGCCTCTGATGCTGGATCCAGGGACTGTCCCCATGATGGTCTTTGCACTGCAGTGTGCTGAGTAATCACCAAAGGAGTATGATGACTTTACTCTCATATTTTCCCAGCAATTTTCCTCACATTTTTGTCTTCCCAGATTTCCTTTCAACAGGGAAACTCTTCAAGCCTTCCTACCCCATCCTCTCTGAGTTCCTGCAAACACCTTGTTCACTCCTACTTTCCCAAGAGTTCCTAGCTTCCACAGGTTCCTAGATTTTCCCTCTAGTATTTCCTCCCCTCTTTCTCTAGCATCTGTCACCAGTGGTTGTCTGGAGCCTTGAGCATTCTTTCCTTCACACCTTACCTGCCAAGGAGGGGCACCTTGGTGCCTGCAGCTTATTGCCTCCAGCCACTGTTTCTCCTGGGCACTCATCTCAGGCCAAAGTACTCCCCTGCTCTCTATCCCTGTTCCTCCTCCAGAGGAGCAACCCAAAGAACTCTGATTTTCCAGTGCATATCACGTGAATTAGCCTTTGACTATTACTAAAAGACTTTCTCTTAAATCCCCATTTGTCTCTGCCAGGTACCTTTTCACCACTCGTCCTTTCTTCCAACTTGACCTGCCAGTGAAGCCTGAAACACCTTTCAACAACTTAACTATGACTCTGTTTCCCATTGACCCTTGTCCACCCATGTAACTTCCCAGTCCAAGGAATTCAGAATTCCAGTCAAGCTTATAGGAAAAGAACTATTTCTGATGGTGTAAGACTGAGCTAGCTCACACTTTTGCTTCCCACATCCTGTTGAGGACAGAACACAAGTACATGCTTTTTTCTCAGAAAAAGGATTTGGTTGTAAATCCTCAGATGTTATAATCCAGGGTTACACATCTGCTCTCGATCTAGAAATGCTATTTACTGTGTATCATCAAAAAATGACACTTCTTTGTCTTCAAAGGTGGGCTGTGACCGCATGTGCTGTAGTATCTGACTGTCCCTAGGGCACTGTTTGCCATGTCAATAAGCCCATAGGTACTTCCAGTCTTTTATGTGCACAGGGTCTTACCGGGAAAACAAATGCTGAAACCATGCCAGTGCCTAAGGGCAGACTTCTCAAACAAAACCTATCATCCAAATCTGACAGCAGATGGCAGAAAATACACCTGCTGCTCCTGCCACTCTCCTATGTCATAGATCATTGCAAGCACTGCTCATGCAGGGATGGAGGGGTGGGGGGTGATGTGGGCAGCTGGTGTTCACTGTTCACCACTAACTTGCCTTGGCTGACCAAGGATGTACAAAAAGCCTGTCTCAGGAACAGACGGCTTGTGGCTACACAGGACTTCTCTCCAGAGTTCTGCCTGAGTCAGAGGAAGGAGGAACAAGAGAAAAGTTGCTGACACTGAATCATTTTTCTTTCTGCTGCAGTGAAATAAAAGCTGACCCAGGGATTTTCTGCTTTTTGCAAAAAAATCTTTGTCCTCTCCCTCCTCTCTGCCAACCAAGCATCAGAATTCAGGGCGTGTGTGTGTGTGTGTGTGTGTGTGTGTGTGTGTGTGTGTGATACCTGCATTTGCACTATGACATGCAGTACTACAGCAGTTGGCAGCTGGGAATCACCAAGTGAGAAAGGTGTCCCAGGGTCACGCTGAGGGTGAGTGGCGAGGGTGCCAGGGTGCCACTAAAGCAAGAGGCTTTGGCATGGCATGAGACCCACCATGTGATGGTTTGTGCACTGGGGCTAAAGGAAATTGTGAAATTTGTACCTAAGCTCGAGCTTCTAGTTATTTGCGATGGTTGTAAGCTGCTTGTAGAAACTCCAGGTGACCGGTCTGGTATTAAATGGTCACTATGTTCCTGCACAAGTAGGTATGTTGTCATGCCTGGTCCTGGGTTTCTCAGCCACAGGCAACTGGACACTGGAAAATAAGACATCACTTAAATTTTGCCCTCTGCACTGCCTGAGGACTTTGCCCTAAGTTAAGATGCAGGGCAAGAAAGGAATGAATCACACGTTGGTCAGAAAGATGTGCCTTGACCTCCAAAGGGATTTGGCACAGTTCACAGGCAGGAAGACAGAGGAGAACAGTGACTTGTATCTGTTCACCACCTCCCTTCCCCCGAGCCTCAATCAATAAAGCAGAAACCTCAGTTTTCCTTTCACTGTGAGAGGTGCGAGATGCTTGCTCAGCTGGACTCCCAAGAGATGGCTCCGTGCAGATGGCATAGGAGGTGAGGCTGTTGCAGGCAACAGGAATAGCTGAGAAAGTATCTAAGTGTGCTGAGCTCAGTGAGAAGACAAAACGAGGAGCAGAGAAAGAGTGAAAAGCAAAAGCTTGGAACAGCAGGAGCAAGTCTGCTTGGAGTTTTGTAAATCTGATGGGGCAACAGTACGTTGCTGTTAAGCACAGCTCGTTGCAGTTTTTCCTGTTGTAAGCTTCCCTTCACTCCCCCTGCACACACATCTTTCCTGTGCTTGCCTAACGCACAACTGCGCTGCGGCAAGTGGTTGCTTCCTGGGCAGAGGACACGCTCCAGAACTCACCGGGCGACAACACTGCGCGCTCCAGCTGGCCCAACTGTGTGTTGGCCTAGAAACCTGTCTGTATTTTACAGGTACAATGCCACGGGTGTAGCCACACAACCAAGGCCTACAGTACACAGTCCTCAACCATTGGCTTTTCCTCCTTAGGCAATGGGAGAGGACATGCTTGTCAGTTATTATCTTGTGGCCCGAATCCTCCCCACTGGCTGTGCAAAGTCAGTCCATAGGTGTATGTTGCTCACAGCTACCATCTCCTTGGCAAAGGGAAAAGCTCTCAGAGTGTCTCGCTACAGCATCTGTACTGCCTGCAACCTTAAGCCATCTCCCAGCTGACTGGAGAAAGGACTTGCAATTAAAAGGTTCCTTCCCCTCTGACCCTGCCTGTCTGTACAGGTGTGTCCACACACACCTCCTTGTACATGCATGCGCACAGACACACGCACACACACAGGTGTTTAAAGGAGCTCAATGCAAAACCATCAAGAAATGCTGAGTTTAACTTTGGCTGAATTGCAACCTCTTGTCTCCAAATTGGCCCACATCTGAGAAGCAGGAATGCTGTGTGTTGATCACCCAGTATTAAGCCATCGCTGTGCTATCTAAACATGATGTGAAAGTCAGAATTATATTTTTAATGATCTTTTGATAAAACAAAGTAATGATTTTTCTTCTAACCTCACTGAAGCTTGTCCTCTGCTTCCAGGGTACACAATTTCAACACCTTGTGTCAGTGGAAAGACCAAATTGAGGCCCCCAGCACAAGCTGGCTGTAATTTTAATCTTTAGCAGTCCTCTCTTTGAGGAATTGTATAAGCATGAACTCTGTATATAGGCCATCACATGTAAAATATGATGCCTACACTCCAGCATGTGGGTCAGATGCCTTAAGTTACACTGTAATAAATATTGCTAGTAAAATGTTCAGGTATAGTTATAGGGGGTGGATGTCCCTTAGCTTTACACTATATAGGTGATTTTGGAAGTGCCCTGGGTGAAGAGGGAGGCAAATGAGGCTTGAAGTCTTTCACAGAGTTTGAACTGAAAAGCTGTGTATTCCCAAGCAGCTGCAGGTTTGTTCACGTCTGAACGCTTTGATCATCATTTTCATTTCACTCCGTCAAAGAAACTTCAGAAGGTGACTTGCTCTGTATACCTTGCTCTGCAAGGACAAGAGAGACTTTAAGCGAGTCACAGTTTAAACCTGGATCATGTCACTATCGTCACACCATGCTATATGTGTAAAATTAAAAAAAAATCCAGCCGTTTCACAAAGCATTTACAACTTCAGGGGAATGTACCACTAGAGGGGGCTGGTTGTACATCACTCGGTTTAGGTGTCTGCGCGGCAGGGCCGGGTACGGTGAGCGCTCCCTTGGTGCCTCAGTACCGGTGCAGGTGTGTGGCCAGCGCAGCCCTCAGGGACGCCACCATCCTGTGCCAGCACGCCTCACTGTAGCTGGAGCCACATAAACTGCAAAACCTGCTGTTAGGTGTTGGAAGTGTGGGAAAAGCAAAACAATGAAAAAATCTGCAAAACACACATTTCCTTGACACAGAACAAACACAGGATGGGAGGTGTTTAAGAGTAGGGTTGACTTAGTGCTGAGGGATATGGTGTAGTTGGGAACTGTTAATGTTGGGCTGATGGTTGGACTGGATGATCTTCAGGGTCTTTTCCAGCCTGGATGATTCTGTGATTCTGTGAAGATCCAGTGATTTGTGCTTGCTGTGTCGCCAAGGAGGAATGCAAAGTGAGGTGGAAGCCACGCAGTCCCATTCTTTCACTTACCTCCTCTCAAGAACTGTTTTGCCATTGTCTGCCACCTTGTCTCTCACTCTTCCTCTTCTCCCACAAAAAACAGTGCACCCCTCACACCAAGGGATGTGCTGTGTCGTTATTCAAGCGATAATGGCTTCCTACCCACTCACACATACATACTATGATAAATACTACCCCGAGTTTGTACCTAACTTGGGAGGACAATAATCCAACACCAGATTGGAGGGACGGATCAACAGGTGTGTGCTCCTTGCCCCCCCCCCCCCCCCCCGAAGGGACACCTTTTGGTAAGATTTGAGCCCTCAGCTATGCCAAGTGACTACTTGGGAATTAAGTGTGTGTGATTGCAATCGTTTTTCTTTTTGTCTGTAGTGTTATATAGCCAACCTGCATTTTGTGCGTTTATTGCAGCAATCTTAAAGAATCTGTAAATGCTGCATAAAAAATAAACCATATTGTTTGTGAATCTGACTGCTTCTCTTGAATGCAACTGGACCTACAGCACATGGGCTGTTTGTGCATCTGGTGTCAGGCCTATAGTTACAGCCCTAATCGGCATACCTGTTAAGAGATAAGTCCAGCCACCCCCGGCCCCTCTAATCTCTGAGGATCGGCTATAACAGAAGGGGATTAATCTCTTACCAAATTTAGCCTCACCTTAAACACAACACCTGCCCAGAACCAGGGGCAGAACCCAGAGCACTAACCTCATCAATGCTGCGTTGCTGTGTTCGTGATGCTCTCTACTCCAAAGGTGTGTCTGCAGAGCCACCCCCAGCTGGAGAGGAGCAAACGTTCATCCCAAGGAAGCAATGCCCACACACCCCAGCAGTTGTAGTGTCTGCAGAACACAGCTGCACCATGTGTTCACTTCAAGCTCTGGCTCCTCATTCTCATATCTCCAAGCTTGCCCACCTCTATTCCTGTATTCTCTTAACTCCTTTTACTCTTCATGTTTTGTGAAAGACACACTGAGTGCCAACTCTCTCTGCTGCTGCCAAGTTAGCAATGCAGAGAGTACAGTGTTCTGCCCCTAGAGCCTGGTGGAGAGTCTGTGAGTCTGGTCCAGAAATCCTGAAAGCGTTTGGAGCTCTTTCAGTCTGAAGACACTTTCTATTAATTAGTCTTGGGAAGCTTTAGAGCCATTCCTAAAATAATGGAAGAAATTGCTTAAAGATATCCCTAGAGCTGCTCACTATTAGCAAATGTTTTCTCTCTGGAACACACAGGAGTACTGTTCCTTAAAGGCCTATCTATTCAGGCAGGAACTAACACATACCACCTCCTCCATGCCAAACCGGCACAGTCTAGCTCTCACTTAGAAGCCAGAGAGTGGAGCAGAACTGCACTTGAGATCATCATCATCATCATCATCTTCAATTTGCATGGAAGACAATGTAACTGCAGCTCACAGCTCCTGCTCTCCCATGCTATCTCCAAGACAGGAGGTCTTATGTGTTCATGTTTATCTGCACCTGCAACTCCCTTGCAGAAGTACCTACTGTACTCTGGTAGTGCCAGAGTTAATTTTCCTGACTGTGAGCAGCCAGGAACAGGTGAGAGAAAGCCAAAGGCTGCTGGTAAGTTTACCGGAGATCTTATTAGTTCCTGGATTTGGTGATGCTTTGAAATTATTTTGAATTTCAGCCATGGGCTCTTCAGCGTGCACAAATCCTCTGACTACATCAGTCCCAAACAACTTTAAAAAAAAAAAAAAATCTCCTTTCCTTTTGTACCATGGAGTTTTTCCCTTCCTGCTCCTCTCAAAAATCATGGGATAGTTGTTCAGACTACCCGCTCTATGGTAGACATGGAACCTGCTGTGGTGTCTAAATCAATTTTCCACTCTGTATCTGAAGGTTTAACACTTAGCAAATGATGATCTTCATGCAAGCGACACATTTTCCTGTTTTCTGTGTTTGAATAATTCTTATTATCATTTGCATAAACTCTTTCAGATGTTTTCTTATGTAATGCCCACGAGTTCTACTAAACCTCTGAATTCCCTCTTTCAGTTCTCTTTCTGCTACATCCATTTCTGCTTCTGCATTTAAATTTCTCTAACTTCACTCCCAGTTCACACTGCTGTCTATCCCCATTTCTGCCAGCCTGTAGCTGGGTACTTGCACTGGGAGAACATTCAGCAGAATTAACTGACTCCAGTGAAAATCTCAGCAGAGACAAAGCAGTTTGAGTTTTTACTGTAATTAGTATAGAAGTGGAAAAAGAGTCACAAAGTTACTTTCATCCTTCAGCTCCACAAAAAACAGATTTTCAGGTGCATTTTGCTAACAGAGTGAAGCCTAGCCTTTGTCCACAGGCAAATTCTCCTTGCAGATCCCCAAGGCACGTGAAGATCCATTGCTGCGCACACTGGGATGTTACCCTTCTGTGGGACCCACACAAAGACAACACCGAGTTCACATGAAATTGCTGAGGAGGGAAGAAGGGAAACTGTCAGCACAACTGCGCAGAGGTTGAAGCCCTTACCAGGAGGTGAAAATCATACCTTCTTTGCCTGAGGTGGTTTCAACTCATGTAACCACACTGCAGCAGAACTCACCAGCAACAAGTCAATAGGAATAATGTGATGTGCGGTGGAAAGCAGAGGGCATGATGGTGAGGGAAAGGGGGACTACTACAGGTGCATAGCTGTCATCAGGCATGCAAGATTCACAGGGCCAGAGGAAGAAGTCAGCAGAAAGTGCTTGCCTTTGTGGACCAACGCTCATAGGAGCAGGAGGCCCATGTGTTGGGCCCTGCCCTTGATGTTACTGGTGCAATTTATCCAGCAGGTCTTTTGGGACAAAGTCTATGTTCTCATCACTGGAGCAGACGTGTCCATCTGTTCATAGGAGTGCTTGGTACAAAGAAGTCCTGTGTCATCAGTGTTTCATCCCTCCCTTAGCATTTCCCTCTTCTGTCTCTGTGTCCTGACTGCCTTTATTGTGTTGTGTATACAACTTCTATGAAAAGCCATTACCAGTCTTTCCAACCTCAAGTCACACAATATTGAAGGGCTCTTAAGACACATTAACAAATCCAGGGCACTTGCAGCTGAACATTGTGAAAACACGAGGTTTGGGGCAAGTACGATACCAGAAAAATAAGGCAACAGTCCCTTTCTCCTGTTCGGTGCAGCCTGTAGCTGCGGGCGTTCCACAGTCAGGGGAGATGCAGGCACTGACTTCAATGCATCAGGGTTGGGAGTCCGTTACAGACCTGTGATAAAAATTCTTGAATATAAAAAATGCTTGCCTTGGAATAGGCACAAGTACAATGGTTGTTACAGAGATCAGAACAAAACTCTTGAAGCGTAGCCATTAAAAAAAAGTTGGATTTTTGTCATTTAATCAAAAGATGCAAAAATCTGTTGTACCTAATAATTCTGCATCTGTCTTGTTAAGTGAATGATAGTAAAATCAGAGGGTTAAGTTTCTGAGTTTTGTGTGTTAAAATGGCGGCTGAGTTTCACTATTTTTGTATATCCTATCACTCTGTCTTGTTAAGTGAATTATAGTAAAATCAGAGGGTTAAGTTTCTGAGTTTTGTGTGTTAAAACGGCGGCTGAGTTTCACTATTTTTGTATATCCTATCACTTGCACTGACACAATATGTGAAACAATACAAACCACCAACTAAGTCCTTACTGAACAGTACTGTGGTTAGGAGTACCAAATCAGAAGTTGGAGCTCTGACCCCAGTTCTGTTGCAGGCTGTCTTCATCATCAAGTCACTTAGGCAAGGGTTTTTGTTTGGGTGTTTTTTATGTCTAGAAAAACATCAGGCACTTCAGATTTGGGGACTGGAACTCATTAAAAAATATAGTAAACAAAATGTATTTACAAGGATACCAAAATGTATTTATAAGACCTTCTATAGCTTGCAAAAATATTGCAGTTTTGACAAATCAGTCCTAGATGTAATTTGTAGCCAAGGAATAAATTTATACTTTTTTGAAAGGAATGACATATTGCTAGCAGCGGGGAAGAATCTGATCCCTTGCCAGGTATCACTGGAGGAAACACAGGGTCAGCATATAACTTCACTGATATTACATAGGGCCGAGGATGCCCTTCATTTTGATTCTACTATATATTCATTGGTATGAAACTGACCATTCAGAGCTGAAAGCACTTTAAGAAAGATACGGCAACAGTACACAACAAGTGACTCCATCATTCCATTGGAGTCCCAGGTCGTCCAACAGAATATCATAACATGAGATCTTTTATTTTGTAACTATTTTATCCCATTTGCAGTTCCTCTGCTGTAATCTAGATAGCTTTCCAAAGTGCTGGAGTCAAGCCTCAGTCTGAGAAATGAAGTTTCTATGGCATGATGATGAGCAGGCATGGAAGTAAAAGGGAAGCCTTCCAAATCTACGTACTTTCCTATAGCATCAGATGAGCCAAAGTCCTTTGCCATACCAAGGTCCACTGCAGCACAGACAATAAAGCTACAATGGGGAAGAAACCAGGTCAAAAAAATTGTATCATCCTTCTAAGACTATGTACACACCCAAAGCAGTTCAACTTCTTCACTCACAAATGCAAATTAAAGAAATTACATGGCCTCAAAATGACTGTGGTTCATTGCTGGAGAAGGTGCTTAAACTTCCTCAGCTCCATTTTAGTGGAAGCCCATGCTATTGCAAAGAAGTAATTACTCTAGCCTTAATGCACAGTCTGCATGGCTCCCACCGGGAAGAAGGAGACACACACATCAAAAATAGAAAGATGTACTGTACAGTGGAGTGGGATGAAAGAAAATGATTCTGAAATTCCCAGAGGTGGAGCTGGTATCATTTTTGTCTCAGCTGTAAGCTTCAGGTCCATCTCCCTTCTGAACAGACTAACTTGACACACAGCCACAACATGAAGCTGCAAGACGCATTTTGTCAGGAGGACAGGTAGCAGTGTAAAATCCTAGAAACCTTAAATGCAAAAAAGTATTTGCATGCCTGATAAATCTTAAAACTTAAAGGTAGTTTCACATTCACTCAGATATGGTCGAAATCTGAATGGAGCACACCTGCATGGAAACCATTTTATACCCCACCTTGTGTAACAGCCCCCTTTGATCAACATTAATTTCATGGGAAAGACTGGGCCAAGTGTGAACTTCCACTCTCCTAAGACTTGTACAATGCTGATTAGGGGCCATCTATGCATATTTCTTGCTCACAATACTCCTCAGGGAGGGGAAGGGAACGGGACGTATTTCTGTATTACTTACTCATCCAATATTTTTTTAATATCTTCTGTGATGTCTCTGTATCTTTCCTTTATGTTATTTCTGGAGAAGCAAAGGGCAGCCAGATGAGTGAGCTTCTGAGGCTGGTTCTGCATCTTTTCATTCCACAAAAAGGGATGTATCAAGTTATTTTCTATTCTGAGGAATTTCAGTGGAAGATTCAAAATCCCAGATGGCAAAGCAGAGAGCTGATTCTCTTCAATGTTCAAACATTCGAGCTTTCTGTAATTTTAAGGACCACCAGGTATTTATAGGCTGTTCACACCATATTCTACCTTGACCACAGTTATATAATGTCCTAATTCCCGTCTGATGAATAAATAAACCAAGATGGCATGTATGTACAAAATGCTATGTGTTTCTCACAGTGTACTTTACATTCTAGACACAATTGTACATCTAACACTTTTCTAATTATAATTTAAATACCTGGGTTATCTAGAAAGTCAGGGATGGGTGTATCTGAATACACTAGACATGTACACAGAGAACATCAAGGGCAACAAAGAGCAATACAGTCTCATGTACGAATAATTCCTTTTCTAGTTTCTACTGGGTGGGTTCCACAGAGTTATGTTTCAATTCCTATCTCACCAACATTGCACATTGCTTGAAAACAACCACACATGGCTTAGAAATACATTTTCTCTTTCCTTATCATACAGATCAAGTGTCTGTGCACATATATGGTCCAAATGTGAGAATGATCGCACTTTGCATAGGGATATTTGACGTACAGCTATCATCAAGATGCTTGTAAACAGTGGTTTGGCTCTACTCTATCCACAGCTGTTTCAGGTATGCAAGGTAAACAAAAAAATTTACTGTTTTTGTTTAAATGAACTTCTCACATAGGACAGGATTAAGAAGGGGGAGAGAGGGTGCTGTGAATCTTCCCAGTGTATTCAGTGATACAATTAATATCCAAGTATGGTGCACAGCATTGTGATGTACAGATCTGGTTTCATTTTGTGTTGCTTATATAAACCTGTGGTTCTTGATGTCACTAGGAATAAAGCTAATATCCCTATAGGCAACATGCAGATACTGGAGATATTCTAATAAAAACAACCTACAACGAAAGAAAACAGAATAATGAGTTGGAAACACAAACGACAGACAATCATGGAGTCAGAATAATTTAGGCTGAAAGAGACATCTGGAGGTCATCTAGTCCAACCCTGTAGGTCCAACCATTTCTAACTGCTACACAGTGTGTAGGCCTCTATGGTTTTTACCTAGTATGGAAAATTATGATGTCTTAGGCTATTTTCAGGATCCAAAACTGTGGTTCAGCTCTTACATGAGCTGAGATGATCTATAGAGGTATTCTCTCCACTCAGTGGGGATGTTGAGATGGCTGCCTCAATTAAATATCTAAAGCCAGGAGGATGAAGCTAGGTCATAGCATTCCAAAATACTCTAAAAAGGGACTTTTGCTTCTGTACTCCAGAATCTCCACAGGACAATCAAGTTTTAATGTATTGATTAAGTTTTAAAATGCTACCTATTTTTACTGCTACACAAAAGCAGAGAGTAGACCTAAGAATGGAAGCCACAAGACCATTATTTCTCAAGATGTTTCAGCTAGAATGTCCGTTTACTGAAAATGAGCCACAGCTAATATATTTATGTAGTAAATTTAAATATGGCAGGATATTTTAACAAGAATTACAATTAACTTTCAGTACCTCTGCTTTCTACTACTGTGAGAACGTCTTTTTTGTTTGGGTTAATTGTATGTCTAGAATGGAAATTAGTGAATTATTATAATGTAGGTCAAGATAGAAATCCTTGTTTGTGGTTATAAATGCTGCAGTTAATAAAAAATATCTTACCTAGATGTAAGATGTGATAGCAAATTGAAGGAAGCTGTAAATTTCTTCAGTGAATTCAATGTGTGAATGACATTAGGGATTTCTCTGATGGGACTGTTCAGGAGCACCAGGACTTGTAAGGTTTTAATATTAAACACCTGAGGAGGGAAGGGGACAGTGAGTGGAAACAACAATGGCTGCCCATCACAAAGCAGGTCATAGTTCTTTTATAAGCATTCTGTATTTCTAGTATCAGTAAACTATGCTGGAAGAGCTAGAAAATCAATATTGTAAGAACAGCTAGTACAAGTACTGTATACATAGATACAGCTAACTACTGTAAACAGCACTGCAGATACAGTGTGAGATACAATTGCCAGTCACTTACTGTATCACTTAAAACATTGTGACTGGGAACTGCAGAGCAGAGCTCCTGGGTATATAGACTGCCCAGAACTTCCCTTTATAAGCCTTGGGTTTGTTCCTGGTGTCTCATCCTAACTTTTTGACATTAAACTCTCAATTTCTATAATGTCTGCTTGAAGCATGTTTTTGCTAAAACTGTATGAAAGGATATCAGAAAAATATTTTGTTTGGTCAGCATTTAAACAAGACTTGAAAAGCAACCTGATAATATTTCTTGCTTTTGGAAGTGCAGTGTTTTTCAAGTCATGGATCAAAACCACAACAGGAGTGGTGAAAGTTTTCAAAAGAGAGGTTTAACTATTAGAAGCACCTTCGTTTAAGTTACTCATCTGACTTTTTAAGGTCTTACATAGTTGGCTGCATACTGATGGCGAGTCAGAAAGGCAGGAAGGGGAAGGATCACATTTTAGAATAGTTTGAAAAATACTGATTTAGCTCCTTAGCTCAAGAGCCCTGAAGGAGACATTTGAAGATCTAAATTGGTGCTGCTCAGAGCAGGAGTTTGGGCTAGATGACCTCCAGAGCTCTCTGCCAGCCTGCATCTACAACTGTCAGTTGTTTGAGAACAGTCTTTGCCAAGGCAGACACAGCCCTGGGCCTGAACATGGGAGACCATGTAACGATGTAGGTACCACTGTATCAGGGAGCATGGCAGTGGGTGTGATATCCCAGGCTTCTAAAAAGAAGGAGCAGGGAAATGTTCACAGTCCCCTAAAATGGACACATCTGTCCTATCACCAGGAATCTGCTTAAACTGCAAGTGTTTACAAAATCTAGTCAGCCCATGTTCACTAAAGCTCTTCTAGCTTTTAGTAGCTACTCATGCCTGGCTCTAATTTAGATTTTCCCACTCACTGCAGATGTTTAGCTGCTGCAGATGACATCTAGATACCTTAAGTGAGAGGCCCAGACTGAGACCACTGGGAATTGTAGCTACAGGTTACTCATTTCTGGGGGAAGATTGTGGATAAGGGACAGGAAGACCCGTGAGAGCAGACAGGAGCCTGGGAGGGTAGCCATGAAGACTTCTGTGATCCTTCCTGTGATTCTTCCTAAATTCCAAATAAACATGAAGGTAAAGAAGTTGAATATTGTAAAGTATTATTTTTCACTTCTTTTAAGTATCTGTGCTATGCCATTTGCTTCACTGATTAAATCATGACTCTTAGAAAGTAATTTTTTATATCTAAACTGTGAAATATCTTCTGTCATTTTAGTGAAGTCATGCAAAAAAAGCAGCACATATCTCTATAGGAAAGAAGAGTAAATTATTGAATGACAAGTTAAGGTAGACCAAGGTATTCATTAAAGGGGTCAGGTCTGGAAGGTGAATCGAAAAGTAGACCTAAAAGATACATTAAATATGAATCAGCTGCATTAAAAAGTCTTTCAGCATTTCATTTAAATGCAAAAAAGTAATATCCTTAAGAACAATTCCTCAGGGCTCACAGATTTATCATGAAAAAAAAGCCAGAAATACAGAGTTTGATTCCCCTGTGGATGGAGTCAGGTTAAGCAGTGTCAAAGATATGCCTAAAGGCCGTATTAGCATCTCAAAGCCCAGCCCACCTTGCCCCTCGCCACAAAATCCTTCAGTCATTACTACTCCCATCCATCAATTCCAAGTAACCTATTCTCTTTTTCAAGGTGGACACAGTCCAGAATTGGACTTTCTGCTAAATTTATCTGCTCAAGGAGCAATCCCTGGCCACAGGCCATGAGGTAGAGAGTGGCATATGTGCACACTGACTGCTTACCTGCTTGAGAACAGACTGCACCTATACTGCACAGCACTGGGCTATGGTATCCTCTCTGCTTTCATGCATAATTATTATTTTGTAAGGTAGGGTTTTTTTCAGATTGCAAAGTCTGAAATAAAGTGAGGACACTTCCTGAAGCCTACCATATTGAGTCTTTATAGTGTATACAATAGCATACAGGAGGGTAGAGGGTGACATGCCCTAAAGCATTCAATTAATATGGAAGAGGGGACATCACAGGCAGCCTTGTCCATAGTGCCTATTAGGTTGGGGCCCTGCAATGAACCACTCACAACAACACGATAGTGTTTTGTTATAGAGGAAGCTGTTTGCTCACACCAAGAAATATGGGGATGAATGAGTATTTTTGCAGTGTAGATGATCAAGGAACCAACATGTAATAGAGCACAGACACTGACACGCAAGCTCTGCACCTGCAATCACTGAGACCAGCAAGATCTTCACTCTTATCAGTGCCCTGGTTCAGGCTTTCCTAAATGTGCCATGAGTAAGTGGCCCAGTTCTGTGGCTGTCCCTAAGCTCTGTGATTTTTGGCTTGCGTGTTCTTTTACCCCACTCTCCCATGTTGTTCAAACTGTTGGATTTGCCTTTGTAGCTTCCTAAGGCATACTGGATATATTAGCTCAGGCAGCCTGGTCAAGTTCTGGACTATACTTATCCTCTAGAGAGGATCCAAACCTTCCAACATGCAATTCAAAGCATGTCCAGAGCCTGGGCTGTGAAACTCTTTTTCATTTTGTTGCTCCTTTATTAAACTCTTTCTTTCATTTCTAACCTAGGAAATTTTGCACAAACTCTGCTAGAGCTTCTGCATTATTATGATTTCTCTGTAAACTATACAGTTATTGTTGCATACACTTTCAAACTACAAACTGATACAAATTTTAGCTATTGACCCATATAAACTCAAATACACTTTAATATATAGAATCTAGCATCTGGTTCCTTGTAAACCAGACTTAAGTATTAATTTTCATGACAGATACACAATAAAGTATATCTATACAACATATACTGCCTATTAAATTGCCTGTAGTCATATCAAACCTAAATGTAAGGGTTCCAATACAATATGATAAAATCTAAGAATTATGATAAATATGTACATGAATTAAATAATTAAGATTACTATAGTGAAAGAGAATTTATATACTGCATTGGAGTTCAGAATTTTCTGATTCTTGGAATCCATTCTGCAAGAAAAACAATCTTTCAGTGCTGAAAATTTCCCAGGGTAGTAGCAGATGACTGTAGTCAGAGTAAAAGTGCATTGTCTATATTTCATTAAGATTAAAAATCAGAATGAAAATTCTTCTGGATGTAAACAAAAATCTACAAAACGTGGTTCTAAAGATACAAAATATTCCCAGCAGCAATGTAGATTCCAATGCAGATGTTCTCATTGGTAGCTGTGAAACATTCAAGAGATGTAATATGAACAAGAAAGTCTGAGATACTTAAAGGATTTTGTCATGGAGTTCAAGTTTGTTATGGTGATGAATTTTTTCAGTGTAATTCACGAACAACGGAAAAGAGCTCTCAAGTATCTGTTCCTCATATGGATCAAAGTTCACTAATTTAGCAAACAGCTGCAACAATTCCTTCTGATTTTAAATAACTGCTTCTGAGGAAGTAGAAGAAAAACCAGAAGCACTTTATCTTCTAAGTGATATGATAAGCCTGAGAACAAATATCTTGACATTTACTGAGCTGTGTGGACCGTGGTGGCTCTGTTTCATGTGCAAGCCCTTCTCCTTTTCAATTCACGGCATTTCTGTTTCTAAGTGTGTGAATGGTCAGAGTGTCTGAAACACCAGCTGAGTGCTGTAAACCTGTCCTGTTTTGGCTTAAAGCAGGTGATGGCATCGGGATTCTTTGGTGGGCCTAGGCAGGAGGACTGGCAGTCAGTGCATCTGAAGAAGAGGTGTGTCTCTGACCTTCCTCCCCTCTCCAGAGAGTGTTCTGGAGGCAGCAGCTTCTAGGCCCTGTGTACAAGGGGGAGTTTGGCTCTTTGGTCACGTTCCCCATTCAGACAGGTACCTGTCATTGATTCTTCCAAGGACAAGACAGTGGGCTGGATGCTTTGGTCCTAGTCTGCTGATGGGATCATAAAAGCTTAAAGGCAAGAAAAATTTAGGGTGGTGTTTCTTTAGCAACAACAAATTATGGTCATATATCACTTACTTGAAGTTCTTCTTTTGCTGGAATTTGTAGTTACACCTTCAAGCAAAAAAGCAAGACTTACTGTACAGTTGCATGAAAACCTGTCTTCATATCTAACACATTTCTAAGATGCTGAAAAATATTTCCTGCTTCTAAAAGAAAGCAATGTCAATAACATTTAGGATTGTTTCATACTGAGCAAATTGCAGTGTCTTGATGACCTAGAAAGGGTTATTATTATTTAATCTTTTTATTAATCTACACTTCTGCTTTAATAAATAACCTGACTTTTCAAAGGCAATGTGTCTTAGACAAATAAAATATGTTTTACAAAACAGAAATGAAGACATTTCAAAGACATTGAAAGTGTTGACCACTTTTATAATTCAATTTAATTGGAAAATTTTGGACCAGTTTTTAATGGTGGACAAGAAGTATCTGGACCAGAATACTGACTCTGAAATGAGGCCCCTCCACAGTTTTCATCCTTCTATTAGCATTTGGCATGACTCTGCCAAGATTTTTACACGTGACTCTGAAATTTCTTTACCCACAGATCTTCATGGCTGTACTGCAGAGTGGCACACAGTGACACAGACTTCTGGAGTGTCTGGACATTGTGGATTTTCAGGAACAGAATCCCAACCTCAGCAAAGCATCAGCTCTCTCAGTTCTCCCATAGACAAAAAAAAAAAAAGCGCAATATTTCCCTCATTGGAAGCCTCAGCAAAGCTGCAGGGATCATTGTGTTTACATGCTGCATAAAGTTATAAGATATGTATACTGTGTAATAAAGTTTCTCAGTCCCCAGGCAGCAGTGGAGAGACTTTGGGAATAACTGAAGTCAGTCTGCTCCAGAAAAGGATGCAGCAGAACCATGGCCGTGCAGGGCTGCGCTGACTCGGCTATCCTGCAGACCCAGCCTGTGTCCCTGCATGTAGCTGCATCTTACTCTGTGGATGTCTCAGCCCACTCAATGCTTGCCTGCAGCTCTCTGCAACATGTAAAAGGTGAACGGGCCCTCACAAGGTTGCGACAGTGCTGTGATATTTAAGTACTTTTAAGTAATTTAAAATAATTTAAGTAGCTCGCCTCAAAAGAATAATGTATGCAGCACAGCAGAGAAGATTTCACCAGTGATGACCATGAGCCAAGAATCTTTTTAGCATGTGGCAAGGCCTATCCGTCTACTAAAAACACTTGACAAGTGTGTTGGTTTAGGCCCTGCCAGTACCGGAGACCACGTTGCCGTTGTCCCTCCCCCACCCTCGGACACAAGTAGGGCACAAACCCCGGGTTAAAATAAGAAGAAATTTAATAAATCAGTGTAATAAACAATCTGAACAACAACAGTAGCAATGATAACAACAATAAACAGTAATAACAGTAAACAAGACAAAAGATATACAGAGAAATACCGCAATGAATACAGACAGCCCCGTGCTCCCCATCACCAAAGCCACAGAAGAAAAAGTTCCCATACTCCCATGCTGGACCTGACATCAGCATGGCATGAATAACCCGGCTGGAGATCCCTTTCCCCTCTCTGCTGGGGAAACTTAACCCCATCCTAGCTGAACCAGAACAACAAGACTAGTCTTTCCCCTCTCAAAAAGTCAGTAAAATGGTAATAGTGTTAGCATATAATTATCTTAATAAACAGTAGGCAAAGTGTAGAGAAGTTGAATAAAATAAGGAGGAGGGGTCATTTGAGGATCTCAGATGGTGAAGTGGGGAGTACCTCCATTGATTTAGAAACTTTGGAGATGATTTATACAGCTGAGGAATTTATACCCTACATGTTTCAGCAAAGAGAAAAAAGATCTATAAATACTTTTCTCTACAGCCACATAAGGGTTTTGCTGGCAAGAACGTGAAAAATCAATAATTGTTTTTTATAGTACCAGGAAAGAGAACTCCCAGCACTGTTTGCTTGTGATGATAGTTCTGGTTTATCCATCTCTTCATTGCCAGTTTCCATTTTGGTCACACTTGCAGAAATGGACAATAAAGTGACATAATACGTTTGATGTTATAATTAAAACTTCTTATGCATATGGTAACAAAGAACCTCAAAATAAATAGGTATCAGATAAAATTTGTACCGTATGGCTGCAATGTGGGATACTTCTTACCACAGCTTCCAAACACAGCCATATCACAGCATAACATTTTCAGGTACAAAGCAAGTTGACTGTGAATACTGACATTGCAACAGCTTTTCTAGATCATAGAACAGGAAAAGCAAACAATATTTCACTTGTTTGAAACAATAATACTAATTCTTTAAGGGTCATGGAAAAAGGAATAGAATATTTATAGTTAATTTATACAGAGCATTTGCTTAAGTCTGAGGTTTATTTAAAGCAGAATATACCCAGCTAGAATTATTCCTCAAATCCCCAGTCATTAATTTGTGATCCCCCCTCTCACTATATACATTTATTCTGAGATATTAAAAGTCCATACCTGAAATCCACTATCTACAAGCTTGCTTATCCAGATAGCAACTCCTGTTTCAATGGAAGCCTGTAGCAGACAGTTGGGTGAAGCCTACAACCATTTATATAAAAGTGGCTTAGAAAACCATTTCCTCATGCCAACAGCCAGGTACTTGTGTCCTCCATGAAAGCAAAAACATAAATTCTAGCAGAGGATCCCACATGGGAGTTTGGGTGAAGCTTCCTCTGGCTTGTTCAGCTAGGTTACTAAACTGCTGGTTCAGACCCACCAAAGGACAAAGTTTAGATCAGCAGGCAAATTCCCAGAAAACATGAAATATTATGTTTCTGGTTCCCTACCAAAAGTAAGAGGCACCTTTGCTCATTTTCCGTGTCTGACAACTACTTTGTATGGTGCTGACATAACTTGGGTTGCATTTCACTTTGGCAATAGGTACAGTGCTGAGCAAGTGCCATGAAAATTATGCAGGCTGCATCAGAAAAAAAATTAGACACACTAAAAGTACAGAGGAAGTCACAAAAGAAGGTGAGACAAAAGAAGAAGTAAACAACGAAGAATTTAAATCAAGGAAAATATAGAAGAAAAGTATGTAAAACAGTTATCTCTACAGCTATGCTAATGTTAGCAAAAGAGTTTTAAATCATTCTAAGCACTTCTTTTTTTTGTGCAGTGTTATAGTAAGAAATCTAAGATGATTTTTCTGTGGATGAGGTTACAAAGCCAAAAGGTACTTTGAATGAAAGGTGCTATTGACTATTAAACAGAGCAACATGAGTTTAAAATGCTAAGAGAAATCTTCTGGTATAAGAAGCAACATAATACTTCTGCTTGGGACCTAAACGTCAGGTTTTTGTCTTCATGTTGCTTGCTTGTTTTAAAATGGAAATTAGTTTCCCAAACATCCTCCATGCCATTGCCAACAGGGGCATCATTAGGGTCTGTGATATAAAAAAAAAAGGATGTCAGGCATTAGAGAAGTTCTTAGGGGAAAGCAAACATTCAAAAATGAAGACTGAATGAGAAGTATTCTGCAAAACTCCTACATCTAATCCTTGAGATCCTCTGTTGCCATACTCAGACAAAGCTCTCACACAGTAATCAACTAACGCATAAATATCTGTATCAAGATTTAAAGACTGCAGTTTCTTTACAAACGCTTCCTTTCTTTTTACTTTGATGGGAGAAGAATAAGTCTTCATGTACAGAAAAAAGGGACTGCGGGTAGAATTAGATTATGGTCTACAGTAATGGCAGTAGTTGTTCTGGAGTGTACTCAACCCGAAACACTTCAGAAGTGGCACCCTTTTCCTGAGTGCTTTAGGTCTTGTACCTATAACCTCACTGTCACTTCAATGCCAGATCAAGATTGCAGATTAATTTGTTACATTAGAATTGCACTATTTTGCTAATGCAACAGGACGTGGCAGTTGTAGTCCTCCAGCGTCTACAAGCGGCATGCTGTGTTTCTGAGAATCTCATTTCACATAATGCCATTTTATGACTGTCAATCCATGTCATCCATCTAGCTTTCCTCTCAAAAGTGATATATACTTCTTGATCCTACCTGTAAAGGGTCCTTCTTCTCTTTCAAGTTCAGGTAGCTTCAAGTAATGTATACTATACACTTTTTTTTCTTTTCCTCATGCAAAATTTCTTCTGGTTAACCAGATTTTATCATTTTCTTTTCCAAGGCCATTTCTAAAGAGAAGTGGAAAATAATAGTAGAAGATGGGTTGCATGTACAAGAACTAGATTCCTCTGTACATATGGCTCAGAATCTTATTGCAAAAGCCCTATATACTATTCAATATAGCAGTAAGAAAGACCTTAAACATAAGAGATTAATTTTAAAGCTTCTATAGTTTTAAGAATGACATAGAATCATAAAATAATTCCTATTGAAGGGCATCTCTGGGAGATCATCTGATCCAACTCCCTTCTCAAAGCAGGCCTAGATCAGGTTACTCGGGGCCTTTTCCTGATGACTCATGATTGTCTCCAAGGATGGAAACCCACAATTTGTCTCAGCAAGCTGTGCCAGTGTTTGACCAACCTCATGGGGAAAAAGTTTTACCTTGTATCTAACCAGAATTTCCCATTTTCCAGCTTGTGCTGGTTGCCTCTTCTGCTGTTCTGAATTTGACTCCAGCTGAAGACAGCAGCAGTATCTTTCTTCAAGCATCTCCTCTTAAGGCTGAACAAACCCAGCTCTCTCAGTCTCTCCTTACGTGCCATGTGTTCCAGCCCCCTGACCATCTTACTGGGACTGTCGCGGATGAAAGTATTAACACAGTAATGATTCAGGAGCAAATCAGCATTTATCAAGATTTACAGAGTAATTCAGTAAAATATAATTAGAATAGGGACTTAACTACAGATACGAAGATGACAAGATTCACACTAACTTACTATATGGTACTTTAAATCAATACATATATATACACGCACATTCACAAACACAAGACATACAAATGCATAGACAGACAAAAGTATTTGGAACCAGTAAAATAAGTATGTATCCACACTCGTGAAAATAACTGTATATCCAAACACATAGGTAGGCAGGGAGAGAGTGGGTGAAAGAAGCTAAAATTTCCCTCTTCTCGAGTTTAGAATAAATACTCACAATGCATTGGCATTCCTCAATGGGCAATAACTGAGACTTGAGCAGGTCAACTTCTCCCTGGCCTCCTGTCGGCTCTATTGGTGAACAGTAGTACCTTGAGGAGTTAAGACCTGAGAGGCGTCCCAACTCAGGGAAGATGTGGGTCACAAGCTTGCTTCGTGGTGATCCAGGAGAGTTCAAAGGGTCTCTGTTTACAGGGTCCAAGATAGTTGGCTTTTGTTAGGTAAATTTCACTCTGGCCCAGCTCCAACAATGAGGTATTTTGGTGTCTTCCACCAGCTGCACAAGACCTTGATGGGTGTGCAATTCTGCTATTGTTCTCCAGGCTGTCAGAGGGGCACCTTGACAGCTCTGGTTTCCTGCCATTATCAGTGCTTATTTCCTCAGGCTGGTATGTGGCCCAGGAGGGGGTTAGAATCACACTAATCACCAAGTGGCCCAGGAGTGGGGAAGGGATTGCACCACCACAGGGCCTCTGCCAGGGTGTGTCAATATCCATCCCGTACTGGAGAGCTCCAAACTGGACAGAGTACTCCAGATCTGTTTATACAAGTTCTGGCTATGGACTTATAATCACTTCCCTCCACCTACTGGCCATGCTGTTGTTAATACAGCCAGCATGTGGTTGGTTTTCTTTGCCACAGGGGCATGATGCTGGCTTATGTTCAACTTGTCACCAACCAGCATTCCTGGTCCTTTTCTACAAAGCCACTATCCAGCCACATGGCCCCATCCTGGTGCATGAGGTGTAATTATGTCTCAGGAAATATGGGCCTGAGATTTTGTAGTTTATCATTGTATTGGGTGTACACGGCAAGGTTTTGGTAGTGGGGAGCTGCAGGGGTGGCCTCGGTGAGAAAAGGCCAGAGGTTGCTATGCAGCTGGTTCCAGATGGCTCCAACAGACCCACTGCAGGGCACAGCTGAGACTGTCAGCCAAGAGGGTGGTGCCTCAGGGAAAATGTGCTTTAAAAAGGGCAAAACACCACACAGCAGCTGTGAAAGAGAGGAA
Source organism: Athene noctua (assembly GCF_965140245.1). NCBI lineage: Eukaryota > Metazoa > Chordata > Aves > Strigiformes > Strigidae > Athene > Athene noctua. Next base: position 233,528,406 of record NC_134037.1, on the reverse strand, counting down.
TGAGAAAAATCTGAGAGAAACAGCCCTGCAGACACCAGAGTCAGGGAAGAAGGAGTGGGAGGAGGTGCTGCAGGCACTAGAGCAGAGATTCCTCTTCAGCCTGTTATAAAGACCATGGTGACACAGGCTGTCCCCTGCAGCCCATGGAGATCCACATTGAAGCAGATATCCACCTGCAGCCCATGCTGAGCCACTACAGAAGCAGGTTTCCTGGTGGGACCTGTGGCCTGTGGGGGACCCACACTGGAGCAGTTCTTGGACTGTATCCCATAGGAGGGACCCCACTCTGGAGCAGGGGAAAAGTGTGAGGAGAGAGCCACAGAGATGAAGTGTTATGGACTGACCCCAACCCCCATTCCCCATCCTCTGGGGGAGGCCATTCGTGGTTAAGGTGTTTGTATTTTGAAGCAACCACTATGCACACTGAGGCCCTGCTTTGCAGAGAGTGGCTGGACATCACCTGCTGATGGGAAGTAGTGAATAAATCTCTTTTTGTTTTGCTTCTATGCACAGCCTTTGCTTTTCTTATTAAATTACCTTTATCTCAAACTGCAAGGATGTCTGTCTTATTTTATCCCCCTGTTCTGTTGAGGAAGGGGAGTGAGAGAGTGGCTGGTAGGGGGGGTCTGGCAGCCAGCCAAGGTCAGCCCACTACAGTCATAAAATGCTTTATGCTGTAATGCAAATATTATGAAATAGTTTCACCAAAAAAAAAGCATTCTCAGCTTCAAAAAAATGAGATGAAATAACAATATACCTGTTCAGTACCAGGCAGTGAACAAATATATAACTTAACAGCTGCATACACACAACTCACTGGTTTGCACATCAGTCTCAAGTACCTCCCTCCTCTCAGCCACAATCACCATACGTGCATCAGCAGTGTAAGCAACCAGTACAGAGCCTCAGCACTGGCTGCGGTGAACAGCTATGGGTTTCTGTGCTTAAAATACAACCAGTATGGTTTGCTGCTTTTTATGAGTTTTTCTGCCCACCATGGATATAACATCAAGTGTCAGCCAGCAAATGACACTAAAAAACTATATTCTACTATAAATGGTCAAAAGACATATATCTATTCTGTGTTCAGTCATTTCACCCATCTTAGATGTTTATTGTGGGGTAGTAAAAATTGCCTTCTGGAAGTTTCTTGTGCTTCATATGAGAAAATTTATGATTTTTGCAAGATAAGAAGCTACCAGGCCCACTAGGACTTTTAGTAATGAAATTTATCCTAGGAGTTTGGACAGGAAAAAAATTTTATTTTTGCTTTGTTTTGGCATCTTGCTGCTTGAGTAGACAGGAATGTTTGCAGTAATGCCTGTTAATGACCAACATGCAGGGTTGTTATTCTTATAAACTAGACCTGGAGAGCATCTGTCACCTTTCTGCTCCATTTTCTCTGTCAGGAAACTTGCTTCAGAGAGAATCAAACCTCTCCTTAGGTCATGGAAACCTGTAGATTTAGGCTGGAACTGTATTTGCCCATGGTTACTATTTTGATTAAGGACACAGGCATATCTGTGTTGAAACAAACTGGGCATGAAGAAGTGTGGTCAAACTGTGTACTGCCAGTCTGGAACTAAGTCTGAAGAAGGGGTTCTCTGAGTTGGATTTGCACTTCACCATGGCAAATCTGATGAACAGACAGGCATGTATCTTTAGGTTGGGTTTGCAAGGAACTGTGGGATATGTGCTCATTGCTGAGGGAAGCATCTGTCTGCTTGACTTGCCCTTGAGCACTGCCAGACGCTGCTTTTACATTTTCATAATTTGTACTATTTATTGCTCTAGTTAGGTACTGTCCAAAAATCCTGCCTGCTGAAAAGAGAAAAAAGGACACTTATAATGAGGTGTACTCTAGCATCATTTTTGAGGAAATGATCATGTGACAAATTCTCCATGCCCCACATGGATTTTTCTCATTCAGAGGAAATGCACCAACAATTAAGACTAAGCATCTCGGCACTGCAAATCACAAAATATGTTAGTCTTTTTTCAACGCATGGAATTCACCCACGCACTATATTGAATGATGTGTAGCATGCAGTAGAAGAGTTAGATAACAAGCAGGACAGAAAGGTCAGGTTTTCAGAAGTACCTCGTGAGTTATGTAATTTAATGAAGAATCCATGAGCAATGTTCTACTGCATGTGAAATATGGCCATTTGCATCACTGACAAGTTCCTATGTAGGGATCCTGAATCCATTCTGTAAGGTGCCACGTGCCAATGCAATGAGATCTTTCACCTAAGAAGCAGATGGGGCTCCTTCAGTGAGTGTTCCTCTGTGTGCTCCCATTCCCTGTATCACCCGAACCTCTCGCTAACCTGACTGAATGGAAAAGGGGAAAACATTCAGGCAACTTCCATATGAAAAAAGCACCAGAGGGGACTTGTTTAAAGTATGATGATACAAGTGAGGTCAACTGTTATCAGACTGTGAAAGAAATGGGGGAATCAGCTTCTGGAAATCATCTCAGAAGCGACCGCAGGATCTTTTACAAGTCACAGGCAGCTTCACAGAGCCTAACATGCCTGTACAGAAGCACTGCTATTAGCCCCTGAGGTCTGATTCATCCTTCTACTGTTAGGCACCTAGCTGAAGCACCAGAATCCAAAGCCTGTTTGCTCCCCTCTTGGGTCCTTTTAAGAATAAAAGAGCATATACAATTCCTCTCTTCAAAAGAGGGGAAAGATTCTTCAGAAGGTGAATCAGATCTTCAGCCAGTTGAACTCACTGAAATTTCTTACCTCTATTCACTGATTACTAAGAGGCTTACAAATTCTATTTACTTTGTTTGTTGACCTCCATTCAATGACTAAATGTGTGGCGGGGTGGCACCGAGCCCTGGTGTCCCACACCGCTGAAGCAGAGGTTCATTTCATACACCTCACACTAGAACAGGACTTGGACTTTGCTACCAGGGCTATTTCCAAAGACCTCACTCTGGAGGTCCGTTGGTCCTTAGCTAGTCCTCAATTTCCAAACAGCACTGCAGACAGTGGTCATTTAGTCCTGAACATTTTTATCAACAAACAAATACTTAGTAAATTATCCTTCATTCAGCCTGTGTAGTTTCACAGGGTTGATGCTCTGTTCCCTTTGCCAGGGATACTTATTTCCAGGGACCTTCTGAGGGAGAAGTTACTCCTTAAAGCTCTGCTACAACTCAGCTCTCAAAGAAACTGGGACCACTGGTTTATCTCCCTAGCTTTCTTGCCCTCCAGCGCTGTGGTTGACATCTTCCAGCCCTCTGCTGGGCACTGTCCACCCCAAAATTTCTGCTGCCTTTTCAGTCAACTGCTTCAATGTGCTACATCCTCGTTTTCTATACTCCCCTGCAGGGGAAAAGACATTTATGCCACACCACAGTATCTTTTTTTTCCTAGCCCAGGACTCCCACTCTCAGGTCTCAGCCTTACACTTCATGAAGCACAAAACAATCCAATCCACCAAAATGATCAAATTATCATTGCTGAAGAGTTGCTGTTGATCAGTGGGCATGCTGCTGTATAAATACCTTTCAGGTGTAATGGTCACATTTGGAGAAATGATCCTCGAACAAACTTTACTGCACAGATCTTAGATTCTTGTCAGGTTTACTACATAAATACATAATCTATAAATAGCATCCGTCACTACTATGTACTACTACAAGGACAGCCATCACAACAGAACTTTGTTTCAGGATAAAAGGTTTATCTATCACTTTTAAAATGCTTTAAATCATTGAAGCACAGCTCTGGTAGTGAGCCAGAAATACTCACTTCTGGACAGCACCAGAAGTGTATTGTACAGAAATAGATGTTACCAGACTTTCAGAATAATATTCAGGTCTTAATACTATGAAGGGGCCAATAATTACATCATCTGAATTTTCAACCTTTCTTCTCTAACTGAATTTTCTTTAATACCTTAATACTGTTATAAAAGTATTACTTTTAATACACTATTGTTGTTCATTTTAAATTAATATTACATAACAATAATAAAAAAAACGGTACGACAGTATTCTAACAAAATAAAAAGTCAAATTACCATTTGTTTCAAACATCGTAAAAATGATTTTGATTTATTTTCTTTCTGGTTGCCTGCTTTATTGACTATGTAAAGATTGAGGTGTTTTAGCTATTAACATACTCCTACAAAATTACAGAAGCTATATAGAAAAAAAAAAAAACCAACGTGCTTTTGTCTCTTTAACTCAGCTTGTAGGGACAGCATTGTTTTTTCATGCTACCATTTCCTTCTACTGTGCTGATTTGTGAAAAAAACATTGTAAAATCTCTGTATGCTATACTTCTACTGCAGATCCTGGGCCTGACATTTTTGACCCAAGTCAGTGAACACGTTCAGATGCCAGGGTCCTTTCCAACAGATCTGTTTTCAGGTTTGGTGCCTAGTTTCCATCTTATTTTTTTTATTACTTAGGTTAAAAATGTTTTGATTAGAGAACATGTTATTGGTTTTCACTTTTCTTTTTAAAGCTCAGTCCTTAAATATTTAATCAATAGCTACTTTATATAAACTGGAAAGAGCTTTTCATTCACATATACAGGTACACAAAATGTCTGGTTATTTCTGAAGCATATGGCGCTGCAAGTCCTTTGTTCTCAGTACAAGTCCCTGATGCCTTTAAAATATTATAAGCCAAGACCTGTCTTTTTACTTGGAAGTATATTCTGAAAAGAGCAGGACCATTCCCAAAACATTTTTTTTTGTCTGAATCAAAGTTGTATCTCACTTCCCCTAAAGTCTGACTCCATGTGATGTATTTTTTCTTGATGCCAGCAGTTTTTCATGGTATGTCTCATATTTCTGGATCAGCTAGAGGGAACTGCTACCCGGTGGGTAGCGTTCAAGTCTGATAGGTGGAAGATCCAAGTTCCAGGACCTGTCCCAATGACTCTTCCACTATTTACATGAAGACCCTCCCAAAGGGATCCAGGTCATACAGGTCGTACTGCAGTTTTATTCACACTGCTTTGCACAAGTAGCTTAATTTCTAATCTGTCTTCTTCTATGTTAATTTTATAGAAGACATGGAATTTGAAACTATGAACTACAGGAATTGTCTTTGTACAATTTACTTTTACCAACATCCTCCCTTGGTGTAGACAGTTTAGATGGCAGCTTAGGAGGCAGAGATCTACAAAGAGGTTTTGGCTGCTCAACCATTTTCTGCTTTGCCTTTGTTTCTGATGAATGACTGAAGATATTTTTAAAAATCAGAAAAATCTGACAAGATGAAACAAAAGAAATCATCATCTCTAGTTTAAGGTGCTGAACTGTAAATGTCTGCTCAGATAAACTAGCTGATGAAAGAATCATAAAACAGAAGAAGTGGGCAAAAAGGACATTTGTTATCTTAATGAATGATTCAACATTTTTTTGAGTTATCATTAATGTTTCAGGAAATAAATCAGTGATATTATTTAAAAAAAAAGAAAGAGCTATTCTATTAACTTTGGAATGCTTGCATTAAAGAATGTTTTTCAGCACTTCTGTCACAAAAGGTGAGGCAATTGGAGTTTTTAATCTCTGAGACAAAGGAGAAACAGTAAAATAGAGGAACGCCCCTTCTCAAGCGTTCTGAGAACACCCGGAAACTGTTTTCTGCTGGATAAACAGATTTAATAAGAGCAACATTTAACCCTGGTAAAAGGCCGAGTCTGAAAGTAGCAATTTTATGCTTCTTTCTAGTTTCCTATTGGTTTATGAATACACACAATGATACTGATTTCAATCAAAGAACCCCTGATTTGGTTTCAGAAATCTTATTATTAGCCAAGTTTAGCAAATCTCTGATTCACAGTAATTTTCAAGATTATCTACAAAACCCAAATTGCAGCATTTGTGCGTTGTTGTTGTTGGTTTGGTTTTTTTTTCTTTTTGGTGTAGAGCTAAAAACACATAAAGACTCAGTCCTAAAGAACTGGAAATCAAAAGGAAAACACAGAAGGGAAAACACTGATGAAGGTGACGTTGAAGAGAAACTAATGGCTCACAGGAAGATTTAGGAAGATTAATAAAATTGTCATATACAGCTAGAAGCAAGGACATCTCTAGCAAAAAGTATTTCAGTAATTTGATTTGAAAGTAAATAAACTTGAGACTTCAGTGCAGTTTTGCATGTGGACAAGATTAATTTAAATGAAGTATAGCATTATATAAAACTGATGAAAAGAAAAAATACTGTGATTAAAAAAACAAACACAGTCCTGAAGCATATAAGCAGGGCTGAGTTCAGATTTGACACTTAGCTAACAGACTTGAATGACAATTCAAGAGAGAAAGGAAGAAGAAGGGGAAGTCTGAAAAGGAAGCCCGGAGTTCAGTTATAGCCATGCTGAGTTTGAATAAATGGTCAAACGTTGCAACAGGATGAGCTATCACTACACAAAAATACCTGGAACTTGGCATGGTTCATGATGTTAACCAGAGGCTGGGGACAGCATCCTTGAAATAAAACTGGAGGCACAGGAGGGAGAATATAATGTTTAAAAAAACCCAAACTGGTGATACACTGCATCTTATCATTCCCATCTTTCACTCTTCAGGATAAGGGTTCTGGAACTTGCCACACGCACAGGGAATAACTCAGTTTGGACCTCAGGACATCTCTAGTCCTCTGGGCAACCTCTGGACCTCCTTCCAACACCGATAAAGATCAAGACATAGAGTGCACACCCAGTTAGGGCATACATCTAAAGACAGATAAATGTCATTGTTTTCTCTCATTTATAGGCAACTTGTGTTGAAACTGGATGACAGATCAAGGACGGTGAGAAATGTTCACAGATGTGATTAAGAGGAAATCATCAGTGCCTTGAGGAGCACTGCCTGCAGATTACCCCAGGGCCAGAACAGACTGGAAGGAAATGAAGGCCTAGGATGAAAGTGGAGTGAAAGAACTCCTGACAGGAGTGTAAACAGCACATTCAATTGGCTCAGGTTCACGGAAGGATGTGAAAGCACCAGAGGAAATTTTAAGTTAGGGAGATGAACAGAGTGGATAAGAAGGAAAGCAGGAGACTGGGTGGCGACAGTGGAGCAAATGCAGCGCAGACAAGAAACCCTAGTGTTTCTGGCTGAGAAGAAAGATAGAGTTGTTCAAGCTGCTAGAGACAGGAAGGATGAAAGCAAGCCAAAGGTAGAGGGGAACATGATTTTCTCATGAGAGAAAATGGACCATTATAGTTGGTGAGATTCTAAGTAAAAATCAAAGTGAAAGCAGAAATGAGGAGTATAGAGGCTGTGGCCATGAAAACACAGCTGTGGTCACTACTGTAGGTGTAATTTAGTTCAAGACACCAGACAGTTAAGCCAGCAAGACTCATCAATGCTGAAGAAGGGAAGAAGAAAATTAGCAGTGGGGAAATTCAGCCTGGTGAACATGCAGGAACAGAGCAAAGGGTACAGGAGCAAAGGAAAGGGGCATCTGTGATATACCCTGCCATATCGCAGGATGGGAGAAGAGCAAAGTCAGCAGCATAAGAGAGGCAGGGAAACAATTTACAAGAAAAGAGGCAGAGTGGCAGAAAGCGACTTCAGATGTGGATCAAAAGAAACCTTGACGGCTGCATTCTGCTCTAACCACAGCCAAATGTCAGGAACTTTCTGCTGCACAGTATCAAAACCAGGTTAATGTTGATCAGGAAAAAGCATATGTTCTGTGTATCAGCTTAGAGCAGAACTCTTTACAGACGTACCCTTTTAAAAATGTATTTTCTTGAGCAATATAGTAACTGTACAGTGTAATACACAGTACTAGTAAGATACAACACTGTGCTTGGTTTTGTTCTTCACCCTGAATCTTTCCCACATTTAAGTTGAAATTTTCCCTTCTCTTTATCACAGTTATTGCATCTCTGTTTGAAAGGTGCCTTGCACAGTACTGCCCAACACAAGCAGAACAGATGAACCTTTGACCAGACTTAGCTCCTGCCTCTGATCTAAGAAGGGGTAGCTCAGTCACACCATGCAAACATCTCCACACACTCAGGACTTCTCATTTTTGTATCTGGTTTGTGTGGCAAGGTTTTGGTAGCAGAGGGGCTACAGGGGTTCCTTCTGCGAGAAGCTGACAAAAGCTTCCCCCATGTCCTATAGAGCCAATGCCAGATGGCTCCGAGACAGACCTGCTGCTGGCCAAGGCCGAGGCCAAAGGTGACAGTGGTAGCGCCTTTGGGATAACGTATTTAAGAAGGGGAAAAAAACCTGCTGCACAATTGCAGACAGAGAGAGGAGCGAGAACATGTGAGAGTAACAACTCCGCAGACACCGAGGTCAGTGAAGAAGGAGGGGCAGGAGGTGCTCCAGGCACCGGAGCAGATTCCCCTGCAGGCCGTGGGGCAGCCCGTGGTGAGGCAGCTGTGCCCCTGCAGCCCACGGAGGGTAACGGGGGAGCAGATCTACGCCTGCAGCCTGGGGAGGAGCCCACGCAGGAGCAGGTGGATGCACCCAAAGGAGGCTGTGACCCTGTGGGAAGCCCACGCTGAAGCAGGCTCCTGGCAGGAGCTGTGGCCCTGTGGAGAGAGGAGCCCACGCTGGAGCAGGTTTGCTGGCAGGACTTGTGACCCCGTGGGGGACCCACACCGGAGCAGCCTGTTCCTGAAGGACTGATCCCTGTGGGAGGGACCCACGCTGGAGCAGAAGAAGAGTGTGAGGAGTCCTCCCCTGAGGAGGAAGGAGCGGCAGAGACAAGGGGTGATGAACTGACCACAACCCCCATTCCCTGGCCCCATTCCCTGCTGCCGGGAAGGAGGTAGAAAAAATCGGGAGTTAAGTTAAGCCAGCAAAGAAGGGAGGGGTAGGGGGAAGGTGTTTTAAGATTTGGCTTTATTTCTTATCATCCTACTTTGATTTGATTGGTAATAAATTAATTTCCCCACGTTGAGTCTGGTGTTGGTGAGTGATCTGCCACCCATGAGCCTTTCATTGTATTTCCTCTCCCCTGACCAGCTGAGGGGAGTGATAGCCTGGCTTGGTGGGCCCCTGGTGTGCAGCCAGGGTCACCCACCACAGCTCTGGTTCACCCATTGCTGCCCGTCCCCGACCGGCTGCTCCGGGCACCCGCTGCCTGCCGGCACTCGGGCTGGGAGCTGAGGCACCTCTGGGCCAAGCCGCCCAGGAGAGCCACCCGCCTCCCGCCACGGCTTCCCGGGGGCGGCCGGGCGTCCCCCAGCCCCGGGGCGGGTTTGGGGCAGCCGGGGCTCCCGGACCCCCCCGAGCCCCGCCGCTGCCCTGCGAAACGGCCACTGCGGGGGGCCCGGGGGCGTGTCCGTGGGCGGGGCCATGCGGGGTGGGCGGGGCCCAGGGGTGGCGCGCGGCGCCGGTGGGAGCAGGCGGAGGGGCTGCGGCAGCCCGGCCCGGCCGGCAGCGCCTGTTGCAGCGCCGCTCCTCGCTGGTAACTACTCTCTAATAATCGTAATTATTTTAAAAATTATTTTCATCATCGTTATTATTATTACTATTATTATTTGCCCCTCGGTGCTTACGGGAAGAAACTAAAATTAAATGGAGCCCTCGCCGCTCGCCACAGAGGGGCCGGGCAGCGCGGCCGCCGGGCGGGCGGTGCCCGTGTCCGCTGCGGGGCCGGCGGGAGCGGTGCGGGAGTCCCGGCGGCGGTTCGGCAGGGGGGGCGTGACATGGAGCGCTGGGTCCGGCGGGCGGCTGAGAGCGTGTGTGCGGGCGTGGGGCCGCGGCCGGGGACCGGACAGCCCCGGCGGGGCCGCGGCCGGGGCCGGCGCTCGGCTGGTTTGGGTTTCACGCTCTGCCCTGGCATCGCGGGCGGCGGGTTACGCTGCCTGGGCGGGATGGCAGGTGTAGATCTGGTCCTTCGTGGTGCAAACTGGGTCGAGCTGAGCCAAACCTCTTCAAATTCATCTCGGAAATATAATTAATTTCAGAAATAGCCCCGGCGCTGCCGTCCTGATTCAAAGCAAACCCCGTTTGATTAAGTGTGATGGAAATCTTGCCTGGGTGTAAAGGCTGTTGCGAGTGGCTTAGGAATGTGGAATAGGGCAGAGAGGGGGACTGGAGAGGACGGGGAGAGGTGGGGGAGAAAATTGCCAAAGTGGAGGCTTTTTTAGCACCTGCGTTAGCTGAAAATTATCTCATTAGGCTGCATTTAGGGACTGAAGAGTAGTCTGCATCAGTGTTACATGAACACTGACCACCCAGCATAATTTTCGGTGTCAAAAACTGCTTAGCTGTTACATTTAATCTTAGTATTTATTTTTTAAATTCCTTTTTGTCCACAGGATCCCGCTAAAGACAACTTCATTATAGCGGTAATAGTTTTGAGAATTTCTGAAGGGCATTTCCTTTGCCTCATTATGGAAATGAAGAAGCTGGTTTGCATGTTGCAGATGACTCTGCTGTTTGTCCCCTGCCTGCAAGGTTAACGTTTCCCTACCAGGCTGGCAGCAATCAATTTCCCCCTTTTGCCTCTGCTTCTGCTCTTCCTTTGCACATACTCCACTGCGTAAAGTGAGTGCAATAGACTGAGGGAAAAATTTTGATGTCTTCCCTCAAAGAAAGTGCGTAAGTTAAATTAGAAGTATGGCTGCAATCGGCATAATAGATACCAGAACGGAATTATTTACATAACACACCAAAGCATTTACATTTTTTTTATGTAATCATCATTCAAGAATCAATAATGTGCCCGAGTGGTTTATTTTATCATTGGCTTTTGTGCTTAGCAGTGCAAGATTCAAAGCAAAACGTCACAACAAAGAAATACACGTTATGTGCATGCTGTGCAAAATTGCAAGCTCTCCCCCAGTAGGCTGTAAGCTCATTTGGGCAGGACCTCTGGGGTCACTGTCTTTGCTCAGTAGTGGTGGTTGTGTCTCCACTGTGGTGCGGCCACCCACTGCATGGTGCTCGGGACTGGTGGGACACCTCACTTCCCGACCCGGCATCCCTTTCTGAGGGAGGCAGAATGGGGGTGGTCATGCCTGCCTTTGGGTTTGGAGTTAGGGTACAACCAGGGTGAGCCTCCAGACCTGGGAGCCCCTGGGTGATGTAGGTGCGTGTACTGAGGATGACACCTTGAGGAAGGCTAGAAGGAAACCTGAAGGATACTGGAATCCCCCTACTAAAACATTTTGTATGTGCTGATGCCATTGACAGCAAAATACTGGGTTGCAGTCTTCCCTTAGAGTTAAATGAGGAATTTTGTGGCTGGCAATAGGGATAATCCAACAAACCCTTGCTGAAATTTTAATTTTTTCTTCACCAAAGCACTGTCTTCAGCAGGGTTAGTAGTTTCACCAACATGCATGAAGCCAAGGATTTGGCAGGTGGGATGGCGGGTTGGCCTAGGTACAGCAGATGATGGCACTGCACTTGGGCTTGGCCAGGTCCCTTCTGCCTGGTACCCGTGGTAAGGATGGCAGGGGAAGCCTTCCCTGCAGTGCCATCTCCTGGCTCTGAAGTGGTGTCTGTATGGGCCAGTGCTAGGTAGTATGTGAACCCCAGACTGAAAACCCTACTTGTCAAATCCCAGAGTGTGATTTAGGCTTCCTCTCTGAAGGAAGTTTTGTATCCTGTATTTTGTGAGAGGGATGAAATTTTGCTCTTATAGGGTCTCCTGCAAAACTTCTCCAGGCTTCAGTGGGATTGGGTTTTTTCTTCTTTCAGATGAAAGGAATAAGGTGGCCTTTGGGTCTGTAAGATCAAGGCCTATCTTTTTTTGTTTCAGCGTAAAAGACATGTACAAGAACTGTGCTTAAAACACCATCTCACTCAAAGGCTTGTGTGAGTTTTCCCTGCTGGGGAAAGAGTCTTTTTTAAATTTTCTGTCCAGACCCTTCCCATGGCAATGGCAGGGGCCATGACAGCAGCTGTGTGGTGGCACAGCCATCTGAGCGGGTGTTTGGTGTGACAAGACATGTGGGAGGGACTGTGGCCCAGATCCCCAGCAGTATCTGGAACTGATCTCCATTGGTGATCTGTCCTGGATGACTGGTAGGATGGTGCTTCCATCAGCTGCTTCCAAAATTTTCACCCTCTATTCCTTCAACAATTGTTAAGATGTACTAATTGTGAGTGTGAAGGTCCACCACAGTGGCAGTCCAGTAATGGAGTATGTTATTCCTGAGTTAAAAAACGAGATGAAACTCCTTTTCCCAGACCTCCACATAATGCAGGGCTTCCTCACTGTTGACGCTTTCTCTCGTATCCCATCACTGTCTATTATAGATTTGCAATTCCTGAATTTTCCCATGTGCAATGCACACTTCAGGTAGCCTTTGCTAAAAAATAAGTACTCAGAAAACTTAGACCCTCCAGTCACCCATGCAAAATCAGAGAAAGAAGCAGCGAGGAACCATAGTCAGGGTTGTGTTGGGAGCACATGCTGGGAGATCTAGAGGAGGAACTCAGAGATGAATGCCATCTGCTCCTCTGCATGCACATTTCTAACTTGTACTATTGCTAAGTAGTGAGACTTATTTATGTATTTATTTTACAGATAACCTGGAGGTTTTTCCTCATGAAAACACAATCATTTATCAGAGATTATAGTATCTTCCTTGTAATTAGAGAATCCACATTTCAGTTTTGGGGTTTGAGGGCTGGATGAAATAAGTACCAATTGTAACAGTGTGGGTTACCAAAATGGAATGATTTTCATCAAGAAGCTAGGACCATGCTGCTAGTCCTCCTACTGACCTTTAGTATTGGTAACATAGGGACCATACTGGAACTGGAAAATTCACAAATTGGTAATATCATTACAAGGTGGACTTGAGGGATGGATTTCTGAATTGATGGTGGACTCTGAAAGAAAACATCTGCTTCTTTGCTGTCAGTGTTTTGCTTTTTTCAGGCTCTTCGTGTGCAGCCTGTAAGTAGAGACCGTCTGGAGAATGCCCAAGCAGAGCCCCTGACCCAGCCAGCTCTTGGGAGCCCTGAAGTTGGTCCTGCTACATGCAGGCTTAGGAGCCTGAGTCAGATGCTCAGTGTTAAGGAGGGGAATACTCCCCATGTAGATATCTGCAGTCAGTAGGCTTCCTTCCTAACCTACCTGGTGACCCTTAGTATTTACAGTGCATTCATTTCATTCTCACTTGTGGGAAGACAGCTAGTCCAATTTTCTTCTCTCTTATGGAAAGATAGCTAGTCCACTTAATGAGCATTTTGAATAAGCATAATTTATTTTTTAATCTGCTTTAGTCATATTTAATTATCCTTATACTTCTTCGTTTAGGGTTTTACTCTGAATCAATATTTAACATACTTTCCTAGTTAGTATTTACCTAGTTTACAATTTATTTATTATTGTTGGTTTTCATTATTGAACCTTCAATATTTACTCTTCCTTTCCTATTGTGATATTTTAACACTACTAAACCTTTATTAGATTGTGGATGTATGCCCTTTACTACTGTTTCAGGAAGCCACTGAAGTTACATTATAGGGTCTTTTCTTTAAGGGAAGTCTCAGAAGAAGGTCAACACATTTCATTTTGCTCTTGCAAGCCTTTATCCTGCAGAAAATGGACTGTTTTAGCTGGGAACACTCATGAGTTAAGTAAGCATGTGTACTTCTACATCAGAAAAGTTTCCTTCCTTGTAGCATTGCATTTTAATGTAAACCAATGAGCATGAGATTTGGGTAGATGAACTCCAGAGGTCCCCTCCAACCAATGTATCTATGGTCCTTTCTTCTCAGCCTGTTTAAACTGGGCACCACAGGATGGAAAAGTGTGGTTAAAACTCTAGTGTAGAAGTATTGGAATAGCAGAGTGGCCACACATGCCTTTCACATCACACTTAAATCAGTGAGTCCAAAAGTTTTTGGAAAAGGAGGTCAGGATCATTCTGGAATTGATTTCCCCAAAGATAAAGCACTGTAAGACTGCAGTAAAAAGAATTTGTTTGAGACCTGAGTATTTTACAAAATGTTTTGTTTCTGTAAGCAGAAATAGTTGTATTTCTTACCAAAGTGGAATTTCTTTCCTCATTACAGTTCCTGTCACCGTGCTGTTATGTTGCCTAACCTTGAAATGAAAGCAGTTTTGTTAACTTTTTACAAATGCTTGTTGCCATGTTGGGATTGAATTTCCTATCTGTCTCGGGGCAGAAAAAAAATACAAAAAATTTTCCTTTTCTTTTGTGCACTGGTGAAAAGGAGACAGTGTGCTCCCTTGAGTGGAAAAAAAAGTCTGAAAAAAACCCAGACTTACTGCTGCTTTTTTTTTTTTTTAAATAAGTTTTATATGGTCATTGTGTTAAATAATAAGGAAAAATGCAAACCCCCATGTCTGCTCTTAAGCAGAAGGCTCAAGTTGAATCACTGAAGACATACCTAAAAATAGTATCTTTTGAAACAACTTGTTTCATGAGTATGTAAAGATGCATGAGAGCATTCTTTTAATTTTTATATAAACATGTTTCTGAATTATTGACTCTAGGAAGTTGTCAATATAATTTTTCTTCTATTGCTTATGGAAAGAACTCAATGAGATTTCAGTGTATCTTAAAGACAAATGCTGCTTTGCATTTACAAGAAAATAAATAATTTATGCCATATATCAAAATCTCTTTACCAACTATACAACTTTTACCCTACTTTTAAATTCAAAAGCATCTGTACTGCTGTCAGCAAACTTTTCTAGAATTTATGCCCTGTTGTTTTGTATACAGTCCTTGCTTGATTGATAGTTCCGTAAAGAGAAATATGAAATTCACTTTGTGAGATTTTTGTCAAATATTGGTAATAAACTCTTGAAAATGTAACTGTTTCCTATTAGTTAGCTTTGGCAGACTATTTTTCTCTTCTTCACCTTCCCATATCTTTGCTGTCTTGATGTACAAGCAGGTGTCATGACTTTGCTCCTCAGTTTTTTCACCTGTGTATCCAGGCCAGAGTTTTCAAATAAAACTTAGATTTCAGATTACCCGGTTTAAGACATGATAAAAATAGAGCAGTCCCTGGAAAGTGCTGAGCAGCTACCCTAAGAAGGCTGTGCTCCTTAAGGTCCCAGAGAAGAGGATGCATCTGAGCTTTCTGGAAGGCCTGCAGACCAGAAGTTCGTAGAAGTCTTCCGGTTCTGGATCTCAGGGCTTCACCCATTTCCACTCGAGGTTAGAGAAATCAGCAAAGACCACACAACATAAGTGAATATAGTTTGAATTATGTTTTGCAGGCACAGTGAGGTAAGTTGCATGTTAGTGACTTGATCAGCTTGGTTTTAATGAGCAAAGTTAATCAGAACTGAAACAAAGAGCTTCACTCAACAGTCAGAATTGAGTATAACTGTTCAGCAGGTGTTCTTTATTCACAGTACTGGGCAGCGCTGGGGATCGCTCCACCACAAGTGCCGCACTTACTAACAAAACTCTCTTACTAATATACACAAAAAGCATACATATGCATTAGATTGCTTAGAAAAGGCAGTCTTCTGCTAATAGATTCTTAAAATTCATTTACATAGCCTGAGCGTGCGTAGTAAAAATAGAGTGAGGGTCTTCCCCCCTCCTTAGGGATCCACATAGCCTTTCTCACACTGCCTGTTAGTGAACTTTAGGTTTCTAGTGTCCATACATGGCCATAGAGTTACTTCATCCATCCTTCAGCTCTGGTTTGTTCCAGCTTTCAGCACTTAACCATGACACTGGCATCTTATTAGGCCCTTGTTTTCTTTAGGTTCTTGCTATTAGGGATGTACTCAGGGAGTTTTTCAGACTGTCCAAGGTCTGTCTTATCTTTACTAGGCAAGGAAGTAAAGGTTTTAAAACATCTTATAAGTGGGTATCTGGGTAACGACTACAGAGGGTAGTTAGGAAAAAGTATAAATGAAATTATGTACCTTACAGTAAAATACAGGAAAAATAGAGGAAAAAATAAAAGTAGTAAAACATAAGTGTTGTCTAACATTAAAACTAAATGTCTTATTTTACAGGTCCCTGTACATTAGCAATTTCAAGTATACTTTTAGCAGCTTCCCTTCAGAACTTGATTAACACAGGAAATGTGAACAGGGACATGCAATGAGCAACAGTGTCAGAACATTTATTTTTGCCTGTGAATTTAAATGAAGTAGTTTATGGTTCTTTAAAAAACCCTTAGTTTCTCCTAACAACTCTATTTCAAAATACCAACCTTGTCATTTCTCCATGAACATGCTTTCCCATCAGCTTGGACCCTGCTCCTCAGGTCCTCACTGACTGCTCTGTTGTAGCTAGGCAGAGTAACTCCTGGCTTGGACAAGCTCCCCTTGCTAAAAAGACAAAGAACCAGAGGAAAGCATCCTCCTCACCAGGTACCCAAACCCAAATGCCTTGCCAAGCTGGCTGGTGGGGTTGCCCTCGTAAAAAAGCCATCTCTGAGTGCGGGAACAGGCTCCCCTGTACCTGGTGGGAGACCTGCAGTGTGGTGCCATCAAATGATAAGCCTGGGTGCATCTGCTATCTGGGAAGTGTGAAGCACAGTAGTAACAAAGACATGGTGCAAGGGGACACTGGGGTGGAGGAAGTAGCACTGTGCTACTCCCTTCCTGATGAGGTAAGGTCATTGGCCACTGAAGGTCTCCCATGCCCGTGATGGTGTGTTTCTCTGAACTAACACCAACCATAAGTTTTTAAAAAAGAAACTGGTTTCGAATATGCATGTCACTAGGAAGCCTGATATTTGCAAAAGTTGTTGGGCTTTAGGTAATGCTGGAGGTGCTGGTATGCACATGGTGTTTGGGACAAATAATTTAAAAAAACCAAAAAAGTCCTACAAAGATAAAATAATGTTTTACACATTTTCCTTCTTGATGATGATAAATGTTTTACAGGATGAGGTAGTAGTCAGGTTCTTTATTATTATATTGCAAACGCAGTTCTTATATTGTCTGTTTGCCTCAGAGAGATTGCTAGGTCAAAAAAGAGATACCAAAGGAGAGGTATTTCCCAGAAAATGGGAAGGGGATTTATAGTCAGTCAGTCAGAGAAGAAAAATGCCCTTACTAAAGATCGTTTAGACCCACCTTCAATCTCCTGTAAGTAATAGGATAACTGACACGTTTTACATATGATTTCTAGTATCAGAAGGAATCAAAGTATTTGTTAATAATTTTTTTTAAGAAATACCACCCTTCCCCTGCTGCCTTTTCATTCTGGGTGTTCAGTTAAAAAGGCATTACAATCTTAATGCTGTGATATACCAGTGAGCCCCAATATTTTTGTGTGGATGCTACACACAGTTTTTCAAACCAATTCAAAAGCAGCCCTCAGGTGAGGATTAGCAGTTTACACTGATTTTCAGATAACTCTTGCTGCAAAGGCCCAAGCATTCACCTTTTCAGTTCTAATTTGCATCCCAATGTCCAGACTTCATCAACATCTACTTCCACAATTACATGCCTCACACAGAAAAGCAGCAAGTGGGAAGAGGAAGGACTGTCCAATGGTGAGACCACTATTTCAAACCATGGGAGATCTCTCAGATATAGATGTTAAAAATAAGTCTTTTTTTGAATAAGTAGAATACAGTAGTTAGCGGCAGGTTGGTTGCTCCCAGCATTTGAGATAGTTTCTTTAAGCAAACTCGGGTAATTCTGCACTACTCTGCTTTCAGTGGCTACATGCCCTTACTTAAATGGGTTTGCGCAACCAATGGTGACCAGAAATCCTAGTAGCTTCAAGAGAGGTATCCCCTTAGGCTGTGACCACCATGTATCTGCCAGGTGTTTATCCTCTCATCCTTCCTCTCAGAGCCTTTCTTGGGGTCAGATTTGAGGACTCTCCTCTGTTGGCCCAGGTGCACAGAAGCCATGCAGTGGCATGTCCCAGAAATTTTGGACAGAATCACCCAGCCTTTGCTAAATGCGAACTTATTTCACAAGGGTGGGTAGGAAGCTGTGCTGAAAAGATGGCCTTTAGTAAAAGCTGGGGTTTGTGGCTGCAGATACCTGTGTACTGGGAAGGAAGGGAGACCACAAAGCTTTGTGGAGAGGTTGCAGATCAGCTGGTACACAGGATCTTAGTAAATGCACAGTAACTCTCTCATTTATGAATCAACACCTCTTACATTCGTTGCTGGAACATACCCTTGGGCATAGAGTAGCTGGAGCATCATAGTTCACATGCCAGCTGTCCTCATTCATGTGGCCGTGGCCAGAAATGCACCTGCCAAGGGTATCCCTGAACTTGAAGCAGAGAAAGCCCACAGTACTGATACCTCGCTGGGATGTGGAAATACACTTATT
Source organism: Athene noctua (assembly GCF_965140245.1). Lineage (NCBI taxonomy): Eukaryota > Metazoa > Chordata > Aves > Strigiformes > Strigidae > Athene > Athene noctua. The sequence continues at coordinate 233,510,192 of NC_134037.1, read as the reverse complement.
TTTAAAATGAAAGGTAACAGCTCTTCAGCCATGGAGGAAGCAGAGATTACAACATACAGCTGAAACTACTGAGGAAATGTGAACAGGCTGAACTAAATCTAATCTTTGCGAAGGCACCTGCCAATGCTGCTGTTTAAAGGTGATTTGCAAGTCAGAGCTTGCAGCTTGCCGTTGGGGATGTACTTACGGTATCAGTGTGCTGCACAGGAGCATGGTGGGTCTTACTGCTCTGGAAATTAGTATGGAGAAGGTTGGTTTGTAGGGGTTCATAGCAGGCTCTCAGAGCCACCCCCGGGTTTTTCTTCCTGTTGTAGGAACAGCTCACATGCAGAGGAGGGAGAGGGACCAGTCAAACTGGTGGGATTTTCTTCAGTGTGAGATCTTTGCCTGGCTCTGCTATACTTCGGCTGTCCAGTGTTTCTGACATGAAATGGATATTTCATTACACACTACTCAGTCATGTAATATGTAATGCTGTGAAGAGCTTAAGAACATATTTCATTATACTAAAATTTAGGTAGTTTCCACACTAATGTTTAAAAAAGGATTTAGTTACTGTCATGTGAGAAACTCATTGCTGCTCATGTGAAGCTCCTAACTCACCAGATGGGAAAAGCCAAAGAAATGCCTGAAGGAGCATTAAACCAGCCAAAGCAAGTTTATCTAGCAGGCAGACTGCTCCTGCCACTCTTGACACTGAACCCTCTTTCCCTTGAGCTATTTGGTGATTTGTTCTTATCTTTTATCTCAGTCTTATTCCACCTCTCCTGTGTACCCTGGCTAGCAAAGGGGATTGAAATAAAAACTGAAGATGCTCCTGCTTTCTTCTCCGCCCACCCTTTTCAGCTCTCTGAATGATGATGGTAGAGCAAACTGTCCTTCTGCCTATCTGTTATATTGGGTTTCTCTTGCCTCCCTCTCTGTTTCATCCTGGAGAGTGCAAGCCCTTTGGGGAAGCTTTCTTTCTTATCCTCTGTCTTTCTTTATTCCTGGAACCACAGTGTCAGAAGGCTCCAGCCCTTGTAGGAACCAGCCCTAGGAACAAAGAAGACACAAAGATGCAAAGGGAAAAATGCTAAGCACCCAGGAGCATTCTAGAAGAAAAATTCCTGGCTGCATTACCTATTTCTCTCTGCAGACTTGAGGTACCAGGGAAGATCATTTCTGGCCAGTGCCTCACAGCGACTGAGGCAATGTTCAACCTTGAGCAGAAACATGGCTTATTGTACCTAATCCCGAGTTTTGGAGTGGACTCCATGGCCAGTCTGTACATATTGCCCATGGCAGTGCTTGCCAGGTGTGTCTTTGCCACCAGCTTCTGTGGGAACATGCCCAGCAGAACAGGACTGGCAACCCCAGGGTGGATGTTTAGATATCCTGCCTGTGGAGATCTGAAGAGGACTTACAATGCAGCCTCTTTGGCTCTGTCCTTGTGCCTATGGAGTATGCAAAACACTGCCAGCAGCGTGGGGTGTTGGAGCTGTGGGAGGAAATCATCTCATACTGATGGTGCACCAAGAAATCCTACAGCTCAGGTGATACTCTTGGTGCCCATCCCTCCTCTATGTGCCCTCAGTTAACCCCTGTGGGGTGTGTAAAGGAGACCGAGGCAGAGAATAAGCTTCCACGAATGACTCTTGGGAAGCCCGTCTGGCTCCATCCTTCCCCAGCCCCTGGACCACCTGCTTTCCCCTTTCCCTCCTGCTGCTGTAGGACAGACGCCAGCTCACCGGGCGATCCCAGCCCAAGGCTCCCTGCACACCCATGTCTTGTCCTTGGCACAGCTTCTGCTGTCTGGCCAGGGGGAGTGATGGCAGGGCTGCTGGCCATGCCTCGGTTGTCCATACTGGCCAGTCCATACTGCTTCCAGGTCACAACATAAGCTGTCCAGTGGTATCATCTGCAGAGGTTTCCTTCCTCTTCAGCGTGTTCAGAGGTCTGTGCCTCTGCTGCTTGGGAACACCTGAGCTTGGAGGTGATGGAGTTCACCATTCATTGCTTGAGGCACTGATAAATATCTGAGAAGGTGCTAAATGTATCTGCCTGAGACCATCTCCAAAGCTGTCATGCTCATGGGCTCAGCTGTATAATGAGGGATGGAAACTGCAGCAAAGCTATCCCTTTCAGGGTTTCAGTGTAGGGGATGGGTTGTGTGCTCTTGCTCCCTACAGGTCAGTGAGTGCCAGGGAAAATGGACATCACTGTTGACTTGGGGGTAACCTGCAAGGATGCCCTGGTCTTGTGCATTTATTTAGTGTGACGCAGAGCTGAATATAGCTGAATGCTATTGCTCCTTGGGTTGCTTATGCAGGGGATTTCTAGGCAGCTGCCTGGAAGTGTTTATGCTTTTTGCATGAGGAAAGTGCCCCAGAGAGGGCACTTGCTGGGATAACTGGTGTGCATTACTTGGGTACTAGCTTTCAGTGTTCACTGGCCAGAACAGAACAGAAAATGGAGCAGCTAAGTGAGGATGTAGAGATGAGAAACTCCTCTGCTTGTCTGAGGATGTGTTCTGCCTGTTTTCTAGCAGAGCAGGCAGCTCCTGTGTGATACCCTCTGGTAACAACACAAACAGCACCTGCATGAGCAAACTCATGCCACCTGATACGCATCTGACACTTCACACTTGGTACTTGCTTTCGAGTGGTGGATCTTCTGTCTCTCTGTGTTCCCTCAAAGGTTTTTCACTTTAAGCAGTTGGCAAAATTAAGTCTAATTTTCTCTTTTACAATATGTGCCTTCTGTATGATTGTTAACTACTATCCCAATATAGAGGGTCTTCCTGACTGTATTTTAGTCAGGTACTAAATATGTTGTTTGCTAAAACTTGTCCAAGCTGCCTCAAACTTTTGCTCAGTTGTGCAGAGCCTCGCAGTCTTAGCCACTTTTACTGTCAAATCCCAGCTACTCCTCTATATAGACTTCTTAGAATAGGAACATGCCTTTGGATGAAAACCGTTCAATTGCTTTGTAGAGCATATCCACATCCCTTCAACCTTATCTCAGCTGAGCTTCCCAGAGGTATCAATGCCAATCACAAGGACAGGAAGGTGACTGGCAAGATGAAAAAAAAAAAAAAGCAAGGAAAAACTTGGTTTTGCTTATTTGAGATAAACAAAGCTAATACTGAAAACATGAAGGAATCATAACTGGGTTTTGGGATGAAGCAGAATTACAGCTAAGGCCAGGTGTAACTGGCGTTGATGATTGCTATCAGGTAGAGAGACAGAAATGTCTCCCCCTTCCCAAGGTTTTTCCCCTCATATTTGTTAGTTTACATATGTCATGGAAGGGATTCATCCCAGATACGAGCTCTGACTCAGAGGTTTTATTAATCACTGTGTAAAAACATTACTGGGACTAGATTTGTTGGAAAAGTGTGGCCTTATAGGCATTCCTTTTCCAAAAATAGAGATTCCAGGTAAGGAGTTTGTTGGATTCAGGACCTTTGTTGAAAGCCTGACTTCAGATACCACTGTGTTTAATTTCCAGCCTAATGTCTCCACCAAAAAAACTTCCACCCAATCTTTGTTTGGTCTTCCTGGCCAATGCAGGACCTGTTCCTTCTGAGCAAAAGACTGTCCCCCAGCACAGGACACGGTCAGCCCAGCGCTGGCTTTCATACTGCACCCGTGAGAAGTTGGCAAGTCCCCCCAGTGCAGAGCCAGAAGAAAGGCTGTCTCTGCAAACGCAACCATGGCAAGGCTGGAAATGAACGCCCCTCAGTTTGGGCATTTGATATCCAGATTCTGCACTGAGATTTTTTTTTGGATGTGCTGTAAGAGCACAGCAAGTTCCTCCTGAGGGACGCAAACTTCCCCTCTTGACAGGGAACTAATAACTGCTTGTACAAATTTTTGAGCATCAGTTTCTGTGCAGAATTTCAGGCCATTTATGCCCAGGATTGGAAGATGCCAGCGGGAGGCTGCAAAAAGAAGTGAAGCTGAATACCCTTAGAAATATTATGAAGAACACTGGCAGAAGAGCACTGCATGAGAGCAACTGATCAGAAACTGCTAGGGTAGGAGTCAGGGAGTAACAAAATGGCAAGAGATAGAGGAAGAAGGGAAAAAATACAGAAAATCTGCAAAGGGAAAATGAGAGAATAAAGGGAAATATGCCATAAAAAGAGGAAGAGATAGAGGAATATAGCTTTTAAAGAAGCTGAGTCAAAAAATGAAAAATGAGCTAAAAGCAAAGCAAACCGCCTAGGAGGTTAAAATTTCCAGCATTTAAAAACATATAAAATCAAAACATGATAGAGTATTCAAGGAGGTATGTATGCAAGTGAGCCTGCATGCACACGACATTGTGTTCAGTCCTACACGTGTTTGTGTGCAGATTTTCATCTGGATCCAAAGGAAATGGAATTATTATTTTCTTGGCAAAAAAAACTACCCATGAAGAACTTGTTCAGGAGAGCAGCCTCATTTATAATCGTGGGAGTTTTTTGCTGTTATCGCACTAGTTTGCAGCGGAAGACAGGTTCTTGAAATTCTGGAGGTGGGATGGTGGCGCCTGGGTTCCCAGCAGAACTTTGCCCCGACAGCTGCCTTGGGCACACAGCGAAGCCCTGCACCCAGGTAGCAGGCAGGGGCGGGGGCCTGGGGAAGCCCATTTGCTACTATGCCAAAGCCACCTACAGTTCACTCACCAAAAACTGAGATTGAGGCTGTAAGTCTAATAGATAAATGTGAAGATTGGTTGACTATGAGACAGATTTTACCAGATCCAGATTTTCAAAAGTTATGACTTTGTTTCCTTCCAGCTTTGCAAAAACAACTGTCATTGTAATTAAAAATAAAATATTTTTTCCATCTGTTTCTCCATGCTTTTTACTCTTATAAGCCTCTGGCCACCTGAGCCACCAAGTCACATTTTCATACTTTTCCCCCCATCACAAAGATGAAATATTTCCTGAAAGAGAACTAGAACAGCTAGGAAACAGATTTAGGGCCAAGTCATGATCTAGCCAAGACTCTGGTTTTCATAGGAGTGCAAAGAAACCCCAACAACATGATAGCCAGTATTGTTGCAACAGCCTCTGCAAATGGCACTTCTAGACCCATATGCTTCCTGAGGTGGGTTTATCAGCTGGGGCAGTCACTGCTGGTCTCTGTTCAAAACGTGGGATTCAGGTGCTTTCCTGGGAGAGCAGGTGCCCTGTGCCCTCCTCCTGCTGCAGTCAGACCTGGGGGCTGGCCGCAGGTTGTGGCTGCTTGGTCAGTGAACAGTGGCGAGGCTTTTCCCACCTTTTCTTCTCTCTCTCCTACCAAGTAAAACCTAAGATTAGCTCATGCACTGTTATTAATATTTCACTAGTACTCCTCATTTCAGCAAATGGATGGTTCTGCTCAATAATTCATGGCTGGGTGTAGCCTATTAAATTTGTAGTGGGGTGTACACTTTCCTGTTATTTATTTATCATTGTTTTCATTTTACAGGGTTTTCTTCCCCTGCTATTTCATTTTTCACTTGCTTAAATGACTCTCCGTCAAAGTTTAGACTGCTTGAGTAAATTAATCTTGTTCCTTACACCTTTTAAATAAGAGTAAGCTCTTACTGCAAGGGCCTGCGACTGGGCTGTAAGGAAAACTTTCAGACACAGTCACTTCAGTGTGACAGATCTCTTTGAAGAAAATTACTCTGGGAATTTGGAACCAAGTCTGACAGCCCAAAGTTCATCCACATCCTCCAAGCTTCTGCTTTTTATTTCACAGGGATGTTTGGCTATTTCTGCTGAGGGAACAACCTGCTCCAAGACCAGTGATTGATCGTTGCCCCACCTCCTCCTCTGCCAGCAGACACTGTCTCTCCTAGGCCCCTGTGCACATATGTTTGGGGAGTGTAAATCTTTCTAGGCTGGTTGTGCGTTGTACCTCGTGCCTAGGAGTGATCTTTTGCTTTGCTTTGTGGAAGCAGTCTAGTTTATTTGATCTTTGTGGCTCATTTTGGTCCCTAAATAAGACACCTTCATAATGAAACTGAAATGTAGATTTCCTTAGAAGACTCTTAAGGCAGGTTTTCACAGTTAAGGGTTTGGAAACTGAAAGCTACACAAGCATGTAAATCACAAACCAGCTTCCCAGCCTAGATTTAACGGAGATATCATCCTCCTGGTCATACCTGTGCCCAGCTCCAGGGGAAAGGGTGAGGTTTGGAGACCCACTGCTTCTGAGACTGACCCCACCAAAACCATGCTTTTCAATATGAAAGAACTTCTTTCTACATTCCTCTGTCTCCAGATGTGCCAATATACAAGCCTAGATGTCCCTCTCTGCCCAAGTGTAAATGCCTTGTTGCAGGTTCACACTCAAGGCTGCCAGCTCTGCTGTGTGGCAGAGGTTTCTCTTCATTTTCTTCACATCTGGATAGGTATGGGCCATCACCCTCCATGCTACTGTCTCTCTTCTCCTCTGGCTCCATGCAGCAGCTGTGCCGGGTGTCACTGGCGACACCAGTACAAGAGGTCCATGGGGGTTGGTGGGTCCTGGCATGGAGGGCGGTGGTTGCATGGGGGTGGGAGATCCCGTGTCTCAGGGAGGGAGAGCACGGTGGCAGACTCCAGCTGGAGGTGAAGCCCTGCTGGCGTAGGTCTGCCCCACTCCTTCCTGCACAAACGGATTGAGACAAAGAGTGAGATGCTCTTGTTGCACCAACAGTTATTTCATGATATTGTGATTCCAGCCCCAGAAGACCTCAGTATCCATGTTATGAAAGGTTCAGTGTGGTCACCAACCACTGCTTTGCATTCTCAGTGTTCTTTCTGTCAGATGCAATGCAGAAAGAATACAGCATAAAAGGTATTATTTTCACATTCGTTCTGCAAAGCCCCCAGTCTTTATTATTATGTCTTCTGCAGAGATCACACGTGGCATTTCAGGATACATTGCTAATATAGACAGTCCCAGCAGTGGTTCAAATTACCTCCCCCCACTTGAGCACTTGTTATCACATCCTGCTTCACAAGGACTCATTTACCTTTCAACAGCATTTAAGTTCTCAGGGTCCACTTTCAGAAACGAGGCAGAGACTTTGGTACCTAAATCACTAGTGGCTACACGAAGTGTCACTGGCTTTAACAGGAATAAGAACAGGGTCACATGGAATAAAGGTGTGATTCAGATCTCATCAAACTAGTGGGAATTAGATCAGGCCCTCTGTACTTATACAGGAGCAATGTATTATTTGTTTAAATGAGATCAAATTTAATTAATTTCCATTAATTTTTATTTGCCCTAGTTTTTCATGGACCAGGAGGTTCCCCTCAAAGGGTTCATTTAAAATTGTGCTGTCATTAAAAGAAAGCTTCTACTGTCAGCTTGGAAGATCTGTGCTGCTGTCTCTGCTCAGCTCTGCACCACACCCTTCCCATCCTTCCCATGTGTGTTCTTGGATGGAGGACATATCCACAACCCGTGACTGTATCAGCAGTGGCAAGGAAGGCGTTGCATTATATGAATGTGATTTTGCAAAATAATGGTTTTGGAGAAACTCATACCCTGAAGCAGAAGCAGCCTGGAGGAAGACAGAGGTCTTGGGAGTCTGCAGTGGGCAGTTACAAGTGCAAGAGCCAAGAGGTGGTCATGCCAGAAAAGGCCACTGCAGGATTACCCTTCCCTAGTTCCCGCAAGGAAACTGTTCACCTCAGCAAACCCCAACTCCCTCCTCAGTTTGGGATCTCTGCAGACCCCCTCCAGGCTGCCAGAACACAGTGCTGCCAAGCAAGATGAAGCTGCTGTACCTCTTCTTAGGCAGATGCCCTAGTTCCCCTGAATATAATTCCCATTCATTGGCAGAAACTGGATCAATGGTTCCTGAAGGCTTTTTGGGTTGCTGCTTACCTTGCTAAGAATTTTCCAAGCTTGATGATGGGGGAAAGCAGGCAGTCACTACCCTTCCTAAGGTTCCCCAAGACACCAAGGATGAAGGGGAGGCAGGTGAGAGGCCATCGGCAGGCAAGGAGGCAGGAGTGAAGGCGCGCAGCCTCTCTGAGCTGCGGGGCTGACCCAGAGGCAGAGGAGAGCCGAGGCTGCAGGGGAGGAGGAGAAAAGCGGTGAAAGGGTTTGAAGCCTGTGGTGACACGGTCTGGCTGACTTGCAGTGAAGTGTGGCTGCGTTACAACGGCAGCAGGATGAGAGTGTCAGTGTTGCAAAAGTTAAGTGGAAAGAAAGGTCCCTCAGGCACAGGGACGATAAGAAGCAAAGCTTTTGAAGTATTTTAGTTGTGACAACAGAGAGGAAAGTATTGGTTTTGACCTGTTCAGCTGGCTCAGGGGCATGGTCTAATTATAATTATAGTCCTTCCTCTGTGAGAGTTTAGACACGGTGCGTGCTAATTTATGGTACTTAATTTGCAGTCATTTCAGCTGTTTCCTAATGTCTTTTCCTGTAACTGGAGAAGCACCCATTTCTAACACTTCTGCCTTTCATGCAAGTAAATCTCAAAGTAGCTGCACTGGGATTTTGGCCCTAAGAGTGGTCAAGTGTATTATAACTCGTTATCACAGTACATCCTATTGTAACACCAGCTAGCCCGTTGCTAACCCTAAGCAGACTTCATTGCAAAATGTAAGCTATTTATATTGAAGAATTAGGATTCAACACACTTCTAGGAAATTGCCGCTATAATGATTGCCTGAAGTATCCTGCCCCATGTAAGAAATGACATTAGAGAGATTGTTGTCATATAATTGTACACTCCAGCAATACCATAAACGGACATGACACAGGTACAAGTTAACCAGGTACAGGTAGGAGTTAACTATTGCACCAGACTAGTTAAATGTGTTTCAATGCTGCCCAATAAAATTGTTATTTGTGTGATGCTTCAAGGATGCACAGTGCAGAATTTAAATAGTGTGTGGTCATGACAAGACTTCAGCTGGAGTTGTATGTAAAGACTACTTCAGTTTAATAACATTTGGTGAGACAGCGTTATTAGGTATACACAGCGACATTCCAGTAGGTCTTGAAATGAGTCAGAAAAAGGGAAAGGGATCCATGGTCTACATGGCAAATATATCAAAATCTTTTGTTTATATTTGCCTTAGAAATCCATCATACTTTAAATCTAATTCCCACTGTCCTTGTATTTCTAAGCTTGTTCAAGCACTGTTTTACCACAGCTGGTGCCTACTGGTATGAACAAGTGTACTGATGACACAGTATGGAGCTCAGTCTAAGTGAGATGAATACACTAGTGTGGAAAATCTGAGTCCCTTGCCTACCTTCTGCATAAGCTATAATAACTCAAGAGAGGACGTTAAGAGTGCTTAGCAAACATCTCTGATAAGGAAACACCCACCCCTAGTTTTCCTGTGTAAGTAAGATGTTAGATGTAAGGCATGCATCTATTTGGTGCCCTCTTCTCCATCACAGAAAAGATATTGCAGCATTCAAGGAGACGTGGAGAGAAACAGAAATAAATAGAAAGAGATCATAAAAAGTGCCTAGAACATGTTACAATGTAATTCTGAATACAGTGAATGTACAGTGCTTCAAGAATGGATCTTAACTCTGGAGTTCATGAGAAGGTTTTCCTGAAGCTCTCTACATCAGCGTGTACTTGATGGTCCAGCTAGTCGGATGAATCATGAATGACAGCTTTTTCATTAAAGCCATTCAGTTTGGTTATTTTTTCAGCTGCCTGTTTTCAGAGGTAAAAGTCAGAACAGAAGTTCTTTAAAAAGCTGAAGGTTGATTCTTCAGGCTGTGGAAAGCGGTGGGAATTTTGCTGTAGGGCAGGACATTTCTTAAAATCCCCATGGGGTTGATGAATCACTTTATTGATGCTGTGTTTTCAGTTCTGTTAAAGCTTCTGCAACTCTGCATTATCAGGGTTGGAAGACAGCTAATGTTTGCATCCATCAAGCACTTTTACACTTGACCCTCATCTTAGCTGGGAAACGTGTCCTTGAAATCAGTGTCAGTTGTGAGGCAGCGTGAGGAGCCCTGTGTCCTGTTTGAGGCTCCCCTGTACAAGAAAGACTTTGATAAACTGTAGAGAGCCACCAGGATGGTCATGGGCTGGAGTACATGATATATGAGAAGAGGTGGAGAGGGCCGGGCTGGTTCAACCTGGAGAGAAGGCTGAGAGGGAACTTCTTGGTGTTTAGCTCTATCTAATCAGAGCTTATAGAGATGATGGAGCCAGCCTTTTGTCAGACGTGCACACTGAGAATAAAAAGGTTGCAAGTTGCATCAAGGGAAATTCCAACCACAATGCAAAGAAAAAAGTTTTCACAGCAAGGACAGAAGTTGCCTAGAGATGCTGAGGAACCTCCATCTCTGGAGACACTGCTCCGAGCACCCCAGCCTGACTTTGCAACCACCCTTTCGTTGAGCTCGGAGCAGGACTGCAGACCTTGTTGTTATGCAATTTTAAAACATGGCTACTTTTATCACCGAAGAGAGAAGGCATTTTGTCTATGCCTTCATGCATGCGTGTGCTTAGTGAGAGAGAACGGAACCAAAGGGGGTAAAACTGAGAGGAAGTGGTACCCAGCAGTGGACCTATTGTAGGAGTAACAAGGTGGAGAGGGAGACCAGAGAATGCTAAATTTCCTTATAAAGACAAAATCTATTTCACTATGACGTTTTGTCACCAGTCACTTCCCTCTCTGAGCTCAGTCTTGGGCTCACAGTCTTGGGCTTGACTAGTTGCTCTGCAGGAAAGGAAGATTTTCCTAGCCACGCAGCAACCTGTTTCGACATACTGCTTTGCAGTTCCCCAACCTACAAAAAGTTTGTTTTTTTAAGAAGTTCTTCCCTTTCTGTTGGATTTGCAGCTGTTGAGCTGTTGCTGTGGTAGTTTGGACCCACCGCTTGAGCCTGGGAGGTAAGATCACAGCACCTGCTGTTTTTTAGCAAACTGCCCTCACTGAGTGTACGAGCAGTTTAACTGCACAGGAAATTGTGGTCGCCATGAAAAAGCAGTGCAGGTTCTGTATTAGCATGAAGCATTTTCCAATTGTCTTGTGCACAGCATTTCTACTAACCTTCAGAAAAGTGTTTGATGGATTTAATTGGGCAGAGTGGCCTTTGGCTGAGTGATAGTCTTTGAATTTGCATTAGTTTGGCAGGGTGTGATAAAGGAAGAAGCCATTATTTAGATTACAGAGTGGATACCTGTAAGAATGTAATTATAATTCCAGTGATGAAAAGCACTGATTCATAAAGCTAAAGTGTTTTGGCCTGTAGTGTTTACAATATACTCTGCTGACTGTTAGAACATTTATACTAGGCTTTTATAAATGTAATTTTACTCACTGGAGAAAAAACAAAACTGATTCATGATGGAGCTTGATTGTAGTAGGGACTTTTGCTGTAAAATCAGTGATGTGGGATGGTCCTAACATTACATTTGCCTTTTAAGATCTTGACTGTTGAGGCTGGTCAGTCTTGTCCCTTGTTTTGGATATTTCAGCTCAGGCTGCAGATGAACTGTGACTTACAAATGTCTACAGACATTTTAGCTGGTAGTGTTGTGAACAGGGGCCTTTGGGATTAACTTTTTGCTCTGTAAGAGCAGTAGACTTGCTGGTTTTGTCAGATAGTGGTTTCCTCAGTACATGGGTTTGGTGTGAATGCTGTCTGTATAACTGACCCTTAAGCCTGTGAGCAACTTGATTTTTCAAGCGAATGGGACCTCAGGTCTTTGTTGGAGTAGCCAAAGTCACAGACAACGTTGGCTGGCTGATTCTTTACTGCTGCAGATATCAAGTGAAGATGATCTCTAGCAAATGGCAAGTGAGATTGTGTCATCAGCAGTGCAGATGGGTGCTCAGCAGATGGTTGGTTGATTGTCTTGATAAAAGCAGATCACGCCCTGAAACCTCTCATGTAGAGAAACTCCAGCATGTATCACCTTCCTCCCCCTTGCTGGTCACACAGGAGCAGTTTGCCCTCCCGAGGTGGGGCCAAAGGTTCTGCAGAGGGTCAAGGATGAGGCTGGGGAAGCTCTCCTGTGCGATCCAGGAGATGTGGAAACCCCCTCTGTGGTGGGAAACTCCATGGAGGAGGGATGCTCGAGCCAGGAGGGACTGGGAAATACCTGCCCGCCTGCTGGTAACAAGAGCGGGGATTTCTACTTCAGTCCTGACCATGGAGTCCAGATTTACTTCGCTCAGAAGCTGAAGACAGTGCTCACACAATAGATCAAAAAAAAGTTGTATTGTTACTGGTTTTGAAGCTGCTTCCTTAGTTGAAACCAAGTAAGCATTTGGACTGAATATTGTTATGGTTATAAAATATTTGAGCGTCTATATGAAACTCATTATACTTAAACAAGTCTAGTGGTGTTGCTTCTCTCTCCCTGCTCACAGAACGTACCACACACTCCATCATGTTGTATTATGCTACCCATTTTTTTAATCCCATGTCCTTCTGATTTCAGTCATGAGCAGCTTAAAATGCAGCTGTGTAGCATGGAGCAGAGCTATCTTGATAGAAATCGTACAGTAAAAGTAATCACCATATGTTTTTTATGAAGTGTGAAAGAACTTTAGAAAGAGATTGAGTAAAGGGGAAGGAAGGAGATGGTGAAGGTCAGGAGAGTACAGTGCATTCAGAAATGTAGCTTTCATACTCTTAGCCATTTCATACAAAACAGCACACTCCAGTGAAATGCTGATACAAAAATGTAAAATATCTGTCAAAATGAAAAATACTTATTAAAAAAAAATTAAATGGTACTTAGGACACTGAAACCAGCTGTGCTGCAAGATGGAGTAGGGGGCTTTGCATTGGTCACTCTGTGCATCTTTGCAGTTATCAAAAGGGAAAGCTGTAGGACAGGAGATAAATAGCCACCCCCAGGTGAGACAAGTAGGGTGTCCTGGACATGGAGGCAATGCCCATGGGGAGAAGAGTGGCATGTGAGCCATGAGGGGTGCCCTGTGGCGGTGGCTAAGCAACCATGCTATTTATGGCTTTAGCCAAATTATTCTTCAGAGTAAAGGGGCACAGGAGGACTGTGCCTCCCGCTGCTCCAGTTCCTACTTTGGTTCCCCATTGAACACCAGAGACCCTACAGCTCCCAGCATGGCACCACTGCAGGAGGGAGTCCCAAGCAGCAGGAGAGTCAGTAAGGAGGGCTATGTTCAGATGTGTTCGCCATTTTCTCGTCTAGTTTGGTGGGTGGAAGGGCCTGATCACTCAGGGGCTTGCTAAGCCCCTATGAATCCCTGCTGAAATCAGTGAAGAGTCTTGCAAAGCTGAGGACAGAACACAACTCCTGGCATGGAAGCAACAGCAACAGATTCATAAATCCAGGTGGAATCAGTCAAATGCAAATATAATTTCATCTCTAAAAATAATATATCCACCTCCTTTTTACAGCTGGAACATGTTTTTAATATTTTCCATCTACAGAGGAACTGTTTTCCTGCTAACAAGCTGGAAACACAGGCCATGTTCTCCTTTTCTTGTATCAGATACCAGCTTTCACAGGATATTTGGGACTGAGTCAGTACTTCGTGACCCAACCTTCTGCTATCAGGATGCAGTACGATGACTACCTCACAGGAATAGCAACAGATGCTTTTACATGTCTACCCAGCGTTTTGTGTCCCATCTGCCACCCCAGTCATGATGGGACAGAGGTGGGGCAGCTCCTCATGCCCATATCCAAAGCAGCCCCTGTACATGCTCTCCTCTTCCCCTACCTTACTCTGCCACATGACTGAAGCTGTTTGTCAATTTGGCTTCGTTTGAAAACCAGCTTTGGCCAAAAAAGAAGAAAAAAAAAAAATCACTGGAAAACATTTGAGAATCAGAATGTTTCTTTTTCTATGGGAAAATGTTTTTACTTTAAAACTAGCTAGCTTGTGTTGGTAAAGGGATAGAAAAGATAAGTGACTCAACAAAAAATGTAGTGTACTGGATAAATTTTTTCTTTTTAAAGAAAAATTCTACATACTCTGATTGAAAAATAATATGCACATATATGCTGTGTCCCTTGTAGAATGTATCTGACAGATAAAAGACACATAAGGAGAGTATTTATGGGTTCACAGCTCTGCTTCTTCAGTGTCTTTGTTTCCTTGAAGGATTAGCACTCCCTGCCACTGTGAGGTATATTGGAAAGACATCTCAATTTCTTTACAAACTCTGTGGATTTTCCCTTCCTAAGCCTTGTTGGCTCATACTTGATTTAGGACTCGAGTATCGCATTGGCAAATAAGGTCCTTTATAAAACAGAACATTAAGAAAATAACTCATGGGCATCACCATGTTTCTGAACAGTGATAAATGTCTTTTTTCTGTGTTTCTTCAGATTGTATAGGAAATAAAATATGTGAAATGCAACAGTTTAGTAATGCCTGTGCCTGCATACACGATGAGATTTTGCTGCTGCAGGCACCAGTCTTTTAAAATGCCTTTGAGGCAAAGATTGTCATTTATTGTGGGCTAAACTGTGAATCTTTACCATGCACCAGGGAGGAACTATTTGCCATAACTTCAGAAAGATTCCTCTCTGTGTTTTGTATGCTGATTTAAACAGGAAGATCCCACCCAGACTGAAGGTACTGTAATCCAAGTTACACATCGCTAATAAAGCCAAGTATGTTTCTGTCTACTTTGGGATATAAAATTTAGCTCAGCATCTTTGAGGAAATTAGAAAAACCTCCTATTCATGTGTTATTTATAGCTGTTTAAATAGGGAAATAGTCATAACACTAAGTGCACAACTTGAAATACAAACTTTTTTTATATGAACCACCTCACATGTTCAAAGATTTCACGATTTCTCCTTTTAAATTATTTTCGAAGTTGTTATGTAAGAAATGCATCAGGTTCAAAACCTGATGGTATTTGCTGATGCTGTCAGTCATGGTGAGTAGCTGCCTAGCTGAATAACGCAACAGGGAGGAAGAGGCATATGGATATTAGTTTTTATCTGACATCATTAGCAGAAAAAAATCTGTCACGAAAAAAATGTCCACACAGTTTGCCTGGAATCTGTGACACCAGACAAGAATAAAGGACACAGATGGGAATGATTGTTTGTATAAGATGGCTGGATATTGCCACTGCTCCAAACTGATAGTAAGGCTGGTGAAATTTAACGTGAATGCTACTATCCTACTTTGCTGTGTGTGCACTACGGATCACCCTGCTAATGCAGGGATACAAGCACATAATTTTGATCAGAACTGTAGGAATAACAACAGAATTAAAAATATATGAGAGAAGCATAGTAATAGCAAGTCTGCTGAGAATATGAAGTTTGATTGGGAGATGAACTATTCTCGATTATGCAAAAGAATATGTTTGGCTGACTGTCAATAAGATGGCTTTGCCTGTTGCATTTTAGTTGAAGTTTTTTGCCAATGAGCACAAGATGAAACTTTAAAATTAAGGAACTTCCAGGCCACACTGTTGTGGTTACAGCATTGATTCTTCTTTCAACATGAGATCCACTGAGTAATTTCTCTTTTTCTCACCCCTTAGTGACAAAAACTTGTCTCCAGAAGGAAAATATTTATCACAGTCTAACTCATAAATTTTCTCTTTCCTGTCTCACCCTCAGCCCTTCCATACTGTAGAAAATCAGGTGACTGAGACACATAGTTTGAACAGAAATGCATATAGATACATGGACTTATGTGTGGAACCTTATGAGAGAAAGGTAGAGGGAAATATTTCTGAGGACAAATATCCTATCAGGGATATTCTGATGAGTGACCAGGAATAAGGAGGGCCCCAAAGGTGCAAGAAGTATGGAAAAAAAGATTGAATATGCTCAGGATACTCCCTTTTCCTTTATATTTTTCTGGCATGCAAGACACTTCAGATCTATCACAAGAGTTTCTTCACAATTCTGAGGCCACTTCTCTTATTCCTGCATGCTGGTGGCATTGTCCAGGACAGGGTGAGCATTGGGGGAAGATTGCTGGTGGTCCCTCTTTGATGTCAGCTAGGAAGGGAAGGCTAATGGAGAAAAGAGCTGGTATTTATTCAACTTTCTCAGCACAAAATTCACAGTTAAATTGTTCCTGATGACTTAAATATGTGTTTGTGAAATATAGTGTTGCCTCATGAAATTTGCTTTTTTTTGCTTTGGGGAAAGGTACAACTTTATGTCTAGCTGTAAAGTGCAGTTTCACATCTCTAAAGTTTTCATTGCCTTGCTTGTACCAGCTTAAACACCAGAGAAGTGGAGGAAAATATGAAACAAGGTAACAATTTAATACAAGTCCTGGAGACCTTTAGGTTTTAATGGCTTTGCCATATATTATTTATATTGCATTGTGGGTGCACACTTTGCCAAGTAATACATAACCAGTCAGCTTCTCAGTCTATGGATTCAAAATCCAAAGAGACGAAAGAACATCAATATCTCTGTGTTTCAATTTAGCAGTAACATTCAGGTTTGAGATTATTTTAGATCTTCCTTTATATTTCAGACTGAAAGTAGTTTGTTATTAGATCTCTTAAAACATCAGTGTGATAGTCAGGTTCCTCTGAGGATAAGGTCAAATAAAAGGAGGCTTTATGGCATGGCTGTAATGTATTGGTTTGGAAATGACAGCAGGAAAGGGAGTGCTTTGTAGAGGCTCTTTTGATATCAGTTTGTTACAATTCTCAGCAGCTTAGGTTAGACCATTTTCCCTTTTTTACATTAATGTGTAACTCAACAGTCTTCTGGGGAGGAAGGAGAGTATTTGCACAACTTTAGTTTTGCTTTTGCAATAGCAGGTTTATGCTGTTTGGCAAACAAGTACGAAGTGTCACTTCCAGGCAGTGTCTAATCCCGATGTCCTGATGCCTTCTGAAGCTCAGCCTTTATCATGGAGTGTTTTATTTTCCTTCTGAATTTTTATTACCTTCCATTTCTTTCTTGTTGGCAGTTCCACTGTCTTTCTTGCCCTGACCTGTGGAGCTGCCTTCCCCTCAGTGTCCTGCCTCCACATCTGAGCATGTGCTGGCTTTCGTCTTGTTCTCTCTAAGGAACATCAATTCTTTCACTGATCTTTGATCATGCCAAGTTCAAGACCTTTCCTCACAGCTGCTGCTGACTTTCAAAATCTTGGTTTTGCTGATAGCTAAGCTATCAGAGAGTGGACTTTTAGTCAGTGATACCAGGTGATGTTAGATACTGGAGCTGACAGGCTGAAATCAAGAGATGCTGCAGGAATGAAAATGCAGAAGAAACTCATTTGCATGTTGGAATGGGCAGTCATGATACCTCCATCACCCAAGTACAACTACTCCTAGGGTGACTGAAGAGCAGTTCTCATGCTTGGTGCAGAGATACATTTGATTTCTGAGCTAAGCATAGCCATATTTACAAGAGTGGATAATATTGACCTAAAAAATACGTCAGAAGGGTTCATTACAGCAAAGCCCTTCATTCTGCTAGGTATTATTTGTATAAATGCCCACACATGGAAACAAATATGCTATTAAGAGGATTCTCTGTATTTAATAGATCAGTTAGTTACTCATCAGAGGTCACAACTTCTTATGCAATCAAGAAAAGTCCATTTTATGTTGGTGATATTTTTTTGTCAATGTTATAAATCTATTTGCTAAAGTAATGTTATAGGCAACAACCTGTGGTGTTTCTTATCTGTTAGGCTCTCGAACAGTCTTAATACTATTAAAAGTTGTGTTGCAAATCATATTGCTTGATTAAGTGACTGGACCGGAAGGGGTGTTCTTCTAGTGGAATATGGATTTTCTTGCTGGTAGTGTAAAATTTTCATGTGTCCAGGTGCATTTTAGGTAATCCACATGTTGCAAAAATATACAGCATGCAACAGAATAAGATTGGTAGTGAGGAATCAGAAACAAGAAAGATACCAGGATGAAGGAGGAAGACTATGGATCTAATTTTACCCTACATAACACACATTGCTGGTAGATCACAGGGATTTTTACAGGTAATCCTTGAAAGTATGGTGGCTAGAATCACTTTCAATATTTTATTAGTATTTCAGTAGAAACCACTATCACTGTTGTGCTGAAAACTGCACTTGGGTTCTCGTGCCCCAAGAGCAACTGCGTTATGGATTATGCTGCATTTCTCTATTTATGAAAGTTGGAGTGAATGAACAGATTTTTCTCTGGAAGCTGTTCTCACCCTAAAATCACAGTGATGAGGCAGAAAAAGGGTGCATGATACTACAGGGAGACAGCAGACAAAAAACTAACCCCATGAGATTGCCTTTGGGCTGTTTCAAAGCCTCAAGTCCATAGTGGTTCTCACGGACAGTTCAGGACAGCATTAATCTGAAGCCTGGAGAGGCTGTACACAACTCTGAGTTTTTGTAGAGGGCTAGAGCAAATCTGTAATTTTTAAATTATCCCTATATATCTTTCTATATCCAAGAATCCAAGCCTCCAGGATGCCATGTTGGTTTTAGTCTGGGAATGAGGTATTTCTGATTTTTTTTTCTCCTCATTTGAGCCTGTAGCTACAGCAACCACTTTCTAGGATCAACTCAGGTTTCCATGCTATTCTATTTAAATAGTTGCTTGGTTAATTAATACTTAAAGAGACATAGGACACTAGAGTCATTCTCACAAATATAGAATAATAGATACCCTGTTGCCCGAACAGTTTCCTCATGAATACATGCAAGGGACAGTAGATGCGTGAAAAACAAGAGAGGTATAATGTACATCTTCTGGCAGTGTATTAAATGATGTGACAAATGGAAGTAAACTTTCTCTTTCTGATTATTAAGAAAGGTGCCTAGAAAGGGGAAGTCTAATCCTTTCTCCTGCTTTATATCTTTGATGAGACAAAAGTCAGGAAATCTCCTTCCAGCCACCCATTCCTAAAGTGTCACCCAACCTCAGGCACTGACTTAGGTACCTTGGGGGGCAAGTCCTTAAACTCTCCCCATAGCCAGGAAGAGAAGCAGGCCTCTGGGAAGCCCAGCCTGGTGCTCTGAACACTTTGTGAAGGAGTTTCTCTCCATCCATCCACCATAAGGGTGACCAGCCTCCTCATTAGGTAAGCAGAGGTAGGCAGTGCGAATATCCCTCCGGGCTCCAACTCCAGCCCAGAGCCCCAGGAGCAGACAGGGCTGCTGCTTCTCTGCCAGCGCTGCTGAAAAGGCATGTGGTGAACTGTGTTTCCAAAGGGGGAATGAGGAGAACCAGCACAATTTTGTTTGTTTTCTCCATGAGAAACAAAAGTTAGCAGAGGTAAGATTTAATAGTTAAATTAGTATAAATAAAACTTGCGATTTTGAGCAGGGTGTGGCAAAACAACAGGAGGGACATGGATTTGTATCTCATGTACGCAGGATTTTACCCCTTCACTTGCTTTCGGAATGCTGAGAGGAACTAGGTTTTCAGCTATGGGGAGCTGCTCCGAGACGCTCCAAGCCAAGTGAAACCCCCTCTTTTTCATCACAATTACAAACTCAAAAAAGGCGCCAAAACCCCCAAATGCTTTCTTCTTGCAGACCTGCCACTTGAAGAAATAAGAAATGGCGTCAACAGCACACTTCTCGGAGGAGGAGATGGCAGAGCTACGAGAGGCTTTTGGCAAAGTCGGTGAGTACAGCAAACAGGAAAGACACGGCAGAAGTGTGAAGCGGTAGCAGGCTCTTTTCTTATGTACCAGTCAGCCATGAGGAAATGGTGTTTACTCCAGTGCTGATCTGCTGTGTCACAGAAACCACAGAAAGGCCTTTTCCTGCCACTGCAGGGCTCCTAGATGAAACCACATCAGCACGCAGCAGAGCAATGGCCTCTTACCAGAGACAGATGGCAGGGCAATGAGCAGAAGCATTTATGATTTAACCTCAAAAGCTGTACAGAAAACAGAAAACCATGTTGGAAATATGTTTTCCTAAGAACTTTGTTTATTCCTGACAAATTATTTGGAAGGCAAAAAGTTTTTATTTTAATGTAAATTGATTACATCTTCTGAGGAGAAAGAGTCTGCAGAGGATAAATGTGCAAAGGGCTACAAAATTTGTAATCCCTTTACTATGACCTCTCAAGCCCATATATTTTTAAAGTGTGTGTTTCCTTTTCAAGCCTTTAAAGGTCTCATTTGATTTGTCTCCTTTAAAGTCATGCAGACCCATCACTTTCTACCCAAATTCTAAGAAAAGATCCTTGTGCATCTCACAACTCACTTAACTTTTATTAGCAGATCTGTCAGCCTTGTCGGCTTATGTGTTAGTCAGTTGTCCTTGCTGCTTCAGGTGATGGTGGTTTCACTTCTGAGCACACAGTAGTCCAGGCTGGAAATCTTAAACATCTGGTCATGGTGTGTGCTCTGTACAAGCTGGTGCACTGACAAGACAAATCCTGGAAGGAAGCTGTCCTTCCTCTCCCAGACATTTCTCTTTCCAAGTCCAGATCCTTCTGTTGTACAACTTCAGAAATGGATAGGATGCTCTCTGCTATCTGTGTTAGTCCATGCCACTGATGCGGAGAGCTGAGTTCCTTTGAAATCACCTCAGCATCTGGGCTGGGGAAAAAGAGCCTGCAGAACAAGAAATACACAGATATTTAAAAAACAAATATAAATATATAACCATATATAACTATATAACTATATAATTATGTACATAACCATAGTGTTATAACAGAAACTCTCCACATGATAGATTCAGTTTCCTTTTTTATCTGTGGAGATTTACACAAACTGGTGTTGAAGATTTAACCTGTGTTGATGATCTTCTCATAAAATCCTACCCTGGATCTTGCAACAGGCTCAGCAAGACTATCCATGTTAGCATCATCACAGAGAAACATCCAAGTTTTTATTCTAAGGATGACCATATGCAGTTCCAAGCCTCTAAACTCCTGACTTCTGATGATACTACATGCAGAAAACAGGCCAAAATCACAAGTTATATCTATGAATACATGTGTAAGGTGTAACTCTGTATTGTGTCAACTCCATTTTCTTTAGCTGTTCTGTAGACAGGATGGTCCCTCTATAAATCACATTTGTCTACATGTAAAGCTTGGAAACTAAATTACATCTAAACCTAGCTTTGGTAGGATATTATTATATGTCTAAAACATATAAATTCACCACTCTGAGGTTTTTTTTGATAAATAGTGGTCTTAATTTTTTCTTGGGTGTGAATGACACCACAGTGGTTGAAAATACTGGATTTCAGGATAACAAATCTTTGTATATAATATACCCTTCTCTGGTAAAATAAAAACAACAGCCTTTGTGTGCATAAAATTTCATTGGGCTGATGTAGAATCTAAATGTTTGCTTTAATCTTTGCAGATATCAGTGGGAACGGCTTCATCCATGCCAATGATTTAACAGATGTGTTGAAGGCAGCCAATCTCCCTCTCCCAGGATATAAAGCCAGAGAAATCATTCAGAATTTGAACACAGGGGATGGCAGGATCAGTTTTGATGAATTTATTTCAGTAAGTAATATGCCAAATGGGATACTCAAGGTGGTCCTCAGGGCACAGCAGAGGCACAAGAAAAGGGTCTCATGGGCACCTAGTTAATCCAAGGAGTCCCATCACTGTAGAAGATGAGAATGAGAGAATGAGAGCAGGGGGTAACCAAACTAGAAATCCTGCAATTAAGTGGGGCAAGTTACATGAATGCAGCTGCCTATTGAGTAGATGTAATATCTTCTAGTTTGGTTACATGAATGCAGCTGCCTTTTGAGTAGACATAATATCATCTAGCAGGATAAAGCTTTTCAGTAGTAAGATGCAAGAAGATTATGTTCTGGCTAGATGGTTATGAAAAATTTCAGCAGATTGAAACTGAAAAGTTATGGGGCATTTTTCCTATTAAAAAAGCTGCTTCTTTTTCTGGTCTTAACTGGGGCAAAAGCAGATGCTAAAATAGTGGAATTTCCCTTGAGATGGCGAAACTGATTTTTACTTGTCCTTTCTTCAAACAAAAACTGTTAAAGGCCCTCCTACTGCACATTTTAACTCTGTGGTTTCATACTATATACATTTCTGTTACTTAGCTTATCTTTGTTCACTGCTTTGAAAACATAAAAGCTGTGTATCGTCCTGTTCTGCCATGGCAGATATACAGATTTTGCACAGAAACCTGCTGAACAATGCACAAGCTGTGCTTCCCTATATATGAAGCAGGCAGGACGTGGCTCCTGGCCCAAGAGCTCACTGTTTTGATTTGGTTTAATTTTCCAAAATTTAAAAATTGTCTCTCGTGCTTGAAAGATTTTCCAAAACCTGAAGAGTGACGATGTTGCTAAGTCGTTCCGAAAACAAATCAACAAAAAGGAGGGCATCTGTGCTATTGGTGGGACATCTGAGCAGTCCAGTGCTGGCACACAACACTCTTATTCAGGTAGGTATGGCTGTCCTACACTGATAGCAACTAGGAACAAGTGTGCCCTTGGAGATCTGCATCTTATCTTGGTGCAAAACCAGGTGCTCTGGCCTTGGTGGGCTTTTGTGGCTGTTCAGGCAAGGCTGGTGCAAGGCAGAGTTGTAAAGGTAGTGAAGCACCAGAGCAGCATCTCTCTTTGTCAGAAATAGTGTGAGCTGGTTTACTGGGGTGGACAGAGCTGTGGCTGCTGGAGGAAGCTCCATCCATCTTAGCTTCCCTTACCTTAAATGCATTGGAGCTCTGCTGGCATACAGCTTCCCGGCATGGCTGCAGCAGCACAAAGACTGGCCTGTTGCTGTCCCTGCTCACCAGTGAGGCAAGGCACAAGTTTCCCACTGTTGCTAACCTATTTCATTTCATATTTTACTAGTCTGGTAGTCTCTCTGTAAACACCTGTAACCAAATGGTTCCAGATCTTTTTCTAAAGTACGCATAACCCCATTGGGGCTCTTCTCCCAGAATGTTTCTCCAAGCTGAAAGTTTGGGGCAGCCATGGTTACTTCTGCTTCCTCCTGAGCATAGCCCACTCTGAAGCAACCCTACAGGGAGGAGGTACCACCCTTGGCTGTCTTCTCCAGGGGTAATGGTGGGGAACTGACTCTCTCTGGGGAAGGGAGAGTGAAGGATGCTTCCAAGGTCTCCACCCACCTGAGCACAGATGACACCTTCACTGAGCTTCTGGGGCTGGTGTGAGCTGCTGCTGGTACAGGATAGCTACATTACGTTATAGCCCTGTTGAACTATAGGGAACATTTGCCTATTACCCTCTGAATGCTCCTTGTCAGAGTGCAATCCTGGCCAGGCTCTTCTAGATATTCCACATATGGAGAGTGTCCTGTGCAATACAGAATTCGCTTACTTGTACTTATTTGAAGTTACATGGGATTTCTATTTAGCAGAGTGATGCAACAATGCAAAATTATGGTGTAAGTACAGATTACTCTTAGCAGAGCATATCAACTGCAGCATACAGCTGAATTATGTGAACTTCATTACCAGTCTATAATATGCTTGTCCTCATGACACAGGACAACCCCAGTCAGTGGGAAGAAATATGGAAGGAGTATTAATCAGCTCAAGCCCATTGCTGTCTTCAGCTCATTTGTCTGTCTCCTCAGAGCCTTCTTCCCTTGTGGGAACCCCCTTGTGGGGGCTTGTTGATCAGTCACACTGATGGGAGACTCTTCTCCCCCAGGAGTTCTGCCTTTGTAAGTAATATTACAGTAGAGGTATTGCACAGCAAACTGATGGATTTGATGTTGTGTCCACAGAGGAAGAAAAGTATGCCTTTGTCAACTGGATTAATAAAGCCCTTGAGAAGGACCCTGACTGTAAGCACGTGGTCCCAATGAATCCAGAAACAGATGACCTCTTCCAGGCAGTTGGTGATGGCATAGTGCTTTGGTAAATAATACCTATCTTCCTCACAAATGGGAACCATGAGTCTGCAGAAACTCAACTCTCTGCTTAAATGGAAGCTGCTGACTTTTACATTAAGCTCATGAATCTTTGCAGAATCAGGGCCTTAATAATGCTAGGTTTTTTGCTTCTTTCATCTTTAAAAATGCAATGCTTCTTTAACGTTAAAGGAGGGTTTTTCCTTGCAATAAGATGAAGTCAGTGAAATTCAAGGAGTTACTTGGTTTTAGTTTTGTCCAAGGACTTTTGGGGATTCACATAAAGTGTCAGGAGATAGCGAGTTTTTTCACAGAAATTTTCTACACAATAAACTTCTCGCACAACCTCACCTTGTGGCATTCTTGACCTCACATCTATAGTACAATCTGCATGTGACCCAAAAGAATTGCTCAAGTATTGAGCATGTGCCTGTGTGTGTACATGTAAAAACAGAGGCTATCTATATTTGTTCAGTAACTTTCCAGCTCTTTGACTTGTCCTGCAGCATGACAAAAGTTATTTCTGTCTTTTGTGTGCACATAGCTAGTAGTGTATTTCTTGCTATTTTTTCTTTTATTTCCAGTAAGATGATCAACTTTTCAGTGCCAGATACCATTGATGAGAGAACAATCAACAAAAAGAAACTCACACCCTTCACAATACAGGTACTAAAATACAGCAAGATTCTTTGCTTTTCCCCTTAGGATGCTTTGATATAATCACTTAGTGCAAAGGCTGGAGATACCAGCTGTTTGCTGTTTGTGTCAAAGTGAGATGCTCAGGTCTACATCATAACAACATAAAGACATGTTTCTGTTTCTTTCCAAACGTATGAGCAATCTGAGTAAACAAACTGTGTTTGTATTTGCACTTAACCCAATGTATGTTTGCCAGTTCAAAGTTTCAGATACCTTTGTGGTAGATGCCGTACAAATGCAAGAGCAACTAGATAATACAGTGACCAATTCCAGTTGGAGTAGCTCTCAGAAGGCAGAACTCAACATCCAAGGTCACACAGGCATGTCCATGGACTTGAATTCACAGCTGCTGTGTTGCAGTCTGATGTCCTCACCAAAATATTAACTGTGATCCAAGAAATACTGTGGTATGCAGCATGTCTGAGATGGGACCATAGCCTTTGCCTGCCTTTTACAATCCATGTTATTTCACCTTGAATATTAAATCCATTCTTTATTTCCATTATGTGCACATGTATATGATTTAAAAACTGGACAAAAAAGCTAATTTTCACCTATTTATTGTGTTTCTCACACAGCAGTGTGTAAAGCGATATTTTTATATGAACAGCATCTATGTATTTGGGTACAGAACATAAATAGATATATGGAATAGATATGAACCTAACCCAGTTTAGCCCTCAGCTACTCTGATTTGATGGAACATTAGCCAGGCTCAAGTAAGCTCAGAAGCCATTAAATTGGATTTTTATGCTGTATACCACATTTTTCAGTTCTAATCGTTTTGGTCAGCAGCATAGCTTAGTGATGCAGCTCAGATCAATCCTTGTCACACATAGACATGATTTGATCAATATAGCTTCCACTTTAATGTAACCCTTTTACAGCTGTCTGGTGGAGAAAAGGTAATTAATTTGAAATGCTCCAATTTTTCTAGCTTATGAGAATTTACACTATATCTCTCTCTGCATTTAGTATCTAATCAAATCTCTCTGTCATGCCAGCAGTAATGAAATTCATGTGAAAGATTGCAGATCTGTGTGATAAATGATATTTTCCAGGCTTCTTTGCCTGCTTTACTTGCCCTCTGTTTACAAAGCCACCTTTTTGAATAGTGCAGACCTGTGGGTCAGATTTTCTTATACCTTTTGTTTTAAGTGGGAAGGAAGTAGCAAAAGAACATAACATTCCTGAAACATCACTTTCTTTCTGCCCCTCCCTGGAATCACAGAATACCTCTGCTTCTATTGAACACTCCCAAAGCAGGACTCTATACTCCACAGTTCAAAAATAAAATATCCAGAATTGACTAGTTCTGTCATTGACTGAACTGCAAGGTTAAGAACTCAACAGCTTTATTCATACTGATTCCTATGACCGTGTGTTTTTTGAATACATTGCCAGCTAGCAACTTACTTGCATCTTAGGTGTTACGGCTTTTGCATAGAGCTTAGGGAGTGCTGAGCCTGGAATATCTTCCAGTTGATTCGGTTGTAGCTCCCTTGTTCTTCCATGTGTGCAAGACTGAGTGGAGGAGAGTTTGCCCCATGCTGAAGCTATGTCTGCACTTGTGCTTGTGCATTAGCTATAGGGAGAGCCTGGCCTTGATAACCAGGATTGAGCCAGGACATCACTGTGAACACAGACATATGCTCTGAGCTCCAGTGCCTTGTGATATGGTATCCTTCAACTTTGCCAAAGAGATCCTTTCTGTCTTCGTGTTGGGACTGAGAATTTACCTGTAATCCCAGGACACTCTGTGTTCCCCTGATCCCTGTGATCAGACACATATCCTGGGCTGCATGAAAAGCAGCGTGACCAGCAGGTCGAGGGAGATGATTCTCCCCCTCTACTCCGCTCTCATGAGACCCTACCTGGAGTGCTGTGTCCAGCTCTGGAGTCCTTAGTACAGGAAAGACACAGACCTGTTGAAGCGGTTCAGAGGAGGGACACAAAAATGTTCAGAGGGCCAGAATGCAACTTCTTTGAAGAAAAGTTGAGAGCTGGGGTTATTCAGCCTGGGGAAGAGAAGGCTCCAGGAAGACCTTATTGCAGCCTTTCAGTACTTAAAGGGGGCCTATAAGAAAGATGGAGTCAAACTTTTTTAGCAGGACCTATTGCAATAGGACAAGGAGTAAAGGTTTTAAAGTAAAAGAGGGTAGATTTAGCCTAGATATAAGGAAGAAATTTTTTACAGTGAGAAGGTGGTGAAACACTGGAACAGGTTGCCCAGAGAAGTGGTAGATGCCCCATCCCTGGAAACATTCAAGGTCAGGTTGGATGGAGCTCTGAGCAACCTGATCTAGTTGAAGATGTCCCTGCTCACCACAGAGGCATTGGACTAGCTGACCTTTGAAGGTCCCTTCCAGCCCAAACTGTTCCATGATTCTATGTATGTGAATACATTCATAGTGAAGCTGCTCACAGGTTTCACTAGTGTTGGCTGTGCTTCCTTCCTGTAACCTCAGCTGTCCGGTTACTGCATCATTTTTAAGTTCTCTTCTTTCCCTAGGAAAATCTGAACCTGGCCCTGAACTCTGCTTCAGCCATTGGGTGCCATGTTGTTAACATTGGAGCCGAAGACTTAAAAGAAGGGAAACCTTACCTGGTTTTGGGTCTTCTATGGCAAGTCATCAAAATTGGACTTTTTGCTGACATAGAGATCAGCAGGAATGAAGGTATGTATGGCTCTTTGTTTCAGTGCTCTACTGTTATCACTGAACAGTCTTTGGGATAAAGCTCTTCTAAAAAAATAATCTTAATTCAACTTTTTATTCAAGTATTTGTTGCCTGTCTTTTTGACTGCTCTAATTTCCCTTGTTCTTCACAAGTTTCAGCACTCCAAAGTCCAAGGCTGTATGTAGGCTTATATGTGCAGAACCAGTTGCATGCTCACTGGGTCAGGAATAATGGTCTACACCCAGGTATATTGGTACTTTGGCACTAAATCTGGGATAAGGAAATGCTACACTGCATTCAGGAAGCTTTGCTCTTTTCTTGCTCTTGACTGCCAAACATCTCTTTCTTTGTGAAATCAGAATCATAGAATAATTTAGTGTGGAAGGAACCTCTGGAGGTCCACCCTGGAGGTCCTCTGGTTCAGCCATCTAACTACCTCCTTACAGCAGAACCTGTCTTAAGGTTAGACAAGGTTGCTCAGGGCCTTTTTGAGTGCTCTCTGGCAACCTGTTCCAGAGTCCAACCACTCTTGCTGTGGAATTTTTTTTTCTCATATCTAGTTGGAATTTTCCTTCCTCCACATTGTGACTGTAACATCTCATCCTTTTGCTGTGCATACTGAGAAAATACAGCTCTGGCCCCTCTGCAGTTGTTGAAGACAATACATTTTCATCTCTTAAACCTCTTTCCAAGCTAAACAAACCCGCTTTTCTCATTTTCTTGTCATATATCACATATGCCAGCCCAACCATCTTGGTCTCCCTCCATTAAATTTGCTGCAGTTTGTTAATGTCTCTCTTGTTCTGGGGAGCTCCAAACTGCACACAGCACTCCAGATGTGTCTCGTCAATGCTGAAATTATCTGTGAAATAGCTTCAGTGTGAGGCTGTGAGTGTGTACATGCAGTCCACGTGGCACCTCATCTTGCTGCTTTGTTCCCTGTGTCTCTGTTCACTCAACCAACAGTGAAACTTCTTCAGTTACCATGCAGGTGTTACCTTCATTGCTTCACCCCTTTCACATTTCTATCCCTTTCATAGCCAGAACCACCAGTTTCCAAAGTTCCCACTTCCCATTCCTTTGTAGGTAGTTGCTTAATACCTAATTTTCCCTTTCTAGTATTTTCTCTTTCACTTCTCATCTCAGACTTCGGTTTGTCAGGGTCAAGCCAAGATCATTTTGATGTCTTTTCAGGCTCTCTCTGATAGCCCTTCTCCGCAGCTGTTCCAGGTGAAATTCCCTTTTCTTGAATATGGGACACTTTATTTCCAATGAGCATTCATAGCCACATGATATCAAGGCAGTAATACATCCCAACCTCTATAAGAAATACCTGGGATGCACTGATATAGAGTCAACATAGCACTTAGGGATATGATGTAGTTGGGAACTGTCAGTGTTAGGTAAATGGTTGGACTGGATGTTCTTCAAGGTCTTTTCCAACCTAGACGATTCTGTGGTTCTGTGATTCTGTGATACCATGTTTGGTTTTCGCCTGGTCATATCACATGGTGGCTCAGAGTAGCTCAGAAGACATCTAATACACTCAAGTTGTTCTCATCCTCTATTCATAGAAGCTTTTAGCTAATAACAGTTATTCATATTAATCCCCTAGTGAATGTCTTTGAACATGGCGCTATTAAATTACATTTCATTTTTATTACTGTCATCTAGTTCTTTCTGTCTGATTTCCCAATAATCCTCTGTATTGACTATGCCACCTAGTGAATATCATCATCAAATTTTTAGCACATTACTAGTATTTTTGCCAAGATAATTGATACCAAAAGAAATTAAAACATTAATCCAAAAATCAATCCATGATCAACTTCACAAGAATCCTTCTTCCAGCCTACATTCTCTCAGTGTTAACATTGTTCTCTTGATAAAATCCACTGTCTGTTTCAAATGATTCTATTATTCCCTTCTGGTTCAGCTTAACCCTACAGCACCCTATGTCAAACTATCTATGGAACTCTGAGGAGACGAAGACATGGACTCTGTGTACAGTGTGAACAGACAGAGACCTTTATTGTTATTAACACTGAGAATTTATACTATCTTCAAAGCTATGTCAGTAAGCACAAGTTAGGCTGCCTTATATAATTGGTTACAATGTATTGTGCATTTGCTGTCCGCGTGCTCTAATCTATACACTGATTGGCTAAGCTAAAAGATTAACTCTACCGTCGGCATCCTGGTTATCAGTCCTTTAGTTCCTTAGTTCTGCAACTCTGCATTTTTTTGTTTACCCGCTGCCAACTTTCTTCAATCATTCTTTATTCTTCAATCAAGGATATCGTCGAGCCAAGATGTCCATTTTCTGCCAAAAAGCTCTCCACAGAAGTCCAGATAAATTAGGTCTCCACTCTTTCCTTTATGTAGCGAATCCATATTTCTTTCAAAGAATGACTAAAGATATCAGAAGGACATCAGACTAGTGTGACACACTCTCATGCTATGATCATCTTTTCATTAAGATCTGAGGCAAGGAAATTGGGTAGTTCTTAGACCACACTGAAATTGTCTTGCATTTCTATATGATCCACTACTAGATCCACAACTAACAGGCTTATCATTTTGTTGATGAGGCCTTTTTTCTGTTTATGTATATCCTATCATGATAACCCAACTTGAATTTTGGCAACACTTTGGTTACTCACTTTTAGAAACTAACGTAGCAAAATGTGTAAGTGAGAAAATATTTACACATTATCCTCTACAAGTATTCACAACATCATTCATTTTTTTCTTTTTACCCTGCTTAGCCTTGATCGCTCTTCTGAGAGAAGGAGAGAGCTTGGAGGATCTGATGAAGTTGTCTCCAGAGGAACTGCTGCTCAGGTGGGCAAACTATCACCTGGAGAATGCAGGATGCAACAAAGTTAACAACTTCAGCTCAGATATCAAGGTATGAGAAACACTGACGAACAATAGCAAAACAGCATCTCCACACCCAAATCCCTGTCCTCCAAACAAGGATTGTGCACTGAAACAATCCAAGCAGCTGAGACTGCTCTGCTGAACACATGGAGCTGCGTACCTTTTAGTGGGGTTTACCTTTCTGCTCAGTAGTATTCCTCCTCCTAACCTCCCAGTCACCATTGCCAGCCCCAGCACACCAAGGAATAGCTTTTGGATCTGGACAGGGCATATGGATTCTACTGCTGCATTTTCAGTTCCCTGCCTCTATTGCTCTCTTCCTTCCTAAATGCCTCTTGACCTGGCTTTGGTTTGGAAAAGACTGGACCTTACCCAGACATGTAACTAGGTGGAGGGGAAGAAGATAGGGCTCACTTGATCTTTTCTTCAGTACAGCACCTGGGTTATGCTTCTCTGTCCCAACCTTTGCTACAACCCTGCATGCACTTACCTGCAATTTTTAATTCCGTGGGACTATCAAAAATAATATAGCTAGATGGGGAGGCACTTGCAAGGATGGCTCTCTAGCCCATGCAGGATATTTCCTGTACTTGGGATTTCATGGGCAGATTTCAGCAGAACTTTCTTTGTAGGACCTTCATTCTTCCTAGACAGATGTATTTGAACCTCAGTGGTGCACAGTGATGAGTTTCAGACACTAAAGTTACAGTGTGAGGCCCAGCCAGCATCCCAGGGCTGTAAGGGTATGTCAGGGCAGGTGTCTAAGCTGGTGTCCAAGATAGCATGAGAAAAGCCCTGCTCCAGAGATGCCTGGTTGTAGGCTTCACCAGGGACTGAAGCATGAGAAGTTATTTACCATGACTTACTTGACATACAGTAAAAAACACCAGAGAAGGCAACAGGAGAGTCTGAGAGTCACATTTGACAGTACAATTTTTATTGGAACAGATTTTTGATTCAGTAGGTGGAGGTGACTGGAGAATATCCATGGAGAGGGAAGGGAATGCAGTGTTTCCCATATTTCTGTAGGCTGACTGAGAGGACTATAATGCAACTGATTAAATCCTATCTGCAACTGAAAGATAAATCACACTTACTGCACTTACAGTTGGAAAATAAGGCTCATATTTACCTCTGAGGCCAAGACTTCTGATTTTACAGCCATTCTCTAATTCTGTCTCCCTACCTCACTTCTGTTATAAATAACCACTTTCTAGACATGGTGGGTGGTAATGTAGATGTATAAGATTTACAATAATTCAGGTAATCTGCTTTATATTTTGAAGAGCATTCATTGAGTTAGTTAGTTAAGTCCCTAGACACTGACATGTATTTTCAATTCTTTGAGTTATTTCTGAAGTGAAATTCATATTTTCCATGCATGTACTGAGTCTGGCAGAGCTGGAATTGGATTTCCCCTATAGCAGCCCTCACGGTGCTGTGTTTATGCTGGGAGCTGGCAGGGTGTTGGTAGCACCCTGGTGTTGTGGCTGCTGCTGAGTGGTGCTTACACAGCACCAAGGCTCTTTCCGACATTTCCCCCCTGCCCCAGTGGGACGGGGTGGGCACGATCTTTGGAAGGGACACAGCCAGCACAGCTGCCCCGAACTGACCAAAGGGATATTCCAGACCACATGACGTCTGCTCGAGTATAAAGCTGGGAGAAAGGAGGAAGGGGGGAGGGGGCAGGGTGTCATCCTTGGTCCTCTGAGGCAACCACTATGTGTATTGGAGCTCTGCTTCCTGAAGGCCTGACATCGCCTGTTAATGGGAAGTAGAGAATACATGTTTTATTTTTTGCTTCTGTGCACGGACCTTTGCTTTGTTTTGCTTATATTAAAACTGCTTTTTTTTTTTTTTTTTTTTTTTACCCACAAGGATTGTTTTTTTTTCTATCTTATTTTCTTTCCCCCTTTTTGCCCTGTTGAGAAAAAATGGGGAAGGGGGGGAACTGATAGAGTGACTTGGTGGGTACCTGGCATTTAGCCAAGGTCAAACCACAACAATTACACTTCACAAAAGATTAAAGATGCAACATGTTAAATCCTTGTCTTGTTCCTGCCCCTTTGCCTGAAAAATGCTGATACTGTTGTTGGTTTCAACTTCTGTCCTTGAAAACTATGCTTTCTCTTCCATAACTGTTCCAGCGTTGCTTTGAAATCCACTTTAAACATCTGCTTTCTCCTTCTGCATTTTCTTTTATTAAATGCTCAGCAGCTTGACTTCTACAGCATTATAAAGGTATGCATTTTCTTATCTCTAATTTAATGTTCAGATTAAGTCAATTCTAATGTCTCTTTGTTGTTTCTGTCCTTTTTGTAAGTGCAACATACAGCATTCTGTCTTGCGTGTTGTGTGTCCTGCAGCATATATATTGGCTCAGGGAAGAAACATCTGGCAAATACAGGATAAAGTAGGAATTGCTAAGTGCTTCCAGCTTAATTAATTTAATTATGTAGCCCAGTGATTGATGTAATAAAAACGAAGCATGCAGGCACATTGTTCAGGCATGCAAAACCTCAGCTTTAGATGTGATTTTTCCTCCCTTTAATTTCTCTGTCTGTCACAGGACTCAAGAGCTTATTACCATTTGCTGAACCAAGTTGCCCCCAAGGGAGACGAAGAAGGCATTCCAGCTATTACTATTGACATGTCGGGATTAAGGGTAAGATGAGATAAATTTAGAGTAAATGCCGATATTTTCTGTCTGTTACTTGCTTTGCTGGCCAACACACAGTCGCACCGGGATGCCAGAACAAGCAAACTCTTTTTAGCATTGCAACATGATCTTGTATTTCAGAAATCAAAGCTTTCAAATAATAAAATGATTTGCCTTCCGTTAGATATTATTGCTGAAACTAATAACCATTGAACCACACTGAACCAAACTACTAGCATGTAACAAGTATATTTAAATATAATTATTGGGGAATTTCATCAAGCCATCCCCTTTTTTATGGAATATAACTGTAAAAGCAATATGGTGAGATGGCTGGATTGTAGGTAAAGCCCATTTGAAAACACAGACCTACCGTTAGTAAAAGTGTGAAAGGAAATAGCTATAAATCCAACAAGGACCTGTTTTAACAGCTCCACACCTAGCTCCACACGTAGGGACCCTGAATGGGTCTTGCGTGCAGTGCCAGGCAGTGGGGTGAGGCTGATGGCCCCATTTTCTGCCGGCGCAGGAGAAGGACGACGTCCAGCGAGCAGAGTGCATGCTGCAGCAAGCAGAGCGGTTGGGCTGCCGGCAGTTTGTCACAGCCACCGATGTCGTCCGAGGGAACCCAAAGCTAAATTTGGCCTTCATTGCCAACTTGTTCAACAAATACCCTGCCCTGCATAAGCCAGAGAACCAGGACATCGACTGGAGCTCTATTGAAGGTAAGGAAAATGCAAATAAAGGATGTTTCTGGACACCTGTGCTACAGTATCCCCAGCTCTGAGTTGATCATTTGTTAACTTAACCTTATGTCGTTCAGACATATATTCACTGCAGCGTTAGCACAGGCAGTCTTGAGAAAGGGAGGCAGCTCTTTACATTCATGTAGCTTCTGGTATTGTGTATGTCTGTTCTGTGGAGAGCACGTGTTAAAAGACAAAAATGTTTGTGGAATGTCTGAACCAGTATGGACTATTGAATGTGCTTGTTAGTTGAAATTAGAGTTGACCTGGCATTCCCTTAATTGAGAATACAATTTAAAAATCAGATCTTGCATAAACTTCCTGCCTGCTTGCTCTGGGTTGTGGTCAGGGCCACAACTGTATGGATCATTTGCTGAGCTTCACGTTCTTCTTTCTCAGCCTCATAGTGAAACTGTTCATGCTGGGGCACAGGCTGTTCTTGAATTCTTGAAGGCAGCCTAGTCTCTTCCATGTATAACATGTATAACTAGTGCAACTAAGAAAAGGTGACTGGTGATGGTAGTAGGCGACTCTCTTCTGAGAGATATGGAGCCATCCATCTGCTGACCTGACACACTCTCTAGAGACCTGTGCTGCTTAACAGGGGCTTATATCAGGGATGTCACCAAGAGACTACCAAGCCTCATACAGTCCACAGACTGTTATCCACAGCTGTTGTTTCACATGGGCAACAATGATAACAGCCAGGAGCAGTCTGAGGGGTAACAAAAAGGATTACAGAGCCCTGGGAGCGGAGGTAAGGGACTGGAGCACAGGTAGCATTTTCATCAGTGCTCCCAGTCAAATGGATGGGGTTTGAAAGGGCCAGTTAAATCTGGCAGATCAACAACTGATTATGGGACTGGTGCCACAGCCAGGAGTTCAGCTACTTAGACCATGGGACTCACTTTGAGAAACCTGGTCTACTGGGGGCTGATGGGGTCCATCTGTCAGAGAAGGGGAAGAGCACATTTGATCATAGGCTTGTCAAGCTGGAGAAGAGGAATTTAAACTAAAGTTGCTAGGGGAGGGGAGCCTCAATCAATCCCACTCCTACCAGTTTGATACCAGGGCCAGCAATAGATGCCCAGAGCCTGGAGAGGGATCACAGGTCAGCAGGAGAGCACCTGAAGAGCAGCACAAAGGAATTTCAGTCAGTAAGTCAGCTTCATCAGGGACCAAACTTAAATGCCTCTATACAAACACACATAGCACAGGAAATAAACAAGAGGAATTAGAGACGTGCACACGTCTGCAGGAATATGATCGTATTGGCATCACAGAGAGTGATGGGCTGACTCCTGTGACTGGAATATTGGAAGGAAGGATACAGGCTCTTTAGGAAGGACAGGCAGGGGAGACAAGGAGACGGTGTCACCCTCTATATCAGTGACCAGCTGGAGTGCAAGGAGCTCTGCCTGGGGATGGATCAGAAGCCAGCTGAGAGCTTATGGGCCAGGATTAAAGGGAAAGCAGAGACAAAAGACAGTGGGGGTCTGCTACAGGCCACCTGACCAGGTAGACCAAGCGGATGAAGCCCTCTATAGACAGATAGGAGCAGCTTCATGTTCACAAGCCCTGGTCCTCATGGGGGACTTCAACCACCCCAATATCTGTTGGAGGGACAACACAGCAGAGCATAAGCGATCCGGGAGGTTCCTGGAATGCACTGGTGATACCTTCCTTCTCCAGGTGATAGAGGAGCCAGTGAGGAGAGGTGCTGGGATGGACCTTGTTCTCACCAGCAAGGAGGGTCTGTTGGGGAATGTGAAGCTCAAGGGCAGCCTTGGCTGCAGTGACCATGAAATGGTGGAGCTCAATACCCTTAGGGCAGCGAGGAGGGCACACAGCAAGCTCACTACCCTGGGCTTTAGGAGAGCAGACTTTGGCCTCTTCAGAGATCTGCTTGGCAGAGTAGCATGGGATAAAGCCCTGGAGGGAAGAGGGGCCCAAGAAAGCTGGTTAATATTCAAGGATCACTCCTCCAAGCTCAGGAGCAATGCTTCCTGACAAAGAGGAAGTCACACAAAAATGCCAGGAGGCCTGCGTGGATGAACAAGGAGCTCCTGGACGAACTCAAACACAAAAAGGAAGCCTACGGAGGGTAGAAGCAAGGACAGATAGCCTGGGAGGAATACAGAGAAATTGTCTGAGCAGCCAGGGATCAGGTTAGGAAAACTAAGCCCTGATAGAATTAAAACTGGCCAGGGATGTCAAGGGCAACAAAAAAAAGCTTCTGTATGTATTTCAGTGGTAAAAGGAAGACTATGGAAAATGTGGGCCCTCTCTGAAAGGCAATGGGAGACCTGGTTATGTGGAAAATGGAGAAGTCTGAGGTTACTCAATGACTTTTTTGCCTCAGTCTTCACTGGCAAGGGCTTCTATCATACTGCTCAAGTCATAGAAGGCAAAGGCAGAGTCTGGGAGAATGAGGAACCACCCGCTGTAGGAGAAGATCAGGTTTGAGTCCAGCTAAGGAACCCGAAGCTGCACAAATTCACGGGACCTGATGAAATACATCCATGGGTACTGGCAGATGAAGTGGCCAAGCCACTATCCATCCTATTTAAAAGTCATGGCAGTCTGGTAAATTTCCCACTGACTGGAAAAGGGGAAACATAACCCCCATTTTTAAAAAGAGAAGTAAAGAAGACCCAGGGAACTACAGGGCAGTCAGTCTCACCCCTGTGTCCAGCAAGATCATGGGGCGGATCCTCCTGGAAACTATGTTAAGGCACATGGAAAATAAAGAGGTGATTGGTGACAGTCAGCATGGCTTTACTGAGGGCAAATCATGCCTGACAAATGTGGTGGCCTTCTGCAATGGGATTACAGTACTGGTGCATAAGGGAAGAGAAACCGACATCATCTACCTGGACTTGTGCAAAGCATTTGGCACTGTCTCACACAACATCCTTGTATCTAAATTGGAGAGACATGGATATCACAGATGGACCTCTTGGTGGATGTGGAACTGGCTGGATGTTCGCACTCAAAGAGTGGTAGTCAATGACTCAATGTCAAAGTGGAAACCAGTGACAACTGGTGTTCCTCAGGGGTCAGTGTTGGAACCCGTGCTGTTTAACATCTTTGTCAGTGGCATGGACAGTGGGATTGAGTGCACCCTCAGCAAGTTTGCTGATGACACCAAGCTGTGTGATGTGGTCGACACACTAGAGGGAAGGGATGTGCCATCCAGAGGGACCTTGAGAGATTGAGAGGTGGGCCCGTGCAAACCTCATGAAGTTCAACAAAGCCAAATGCAAGGTCCTGTGCATGGGTTGGGGCAATGCCATGCACAAATACAGGCTGGGTGATGAGTGGCTTGAGAGCAGCTCTGAGGAGAGACTTGGGACTAGTGGATACAAAACTGACTATGATCCAGCAACGTGCACTCACAGCCCAGAAAGCCAACTGTGTCCTGGGCTGCATCAAGAGAAGTTTGGCCAGCAGGTCGAGGGAGGGGATTCTCCCCCTCTACTCTGCTCTTGGGAGACCCCATCTGGGGTGCAGTGTCCAGCTCTGGGGCCCTCAATATAAGAAGGACATGGACCTGTTGGAGCAAGTCCAGAGGAGGCCACAAAGATGATCAGGGGCTGGAGCACCTCCCTTATGAGGACAGGCTGAGAGAGTTGGCGTTGTTCAACCTGGAGAAGAGGAGGGTCCAGGGAGACCTTATAGAGGCCTTCCAGTACCTAAAGGGGGCCTACAAGAAAGCTGGAGGGAATTTTTATAAAGGCATACAGTGATAGGACAGGGTGTAATGGCTTTAAAATGAAAGAGGGTGGATTTAGCTTAGCTATAAGGAAGAAATTCTTTCCTGTGAGGGAGGTGAGACACTGGCACACATTGCCTGTAGAAGGCGTGGCTGCCCCCTCCCTGGAGTGTTCAAGGCCAGGTTGGACGGGGCTTTGAGCAACCTGGGCTAGTGGAAGGTGTCCCTGCCCATGGCAGGGTGGTTGGAACTAGATGATCCTGAAGGTCCCTTCCAACCCAAACCATTCTGTGATTCTATGATTTCAAGGCCAATTTGTGTAAATACTACAATATATAGGGTATGAAGAAATACTACATGCTGCATCATACTCTGTTATTTTACACATCAACCAGTGTCTCTCTCTGTTTATGGCTCAGTGCACTGTAAATGCTGAGTTACGGTTTCAACACAAGACACTTATTTTACTGAAGTGTTGTTTTTTGCAGGCCTGTTGACTGATGTATCTGTTGTTTTAGGTGAGACGAGGGAAGAGAGGACGTTCAGGAACTGGATGAACTCCCTGGGTGTCAATCCACGTGTAAATCACTTATATAGGTAAGAGGAGGTATTACACTTCCTTCAGATGATAAATACAGACAACAAATTGTTTACAAAACATAAAAACTTTTGGATCCTGTAAGAATACATGCTTCTTTTTCTTTTTTGGATACTAAGTTTATCACTACTAATAGTTTAGTTGGATTCTTTTTCTTTTTTTTTTTTTCAACAATGATATATTTTTTTTTATTGGTTTATTGTTTTCAGCGACTTGTCAGATGCCTTGGTTATCTTCCAGCTTTATGAAAAAATCAAAGTGCCAGTAGACTGGAACAGAGTGAACAAACCACCATATCCCAAACTGGGTGGCAACATGAAGAAGGTACAAAAAGCTGGAATAGCTCCAGTATCAATGCCTTATCCTCAAAGGATGTCTCTATCATTTCAGACAGCAATGTGGGCACTTGTGTTGCTCTCAAGACCCAAGTACAGCACATTAAACGATTCTTTCTATTCAGTGAATAATTTTTCATCCTGAAAAAGAAACATATATTTGACTCACTGGCTCTGTTGACAGGTGAACAATATTTGTAAAGTAAAAAGACTTGACACCTTTTGTGTCAACATTTAAAAACTGCATTTGCAGACCACTTTTCCTACTGTATTAGTCACCAATTATAATGCATCTTCACCATGAGTCATTTGGTACCAGTTTAATTGCAGCCATCTGGATCACTGCCCTCCACATCAAATGAAGACAGTGATGATAATTATTCTTGACCAGATGCCTCAAGAACCGATCACAGAGTTGCTGCTAAATACAAAGCTTTCTCCCAGCTATCTGGATGAGTAGTTCCATCCAGTTAGGCCAGAGTGATTAACTGACCTAAAATATTGACTGAGACACTAATCCTTTGTCTCAGTGCAATGCCGTGATGCTAGAGGTACCCACGAGCCATAGATTTGTATTTTCCAATGTAATCTGTTTTTCAGGCCCTGGTGATATAACATTTCCTTCTATGTTAACTGTTTACCGTGGTATTTTTGGGATGGAACTGGCTGCTGGTAGTCTAACAGTTGTATTATGAGAGAGCTCCAATGCTCCTGTATGCCCAGAAGGATCTGGGCTAAGCGATCCAAAGAATTTAAAGTAACAGTGTCTTGTTTTTTTCTATATTATTGAACCACACTAATTGACCCTGTCATTAACAGCTTGAAAACTGCAACTATGCAGTAGAACTGGGAAAGAATCAAGCCAAATTTTCCCTTGTTGGCATCGCTGGGCAAGATCTGAATGAAGGAAACCGTACGCTCACACTGGCCTTAATCTGGCAGTTGATGAGAAGGTATGGCAGTCAGACACAAACTTCAGAGTGTTTTGGTATACTCAGTTTGAATTGTAACAATTTCCTGATGGTATCACTGAGAAGGCTTTACAGGCTACAGCTTTCTCGCTCCTCTGTTTATACTTACATGCAAAGACAGGGTAACCTTTTGCTCACTCCTAGTTAGGAATGTGTTCAGGAAGCACATTATCTTGTGGGCAAGGCTCATGCAGAAGATTATTGTCACTATCTATATAGCATGAATAAATGTTCATTGCATGGAAGAAAGAAAAAGAAGTTGAAAGGTCTCTGTATCAGGGAATGGGGAGAATGTACTGGAAACAAGGAATTGATGCAGAAGTTTTGTAATC
Source organism: Athene noctua (assembly GCF_965140245.1). Taxonomy (NCBI): domain Eukaryota; kingdom Metazoa; phylum Chordata; class Aves; order Strigiformes; family Strigidae; genus Athene; species Athene noctua. Next base: position 233,470,848 of record NC_134037.1, on the reverse strand, counting down.
TGCTACCTGAAGTGGATGAAACTCAGTAGCTCTTCCCACTTTAATGTAATTGTGTGTGTGTGTGTGTGTGTGTGTGTAAGAGCTCCATAATTGGGTGTAAAGAGACCCAGTGGTTAGGAACTGAATACAGACTAAATTCAGTTTATAAAAGCAAAATATAGGTTTATTAGGCAGGTAATTAATCTAGGGATGTGGTAATTACTTGCCATCAATTTGGGATGTCTTTCCAAGATGTACACTGACATATAAGCAAAATATTCCAGGCCTGTGTTTATGCAGAAGATCAGTTTTAGATGAGCATAACAAGTCCCTTCTGACCCTAAAGTCAGCAATTATTTTTTTAAGCACTACGGGAATGAGTCATTTACACTGAGATCCACTAAAAGGGACCTTTTAGGAAATTTTGACACCCCAAAACAGTTATTAGGGAATCAGGGATGAATTAGATCCATTAGATTAATTATCATGTTATAATATAATTCATATACACTGTGAGTGTGTGGGAAGCAGGAGAATATCATGTCTAAGAGGACTCTTGGGTGATCCCAGCCAAGCTGCGCACATACAGGATGTTTCTGAGGTTATGGTAGACTTCAAGCAAATACAGGTATCCTGGCTTCCCTCTTAAGGTACACCCTGAATATCCTTGAAGATATTGGCGGTGGAGAGAAGGTCAATGATGAAATCATTGTCAGCTGGGTCAATGAAACACTGACTGCAGCCGGGAAGGATTCAACCATCTCCAGTTTCAAGGTATGTTTTTTTTGTTAGAAGTCTCTGCTTAGGGATCTCTTATTCAGTGTGTTTGTGTGTATGTTATATACATTGCCTGTATATAGACATATATACTTGCACACACTACATTATGATACAACTAACTGCATAGTTTGATTTTTTTTTCATTCCCTTTTAAAGGCATGTTCAGATACACAGATTTTATTTAAGGGGCTTTACTAAAAAAGGTAACAGAAACATGAGATGAACATAACAGAAAACATGTTGAATGCCAGTATGACATAGAAAATTCAAGTATAGAGCCAGGAACGATGACTGGAATTAAGCAAGAACTGCTTATCCTGTTGATTATTAAACAACAGCAATTACAAATGATGGTATTAAAAAGAATAGCTATACGTTTATAACCTGGTAGTACCATTCAGGGGCATGTTGCCCTATTTTGAAAAGTACCATATAAACAGAGACAGACCAATTCCAGAGAGCTTCTGATTTTGCTAGTGCATTCACAACACCTCCCAAGCTGGAGAACAATCAGTGAATGCAAATCTGCATTTTGCAGCAGGTGAGGACAGATCCATCAGACTTCATGTAATGAGCTCAGGAGTCACCCATCTGGTCCCCCTCACACCTCTCATCAGTAGATGTGTCTCAGTGTCATCTCCCCATAGGAAGCAAGTTCACTAGCCCAGCACCCCATCTGTTGCTTTAATGATGTCTCATCCATTGGGGGGGGAAAAATCAGTGAAAGCGTTCTTAGTCTGCCTTAGATGAAAAATTATCCGAAGCAGCCCTTTGTGAAGATCTGAATGGTATGACTGAGCTGTCCATTGCTCTTGAGCCTAGACTCTGGCTTTGTGGGAGATCTATCACCCTGTTCTTGCACCTAATTGTATTTTTCATCTATGCAGGATAGCAAAATCAGCACCAGCATGCCAGTCCTGGATCTCATTGATGCCATTCAACCAGGATCAATCAAATATGACCTCTTGAAAACAGACGACTTGAATGATGAGGAGAAGCTAAATAATGCTAAGTACGTTTGTGCCAAATGACACTTAACACAAGTTACTTGCTCCGGCTTGCCTGACTCTGTCTTTGAAAACTGCTCTGCTATTATTCTTATCTGGCACAACCTCCACTGAGAAATACCTCCAGAGTTAGAAGCATGAAGTCTAGGAGCTAGGCAGTAAAAAAGACTAGCAATGGAAATGAAGTGTGTAATGTTATAATTCCTGCTTTATAATTCCCTTGAAGGTATCAAAATCACTTAGCTTCATAAGCCCCTATTTTCTCTTATTAAATTTAAAATTCTTTCAGAGATCAGGGAACAATGCCAACAATGGTGAGCCATGGAAACCAGTGATTAGAGGTCATGATATCTCTTTAGTCACATACGGGTGGAACAAGGGCATATTTAAGAGAGAAGGGGGAGCACAGGATTCACGCCTGAAAAACTGGTTTCATGGACTTGGATATTATTTTTTTTTCCTGAGTGCAAACCATTTCCTAGCAGGGAGCAAATCCTGGGTGCATCTCCCTTTCCTTTCAGAGTTATACTGAATACTGTATACTATACACCTCCCAGTCTGATCATCACTTTAGCTTCTCCTTCGCTATGTGACAACTAAAAAAGAGAATAGGGTGACTCTAAGGCAATCAGAGCTGCCATCATTTTCCCCACTGTTCTTTTTCCTTTCCATTTCCTCCCATCTGTTCTCTTTCTTTCCTTGCAATCCTACATGTGCTTAATTCCTTCATCCCCCTGCTGATGCGTTCCTCTTTTCCTCTCACTTTCTTCCTTTCTTCTCCACCCCCACCCCCCATGTTTCTCTGCAGTTTTGGGAGAATTTCACAAATGTTTGTGCTCTGCAGTGGGAAGAAACTGAGATTTTCTAGCTTTTTTCATTAAAAAATAGAAGAGACATACCCACTGGAGAACATCCAGTAGCCGTGCAACAGTGCACTCTGAGCAGGGAGATGGGAAGGTCAGCTTGCAGATTCTGGGTTGTGACTCAAGTAGAAGAGAAGTCCCTGAATGTTGATTTCCAACAACACTGTTCTGCACCAACATCAGCCTTCTGCTTTCCAATCGTGTGAATTTGTTTATGTGCAAAGACTGAGTTGCAGTGATTGAGGGAAGAGCAAGATCAGAATTTCTGGTTGTGAAGATAATCTTTCAGGGGATGGGAGACTAAATGTTTCATACTAGAGTTTGACCTGCAATCTTCCAAGCTGCAGGTAATCAGTGCTCTAACTATCATGGAATACTGTCTACCTTTACTAGAAATGTAGTTCTTTATGAACCTGTCTCATACATTCTTATAGAAAAGTTTAATTTTGATGAATCAGAAAGAAAGCTCACTCTGGTACTGATCATGTAAAAAACTGCTTAACAGAGGGAAAATCAATGCTACTGCACTAATTTATTTTTTATTTTATTTTATTTTTTTTCATCCCTGCAATGCAGATATGCCATCTCTATGGCAAGAAAGATTGGAGCAAGAGTCTATGCCCTTCCAGAAGACCTGGTTGAAGTAAAACCCAAAATGGTTATGACAGTGTTTGCTTGCCTTATGGGAAAAGGCATGAAGAAAGTTTAAAGCACAAAAGACTTGTACTGATGCTTGGTATTCATCCCTTTGATTCCCTCGAACTGGATGCTCTTCTCTGTATAACAGAAATATGCAGGGTGCTCATGATTTTAAGGCATGAATGTTACACAGTTCCAGATCATACAAAAGTTGTGTATCCACATGTATCCAGGAAACGTTTTATTTTGAACAGTAATATGTGCTTGATTTCTTTGCCTTATTTTCCACTTTGCTAGATATAACCATTTCAGATTCCTGAATAAGTTTTCACTAGCGAGGCCTATACATATCCTTTTATTAATGGATACCAGGGTTTTCTGTCTGAAGTCACCTGGAGATCTTTGTCTTGTGAAGAAGAGACAGCTTTTAGGATTATGAAATGTTATATACTGCTTCTGCCTGAAAATGTCTTCATGCTTTTGGTAGCCTTTCTGCCATACTTTCCTTCAGTTTGCACCTGGGATAACAAGAGGGGTTTCCCCAAGCCAATGCAAGTATTAGTGACTATATTTTTGGAACAGTAGGATCCTCTTAGGAAATTCTTGTGAAAAGTGTTTGAGGTTTGCAATGTGTTGCTGATATGTGAAGTGAGCAGTACTTTTCCCTGCAAGTTATGCCTCTGCTGTCAGTGGCATTACTCACAGAGTACTTTACTACTCACTGAAAAGAACATACCATAACTTGGTCCTCCAAGAACACCCAAACTCTGGAACCTTTGCAAGAAATGCTTTCCAAAGGATAATTCATTTTTATGTCATATATGCTTAAAACATAAGCAGATTGCAAAGCATGATAGAAATGAAAACCATGTTAAAGAAATTAAGGGGATATACTCAGCAGCAATATGATAAGTGAACCAAAGGGATGCAGAATGACATATTTATGTAGTGAATAAAAATTTAAAAATCTGTTTACTTCACAGACTTGCACTTGAAGGGCTGTGGCCCTGATTCAGGAGAGCATTTAAATCTGTGCTTGCATATGAAACACATACTAAAATGCTTCCCTGAACCCAGCCTGGGATCCTCAATGGAGCTAAATCAGCACAGCTTTGTGGCTAACAAGGTGCAGTCAATTTGCCTCAGTTGAGGACCTAGTCCTGTCTATGGATAGTCAGTGGGATATATTTGCACTGAATCTCTTCCTTGGCATAAGTCATTTACTGTTCTGGCCTTTATGTGGATTTTACTGTGGTGAAATGCAGAAGGAGGGAATTTTGCCTTAATGCAATCCCATTGACACAGTCTCAGTTCCCTCCCTCTCCCCTTCCCTCCAGCCCTTTCAGAATTGCCTTAATAAAGAACCAGTATTCAATGACATGAGAAGTCTCTCCAAATAAAATGTTCTATGAAGCCAAATGTGTATTCTTTGCTTTTAGTAATACATGTGTAATGGGGAAGTGTGTATCCTACAGCTGAAACAGGGAGGGATTTAAAAAAAGCAACTGTGGGCTCGCTAAGGATGTGTCTTCCATATTGTTATTGAAACCACAGACTGTGGAAAACAGGAAGAATCATTTCCTAGGTCTTTTCTGAACATGCCGCTCTGAGACACTGCTGAAGACAGGACACTGTTCTGGCTGGACCTGACCCAGTATGATTTTCTCCATTCAGCACAATACCCGTCATCCTCTTCCTTTGCTCATATACCCATAAACTTTGGTTCTTTAGGCATTCTCCAGTGCAAACATGCTACTTGGTTTCTGTACTAATGGTCAGATCCTGTTCCTGATCAGATCTGGCTGCCCTGTTCCTCTCATGAACCTAAGTATTTAATACAAGGTGGGAAGGGTACAGTGTCCTAAGACCTACTCCATCTGGTCGCAGTATTTCCCAGCGCTGGCAGAGGAGGAGAACATCTTGAGTGTTAGATGACAGAGACATCGCCCCAGATTATTGTCCATCAAAGGGGAGTTACCAGAGCATGACACCTATGCTGCCGCTCTTTTCAGGTGTAGGACGTGCTGTTGCCATACAAGACGGGTGGCACTGCAATGGTGTCTGCCCCTCCCTTGTGTTGTTTGACTTGGGAGTCCTGCAGAGGTAAACCAGAGAGGAAACTGCAGGCAGGAACTGTGACCACAGCATTTCTGTCAGGCGGGATGACCATGTATTTTGTGTGAGTTGCATGCATGTGTGTATGTTTGCAAACTGCAGGGGCCATTTTCAGCTGGATAGACAGTGTAGATCAGGTGATCCTGCCTGAAGACTGCCCTGCTCCAGGTTCTGTGTCTCAGGGAGATGCCCTCACCCCAGACACAGGGGTGGATGTGAGGGATGAAGTAGATGACAGATGGAAGATGGTGAGAGGGGGGCTCTTCCCTTGGTCCCAAATGAATGCAGGCACTTGCTCTCCCCAGGGAGAAGAAGGGATTTCCAGGCATTTCCCATTCACACCAGCCCTTAGCAACTCAGTTCTTCGCAGGGGGGTTAGGATTTTTCGAGGATCCTGCCGAGAGAGGAAGGCAGAAGAGGATTTCACACATTATGCATTGCCCATTGCCCAGGGGCCATGGAGATCGAAACCTGCCTCTGGCTCAGGCTCTGGAAAGCGGCCAGGTGATGTACGCTGTTATTTGAAGCACGTTTTATGAAGGGCGCTGCTTTTCTGCCTCCTCCTCAGCATCCCAGCACTGAAGCCAGGCACCCTGCCATACAGCCCTCCCCGTTGCTAGTCCCGTGCCCCCAGGCTGCGTTTTGGGACACTATCACTGAGCCCCAACCTGCAGCTCTGCAGCCGCCGTGAGCCCTGGCACCAGCCCTGGCACCAGTGCAGCAGGGAGAGCTAACCACGAGATGGCACTCACTCTATCTGGAGTTTGAGAGACTGGCATGCATGAACTCTGAAAATGCTCTCCTCTGGGAAATGGAGAAAAACCGGGATATTTAACCCTAGGCAAAAAGCTAGCACCTGCCAGTGTGCAAAAGGGAGTAAGTGCTGTTGGCAGGGATACTATAGTAAATGTCTTACTAGATCTTCATCCCTATCTCTATAATCTCCCTTGAAAAATAAAGCTGTCATGGACCCGATCGTGCAGGAATAGCTGCATTCTGGTACAGGAGTAAAAACATTTTCACTTTTCAATGCACCTCTGTTTAGCTGGGTATTCTTGTTTATTTGGTAGACTTGAGGTTCTGCTTTCATGAACTGGTAATAGGAGCTGGTAATAAAGCTCCCAGCAGATGCTGAAGGGGTTAAACTCACGACAAACATCACAAAAAAACACAGGATCTGGAATTTTTGCTGTTGCTTTTCTCCAACTTTTTCCATCATTCTTAGAGGAAGCAGCTGTCATTGGGATTCACTCCCAAATCAAGCTGGCTTTGTAGGCACTTCCATTATTGATTTTCATTGCACAATTAATCATAATTTTCAAAGCTTCAAAAAGGCTTAGACATTCACATGAATAAAAATAAAGCATCAGCAGTTAGACTGACTAGGAGAAAAATCCTTGAGGGCAATCAATCCGCATGCTTCAGGGTACAGTCTGATCACCAGATGGACTCAGAAGGAAATATCCCCCCATAGTGTAGTAATGCATAATTAGGTGCATGATGAGGATTTTACACCTTCTTGTAAATCATCTATCCTGGCTAGAAATCATCTATTCTGGCCTTAGAAAGGGTATAGCAAGTAGTACAACTGGCTGCTGTGCTCTTGTGCAGATAAAGTCATGTTTCTACTTTCTTCAGAGATGGATTTGAACCAAAACCCCAAGCTGACATCATGCCTCCTTCCAAATGCAGCTTAATACTGCTGTGCGCCTGATTACAGACTTCAGGCCTTGGTGTGACTGCTGCCTAACTGAGCAGCAGCTTCAATCTGGCTCCCACTTGGAAAACAGCACCCTACCTCTGGCAGATAGCTGCAAAAAGCACATGAGCAGCACCAGTCCTACAGCAAGTGCTCAGCTACCACTGCTTTCAGCTTGATGGAGAATGGATCCCGGTGCCTCTGATCTTGCAAACCCATGTGTTGATTTGCTACTGCGACTCTCCAGATCTCCAACTTCTGCCATTTCTGTCAGACTTCCCCACCATCTGGAGAATGGACTTGTCAGGAATTTGGAAGCGTTTTCCTCCAGGCTGCTCAGTCACTTTAAGTTCAGTACTTTTCAGGCAAGCAGACAAGGCAAGCAGCAGAGAGTAGCACCACTGAATGCCTGAGCCTCATTGCCTGCTGTGTCGTGAGCAACGTCACAGTTAAAATTTATCCACAAACCTAAGAAGCTGTTCATTAAGCAAGACATTAAATAGAGAAGCTCTGTGTACTGGTAGAGGTGATAATCTGTGGACTTTATATAGCTTAGTGTGGTGAAACTCTGAATTGGGACCAACACCACTTGATAACGTTCTCATTTTGTTCTTATTCTTTACATGAATCAGTGCTCAGTGGCAGTTCTCTTCTGCCACCAGGAAAACTGTCGTTCCCCTGATGGTTCTTTCGCTGCGCTGAAAGTAACACACAGCTCTTAGTTCTCTTTACGCAAAATTACTGTATTTTTCAGCCATTGGTTTTTGTTTCATTGCTCCTTATTTACTTTTCGTGCCCTGATCACTTTTTAAAGGCAACAGTGTGTTACAAAAAACCTCATTTTCGCCCAGGGTGAAAGCTACTATTGCTTTTCCAGATCCATGATAAATTGTCCAAAGCTGGGAAAGACCAGAATTCACACAGGTCACGTGCTCACAGGTAATGATACGACTGAAAAGAGCAGAAACCTACATAACCAATCATGCATAGGAGCGCTGAACTCCCTCAGGGCAGGCACTCATTAAGTGTATGAGTTAAGGATCTAAAAGAATACAGCAATGAATATCTGTAAGCACACAAACCGTGGAGAGGAACCCCACACATCCACTCAGGAAATCTACCAGGTGATTGACATGCACAATGCTGCTTTGATTCACACCGGGAGAGAAGCAATGTCCCATTGCCAGTCACCTCTGGCAGCCTATGAAGTTGTCCTGGCTCTTCACTGCAGTTAAGCAAACTGGACACCTCAGAGCACGTGTCAGTTTGTCACTGAGGTGGGGAGATGTCTTCTGACCAGCCCCTCAGTAGGGTAGCATGCCCTCTCTTGTTGCAGCCTTGAAGGAGAACACCCTGCACATCTGAGAGGTGGTCAAAACAGTCCCATGATTAAATAACATGCCAGTGAAAGGCTCAATCAGCCACATCAATGAAAAGTAATAGAGATCTCTGAGGAGGGATGCAGGTCCTCACCACCAGCCCTACCTCCACTGCTTGCTGCACTGTTACATTTCATGTCAGGGAAATGTGGCCATAGTGCCCCACTGTGCTTCAGTCACAATCTTTCTCAGACCAACATGGGGCGATGATGTCCATGTGGTGATCAGACCTTGCAGAACAGTCAAATGCCTCTAGAAACTTCACAAAGTCACTGTTGGAGCCAAATGCTAGGAATATAGGGTTTGCTAATTTCAGAGGTTGTGAACTGTGCTAATGAGACCTGCACTGTCAGAAACCTCCTTTGCTTGCCAAGATTTACAACACGTGGGAACAACCTACTAAGCCCCTGCTGACCTGGTGGCATCCATTCATGAGCACCCAGAGGCTTCGAGCTTAGTAAAGGAGCAAATTCTCCTAAGGTCATTTCACAGCGCACTTCTTGTACAGGCTCTGGGCAGGGGAATACACAGCACCGTGACAGAAATCCCTCTCTAGCCTGCAGTGATCTCCTAAAGGTTTGGAAATGACACCCCAAACAGGAATCACGGGGCTTTCAGAGCATGGTTCTTAGATGCAGATTGCAGGAACTTTCAGCACAGTTGCCTTTAGTTGACAGAGCAGCCGCACCATACTGGGCTGGAGCAGCCACACAACCGTGTCACTGCTTTGCTGGGGGGCTGCAACTGCAACACTGGTAGTGCACTGTAGGAAAGCTCATCTCTTCCCTTTCCCATCCCTCAATGGACCGAAATGTTGGATGCATCCATCTGGATACATTTGTACAGGAGCTGTTCTGCTGAGACAGTGATGAGTCTCTGCAATGTGTATCTGCTTGTGCAGACTGATGGTCGGCACGAGCTGAGAGTGAGATGTGCCTCTCCGAGACGGGGACCACACCAGCTGAGAGGGGTCAGTGGAAGGGGGCAGAAGCTTTGCTTCATGGAGCTTCTCTTCACCAGCCTCCTCAAACAGCTCCTGGCATCCTCCAAACAGGCCCCAGAAGCCTCCAAAAGCCCAAAGGAAGGGCCCACTCTTCTAACCTCTGACAGATGCCATGCAAGCAATGTGAGCAAGTACAAGCAGCGCAGAGAAGAGCAGCAAATACTGTTGATGCACTCAGAGACAGGCAGAACACATCACTACTCCAGGGCTAATTGCCTTCCTGATATGTACACACAAACCTATGTACACAGAGAGGGGGACAGGTGTGCACCCATTCTCTTGCACCTTAGCTGAAGCGTGCTCTCTGTAGGTGGTGCTTGAAGCACCTCTCTCAAGTGCTCAAGAGCTCTGCCTGCAGTGCTCCTGTGGCTCCCTTTGATATCCTTTGTTTAGCAAGTGCTCCTTGTTAAGACACTGGCAAATAAATCAGTATCTACCAGGAATAAGAAAACATGAGTCACAACGTGTTGTTTGGGTGGGAGTTATGGACCTTCAGGAAACAGAGCTCATGAGGAAAGTGTTTAACCAGTACAGACACTTCTTCAACTCCCCAAAACAACACATACACTACAGTGTCTTTCTCTCTGCTGACCCTGGAAAGCTAAACAGCAAGGATAGTAGAATAAAAAACTAATAAAATAGGCTGGCATAACTGAGTACTCAAAACCACAAAGTGAACATGTATTTTCATTCTGCCTCTGCTCATACCTATCAACCATGACTGAAACATACTGTCTGTACAGAACTCATCTAGGGATGAGAAGTCTGTTTCCTCCTAGGTTTACGCATCATTTTTCTAGCACAGGTAGCATTTGATTTTTATATTTGGGAATTACATGAGGGACAAATGCCAGAACCACAGAAATTTAGATATAGTCCAGATTTTCCCCTCCTGGTGGTTTCATGGGCTGCAAAATTGTTTCCAGAATGAAATGATAGAGGTTGGTGACATTGGCCATGTATGTAAATGATCACAGTGTCCTACAGAGATTAATTGGTTCATGAATAAAGATGAGGAGCTGAGGTGTGCAGGGAGAAATCATTTATCAATTATATGCCTTGGAAAACTGAAAGATGATGCGGCCTTAATGGCTGAATGGGTTTGAAAGGGAGACTTTTAAATTGAGTTCTAATTCTGTTCTGCCGCATTCATAATAAAGAGCTGTTAAACTAATTGCATCCTTGTGTGGCTCATGAGCAATGGCACTCAGCTGCATCGCACAGGAGGCAAAGAGATCAGAGTTTAGTTAGATTTTAGTTGTCCTTTGCCTCATGTAGGAAGGATGCTAAGCGGTTACCTTTGGCCTCATCAACAGTGATAACACACACGAAAAAAAGGGCAAGAGCCTGTAAGTATTTTTCAGGAGATTAATTTTGCATTCGAATCTGAATTTAAAGAACCAAGAAGGACAGCACAGACTCACTTGGCTTTTGTGTCCCGCTTCAGTCACATGGATCCATTGGTGTGATTACCCCATCCATGGAGAGACTCATTGCCGATTAACTGGCAACAAGAGGATTCTGGAGGATCAAAACAGTAGTAGAATATGCTAATCTCGAACAGGGAAAAGGATCTGAGGGATTCAGCTGCTGATAACAGCTGACCTCTGGTCCTCCTGCCCCTTCTGTGTGCTTGTTAACAGGTTTACTGTTACAAACAGACAGTACCAACCTAGCATGGGCTCTGGTACATGCTGAAATACAGACTCAGATCTGAGAATCTTGATGCAGAATGAGGCTTGTTATGTAAAATCTTGCTGCTGGATACCATTCAAGCAGCAGGATCAAAGAGGATAGATATACTTAAGTCCTGTTTGAGTTTAAAGGAAATCTCATGACACTTGGTTGCTGAAAGCCAAGGGTACCACTGATGGGAATCACTAGAGATTACTCAGTGGCACTGCTGCAACTGCTTGAGACCGTCTGGCTGCAGCAGTTCAAGCAGTTCCTCCTTTGACTTGTTTTATCTGACCACTTTCTAGAGTCTGGCTCTCCTTCACCAGCAAGAGCAGCTGCAGGAGCCCAGCATGATGCTGGTGCAGACTCCGGAAAGTATGAGTGCTCTCATACCAGTGTATGCTGGTGCAGAGGGTGATTGAGCAATGATAGATACCCTGACTTGGCTGGGACAGGGATGCCTGGCCTCTTCTGCTGCCACCTTTTTGGGCACTGGCATCTTAAAACCACCACACAAAGATGTGCCAAAGCTTGGTCTGGGTGAGGTACAACACCTATGCAGCATCCAGAGGCCACTGGTGTTACTACATGTGAATGTGGAGAGGTTCATCCAAAAGAGTGGAAATATCTCTTTAGAATTGCCTTCAAAGTGTGATTATACTTAAAGAAGCAATATAGTAATGTCAGCAGGAGGCTTTATATATTACCAGTCCTAATTCCCACACATGTAATTTTGAACAAAGAAATCAGAGACTACTTTGTTAATTATCTGCTCTGAAAACTAGGACCTGATCATCCCTTTTCAAATAAAAGCCTGTGAATGTCTGAAAGCTACTCTGAAAGTTAACAGAAACCAACACAGATCAAACTGTCCCCCATTACTGCAAGGCTTCTGGTCACATCTGCTACGGTAACACCTGCAGGCACCAGTTGAGCATAGCCCATGGTCCACCTACGCAGTGTAGAAGGAATGACTAATCCAGGTGCAGCAAAACCTTTGAACTCAGCCAGAATTTCTGACCGACCAGCTCCTCATCAGGGAATGCTGATTCATCAGAAGCAAAGAGGGTTGCTGGAAAGGATCAGTTTTGATGAATTTCTCAATTAGAGAAAAATATATTTGTTCAAGAAAGAAAGCTTTCAAATGGCTGGAATCTACCTTTGGAACAGTTCCTAAATTCAACTTTATTTCCTCCAGGTCTTAAAAAAAGGATCATAGGAATGTGAGTTAATTTTCAATAAAATTATGAAAAAGCCTTGAAATTGAGTAAAAATCAAACAATGGTTGAAATTAACAAAATTAAACGTTTGATTAACTCAATTGTTTTTACAGTTGTCCTTCACAGTATTTTTTAAGACTGCATTTTTCTTCCCATTTTATCTGGGAAATACTTTCCAGATTCAGAAATTCTTGAAGGTTAATAAACAATTTCCTGTTGTAGGTAGAGCAAGTATATCTTAATTTACGACTTTTGTAGCTCAGAACACCATATATTGCTTCTGATCTGAAGTGTCCAAGCTGAGGGAGGGAGATATACAGAATCCATGGGATACACTGAAACAAATGTAGCCTCCTACCTCCAAGTGAGTCACCCCAGGTCCAGTGGCCATGAATAGGACCAGGCATTTTATCACCCTCTCAGATGTCCACAGGACGTCACCAATGAGTTGCTCCCGAAAAGCGCCCACTTCTCTGCAGTGCCTATGCAAGCGGCACGAGATGGCTCACTCAGCTATGGCAGTCTGAAGTGGGAAGGGCTAACGTTAGAGGAGATGATTCTCTTCCTAAGCAGATGAGATGAGCAGATAGGGGGAATGTCAACGTAAGTCAGAGGACAAATGATAAACCCTAACAACTGGATGGAAGCAGGGAATGCTTAATGCTTAAGTTTGGTGTCTAAATACATCCCCATCCCTTTCTATTATGTCAGTAGGTTTTTTCCTGATGTTCTGCCCGGGTACTGCTACAGCCCTCCTCAGCAGCTCACAAGGCTTTAGGGGTAATCAATGTATAGCTGGTATAAATTACACAGTATACATAGATTATATCAGGAAAGGAAATCTGACCTGCTCAGAGACTGAACTGTCACAGAAATTGTCTTTGTGTGTGACATGTGCCTCAGCACAAATATCTTTGCAATGGGAACCTCCACACTTTCAAAAATCAGCCCACTTTATGGAGGTGCTTACTGACCAGGAACATCATTTTAGGCACCCAGATTCAAACAGTTTGGCTGCTGCTGGTGGGGTGGTGGTGCCGGGATGGAGTTAGGGGCTGCTGTGCGTGTGGTGCTGCCATTTAGTCACCCAAGGTTGGTGACTGAAGATAGCAGGGAGGATGTTGTCTTCATTGTTTGAATACTAATGGAAGGAAAAATAAGCAGAAAGACAATTGATCCAAATAAGCAATGTCCAGCACACACTTGAGTCGATGGGTTTGTGTCCTACCTTGGGTCATGAGACCTCTGAGGATTTCAGACAAGCAAGAGGCATGGGGATACACACTTTTGCCTCCTGGTCGGTCACATCTTCTATTTTATTTCTGTTTATTTTTTGATCTTTCATCCTACATTTACTTTTCTATTTACTGTGTTTTAACCTGTGCAGTGCCTTAACCACCACAAGACTCCAGTTTGTCCTTTCCTCAGAATTTCCTCTAGTGCTTTTAGTTTCCTCAAACACTCATTTTTTTCATTTTTTCGTTGTGAAATATTTCCACTGCACACCAGAGACCAAAAAGCTAGTAGGAACACAGCAGCTTTCAAACAATGTGTGAACTATCTCTTTGCAACAAGATGGAGAATCCAAAGAAAAAGCAACCAACATACAAAAATGTCTGACACCTACTACTTGCCCAAAACGTTCTTCTAAGGTAGATAGCAGAAAGTGTTCCCTTTTCCCACTTAACTAACACTTTAAGACATAGTGAAGTATGTTCCTTTTCTTTCCGTTGTTACCAGCAACCCTATTCCATTTGCTTTTCCACCTCCTCTGTTACACCCATCTCAGCAGATCAAATTTTTCTTTAAATTCATATCTGTACATCAGACATTTCCAGGTGAAAGTGTGCCTGAGTGACCAGGTTTTGTCTCCTGTATTTTATGATCTGTTGGCAGCTTCCTTTTGCCTACATGAGGGAAGAGCACCTGAACCGCTGGTTTAAAAATCAATCCCTGTGGCAGAGCGCTGTCCACACCCCTTGCTGGGAATGGCCTCTGTACCTTGCCAGAACTCCCTATTTGTTTGAACAACATCTAGAAAAGATAAAATAGGAACTACAAAATCTAGGTAAGGTGTCAGGGGTTTAACTTCCTGTGAGCCTTTTTTTTCTTTCCCTTTGGTGTTCAGTTTGTACTCAGCTCCAGTTTAGGGATTTTCAGTGTTGGTATATTTTCACAAAGATACTAACCCCAGAGTACTCAATGCGGAGTGTGATTCACCTCTGCTGACTTCAGCCATCTAAAACTTACCTGTCTGGCTTCTTAGGGCTGATCTGCCCTCCTAAATGAAAATGAGCGAGGACCGAATTTGAGCTCCAAAGCCCTGATTGCCTGCCCAACTGGAGCACTGGCTCTGATCTGGACCACTCCAGATCTGTTTTAGAGGAGACTGGTGGGTGCAATCTAGTCCATGTTACATAATCTTAGCTCCAGGGCTTGCTCCCAGGCATTTTTCACTCAGTTGCACAGCTATAACCCTAAGCTACACCTACAGCATCAAATAATTTAGTTCCCCCATTCACACCCAGGTCTTGGCTCCCTGGTTTCCCCATTTCATGTATGATGATTCACTTCTCAGTCCTCTTCCGGAATTAATTCCCTCCGGAAGAAAATCATGTTCTATTTCTGGGGACCGCTCACCTGAAAAACCTTTTATTTCAGACAGCAGGTTTAGTTCCTTCATTCTGCACCTTTATGACATACTCAGCCAAGAGCTAATATTAGGGTGGCTCTGTTGCTGGAGATGTAAATGAGCACTTCTCCTCTGCATGAGTCTGTCAATGGGGTGTTCTCTAACCAGTGTCAAGACTGGAACTCTTACGCTGGTGCATGGTAGAAGAGGATTTGGACCATGACAATAAACTGTGCCCTAGCCCAGTTAGATTTACTGTTCAAGCACAGAATGTAGATGGAGATCATCTATTCTGGTTGTGTCAAATTCATTCAGCTTTTTGACACGTCCTTTCTGGACAACTGTGTATAGAAATATGGTAGGCAAATCTTGGGGCATGCAAAAATTAATAATAATGAGATTAAGAGTCATTGGTACTTTTGCTTGAAAAGCTAACCCAGTATGACATATGGAAAATACATGGATGTCAGAACATCACAAAAAAGAGGACATGGACCAGCACAAGCAATCTGAAATCCTTGGATGAATCAGGCTTTAACCAAAGAGGTAGAAGCCAGCTGCAGAAGATGGAGACCCAGTTGATATGCTCTGTCCTGAGCTAGAGGAACTGCCCTCAGTAGCAGGTAGGCATCATATCCCACTTGCGCCTTCTTTTTTCTGCTAACAAACGCCATCAAAAAAAGCTTTCCTGCTCAGGATTTTTCCATTTGGACCTAACAATCTCACTCCCACTCCTCTCACCCACCTTCATGCTTGGCTGTGACATGCTATAGGAGTTCTGATTGCAGAGCACGCTGCTGGACCTCCATAAATATTAGATCACAAAAACTTTGTGTTGGTTGTTCTTTCTTATGTCTGAGGTTCGTAGCTGCAATGAAATGACACAAAGGCTGAGATGACAAAGTGACTTGCCAATATGAAAATTTCCAAAATGTACTTTATCCTTTCGTAGATGGAGGACAGCAATACAAGCAGGACCTCCCAAGGGAGCTCTGTCATATTAACTTAGCCACCAGTAGCTTGGGGTTGAGGTGAGAGACAGTATTAAATTTTAACCACTCTTTAAATAACATTTTTGAAATCAGTAATGTGGATCCTGAACCCTTGACTTTCCAATTGCATTTGGTTTCATTGTGGATATAAGGAGGATGAAGTCTTACCTGTTCTTTTCTGTCCTACTTATTTGGATTCAACAGAAGCCTGTCTTCACTCTTCCAAGGTAAATATCTGCTGGTGCTACTGAGCTTTTAGTGTGGGGTGAGTGGGAGAGGGAAAGTATTGAGGCAAAAAAACCCTCTAAGTCACATAAGAAAACATTTGGCAAAGGTTGACATTTATTTATTGCTCTTGTAATTGGATATGTGGTTCAATTTAACATATAGATGGTGGAGGAAATGAAATTATTCTAAGTCTTCTTTGCATCCATAAATCCTATGTTTTTAATCATATTAAAACTATTCCTTTTGGTCTAAGTGCAAATCAATTCTGTTCATTCAGTGCTTCTGAATGCCAATAAAGGGCATTCTGAAACTTAATGGGAAAAAATAATTTGCTTCATTTGCCTTAAAACAAGATCTTAAATGAATTACTTCTTGAGGTAGAAACAGAAACCATTTCAGAAAGTGCTAACAATCTGTTTTCTTTCTAAAGCAGCTTTTATGATTGTTTTTCCAGTCATAAATCATTTTTGAATAACCATTTGGTATTTGTACAATGTTTCAGAAGCAGCTTTATTGTTACCTATCGATAAACTTCAGAAATGCCCTGAAACCAAATGCTTTCTTAAAACACGAGAACATATGTCAGAGATGAAGACAGGCAAAATGCTTTTATTTTCTACATGTACAGCAAGTTTAAAAACCTGAAATATTTTAATAGGTAGAACTAAAAGGATAAGCCCCTCCTATGGTGATATTAAGCAAGATGAATAAGGAATCACAATGAAACACAACGTGCTCCCAGGACTGAAATACCTACACAAGTAATAGTGAATTATGTCTCACAGCCCTTCTGTGGCTCTGCACCACACACCAGTGGCAGACCTGTGACAAGTGAAAACCATTGAGTTCATGCCTTAAAAGAGAGGATCTTTCATCTCCATTTGTGTTGCAACCATATTTTCTTGTGGATTGCTATGGAAGGGTAAGGATTATAATAGGGGGACAGTTAAAGAAGTTTCTAGGTGAATTCAGTGGAGCAATATTGCTCTGTGCTACTTGAAGGTTCATTTATTTAATGTTTAAATAAAACCCTGAATATCTGACCCTTACAGAACAATATGGCATTTCCCACTGCAAAGCACAAGTCTAATCCTCCCAGCCCCAGTTATGAAAATAGCAAATGTAATGAGATTTTAAAGGTGATATATTATATCTGACTTTTTACTTTTATTTGAGCACTAGTGTTGGAGGATTTAACGGTCATGTATTAAAGCTTCCCTTTGCAAGGCTATAGTGTGATTACTGCATCAGGACTTCTAAAAAAAACCCTGATATTGTGACACTTCTGAAAGAGCTTATGGCACTGGAAAGACACCTACCTCACTTGTAGGGAAAGAGGAAGGCTAGAAGCTGTTGGAGAGCCAGCAAGGTAAGAGAAAAGAGGCAGACATCTGTGTTCCAGGCAGATGAATAGTTTACATGGTCCAGGAGGACAGGAGAAGATGCTAGCAGTACTATTCTAGTGACACTACCTGCCGAGAGCCATGGTGAGACATTCAGTTGGAGGTAAGTAGGGAGGCCTCTCTTGTGGAGAGGTTAGTCAGAAAGAACATGCAAGGTTTAAATGGCTTGAGGCTATGAGGACAGGGAGACACATCCACGCTGATGCCTTGGTGTTGTGGGCCTGTGTGATATATGCTGCTGACAGCCCTCCTAGTGACTGAGAAATGCAATGGAGAGGAGAGGTGAAGAGACTGAGACGCCAGCAGAGAAATGGCACTGATTTATGTCTATCTGTGAGATGGTGGCCAGGGGCCCTGGATGGGATTCATTTGACTATACAGGCTTTCTGCACATTTCTGCATAGGCACAAAATTCCTTCATCTTCCTGTACAGCTAGTGGAGAAAAAAAAATATATTGAGGTTATAATTCGTTCCAGTTTAGAGTACACATCTAAATTAACTCAAGTTAACCAGACCCTGAGAGTGCCTGTTTCTTTATTAAGATGAAGATATCAAAACCATCTAAAATGAACTCTAATGCATCCCACTCACTCTGTCATAGCTACAGGATAAGACCTGAGCATTCTAGTATGAGAACGGCAGCTGGATTTCTATTTACCCAGAAACAAAAGGAAGAGGAAAAAGAGATGGGTAACAGTGATAGAGTCCAGCGGGACCCGGGCAGAAAGTTGGAGGGGAGTGAGAGGGATCCTCTCAAGGACAAACTCAAAGAGCAACCAGGGAAGCAAAGCATGATAACAGAAAGTGAAAGAAAAGAGGTGTGTTCAAGATTAACATGTTCAGCCGTACGAGGGCAGCAAACAGGGCAACAAAGTTGGGGGTGGAGGGTTGTTTCTGAGGTTGGTATAAAGGCAATAATTAGAGCTTTTGGTGGGTGTTTTCTAACAGGAGTGGTGCAGAAGACAGATGAAGGAGGGTGTAATGATAAATCAAAGCAGAGGAACTGAGAAGCCAAATGACCACAGTTTTGGCTGTTAACACTCCCCATGTTAAACACGACTACAAAAGCAAGGGCAGAACTTGGATCAGCTTGTTCAGTGTATTCAGGTCCTATCAATGATAGCTACAGAGGAATGGCTGATGGCTAGCACCTGTCCAGTACTTACCACACTCAGCTGAAGCATTTGTGCAACAAGTACACACCAGCTTCCTCATTATGGTACTCTCAAGCTGTGGGAACAAAACCAGATGCAGCAGCCCTTTTCTGATCTCCCCTGTGAAAAGACTTCCCCAGATATAAGAAGACAAATTCACTTCTAAAGTAGCCCCAAACACATACTTTGGAGTGCACTTGCCTGAAGAAATAGGCAAACTGCCAACCCTGCCTATCTCTGATTGCTTTTTGATGCTCTGTCAAATGATGCTGGAGGCAAAAATAGGGTTGGCATATTGTTGGTTCTGCATGAGAAACAACAGTGATTGCTTGGAGCCTGGCTAAAAGTAGAAAAGATGAATCACCTGGTTGCCAGATGCTGTCAGGTCTCTGTTTGAAATCAGTCACAACAACGAGTTGTGACAATCATGTTATACAGCTTCAAAATACTAGTTCTGAGAGCCCTGCCTGTTTTCTTTTCAGAACAGTCTTTGCAGACAGAGCTGGCAGGAACTTCCACAGTGGCTGGATTATGCACTGCCACTAACTTCACACAGTTAGAGGGCCAAGAGCCACCCATGCCCAGAAAATGAAAACACAGGTCTGACACTCCCCTGAGTCTCCTCTTTCTACACGTAGAGATTATTTTAATTATCTATCCAATGTAATTTTGAACTACATGGCTTGCAGGGCACTGAAGATCAGGGCTGGATTTACAATGCAAAGTGGTATTTTTTCTTTCTGGAAAGTGAACTTCACTTCTGTTACTGATGGTGGGGTCAGGCATGGAGTAGCTGCAAAGATCCATCACATGCACAATGTGTCCAGACCATGGGTTTCAAGTAAGAAGGAAATATAAATTACTGGGCAAAAAGGGTGAGGATAGTGGTATAGACCAGCTGAAACCATACCTGGCAAAGGGACAGAAATGAGGAGATCAGAAAAACTGGACTGGCGTAGGTATGATGATGGTAGTAGCTTCTGTGCATCTACAAAACATCATGTTTGGCTTTTGCCAAATTGTGAGGGCTTTTGCCAGACTGGGAGGGCTCATGACTCTACTGAACAGTGACTGAGACCAAGAAACTCAGGGGAGAACAGGAGAGATGCCTTCCTAGTCAAAGCTAGTTTTCCACTGGTGCTGCTGCACTCTGGATTAGCTGAGGCTGGTTGCTGTTGTGCTTGTGCCAGTTCCCAGGAGCCATCTCAAGAGACCAGCAGTAGGTATTGGCTACCAAAGCCCTGAACCACTTCTTTCATTAATTTTACTGACTGGCAGAAACAGGGGCTGGAACAGGGCTCAGCATCTTCATTATTGAATCTTCATGGGGAATGTCAGTTCATGGCAGCAAAGCCAAGGAAGACAAGAAAGGTCAAGTCTGCTTCTCTACTTTTGTGTGACCTAGAGTAGTTTCAAGTACCTGTGCTTTACCTAAATACCCTTATTTTTCAGGGATGAAGTTCTGTGTGCTCTCCCACAAACAGACAGACAGGTTGAAGCCCTTCAGGATTTACTGAACACCACTGAGGTAAACAGATCCCTCTGTCTTTCTGATCTGTAGGCCAAATTTTTCCCCAAAGTACAGTAATACTGTTCCCCTCACCTCAAATCCCTGAGAAAGATTTAGTCCACCTTCATTCATCCTAATACAGCAACTGAGAAAATGCTTGGTTTTCATTGCTCCTCTACCCTCTGATTTACATGAGGTGACCCCTCCTTCATAACATTAAAGTAGTGCGTTATATGAGAGCTTAGATTTCTTCAACTGATTTTGTGTGTTAAGACACTGCAAAATTGGCAAAGCACCAACACACAGTAAGTAGAAATACATTTCTAGGGAACATAATCACTGTAGACCAATGCAATCTTGAACTATGACTTGCACAGCTTTGAAGATCAGAACTGGACTTTTGTGGTGTTTGTCTTAAAGGAGTATTTAGAAAATGAAAATCTCTTAAGTGACACTTTTTTTTCTTTTTATTAGTTGAATCTTTCATTAAAGAATAGAGTAATTTAATTAAAATAAGGCATCTCTTCCTCTTCAAAAGCATTTGCTCAATCACACCAACTCCCAGTTTGAAGCCAACACTCTGCAACAAAGGTGTAACCATTCCCTTGACCAACATAATTTACAGGATGATTGAAGATGTGTCTCAGATGACTGAGAGCTTTTAATGGTGCCTATGTCCAGTCTTTCTCTGTCTTTCTTGGCTCCTACACATTTTACATCCACCCCAAAAATCTACTAGTTTTCTGCTGTCCCTACTAGCATCTTCTGATACTTCCCTTCAGTTCCCACAAACCTTGATAACTTCCTTTGCTTTTTTCCACTTCCACAAGTCAACTCACATATCCATCTACCTTGCTCTACCAAAATCAATCTTCCCTCCTCCATCTCTTCCTCACCACTGTCATTCTTCACTTTTTTGTAGACAGGACCCCCAAGAAGTCATGAAGAACAACTGCAGTACATTCAGTGCAGAGAGAGCATGCAGTGGCTTCTACCAAGTCACTTATGTGAATATGCAAACTAAACATTTTTCAAGGGTTATAAGCTGACCATTTTTTCCCCATGGTTATAAATTGGGCAAGTTATAAGATGAAAAGGGAAAGGGAAAGGGAAAGGGAAAGGGAAAGGGAAGACACAAATAGTACCTCCCAAAAATTTTTCATGCTTACAATCTAGCGACAAAGAAGAAACTGAAAATCAGCATCTTACAAGAAGAATTATCATGCTATTTATAGGTGCTACTCCTGCAAAAGTTGGAAGGTAAAAACCTAAATCAGAGGAAATGCTTTGTTCTTACAGCACATATATTGCATGTAGCATCCATCAGAAGACCTGGACATAGGAACACCTTCAACTGTCTTCTATAGCTGCCCCTGGGGCAGTATTGACCATTGCTGATGCTGGGTAAAGAGACCCATAATCATATGCATTATCAAAGTTTCTGATTTACCCCCATTCATTGTTCCTCTGCCACCTCAGTTGTGTCAACCCAGAGTTCCTTAGTTCTCCTTACTCTCAACTCAAAGAACGCCTACACCAAAGAGAAACTAAATCTGAACTGGTGCACATCAGTGCAGACAGCAGGCTAGCAAGGGCAACAGGGAAACTGGTGCTGGGGAGCTAAGCATCCAGATTACTTCTTGGATGGGTCTTCAGAACAATGCTGAGCCATGTGATGCTGTTGCTACCCTGCCAATAATGTCTGAGATGGCTACACTGAGACTAGCTCAGCCATTTGTATAGCACATTGCAGTAATATATCTGGGGGCCAAATTTTTTTACATTTATTGTTCCAAAGTCTTGATTAAAAGCATGGATGAGTTTTCTGCATGATTTTTCAGACATGTTCTCTCTGAGAAATGAGTGAGGTAACCAGCTGACAGCTGATACACGCCTGGAAACATGGTGCCTAAGTTTAACGGCACCATGTATTATACATGAGAAATACAATATTCCTGGTGCAATTGCACCAGAAAGGAAAAAAAATCCTATTGTCTGATGACTCCCTGCTGTATGTCTTCAAAAATGCATTCAAGACTTATGTTGATCTTTTTCACATTGTAAATTCATGCCTAATTTTCTGCTTACTGTCACCCCTAGATCTTTTGGTATTATTGGTTTTAAAGTTGCAGTGTTTTATTGAATGTGTTGGCTTCTGATTTTAGTATTGTAAAAGATTTAATTTGATCAAGAAGAATCTAATTTTCTTATTTTCCTCCCATTTCTAATCTCTGTATTGCTGCTTCAACTTGACTTATATTCAAACCCCTTCTGGCATTTATTTATTCCCTGATCAAAGTCATCAGCAAATACAATAACTACAAAGACTGGCATGATCTTCATTAATTCTCCAAATACCCTCAGGGAAAATAACTCTCAGCAGACTTGAAAACATGTAACATAATAACCAGCTAAACATATATATTATACTAGAAATACTATCTCAGAAAAGGTTATGTTCCTGTCTTTGTTCTTGATTTATCAATTTATGTGCAGAAGTCATTATAAACATTTCTTAAATATGCACGTTTTATTTCCAGCAGCAGCAGAATAGTATAACACAACACAGGGAACATTAAATTGCTTGTTACAAGTGGTGTCTTAAATTGAAAGCGTATGCTTTGATTGTTTTCAAAATACTTATTAAATGTTAGTAAGAATAGTTCTTCTTTTCCCAGTAAAAAAAATTCATATTTTTTTAATTTGTAGGTTATTCTCTGGCAACCTGTTGTGGTTGAAAACATCAGGAAGGACAGAGAAGTCCATTTCTATGTCAGGGCATCCAGCATAAATAGCATAAAAGCTCAGTTACGGCAACTGACCATCCAGTACAAGTATGTATTTTTTATTTATTGTCATGAATGTTTCTGTAAAGTTGTTTGTCATTTATTTAACAGGAGGTCGTGCTCTTTCTTTGTTATTCAGAGTCTCAATGGAAGATGTTCAAGGACTTATTGAAAAACAGACTATCAATGACACAGTCAACCCACGCAGATCTTCATCATATTATGAAAACTACCATTCTATGAAAGAAGTAAGATATTTTTGTTGTAATCTTCTGTAGATTCAAGAGGTGAAATTTGTCTCATGGTTGAGAACGGACATAGGGAAAGAAATCATCAACAGGTAAATAATTACCATTGTATTGCTCAACCACTGAGAGTTGTATTTACTGTAATGCCTTCATAGAGAAAGAAACACCAGACAAAATCTCTCATACATGTATTGCCTCGAACTGCCATTCAAATGCAGTCCATAGAAAAGCACAATGAAGTAGCAAAACAACGCATAAATATTTAAACCATGAAATGAATAATAATTTAACCAAACAGAAGGAAAGAGGAATTTCAGGGCTATTCTTGGACTGTGTTGTGACTATATCTTAGTCTATTTTAAGAGAAATTAGAGTCAGACAAGTGGTAAGTGAGCTGAATTGCTAGTTTTTCTTTTCCATCAACTAAGAGACAGGATTTTGGGAGGAAGAATGAATTTAAGTCTAAACCATTTTCAGGGATGAAGGAAAACAATGGAGAGAAGATCTATTTATTAATTTCATCCTTGCAGATATATCATTGGATGGAAGAAGTAGTGAAAGTCCATTCTGACCTCCTCCAGAAAATATGTATTGGATCATCATATGAAAAACGACCACTTTATGTTCTGAAGGTACAGCTATGACTTAATGCAAAAACTTTCCAAGTACTAATGAAAGCAAGTGATGAGGCTTGGCCAGAACACTTTTTAAAATCTATACTTACACGCATTTTTTTGTTTTAGAAGTTTCCTACGTTCTTCTAGTAAGGTGCATTACCTTTGTAAAGGCACATGACCACATTAGGTTCCTTGTTGGGTCATGAAGAAGTTATTACATCTAGGCCATCATCCAAGTCATGAAATACTGGTATGGTAGATACCCTCCTCTGTTGACAGTGAAGCCAGTCTAGTTTGTTGCTCTGCATAGTTGGTGATCTTGGCCTCAGGTCTTGCTGTAGTCTTGGTGTCTATGGTAGGAGCTTTCTGCAAGCAGTCTGAATATGGCGCTCTGTCTGTATGTGAATTTAACTGAGAACAGTATCCTGGCCCAGGATCAGTCTAAGCTCTCCCTACAAGACAGGTGCTTCTTCTTCCATCTTGGTTACCCTTTTCACTTCCATTTTTATGTGGGACACTTTACAATGGTGACATTTTAATACAATTTCTCTTTTGTCAGCTTTCTAAAAGCCAGGAAAACCCCAAAAGTGCCATATGGATTGACTGTGGTATCCACGCTAGAGAATGGATTTCTCCTGCTTTTTGCCTGTGGTTCATAGGCCATGTGAGTAGATAATCACATCTGATTAGCATTTTCAAAGCAAAGCAAAAAATCTTGATGTCATTTACCTTCTCCGTACAACTGAGCTCTAAGCTCCATGGTCTTAATCCATTTAATTCCACAACACTAAGATATGAGATCTGTGTCTAACCTGCGTATGTAGCAGTGAGTGTGTGTGTGTATGTGTCAGTAGATGGAGAGGCATGTATGAGAGAGAGACAGAAAGTCATACAGATTGAATGTAAAAGAGCTCAGATGTCAAGTATGAAAGAAACTTCAAAGTATGTGCAGCAAATACAATAAAGACGTTTACAATTATGAACAGTCAGGGATGGAGAGGGCGCACCAGGAAAAGCAAGTTTTTGGTAATCTACTAGGGCTATAACTATACTGCCACACGGGTTCAAGGAATTATCTTGGTTCTGGGTCATGCAGCACGTGACGGCTCATGCCCATATTACTCCAGCTGGCACTGGCTGGAGTAGATCAGAGGACACCCAAAATGAGCTCAAGCTGTCCTACAACCCATGGCTCTTCTCTACTTGCCTCCTAGAGCAATAGGTACACCACACTGGCCTGCTCCAGGCATGGCATAGCTCCACAGCAGCATGCACACCAGCAATCTCCACTCAGCACTTGCTGTGATGTGTCACCTGCTGCTGTGTCTGCCGCTACAGCTCCTCCACCTCCTGCCTCTGCATTTTCTATTTGTGCTCCTGCTTTTTCTGGATCTGCCTCATTCAGAGAATGAGGCCACATAAGCCACCTTTTTCTGAAAGTACCATCCCTGCTAGAGACACCCTCATTTCAGACCTCCAGAACATGACCAACAACTGCCAGCCACATGTACAGTTCATGGAAATCAGTAAATCACAGATGGGATGAGACTGTAGTATGGGCTTGGCCTGACCAGCCTTGATGTGCAGCCGCAGACCGATGGTTACATCTGATCTTTAATATCTTTAATATCTACACTGCTCAGGATAGTGAACAGAGGTATGCCAAAAGATACATCATCCATGGTTCGTACCTGCATTTTAACATATGTTGACTCTTTTGGAATTTAAGGCACCTCTGGTCAAGGCATTATACTGAGCTGATAGCCCAATTCCTAGTATGGACCACAAAAAGGCTCCTAAGGGCTTTCTGGCTCAGACAAGGTTGCCCAGCTTGCTCAGTTAAATCCAGAGATATTATTTATTTTTCTTTTTTCACAAAAGCAAAGTTCACAGTAAAAATAAACTAGATCAGATTGAGACTTCACAATAACCAGTACTGTAGCTAGAGAAACAATGTAGATGACTCCTTGAAACATGAATTATGCTTTGGCCATGATCGAACTAATGATGTTGATAATAATAATAAGACGTGTTTATTTCTGTCCTCAGACACAACTATAAAAGCTCAATGTCTATAACATTTGAAAGGAGATTGCAGGAGTTAGGGACAGATACAGCTGAATGCACCTTGTGACCCACTGATAATCCCAGACTTCAAGGTTCCCTTGGAGAGAAATGCATTTGCCCTTTTCATGCTGCTCCAAGTAATTACCAGCTGTGCTGTCACTTTGCCAGTGACATGTCTCTGCAGCATTTTTCAGAAGTAACGAGCTGAACATTTAGGTTCTCCATCCCCTTGATCTAATCTACATGTTTTAAATTCAAATTTTATTTCTTTATCACTTCATGAAATAACATTTTAAAATCTGACATCAATACACATCTACACACACACATTAAAATCACTACCTCTCTAGCAAATCCTAGGCATCCTTTATAATGGGTCTACTCTTTATCACTTAATTTTGTTGTTAAGATTGCAGAAAGATTGACATTTCTCATTTAGTCAGAGAAAGTCCATTGCCCGAGGAAAACTAGGAAGGATTTAAAATGAAAGAAGGTGATTTAAGTAAGGCATAAAGAAAAAATATATGATTAAGGATTTAGTCTATTCTGGTAGTAACAAAACCACTTGTCTAGGTTAAAATTTATCCCTGTGTCATGAACCAACAACCAGGTTAGGTATCACTAAAGCCTTCAAAATAGGCTGTGAAGCAAAATTAGCAATGCAGATCTTATCAATTCTTGGCCTACAAGTGCACTGAACTCACAATGCAATAAGAAAAAAGAATGTCATGTACAGCAGCCATTTTAAATGTTCCTTGTTATTTTGGGGCTTGTTTTATTTTATGCCACTTTTGTAGTGTTTTGGGTGGGAGGGATGGTTCCTATTATTTATACAAACAGCAAAAGCTCAAACCTTCCTATTAATAGGCTTCAACTCCATCTCATGACCACCCATTAACATTAAAGGACTGCAGTGTATCTGATTGACTGTATCAGCTTGATCCCTACCCTCTCACTGGCAATTCTAACTAAAGAGCTACTTTGCTATTTAGCAATTTCTGTGGTGCGATGCGCATCTGTCAGGAGGTAGACTGGTCTGATAATTGTCCAATGATTATACATCTGCCATCAGGTGCCTTTCTAGGAAGGTAAGAAAACCACTATGACAAATGCTTTTAATAAGTTTCCCCTGTGCTTTATAGGCAATCCATGTGCGTGAACGAGATCAGACAATGACAACACTTCTGGAGCACTTTGATTTCTACGTCATGCCTGTGATAAATGTGGATGGCTACGAGTACACATGGAGCCATCCCTCTGTACGTAGAGCTTTTTTGACATTGCACAGGCTGTGTAGTGTACTGCTGTGCTATTTATGGGAACTATCATTGTGCACGCTGAGGGCATCATTTCCATCCTGGAACTGCATGCCCCAAACTCTTAATCTGTGCTTGGGATTTCTGCATTTCTGCCTTATTCAAACCACAACAAACACTACAACTAATTGACATTTGGCCCACAGTATCTTTGTGTCTTCCAAGATGCTGGAGATGCCTTTGGAAATGACAGAATCTCATTCTGGGATTTTTATAGTTCCAGATGTCAGGGAATGGCTGTGTCAGCCTTCAGCAGTAAGGTTACAAATACCGGCCCAATCTAACACAAGCTGAAGAGCATGCTGCATCATGTAGAGCACAACCAGTAACTCACTCCTGCCTCCTTTTTATTTCAGATAAACAGAAGGTACAACAGGTATCTTTTGTCCAGGATTTTATTTATGCGTTGGAAATTCCAAGCCGTTGAGATGGTTCTTTGATTTTCAGATCCTTCACTCAAGTTAAAAAAAAAAAAAACAACTCCACTCTTTTACTCTTTCAATCTTCAACCCAGCTTGGTTTATATTTGGATAACTATACACAGACACCTCAACAGCCACACCCCAAATTTCCAACTTTCCACATGCTGTCAGCAATGCCTACAGAAAAGTTGGACTTGGACTCCTAAACTCACATACCTGGCCAAACTGTATGCCTTCTCCCCTCCTTCCACAGTCCAGATTCATTGAAATAGATGAGATGGGACCACTACTTATCCTACACAACACTTCCTTTCATCATCTTGCCTCGCTTGTGATCAGACTGTGGTTTCATAATCTTCCTTGCTCTTTTGCCTCTCCATTGGCACATGACCTGTAGAGGCACAAGTGGGATGTCACATTTAACTAACCAGTGAGATGGTGCATCAGTTTTAACAGCATTTTTCCTGAACACGGCTTGTGTGTCTCTTTTCATAGAATCGGCTATGGAGAAAGAGCCGCTCCTCACACGGTAACAGCAAGTGCATCGGTACTGACATGAACAGGAATTTTGATGCACACTGGTGTGGTATGAAATTATTTCCTTCCTACTGTATCCCTGCCTCACTTTTAACCTTTAAGATTCTTTATTTTGAAAACATTATCATTTACCATTTCACAAAGTTGATATAAAGATATATGCAGCTGACTATCTGTTATGAACCAGTGAACACCTCCCCGGCTTGAGATACTTTTGTTGGGACTCAGGATTCTTCCTCCCCAGATGCCACACTGAGGACTTTTCCCAGCATGATGACAAGAGAGAGGGGGACCAGGATCCTGGATCCTGCCCCTTGCATCACACCATGTTACATCTGGTGCAGGTTGTTAGTGGTAAGGAGGAAAGAGGGAATAAGTGGCCCTTGCCATGTCACCAAAGGCCTGTTGTACCATATAGCTGATGCTCTACCATGTTGTATGAATTGCCCACCTCAGTCATCCTTCGGTAATGCCTACCTGACCAAGATTTTTTGGCTCTCAGTGTTTGTTATCAAGACTATATCACATTTACTTACTTCCACAGGCACTTTAGTACTTGACAAGTTTTTAATAGTCTGCAGAATAGCTATCAGATCTGGCTTCACTCAGTACTGACAGTAACGCCTTGTATGACTTTCTATCATTTTAGTCCATTGCTAAACTGGGAGTAAAGATGTTTATTTGCCATCCATGGCTTTTTAGATTAAGAAAAACATACATTTTTTTCAAGCATAAAATTATTAAGATGGTGACCAAATACACAGATTTAAAAGTGATATTCAGTATAACTATGTCATAAAAACAGAACTTGAAGTCTGAAGGAATAAGAACAAAAACTCATGTGATACATATACTAGTTTCAGGGAAAGGTTATGTAATGTAGTGCTTTCAACATGTAAAGCACTTTTGGTGGCGAACAACTTCTGAAGCAGAAAAATGATTCTACTTTACAGAAAGCAGAAGAATACAGGTAGATTAGAAAGTGCTTCCTCTCTAAGTAAGTCTTTGGACAAAATGTACACCTTCTTAGAGGGCAAAACCAGAACATCTTACTTGAGTAACTAGGGAAGTATTCATACAGTTTTCAGCCATGCTATGCTCCTCTCTTAGACATGGTTGAAAACATAGAAGAGAGAAGCCTTAGCACCTTGCAGGGTCATCTGAGACAAAAAACTGTACAGATGAGTCCAAGCACCAAAGTCAGGTGCTTACAATAACTTAAACAGATGATGGTAAGGATATCCCTAGGTTTCTACTTCTTTTAATTATACAGTCAGTAAAATGCTGAAAAACAAAATCCTATTTTTCTTAAGTAGCATAAAAATATTGTTTATACTGATTCAGATATATTAGCAACTGATAGAAATGGCTGAACAGATTTGATCCAGATCATATTAACTGCAGAATCTCCATTACTGCTATAGCTGTGTGAAACACCAGGAGTTCAGCAGGATCCTCAGAAGAACCAAGCTGGAGTTTTGTCACTTTATAATGCTATTGTAATTATTATTAGCTGTGCCAATTGAATACTATAACGTGATTGTGTTCATGGGAAATGACCCCAAATTAATGGGAATGGGAGATTTAATCTTTACTCACATACTTCTAAAGAGAGAAGAGTTCTTGCAAGGGGTGCCAAACATTCTGAATTTCACTGGCTTCAGATTTGTTTGTGAACACATTGAGCCACCACAAAATTTCAGGTTTTAGATCCATGCGTTTAATTAGAAATTTACTGCCGTGTTTATCTGTTCTTTCTCTTCAGCTGCTCAGATAACAACTTTACAAACTTTATGAACAGGCCCTCATGCTTTTTATGAAGAGCAAAATATACTAAATGCACTGATACATTATATTTTTCTTTTATACCAATAAAAAGCAAAATTACTCCACTAAAAGCAATGCACTACTTGGAATTTATTCTGTGGAAATAAATTTGACTGCAACCTGGATTTAAAATTTTCTCCACATTTTCCGCATTATTTCCTTAGCTGGTTGTTCTTAGTATGATCAAGAATTTAGGAAAGCAAACAGAACATTTATCCAAGATTGCCAGCCAACAGATTCTTCATTGCCTTTTTCTTTGGACAGTACTTTTGCGCAAAACAGAACAGTGTAAAATTTAACATTCTCATTTGCCACTTTTGCATGATTACACATAGATACCAGGAACTGTTTGTATTTTCATGTGCATGAATTTTCATGGATCGTCTGTGAAATCCCCCTCAATTCAGAAACATTAAGGCTTATAAATATATCCCAGAGCATAAACGTACCACAGCTCTCTGCCCCGGTACCTTTGTTTCTGACCTCCTAGCCTGCATCTCCCAGACAGTGTCTCTGCAGCCACTTCTCCCACACAGCCTGCTCTCTTCACTGTATTATTTCTGCTTCTTCTGCTGTGTCATACAAGAGTGTAGGTCATCTGAGGATTTATTTTAAACTACTGATATTATAAAGGGGCTTGCAGTATCTGTGGAACAGTTGAATGCATGAAAATACAGGTTTATTCTCATTATTATCTATTAACATCAACAACCAGTTACCACCATATCATCTAGTCTTCCTGTCTATCACAACTACATTTCACCCAAATACACCTGTACAGAGACTCACAACTTTTAATTAACTAAACATAGATTTTTTTTTTTTTTAAAAAAGAGTGTTTTGGGGATCCAGATATGCTCCCCACTACTTTGTGGTGTGCTACATATTTCCCTAGATATTACTGGCACCAGAAGATGTTTCCTTCTCTCCTGTATTGTATGATAATACCTTGCATTGCTTCTACAGGGCTGCTACTCTGCAGATGTAACTGGCATTATTGATTTCTGGAAGATGGACATCTGGTAGTATCCCAATGCTCAGGGATGCAGAAAGTCTTATGTTGTTACTCACTGAGCTTTATTTCTGCATAAGATTTAAGGATAGAATGTCCATTTAAATTACAGATAGAGGAAAATTTATAAAATTTATTGAAGCATAAAGAGCTGACATTAACACTAAAGAACCTGGCTGCTTCCAGAAAGTTATTTGGTCTTATTTTGAAAATAGCAAAAATGGTGAATCCTAGTTGTCTTCTTGGTAACTTGTTCTAGTGCCTAGTTTTCCTCATTCTTAAAAACTTTCATTCTGATTTGTATTTCTTCAGCTTCTAATTGGCAGTTTGCTTTCTCCTAAGACTAAATAATTACTTAGAACTGTCTTTCTTCCTGTAGTACTTCTAGATTTTAACAAGGGATCTCACAATCCTGTTCTTGATGAGTTTAAACAGAGCATATTCATCCTGTCCTCTAAGACTTTTCAGAACAGTCTTTGAATCATTTTTGTTTTCTTCAATTTTTTTCAAGAGTATAGTAGGTGAAAAATCCCAGTAGGCTCACACTGATTTCTACAAGCATGACAGTTATTTCCATAGCATGGCAGAGTCCCCAGTTTCTTGCATATTAGCATCATGCTCTGCTCTTTCATTAGATGAACAGAAATGCAGAAGGGAAGAAGGAGTAAAACTGTGTGCTTTTTTGTTACAGGGGAAGGAGCATCTCCCTATGAATGTCAGGAGACATATTGTGGACCCTACCCTGAGTCTGAGCCTGAAGTGAAAGCAGTGGCTCGCTTTGTCAGAGATCACAAAGACATCATTAAAGCCTACATAACCATGCACTCTTACTCCCAGTTGGTATTGTTTCCATATTCTTACACTATGGACAGAAGCAAAGACCATGATGAGCTGGTAAGTGTTTTCATGTCCTGAAGTTTCACATTTATTTCAGAACTTCTTACCTTGCTTGGTTAGGCTTGTAACGAGGGAGTCACAGTGTTCTGAGGATCGAGAATTACAAAATGAGATTTCTCTTGAAGTTCTCAAGAACTTAAAGAAGTCTGGGCTGGTCTAGCAGTATCAGCAAGCTTCTACTGAAAACTATGGGAAAATAAAAATATTTATTTGAGATCGATAACACATCAACAACCCCTCATATGTTCAAGTTGCTGCTAAAAGAGCAAAATCTCTTTTTTTTTTTTTTTTTTTTTTTCTTGGACACCTCAAAAAACTATTTGTGCAAATTCCTGATTATGTTGTATGGCTTACACAAACTCTGAAATGATGTGGGTGTGTAACTCTAAAAAATACTCTCCACATACTAAGCAATGACACTTGTGGACACTTGATACTTTTTATTAAGTTTTTGCTAGGGATACTTATTTAAAATGGTCCTAACAGTAGGATGGAAAACATATCCTGCTTATGTAGAATTTTAGATTCCTGAGCCACCAAATCACACAGTAAAAACTCTCCTACAAGACAGAGTTCAAAACAGAAAAAGTAGCTGCTGCTTTTTTTCCCACTGACCATAAAGCTCTGTGTTTGTCTTGATATGGAAAGGATATCCAGGCTAAAATGGGATTTGCTAATACAGACTGATCAAGCCATAAGAGTAGGTGGACAGCTTAGTCATATTCTTTTCATGTAAAGACATCAAACTTCCTAGAGCAAGGAATTTCCTTACCTGCAGTTCCTGGCCCACTTTTGGTGTTTCCTAAGCTCCAAGTGCTAAGGCAACAAATTATTTGCAGCAAGACCTCCTGCCTAGCAGTAAGAAAGGAGAAGAAATCATATCAAGGTGAACAGCAAGCAGGTTTGTAGGCTTTGGGATTTGTCATATGGGAAGACAGTGCATCTCTGAGGTGGACAGGTCATTTCATATACTATATGACATAAGGACAGACAGTAAGTGAGTTTATAAAGATACAGGATTTACATTTGTACACACTGCGGTCATTTTACTGCTTGTCAAGGTCATGCATCTCCCATGTCACTTAACATATTTATTTTTAAAAACCATATTTCAAAAAACAAATGTTGTATAGATAAGAGGACTGTAAAAAGTACACAATTAATGCATTGGAATCACCCTACTTTGTTGGACAAAACCCCAGTCTGATATAGCATTTCCATTGGTAACTAGTGCTAGTATGTACAGAAGAAGAAATAGAAAAAATCCAGAAATGTAAACAATTTCTATTCTTATGCTGTGTTGGTTACTCTTTAATTTCCTGAAACAAACTGTTTTATATACTGCAATAAAAAAAATGCAGTTGTGAGTGAACAGCAATAATGTATTTGTGACTCCTCTGTAAAGCAGAAAGAGATGCACCGATTCTGGGCATTTAAGTCTTCTTCATGGCTTAAGAGTAAAATTGCCTTAATGAAAATATTTTCCTGATGGTTTTGTCAATGCTGCATAAATCAGCTTAGACTTAATATGACTTAAATGATTTAAATACTGTGGCGGAAAAGGAAAAATAAAAGACAAGTGCGAACAAATGGTTTGCTAACAATTTGCTGCCTGAAGTGGTGGTAAGGTCCCATCTATATTTTTTAACTAGCTACAGCAGAAAGGCAATCTGTAGCATGGGCATATGGCAAAAATTTGAACCACATTCTGTGGGTTTTCTAGAGCCTTTTGTAAGAGTATTTAACTTATGCAAGATCCAGAGCACAGGGTAAGTAAAGCCTAACTGCATACATGTTAACTATTATCACGAGGTTATAAGGCTAATAGTGTTTTATTTAATTTCAGGAAAGTCTGGCAAAGAAAGCAGCTAAAGCTATAAAGAGGACAACAAAGAAAACTTATAGACTTGGTGCTGGAGCACAAACAATTTGTAAGTATGACTTTACTACAACAATAGGCATGACAGCACATCCTTGCTAGCACCAGAAGACTGCTTTTGAAGAGAAAACTGAAGTTCTGGTTTCAAGTAATTTATCTATTTTCCTTTTCTCACATAGATTTAGCTCCTGGAGGTTCAGATGACTGGGCTTATGATCTTGGCATTAAATATTCTTTTACCATTGAGCTTCGGGACACAGGAACTTACGGATTTTTGCTTCCTCCTCAAGAAATTAAACCAACTTGCTTAGAAGCACTTTCTGCTGTCAAAGAGATATCTCAGCATGTTCTTCAAAATTTGTGATGTTGAGTATAATTTATTCCAGTATGACTGTACTTAGCTCAAATAACAATTAAAAAGCTTGATTTATTAAATTTATTTATATATAGGTAAAAAAAAAGAATTACTGCACCCCCTATACTTCATTTTAGAATGCTTGAGGTTTTTTTCAATCATACTTATATACCTATACCTACAACAGGAAGGGGAAATACCTACACTGTAAGGGGAAAATAGGATAGATAATGTTAGATTCCTCTAGATAGTGGGAACTTCAGGTGATGTAACATTGAACACACCTCTCACTGACACGTGGCATGCTGGGCAGATCACATACACAAAAGATTTCCCCATTTTGATCATTTGAGCTGTTACAGGATTTCCTTCTAAGACAACAACCCAATTCATTGTTTCTACTGTCAAACACTAGACATTTAATGGCAATGACACACAGTGGCCAAATCATTAATACCAAGTGGGAGCTGCCCACAGGCTCCTCTCTGCTAGTTAGCTGGCTAAACTTGTTTATCCTGTGGCAAAGGGTTTGGGCAGCACAACCTAGGCCTATGGTGATTTTTAAAGGTCCCTTCCGACCCAAACCATTCCATGGTTCTCTTCTGCACCTCCGCTACGCTGTTTATCATCCCCACAGCCCTGATGGGCCCAGGCCGACAAACGGGACTGGCACACCCACGGCGTCCGGGCAAACGCCCCCGGCATGCCCAAAGCTGCCGAGGAGCGCCAGCCCCGCCGACTGCCGGCCCGGCCACAGCCCTGCCCAAACTGGCGAGGGGAGCAGGCGGGCAGGCCCGCGCGGGGCGGGGGGAGGCGGCGCGCCCGCCCGCCTTCCCCGCCCTCCCCCAAGATGGCGGCGCTGCCGCTTCCGCCCGGCCCGCCGCCGCTGCCCTCCCCCACCTCGACGTCATCACCAGCGGCGGCGGCGGCGCGGCGGGCGGCGCGAGGGCCGCCGGGAAGGGCGCGCGCGGCGGTGGCGGCGGCGGTTACCCAGCGGCCCCGGCGCGCGGGGGCAGGGCGGGAGCGGCGGGCGCCGTTGGGCTGCGGGAGCGGGTGGCGCTCCTCGTCTTCCTCTCCGTGTCGCTCCGCGCTCAGGCCCGGGAGGACGGACTCCCCCCTCGCCCCCTCCCACCCTCTCCGCCCCGGGCGGCGGCGGAGGAGGCGGCGGGGAGCGGCGCGGCAGCGGAAGGAGCAGGTGAGTGCGGCGGTGCGGCCGGGGGCGCGGAGGGGAGGGGAGGGGGGTGAGGGAGGGGAAGGCCGGGAGGGGAGGAGAAGGGGGGGGCGGGGCGGGCCCCCGCGCTCCTTCCGCCCCGCCCTGGCCCGGGGGCGACAGGGCTCGGGGGCGCTCGGCCTTCGGGGCGGAGCTGTGGGGCTGGGCCGCAGCCCAGCACGGTGTGAGGCTGGGGCGAGTCCCGGGGGCGCCCCGAGGAGGGGAGCGGGGGGGGGCCGCGGGTTCGCGCCTGGCGGTGTCGGCCATCCAGCCGTTTGCTCGGGGTGCGGTTCCATCAGTCGGTGGCCGTGCTGGAGCCTGCCGCCCCACGTACGTGGATCTTCCCTCTTTGTGGGGCCTTTTCCACTTCAGTGGGGCTCTTCTCACACTTTCTGGTAGTAAAATAGTTTCTACTTTTTGCGCTTAGAGGAGCTGCTAATATGGCTGGTATCAATTCGCCTATCACCATTTCTTTAGATAGTGGCTACAGCTAACTCCCATCCCTTCCAGAACTTGTAGACTTGGCATGTTGGGTTAGTGTTACGGATGGTCTGCATAGGTCCTCACCTTTGACTTCTCTGCTGGATTCTCACTCCACCACTGATTTCTTGTCGACTTTCTACAAGATCGTTTGAAGATCAGATTGTGACAGATAGTGGGTTAGCAACCAGGACCTCAAGGGATCTTGCTGTGGTGATGAAACACGGTGCCTCTGTGCAGAGGGGAGTGGACAGACCCAGCCTGTGAACTGCGTGTACCAGAAAACTATAGAAGTGTGGCTATACGTGGCAGTGCCCGAGATAATACATCCCGCTTCTCAGCATGTGTGCTCAAGTGTGATAACATGCTAATGTGGTGATCCAGTTTACAGATTGGAGATAACGTGTGTCCAACAAACTTGATATGAAGGCTGAGAGAGCTTGGATCTGTCCGCACCGGTCTGTATAGACTGTCCCTTAGTCTGGTGAAACTTGAGTATTAGGACTTTGTTAGACAAGATATGGAATACTGTATACTTTTTCCTTTGTGATACTAGGGCCTGATGTTTTAATTTATTTACATGTAGAAAGCCAACCATGATTTTAACTTGTGAGAACATAATTAGCAGTTGCTTATCACAACTAATAGAGAAATACCATGTGTTAAATTAGAGGGATAGGTTCAAGTTAATATGGTGATGGGTTAACAGCATGGAGTTGTTAAAGTAAACTTAGAATAATTTCTAGTTTTCTGTCAAACAGGCTTCTCTGTGTGAGTTGAAGAGTGTTAGACTGACATTGCATAAATGTGCAACCGGTATTTGACTATTTTTTTTGAAAGTTGCTTAACAATGCGTTTTACTATTTTTAGCATTATTTTTAGGTAGTAAACCTGTGGAGCTCCTTCAAAAAACTCTATTTTATTAGTACTGTTACATGGAAACGTTAACATTGTAATCGACAACAAAACCTTTTCAGGTAAAAGCTCTTCATTTGTAAAAGTGAAGGGAAGCACCAACATTTTCCTCTTTCTAAGCTGTTATTTAGTTGTCAACAGGTATTTAGTTTATCCTAGAGTGTTATAATCAGTTTTTATCTGAATTGCTGTAGGATTTTAAAATTAAAACTTTGCTTATTATTTTAAATGGCATATTATTTATCACTTCACAGGTAGGATTTTCTTAAGTGATAATGTTTAGCCTGTGCGTGGTGTGCACGTATGCATGCACAAACATTGACTTGCTTACTTACTAGTGAAGTCTTGGAATTCTCAAAAAGATTTTTTATCTCCTCAGTTTTTTATGAACTTTGCTTTTGTTCTGTTAAATCTCAGTTTCTAGTTTTCCTGTAGAAGCAGGATTTAATTTTTGCAGAGGACTGGATTAGGTTTTTGTAACAGAAAAGTGGGTATTTCAGATGTGTTTCTCTTGATTGTGGCTTATGTAATATCATACTTCTATTGAAGAAAAATGTTAAGCATGCTTGACACCAAAATGTAGGAGTACTGATAAAATAAATATAGAATTGCACTGAATATTGTGTTGATCATATCATGCTTCAATGATTTCAGTTACTTGGTTAGTGCCCACTAGCTATACTCGCTTCTCTCAAGTCTGTCTACATTTTAGATTTATTAATGAAATAACACTTGGAGATATATTTTACTTCAAGTGGTAGTATAATTAGTGTCATTAACAGATTGTCTCTCACCATGGAAAAGTCACTCCATTTCAAGAATAACATAGATGTATCTGTGAGTTATTGTAGTGTTAAAATATTTCTAATTTATTAATAATGATTCCTGTGGATCTTATTTATGTGGCAAAGTGATACTTTACAGTTAAAGCCTTAGGTGTAGAATTTATTTTAGGAGTATAAAATTAATTTCACTTAGTGGTAGTAAGCTGTTTCAGAAGTTGCAGACACTTCAGTGCCCCTAAGTGGATTTAGGAATGCAATGTCATCTGCCTGAAATAGACAAGCACATAATTTTCTACTTAGAAACTTTTTTAAAGAAACCCATGGTAGTAATTATTTGAAATGTTGAAATATGAATGCTCAAGACTGAGTCCATACTGGTACTCAGTGTTGTTTAATCCACATGATAAGGAGATGGTAGTTCAGACACAAGCATTTGATGGATAGGAAAATCATTGCACTGGCCCTCAGTGTGGGACAGATAGCAGGACTGTGATCATCAAGGGTAAAGCAAAGTAAGATGAAAATGTGGGGAAATCGAGCAAGTTATAGGCATTTTTATGAGATGTTCCATTTAAATTGTTCTTGATTATCCATTAATGTGCAGTCTGAAGAATCTGGAAATGAAAGACTTAATTTTTTTCCTCTCATTACTTGTTTATAAGCAAGGAAGCTCGTCAGTGATATAAAACCGCTGTTATGCATCTGAGATTTCAACTGCAATATTGTTTTAAATAGTCTATTTTTCCAACTTGCTTGGTCTTTGAAGAATGTAAATGGGACTGACTGTGTTTTCAGATACAGTCTCTCAAATGTAATGTTTGACATAGTGAAATTTTGTCTCTGAATAATATGTCTGGACTCTTAATTCTGCAGCCTGTGTAATAGCTATGTGCACTTAACAGTGAAGCCTCATGCAGTTCTGGTTGCAGGAGAGAGACCCTCATGTGATAGTATGTGCATACAGAAAGTAATATGCTGTGCAGTCACAGCATGCTGGTTTTGTTTATTTAGAATAATTTCTCATGAAATATCTCTTATGTTATAAAGTATCTGTTCATAATTGCAAACCGGTGGATATGGGTCAGAATGTAAGGACAGAATTAACAGAATGCTACCTGAAACAGTACGTTTTTTTTTGTTTTACATTCCAAGTTTTTAATTTATTTAAAATAGGGTGTTTTACAAACCCTAGAAGATTCAGGGTTGGATGATGTTCTCTTTGTTTCCTTATAGGAAATTATTGGCCAAAATATAGGGAAGTAGGTAGTTGAAATGAAATTATCTGTTCAGTTATGATGATGTTACCCCCTTCATCCTCTTCATGTTTGTAACTATCCTTTTAAGGCTAGTCATCATCATAACTTCCTACAGAAGTTAATTCTGAGAAGGTACTATTTGCTGCTGGGTAAAAAGTAACATTTTAAAAAGTTTTGCCTCTGTTTCTTTGAAAATAAAAGGACATTCAAATTAGGAGGCAAAATGAATGTAAATTTTTTTGTATTTGTATACTGCTATCATGTCAGTGTGTACTGTACTTACGTATTAGATGCACTCATTTTATCTGTCCTTCATGTGTTGAACCCTCTCCCAATGCCATTGCCAGTGCCGTTCTTCTAACCCTTTTTATTTCAGATATGGCTCTTTTTAATGTAAATATTTGAACCAAATTCAGTATTTGGTGTATGGTTGTCGTATTAAAAATGCTTTTGCATATGTCAGTCGATTTTTGTATCCTCTATTAAAGGATGTAGCTGCATGAAACCTTACAAATTCAGTGGGGTTTTTTTGGAAATACAGTTGGGGGAAAAAAACCCTGAAATGGAAGGGTGCTCAGCTAGGTGAGATGTGGTATTGTTTTGCTTTCTAACTTTAATGGTTTATCCTGTCAGACTTTATAACTACTGCTGCACATTGAGCTGTCCACAATGACTCCTAATTATTTTTCTCAGAAGACTGGACTAATTTAAACTCATCAAGTATTTAGATAAAATCATTTCTCCTTGTGTGCATTACATTGTATTTATTTGCATTTCATCTGCTGTTGTATTACTCAATTTCTAACTCAATTAGATCTTTCTGGAAATCTCTATTCTCCACAGTTTTTACTAACCCAGATAATTTCCTACTACTGGCAAATTCTACTGTTCCACTGTCTGCTTCCACTAATTAATGTTAACCATTGTTTTTAATGTCTGGTATACACCACATGGTTAACTTCTACCCTCTCTGAGCATCTTGGTGAGCATCTTGGTTATCTGAACCTTACTTTGAGATAAAATTTTTCAGATAATCAAAGGTTTGGAGAAGTAGTTGTAGAGCTGAGCTGAGAATCCTGTCAAGTACATGGTGTAAGCTTTCTTCTGTTTATAAAGGACCTGAAGTCTTAGCCACAGCTTCAGCACAGAGTTTTGTTTATAGAAGGTGCACAGCTGTCAGACTTCTATGGAGGTCTTGTCATTGAAATAACCATAGGATTCAGTTAATGAAGCTTCACCAAGCTCCAAGGGGGAAAACCAGGTATTATCAAAGTATCAACTGTAAAATGTAAGTTACAGCAGTATTAGGTTTGATGTACATTTGTCCACATTTATACATTACACATTTTTCTGCTGTGGAAGGGAACCTTCCAATCTGAATGCTATGGGAACATATTGCTGATCAGAGCAGTGAAAATTTGTGTTAATCTAATCTGGTGGGTGTTAGTTTAAATTTGTAGGATTCTGATTTTTATGGATGCGCTTTTTGTCGTTTGTGTATGAGAAATCAGCTTAAGTGTGCGTGTACTAAATGCAGTGACATGTGGATAGGAGCAAAAGAGACAGCAGAAGGGTAGGAGATTAGTGTTTGGCTAATCATGTTATACTGACTAATGAGCTCTAGAATGGCACTTTGCGGTACAACAAAGAGGTGGGTTTTTGAGGTGTTTATAAATTGTCCAGCAACTGGCAGATTTTCCCAAATTGATTTTATTTCTGTGTAGATCAAGTAGCGTTTTAAGAATGGAGAATAGTTTTTGGATCCCATTTTGACCTTTTTCCACAACATGTCTCTAGTGCTAAATATGTATCTTCCTTTTTTTTTTTAATATGGTTTTCTTTCTATATTCAATAACTCCTTCCTTTATCAGGTAAGATAAATTATGACTTCTTATTTATCAAACTTATAAAGCTGTATTTGCTTTAAAATCTATTTTTTTCTTAATGAAAAGGCATTACTTTTTTATAAGCTTAAGAAGTGTATCACTTTTGTGGGGTTTTTGTTTTTTTTCTAAACTGAAGTGGTTCCAAATAGTTGTAGGATGCAAACTAGTAACAAACACAGACTGTGGATGATATCAAGGTGTTCAGTAGGTTGTCACACACAACAAAGTGGGGAAGAAAATGGAGCTCTCATTTTTGGAGATGTGTTTCTGAAAATGGCAGCCATTTGTAGTGGTCAAAACCTGTTTCTGAGAGGCTGGTGAAGTAACATTAAAGATTGTTTTCTTTTGAAGTCACTTAAGCTCATGCACAAAAAATACATGACAAAGGAAAGCATCCGTTCTGTGTGGTGTTTGCTACCTAAATGAATAACATGTCATATGATCTTTCCCAAAGGGAAGCTGAAGAATCCAAAGCAGGTCATAAAATCAAATGAAAAATTATCATTACTGGTGTTCAGCTGACTATTTAAAATCAGAGGCATTCCTTGTTACAAGATACATTTCACTCATTTGTGACGACTTTTTCTTTCTTCATCACCTCTGCAGCAACTCTTGCAACGTATATCATACTATTTTATTCATGTGAGTTCAGTGTCAATAGCCCCAAACTGAAGGATTTTACAGTTTTGCTTTTTTTTTTGGTTGAAGTAGTACAAAATGTCAAAAATTAGAAGGAAGGTCACAGTGGAAAATACCAAGACCATATCCGATAGCACATCCCGAAGACCCAGTGTGTTTGAAAGGCTTGGACCCAGCACTGGAAGTACTGCAGAGGTGAGTTGTCAAAGTGTTCTTCTTTTCCTCCCCACCCTAGCATCTTCTTTTCCAGGATTTAGGTGGTGGGAAAGAGTAGCTCACAAATACCAAATACTCAGATGTCACTAATGTTAGTAAAGGTGAAAAGAACTCCTTAACGCATAGATGTTCAAAATACTAATGCTAGAATTTTCAAATAACGTGTGTTGTCCCAGCTTCTGGAGAGGAGCAGTAGTACTGTACATATTAATAGTATTTCCACCAACCTACATTTTTCTCTGCCAGACCTGATGCTCATTGTTGATTTTTTTTTTAATTAGTTCTGTTACTGGTAGACAGAAATTGCAGATAAATGGGAGTTATTGTGGAGTCATTTGTTTGTTTTGCCACACTCACACCAATGGTATTTCCAGAAATGAGTGTGAAATTCACCCAGTAATGTCTGTCTCTTAGACACAGTGCCGTAACTGGCTGAAGACTGGCAACTGCCTCTATGGGAACACATGTAGATTCGTACATGGCCCTTCACCACGAGGTAAAGGCTATAGCAGCAGTTATAGAAGGTAAATCAAGAACTCACTTTGAATTCTTCACATGCTGTAGGAAAATAGCTTTTGCAACTATGTCTGTTTTTATAAAAAAAAATTGAAATGCTGTGGTGTGCCTAATGGTATGTTTTATCAATAACCAATTGCATTGTGAAGCTGCTTGAAACAATTTAGCAACTTGCAGTGGGTTTTCCCCGTATTTTTGTGTGTATGTAGCTTTAAAAAATGAACAGAGTCCGCTGGATGCAGATTAACTTCTTATATTACTTGAAATGGGAAGTTCAAGTACATTAATATTCTTCTTGGCATAGTGTCACTGCAGCTTCTGATACGCCTTTCTGTCCTGTACTAAAATGCTGGTTTGCAACTACTTGCAGCAGTACTCACATACTTGCAGCCC
Source organism: Athene noctua (assembly GCF_965140245.1). Classification (NCBI taxonomy): domain Eukaryota; kingdom Metazoa; phylum Chordata; class Aves; order Strigiformes; family Strigidae; genus Athene; species Athene noctua. Next base: position 233,428,308 of record NC_134037.1, on the reverse strand, counting down.
TTCTGCCTTCGCTATATTGTTTGATGAACAAGGTGTCTATCCTACCTCTCCTGTTGTGAGAAAACACTTCTCTTCAAAACATAGTTTTGTGACTTTTTCTGTCTGATAGAACAGATATCCTCTATCGTAGGAGGAGATCCAAAAAGTTACTTCATTTTTCAGAAGAGAGTATTTTTTTATTATCTGCTTCTTGGTTTTTGACTGTCCTTTGTGTGGCATAACACCTTACTTAACTGAAACTAAATGTGGCAGTAAGTTTGCAATATTCTTGCTATAAAGGACAAAAAGATAGTATAGTTTTAGCGTAGTATCTCTTTGTATAAAGGCTTCACATTTTACAAACTGTGCTTCATAATGCTACAGTAATGTCAATGTTACCTCTAGATTATGAATGGCCACACTGAAGCATCAAAGTGCAAAGCAACAATAGGAAGGTTGGCATGAGGTTAGGGTTCTGTTTCTGGTTCTTTTTCCTGTTCCCATGGCGTACTCTCAGGATGATCTTGACTGTGCTTGTTTGATCTTCCATTGCTTCTAAGGTGGTAGCATCTGGGATACAAAATAGACCACTGAGTTTAATGTTTCTTTTGGTCTGTAAAAGATTTTACTGTGTTCTGTACTGAATGTTCCAAATGGGAAAAAGGAGTGATTTACTGTCAGAGATTAAATTTTAAAGCTCTTAGAATGTCGCTTTCTCCTTGCTTTCAGTGTTTGGAACACTCAGTGCATAGTTCTGCTTGGTCATTTGAAGAAAAGTGACATTTCTTTTAATGATTAAAGCTGTGTTTCTGCTTCACTGTCACGACTGACATTTAAGAATAATGTTGATTTACTTTTTATTGCTAACTTTTTTTTACTAGGACTGTATGAAAAAGTCAAAGGTCAAATCTTGCTGCTCTACCTGATAGATTCAACATTTAATAAAGGTGTTCTTAAAAACGTAAGGGGAGGAAGCCCCTACCTACCCACTCATGCACACACACCAAAACAGACAAATGAAAAAAGCATCCTTGTCTGCAGAAGTTTCTACTTAATAGCTCTTGGCCAGGCACAGAAAAAGCTGTTTTATGTACATAATAAAATGTTGGCATTTTCATGCCATTTAACATTACAGAGATTTTTACAAATGTTATCCAGGTACTTGGAGTGCAGTTTTATTGGCTTCTTGCAAGCCAAGGTAATGCTGCTCCCACATCAGTTCAGTTCAGGCAATACTCTTGTTGAAGTATCTGAGACAACATGATGGTGGCATGTCTACATGTGTTCAGCCAGACCTGCTGGCGAAGTCTTTTGTCTGCTTTTCCAGCAGTTTGGTAGGACATAGCATGTCTTACTGCCTTTCTGTCTTGCCCCTTCAATTTCATACCTATCTGAAATAAATCTCATTGTTAATGGTTTCATCTGACCATAACGCCTCCCATAGTTCAGAACATCACCAGACAGTAGGAAAACTTGACTCTAAAGTGTGAAAAAAACCTTTTAAATCTCGTTTCATTATAACCCTGTTTCAACATTAATGCTGCCTCTCACAGCATGAATTTTAATCTTGCTATTATAAAAATAAAACTTAGCATGTTTTTACATATAAAGCTTTCCTGATGAAAATGTTAAGAATTCAGTAATAGATCTGCCAGTTTTCCAGGCGTCTGAAGTAAGGAGAAGCTAATGAGGAAAGATCTGTGTGTTAACATGCTATCTCACAAGGAATTTTGCTCTCTTGCTCCACTCACAGATTGATGGTTAGCTGCTTGGCAGTGACCTGCTTGTTCTCTTACATTATTGTCAGGATCTGTGCTGTTGTAGCGTTCCTCTCTTAGCATGTCTGATCCTCTTCATGCTGGATCATTACACTGGATTTAAAAACCAAACCAACAGTAATAATAGGTAAGAATGTATGGATTTTGTAGGGTTCAAATATTGTTGTATGGGGAACTGAAAAATGGGGCAGTGTTTTCATGAGCATTCAGTTATATGTACATTATACACTAGTAATTGTCATCTGCCTATTACATGCGTGTGTGTGTGCACACACAGACACACACAGAGATATTCTCAGCTAGGTGTGTTGTAATGTGTGGCTGTTGCTATTTTGAGCCCAGAAGGCAACTGAGCACCATGCAGCTACTCACTTGCTCCCCCCCCTTTCTCTCCAGTGCTGGGAGGGAGAAAATAAACCAAAAGGCTCTGGAATTGAGATAAGGACAGGGAGGGGTGGCATACCCATTACAGTCACCCATTAGGTCTTGGGCAAAAGACAGACTCATTAGGGGAAGAAAAAAGACTATAAATTTAATTAAGAAATTACCACCACCACTTAACAGACAGAGTAGGACAGTGAGAAGCATTACCACATCTTAAAAACACCTCCCAACCCCCCCTCCCTTCTTTCCAGGCTCAGTTTTTCTCCCGATATCTCTACATCATCCTCCCTAGTGGTGCAGGGAGCAAGGAACGGGAGGTGCAGTCAGTCCGGCTGCTTCTTCCTCCTCAGGGTAGAGGGAACTCCTCACATTCCTCTCCTGCTCCAGCATGATCCCTCTCACAAGAGACAGTCCTCCACAAACTTCTCCCAACTTTTTCCTCCCATGGGCTGCAGCATTTCCCAAGCTGCTCTGGTGTGGGTTCACCCCCATTTGTTGCAGTCCTCCCAACACTGAACTACAGCCCGTGGGGACCTCTTCTTCCCACAGAGTCCTGGCCTTCTTTGGGCACAGTCACCTGGTCTGGAGTGGAGTCCTCCATAGGCTGCAGGTGGGCATCTGCTCCACTGTAGACCCCCATGGTGGCAGGAAGGCAGCCCTGTGTCTTACCACAGGGTACAGGGAAGCTCTGCACCAGCTCACCACCCCTGATTCCTTTCTTCAGCTGTTCGCATAGACATCACAACTCATCCTCACAACTGCAACTCCTCTTCCCAGGTTCCCCTTCTTAAATACGTTATCACAGAGGTGCAGCCACTGTCACCAATTGGCCTGGCCTTGGACAGAGGTGGGTCCAACCTGGAGCTGGGGAACCTTTGAGAAGCTTCTCACAGGGGCCACTGCTGTAGTCTCCTCCCCCTGCTACCAGAAACCTTGCCACTCACACAAACCCAGCACAGCTAGGTAGTTGTTCTGACACTGTAAGAGGTACAGAAGAAAATGGAGATGCTGTTACGAACGTGCATTTCCTAACCAAGCTGCTGAATATGGAGAACTGAACTGTTCGAGGAAATAATGCAGTTTAAAAATTGTTTAACTTCAGTGCTTAAAACTGGAATAATGAAATTCTGCATTTTAGGCCTTATTTAAAAGGTGGGCCCAGGACAAAATATTAAGTCAATAAAGAGAAATTTTTCATTGAGTATTTTTCTTTCAGTGTACAGGGACAATGCTGTGGAACCTTTTACGTGAAGGGTTCTACCAGTTGCAATCTAGCCACATCATCTTAAACTGTAGAGGTGAAATTGTAGTTAGCTATTGAAATTCAGCAGTGTGCATTGCAAGGACTAACCAAAGATCCCTTTTGGAGGGGGAGCAGAGGGAAAGTTATGTAAAAAAGAATCCATTGTGTAAAAAACTAAAATTGTGGTGTACCTGAAAGAAAAATCAGTTAGTAGACAAGCTTGTTATTCTGTGCTTTAAGCCAAAGTAATTTTTTGTCACAGTTTCATGAGTAATTATTTCTTAAAATTGACACATTTTCAGTCTCATTTTATTAGCTCTTTTTGGGAGTTATGTTTTTTGGGGAAGGAGGGGTAGGGTGGTTTACCATGACTTCACTCCAGTGTTCTAAAGCTGAAAACCCCCCCACCTCAAAACAACAAAACCAAACAAAAAACCACCAACAAACCCTACCCTGAAGCTGCAGATTTTTTCACTTCTGTTATTTCTTGATTACTTTTGTAATCTTTAAGTAAATTTGAATAACGTTTTAACAAAATAAGGGTTTTTTCCGCCCTCCCATACTGAAAAAGGTATTGAGGGTGAAATGGTTTGGATGTTTTTTCAGCCCAGCATATAGCTTTAAAAAAAAAAAAAAGTATTAAAATATCCAATGTCTCTAGAAAGTCCATGAGCTGCATTCAGTGTAAATTCTCTTTCTTCTTCAGCTGCTGGGGTTTTTCCTCAAATTGTTTTTCTTGAGGAGTAGTGTTACTAGTACGTTATCTATAATCTTTTTGCCTTTTAATTTTCTGTTTCACAAATCCAAATCCTTTCTATCATAGCTGAAATAATATTAAAAATTAAGGCATTGAATTGCCTCTTTAATGTTGAAAGATAGTTTGTTTTTTGAGGTAGCTGATGGCTGGAATGCTTCAGAGAGTTTTGGTAATGCAAAGGAATTCTCTAAGATGGGGGAGGGGAAAAAAATACCTTGAGTCATCATCTTTGCTAAAGCCAGGCACTTTAAAGATGATATAATCATGCATGCAAAGAAGATAACTGGTTTATATTTGTATGCTGGATATGATTTGATTCTTCATCATGCTGAAAGAAGCAGCACGCTACTGTTTTGTACCTTTCCTCTGATCTAGATTGACCTGTATTTACAACTTCATGAAGAATTAAATGCATTTAAAAATGAGAACAGTCACTGGGCTTTCTCTGCTTAGATCCTAAGTCACTTAACCTTATGACATAGTTTAAAGAGTTAAATATAGGTAACATTGCAAAAGAGGAAGTGGAAACCAGTTGCTGTTTTTCAAATATGCACAGGTTGAAAATGAAATCATATTAATGTAGATTTTTGTATGCATAAACTGTGAAAGGCAATTTACCCTTTGTGTATTATGTGACAGAGAAAGGGTGGGAGAAACAACACTTTCTAAATGGAAACCCTAATTCAGTCTGAAAAACAAAACAAATGCAAATTTCATTGTGCAAATATTATGTATAACTCTCTAATCAACTAAGGCAGCATCAGTATCTGTGATTTTTAGTGTAAATTCATAGGTGCAGATCCAGTACTTTCATTCAACCATTTCACAGAATAATCTATAATGACAAACAGCCATCAAAGAAGTACCAAACTTGGTATCAGGCCAGATTTATATGGAGAGAAAATTTGTTTTCTTGAACTGAAAGATCAAGTGAAGCAGCTGCTATATCCCCTTTACTTAGGAACTTGTTTGAATGCAAGGGTTTTTCTCTCTTAAGCCATAAAGGATAAATGAACTTGTGAATACATACTAAGAGGTGACAAAATTATATAGATGTCTTGTGATAGTGTAGGATGTTCCCCCTCCCTTCCCACATCACAGAAATACCTTTTACAGAAAATATACCTTAACGTTGCATGACTAGTAGAGTTCATCCAATATTTTGCTAAATAATGAAGTAATTATGTTATTGCAAGATGGAAAATGGAGGAAGCCTCCAAGAGTGGATTTCTGTTCTGGTGCATGGTCTTGCAACAGTGTCTTTTTGTATGGGAGTCTCCCCAAGGTCATGGACGGATAGCACCTAGGTCATATTATCTCTTCATCCATATTCAGAGTTGTTCTTCTGTGTGACTATCATTGCTATCCCACAGTAGTTTGACTCTGCATTAATTGTATTTATATATATACTAAAAATATGTATTAGATATATTAAAATCGGTGCAGCTTAGAACATGGAGAATATAAAGATATCTTGAAAGACTTGGTAGGAGTGATTGTGAAACACATTTGCATGATTTTCAGAAAAAAGATTGTGTTCTGGGTAGGATCACCTGAAGCTGAGCTAGAGTAGTAACTGTGTCATGCTGTAAATACATACAAGTAATTTTTCTTCTTAGAGTCAAGTCTTCCTGAATGTTTTGGAAGAGTTGTTTTTTTAGAATGCTTAAGCCCATTAGAATGGAATATTTTTTTTTATTCACCTACTTTGCTTTTGGGTGGGAGGTTTAGATCCTTCTGTATATACTAATAAAAAAAATAATTAAAAGACAGTTTATATTCCTTTAAAAATAGTCCCATAGAACTGGTTATATTATGTTTCTGTATTATACAGGTCACCAGAAAGACCCACTGGAGATCTTCGGGAAAGAATGAAGAACAAACGTCAAGACGTTGAGGCAGAGCCACAGAAACGAAGTACAGAGGAGTCGTCCTCTCCTGTTAGGGTAAGAATGGAGTTTGCAGAACTCCAGAATCCCTCAGTAGCAATTGGGCAGTGTGTCCTAGAAACCTGATCATGGTGACTTGTAATATTTAAAATGCTTTAACGAACTGATCATTTTGTACATAGCATATGGCATATTTATTGTGAAATGTCTTAACAATTGTATTATTTTGCAATTTTAAAGCCCTTTCTGGTCTTTTGGTTCCCAGAGATTTTATAAATCCTTCAGACTAAAATATGTTATAAATACTGATAAACAGATATTTAATAACAGTGCAGACTCTTTGATTATTACCAAGAAAGTGCGTTAACCGTTGTTCCAATCATCTGTGATTTTTTTCCCCCAACATGTATTCATATCCATTGTTCACATGCATCTTGACTTTAGTTGTTCTTCCCAAATTTGCTTTTGATGAGACCATGCAGTTACTGTTGTGCTGGTTCATTTTGCCTTCCTCCTCACATACTCATCAGTCATCCCAACTGCTCACTTCTGGATTTTGCAAAAAATTAATTCATTATTGTTCTCTTTTTCTAATCATATTTCTGCAATCCTATACCATCAAATATCAGAAGTTACTTATTTTTTAATTGTTTTATCTGTTCCTGATGTTACAAACAAATAGGGGCAGAGTTGGTAGTGTGACCCTGCATCTGTGTAACAATAGCACCAGTGTATTCCTGCATCATGTTTTTTAAGACCCATTTTCGTACGAATAATGATTAAAAGTTTTTATTTGTGAAAAATCATTTTTGCTTCTGCAGGTATTAACAGCATTCTTTTTTTTTCCTCTCGGTCTGTTCCTACTTGCTGTGTAAAATGAATTTTTATGTCAGGTGTAAAGAAATCGACAGCAGCTGCTATCATTAAATTAACAGAATGGCTTACCTTCCAATCATGTTTTCAGTTGCTGTTAATTTGTGTAAACTTTCAGTCTTTTTACTCTTCTACTTAAATGTGTTTCTTTTATTTTCTAATACTTTGAATAAACTGTTCAATATTGAGTACATGGTTGGTGGGAAAAGTGTTTTTTCCAACCGTTATTAAAAATTTACTGTAACTTCTTCTCTCCTGGTACATCTCTAATTTTGATGTAATTCTTACTTTTGGTTAGTTAATCCTGCTTTTTATAGTGTTCTATTAATGTCATAATAAAATATTAAACAACTAAGCCCCAAGTAAAGGTGAACTGGAAGCGGGAATCAAAAGGAATCGGAGAATTAGTGGGTCTGTTAAAGTACCAAAGAATTATTTACAGGGTAAGAACACTGCAGGGAAAAAAATACTCTACTTCAATCTGATAAAACAGAAGTCTGAGGAAAACCACTGAGATTTTGTATTAGTTGCACGGAGGCAACTCTCAAAATATGGGATATCCAAAGAAAATATTCTGGAACGAATAGATGAAGAGTGACAGTCATCAAGAGTTGCATTGCAAAGAACCAGGATATCTAAAAGAACAGAAGACTCAAGTGACTGAATCGCTAACAAAATTTGTTCCATTGTTAGAGCTACTGTTATGGTGGAGATCTAATATATGACATTTCCATCTCTTATTAAAGCTTTTGGGGTAACAGAGGAGCTGGATAAGAAATCTTAACTTTATTTTGAAATAATGAAAAGTAGCTTGTTCCATTAAAAGTTTCATTATTGTGGTTTTAAAAAGAAAAAAAAAAAAGTGAGCAGCACTGTTTTTGCAGACAAAATTTGTGCTTTACCAGTCTGCTAACCCGAAATTTTAATGGAGAGTAGTGGCTAAGAGAACTGTCTGATATATGTGAAACCTTAAACAGCTTCTTTTGAAACAAGACTTTTGAGGTGTATAGATAGTCAAAGAATAGCAGGTATAATATTGTCAGGTTTAGGGACCATCTCAGGAGATAATTTTAGATTAATTTCAAATTACGAAATTACAGGGGATGCTGTGGTGCTTCATCTAAAGAGCTATAACTTTTTAAGAATGTGGAGAAAATGTTGGACATTCCAAATGTCAAACTTCGCAGAAGATACGAAAATTATAGTCGAAATTACTAAAGTCTGAGGAATGCCATAGGGGTTGGGGAAAGATAGTTTTTGTCAGTACAATGGCAGCTGAAACTTGGTGTTGGCAAGTGCAAGGTAATGCATAATGAAGAAAGTATTTTTTTAAAAAATCACGAATTAATTTTTTAAAAGTGGCTGAAACCATCCAGTAGGAAAAGAAGTTATTGTGGACAGCTCAATGAAACCATCTTTTCAAAGTGCAGTCACAATTGCAGAAGCAAACACTCAGGTATATAAAAATGGAATAGAAAATGATCAATATTATGCTGTAGAAATTCATGGTCCAGTTTTATTTGAAATGCTGTTTGGTTGTGATCACCTGTATGCAAGAAAATACAGCCAAAGGTCTTTTTGAAGTGGGCAAGGAGGTGAGAAAGAGACTGGAGAGAAAAAAGGACATGTGGCGAATGACACAGTGTATGGTTGAGTGGATGTAAATTAGATGCGTCATATTTGTACTTTATTTCAGTAGAGGGAGTGGCAAATTTGAAAATGACAAGGGGAAATGCTATTTACTTTATATATGACAATTCTACCTGATTGCCAGAAGATACAGTCAAAAACCTGAATAGGTTCCACCAAAGTTGAGGCAGTATAACTAGTATAAAATCTTGTTAGAAGAGATTTCTTGTTCTTTGGAGACATGAGATAACTAGTACAATCTGTATGTATTTAGGAAAAAACTTCCTCGATGGACAGCTATAGAATATATCCCTTATTATTTCTTCATGTTTTGTACTGTCATTTTCAGAGACTATATGCTGCGTTACGTGGACAACTACATTGAACTCAGTTGTTTCTGTGTTTCTCAGATTTGTGTTTGGGATTATTTCAGCGCTGTATGTTAGTGTATCAGTTATTATACAAATAATTAGATAGGCTTCCTGCTGTTACTGTATTTAGTTGGAAATTTTTCTGTTGAATTTTTCTTCATATTAAGAGAAGACAGTTACGTTGGAATATATGAAGTATTACCTGGGAGGTGTGTGTGATTTGGGAGAAACAGTGGGAAGAACTTAATGTACATTTAGGAGAGGTTTTTGTAAGGAATGTGTTTCATTTGTTTCATATCTGTGCTTTTTGTCACTATGGTTTTTTAATATCTCCACTGGAAGTGGAAGTCAGCATTGTCTTCCATCTCTGAAATGGAAGCAATACTTGTTCATTTCAGGGAAAATTCAGATTCATTTTCTTGTATGTTTGTGTAGTGTGGTAGTAGTTTACACTGTAAAGGTATTGTACCTAAAGCAAAATAGTACTGTTCTTGCCCAAAAGATCCTAGCTGTAATACTTGATAGCTTGTTCTAGATTTAAAGGACTCTGTGCTTTTGAACTAGTTTATATTGCTGCTGCATGTACATGTGCTGATAAGGCTGAAAATGAAGCTTCTGCTTTGTAAGAATTCTAGGTTGTAAGAGTCTTACAAATATTCTCTCCGACGGTGTTAGCAAAATAACACTTCTTGGCTAGAAGCATGTTTTGCAGACTGGATGAGACCTTTGGGGCGTTGCCAAACTCTTCTGGTTGTAGTGGGAAATTCATTCAAGTAGACATCAAGTCTTGTACTGTAGAGTGCTGAATGTATCTTATGGGGTGTGGAACTTCAACTTAAGTAGACATTAAATTAAATCTCACAGAATTCAGCCATAAGGTTGTGTTTTATGTCTTTTATTAAGTAGCATTTCTCCTGAATGTCAACATTAAACTGTCATCATCTATCTAACATGTGTAAATAGTTAACTGTGAGCACATACCTGAAAACAGCATAGACAAAGCCTACTAAATTGTTGTTTACTCTTAGGACAACCTACAATATTTTTTTAAAAATATATGGTTATATTATTATGAAAGTTTATTGTATCTCATCTAGTAATTGGCATTTTTCCCGAATCAGCAGACAAATAGTTTACAAGTGTGGCTGAAGTGGATACAGCGTCTTCAAGGATAAATGGAAAACATGTTATTGGCCTTTAGGAGCTTGACTTATTTTATTTTTGGCTTATTAAGGGAGAGACGAAAAAAAGCTGTGCAAAGTACAAAAAGGACTATAAGGATATGAAGGAAACTCCCTATATTATGAGAGAATAAAATGTGTTGTAAGGGGAATGAGTACAATAGAAGGAATATGTTGAAGGCTTTTCGATGAGAAAATGCAAATATGTGTTCTAAACCATCATAACTTAAATTCTTGAATTGCACGTCCCAAGAAAATATATACAGTTTCTAAACTGAGATTTGTTTTCAAGATGCAATGTTACCAGAATCTTTTTTCCTGACAACTGAAGTCATTTAGTGTGTGAATGGATTTGAATTAGGTTGTCCTGACTTGTAAAATAGCATGGTTACATAAAATTTGTCTATTCCCTTCCCCTATATTCAGTAATTCAATAAAATTCCTCTCATAGATGTTTTTGTTCTCAGTTCTTCTGTAGAAGTATGATTGTGCCACTTGCTGAATCCACTGAAACGAGAAAATACAGGCTGTTTCAAGATGCTTGTGTTTGGTTGTAAGTTCAGAGATGTAGGCGAGATACATATGGGTTGTGTAGTATTTTTACCATGGGTTATTAAATTGGTCTTGAAGCATTCTGACTTACCTGCATGTTCTCTGCTGACAAGTTATTTGGGGATTTAGCTTTGAGAATTTTTTTGAAATCAATGTGTAGAGGACGTCCTAACATTCATATTTCAGTTTGCTAGTAACAAATAATTGTAGTATTAATAGAAATTAGTATTTGTATTTAAGAAATTATGCTTATTGTTTGTTTACATTGTAGGAATTAGTTGGAATATATAGCAAAATACACAATTTAATAGAACAGATGCAGCCTTCAAGAAGGGCAGTCTGGAAAAATTAAGAAAATAAACAATGGTTGCAGGAGAGGCTTGCTGATAATGTTACAGATTTTCAGATCTCATCTGAGTATTTTTCTTTTAAAGTAACTTGCTTTGGAGCATAGTATAATTCTTGCTCTTAGACTGAAATGCCTTTAGTACATGTTCTGATGATGGCTTAGTTGATGTAGATTTGTCTACAGTTGATGTCAGCAACCAACATGACTTGATAGGTTAGGATTTTGTGCATCATTTTAGAGATCCTGTCATGAAATGACGAATAAAGAACTTTTTTCCTTATTCTACAAGCCGTTTTAAATTAAACGTGACAAATTAGTTCTTTAATGTGAAGTTCCTTCGTGTTATGTAGCAACTTTCTAAGGCTTTGAATAGGTTATACTGAATGCATCAAGATGAGAGGCTTGAAGATAACTGTGCGTTGAAGCATCTGGTTTAGTTCACTAGGTAAAATAAATGCAGTGCTTGATCTGTCACAGTTTACATCATTAGACTAGAGATAAGATTTTAACGTTGTTAGTGAATAAAAAGGAATAGTTGAATTTTACTCAAGAGTGACTATCCATACTTGGGAGTGACTATCTACAACATTATGCTATTTCCTTATTGTGTTTCTAAGGTGATGTTAAGGATGTAAATTAAGTCAAGATCTAAGTCCCAATAAGGAATAGCTAGTGAAATTCTCAGGCATCTCCTTTTCTTGGCATAAAAACAAAGGTTCCTACTTATCAACGCTGAAGAATCCCCAAAAGGCGGCACTATGGGAGGTGAGAACAAAAGGGATATGGGACAGACTTTCATTATTTGCTCTTTCTGGTTTCCTACTTTATAAATTAACCTGAGATACTTCTAAGTTTGAATGTTCTTTTTTTTTGCAAATAGTGAAAAAACTTTGTCCTGTATTCCACTTGAGCCCAGCTAGTTTAATTAGAGAATGTCAGTTCAGCAGAGTGATGCAGCTATGCAGCTTTACTACTGGAATTTAGGAGGGGAAGAAGAGCAGCACAGGTTCAGTTGCCTTTTGAAATTATCTTCTTTCCTTTAAGACTAGTCTCTGGCTTCCTTAGGTATCCACAGGATCATCGCCACATATAAAATGGGTGCTACTGCAATAGTTAGACTTGTCTAATAACGCGCAGCCAGTGAAAGTTCAAATATAAAGCTGTCAACAAAATTTGATTCCGGTGCATTGCTTTAGACTTTTTTCCCCTTCCGCCAACCAAGGGTCTCTGGTTTTTTATTTTATTATCTCCCCCATTCTTTATCCTCGGGAGAGTTAAATGGTTCAGCTGAGGCTCATCTGCCTTGCATATAAATACTCTTATTTACAGCGGAGAACTCTTACTTAAGCTCTTAAAATTATACTCTAATTGTTCATTAAACTTCTAGTCTTAAGAACCTGATCTGTACTTTCGGTTCCTGTTTTAAACTTTATTCTCTGATACATGCTAGATTCTTGCCCTGCCTTTAAACCTTCTTATTTTATGAATCCTTTCTTCTCTTTTCCCCATCTGCTGTTTGCATACTGATTATATGAAATTGCATTAGAACGTGTTGCCTGTGGAGTCTCTGCTTATTTAAGAAAGTGTTTGTTCAAAAGGCTAAAGGGGAAAATGCTTTTTGTACTATAAAAAAGAAACAGCCAAAATACCATGTAAAATATACCTGCTTCTTCAGGCTTCTTTTAAAATAAAGTTGTATACTCTAATGCAGCATTTTTCCTTTTATAGAAAGAGTCTTCACGAGGAAGACATAGAGAAAAGGAGGATATCAAAATTACAAAGGAGAGAACACCAGAAAGTGAAGAGGAAAATGGGGATTGGGAAGCAAATAGAGAAGGTAAGTATAATTAAACTAATGGTCCCCCTGCAGCTCAAAGCACTGCAAGATTGCTGGGCTGTAGTTAAGCGGAATACTTTTATGCAGTAGCCATTAATGTTTATTTCAAAGAAGCAGTCTGAGTTGGACTGTTACAGTGGTAAAACCAACTTACTTTTTAAACACATGTTTGGTTTTGGTTTTGGTTTTTTTTTCTTGACTCCCTAGACAACAAGGAATTTGGCCATAGGCTACTCCATGGCTGAACCATTCACATTTAGATCACTAGTTGAGTCCAGGTTACATCCAGAGTAATTCTGAAACTGGTCAGTCTGAGGAAATTAAAAACTCAGCAGATTTTTGTTGCGTAATTTGTAATGGTGTGGACTATTTCATTAACAAGGGCTTCATTGGAATGAATATTACAACAGCTGAAGGTAGCAATTGGTCAACTATTTATACTCTGAAAACACTTGAAGAGTGGTAGGAGTCTTGCATGATCTTCTGTGGTAATTTTTGTTTGAGGGGAGTTTTGGGGGGAGTTTTTTAATGGTTAAAAGGTGATTTCATTGTCTTTGTTGATAATACTTATCTGTTTAATAGTAGACAGTTGAGGAAAAGACTCTTTGTTTTCTCCTGCCTCTCCTGAGTTTCGCTTTTGTTAGAGACCAAGTTCACCTGACAGTGAAAATATGGCAGCTTCTAATCAACTGTGGTGTTTATGTAGTTTTGTAAGAGTCAGTGTTTCAGAAGTACTTACAGTACGGCAAGAGAAGATGGGAATCCTGATCCATTCTGAGTGATTTCAGATAGAATGTATTTGCAATAATTATACTGCAAGTTGTTTGTGGGATGGGGCTCTTCTGTAAATTTCATTAAGTAGGTAGCTTTTCTATAGTATGTGCTCTAAGTGTTGCAAATACTGGTTTGCTGTATCTTAAGCACACTACATGAATGGAAAAGTAGCCTTAATACATTTTTCAGTCCCTTCTAAATTTTGGTTTTGGGGTGATTTAAGAAACATTGGCCTATGACATGTATGCATGAAAACAAAATGTAAGTCAAATAAGTTTGGAATAGAAAAACCTCAAGTTCTATACGAATATATAGTATGAATGTCTTAAGTCTTAGAAACTGAGGCTTTCAGCTTGATAATTATGATTTTTTCAAAATAGTGTTGATCATAGTTACGTGGATGAAGTAGAATTACTGCCTGTTAAGTTCAGGTGAGTGCTGTATAAGCAGACAGATGGGCTGGGAAAGAATGTATACTGTTAGGAACTGCACCTCTATAAGCTGTTCCCATGACACGTGAAGGGAATTTATAGACTGCATTTAGTTATTTGCAAAACCTTTTATAGGGTTCCTGTGCAGAGAAAGGGGAGTGAAAGCTAATGACTTTTCAGTGAATTCATCTTTTCTCTGTCAGTTATTTTCCTAAAGTGCTTTTTGAGCATTAGACATAAACAGCCATGAACAAAATAAGAAACGTTAACAGAGTGAGTAAAACTGCTTTAATTTTCAGTAAGATTTCACTTGTGAGACTTGACACATGTAATATTAACTAGTCATGACTTAATGAAAAAGTGTATCAAATGATTTGTGGAATACTGTTTTAAATAAAATCCTCTAGTATCATGCATCACTATTTAAATCTACTTCATATGAGATTTCCCAGTTAAGTAGCGGTCTACATATTTTTGGTCTTTGTGAAGATACACTCTTTTAATTTTTCTCCATTATTTAAATATAAATAAATGTTTTACTGGGTTGCCTTTGCTACCTCAGCTTAATAATTGACATAAGTCTCTGAAGTTAAGGTGGATTTTTTTAATGAAGGTTAAGAATTTAACTGCAGGTTGTATGGAACTAATGAGTTATTTCAGGTTTACACACATAATTGGAGAAGAAATTTGACTTAGCTTCATTGATCCATTCATGTAGTGCTCAAAAGTCACGGAAATATTTATGCTTGGCATTCAGTATCCTAAGTGTTACTATTGATTTTATATGTAATTGCTTACTAATCTATTTACTTTTTTAAATTAAAGACTCTGATAATGGAGATGTTAATTATGATTATGATCATGAGCTGTCTTTGGAAATGAAGCGCCAAAAGATTCAGAGAGAACTCATGAAGTTGGAACAGGAAAACATGGAGAAACGAGAGGAAATAGTCATTAAAAAAGAGGTCTGTATTACATAAATGTGAAATTAAAAAAATAAGTAATCAGCCACTTCATAGGCTTCTAGTTGTTTTCTGGAAGAACTTGAGCTTCCTGGGCTACAAATGCACTATTGTGTTACATGGTAGTAAATAACTGGCAGGTGTATAAATTAGTATGTGACTTGGGTATTAGTTGTGAGTATCTGGTCAATCATCCAGCACCATAACCAAGTTTTCAGCTTTATGAAGTCAGCTATTAAATGAGTAGGATTCAGTGCATTTTAATTATTAAAACTTCCACAGAGAAGACATGTAGAAGAAAACACAAGATATTTGCCAAGCTCCTTTTCCAACATGTCTTGCAGTAACAGAGTAGAGTGACAGAGGCAAAGCTGTAAGTGTTAGAAACACTGAAATTCTGGGGAAGATTAAAATACCCCAAACCTGAAAGGAGGTCTTTCTTTTTCAGACAAACTTGAATGCTAACTGGGAACATACTGATTTTAAACTTTTAGTTACAGTTTTTGTAATGTATTACAGAGTGTATCATCTTTTCCCCCACCCTCTGTCATTTTCCTTTTATGGTGTTCTGTGAAAAAATGTGGCTAGTTTATTTGAGGTAGATGTGTATGTGGTTAAGATCTCAGATGCAGACTGTTACTGAATTTACACATTTGACACATATATCAGCTTATTGGTTAATATATTCTTTTCCCCAAGATTTCTCCAGAGGTGTCTAGATCTAAATTATCACCATCACCAAGAAAGTCTAGCAAATCTCCAAAACGAAGATCCAGTCCCAAGTCATCATCTTCGGCTAGTAAGAAAGAGAAGAAAGCATCTACTGTATCTTCCCCGCTTTTGGATCAGCAGAGGTCAGTGGGTAGATGCATCTTGTGAGAAAGTGAGAATACTGATTTTTGTTACTGTGGTTTTCATAATTAATATGGGTTTTCATTTTCCTTGCTTTCAGGAATTTGATTATATAACTTTAGGGGAAGGTCTCTAAATTGTGCACTGTGAATTATTATGCAGAAAATTATATACATGTAGTTGTCAGTTGATTAATTTCATGGTTTACAAGCAGGTCTTTTCTTTTTGAATGTCCAGCGTCTCTGGGAGGTGATGAGGAAATATAAAGCATTAAAAAGTGGGAAGCCGTTTTATTTGAGATGCTGCAGCCTGTGAAGTAGCTCCTCTAGACTGAAGTGAAATGTTTAAAATTTTACCAACAGCACATTCTGTTGGTATTGCATATTGCTGTTCAGGAAATAATGTTTGACTTTGAAGGCAGGGAATTTCTCAGAACTCAGGATGGCAAAAGAAGCAGGGAATGGGGGGATGATGGAAGGACAAGGTATGTGAAAATCCCAGGAAGTTCAAACTGGGCACCTTGCCACAAAAAGTCACTCTCCGAAACCTGTTTCTAACTTCTTACTGGATGTAGGACCTTCTGAGTCATTGTTTGCAGCTTTTAGATAGGAAAGAAATCACTGCAGCAGTGTAGGCAGACACATCTGTATTTGCTAAGCAAAAATCACCTTTAAAATAGAGACAAAACATTGTTCCATGGGGTTGTACAGCATAAGCTAGTATGCTACTGACATTCAGTATGTAGTGATGTCTAGTTTACAGTGTTTATGTCAGCGGTAGTTTATATAGAAAAATATATACTATTTCTCATATTGTGAGATGCGTATTCAAAAATACTTGGATGCTTTATCCTGTGTCAGTTAGTTAATATTAAATCAAAGACATGAGTTGTTCAAGTCATTTTGCATATGTAATTGGTGTACTGCATTGCTGAAATGGGAGTCCAAATGGACAAGATACTCTGTAGAATTCTGGTCCTCTGATGTGTGCAGTTTATGCAAGGGTATTTTAACTTTGAAAATTGGTTCTGTCTGAACGGGACCAATTTCTATTTTTGTTTACTTGCTCCAGAAATAAAGGTTATAAATGGAAGAGCTCAATGTGAATTTTTACCGTCGGCATTTACCCTTCAGTCAAGTACAGTTATTGAATGCTGCTTGATAATGGAGTGGTGTATCCTATCCTAAAAGCTTCAAGGCCCTTTACGTTACAACTTTCCTGCCAACATCTGAGGAATCATTATTTGAAATAGTTGGAAGTCCTTCACTTTTCTCTCCTCCTGTTAATTTATCTCTAGGAGTTCTAAAAGTAACCAGAGTAAAAAGAAAGGTCCTCGTACCCCTAGTCCTCCTCCTCCGGTACAAGAGGAAACTCCCCTGGGGAAAAAACACAAAGAAAAACATAAAGCAAAAGAACGTTCAGAAGAAAAGGCAAGAGAGGTGAAAGAGAGAGGGCGTGACTTTGAAAGGCACAAGGAGAAAAAAGAGAAGCAGAGGTAAGTTACCTTGCAATATTAGCTTTTAACATTAATGTAACATTGCCTTTAAAGTTATCTTTTATAGAACACTGAATAATAGGGATTTATACCTGCTTTGCCAATAACCTTTTTAGTACTCAAATATTTTAAGTGTGTTATATAGATGGATTGATAGACTAACTAACAGATGGGTAGGTTTTAATTACATAACTTAGTAGGTTTGTAAAATGTCCTTTTGAAAGAGTCATTACTTTTCAGGAATGGACCTTCACCAGTGGAGCAATTCGTTTGCTAAAATCTTTATCAAAGTAATTCACTTGTTCACTTGCCTGCTCTTCTGAAGTTTTAGAGGACTAATATCTTTCTAAAGTGGCAGTGGCACGTTAAGACTCTCCCTAATTTTCAGTAGGTTGAAAGTATTTCTGAAGTAGTCAGACTACTGCAATTTTAGAATTACTCTACTTTTGCATCTATCTATCTGTCTATCTTATCTGTATCTATCTATCTCAAGTGGTGGACTAATATGACTATTACTATTATTTTTTGAAGCATAGCTGTCCATTTGTCCATGAAAATACAACATCTGCATTTGTCTTGCATTCCCTTCATGAAAATACAGTACATTTGTAAGTGTTTACTCTGTAACTGGCGTAGCGAAGACTAAGGAGTGGAAGACCAGTGAATTGTGTTTTTTAATTGATTAAATAAATTACACCATTCTTACTTTAAAATATATTACTTCCCTTCATGTTTGCTCATTCCATTACTGGAAGGAGGTCATAAGCAGTAAAACAGAATATTCTAGGTAGTGCTGAAAGGATCAAGAGAGTACTTGGCTTACTGCTGTACTATGATCAGGTATTGCTGTGGTGACTACAGACTTTTATTTCAGTGTTGGATTTTTGTCTTTTTTTTCCTAAATAATAAAAATTAAGAAATAATGTCAAATCTTCATGATGTACAGTAAATTAAATAGTTGAGGGTTCTGGCAGATCTCATTCATTTGCAACTGTGATTAGTATTTGAAAATGTCTGTGAGCTTGAGGCTTCCTAAATGAAGTTCTGACATTAACAGAAGTTTTTTAATAGGGTATCAAGATAATTCTTCATTGGGGAATTATGTTTCACTGCCACATGAAATACTAGGTAAAATTACAAGAATATCTTTTTAGTTTTACCATATTCTAGTTTTGTATTTTACAGTCCGGTGATTATCAAGAATTTAAGTGCATATCTTGTTTTATTGAGTTTTGCTAGTTTAAGGTAATTTCATATATGAAATTATAGATGGAACAAATGATTCTATAAGATAGTTCTTGATCTTGTAACCACAAGTTCTGTCTTAGAGTTGTTTGTAATTTCTTAGAAATGTACTAATGCCATATTACACCTGTTAAACAAGCTGATGTTTGTTTCCCAGGGATCCCTCTGAAAGCTCACATAGACAGAAGCGTTCTCCTAGTCCTGCAGATCATTCTGGCAGTAATTCTTCCCCTTCCAGGGAGTATTCACCACCTGCTGCAAGGCGAAGACAAACCTCCCGAGCTCCAGCCAAGTCAACCACTCACAAACATAACTTCTCACCCTCTCGCAGGTAGGATTTCAATTGTATGGATTTTATTTCCAAGAATAATTCTATTTTAGAAACTTCCTCTGTTGGTTTGACTACTTGTTTCTATATGTCTGTTGTGGGTGTGTGTGTGCCTCAAACACTTGAGCTCTGAGACATTTTTCTTTTGCTATGTTATTACATTGAGAGTACCTGTCATGTCAAGAACACAAGTCATGGTGCAGGCTTCCATTTGTCAGTTCCTCTCAAATGTTCTGGCTTCAGGTCGAACTTCAGAAGTCTGGTATGAGACATAGTTAATCTGTGGTCCTTTGGGAACTTTTTTTTCTCCTTTCTTACCTTCTCCCTTCTTAAAAAGTAGAAAATGTAAGAACTCTTCTGTTTTAGAGATGGTGAAGGAGCAGAGTTTCTCCATTCTCAAATGGGTAAGGTGATGCACAGATCTTGGTTCTTTCCTGAAAATCAAGGTATATTACAAGGACAATTTCAGAGACCCTTCTTGCAGGAACCTTCAGGGCAGATAACATCCTGCTAGTTCTAGGGGGCCTTAGAAAAAATCTTTTACCAGCCATTAAAAAGAAAGGAGGAGACTTCTTATTTTGGTCTGAAGGAGTCTGTAAGCTTAGGTTTAGAATGGCAGTGCTAAATACTACTGTAGTCCTATGCTTGTACAGTGGAGAGGGAGGCACTTATTTTCTGCACTTCTGTTGAAGGGTGGGGAAAAAACACCAGATGGCATATATATCTGCACACTGATAAAAAAAGCAAAATAAACTCCATCCATTCAGCAATCCTATGAGTTGTAAGCAAGCTCTTTTGCTGCTGTTGGGACTCAGTTCAGCTGGAACAATGTGATATTTTTTTAAGCTACATGTCACTGATGGACATTTTCTTTAAATTGGATTGTTTATAGGGAAGGGACTAGAGTCCATTCCCCCTGCAGCTGGCAGTAGTAAGGAGACTGAAAAATACCTTGCAGTGCCCTTTTCCCCACTGTTTGTAACCTACTCCAGTGTTTTGCTTGTCACTGCCTGCTTGGGGGTTCTATGCAGACGTATCAAGTGTTGTGCAAGGGAATGTTAAGCAGGGAGGATAAATGGGCCTTCTGCTAGAAGCAGGGAAGGATATTTGAAATGTTTTGTCTTCAAACCATGGATAGCCTTCCATGCAAGCCAATTTTGCTAACCCTGTGTTTCATAATTATGATTTGATAGTGAAAACAAATGTAGTCTTAGTTCAAAGATGGTAAGTTATGACATTATATTAGATTCTGTCAGTCATTTCTGACCCTGACAGAATTTTGAGTGCTTTGGAAATTCTACTACTAATTCCAAGACATCTGTTTCATTTGTATGTGACAGCATGTACAAATTGTCATCTTACATGCAGGTAACTTGTTTCCTCAGACCTTTCCTCCTGTGATGGGAATCTGTGGCCAGCATGAGTGATATCCATGGAGACAGAGAAACTTAGTTTCCTCTTTCCTGCTGTCCATGGGAAATGTTTAGTAGTAGCATGCATAAGAGGACCTTGAGGCTTTTTAATTTTCCAGACAAAAGAAGCTACACATAAGCATCCTGGGGGTCAGACTGTGTGTAGAAGTTACAGGCATCCCTGAGCCACATCAGGAGAACATCAGCTGGATCACATACACTTTTAGATCTTCAGTCAAGGAGATACAGAATCTTCATCTACTGTTGAGGTGTCCAAATACTGTCTGGCATTGACCGTCAGAAACTCATCTCAGTGGGATAGTCTTTGAGCCTGACAATATCTGAGCATACAAGCTTACAGACACAGTATGAATTAAAGTGAAAAAACAGGTGCAGCTGGTTCTTCAGAGTGCCTTAGTTAATCATGTTCCAAAGGGCTGGTTTTATTTATCTTTCTGTCTCACACCTTTCTTTCTGCCACTTTTCTGGGTATATTTTCTAGTAGAGATAAAGTGGCTCAGTTCGAGTATTGTTTCAACCTGTCCTGCAGAAAGTTTGTTTGACTTCTTTCAATTGAAAAGTCTGAAGTGCCTCAACATGTAAAACTACCATCTCTGTGAGATTGGTCCAGTGGCAACCAGCATACTACTCCATGGGGCTCTGAAGGCAATTTTCTTGAGTCACTGACATTGACTAGAAAGGAAGGATGAAATGCTGATGTTTTAAGATTTCTACCAGGTTGCCTTTTATCCAAAAAGGACTTTGTTACAGACTTGAGTTCCTACCTCAGGTTGCCAGTGATTTCACTTTGCATTCTGTTCCCAAAGCTTTGCTCCTTGGAAGTTAAATCATTGTGCTCTGTTCTTGACACGAGGAGAATCTTTACCTGCAGAGTCTGGGTCTTTCAGAAGCCTTAGCCAGGAGATCCACTGCTGAGTAGCATTGGTTGGGCTGCTGTTGTTTTGCCTCTTGGATAGCATCATGACAGTGTGTAAGCCTGCTAACCTAAATTATTCCAGAGCTCATTAATTCAGAGCCCAACTGACATCAGCTATCTCACTGAGAAGAATTTCTTGCGACATTTGCAAGATACTCAGCAAAAGCTGTGTTACAGATGTATATCTTTGCCAACTGCTGGGCTATTGCAGAAGATTGCAGGGAGGTACTACTGCTTTTGGTAAAGTAGTCCCTCGTTCATGAGTCACCTGAAACTGAGAGTTTCATCTGTATGATCTAGATATTTATTTGAAGTCACCAACACTGTATATGGACATTCAAAAGCAGGAACTAAATTACTTTAACTAGGATTTTTGAAGATGTATTGTCTGTGTGTGATTTTCCTGACTCCTGCTCTTTTCTCTGCAGTCTCTGGCATTTTGTGAAGTGAAAGGGAGTTGGGAGTTAAGGGCAATGCATATTTTATAAGAAAAGATACTTGCGAGTTGCTTTGATGCTGATAAGGGAAAAAAACCACTACTGAGCTCAAAGGCTTGAAGTGTTTGTCCACGTATTATGAAGAAATTTGTTTACTGTTGTGCAAATGATCTCTAGTTAAGTGGACAAAGTTTTTCCTGTTTGTGTAAACATTCATGTTTGCTAAAATTTTAAGTAGATATGCATATGGGTTTTCAGGATCCAGGCCTAAATTGTTTTAAGATCAATGCTTATAGTAGAAGCTAAAAGTGCACAAGAAGGAGACACTGTCGCTTTCTAAAAAATTGAATGCTCTTGGAAACAAAAGAAGAAAAACTCCTCTTAGGTATCACTGTGTAAAAATTACCTGCCTAATTTTACCATGAAAAAACGTCTTTTATATTGAAGAAAATAATTGTTCTTGGTTTTGGGGTGGGGGAACAGATCAGGTTTGTTTTCTGACTCCTCCCTCCCTTCCCCCAGGAAAGCATTCTGGTAGTTGTATGATGTAATTTTGATTGGACAGCTTGTTCTTGGATATGAAGTAAACTGTAACTGTTTAAAGGTAAGCATACTTTGAAAGGAGGTGCCCTTGAGGGAAGACTAGTTTGATGTATTATAGAAACAGCATTTATTTTCAGCAGACAGAGGGGTAGAGAATGCACAAATTACTTTAATCACTCTTTTTTGTAGGGTATGGTAAGAACCTTTCATATCAAGTTATTACATGTGTGCCTTTTCTGACTCTTCCTTGCAGGTCTGCTTCCCCATCAGGTCAGCATCATTCTCCCATATCCTCCAGACATCACTCCTCTTCCTCACAGTCAGGCTCCTCTGTTCAAAGACATTCTCCTTCCCCACGCCGCAAAAGAACTCCTTCTCCATCCTATCAAAGGACAACTTCCCCGCCTGCAAGGCGATCATCTTCTCCCTATCCCCCACACTCTTCCTCTTCTCCTCAGAGGAAGCGAAGCCCTTCAAGACACAGATCTCCTGGAAGAGAAAAGGGAAGACACGATCGTGATCGAACTTCACAGTCTCATGACAGACGCCACGAAAGGCGGGATGGTATGAATAAAAAATAGCACTTCAGAATAATTTTTGTTTGAAAACTGCATTTTGAAACTTGTTTTTCAAATTGTGTCATTGTCTGCACCTACCCCAATGGCTAGAGGGTGAAGAAAATACTGGCTGTATCATCCTTCCTGTGCTCGTGGTGCTGTTTTCAGGGGCTGTGCAGTGGAGTATTCCTGATAGGACTGCTTATGTAGGCTCAGCTGATTGTAAAGGTCCTGTAGGCATCTGTCTAGGTGTTTCTTCTATAATGCAATGGTGGTGTCAGTAGGTAAGTGATCTTCTCTTGGTATCAGGCATATACTAGTAGATCAGCTGAGTGAAGACAGGATACTTGTAAGTAACTATTACTCTTTTCTGTGAGATGCCCAAATGATAATCCAGTCTTCAGTGATTGCTCTGTCCATTGTCTTTTTAATTGACGTTGTGAGGTGTGTGCAAAGAAACAGTTATTCCCTCTGGAAATCCGTAAAGCTGGTTGAGCAATTTGTGATGGGCAAACAGGCCAAACTGTTTCTCTCAAGAGACAGATTATAAAGAGTACATATGTCAGCTTTTATGAGACTGGCTATAAACTTACCTTCTTGTAGCAGTAACATTATAAATAGGTACTTTTAAAAAAAGAGAAAAAAGAAAAAGGCTTTAGCAGGCCATTGGAGTCTTAAAAGCAAGTGGTCTAAATACATCACAGATTTCCTGAAAATAAGTGTGTATGGAGGAAAAAAAGGAATGAATGATTGGAGGACAAATGATCCTAGGTTGAAATGTGCTTGCTCTCTAATATGTTCGAAATTTATTTTTATTATACTTACTATATTTTGAACCAGTAAATATTTGTAAAGTACAGATTCAAATTCACAAAAATATTTTTAAAGCTTACTGAATGTATAGGTAGATACCCAACGTGGTCTTCTCCTACTTACATATTCATTTTGATTTTCTGTGGGCATATCAGAAATATATTTTGACTGTATTGTGTTATTTGTGTGCTAAATTTTTGCTTGCTCTGATTAAGCTAGCTATATAACATTCTTTTAAACATTTTACAGAAACCAGAGGGAAAAGGGAAAAAGAAAGAGAAACAAGAGATGATCGTGATTATGACCAGGAGCAGAGTACCTCCAGGGATCATAGAGATGACAGAGAGTCCCGTGATGGAAGAGATCGAAGGGAGACAAGAGACAACAGAGATCGGAGGGAGCCAAGGGAATCCAGAGACACTCGAGACTCCAGAGATACGAGGGATTATAGCAGAGATACCAAAGATAGTCGTGATCAGAGAGACTCACGCTCCACGCGAGATTCCCATGACTACAGAGACAGAGAGAATCGCGATGCCCATAAAAAGGATGACCAGTATCAGGAGGACTCACGCAGCTATGGAAGATCCCATGGCAGAGAGGAGAGCTCTCGTACTGAAACAAGGAATGACTCCAGAAGTGACTCCAGAAATGAGAGCAGAAGTGATAGAACTGGAAGAAGTCGAGGCAGAGGTCCAGAATTATCTGACAAGGGTATTGTGTGATTTATTAAAAAATAAATGTGTCCCTATCATTGAAGACTGAATATTGACATTCATACTATCTTTTTCGATATTTGGTATGGAAGTGTTGCCAGAGAGTTCATGCTTTTAAAGCTATGTTCTATTGTTGTTAAATCAGAACACTTGCTTAAATTTATAGCACTTCTGTGTTCTTATTCATTAAAGTGTCATAATGTTGGTATTCTGCCATCCCATTTTAAAACAAACACTAACCCTTACACCACTTTATTTAATGTTTCTGCAAGCCCAGGTTTTCCCATGGGCTACAAACACAAGTAAGAGGCTGATGTGTAGTGAGAGATTCGTGGGAGGCAGTGTGTTTCAAAGTACTGGGCAGAAGTTCTTTTGCATTCTCTCAAAAGCAACTGCATGTCTTAGGTACTTGAACACCTTTCACACATACTCACCTCTGGCCACCCTTCTTGATTCACCAAAAAAACCCAAAAACCTGGGATTTTAGCCTTTGGCAGTATTTTTAGTTGGTAAAAAATACCAGTGGATTTCCCTACATGTGGAAACTCATCGTTTTTATTTATGCATCTCTATTAGGAAGTCGGGGCACAAGAGGGTCCCAGGTTGATGGTCACAGCAGTAGTGGAAACTACCATGACAGCTGGGAATCAAGGAGTAGCTACCCTGATCGGGACCGCTATGACAGTCGAGAACAAGCAAGGGATTCCTCCTTTGAAAGAAGACATGGTGAACGGGACAGGCGTGACAACAGAGAAAGAGGTATTTTAATGTATATTTTTACCCATACCTATGTAGTCAAATGTATATGTACGAATGTGTGTGTTTCTCTCTCCCTCCTTTTTCTTCCTTGTTCCATTCCACACCACTAACTCATAACTAACTCATTTGACACCTCATACTGACACTAGTCCTACCCTTGATGTAACTTAACTTCCATAGTAAGATCTCTCATTGACAGTGTATGCATGAATGCTGTGGCCTTTCTCCCTCCCTATGGCTAGATTTTGGCACCTTCTGTTTTTATTCATCCAAGTAGTCTTTAAACAAACTTAACTTCATCAAGAGATTTCATTGTACAGCTTCAGTGTAAAATGTTTTTTCCTCCTCTTTGCCTTCTCCTCCACTTCATGTTCATACGCGTGTAAGCTTTAGACCCATGATTGCATTTCATTACTGGTTCTGTTTGTATAGAAACATGGTACTTCTGCACTGTAAATTACTTGAGTGTGTTTTGGGGAAGACCTGACTGCTAGGCTGACTTAATTACAGACTGCTTACTACTAAAGTAAGTGAAAGTTTAAATTTATGATTAATTCAAAAATTAATTGCCTGGGGAATTTAATAGTGATGAATGCTTTGCTGTGGTCAGTCATAATTGGCTAGTAAGTGTTGGTACAGATACCAGTGATCATGGAAAGAATATGCGAGACCACTTCTAGACATAGTACGCAAGATGTCACACTTCTGCACCTGAAAGGGTACTGTGTTGTCTCTAAGGAACTTAGTACCAACTTTCAGTCTGAAAAATATTTGTATTGCTCACCAATTAAGAGAACAGGAGGAGTCAGGGAAATGAAAATGGCATGAAGATGAAAGGAGGAGCTGTGAAGAATAAATATAAAATTTTAGTGGGTTTTTTTCTGTGGACTTTTGATTTGGAAGTCACAGATAAATGTTTTAGCTGTTGTTTTAACTTCAGCTTTTCAAAGAGGTGTTTTGTATGCTACTTTGAGAAATGGTTTTTGGCCCATTGAAACGTATCTGTTTTGCTTGTTCTTGCGAAAGGTTCTGGTTTAGATTCTCTCTTGTCTTCAAGGCAGGATTTCAATAAACCTGATCTCCAGGCTTCCTTTGTATTGTCAGTTGAAAAATCCTGCAGTCTGAATGTGTCCTGGGGGTTGGCTTTTGCAGACTAGCTTTCATCTCTTCCACCTCTCCACCTTCAATAAATCCTAGATATATTGTAATGTGATCTGTGCTCTTTATATCATACTGAGTTCTTAATTTATTAAGAAATTTTTAAAAAAGCAAAAAAACCCAGCTTAGGAGTAAAAACATGTCATCACAACAAAATAAATTTCTAGAAGGGAGGTTGCTTTGAATGGATTGTGCTTTTCTTTGGGGGGAAAAGATACAAAGGGCTTGAATGGTGATAAGATTTGTTGTTTTCTTCCTTAAAAATTTAGGTCAGTTTTCCTGACAGTAAATCTTCCTCAGAGTTACAATTCAAGACACAGTTTCCATAATTAGACCACAGTCTTAACATTTGTCATTCAGAGAAAATCGAGACCGGTTTTGGTTGGTACTGAGTTCTATGATATGTAAGGAATCTTTTTAGTATAATTTTAAAATGCAAGCTTGCAAATTTAGGCTGCATTTATTCAACTAAGGCAAATCTTTAGGTGTTCCAAACAACCACTGGAACAGCACTTCAAAAAATGAAGTCGTGTAAGAAGTGCTGACTATCCACATTTAACTGTCTAATACACTTCCAGTATCTTGAATCACGTAAGACTTTGATGTGGATGTTTTGTCACCCAAACTGACATAACAAATAGGCGTTACAGAACTCTGATCTACTACTTAGTATGCACAGTAAATCATATGTTATAGGCACCATTAAAAGAATGTGAAACCTGTTCACAGAACCAATTGCATGGATTGCTGATTTACCTTTTTAAAAAAGAAGTGTTACATCCATGGCAGAAATGTCACTCAAGTTTACTTTTAATTTTACCTAGTAACAGGGGAGCATTAAGTCGTCATTAATTCACTCAGAGATGAAAATTGATTAAACTGATGTAAATGCAAGTTTTATTGATTTATCCTGTTTGAACTCTGCCTGCTCGCCCCTGGTGGACATTGTCTTAATTTACAGTGAAGTACACACTCAACCTCAGAATAATGAACTGAAAAATAATAACCTCTGTTCATGCCATTTTTTTCTCTTTTGTATAGTGCTTTTAATAGATACTGTGGAAAAATAGTTTTATTGATTTGTTATAGTTCAGATACTACTAACATCAGCATAGAAATTGTTATGAAGTGGTTAAAATATATAGAAACACCCTAAAAATATCTAAAATATAATTAACAAAAATGCAGCTAGGTCTGTGGAGAGTAAATACTGTTAGATAAGTCAGATTTCACTGTCCTTCTGGATCACTCATTTTCTACATAAGTTTAGTTTTCTCCCTGATTCTAATCTGCCATCTGACCAATAAAATCTCAGTTTCTAAAACTCTTAAGACTCTGCAGTGAATACATATCAAAACTTCTAGCAGTTCTGCTTCCTGTATCTCATCCTCCCCTTTCCCTTTCTTATGGATTTGGCTGTGTATTTGCAGGATCTCTTCTGTGATGAGACAGGCTAGTATGTCTTATTTTGCAGTTACTTTTACTGTGTATGATAAATAGCGTGAGTTCTTGTAAAGCCCATGATGCGTAACAGGTTTAGGAAGTAAGATTTTTATACAGAAGTCATAATATTTCGTATGTATTTCATTCAGAGCTTTTCAAGATTTTATACCAGGTTTTGAACTGAGTAATGCAATAGTAGTAGCTAAGCTGTGAGGATTATAATCTTTGTAGTAACTTTTGGTTAAAATAAGGAAAGCTCACTCCCTAAATAATGAAAAACTCCTTCAAAATTAGTACTTCTTTTTATCTTCCCCTCACCCTCTCTGAGAATTTCCAAGTTTCTACAGGGAGTTGCTTTTCATTAACGCAAACCAATATCTGCATTGTCAAAACAAAAGCTCTTGGGTTTTTAGTAGCGTAGTGGATACAGTGTATGTCCCTTTAGCACTTGGTAATCAAACCTGCTTCTCTTCACAGATCAGAGAGCAAGCTCACCAGTACGACATCAAGGACGAAGTGATGACCTTGAGCGGGATGAAAGAAGAGAAGAGCGAAGGGTAGATCGGTCTGATGATAGGAGAGATGAAAGGGCCCGGGAGAGAGAGCGAGAAAGGGAGAGGGACCGAGAGAGGGAAAGAGAAAGAGACCGGGAAAGAGAAAGGGAGAAGGAAAGAGAATTGGAACGAGATCGTGCTCGGGAACGGGAGAGGGAGAGGGAGCGCGATAAAGACAGGGACCGTGAGCGGGACCGAGACAGGGACCATGACAGGGAAAGGGAGCGAGAGAGGGAGAGGGAGAAGGAACGAGAGCGAGAGCGGGAGGAACGAGAAAGAGAGCGAGAGCGAGAAAGAGATCGAGAGCGGGAACGAGAAAGGGAGAGAGGTCGAGACAGGGATAAAGAAAGAGACCGTCAGAGAGACTGGGATGACAAAGAAAAAGGGAGGGAAGACCGCAGAGATAAGAGAGAAGACATCCGAGAAGAAAGAAGTTCAAGAGATGTTCATGAGGAAAGAAAATCCAAGTGAGTGGATCCAAATGTTACTTCAGTTAAAGAAAAGAAGAAAATGAAACAAAAAAGGCAGTCTTTTACTGTTGATTTCAGTAAGTTAGTAAGCAAGGGAGTATCGTAAGGAAGAAGATATCCTGTCTACGCAGAGGCCCTGTCTGGAGCCATGTCTCCTCAGCATCTGTGTGGCACATACTGGTGGCCTCAAAACCAGTTGCTGTGCTGGTGAAGGCAATCCAGTGCTTTGTTAGTGCAGAATTATGGAACTACTCAGGAGCTAACAGTTAAGTCAGACAGTGTCATTTTCCCTTCTAAGTATACTTGTATGGCCTCGCCTTTAATAATGTAGCTGTGTTTGGAAACATAATAGCAGACTGTGGTACCTCTTGAAGCCTGGAAAGTCAGATAGCAGCTAACTAGGTCAGGGTTTGTGACTTTTTCTGTTAAATTTCTGTGAAACATTAAGTGCCCTTTACTAAATTTTCAATACCAGAAGGCTACCAGTGAAGGCATGAACAATATTCTGAGTAAATGTGTGGTGCTTCCTTTAAGTGCTTTTTTTCTTTTTTTTTTCATTTAGTACAATAAAATTCTCATTGTTCCATCAACTAATAGGCAACAAAACAGCATTGCCCTGAATGACTGCTTTGTTTGGAAATAATTAGTAACTTTTATGTGAGAGAGTTGTGGATTCCTATAAATCATCTAGTACAGGCTCTCTCGCATCACATTGCAGGGGGAAGTAAGCAAGCATCTAGGTATGGGTTTAGCTGCCAACTGGGGTCAATTCGCTGCAAGGATCATTGCCACAGGGAAAAATTGATCTTAATAGTCTTTCATTACTTTTTGCTAAAAAGATAGTTGTCTTAAGTGTTTGAGTTTTAGTTTAAGGTATCTTACAGTATGGTCAGAAAACTTGATTGTACTTGCAGTTTTGGAATAATGACTTAGAAAACTACAGAGCTTCCTAATGTCCTTAGGTGCATTGTCTTCTGTAAGAGGTGACTTAAGGGATTGTATTGATGATAAATTCAGATAATGAATGTTTTCTTTAAAGAATCCTAAAGAAATTTGACTGTACGTGTTGCTTCTTCAGGAAGCGTCACAGAAATGAAAGCAGTCCCAGTCCTCGTCAGTCACCCAAACGTCGCCGTGAGCACTCTCCTGATAGTGATGCTTACAACAGTGGAGATGATAAAAGTGAGTAAGAGTGGGCTTTCTCTGCAGCTGGATCCAGCTTACCCTCTGCCTATAGAAAATAACTTGCAATCTTAAATAGAAAAAACATGGGGAAAGCTTTGGTAAATGTCCTCCCCTGCTTTTTATGAGCAACACCGTTTTTCTTAATCTATATGTTTGTCTTTTATCTTCATTTCGTCACTATGTGTTACATCTGCCAGGTGATGATGACTTTCACATCTGTTTTTTTAAGATGCATGTTTACCACAATGGTAGTCTGTTGCTTCTGCAGCAGTAGAAAAACTTAAGAAATTTAACTGAAACAATGGATTAGACATTTTAATTGACACTTTTTGGCGTGCGCAAGATACCAAATGCTCACATGTTCTCCTTCCTAAACAATACAAGTACATCCTTTTTCCCATTTTGCAGATGACAAGCACAGACTTCTGAGCCAGGTTGTGCGGCCACAGGAATCCCGGTCACTGAGCCCCTCTCATGTTACAGAAGAGCGGCAGAGTCGCTGGAAAGAAGAAGAGCGAAAATCAGACAGAAAGGAAAGTTCCCGACGTTACGAAGAACCAGAGTTTAAAGAGAGGATTTCTTCAGCAGATAAGCAAAGAGAGCAACCGGATGCTTCAGAAGGCTCCCGGTCCAGGGTTCAGGAAAATCTTGGACACCGTCCCTCTGAAGAAAGAGATGGTTCTGATAGAATGCATGATGACAGCAAGAAGAAGTCTAAGGTACAGAAAAAGGCCACAAAGAAGAAGAAAGATGATGACAGTGTGGTGGAAAGGTATGCTAATGAGTCAACGGCTGAGGAAAGCCAGGTCTTTTCACCCAAGAAAGGTCAAAAAAAGAAAAACATTGAGAAAAAGCGGAAGAGATCCAAGGGTGATTCTGAAGTTTCTGATGAAGAAATTGTTCCACATCATAAAAAGAAGAAAGGTCCAAGAACCCCCCCTGTAACAAAAGAAGAATTGGTTGAAGCACCACCTGAGAAAGCTGTGGCAGAAGTCCCTCAAAAAAGAGAAGATACAACATTTAGTGACTGGTCAGATGAAGATGTTCCTGAACGCAGTGACATTGTTGTTCCAGAAAGAAGCACTGAGGATTCCCATAGAAAAAGTCACAGGACAAGGGGAGAAAAGGTGGAAGCCCCTCATGTTACTATAGAGGATGGACCACACCGTAAACCCGTGGATCAAAAGCGTAGCAGCAGCCTTGGTAGCAATCGGAGCCATGCCTCAAGCAGACTTAGATCCCCTTCCAATGAATCAGCTCATCGCAGTGGAGATGACCAGACTGGACGGAAGAGGATCCTGCACAGTAGCTCTAGAGACAGAGATAGAGACAGGGACAGAGAAAAGAAAAGCTTAGAAATCACGGGGGAACGGAAATCCAGAATTGATCAGCTGAAACGAGGGGAACCCAGTCGCAGCACATCTTCAGGTAATAAGATACATTTTGGTGAGACTGACCTATCAATTCTGTATAAAAGTGCAAAAGTAATAACAAATCCTAAATCATTCTTGCATGGCTGTATACTCTTTTCATTTGTAATTAGTGTGAAGGGAGAAGGAAGGTGCTCTCTGCCATTCATTGTAAAACCAAGTGAATTAAGACTCTTGCAAGTGTTACCATATTTGAAAAGCTGATCCTTAGTGGGCAGGATTACCACTTTATTTACACCAAAACATTCAGTCAGATTCAGTTCATGCTGTCTGGGGAATGAAGTAATTTGTAGGACAAAAAAGCCTCGTAGAAAAAGAAAATCCTTGTGCTAACAGAACACTGAGGTAGTTTTATCATCTAAATAATGCTCTTAAATTCATTATTAACATTCATTTTGATATGGAAATTCCAAAATATATGCAAAATGAAAACGTTTCCTCTCTGGGAGACAAATCCATTATCTCAGGAGCTATTTTCACTGAGGTAAGTCTGTCCTGGTTCCTGTTAATCATACTTCTAATGCACATGGAAATCATCTTCGTTGTAAATAAAAATATCGAGTGTTGACTTGTTTTATTTGTGTAGTTCCTGGGGAAAAAATGAAAAAAAAAAAAGTAAAATTTTAAATTTAAACAAAGTCAGTAGGAAATGATCTTCTTCCTAAAGCTCTTCAGCCCTCTGTTCTCACAGATGCATGCCTGAAACTATTTTTCTGAATTAATCATTTGGTAGCCAAAGCATTCCTAATTTTTAGAAGACATATTCTGAAAATTTTGCATTTTGAGATTATTCCTTTTTCTTTTTTTTTT
This sequence comes from Athene noctua, assembly GCF_965140245.1. Taxonomy (NCBI): domain Eukaryota; kingdom Metazoa; phylum Chordata; class Aves; order Strigiformes; family Strigidae; genus Athene; species Athene noctua. The sequence goes on along the minus strand of NC_134037.1, from coordinate 233,396,175 downwards.
CTCCCCTCCCTTGCCTAAATTTCTGAGTTAAAATGATGTACCTTCGGTTTGGCTTCTGTCATAGTAGAAAGTATCCACTAAAAATCTTTTTTGGTAGTGGGATAAATACCTTATGTTTTTAAGTAAGGTTAAAAACTAAAGGCAATCTGAAGGCATTATTAATTTGAAGATGATGCTTTTGAGAAGTACGTTTTCATACCTAAATCTTTACAGTGCTTTGTTCTAGTAAAATAGTAAAATTTACGTGCTGTAGTCATGCATATATTTAAATTATTTCATTCAGATCGTCAAGATTCAAGAAGCCACAGTTCAAGAAGAAGTTCTCCTGAATCAGATCGTCAGGTCCATTCCAGATCTGGGTCCTTTGATAGCAGGGAAAGACTTCAGGAGCGAGATCGACACGAACATGATCGAGAACGCGAGAGAGACAGGAGGGAGGGAAGACAGAGAGACTGGGACCGAGATGTTGACAAAGACTGGCCAAGGAGCAGGGAACGAGAGAGACTCAGAGAACGAGAGAGGGAGAGGGAGAAAAGACGGGAGCTAGACAGAGAGCGAGAGAGACAACTACCTGATACTACTGAAAGAGAGAGAGACAGAACTCTTGACATCTCCTCTCAAAAAGAATCAACAAAACACAGTGAAACAAAGCTGGACAGAGATCATGAAAAGGAATTTGATGGTGTTTGTCGAGATTCAGCGGCTTCAGAGAAGGAAAGAACAGACAAAGATTTAGGACCTTTACAAGGTTTTGAAGATGGAAATGAGGCTGAAAAGGTAGAGAGTTTAGAAGGTGAGATATTCTGGGAAAGAACCTGGACTGACAAATATTTTATTCTTTTTAGCATAGTGCTAACCTGAGCTATATTAGAATCATTTTCTACTCAAAGGCTTATTGTGTCCAGCTTCTCTACTGTGGAAGCAGACACAATAAGAGAGGAAATCTGATTATCGTGTTCTTTAGTGTTAATTGTGTTAGTGTTATTTGTTAATTTTTAAAGAACTCTTGAGGCAAAGAAGCAGAAATGATTTGAGGCATAATTTCACCAAGGTGTAACATTTCTGAATGGGCAGTTTACAGAATCACAGAATCGTCTAGGTTGGAAAAGACCTTGAAGATTATCCAGTCCAACCATTTACTAAATACTGACAGTTCCCAACTACACCATATCCCTCAGTGCTAAGTCGACTCTACTCTTAAACACCTCCAGGGATGGGGACGCCACCACCTCCCTGGGCAACCCATTCCAATGCCTAACAACCCCTTCTGGAAAGAAATGCTTCCTAATATCCAGTCTAAACGTTCCCTGGTGCAATATGAGCCCATTCCCTCTTGTCCTATCGCTTATTACTTGGTTAAAGAGACTCATCCCCAGCTCTCTGCAACCTCCTTTCAGGGAGCTGTAGAGGGCGATTAGGTCTCCCCTCAGCCTCGTCTTCTCCAGACTAAACACCCCCAGTTCCCTCAGCCGCACCTCCTACGACCTGTGCTCCAGACCTTGCACCATCTTTGTTGCCCTTCTCTGGACACGCTCGAGTCATTCAATGTCCTTTTTGTAGTGAGGGGCCCAAAACTGAACACAGGAATCGAGGGGCGGCCTCCCCAGTGCCGAGTACAGGGGTAAGATCCCTTCCCTGTCCCTGCTGGCCACGCTATTGCTGACACAAGCCAGGATGCCATTGGCCTTCTTGGCCACCTGGGCACACTGCTGGCTCCTGTTCAGCCGGCTGTCAATCAACCCCCCCAGGTCCCTCTCTGACTGGCAGCTCTCCAGCCACTCCTCCCCAAGCCTGTAGCGCTGCTGGGGGTTGTTGTGGCCCAAGGGCAGCCCCCGGCATTTGGCCTTATTGAAACTCCTCCAGTTGGCCTCAGCCCATGGCTCCAGCCTGTCCAGGTCTCTCTGCAGAGCCTCCCTACCCTCGAGCAGATCAACACTCCCACCCAGTTTGCTGAAGAGTAACACCAACTTTTGATTGCCTTGTTATATCATTATAAGATCTATTTCTTATTTTAGCAGTGACTGTAAGTGAGTGAAAAAAGATGAGTGTTGACTTGGAACTGTTCTTTGGTGGTTTTTTTTTCTGCAGAGCCCAATTATCATAGAAATGATTATCTGATTAGTAGGTAAAACATACGTATGGCTTGAGATCCAAGAATCCAAAAATGGCTTTCCTGAAGGAATCTTATTAAATGCAGTGTTAATTTGCTGGCCTTAATGGTACTGGGGAAAACGTGTTTAGGATTAGTAAATGAAGTAAGTAGGGGGCAAACACTGACAGACTTAAGAGTTTGTCACATGGATTAGACTGCTTGAGCTTTGCATAGAGAGAGTTTGTGAAGTACTTTTAACTTATGTCAGCAGTGTAAAAGAAGGAAGAGTGTAAATCCAGAGTAACTGGTATACATTACGGTTATGTTCAGTAAACTGGGGTTTTTTGGTGATTGCAGGAATTTTCTTCTCTAAAATCTTCTCAGAGGAAAAAAGGAATTGTAGGATTTGGAATTTTTGGATGTTTGAGATGATAGGGCCTGAAGTCCAGTCTTCAGAAGCAGAGAAACAAGTGAATGAAGCTTTTGTAGTTTTACACAAGATAACAGGACATTGTCTCATTGTATTTGCTTTCTTAATAAGAACTATCTATAGTGTTTGTTGTTAATTTGGGCAGTTAAATCAAATGTTGTCTGGAGAGGATGATGAGGAATATTTATTGCTTGTATCTCCTACCTGATTACTCACGAAGTGGTCATTAGGGTTGACTGGTACAACTGAGAAAATTTCATTTAAGGAGATTATCCGTGGAGTGGAAGCACTTGTCAAAAATAGTATTTTGGAGTGAGTATGTGAAAGTCTGCTTTGTCTTGCTGCAATGGACAAAATTCAGTAATTTTAAAGCAGAATGTGACTTTCTATGTGCAATTTGACTTACTGCGCAAAAAAAATGACAGGTATGTAAAATTCAAACTGCCACATTTTATATGAGAGAAATAACTTCTTTGTTTCCATGGGTTAATATCTGTTTCATGTTGAATATATATGTCCCCAAAAACTAACAGTTTAGCTTGCTGAACCTCTTTGTTTTCAGGCTGCTTAAAGCATGTTTAGAAAGCAATAATGATTGCTTTAAAGCTACAGTATGCTATCTGTCTCTGTAGGAGGAGAAGACGAAGCAAAGATTGATGATGTACAGTCACTGGGATCTGGTGCTGGAGAATATGAACCAATCAGTGATGATGAACTGGATGAAATTCTGGCAGGTGATGCTGAAAAGCGGGAGGATCAACAGGAGGATGAGAAGATGCCTGGTAAAAGTATAGCAAAACCCCTTTATGATTATTTGAATGTTAAGATTAGATTGGTTTGCACGTAATGCTGTTGTGATGTTGACAGTATTTCTGAATTAGGAATGCAGTTTGTATGCTCTTCAGTATTCTTGTATTCTGTAATAGGTAAGCCTGAGAAGTATACAGGTAAGTAAAGAGGACTGGGAGTTGTATTGTGAAGTAATACCTATCTTTTATATCACTAGAAGGGTAAACTTTTTGGTTTTATAAACATGTTTTCATTTATCCCGTTTGGTTTTGATCATTATTTGGAAGTGATATTTTTATGAACAGATTTTATCCGTGCTTGGAAGGCTTCCCAAAAGCACTGGGAAGCATAAACTCTTCTACTTATTGTAAGTTCAGTTGTGTCAGCTGGGCTATATGATCAGTGTTCATATTTTCTGTGATAAACATAGTAGACAAACTCAATTGTATGGTTTTTCAATAAGTAGTATATATCTCCTTTGAAAAAAACCTCAGCATCCGGAGTTGAAATACTGGCTTTTTAAGCATTTAATTTGGATCTGTCATAGCAAGTTTAGTTGTACTGTGACTTTTGTGAATGCATAAGTATGTGTTTAAATGTGCTGGCTAAGCAGGGTCCTAGCAACCTTTCACAATTAGGGGTGGGATTTTTAAAATCCAAGAATCTTAATATTTGTATGCTTGTTTTTCCACCAATCAAAGTGAGTTTTGACATTGTTACCTGAAGTGTCCAAGGATCAGGCTTTGAGAACTGCAGGACACTGTTCATCTAATAAATGTTGCTTTCAGGAGACGGGGATGTACACAGCTTGTGCAATTCACTGTGGTAAGGGATGATGATGTGATAACGCATTCTCTGTCAATGTTTTTGCAGACCCTGTTGATGTTATAGATGTAGATTGGTCCAGTCTTATGCCAAAGCAGCCAAAAGAACCACGTGAGCCTGGGGCTGCGCTCTTAAAATTCACACCAGGTGCCGTTATGTTGAGAGTTGGCATTTCCAAGCGATTGGCAGGACCAGAACTCTTCAGCAAAATTAAAGAGACTTGCCAGAGGGTGTTAGAAAAACCTAAAGGTAATTGTTTATGCAGGGATTAAACTGTCTTGTACTTAGTGAAAGTCCTTATGAAATGTGCATTAGTTCATTATTTTAGGTTTGGAGACCATAGAAATTGTATAATGAATGTTGTGTGAAAATTGCAGGAATGTAATACAGCTGCATGTCAATCAAATCAGTCTTTTAATTCCAGCGGCGGTGAGGAGGTCTTGAATAACAGCCTAAACAAATTTAATGCTAGAGGAATATTCTTTTTGTGGGACCATTCATGCTTTCCTAGCCTAAAGCATGTCAGCAGGTTTTTTGAGAGCTAAATATCTTCTGCAGTGAACCAGCAGTAATATTGCAAGAAAGAAATAAGATTCCTTATTTTCTCTGAAGGTCCTGTGCACATTCTCTCATTTTCCTTCTGAGGATTTTCTTCAGAATGCATAGATAGAAGGTTTTGGGTCAGAATGAAGGAGCTAAGTGGAATTTGTATATTATGTCTCTACTAGAAGTGGGAAATTAAATAATACACAGGTCTGACATTTGGACATGCATGATAGATGGGATGGGCATGAGCTGTACCAGCAGTTCTGTAGCATAAGCAGGGCTTTTGCATGAGAGAGAGTACTGATTTTTCTCTTTGGCATCCCAGGAACCTTTTGAACTGCTTGCAACAACTTGCATGATAGAATTGGTTTTTTAGGACTAAACTTCTGGTTTTTTCTGTAAGATCTCTATGCAAATGATTCTAGATCTAAATGTGAGAAGATCATGATTTATAAACAATAGTATCTGCAGAACCCCTGCTTTGAGGGAATAGCAGGTTTTTCCAATTTGTCTTTTTTCCTTTTACTCTGTAAATTCTTGTTCTTAATTTGAGACAATACTTTTTAATTCTTTGCAACATTTTTCTTTATGTAGTGGTCTTAACCTCGCAGTCTCAAATAAGTGGAGGAAAAAAAAAAAAAAACAAACAAACAAAAATGTGCTTTTCCCAGCCCTGTTAATCTCCATGAATGTCACTGCTTGGTTGAGCGCTTTAAACGGTGTAACTGTTAATCACGGGCTGTTGCTACTGCTTATATGCTTATACTTTTTTTTTAAAGTCAATGCAAACCTTTTAAATGCATCATAGATAGTATAATTTGAGGTATGTAGTTGGTACTAGTAAGTACTGTAAATGTCCCACTGCAATATTTGCAGTTCTTTCTATTCAGTATTAGTATTCTAGTTTAAAAAAAAAAATCTCAGCTCTTATGCTTAAGACTTCATAAAACCAATGTAATTGATTCAATATTGAATCTTCCTGAGTTTGCAAAATGTCTGATGTAGTAAAGTTATGAACCATGTCTCTCCCCCTGTGAGCTTTGAGTTTGCTGTATACTTCAGTGCTTCTTATCAGGGAATCCTTGCCACAGGAACTGCAGGGCAGAATCACTCCACCTGGCTATTTAAAACGATACTTGAAATAACCTCAGCAGTCCTTTCATGCTTCTCTAGAAATAAACAGCAATTCTATACTGATAATAGGAGGCTCTCCAGCACTGCCTCTGGACTGTCTTAAGTGTACTCAGATTCAGCAGAACTTTGCTCTGGAGAGGAAGGGGGATTGAAGTGCATCTGTTGATTTCCCTTTGGTGTGTGCAGTCTCACACACTTCAGAGTTGCTGCATGTGATACTGCCAGTATCCTTTCAAATGCATGCATTGCCTCTGTAATCTGCTAGATGAAGGTTCCTTGTATTGTGATCGCACAGCCACAATACCTATATCCTAAACAAAGGCACAAATATGGTGCCCTGAAAAGTGAAAGAGTTTGTAACGCAAACCGAATATCTAGCTCAGTGAAAATGTGGTGTTTTCGCTTTGGACTACTTCATGGTGGTGTAATTTGTTTCCCTCTTTTATTCCTGAGTTTGGTGTTACCTTCTTGTTGTGGATGAAAAGTTTCTGGTAATACACTGAAATGCAGGAAAAAAGGGAAAGTGATAGCTTGTTTCAGGGATTTTTTTTTTTATTATTATTTTTATTTGGAAACAAATCTATAGTATGTGATGGAATTGAGATTTGTAGCTGACTTACCCTCTATCTATTATATGCAGCTGTTTCCTCTAAGGATATGGACATGCTTGCTTGCCAGATATGCTCAGTATCTGGCACCTCAGCAGACCCTCCAAGCTGTTAGTGTTACCTCTGAAGTGGCCTTTTTGTGTCTTGTCACATATTTGTGTTGGTGATTGTTCACTGAGGTTGTCTTGGTGACTTCAGTGCAGTTTTCTTTAACCTGCCCTTGATTTCATGTAATTTTTTTGTTTCTTTTCACCTTGTTTAAAAACTAGTCTTACTCAGCTTCATCCATATTCTCTGAGTGGTTTAATAATGCATCTTTGTTCTCTCCTGCATGCATGCTGCCAAACTGGTGTAGCAGTCTGCTTTTAGCTGCTACATTTTCCCCAGGTTTGCCTCTGTCTCTAGTGAGGTGTCAGCTGCTCTGCTAAACACCCAATGTTTAACTATATAGGGGTGGCTGGACTGGACTCAGCTACGTAGCTTACCTTTTTTTTCTTATTTCATAATCTTCCTATTTATTATAAAAGGGTTATGAATCCATGAGTTGCAGTCCATCCATGTGCACTCTTTTTGTCTTTGTCTGCATTTCATAGAAGCAGAAGAAGATTCACCCCAGTATCCATCTTTTGTTAAAGTATTCTAGTTGCACACTGTTTCTTCTGATAAAAGTGTTACAAGACTAGTCCTGCCACTTAGAGTACTATTAACAAATGCTTTATATGAGCCGGCAGGAGGGATGTAGTTCATTAGCATCTGACTTGTTCTCCAGGTTCATCCACCATGGATGAAAGAATTATTCTATATAGTTGTATTTCCCTGCATAGCTATACAAACCCTGTGTTGACACAGTTCTCTGATGTCTTGCAGAGAAATGAAACTTAGACCACTTTCTGATTAACACTACTAGTAAACACCTTTTGTCACACATGTCTGATGATAAATGATAACCCCTCTTCTGTCCCAGAGCTCTCACTTGATTTTTAGGCTGCTTGGTGATTGCTGTTTCAGCACTGCTTTCTAGTGCTGAAGCTACATACAAGGGTAACCATCCTTTCCTTTAAATGGTGAAGGATTTATTCGATTTTTTTGTTTTATAAACTGCAATATCTTTTTTTTTTTTTCCGAGCCTTGAAATTGTTTAGAAGGCAGAAATATAAATAGTAAACCTTTAAGGAATTTCATGTTACTATATATTGCTGTTCAAAAATACCATGTATATGTTGATCTCTGCAAATATCAATTCTTTCTAGATGCAGAAAACCTTTTTGAACATGAACTGGGAGCCTTGAACATGGCTGCGCTGCTACGAAAAGAAGAGAGAGCAGGTCTTCTCAGTAATCTGGGTCCTTGCTGTAAAGCTCTGTGCTTTCGAAGGGATTCTGCAATTCGTAAGCAGCTAATGAAGAATGAAAAGGTAAGTAGTTTGTTTACAGTGCTTGGTCAAAATGTAGAAATACAGATACCACTATTCAAAGCATTTCCCTAGAGAGATGATTTTTGTATTTGTTGTTCTGAAGTAGACCTAGTCCTTTAAATAACGGAGAGCAGATATTTATTTAAAGCAGTTGTAGGGTGTTTATTTTTTACTTAGGATGAGAGATTAAGATTGAGACTAGAGGTAAATGCTGTTTCTCATTTTGGATTCTAAGTTCTGGAGATACATTTTCTGTATTTAGGGAATACATAATAAAAATAATTGGTTAAAATACAATTTCAAAGACAATTGTTGAATAGTTTTCCTGCTTGAGATTCCATATACTTTTATAAAAATGCCAAGATTCTGTTCTTCCAAGTTAAAATTCAAAGAAAAAAATACTTCTGCCATTTTTTGCACTACAGTAGATTTTATGATCTTGCATGCTAACAGAAAAATCGTTAATTCTCAAAGTCTTTTCCAGAGAGTATGTATGATTAAACCTCTAATTATTAAGAGTACTTGAGTTTAATTTCTCAGCTTGGGTATTAGAAGCCACTGTTTTCTGTTCTTTCTTTTTTTTATTTTTCATTTTTAATTTCAACAGGGTGCAACGAAACAAACTTACACAAATTCTGCAGCAATGGACAGCGACTTGTTACGGTTGAGTCTACGGTTATTCAAACGAAAGACTGTATGCCAAGTTCCTGGGCAGGAAAAGACAGAAGACAGTAAAATTCCACAACCAGCTATCCAGCAAGAAGTGTGTGTGTCTTGAGCAAATGACTGTGGTGGCACTTCCTATTTGATTTCCCACTACCAATGTTGGTATTGATGTTTAGAACTGGTTGGTTGGAAAGCAGCTGTAGAAGATGAAAGAAAATACTCTGTTTGTACACAGATAAGAGTTACTGGGTTTGAATGTGAATAAAAGGGGTAAAAAAGAAAGACTTCTGTGTGAAGTTCTCTGCAAGTTTTATAATATTGAATCTTACACTGTAACATAAACCTGTTTTATGGTGCATCAAGTGTAATAATGTGAAAATGTCTGGTTTTAGCAGTTTATAACACCACCTGATATTAAAGTGAAGAAAACGGTCTGCGTATCTTTTTCCTCATTATGAATGGGTTTTTCTACCACCACTCTGGTGCCTCAGTATGTGTCTAGAATTTCTTAAATAGCTTTCTTCGTGGGAGTCTGTCTACCTCCACTTTCCAATTCCGCTTCTTTATCACAGCAGCCTCTGTTGTGGATCTGGATTTGGACAAAACTCTAGCTCTTTTCCATCTTTAATGTAGGTTTCTGATAATTTGTGGCCACAAAAATCTAGACTTGTCACTTAAGGCTCCCCTTCTTGTTGATGAAAAGAAGTAAAATCTTCCAGGAAATTATTTATGACCGGTTTTGATGCCTATATTTATGAAACGAACAGCATTTTGGAAATGCCTGCTGCTTACAAAGGAGGACTAGTGCATATATTTTACATTCTGTTAGGTGTCAGGGATCAATCCCATGCAGCAACCTGAGGATATTTCACACTTGAGGTTCAGGAGTTTTCAGGTGTTAGAAGTAAAAGCAGTGAGCAGTGATGTTCTGCTGGGTGTTAGGGATTTCAAGGGCCTGTTTAGAGACTTGTCAAGCCTGGGCTTAATTTTGTAAGAATTGTTTTCAGTTTGAGGAGGTAATATCTTGTCTTGGGATCTTTGGATTATACCAGTCAGGTATGTCTGGGTAGTCTGTGGAGGCCTCCATGTAAAACTGAGACTTCTAAAACTTCAGATTGAGTCTCTATATATACCTCTCTACTTTTCCTACATTTAAACCTGAATTGTTGCTTTGAATTCTGTTCATAAAGGGTGGGAAAGAAATCTAGTTTAACCTTGATACTGGCTTGCTGCAAAGCAACTTGTCATCATTCTCATTCAGGTTCGAAGTGAATTATGCACCACTAAATTTTTTGACCGTTGGTTTAGTTTAATAACCTTTTTCTCTGCTTGGAACCAGCACACTGAGGTGGGATGTTGACGGTGCAGTTTAACAGCAGGGCTGTCTCACATCTCTTGTGATTACTGACAGTTGTATTGGCTTCAGGCAAAGGCCTCAATATGAATAGCAATTCAGTTCAAATACAAAGCTTTCTTGCCATAATGCTTTCCTAAAATGCTTAGTGCATAAGCATTCAGTAAAATGTTCTTATGCTACGTTTAAAGAGTTGTTAAAATGTGAGAGGGTTTTATTTATATTTTTGTAAGTGCCCACACACTAGTTTATATGTACTTGTATCAAATATAAATGACATGAGAAATTTTTACCATTTGTTTTGATTCTTACTAAACTGTGCTCCAGGCAAAACTTTATCTTCCTAAGTTTTTCACCTGTTGAACATTTTTAAGGGACTTGGTGACTATTTTTTTTAATGTCATTGGTGATTTTATATATGCTTATTAAAAAAAATAGTGTCTTTTAAATACACTATACTTCAACCTGAGCAAGAGTTAACAAACCTGTTCTATTCAGCATTTAAATGCATTCTCAACTATTTTATAGCTACAATAATGCTGCCTTTAAACTGAAAGTATTAGATCATTGCTTCCAATTATGTTAAAGCCTATTTTAATCTCCATCTCTAAAAGACATAAAAATGTTTGATAGCTAGAAACAGCCTTGTCTGAGACTGCAGTACACAAAATAGATTCACTGCGAGGCATTTAATTACACTGTGCTTACTTTAAACATTCTTCCTGTAAAACAGTCAAGGTGTGTATATGCACTTAGTTTGCAGAAGAATATTTCACATCCTAGAAAATGAAAAGTAGGCTTGATGGGCTACTATGAGTTTCTCGTGAAGTGATAGTGTCCCACTGAAGGTCAAAGCCAGTTCTGACCTGTACCATCATTTGTTGGAATTATTAAAAAAAGGTGCTGAAATTGCCTCTTATGCACCTTTGTTTTGATTTGATTTGCAGCACTTATGAGTGCAGAAGTACGTTACGGTACTGGCAGAAAACACACCTGTTCCTGTGGGAAGCACTGAGATCTTTTGTCAAGCATTCCCCTCTCACCTGGCAGGAGTTAGTGCACAGGTTAGTGCCCTGCAAGTTTGTGGATGAGTATTTTAGTCTACATCATTTTAACAGAAGGTAGTGTTTAGTTTGCAGGGAATGCAAGTTACAAAACTGTCATCAGGTAATTTTACAATAACTTAAAGGGAGATTTGCCCACGTCCCGATTTCAGAAAAAGGCATGAAACTGGTCTGAATCAGAGAACTTGCTTTAGGACCCTCCATCCCCTTCCCATTGGTGGTCAATCACTCTTCTGATGGGTTGTGCCTGCCCTTTTAGCCTCCTCCATCTCTTCCTTTCTCCCCATTTCTGTCCTAGCTTGGTTTTGTGTGGAGAAAAAATTTTCATCTTGCAAGTCTTCAGCAGGGTACGCGGGAGCCTGTAATATTTCAGGCAGTGGTGTGTGGACAGGGCTGAACATGTGCCTCAGATGCCCTAGTGTGCTCCAGCTCCAAGTCTGAAAATGTGGAGAAGCATCTATCCCTACTGTTTTCTCCTTTTGAGCTGTGACAGCAACTTTAAAGTCATCCCTGTACCAAAGTAGAGATGTCAGCCCTTTCTGCTGCTAAGCCCATGCTGTGCCTAGTTGGATGATAAATTAGTTTTAAGCATTCCCGAGGTGCAGTCTGGAACGTGGAGCTGCAGAAGAACAAGCTGCCACGTGTGCCGGTAAGATGAGGAAGGCGAAATGCTATGCCCAGCTCTCGCAGCCATAACGGATTCACAGGCAGAACAGATTTTTAGAGCCTCGAGACACAAATGGGACTGACCTTAGCTTGGGTTATGGTCATGTTCATTATCTCAAATAGTACTTTCAGGCTATTACCGCTTCAGCTAGTGGAGTGAGATACAGATTTTGACAGTGGGCCATCTGCACAGTGTACTCAAAAGACAGAGTTCAGACAATTTTGCTAAATTAAGGCTTTTGTTTGAATTGCCTTGTCACGGTTGTGTTCTCCCTTTTCTGCCATAGGGATGCCCTTCAGCAGGCAGCAGGCTGACTGGAGCTGCTCTGCCTGTATGAGGCAGGGCATAGCATGTGTGTTCAATTCAAACAGTTTCTACCAGCTTAAGAAGTTCAAGAACATTTGTTTTGCAGTAACAGCCAAAGTCTGGTTTTCAAACAGTCTTCATACAGAACGGTTGTTTCTACTGTACAGGTCTTTGCCTTAATGCTAAGGGGAAGCCCAGGGAGGTGGTACCAAATGCTTGTTGGTACACATGGTGTATAGTAAGTAAGGTTTTGTAGGCAGGGTGGGCATCCAAGCGGTTTTGGATGCAATTTCAGGACATAGCTTGAGAATGGCAAATGTACTCTTAAAACAATAATAAAAAAGCTACAAACGAAGCCCTTGGGTTTAACTCAGAAGTAAAGCAATGTGACTGAGCATCAAGATGCAAGGGGTTTCTTAAACAAAACTGACCTAAGAATCTGGAAACCTGTCCCATCAAAATCAATAAAGGAGTCCAAACATGTGGGAGAGGCAAAGGCTAAAATAATATTCATAAACCAAATAGCTAAACTTTTTTTTGGAAGAAGACAGTGTTTTTATAACGAACAGCCAGTATCTTTGCCTCTGCCCTATCAGTAGGGACCAACAGATGGAAGATAAGTGTATCCTGGGGAAGTTTAATTTCTTGGTATCAGCTTTCACTGCCAGGGATGCACCTACCACGAGCTTGATTTTTCCTTATTAATGAAGTTAAGGTATTATCTTTAAAGCCTGAAGTGTCCAAAGAGGTGCTAGAACAAACTGCTGTGGCACAAAGCAATGTGCTGCCTTATTTTAAGTGTATGTTCATGTATGAAAGGGTTGTGTTGGTTTCAAGTATGCAGTTCCTAAACAAGAGGGGTAATTGAAGTAACAGGTATTGGATGGGGATTTTAAGAAAGCTTGCAGCCTAGGGGGAAATGGAAAATGCTCTTTCTCATCTACTTCATGATCAAATTTGTTGTTTGAACATATTATGTGTATGAGGGATGCTTGGGGCACTGTATTGAAAGTACATAAGGAAGGGAATAGTAGAAATGGGACAGAATTGAGTAGCATAGGTTGGAGTTGTCAGCCTGGGAGTGTGACTCCACACTTCTACAAGCTGGGAGCCTGGCCCATCAGAATGATGGAGACAGAAGGATCTAGGTGTGCTAACTGAGCACAGGATGCACTTGGTAAAAGAGCTCTGGAAACAGGCCGTGTAGCCCTAACACTCCAGATGAGTGTTTCCAGCAGGGACAGGAGTGGTTTTACTACTCTCTGTAGTCCCTGCAAATTCTCACCTGATCTGCCCTGCTCTGCTCCCCTATGCTTGCAGAAGTTGGATTCAACCTACAGAGACAGGGAGCTCTGAAAGTGAGGAGAAGCATGGAGTATGATTGCTGTCTCCTGAAAAACTGCAGAAGTGAGAAATGAGGAGAAAAAAATGAAGGTCGGCAAAAGAACAGGTGAGCCTAAGCTGCCCATATGTACCTTTAAGATGGATACTTAAGAAGACCCCTAAGGACCTGAGTAGGTGCACACAAGTTTTGCCTTTTCTCCAAGTTGCAAAGGTGCTTTGGGCCAGCATGAAACCTGCAGTTGCCTCTATGTTAGACATCATCCCTGTGTCTGTTTCTTGCATGCTCACTGAAAATGTGTTAGCAAGAGGTTTCACAGGACTTTTGAAATGTCTCACACAAGGTCACTATAAAAAATAAAGCTGTAGCAAGTGAAGGATAAAGAAATGACATGAATTAAAAATTAGCTAGGAAACAGAAGGTAAAACAGAGGATTAAATGATCACATCTCATCACAAACAGCTCGCAGTGGGTGACCTCCCTGTACATTTGTGATTTGGAAAGGAGTTGACTGAAAAAGAAGATCAGAAAATTTGCAAATCACAGTTAAAACTGGAGAAAAATCCATGGAGATGCATTTTCTACCATGTGGCCCATTCATTTAGCTCATTTCACATCCTTCTGCAAGTCAGCATGAAGATGGACAAATTGACACATCACTGAAAGGGAAAATTTAATCAACTTCTATACCTTACAGTGCCATAAGTTAGCAATATCAGTGCCAGAAGGTCATGGAAAACTTCAATCTGCTGTAAAGAGATGTGTGTAGAGCCAAAAATAGAAGAATATACAGAAAAGATGATGTATGCGAAGGCAGCAACTGTGCTGAGTAGTTCCCTCATGCAAGAAAGCTTATTGCAAAACAGGTGAGAACTCAGGGAAGGCACAGAAGATTTTGTAAAACTTGTTAAAATTCTTGGGACCGTGTCCTTAGAAAGGAAAGGTGTAATAGTAGTTATGATTAAAATATATGAAACAGTGGTCCAGAAAAAGGAAGATGGAAGTTATTTTTTTCTTGCTCCTTATGACAAAGCTCAGTGGTGATTCAGTAAAATTAGAGTGGCAGAACTGAATAATAAAACAGAAATTCTTGTATTCCTCACAGTGTATAATTAGGCTTAGAGTTTGAGCTGTAGAACATTGCAGAAGCTAAAATTTAGCATAATTTCCAAAAAGATTGAGCATGCTGTGAGTATATACAGTTGTTACTGAGAGGTAAAATGAGACTGCATCTACAACAGCTTATATCATATGAATTTATACACAATGCGGAAGGCTCTTGGGCAATGCAAGTGCCTGGTACCCAGCAGTTTTTTTCTGTGTGAGCAAGATGTCCTAACTCCTGAAATGGGAAGGCTGTCAGTTGGGAAAAGTCCCTGACCCAGCTGCCACATCACACGGGAGATTTGTGTGGGGAGAATTCAGGTTGAGACTGGCCAGGTACAGTCACACAGTCATTCAGACTCAGACAATCAACATTCCTTTTCTCAGGAACAGTCCTGGGTGTGTTGGAATCTTGCAGGATGTCATATGTGTGGGCTTAAACTGCTTACCTTTTGGAGACTGTAAAACCTGCTGAGAAGGCTATGTCAGCCTTGTCTAACTCTGGTAGAAATTAGGAGACCCTATATCTGATGGCTTTTGAACTTTCCTTTGAGGTGTCGGGTTAGGACCACTGTAAGAGAGAGATAAATTGACAAATAACACGCCTGATGGTGACATTTTTCCTGCACAATCTGAATATTTTTTTCTTTATGCAAAAGGCTTTCTTGCCAGCTTATCCAAAAGCAAGTTGCCCAAATAATAAATGCACTGTTAAACTCACACTTAGGAGCAACTATTCCGTTCTCCCCTTTCCCTAAGCAGTAGTACCCCTCTTTGCAAATTTCATCTGATACATGAACTGTCAAAACATAAATGGGCAACTGTGACTTCTCTGCTGTCTGCTCTGGAATGATAGCATAATTTATTTGTTGTATCCATCCCTTTAATTTCAATTTTTATTGCTATAACCTAACCCTTTTTTTTTTTTTCTTTCTTGGTGCACAAATTATAAAGATGGCCTCGCCTATTCATCACTAGAGTCTAAAGCATGTGCGGTGTGTGATGCACGATTCTAGCTTGCTGTTTGATATAGTTAATGCTGCATTCATAACTATACATAAAAAATGGGGAGTGCTGTTTGATGACAGCTTAGTGTATATCACAGTATCCTCTGGCCCAGGTAGAAGCATGGAATCTTAGCAGATCTGAAGCTTAAAAAAAAAAAAAAAGACTGATAAACACCCATTTTAAAGTGTATCTAAACCTGTGGAAAACAGAGCTGTTCTGTTCATTGTACATGTTTGAATGGGCACATGAGACTTTTCCTGGAACGCAGGACCTACAGCATCACCATCTACATGGAAATGTCATCACAGGATCTGCATAACCACAAGGTTCATTCATAAGGAAAAGATCAAATTAGAGTCCCACTTCAGCACTGTTTTAGGAAAAGCAATTTAATACTACTCAAATACCATAGGAGCATAAAACAGCCTGATTTTGCATTAAGTTGCTGGAGCCTATAATAAAATATACCGGGTAGTTAATAAATAAGGCAACTGGATAGAGAATTTCAGAGTAAGATTTTTTTTTCTGGCAACAGGCATATATCAGTTCCAGCCTCAGCTCAGTCATGCACATCTGGATAGAAAGGAAAGATCATGCTTATGTGTGGAAGATTCAACTCTAATTTTCACCTGTATAAACCAATGTGAACTGTGAAGAGAATGACATGATTAAATTGATATACTACCAAAGTGATAAATCCAATATCTGGAAAGATGTTTTCCTTCCCTGCTTGTTTCTGAACCGTAGAAATTGGTTTTCAGCTCTTCACCCGAGAACAGCAGAGGAGGATTTATCAGGTGGTGTTTGGTTTTTTTCTTTAGAAATATTTTGTGTTACTCCAAAAGTGCCTAATCACTGTTGTATTGATCTGTGTATCGAAAAAGGAATTTTAGGCAAGGAGCAGGAGTTTCTTTGGCTTTTGTCCTTGATTGTTGCTGAAATACATATATATGTTTTTCCTATAGTTTCCAGGTGTTAGTTTGTCTAGTCAGGCCACAGGACAGAGCAAAGTGTGGGCAGCCATCTGCCTTAGATTCCTGTCAAGACAGGCAGCAGAGTTTCTGCCATCATGCAGAAGTGTGTCGGGTATCTCTGCGGTGGTCTCGGTGCCATGGAGGGCACATGGGCTCAGTCTGAGGCTCCCAGCTGTGCACAGGACAGGGGCAGCTCTGATGAGGAGCATCAACAAGGTGGCCACTGCCCCACGGGGCTGATCACACCTCGGACTGCCCATGGGCAGGAGCGTTCTTGATGTTTGCAATCTACATCTGTAGGAGGATTTACATGATATCACTGTTTTTAAGTAGGGCATAAAAGCACAAGGTCCACACCTCCAAAAGAAGTATTTTATCTGGAAACATTGTGACCTACTTCAATATGATAAATACAGGCATGGTCCCATCAAGAGATGGAGGAGAAATCAATGTAACCTAAACTAAATTGAATTGTTGGGTTTTTTCTCTCCCTTCTGCAAAACTCGGGTAACCTTGTGATTCATCCATCACACACTACTGAGCAAGAGCTGGAAATGTTTCCAGCCTTAGAAAAACTAAATTTTATGCAGCTTTTGACCTGCATTAGTGGTGGGCAGAGCAATATATAGCCTGATCCCAACTGTTTCTTAGCTGTTGCCCCTGGCCTGCTCTGTTACTCCACTGCTGGCATGTGCTGCTCTGCAGGCTGGCAGCTCCATGCAGTCTTGCTGGAAAAGAAACCATGGAAGGGTTATTAGATGGCAATAGAAAGCTGTTGTAAATAAAAACATTCAAAAAGCCAACAGAAGTCTTCAGCACATTTAAAAATACATTGTAAAGAATATCACAAAGACCATTGTAGAGGTATAGTTATCTTCAGTATGGCCTTCTTTCTAATTGAGTCTTGGACCCCCACTGGTTAAATGACTGGCTTTCTATCTACATGGTTAAATCTGCTTTTTTGCAGATAACTCGTTATGAAAATTGTTCCTGTTACAAATCATGAAGTACAATTTATACCCGCAATAAAACCTTTAACAATTGCTAAAACAGTTAACCAGCTCACTAGAACATTCCCCATCACAGATCTAGCCTTAGGAAGTTAACTAACAAACATGTTATTAACCACTGATGAGGAGCTGTTTGGAAGAGATTATTGCTTAATTAATCTTTGTACTGAGCTAATAAGAGTGTTAAATGGGCCTCTGTGCTGAATTGGGTTGTTAATACAGATTGCAAGTTCCCTCAGGGGGAAATCTGAGACCAATATGACATTAAAGTTAGCCATCCAACAAAGAAGATATTTTAGGCATTAAAAATAACAAACATCTTCATTAATAATGTCATAAGATTCAGTGGCTGTTGTGTGTATGAGTGAGTGTATATGCATGTATGAATTACCATGCTCTTTCCCTTTCTGGTAAGAAAGCTATATCAAAAATCTTGTTTAGATTCAGCGTTTTTCATCACTGTTCTGTTGTGGCATAAATTAAACTTGTCAGGCTTATCTGTAGTAAGCAGGTTATGCTGATCAGGAAAGCAGAACCTGGAGCAAACGCTAATGTCATCTGCTTATCCTAAAAAGACAAACAAGATCAAAAATCTCTTCATATTAATGAGTTGAATAAACCTTGTGCTTGATACAATTTGATGCAACAGTAAAAGGCAGTGACCAGATTGCCCTTATGCTTCATGACATTTTTAGTAGTGAGTGCTGAGGTCTTAGCCATGATGCAAGGTGCCCATACTTAATATTAAACTGTTGTTTTGAAAGGCATTGTAATTCCCTGCACGAGAAGTTACCTACTGTCTTCAACTCCCTTTTAACATACTTGTTACATCTTTTGGGATAAGAGAAAGATTCCATAAAAAGGAAGGTTGGAAAGGAATAATTTGCGCTTGAATGTCTGGTGTTAGCAATTCAGAAGGGATATTGCTCTGTCATTACAGTCATTTCCATGCCAGTCCCCGTGCCTCATGAGAAAAACTTCCATCCTTATACCCAGCTCAGAGGTGTTGACTCTGTGTACACCTGCATCCCATGATCTGAATATTATACTCAATGTGTGATTACATTTATTTGGTATGAAATGATCTTAAAAAAGACAAGGCAAAGCATTTGTGACATGAAAGTGGCAATATGACAAAAATCCATTCATGCATACCCATATTTTTGATGTTAGGGCTTTATCTTGTCTGAATTCTTGCTGGCTTCAGGCTTAATACACCGCACACTGCCTCTCACCAAAAGCCTGGGCATGCCTAGATGAGGTGAAGTCCTTGTTTTCCTGACTCCTCTGTGACTAGTCTTTGACATCTTACAGGTTTATTTTATGGTCTTTTTCTATGCAAGCTTGAATATTGATGAGAGTCTTGCACTTAGGGAATGCTGTCTTAGTACAGATCATCGGTTAGTGGTCTGTTGACTTGTTTCTCTGTGTTGTCCATGTTGTCTCTTATGCATCACATTGAAGCACCAAGGCAAAACTTTCTTGATTAGCATACCCTTGGAGACCTCTAAATATTGCCTCACTTCATTACTACTGCAAAATGATCAATATGCCTCACCAAAATTAACTGTACTTTGGACATCTCCCTTGCCTGATTACTGTGCATTTTTTATTCCTCAAGGATAATGGAGGTTTGTTCCCAGCCAAGATGTTATCATGCTTGTAGGCACAGCTGCAGAGTCCCTCTGTGCCTGTGGCCTTTTCAGAGTCTTAGTTGCTAATCAAAAAATAGTCTTTGTACATGTGCACGCTATTTGTATTTGGCAAGTATGAGCTGGAATTCATAAATGGGAAGTGATTGATTAGAATAACATACCCCTGTGCTTTTATAATCATTGGGATGAGGGCTGGAATACCTCACTCCTGGCCGTCTACAGTGTATGTCCACAAATCAGATGTGTTGTTTTCCCACCCCTCGTTTCACGCTGAACTTTTAATGTACTAGCTGAAGCTAATCTTGTGTGCAACACCATATTGGCTTGATGTACTTGTTACAGATAATTAATATTGCTCTAGTCAGCCATCTTCTCAATTATTATCTCCAGTTGCTTCATAGTTATTAAACTATTATTTCAAGTGTGGACAAGTGTCCATGATGAAATACAGAGGCCTGTCAAGTGGAAAACCTTTAGGTGCCTTTTTATTACTCAGATCCCCAAGGAATACTGCTGTGGTCATGCTGTCTTCAAATTTGACCTGTACTTCAAACGCACAGTTAAAGGTTAGAATAAATATGCATGTTTTCTTTGCTTGTTAAGCGAAACTCTAGACATTAAGAGAACATGAGAGGAGTTTCCACTGATCTCCCAACTAACAGAGGAAATTGCTCATGTTGGCTGCACCTGCCTGCCTCAGCTCTACTCCGCTCATCCACGCTGCTGTTTTTCCATACATGCATTCATAGAAATCCATTTGCATGGAAATACAGCACAGTAGTTAAGCCTTTGCACTGTAAATCCAGATTTAATATTATTGGCAGCGTTCCCTGCTGTGCATCAAGGACCAGTAAACCAGTCCTCCATACTGTGGATTGGAGGACCCATATCACGTCCTGTGTCTTCTGGAAAGACACTTTCACCTTCTTCCATGAGTGATGCCAGGTCCCTCTTGCTGCAGCGGAGGCCAGTTGAGCTGCTGCAGTAGGTGCAGGAACCTCCTAGATGCCACACCACTAACTTGTTCATGTGTTGTCCTCAGTAAAATCTCCTTATGAATGGTCTTCTTGCAGGATCCTTTCTGTACAGAAGGAGTTGGATCCCAAGGGAGTGTGAGCTTCAGGGTGGAGGTCTTAAGTGATGAGATTAAAGACTGCAAAACCCTGTCCTCCCCAGCTCACCACCACATCTGTAGTCCTGAGCACTGGAAAATGAGTGGGAAAGACTATGAATAAATGTCTAAAGAAAAAAGCAAGAGTGATAAAATGACAGGACAGATAACTTTAAATCTCTGTTCATCAGGTAGTAAAAATCTCCCCTCTACAAAGAGAAAAACCGTTTACTCTCCAGGACAAATCCAGCTCCCAACAAAGTAATGCTGGATTCAGAGAATTGTCTTTCACAAGCTTCTTCCCAAGCGCAAAAATATCTTGGCTTTTTAGTGAAAAAAAGCTGAACATGAAAGTGGTCAGGAATCCAGCTAAGGGTAATCTTCAACTCCAGTAGTCCTGTTTGTCCAAGACAGGTCTCCCCCTTCTGCTCTCTGCTGTCAGACCCTCATACTTCATTTTCTCACAGTCACTCAGGAGACCCTTTTGTTCCCAAGCACAACTCACTGGCTGCAACAGCAGCCCCCAACCCCCTTTCCCCTCTCCTGTTTAGGTATGTTTCCACCACTGCCTGACCTTCAGAGCTGATGTATGGAGCATCCCTGCAGGATTGTTCTCTCTGACATTGAGCGCAGGGCTGGGCAATAAAATGAGGAATTAGCAGACATTTACATTCCAAAGTTAACGATGAGGAGTGTGAGCCTTTCGAACATCTGTTTCCCCTGTTTTCAAGGGGGCCTTCAATTTACTCCTGGTTCTCATCCATGCAGCTATTACCATTAACTGTCAGCCAGCAGTGCCTTGGGTCTGGGGAACAGAGGCTGGATTGTGGAATAAAAACCCTCTAAATCACAGTACATCTCCATTTTGGGAGGACAACTGTAACAGTCATGGGGTTAGGAAACACTTGGAGACTCTTCTTTGTGGGTGATGAGAGAAACACAGGGAAAGCTGTGCTGTCCTTGAGTCTGGAGCTAGACTCAGGGCTGTATAAATGAGGAAACTGTTCTGCAAGCGGCTGTGATCAATCTCCCAGGGCACCGCTGGTCCGCCTCTTCCATCAGCCTGCTAAATCCTAGGCTGGTGACTGTCGCCCAGGGAAAGAACAAAGACCTAACCCTAAAGTGAGAGAAGTGCCAGAAAATCCAGAAATTGGCAACTTGCAGGGGAAAAAGAATGAGAGGGAAAAAAACAGTAAGGAAAAAAAAAACCAACCAGGGATTGAGCGTGTAAGGAAAAAGAAGTCAGAAGGGATGGATAGAGAGAAACTCTGGGTAATGACCACTGTTTCAAGATGGACTTGGCAGACATAGGAGCAGAACACTCTTCCCCAACAAAACACAGGCAGAAGTAAAGCTACCAAAGATCGGTCATCTCCTGATCCAGGGTATGAAGGGGGAAAACTGGGCACCCTGGCACCTGGTCAGGGTGTGAGAGCAAAACATAGAAGGGATCCCTTATGGAAGAAAATGCCTGAGTGGATTATAAAGGCAAGTATAACAATAAATCTTTCCGGTGCCTCTGCCTTTGACTTTCAAAGCTTTGTAAGACATTTTTCAGCTGTTA
Organism: Athene noctua; assembly: GCF_965140245.1. NCBI lineage: Eukaryota > Metazoa > Chordata > Aves > Strigiformes > Strigidae > Athene > Athene noctua. Next base: position 233,374,512 of record NC_134037.1, on the reverse strand, counting down.
CACCCCTCCCTGATTTAGTGACACTGGAAGTAGCCTTCTCCTCCCAGAGTCCCACACTTCATTGCCTTTAATAACCTCGTGAAAGGTAATGATGCATTTTAGGTTTTGTGTCAAGCTGGCTGGTGTGGTGGGTTGGGACATGAGGGCTTTGGGACACCTGGTCAAGGTTTCAAGATGCCTTTGTGAAGGGACCTGTGGTGGGGATGAGGCATCCCAAGGCTCAGTCCTGGGGACAGGGTCTGCTGCTGCAGCAGTTTCACCTGAGAGCTTGGGGAACTCCCCCATGTTTTGTGCCAGCTTCATGACCTTTCCCAAATTCTTCCTAATGCCTCCATGACTTTTGTGTGGAAATTTGGGGCTGAGCAGTATAAGGATGCAAGGATGAAGGGTGGTCATCTGAGCCTCGCGTCTGCTGCCCACCCACAGGCAGAGCTGGAGGTGGGTTTTAGTGTTCCCCCTTGTCAAAATCTATGCACAGTAATAGCCAGGGAAGGGGGGGGGGGAGGGGGGGGGGGGGGGGGACGGGGACGGACATGGGACGACACGACAACAATGACACACACTTTAAAAGCCTTATCCCAAAAGCGACTTTCATTATTCATCATGCTGCTTGCAGTCATCCGAACGCTGTGATACCGGTGCACACCTTAAATTATGGATCTGTGACAGCTGGATTCAGCGTGGAGGTGTGGGAAGCCTCCATGGTTTACCAAATAACAGGGAGAGGAAAATCATCATGTCACACCAGTGTCTGCTGGCAGTCTGACTGATTTAACTAGCTGCATGTTTTTTAGAATTTGTGTTGGATTTGCTTGGCTTTTAAACACAGATGGGCTTTCAGGCTTGCAGCCATTTTCAGATCAAACACTCCACACCACTCCTGTCCCCATCCTCTTCTGAGATGCTTTTCAGCTAGCATAGACTGTTTGATGAGGATTTGGTTCCAAAATGGTGCCTCCAAGGGTGTAAGAGAGCTTTTTCTTTTTGGCTGTTTCCCTTATAAGCGAGGTAACCAGTAACCAAGAAACCCCAATTTGCACCCGGGAATCCTGATTGAATAAGTAGTTAAGTCCATCAAGTTCCCAATGACACTTTCTGTCTGTGAATTTCAGATAAAGACTGGGAGCTAAAGTAGCTTAATGGATTAAAGCAATTGCCTTTCCCACCTAGATACTTCGGCTGGAATCCGATTTTGGTGCTCAAGTGAAATAGCTCATTTGCTTCAGGGGCAGGAGGTGGGGACAAATCACCCAAAATACCCCAGTGTCCAAAAGCCCCCATGTGGCAGCTGCGGGGTGGCTGTCACCAGGACCAGGGCCGTTAGTGCTGGTAGGTGGGATGGCCCACTGATGCACGTGTCCCTGCAAGTTGTTCCCCTGCTTGATGCACTCCCCATAGGGGACTCCCCCCCCCCCCCCCCCCCCCTAAAAATTTAGCCCCCTTTTGCGTGGAGTAACTATCCCTCACAGCAAATGTGGAGAAGCTTATCCCACTATTGAATACACTATGACAAATTCTACCAGATTCTTGTTCACTTGGAAAATGGTGTTCAGAGTGAGGAGGTGCTAAATGGTTAACCTTTCCATCAGACCAGGGAAAGGCTCTGGATATGAAAGCACCAGTAATTTACCTTCCATTAAGATGCTGCAACTTCTCATCTATTTGAAGGCTGACAGAAATTGTTTTCAAAATAATAAAGCTTTCCATGTAAAAAATACCATAGGTAATGGAAAGATTAAAACAGAAGTTGAGACATCACCAATCCATATGTTCAATAAATGCCAAATGCTTTATGTAGTCATTCTCTACTTCCCAATACATGTTACTAGGACCATAGAAGAAAATTCAAGTGAATTTCCAAGAATTGCTGCTATTTTAACTTTCTCTGTATTTTTTTTTTTTATTCAGCTTTGAGGTCCAGGAGAGAATAATAGAAAGCTGTCCAAATGACCTGAGAGATCAGTGGAAAATCTTGCAGAGAATCCGTGACTTTTCATTTACAGGCCTAGAGCTACTTCCACAGGAGCAACACAGCTCTCAGGGCTGTTCCCTTCACTCTTCAGTGTGGCTGTAACCAAAGTGTACTTTCTTAAAGGATTTGTTTCTTTCTGTGTGTAGCTGAGGCCCACCACTCCTTATTTCCCAAGACATCCCAGAGCACCTAAGAAAATGTGTCCTGGAGGGTCACCTCTTCATTACTGTCTTCTCCAGGGTGTAACATCACAGTTTTGTCTGGTGACAGTACACCACAATTTTCACAAGAAGAAAGTTTCTCCAAGATATTCGGATTTTGATAAGGAAGAACAGAACAAGCAAAGGTGAATCTGAACAGTCAGTGCCCTTTTTTCCTATGTAACATCTAGAAAAAAATAGCCTATGAGAACAGTAGTGAAGAAGAATCCATTTCTAACCTCTGCAAACATTGCTGCTTGAAGCTTATGTGAAATGTATCATGGCCAGTGCTTCACAGGAATGATGCATCTGTGTGACAGAGGAGAGAGACAGAAATACCACTTAATGCCAGATTAATCCAACACGATTTAATAATAAGACGCAAAAGAACAAAGTTGTCATTTACCATCTGCTTTAAAATGCTTTGTGTTAACCGTATTTACTCCTCCATCCGATGTAAGCTGTCCATTTAAACCCTCTTGACACACTCTCTCTGTTATCATTTCCTACAGATCCCTGCTTTACTGCCCCTCTCTTCTGGGCTTTTCTTCCTGCCTTAACTTTCATCAAAGTGTGGTTGGAGCAGTCAAATGGCTCAAAAGCTGCTACAATGGGTGTCTATTTCTCTCCTCTCACATTATTTTCTGTTAAGAGTCTAGAAGACTGACCTTGACATAGGACAGCAAGTTATTGCCTCTTCTCCATGCCATGTCATGTATCCATTACTCCCTCTCATGAGGATGTAGGAGGAAGCCTGCTCTGCAACCCTGGCAAAGGGAAAAGTTTTCCTTGCCAGTGAAGTGAGCAAATAGGATGGGAAATTGTTCCTGGGTCCTATCTGCAGCATTGTTTCTAGACTGCAACTAGAGCTGATGGAGATCTGGTTTTGCCATGGAATTAGGGAGTTTTGTGGTCTGTGCTGATGTTTTTCAAGTTTCTCCATGAGAATCCCAGAGTTTGAAAAACGGAAACATTTGGGAGTTTCTTGGAGATTAAAACTTTTCAGATCATGAAAAATCATTGAAAGTAGCATGTTCTTGAAAATGTTTATTGAGTGGAAAAGATGTTTTTCACTGGAAAACCTCAGGGACAATTTTATTCTCTGCTCTAGCAGATCAAGTCACACCTGAGCCCGATCACCTTTTTCATACTGCTTCAATTTTGTTTATTTTGCCTCCCTTCCCCCAAAATGCCCCTCTCCCTCTCTGCCACCGACAGGGATGGTGCTGTGGTCAAAGGGTCAGCGCTCGCCAGCTCAGCCCCTGTAGAAGACTCACAACATCCTTTAAACATCCTGGAGGCCAGCGGGATTTCATGACACTCTGGTGTTGAGGTGAAACCACCTAAACATTCCCCATTTACTTCTGGCTCTAGGAAGCAGGAGAAGGCTACAGCCAGAAAGGGGAACAGAGCTCTGAAATTTGGGATACATGGGCTCTCTTCCAAGCTCTCTTTCGGACACTGCCCAGACTATCCATGCAGGTGGTGATGAGACACTTAACCTCCACGGCCATCTGCAGAGGGAGGCTGTCATACTCACTACTGACCCACCTCCATGCTCTTTCTGTCCCCTGCATTGTCACATAAAGATCCCCGTGATCCTCAGCTGAAATGTTGTGGTACAACGACAGTATTAGTAGGATATGAGTGTCTGCCTTAGTCCTACTTGTTAGTTAGGATCCACTAGCTAAAGAAATTGCTAGTTGCCCCAGTCAGCCACCGAATACTGTTTATTTAACTTATAAAATGCAAATGCTGGCAGTCAGAGGGTTAAGAGAAAGCAGCAACTAAGTACTTGCAAATTGATGTAGTGCCCTGAGGGTACCTCTGTTGGTAATAAAGTGCATCTCATAAACAGATCTGACTCAGTGCTACAGTCCAGCAAAGCAAAGTGGAGTGGATCTGTCCCAAATTAACCGTAAGTGAGACTGACACTCTAACACAAATCGAACGCCCCTTAGGGCTCTGCTTACATTAATTACAAAGCCTCGGAAAACGACCTAGAAGGGCTTTCTCTTCTCCAGGAGAAATTAATTGAAAGGATCTGTAAATGGAGGAAAAATCAGATGTACAAGAAGCAAATGCCATTTAAATCCTTTTCTTTGCTCACCTTTCTCATGATGAAAACCAGTAATATTAGCAATAACTGCTAAGTGTGAATTCATCTGGGTGCTGTTTTCCTCCTCCGCCACTCTCCTTGCCCTGACCTTTGAGGTGGAGAAGTTCATCTTGTCCATGGATGTGGCCACTTCCAGACATGCCATGGGAGGCAAGAAATCTCCACTCCAAGGCTGGTGGTGGGAGGTGAATTCGGCTATGAGAGCAAGAACTGTATCTGGAAAATACACGGGCTGGGAAAGGCTGGACTCCCCAGGGGACCTGAGGACACCCATGGGGGCTGTGAGTGCCCCTACAGCTGAGATTGGGGTGCCATGGATGGCCCTCACCCCTGCCTTGCACAGACCCTGTTCTTGCGACAGGGTGTAGGGCCAGGGTAGGTGGTAGGTGTTCTCCAAGGCAGGACAGCTCCTCCTGAGCTTTGTTTCAAAGCCACGGTGCCATCAGGCAGAGGGGTGGAGGGCTTGCTTCATGCTTTATCCTCCAGCTCTGCTGCTCTGCATTTCAGATGCAGGGGCATGGTTTATAATCTAATTCCAGAACAAAGGCTGACATCTATTTTTTATGCTTTGTTAAGTAGCCTGTTTGGATTTTTATGATTCAACTAATATTTGTGGGTTTTTTTATTGTGAGCAGCCATCCAATAGCAATGTTAAATAAAAAGTGGAGTCTCTTTATTGATTTGCTTTTAGTTAAAAACAAACATGTCATATATAATCGAGATGTACACTGCTTGTAGATTGTAGAGAGCACATTTATAAAAACATCGAAAGAAATAATTAAATGGAATATATCACAGCCACCTTTCCAAATCATTTGAACAGGGATGTTACACACATAAAATGCTGATAGTCCTTCTGGCAAACTTTTAATCCAATCATTTGGTTTGCACTTTAAATGCCTGGCATATTTTAACTCCGGAGATAAATGAATCTCAGTGGGATTGCTGAGTAATTAAGAAAAGTGTCTCTGATGGGCTTGCTTCTTACAGAGAGGTGAAATAACACCAGGAGAGTCAGCTGATCATTTGATATCTTTACATTAAAAAAAGAAAGAAGGCAAGCCCCAAGACATGCCATTGTCACTATGCGGCAGAGATTGCTTTCAAGCAAGTTGGATTTTCAGTGTTAGCTGTATTGTGGTTTTATAAATTGCCATCTAAAATGTAAACCAATGCGTGTTCTGGAAGGAAGCCTCTCAAGACCCCCCGAGCCAGAGCACGATGGCCTTGAGGCCGCAGGTCAGGGCTCATCTGCTCAATGGGGCTTTCTCTGATTGAGGGCGATAGCTCGGTGGGTAGGTGGCAGTGGTGGAAGGGCTTGCAGAGGAGTGGTTTGCTGCTCGCTATCTACTTCCTTGAAAAAAATCCATATGACTTGTTTATTTTCTAGTAATGGGTCAAGATATAGTCAGGATGGTCTTGATAACCTTCTTTCAGGTTTTGTGTTGCGCTATCTGGATGCTCAGTTTTCCTGAAGGCTCAAAACTTTTTGTAAGAAACATTGAATAGAGGTTGAAACACTGAGCCCCGAAAAAAGGAATCACGCTTTGAATTACTGTCTGACTCTTTGATATCCCATGATTAGCAACGCATGCAGTTTTAGTCCCAGTGCTATTACACACAAATCACACTATGAATTCTCCCTTAGCTATGACTGCCAGCAGAGGGATGTTTTCGCATTGAGACGTTTAACTCAAACTAGTCACTTTGCTGGAAAAATCTTGGAGAGCAGGCTCTGAGAGTTTTCCCTTCAGCACAGAGTAGCAGAGCTAAATCCTAGGCTGGGAGCTTGCAGCCTTGACCTCTGAGGTCAGGCTCTGCTTGCCCCTTGGGAGTTAACTGTATCGCAGTCAGAAACACAGCGTCAGCTGGGATTTTTGCCAGTAATATTGCTCTTGGTTTCCACGTGTGTCCTCCGGCATGAAAAGCATTCCAGGAAGAAGGTGGTTCTATCCCCAGAGATGACTGATCTCGTTATGGAAAACATTAGTTATTCTCTGGAAAACAGACCTGGAATTAAGACATTAGGCAAGTAGGACAGTCGTCCCTTTAAATGATTATTTTCAACTAAAAGGTGTTGTTATTATTGGCAGAGAGGTGGCTGCAGGAACAGCCCATTTGACAATTGCATCTGAGAGCAGGGGACAGAAGCACCTGTTTATTTGCTATATAAATCAAATTAATTTAGTTAGATTTACAAAGGCAGGAAGAAAAGCAATAAGGTCTGTCCTGTGGCTGTGCCCCAAAACAGAAGCAACACAGTATTAAAACAGCTCTCTCCAGGGAAACTGAGAGTGCAATGTGGCCACAAGTATTTATTTCGTCGTTGTAATTTGCAGTGCTACATATTTTAAATTTATTTCAGACTCTGTTGAAAACCTACACCAGTGAGAAACCACCTGCCCAGAGGCACCCAGTGGGGTGACATGCTCACCAGCATGGAGGGGAGTTGTGCCATCTTGCTCCAAGGAAATAGTGACTTGAGGGTTTATGACCAAGGTTAATAACTCCAGATATATTTCCTTCTACCACACAAGGAAGGTGGATTATTTGTAGGCACGTGTTCTGGCTACTTAACTCTGATCTTCTGCCCCTCTCTCCCTACCTCTCTCCACTGTTCTACCAACATCCTCTGCCCTGTCTGTGACTCCAACAATGTCTGAAACATGGCACAGCATCACTTCTCCACCTGTGATGCAGAGAGGAGGTAAAAAGAGGTCATACTTCCACAATCCACCTCAGTGTTTCTCACCTTGGAATTTGCCATGTTAGTCAAAACAAGACAAGATGTGATGTGAGTCCTGGACATGACAGGCTGTCTCTAGCTCACGAGATACTAGTCCAGATGCAAAGAAAGAAATGGTCACTGTGGGATGTAGCCCAGAGGGAGCTGGGTGGTTTTCACTGCACTGATGATGGCAGGCATCAGTCTGCTCTGCCTTTGCTGGCATCAGCATAATTGCAAGGGTATAATAAGCTGAAGGACTAGCAGCCTCTGGTTTTACCTCCTGAGAAGATTCTGAAGGTGAAATAAACAGTCTAAGAATGAAATTGTGCCATCAGATACCTGTCTACAAATGCCACTGGTGTCATGGGAGCACCAGATGTAAACAGGGGAAGAGGATTTGGTGCTCCAGGTGAGGCCCTTCTTGTTGAGCATCCTTTTTTGTGCACACTTTCTAGGCAGATGAGTTCCTGCACCATCTCTGACCTAGGTGGGCTCAACCTTAGATACCTGTGAACTGAAAAAATGCCACTGGCTGCCAGTATACCTTTTGTGTATGTACAGATGTGAAAGGACATGGTCCAGACAAGATGTTACCGAGTGCAGCTCACGAGGAATGGATGCCTCTGGTGATACACTGGGACATGGTAATCATTTTAACAGCACTTGGCACTGAGTACTGTCTCCCATCCACATTGCTCTACGAATCTCTGTGCCATTAGTTAATTGAACTTCACAGCAGTACCTCAGCAACACTGGCATTGGCAGGCACATTTTTCAAATGAGAAAATGCAGACTTGGAAAGGCTATGTGTCCCGCCTGGCCAGTGGTCATTAGTGGGATCTGTGAGCCTTTAGATAGCAGGAGCTGGTGAGACCTTTCAGATAGCGGTGGTGGCCCCTGGGCTCACCAACACCATATGGGGAGGTTACTGCTGGGCTCCCTCCCAGAGACTCTCATGAAAAGGGTTTAGAAATTTAGAAAAGGAGTCTGAAATTTAGACCCAGTTGGCGCTTCTCCAACCATCGCCAGCCCATGTCTGTGTTGGCAAGGAGTATGGCTGTCCATGGGGAGCTCCACTGCCCAAAGCAGGATGGGAACCAGAGGGGACACAAAGGCTCTCGCACCGGTGTCTACCAAGACAAATTTGAGGTCACCTGGGCTCTGGGGCCTTCACTAGGGCCAGGCCAGAGGGATACCACAGCCAGGGAGAGCAGTGTGGGCTGTGCATGTACCCCTGCAGCAGGCAGGACCCCTTGCAGAGCCTATTGTCCCCGGCCACGGCCAGGGCTGGCCTTCCCACAGTGCTGACTGAGCAGTGCCAGTGACAAGTAGTTTCTCACTGAAGCAACCCCTGCCACAGCACCCACTGTCTGGGTGGGATGTGTGGGGACTTCTGTGGGGTCACAGGGTGACACGTATTGGAGCTGCTGCTTGTGTGGCAATGCCCATCTTGCTTGTTTTGGGATTCATCTCACCTGCTTATGGAGGAGTGTGGTGCTGCATCTGTGGGAGCTGCAGGTGTACAGTCAGTGGAGGCAATTTGGTACTTTTAGGTGGTGAGTCATCTACTCATTTTAGATATTTCCTTTAACTTGAGGTGCCCCACACATTCTTCTCCCCATTGTCTCAGGAGGAATGAGTGGCTAACTCAAGCGTAGGCATCCACTAGAGGAAGATGTGTACCACCTCCGATGGCTGGAAAATCCTCAAAGAACATTTCCTAAATCTGCCTCAACCAGATTTTGAAGACAGAAGAGTCCAAGACCAGGAAAACATGGATGTAGGACCCAAAGCTCTGAAGCAAGTCTGAATTATTTATCATTCTTGTGACCCAGAAGAGCAGGGACTTCAGTCTGTCTTGCTGGGTCATTTGGACATAGCTCTCTACCTCTTCATTGCCTAGGCCCTCCTCCTCCATGAGGGAGGCAGGAGCAGCATGACCTGGTTCAGCAGGGCTTATCCGCATGCCCAGAAGCTGCTCACACTTTAACGTGAGTGCAGTAAGTCTGTCTTATTCCTGCTAGCTCTCCATCCTTTGCATTTGTCTGTGCATGTACCTCTGTGTTTGTTTTAAAGCAGTTGGACCAAAAAAAAGCTCGTCGTGACTCTGGCAGGCCCCTAGGGAGGCCCCCAGCATGCTGATTACAAACCAGGGCTGGACTGGGAGCACACTAAGGAGGTTAAAGGGTGAGAACGGCGCTGCCGCCAGCCTGTGTTGCTGACTGCCGCTTCCCCTGGCTGAGTGCAGCTCTGGGAGCGAAACGCCAGCCCGCAGAGTGTGACCAGAGACAGCCTTTCAGGTGGGCTCCCTGGCAAATGAGAAACTCTCTGGCGCTTAAAACCTGCTCAGAATTAGAGACTGCCTCTGAACAAGCCACTGCCCAGGCTGTCAGCAGGAAAAGGAGCCTTCTCCATCCATCACTACGGGCTCCTGGTGCTTTTTCTTTCTGACACAAGGCAACCAAGTACGGTCCATCCCCCCCATCCCCCCCTCCCCGTGTCTGTATGGCCTGGGGCAGCAGGACTCTCTGCTGGGCACTGCGTTAGGCTGGCAATTGAAAACAATATGTCCTTACGGTAATGTGGGCACCAGGCAGCCACTATGAATAGGAAATTATGGCAGTTACTTTATCTAATAACAGCATGAAAATGCAGAGTGTCTTTATTGAGCTGCTGGCTTGCTGGTGAGAGTTAAAGGAGATGCTCTCTTGGGTATAACATTTGCAGAGAGAAGTGGCATGAGATATTGCCATAAACTATGCTGTTAATAAGTGAGCAGAGGAAGGGAGAGCTGAAACCAGGACACAAATGCAGTGGTGTGAAGGTGGAGGCAGCAACCTTTTTCCCTAGGCAGCAAATGTCCCCCAAGGAGAAATGAAGAGTTCCCCTCTTGACCCAGTGACTAGAAAACACATGTACTGCTAATAATAATGTAGAAAGGATGGCTTTGAAAGGAATAAAAGAAAAACACCTCTTGCCATATTAGTGTCCTTCAATACCAGAGGGAAATGTGCGTTTCTGCTGAAGGGAGATTAGCAGGAAAAGCCCAGCTCAGCAGCTGTGCATTGACAACGCACTGCAGGCGGCCAGGGGGTGCAGAAATTACTTTTGTCCTGTAACAGATGCAGGAGACGTGACCCAGGCATACGAACGATGGCCGCATGCATCTTCAGTTATTTCATCAATGGTGTTGGATGTGCGGTGTTGCAAAGTAGCTCTGAGGGAGGTGACCACATGCAGTTGAAGGCAAGCTGCCCAGAGGGAGGAGGAAGACAGTACTGAGGAAGTGTCAGGAAGAACCTCACAACTGTGAAATTGGTTCCAGTTCAGCAAATTCTGTTTTTTCCCTAGTTTTGTAAGAATATCTGTGGCATTTATCACTGATATCTTAATTGTCATGTTATTTAACTGCTTTAAAGACTGCTTTTGATAGTTCTTGCCCAATAAAAGCTGTCCTCATAAGAAAATGAAAACTGTTGAGACATTTAAGATCAGTTTCTGCTTAAAGCATCCATACAATTCCAGTGCAGCTATTGCTTATATTGCTGCATGAGCTCAAAATGGATTTTGAAAAGGTATTTGGCAAAATAATTCACCACAAATTAAGCACTTCAGTAAAGACAACAACTTTTGACAGCATACTGCTTTTGAAAAAATAGATCATTTTTGAAAAGACAGAAAAAGATTCTCTGGTGTCCTTGACTCTCAGCACTGTAGACACCAGAGAATATGAGAGGAGGGAGTACCTCCATGTATTTTCCGGGGAGGTTTGTGGTTCTCCTCCCTGCTCAGGCAACTCTGGCTCCCACGTGGCTGTGCTGAAGTGGTGTGAAATCTGCCCTACAAGTGAGGAGGAGGTGTGGGAATGGGGACCCAAAGGAGTGGACATGTCACACTGGTGGACAATGCACCATGATGCTGTGAACCAAATGGGTCATTTTGCTTCTGCACTTGTTGGCTCTGAGCAGCAGATCAGGCTCAAGAAGAGATGAGGAGGGGGTAGAAAAAATGAGTAGAGAAGCTGCTAGAATGACATGATCTTGGGCAAGAAAGGTGCTTTGAAAAGGAAACACTGTCTATTGGGTTTGCTGAAGGAGGTTTTGGGCAAGAACTGCCTTCACATGGAGAAGGTCTGTGATGGCAGAGTCTGCCCCAGCTCAGGAAAGGAAAGCACAATGACTTTCTGCAGGCAGAAGCTTATGTAGGAAAATAATTCAGTCAGGAAATATGATAAAAAATGCTAGTGGTGAAGATAAATAACCTTTGGAATAACTTAACACTGGTCTCTTTCATGGGAAACTTCAAAGCCAGGCTTTTTGTAAAGGGTGGGCTCCAAGCAAAGCACAAAGCAGTCAGTATAACATGACATGTGCTTTACAGGGGGCAGACTGGAGGACTACAACTCTCCTCTCACTTTTAAAAATTGCTGGTGCTGCTTCCCTAGGGATGTGCCTTCCAGTGCCCCAATACAACAGTTGTAGGAGCTGAAGGAATACCAGGAGAATGGACAGCAGGTGGTGGCCCCTGCTTATGAGCCAGCTTGAAACGTCATCTCACATACTCACTGCTGGGGACAGGGTGTTGGGCTGGAGGAATCATTGCACTGAGCTAGTGAGACATTTCTTACGTTCTTGGTTTAGAGGTCTGGTGAACAACAGAGGAAAATTATAACTAACAGTACAAACACCTCTCCTCAAAACCTGCTGTGAGACCCAGGAAAGCAGATGAAGCTTCATACATGAAGTTTGTATTCAGAAGATGTAGAAAGCTGCCTGATGTCCCAGCCAGCCCCGGGGAAATACATCCTCAGCACATCCCATTCCCCCTCAAGACTACAAAAGGAGCTGAGCAGATGCACTTAGATGTAGTCTCTCACAGGAGAGATACCTCGTTGACACAGATACTGCTCTTCCAGCCCCTAGCCAACCAGAATGTGGACTTGCACCTTGGCTAGAAGGTGGCAGGAACCTGTTTAAATAGCCAGTTAGCATCCCTAGAAGGCAGGGCTGAGAGTGTAAAAGAGGTCTTTCCCTGATCCAGGACACAGGGAAATATAGGTAGCAGAGTACATCCCACATCAGCCAGCACTACCAGAAATCCTACGAGCAGTCAGCAACAGGGCCGTGCAAGCAGGCTGGTAAGCTGCCTGAATGGATACTAATGATGCCCTGGACAACATCTGCCTCTCCTATCCCTGGGACAAAGGCTAGTGTCTATGCTGTTTGAGGCAGATTAAGCTTCCCCTACAGCTGTCAGTAATGGAGGGCAGCCTGGTGCCATCTGCATGGGAGTCATCCCACGGATGTCAGAGGCACTCACCCAGGTTTATACAAGCAGGGATGAGAAGGGACTTGGACTCACTGTGGTGTCTGGTGGGGCAGGAAATAAGAGCAGCATGTAGGAAGGTCACCCCCAAAAGCGCCCAGTCAGAAAGATAAAGAAATCCAATTGAAACCTAAGCCCTGCAATTTAATGTTGGGTTTGGACTGAGTGATGCATCTCCCAGGCTGTTGTCCTGCTGTCACACGGTGCCTGGACACCCATGTCTTCCCACATGTGTTCTCATTTCACCTCGGCAGCTTGGACTAAAAGCAAAGTGGGCAAACTGGAAAGCTAGCACTGCTGCAGTCAGTTTTTATGTCTAGCTGATCTTATTACTGTGCTAACCTGACGCAGCTGCACCACCAGCTGAGCTGTTAGAGAATTATAATCCCATGCGTATTATGGTGATGTCACTAGAGCTGCTAATTTGGCAAAATCTGAATCTTAATGAAGATTTAGCCTATGGCCTTTTGCCACGTCATGTTTGCATGTTACAGAATTAACTATCTTGGAAATAACATCTACAGTCATCAGAAATTTGCAACCAACAGTTAAACGGGATTCATCAAGTGCCCCTTCCACTTGCATGTGGACTTGTTCCTCCTCTCTCTGGCTACATCCATACAGCTAAATAATGCCTTCAAGGACCTTTCTCCATGGTTTGGGATCAGGTAGGGCAGCAGACCTTGCATCCACAAGCCTGGATGAGACCATGACAAACTCTAATTAATGGAGTTACGCTGGTCAGAGCCCCAGTGTGCAAAAGCAGAAGAAAGACCTGGATCCACACACGCACGCCAGACCACACTGCTGAGTTTTTGCTTGTAAGCGAAGGTGCGTGCACGGCTAGCTGCCACTGTTCAGCCAGTGTAGGGTCCCTTATCAAGCTAGTGCTTGACAAGTCATGTGTTGAAACATAGTGAGTGCTGCATGTGGGTCTTGGGACATGAACAATATGACCAATAAAGCATTTTCCAAAAGCGTTGCTGTGAACATGAACTCATGCACTGAACAAGATTTATGTTCAGATGCACTGAGCACTCATTTTCATCCTTTTCCACAAATATTGCTGGTGGGGAGATGCTCCTCAGAAGGTCATGTATAGAAAGTGAGATGGGAACAGATGCATACGGGGATTTGGGCACTGCAAAGGCCCCTCACCCACCCTTGAAAGTGGTCTTTTCTTTGTAAGAAGGACAACACTTTTTGTATACCAGCCTAGTGGCTAGCATGTATATTTAGGTGGAAGATGTCCCTGTATGCCTGTGGGATCAGGGACACCTCTCCCGCCCACCCTAGGAAGGCATCTGGGTCCCAAGGGGGCTGGACCATGGCACTGCGAGAGTCCCGAGGCTGGCTGGACAGCAGGGATGAGGGGTGCCTTCTCTGCTGCCCACGGATCTGGTCGTGCCCCACAAGCCTAGGCATTCAGTTGAGTCAAACAGAAATAATCCCAGGGGATTTAGGTGGCAATAACCAAAAAAAATAGCAAGGACCTTTTGCTTGTTTAAGGCTTTGATGGCACAATACTTGTACTGATAACTGACAGACTGAAATTTGCCGGTATAGTGTTCAGCTACCAACTACAAATCAGGAAGAAATAAATAATAAATAGCGGGATGCTCACAGTTACTTTGGGAATGGAGAAAAGGATACATTTAAGCAAATCAATTCACTCGCCCTCAAGTCTGTCTGAAAATATTCTCAAAGTGTCTCTCAGCACTGCAAAAATTATCTCCTCATTTACAAGCAAATGTTAAGAACTGGGAGATACATATTCCTCCTGTCTTCAATGTTTGGTGGGGGGGTGTTGTGTTGTCAGCTGTTCCAGCATTCACAATTTCCCACTTATTTATCTACCTAGGCCTCCTTTTTTTTTTTTTTTTTTTTTTTTTTTTTTTTTACGCACAAGCTCTCTGCAGTCTGGCAGAGCCAGTATTGCAGTATTGATTTAGGAAGAGGCAGTTGTGACAATCCAGTCCCAGGCTGAAGTCTGTGCTCTACGGGGGCTGCTCTATCCAGAGCAGCAGCCCCACCCCCAGCACAGGGCTCACATTTAAAAAGAAGCAAAAAAAGGAAAGAAAAGCTACTTTTATCTGTTCTGCTTTGAAGGGAAAAAGGATTACCAAGGCTAAATAAACCATGTGAGTATTTAGCTAGCAAGCCTAAATAGAACCCTGATAGGAAGTTCTGGCAGAGAGCTAATTAAATTAACTCTCTTTGATTTATTAACAAGCACAGCAACATATCACACAGGATTGTCCCGTGAAATGAATGTGCTTTCTGATTCCCTCGGCTGCTTCGGTGTAGTCACCTCCTGGAAAACCCAGTCATGGGGACTCATGTTTAATGAGACTCAATGGCTCGAAAAGGATCCCTGCCCACCAACAGAGATACGCACTGGTAATAATATGCAAAAGCATGTTATTTTCCTTGCACTTCCCTAATTCCTTTTTAATGCCTAGGACGATCTAATGGCTAATTCGTAATTTCCTGTCCACTGATATGCAGATGAATGACAAGCCAAAGCTTTCTGCATGTTTAATTATTCTGTTGATTTAGAAGCCACTTTTCCCTCAGTGCAAGTTTCTCTCTGTGTGCTCTCATGCATCATGTATTTCATTATTTTTAGAAGCACGTTCTGTGCCTTTTTATGCTCTCATAGTTCCAGCATCCAGTAATTGCCATGTTTTGTGTCCAATGGACCTGATCCACCAGCAAGTGTAAATCAGGAAAACATCGCTGACTTTAAATGGAGTTATGCCAAGTTACACCAGACCTGAGACCTGACCTCTCCTATTTTTAGTAGTGAGGGAAATATTATTTGTGTGCTGGGACCCTTGTGAAGTAGCAGAATATAAAATTCAGAAAACTTCAGAGTGGTTAAAATCCAAATTGAAGCCTGCAAATGCACAGACGTGAATCTATTTATATAGCGAGCTCTACTTCTGCTTAACCCCTGCAAGGAACTGTAACTCTCTTTGCATATTTGATTTCTCTCCCTCAGTAATACATACTCAATCTATTTTTGCTACTTTCTAACAGTTTCACTGGTGGGCTTCTTCCCTACGTCTTACATTTAGCTTTGGTGTTCAAGCGCTCTTTTATTAAATTAAGGTAATTAATAAATGGAGACATTAAGCAATCAATTTTGCCTGCATATCTCCACAGCCTTACGTATGACTGGCTGTAATCACAAGATAAATGCAATGTGCTGATGTATGGTAATGTTCAATAATACATTCTCCACCAGGCTCAATTCATCAGGGAGTTTCTGGAGGGGAGGCATTCGTTATTGGCTGTCTCCGGACCTCAAGGATAACATTTCTGTCCTTTCCATTGGCCGCCCCGCTGCTGCAAGCCTCTTCCCGTCTTATTTTGATGATGAATATGAAGGCATGCTAAGCCGTGCCGGAGCGTAGCGCTCGCCGACTGCACTCCCTCCCCGGGCTCAAGGACTCAGGGGCTCCCTCGCTGCTTCCCCTGCCCGCCAGCAGCAGCAGCAGCAGCAGCAGCAGCGGCAGCAGCAACGCCAAAAGTTGTGATGCTTTTCTTCACCCAGTGCTTTGGGGCTGTGTTAGATCTTATTCACCTGCGGTTTCAGCACTACAAGGCAAAGAGGGTTTTCTCGGCTGCCGGGCAACTCGTCTGCGTCGTCAACCCAACGCACAGCCTAAAGGTGAGTTAAAAATATTTTTTCTCTTCTGACATCTTCTCGTCTTCCCCCACAGCCACCACCGGCATTTCTCCGCAGGGAATGAAATGATGCTCTGGCAGCAAGGGGAGAGTGCTGTTAACACATTGCAGCCCTGGCAGAGAGGATGTTTGCATTGTCTGGCTGCATGATTCCCCTTGGAGCGAAGGGGAAGCAAGCACTGCTCCAAGCGATTGCGGGAAGTTGCTGCTCCCCCTCCCCAAAGTTTCCTCATCCCTTTCACCTGTGCAATAAGCACGCGTGTTGCAAGCATCTGGAAAAAATGACTGAAAAAGTTAGTTGAATAAATTTATGACCCTTTTTAGTGGAAGGATGCTGGGTGGTCTCCCAGGCTGACACCCAAGCACAGGACGCTGTCAGGCAGTGGGGAGCAGGGAGGAGGGGGGGTGGCAGCAAAGGGGTCTCTGACTGCTGCTCTTGTTTGCTTTTTTTTGGGGGGAAAGGCTAGTTTTGTCTCCTGAGGGGACTCTGAAGGCGTTTCTCTGGCACTGAAACTGTCCTTAAGCTGTTTGCAAGGTGAATCTATTTTAGGCGGGAGAATACATTTGCCTTAATGCAAAACTATTTATAGTCCCCATAAAACATTTCTCTTACTCACACAATTCTGGATTTTCACAGACAAAGTGTCAACATCTCTGTCTGTGTCAGAGCCCTGATGGTTGTACGTAACGGAGCAGCAGGAGCATAAAGCTATTTGGGAGGCTTTAGTTACTTTACAATGGTAGTGAAAGACCAACTTTAACAAAGTGATTCCTTTTTTGCAGTGAGTCCTTGCGTATCTGACTTGCCGCTCCGCTAGCCCCACACAAGCTCAGAAATTAATTTAATTCGCAATGACTTATCTTTGGCTCTGCTGGGGTCCCTGTGAGAAACTCAGAGGGGTTGCAAAGAACATTTTTGCAGAGCTGCAGGTCCCCAGAAGGTCCACTGATGGGATAAATCCCTCTGCAGAGCAGCATCCCCCTCCCCAAAAAGGCAGATTTCCCAGAGTTATATTTCCAGTCTCAGGCTGTACTCTGGCAGGGACAGGTTGTTTCCAACAAGGCACCAGCTCCATGAGGATTTCTGCACAAGGCTGTGCTCAGCCCATCCAGTACCCCCGGCCGGGGCAGGCACTCCCAGGGGATGCACTACTCGGGTGCGGGCTCGCCTCTCCCAGCATCGTGCTCCTCTGCAGACACAAGCTGTTTAAAAAACCCGCAGCCCTGTCATTATCTGACAGGATCTGGCCATCCAAATAGAGACAAGAAATAGCCACGTTCTTAAGTGCACGGGGAGATTTTGTAAATGAATGCTTCTGTGCTCGACCCCTTTTATGTGACTGTCTCCTGCTACTTTCATCTATAATTTTGTTTTTTGTTTTTTGTTTTTTTTTTTTTTAAAAAAAAAAGAGCAGAAAAAAGGTTATTGAAGGTCACAACACAATTTCAATGCCAGTGGCACTGTCTGATGAGGTCCCATAAGCACACAGAGGGGTGTCCACTGACTGCTGCACTGGTATCTACGACTGGAGCTGAATTTATCAGTTCAGGTCCTCCTGAGTTCCAAATCTGCTGTTGTAGGTGCTGCAGCATTTTACCTTCGAACATATAAAAAAAATTCGATGCTTCTGTTCCTCTCTGTTAAACACACTGGGCACTTCAGTTTATTAAAATCCCCCATGGCCAAGCTCTTCACTGGTCAGACTCAAAGCATGGTAGATAGATGAACAATCTCGGTACTCTTGGCAGATCTTGAAAGCAGACATGGGATGCAAAACTCTCTTGGAAGCAAACAGGAGCCTCTAGGAAAAGATCTGAGAACTTTTCCTAGTGAGAATTGTCTTGACCTGGGTGGGAATTTCTCCCCTGATAGGACTGCAGTGGGAACCCCATGGCATGTGTTTCCCCACATGGGCCTGTTGAGACACCAGGCAGATGGACAAGCTGACAAGAAATCTCTCTGATCTGAAAAAACCCTCTGACTGTAAAGTGAAATATGCCTTGAAGGTGCTCCCAGGTTACCCAGATCACATCCAGCTGGGTAAATACAGAGAGGGCTTTAGCACTGATCTGCTCCCAGGATGTTCAGGTTGGTTTCCCACCAGCTCTGTAAGGAACATACCATCACTTTGTGCCAACACCCAGAAGAGAGTGTGGGTCAGACCCCTTTGTGCCCAACACAGCACTACTGGCACCCATTGCCAGCACCAGCCATAGGAGCCTTCGTGCCAACACCAGTCATCTCCGAGCAAAACACCTCACCCTGCCTGCTTGTGCCTGGTGGTGGAGAGGTGATCACCTTCAGCCAGCAAGGCACCATGTCCAAAACCTGGTGTCAGAGACAAGCCAGGTGAACTTGGTTCTCAGGGTGCCCCTTTCTCTCCAGGGGATGCCCAGGGAGGTTGTGGTTGCTCTCTCCAGCAACCTGGTGCAGAGACTTCTGAAGCTGGAACAGGGAAATCCCCCCCAGACTGTCCTGTATGCCAAATGACACCTGAGGGACCATTAAAAATAAAAGGGCCAAGCGTACTCCTCAGTGGTGATTTACAGTATTATGGCTACTTTGATGTTTCATAGTCTATTATTTCTAGCTGGGTCATTTCAGCTGTAACATTTTGTTGACATCCCCCAGATCTATCTTAACAATTGACAATTGGAGTGAAAACTGTATTAAGGTTCACGGCTGATGAATACAAGCCTGCTAGGAAACAAGGGCTAGGAGCAATGACATTTCTTTCCCTTCCCTTCTAGGTTTAAATGTTTGTGCTTAGTTCAAAACAGTAAGTTCTTTGCAAAGGGATTATTTTATTCTGTATCTCCACAGCACCCAGGCGAGGGGGCTCCTCACTGACTGGTGCAAACGATAAATGTCAGGCATCATATTCTGGTGTGATTATGCACATTGACATCCTTCACATAGGTCAGGTTCTCAATCAGTGCCAACGCACATAACTCCATTAAAGTCAAATTGCAGCAGGACCTCCATTCTCAGTCCTTCCATCCAGGGGAGTGCTCAGAGATGGTAATGAGATCCAGCCCACCCTGAGGACCCTTGGTTGGTGATCATGTCTATGTGTCAGAGATTTGGCATCATGTAGAGCACTTGGTGAGCAGCAGAGGGCAGGGGAGACCTGCTACCCTCCAGGGAAAAGTTGCACCATCTTCTGCTGTTACAGACACATAGTTAGACCAAGGGGACCCTCCAGAAAAGTTATGTCAGCATGCTGTCATGGCAATCACAGCCCAGATCTCTGACTGTGACCAGAGCCCATCACTTACCTCTTCCTTTAGGAGAGGTCCCGAGGATGGCAGAGAAGCACATGTTTCTAAAGAAACCTTTGCCTTTCTTCCCACTGAAAGGCTCATTAACTGGGAAGGCTGATGAGTGACTCAGTGTATCTTAAAGGAGAAGACAGTAAGAGTATCAGTGCAGACATCTCTATTGATCTGCTGCTATTTCCCTGTGCACGACAGGCTGACACAGGCAGCTCTAAACAAGGAAAGACAATTTTGCAACCATGCCCCTCCGTTTTGCCTGTTCGGCAGGGGTGTGAATAGGGTGGGGAGGTTGTTTTTGAGTCTTTTTTTCCTTCTTGATGCTTTTCTCTCTTTGTCCTCCCACAAGCTTTCTCAGGCATGGCAGCAGCACCTTATGATGCAGTGTTACTCTGGGATCAAAATCTACTTGCCAAGCAGAGAAACACACATATTTACTTCACTTCTATAGGTCACCTTTGTTCTCAATTGTATTGTATGCATTACCTTGTAACCTGCTTTCCTTTAAGCATATGGTCACCCTGATGTCTCCCCTTGGAGAGGCACAGCCAGGCAACAGTTCCCCAGCCAAGTGGCTGCTGCCTCCAAGGCCGTATTAATTAAAGGAACATTGCTTATGCTGCTGGCTGCAGGGTCCAGCATGTGGGGAAAGTTTTAATGTGCTCCATGTGCGTGGAAGAAATGAGCAGGGTTTGCTGGTTCTGCAGAGATGAGGCTCATTGAATTCCTCTGCATTTCTCCCCTGTTAATAGATGTGTGCAATCACAGCCTAGCGAGGTGCTGGGTCAAACAGACCTTCTTCATTCAAGGAGTTACTAGCTTTTTGCATGCAACTTTAACTCTTTGGGGAGTGTGAAAATTGTTCTTGTAAAGAGTGAAAAAGTGTGTTTACAATGTTCTTGTAAAAAACACTCTCTCCTTCTTTGTAGGACTTCGAGGAACTCCTTGAATGACAAAAAGCAGCATATTTAAAGGAGGGCATAGATAGTTCAACCTTATATTCAGAAAGGGTTGTAGCATGGTTTATGGGGCCAATCTGTCTTCTAGCTACTTTTTAAAGCAACAAGCAAATCTGCTTTGAGTTAGGGAAGGGATTTGAATTCTGTTATAAAAGCTTCTCTCTGCACGAAGTGGCCAGCCAAATAGCATTGTAATCCACTTTATCCCCACCAGGATTAAGGTGCTGTGGTGCATTATAGCCCTGTGAGATTTATTTATTTATTTATTTGGTGCAAGGGAGTAGAGAGACTGAAACCTGCTGCTAACAACCCCCAGACATCCTCTGCCACTGTCTGAGCTCAGACACCCTCAAATGGCCTGTGTAGGTCTGTGATCTGGGGAGTCCAGGTGGCATTTGACCCCAATGTCCAGCAGGATCATGACAGCCATGGCAAGAGGGGCTGCAAAACCCCCTGTTGCCTGCAAACACAGGCTTCTGGCAAGGTGCCTGTGTCCCATCCCAGCTGTTAGCCAGAGATATGTGAGCACTGGGTACCTCAGACTTTCAAATCCTTTTGTAGGGATGTGGATGGCAGCAAGAACCGCTGCTTGGACACACCTCCTTCAGCTCCGCCTCTGTTTGAAGGGATTCCAGTGGGCAAAACTGGAAACCAAGTTGACTACGAGCACCCAGGGAGCCTCCGGTCGTGCCTCCACAGCTGCCTGCAGATGTGACCATAAAGGAGCTCTGTGGAGGTGAGGCAGAGCATGCTCTGGCAGCTCTCCTCCAGGACTCATCCACCAATGCTGCTGCCTGGTCCCAGGAGCTCCACTCTCCCATAACCCATTAACCTTGAGCCCACAGGCCCACTCACCTGCACAACTCATGGGGCCACGGCACAGGGCAACGTGAGCTTTGCTCCAAGCGCACTGCAAAGCAGGGCAGCTCTGAGCTTCAGCATGGTCTCCCAGAATAACAATGAACAGCATCTCCTTGGCGGAGGGAGAGGGAGGAGAAGAGCTGCCGTCTCAGAAGTTTCTGTGTTAATATGCTCCAGCTTCCTTCTCCCCACTTCCCACCCCAAACCTGCTCTGGAAAATTAATCACTGCTGTTAACTGACACTGCCTGTCATGCTACAGCTCCAGACATGGGATAGAGTGGGTAAGCATCTAGTCCTTTCCTACTAACATTTGATTTTGAGGGTGAATTTCAATAGTAAGCCTGACCTGGTTACAAGATTGCTCAAGTCAGATGTTATCAATGAAAGACAATGCTGTTATTTTAATATTGGAGAAATGCCTCTCTGCTTGGCAGGGTGTTTGACAGCAGGGTGAGGAGTAGCCATCAGATATCGCCACATATCACTTTGTAATCCACCCGCTCTGATACAACTCAGTATATCAACAGTTTCTCAGTGCAAGCCTTTGGGTTAGACATAACAGCCCAGATACCTCCCTCAGGAGAAATACTGACCCAAAACAAATGCTGTGGCTAAGACATGGTGTGCAGAGGAAAGATGGATGTTTTAATATAAACCTTGATTACATGAAATGAGTGGTGAGGTCTCAGTCTGCTTCCCAGCAGATGTAAGTCACCTCTGGACATTCCTGGCATTAGTTAGCACATGTTGCTGGTTGCCTCAGTAGAAACGTCAAGCACTGAATATAGTCCTGCAAGCCTCAGATGTTAAAAAGTCCCAGGCCATGCTCCCAAATATTGTGAATTTTGCCTCAAACCCAGAATTCACATAGACAATAAATTTTTGTTTAACTGTTAAGATTCTCTCCTAGTATCAAAGACCTCCCAGCACACTTAGCTGGAGGGGCACTTAGAAACTTCTTTTATTTTCTCTGAGACAATCTGAGGTTCTTAAGTAATCCAATAAACTGAGTTTAAAGGAAGCACAGCAGATCTCAAGAGCTCTGGTAAAGCAAAGGAAAGGAGCCTCTGTGGCTGTGCCCTTTCTTCCAGGGACTTCAGTGCTTCCTATACCATAGAAAGCCCATAATCCTTGTCCTGCTTGGCTCAGAGCTGAGACTTTGGGTCCCTCCCCACACGGCCAAAGCTTTCCCATCACAATGGGCAATCAGCATCTCTCAGCTGCGTACAGAAAAGTGAAAAACTGTGAAACCTGCAATAATTTCACAGGGTGGTAGTGAGAGGACAGTCTTTACCCAGATTTACCAGGGACTGAGCGAGGCAATGAGGAGCGTGGGAGAACACAGCCACACTTTTCTGGCTGCATGAGGCTGGGGTGGCGAGGAGTGCTTCTCCCCCAGCATGATGGGCGCACTGACCATGGGAACGATGACCATGATGGGATGCCCTTAGCACCTCTCGGTGGCATTGCTACTGGCACACATGACACAGCATGGCATAGCACAGTGCAGAGCCATGGTCCTCCTTGGAGCTGGTGAAGATCGGTGCCAGGAGGCACACGAGCCACCAAAAAGGAGAGAATGATTTTGGAGGGCTGAACAAGATTTAGGTAATACACTGGGCCTGCTTTTGGTGTGATTTTTGCAACAGAGGTGAGCAGAGCTGAGCTACCATGTTCAGCTGATCTGGGTCCAGGTTCTGATGGAGCTGTGGAGAGCCTGAGCCTGAAGCCCCCACCTGGGTCTGGCTGAATGTGACGGCAACTTCCCAGCCCACCTCTGTATATATGCTGTGTTTGGAAGTGAAAAGCATGGATGTTGAGACATTAAACACCTTATCAGACTGCATTATTTTTCTTTCTTTCTATAGCTTCTCTCTTTTTGTTAAGTGCCTTTTCTTCTGTGCTATTGTTCCTTCTCATCCTGTCCATTCCCTGCTATACCAAAGTTTTAACGCAAAAGATTCTCGTCCTTTGTCATTCAGTAATCTAATCTGGGGCTTTGTTTACTCCCACTGAAAGGAAAGCATCACTAATTTCACTGAAACTTTGGATCTCTTATTTTCCTCTAAGCTCTTTCAGAAGAAATCACAATCATTCCATCCTCAGCTTGTTTGGTGCCACCAATTTCCCCATTGATAGATGAAGTCCCACAAAAACATTGCTGTTACCACTCACAGATGCAGCTGGTGAGGAAGTCAAGTGCCTTACATGGCTGCAAAACCTGATTTGCCATCGTGCACTGGATCAGGGCTCAAGCAGGAGGTGCCACGGCACTCTGCTGCCCACCCAGCACAGTGAGCCATCATCATGATCTCTTCACCAGTGCTGGCCAAAAAGAATATCTTCCTTCTGTTTCGATGTGGCAGAGCAAATCCACTTTCAGCAGGGATTTGAGCTTGTGATCTGGTGTGTGCACAGCTGAAGTAGGCACACACATCCCTTCTGCTTCCATGCTGCAGGAGCAAGCAGCTGGGCAGGGCAGTGGCCTCAGCTGGTTTTCACAACCTCCCACAAAGCTCTTATCCCTAGGGATTATTGAAGGCTGTGCTGAATGGCAAAATTTCAGTTGTGCATGGAAGATGTCCTGAAAATTACACTGGGTGACCTGCTGCTAATAGCCACCTGCAATACTCCTGATCAACTCTCCCACAGCGTTCTCCTCCAAAGAGAGAACAGCATCCTGGCACTGCTGATAAATCACCTGACATGTACACAGTGTGCAAATTGAAGCACTTTTATTTATTTAGAGGCATTTCTGAGCATCTTATATAACATTAATGGATTTATCTTTAGCTCTCCCCTTTAGTTTCAGCAGCAACATGAAAGTGTCACTGGGGGAAAACGGCTGAGACCTCTGAGTACTTTGCATGTTTATTGTGGTGTATTTTTTTTAAAAGGTAGAAATGTTTGAAACAACTTTGGAAAAGAGTTAACCAGTTATTTCTACACCAGATTCAGTGCTTACAGTTCTAGTCTTTTCTTCCAGAGAAATTTTGTTCTGACCTGATCCAAACTGAACCCTCTTTTCCTTCCAGATTGGCCTCCTCAGTAAAAAATAAAAAATTTGCCCAGCTTTTGTGATGTTACTGATATTTTACACATGGAAATATTAAGCTCCAGAGTGGCTGGAAAATTGCCCATCAACCCCTGGGAAATGCATGGTGAAGAGACATGGTCCTTGTGAATATCTTAAACACAAGATGACACACTCTCTCACATCAAGTGCCAGCTGAAATGGAAAGAGAAACAGAGAAATTGAGAATAAATGAGACAGAAAAAGATGAAATCGGTAACATCCCCTTCTGCGGAAAACAAACACTATAGATGAGCAAGGAGGCGGATGCTACGGAGCAGAAAACCACATCAGCAGAGGATGAAAACATTCTTCCACTCCTAGGGACTGCCATGTGGAAAATAAGCAAAGTAATAAGTGTGGAAATGGAGTAAATAACCACCACACAAGGATTACATAGGGCAGCTGGGGTAAGGGGACGGTTAAGGTCACCTTCAGGCTTTATGGAAATGAGATGCTGAAGTGCAAACAGCAGGATGGCAGCAAGTAGGGTGATCACGGTAGTGCCCGGAACTCTGCAAGACCACTCAGAGGTTCAGCGTCAAGCACAAGTTCAAAAATACTTACGTTTTGCAGGATCAGACCCTTATTCAGACATATTTATTCTAAAAATTATCAAACTTGACCCAGCAAAAGACCATATGAAAAACCTGCTGGAGTCCAGCAAATTTATCAATCTCTTTTGAAGAGCACAGGGCAGAAAATTGAAGACATCTTCCTCTTTAATAGGGACGTCTCACTGCTGCATTGCAACATCAGCTCAGGTGAGGATACTTGGTTGCATGCAGGGATGTTATCTCTACTGATTGAGCCCCAGTGGTATGAAAAGGCACTTTATACATACCAGTGGGGCCAGGTTTTGCTTGTAGAGCAGTACTGTGAATTCCCTGCTTGTACTACCTGAGTGCTGAGGACACCTCTGTGGTGCAACATCTTTTGAAGTCTAGGATCAGTGAGATTAATTGTCCTCAAAGGAAGTTTGTCTTTCTTGTCACTGACAATCAAGGAAACCAGAAGACTAGCTTAGGATGAATATGTCATTTTTGTCTAGCTGAAGTTAGATGAAATGAATCCTACTGATACCCTACAGTTCCTTTGGCCTATGCAAAAGAAAACCCAATCAGTATAATTGTCTCCCTGAGATAAATCCAGATAGTTTGGGCACAGTAACACCAGTTATTATATTCACTACTATTTTACATGGGTTCAGGTAAGACAATCTTCTTTCCACTATCCAAAAGCAAGCTTTGAGGGAGATTTCGGTTTTAGCAAAAAAATGTCTGGCAACATAATTGCAGAGTGAGATCTTTCAATTTATTTCTACTAGAAGGAACTTCTCATCAAGAAAAAAAAATAGGGAATAACTTTTTGGACTAAATGGTAACAGAGAATTTCAGGCAAAAGAGGCGAGTAAACCATGGATGCTGTCACCATTGCCAGCCGAGACAGAAAGACAAAGGGGTCCTGGTGGACAAGCTGAACGTGAGCCAGCAATGTACCCTTGTGGCAAAGGCCAACCTCATCCTCAGCTGTATTAGTAGGACTGAAACCAGCAGGAGTGTAACTTGTGAGACCACGTCCAGAGTACCAAGTCCTGCCTGGGGTTCTCTACCCCAAGAAAGGCTCTGACACAGAGAAGCGAGCCCAGTAAGGGGCACCAAGCTGGTCAGGAAGCTGGAGCACAGGGTGGGGGAGGAGAGGCTGAGGGCTGCACTTGCTCAGCCTGGAGAAGAGAAGGGAATTGCCATCTACAATTAATCTATGAGACTGTATAGAGAAAATAGAGCCAGACTCTTCCCACTGATGCACACTGGAAGGAAACAAGGACCAGACATAAGCTGAAACAAGGGATACTTTGACTAGATATGAGTTAAAATGTCCTTCTCATGGAAGGGGTGAGGCACTGGCACAGCCTGCCCAGAGAGGCTCTGCCATCCACATCCTTGGAGATTTTAAAAATTTGGTGGGACTCCAAGCAACCTGATCTATCCTTGCAGTTAACTGTTCTTTGAGCAGAGGTTGGACAGAGGGGTTGAGCAGAGGTCCTTTCCCACCTGAATTGTTCTGACTGCAATCCTGTATAACAACAGAACTTGGTGTGCAAGGAGGGGTGCAAGAGTGTAAGGGTCTCAAGAGCAATCATTGAACATTTTAATCAGCAATAACCAAGCCAAAGTCATATCTGAAAGACGTATCTCAAAAGAATGAAGAAGGCAGACAGACAGACATGTGGGACACTCTCAGAAATCATCACAGGAGACTGATGCCAGTGAAAAAGTATGGAGCTATAGCAGTTACATAAGTATTCAGTACTTTAAGCTCATCAGAAATGAAAAACCTTATGGTATTCCAAAGCCCTGGGTATTACCAGCTAATGAAATCAGTCTGGATTGGAAAGGAGGTCACCATGGTAGATGAAGTATGACAGAATTGAGAAAGACATAGTTTAAAATATGCTTTGGAATAAGCATCCTTATTGGTAATTGCAAGCAATATAAAATAAACTCTAAAGAAGAGAGGACAGATTGTTCAAATTCTATCAGAAAAGACTTTGCACCATGGCACCAGGGTAAACATATTCTTAAAGAGCTCTGAGTGGAGCAAATAACATGGAGCAAGTCACACGGAGAAAATAATCCACTTGGACAAATCTGCCTTTCATTCTCCTTATGGGATGGCTGCCAGCAGAACAAACTTTCTCTGGGTTTATTCAATTAACTGCTTCGTGATTACTTTCCCCCTATGGCAGGATCCCTAATGCTTCAGGCTCACTTTTTGGCATGTGAGCTGTGTTAATTAGCTGTGCAAAGAGGTACAAAGCAGAAAGGCTCCTTAGGTAGTGTCATTTCTGCTCTCTGCCTGGATTCTGGGTCTGCTCCCAGGCTCTATGGAGTTTGTTTCTGTTTGTGTTTGGTCAGTGAAAGCCAAACTTCCTACATAGACTTTGGTGACTTAGGATGAGATAGCACCACTAGAGGTGAGGAAATGCTGATTTACCCAGCCTTTTTAGGCCAGCTTGTGGTTTATAGTACAGAAGTCTGTGGGTGACCTGTATTTTGTTGGGAAAGCTTAAAATACTAACATTCCACTTGAGTTTGTTGGTCCCTTAAAATCTGTCATTGCTGTGGTGGCAGGGGCAGCAGAGGGGGAGATAAAGCTTGGTCCTCATGCTCACAGGCCTTTGTGGGATTATTAAAAAAGTTTGCATTAATATGTCAAACTAAAGTGGCAGCTGAAATGCAAGCACATGTTCTCCTTTGCTGCCTTGGCTGTGAGAACATGACTCCTTGCAGTGGCCATGAAGGCACCGAGATCAGAAATGTCCTAGGCCACGAGCTTCAGCCGAGGATATATGACAGAAGCCTGAGCACTGGTCCTTAAAAAGTGTTTTGCTGGTGTTTAAGGTTTGTTGGCTTGGGAGAGGTTTTCGCATTTCATTTTCTCTCCTCTCATTCCTACAAAACAGTTGTGATGTGGTCTGGGGCTCATCTGGCTCATTTAGCTTCCTCTCTGTCATCATTCCGGAAAATATTTTTTGGGGACCTCTTTACCCCTGTTAGTCAAGAGGTATTCCACATAAATATTTACTTCAAGACATGTACCCGGGTTTAGACCTCTCATTATCTGTGCTTTTGGGGGTGGGTGAAAAGACATGTTTTCTACAACCACATGCCAACTTGGAAGAATGAAAACTCAAAGAAGGCAGCAATGCAGCAGGAACATGTGCATTACAAATAGGGGTGTGTTTACTTGCAGACAATTCATTACTATGCCCAGGTCAAGATTTAAAGTGTAGCAGGAAATCAGACAAAAACGCTTGCAGTAATTCACCATCACTTCATCTGGTTTCCCCCTTACAGCCAAACTGGGATTGTTTGTCCAATTGTAATTCCTACCTGGAATCTCAAGGGCCTAAATCATACGGGAAATAATACAGCTTTAAAAATAAGCAAAACTTTTACTGGGTTTCTTCTGTCATAGAAAATGTTTCAAAAAAGAGACTCAAAAATGTGAAGGTCATGCAAGGTTGCACAAACATAACCACTGGTTTGTAAAATAACTGATTATTAAGACCGAATTTTCTTTCAGGCTGTTGGTAAAAGATGAAGGCACTATCAGAAAACAGATCTGAAGCCAGCTTAATCTCCAGGAGCTTCACAAGGCAACTGGAGATAATTTAGTGTTGCAGTTTACTGGTGATGTATCTCTTAATATTTTTTAAGCTTTTAATGATTTTTTAATAATAAGCCAGTGATTAGAAAACAACATCCCAATTCACAAATAAATCCAGGCTGTGTCTGAGTATTTTGCCAATTTGCTGCTTTAACTAAAGCAACTTTAATTTGCCAGAGGCCAATCAACAGCCTATAGCAGAAGAACTCGGGCTGATGAAGCAGATGTTAGGAATGGGAAGACCTTTTCTTTACTTGCTCGTAGGGAAAATTAATTGATGCCAAAACCAGCCTTTCAGCAATTTTTGTAATAATAACTTTTGCTTCTTGACTTTTACAGCAGAGAAGAAACTTGCAGATCAAGTATCTTCTTAGTTGTTTTTCATGGAAAAGGGCCTTGATGTTCTCTACAGGCAAGTCACACAGTGGGTTGCAGCCAGCTGCAGTCCTGGCTGACCCGTAATTACAGCTCAGGCACTCCAGTAAGACCTGTGCCACCTGATGTTTGCAAAGAGCTGAGTGTTGAAAGATGAGCAAGAACCTAGTCCAGCCCTTTGCAGGCAAAAACTCCATCAGCCTAAATCCAGTTTTGCAGATAACAGACTTCCCCAAGAGCAGTGAGCATCTGTTCCTGAGTTCATGGGAAAAATCAGGCTGAGCTCCCTGGAGATCACTCAGTGATGACAGACCCAGTGCTCTGAGCCCAGGCTACAGCTAACGGTGACAGAGAGTTTGCTGTACTTACGTCTGTACCCAAAACTGCTTTTCCTCTCAATGCACAAACACAGCCTTTGAGCTCACCAACAGCACCAGCAGGTTGCCCGTTGCCTGCCCCTCTCACCCCAGGAGCTGGGGTGCGAGAAAGGATGGAACAGAGATGCAGCAGAGGCTAGATACAAGCCAGGCCGAGCCTCATGGATAAACAGCTGCATTGAGTGGGTGCTGTGCCTGAACTAATAAGCCCTGCGGGAGGCAAGATCTGTTCACTGCAGCATTCTGTCAAGTTGTTGTGGTTTACGTGCCTCCAAACCTGACGGGCACATCCATGTGCTGCAGCGGTCCATCGTGCTGCTGGAGCTGTGGGGAGGGGATCAGCTAGCTGGGACACTCTACATGCATCTATGCGTTTGATTTCTCTCTCTGTGAATTAGGTGGGGGACAATGTTCTCTGACATCAGTTAGGTAGTTTGGGATGGAGGCCAAAACAGTCAAACCTCCTGCTGTAGGTTAAGCTGCTGTACATGTGTGAGGGACCCATCCACAAAACTGGTCCTTTTGCCATAAATACTGTGAAGTTTCCAACCCTTTTGGTGTCAATAAGGCTGGTGGGATATGCTTTTCTGATCTCACAGTCGGGTTGTAAATATGTAAGACCCAAAATGAGGATGCTGAAGCTTAATTGTACCCACCTAAGTTTGTAATTTTTTTACCTTAATCCCTTAATGATGATTATCCTGTAAGTAGAAAATATAAAGCATTTTAGGAGCATTAAGTAATACTTAGAGGGCTCATTAATCCACAGTTAATATGCAGCCACCACTGAGAGGGAATGAAGCAATCATGTCGCCTCAGCATTACGCAGCATGCCATCCCCACTTGCCTTCAGGAGGGAAGTGGAGGATGCCCCCTTCACCACCTGGGACCATGGGAGGAGGTGGAGGTGGACGGAAAATGGTGGTCTGAGGTAGACACCACAAGGGATGTGCAGCCCCTTAACCTCCCTTGTCATTATGCATTGAGGTTTGGGGGCAGATCTGTGTCAACATCTTGACTTTTTCCCTGACACAGACAGCAAAGTTAGCACCTTTTACTTTCAGTGTGCAACCAGAGTCAAATTCAGCCACCTATGTCAAAGCTGAAGGTAGTGCTTTGGAAAAGTGTGTATTAGTGCAGCAATCTCTGTGCTTTTCCCTGTCAAAGGCAAAACACTTGGGAGGTCAATCATAAATCATCTAGGCTTGACCACACCAGTGACCCGATTATAAAATGTGTGGGAGTATTTGCCAGCCTTATCTTCACTGATAAACAAAAATGCTCTTCATCATTTGGGGTTTTCTTGGTGGTTCCCCATGCACAACAGTGATTAGACTGTGCCTTGTGCAGCCCCAAGCATGTTGAGTTCCCAGCACTGAAGCAGAAGCAGAAACTGCAGAGTCTGCAGTACCACCATCCACTCTCAAGGCTTTAATTCCAGGGGGATTTAATTCTCATAGAAAATGTCCTAATGTCACGAGTCAAATAAAAAACTTGTCAGCTCAGTGATCTTTAGGAGGTTCTTAACTGGCAGAAAATTCAAGGGGGCACTGTGCACTGCCTTAGGACAGGGTAAAACAAGAACGGAGTGGCATATCAGGCCAAAATGTAAATGTACCTATACTATGTGGTCCAAGGCAAGGTTTTCCTTTGTCCTGGCAGGGAACTTAATTTTCTAGATACCTGTCACCATAGGAAATGAGTACTGAGGCTGTCACAGTTTTTTCATGTATTACCTTCGCTTTCAGTATGTGAGGTAAGGCTAAGGGCACTCGTGCTGCCAGGCAACGCGACCAGCTGAATAGCATCTTAGACACAATACAGTGTCATGGCCAAATCTCCACAAAGGTACAAATCCCATCAACCCGGGGTGGCTGCTCTAGTTGCAAAACTGAAAAAGGAGCAAGAGCAGGAGTCCTGGCTTTCTGGTGGACTTGCTTCTCAAACGCAGTCGCAAAGTTGAAGAAGGAAAGAAATGCATGTGCTCTACTGGTTAAAACTTTCTCTGGACAAGAGTGGCAGGGGTGCAGCCCCCCCCCCAGCTCCCAAGCCTTCAGCTGTGCCCTGCAGCTCATGAATGGGTGCTACCCTGGTGGGAAGCAACCTGTGGTGTACGTGCAGCATTGGCAGCCACCCCAAACCTCATAGCCAGGAAACAGGGGGTGTTAACAGGTCATCCTCAACATATAACGGTTTGCTGCAAATCAGTGTGCCTTCTCTAATCCAGAAGCTATGCCTGTGGAAGCAATAAATGCCATACCACGATATGATGCTCCTGATTTTTCAGAATTTTTATCTAAGCATAATCCATTGATGTTATTTAATTACCATAAACCAGCTGCCTTATAGCATCCAAAATACATCTATTTGCCTTAATTTTACAGTATGGTAATTAACTACCAACGACTAATTTAAAACATATTTACAGAGGGAAATGTCAGAGATGCATCACTTTTTCATGCCCAGTAAATGTACCTGCAATAACCAATTTGGTATTTAATTAGCTTGCTTATGAGCTCACCTCTGAGAAAAATTATTTCAGAGAGTGTGTTAGCTATGATGCTTAAGCATGTTCTCAGAGAGAGGATGCATCAGCTGCAGGTCAGCAACAATTTTTTGCTGTATTATGTTGGGGTGTTTTGCTGTTCATACAGGCTTAATGTAGTTATGGCCTTCACATCATTTTTAACTTAAACTATTAACCACACAGAAAATCAATATGCAATAGAGCAACGTTCATTAAGCGAACTATAAATCAACTCTTCTGTAGACACAGCAGGTACCAAAGACTTTCATAAAACTCCTGGCCTGTCATGATCAAAGGAGAGGAGACTGTCACAAGGAACAATAAATTTCTGTGCATCAGATCTGGGTTAAGTGATATATATGCATGCTACCAAATATTAATTGGGAAGGGAATTTGTGTCTGTCAGGACCTAGCAAATGTGTGGGCCTTCAAGGGTTCCTTCTGTTGTAGTTCCCTGAACAAGATGGGAATCGCACAAGTTAAATGGCTTTTCCATTTCTGTTAGGAATATAGTTTTCCTGGGTAGTGGAGTGGTGGTCCCTGAAATGAGCGTTGTACTACCATTCCCTGGGATCACTGAGCTGCCTCTTAGCCACCAACCCCAGGAACTGCAGGGCATCATGCTTGTGTCTTCTTTGTCCTAATTGAAGTATGAGTTGGAAGGCTGAGGATTTTCCACTGCTCATCATTGACTTTGTGTACTCACAGCATGTTCATCCATCACTGAGGACAAGCATGTGGGGGGAGGAGCAGGCAAAAGAAGGAATCCCATTTTGAAACCTCATTGACGTAAGACAGACTGAAGCTTTGGTGAAGGCACAGCAACATTTTCTAGCCTCCCATACATAAATTCACATCCTTTAAAGCTAGAAGAGGCTCTTATGGTGACCTAACCGTAAGCCACTTGCAACCTAAGCCAGTTGCAGAAATCCAAAGCCAAGATCCTTTCTCATGAGCTTAAGGCCATAAGTTCATGTCCCTGATGTATTTTAGAAAGACCTCTAGTTTGGACACAATGACTTTTGTCAATAGATAACATGTCTAGGGGCAAAATATGATATTTTTAGAAATGGTACTGTCAGCAGAAAAAAAAAAAAAAAAAGCCTACATTTGATTACTTTGGAAGGCTTTGGGGAACCTGGGAAGACTTTGTGCAGTGTTTTATTTTTCCTAAATGTTAAAGAAATAGCAGCTATCTGAGATCCCACACAAAAAGCCTGGAAATCAAGTACACCCTCCCTCCTGCTCAGGAGAACGTTGATATCCCCACAGAAACACTGCGTCAGTTGTAAAAAACGGAGTAACTTTGCTGGGGGTTGGAGGGAGGCAATGAAACAGACCTAGAAAAATCAATTACAGCCGACTGACAATAGAGGTTTGTATCGATTCAGTGAGGCTTCCCTTCCTCAGGATAGACTTGCAATAGCCTTACATTCCCTCGGTGCTCACCACATCAGCCTGTTCCCTCCAGGGCGGCTTTTCCCTTTGCTCCTCTGTCTACCAGCTTTCACAGGTGCAGTTACAGCTCATCTCGACTGCTGGATCAGCATTTTTTGTCCTCTGAGGCTTCGTGAAAGTCACCCCAGTTTGCAAAACCACTGACTGGTGCTTCAGCACTCTGTAAAAGTCAGTGATGTCTGCACACACCACTTACCCCCACAGCAGAGTCCCATCTCTCTCCATTGTTTTCCCACGTTAGCTGTAGTATCCTCCCCCTGCCCCATTTTGCCAGATTGCTCCTTTATTTTTCCCCCAGTCACATCCTGACCCATCCAGCTGGTTTCCCCATCCAAGAGTGGGCAGAAAGCACTTTCCCTACACAGCATCTGCTCCTGCAGGCTCCTGAAGCAGCCCTGGTCATCCTACATCAGGGAGATCAGCTGTGGGCTTTCTGCTCCCTCAGCCTTGGGGGTCCAGCCTGGCAGTGTTACAGTGCCTTAATGTCCCACTTCTGTTCTAATTAAATATCAAAAATCCTGTTTCAGAGGACTGGATCTCCTTGTAGATTTTTTTTTCTGCACTAGAGAGTCAGTCCATGGCTCATCGGTCTGGAAAATATCATGCTTGTCTTTGGCAAATAGCCAGGCTTTCATAAAATGTTCCTCAAGTAGAAACTCACAGTCTCCTTATAAATACCGTCACCTATGTTTTAGAGCTGAAAAAACCCAAGGCCTTTCTGAGGTTAAAGCAAGGTCTGAGATACAGAAAGGAGAAAGCCCCAGTCTCCTCTCTTTTCATTAAGAAGGTGTTCTCAGTAATTCTATGGAACAAGAGATGAAACCTCTTCTGAAGCCAGGGAAAGTCTCAGGGGCTCAGCACTTACAGGTTCACACCTTCTATCAGAAGAAAAAAGTGACTTTTTTTGAAGATGTTCAAAATGCATTTGATTTTGAAGTTACAGAAAGCCATTAATTATGCTGTTTTCAAAGATAATCAGTCCAGGCACCTGCCACATACAACCAACAGAAATACAGTGGGAAAGACAAAAAAAAAAAAAAAAAGAAAAGAAAATGTAAGGTGATAGCATTTATAGTCCAGAAAGGTGCCTCTTGAAGGACAGACACTATTCCCTATCTCTCTTCAAAGCACATGAACAAGTAGCTTTGTGAGGACATTTCAGCTCCTGACAGGGCTGTTGTGCCAGCCCCAACAGTCTAGAAAATAATTTTAGAAAGTTATTTTCAAGTCTGTGCTGCATCATCTCAAGATGACATTAAACTTATTATCCAAATAATAGAAAAAATTAAAATGCTGTTGAGTCTTCAGGGGCAAAAGTGCAAATTTCATGCAAGATGCCTTCTGTTTGTCCCTGAGGGCAGCACCTGGGCAGCACCCTGGGATGCTGCCTTCCAGCTGTGCCTCTGCTGGTGATGGTCGTGGAAGGGAGACCTGCGGCAAATGCCTTCTGCTGATTATTTAAGAGAAAGAAGAAAGTTTGGGTTGAAATAAATCTGTGATGGAATATACTTAGGACTAAATTGCAGCTAAGTTTTATGTCCCTATTTTGCAACGGGGTGTGCATTGTGCTTGCTTCCTTGAGATTTTATCCACCTTTGAACCAAAAGTGGAGAAAGGATAGTGGAAAGTGGGAGTTGGTTTCAAAACAAAAAAGGGGACCAGGTTTCAGTCCCTTCCCTTTGGGCAGGTATGGATATATCCCCACAGGGCAGGCAATGACCCCCGGACAGGGCAGGAGAGGTACATGACAGCATTCCAGTGGCAGCAGCTCTGAAGTTCAGCCTGGCTCACCGGCCATTCTGCAAACCAAGCTCCCTGGAGAGCAACAGGGTAATTGTCCAGCGAGTGGTCAAATCTGCATTTTTCTGATCACTCAAATTCACAGCAAAACTGATGATAGTGCAGGGCTTGTACTTTTCTCCTGTCTTTTTCTTCCCCTTAATATAGCAAAGTGGTCCACTACTAATGGACATGTATTAAACTGCTTGGCACAGCATGCTCAGCACTGAGAGCAGGAAATGATCATTTCAGGGCCACTGCTAAGAAAACCCGTGGAAGTGTCTTGGGGCAGAGTGAAAATCTAGTACTTGGGGATTAATTATCTGGAATTTAATGAGGCCAAAAGCCAGGTAGCAATTAAATGTCTGTAGATGGAGAAGGTAGTTTCATAATAGACTTCAGTGGTGAGACTGGCTTAAAAAGTTTTTGCTCTCTCATCTCAGTCTGTTACGAATATAAGCATTTTTGGGGCTGTGCTGTGAACCAGATTGCTGAAGTGATCTGCATTGCAAACTCTTTTGGGGGATTGTATTTGAGCTGTGACATTTCAAAATTAGGCTCAGGTTTCTGCCAAATTGGAGCAATGAAAAAGCTCTGTGTGTGCGTGCACTCACGTGTGCGTTTATACACATCAATATAAATGCATTGCAGAAGTGATGCTTGCACAGAGAACATACAGTATCAAAGCTTGAGGTTGGCGGGTTATGTCTATACTGCTAAATGAAAGAGGAAGAGGAATGGGAAGCAATCTCTTGCCTTAAGCTAAATGCCAACAACTTCTTCAACTGGTTAGGGTTAGCTCTCACTATAGCAATTTTGCCTTGGAAAGAAGTAGCTGGAGTGGTGCAAACAGAGCCAGGGAGTGATCTTATAATTCAGGTATGTGGATGATCAGGAGTCCAGTGCTTGTGTTCACTACTTGATCTTCTTTTGCTGGACATAGCGACATGTCCCTCTCTGAACATACCCAGCTCCATATACTGGCTTTGTGTTTTGGGCCCATCTGTATGATGTAATCAAGTTCAGAATATTTTGGTTTGATTTTTGACCGTCCTAGTTTTATCTATATATGTAAATATATGGATAAAAGAAGGGGTTTTTTTCACAGTAAATTATACTTTGAATAAGTTAACAAGAAGTCCTATTTTTTTCCTGATTTATGTTGAGAAATATGTCAATAGTTCCTGTTTAGTGCTTTTAAGAAAAACATGTTGCACAGTAAAACTCCTGAGCACTGTATCATCTGCTATATAGGTGCCTACTTTGCATTAGCCAAAATCCAGTCCTATCCCCTATTTCATCCAGTCCAGTTTTTCTGCAGAGTTCATGTTTCTCTCTGAGTACAATAACCATATCACTTCAGTTATTACTGTCATAGCAAGGAGATCAGACACGCTCCCTGGCTTCTCCATACAATATATCAACTCTGGTTATGTAAAATATTACAATAAATTATTACATCAAACAGGATGCAGACAACAGGATTAAAACACTATGGCATAACACATATAATATGAAATTATAGGCACACTATCTGACTAGGTATATGTGTATATATTAGTTTGCATATGGGGCCTATGAAAAGATTTGAGCAATTGGAGATAATTTTATTTTTAAAATCGAGAATCAGCATATAACTACTCCGGGCTTGAGCAGAGCCCTTTCTTGCTTATTGCAAAAAGACTGATTGTTTTCTTACAGCTATGGACCAGCTCTCCATCACATATTTTGTTTTTTAAAGCTATAATGAGATCAGCCATAGCTCAGCTTTCCTTAACTCTCCGCAGGCTTGTATCAACGCAGATGTTCATGAAGAAGAGATAATGGTTTAAAAGCTCTAATTTTGTTACCCTTTCTGCCATCTAAGCTGATCCTAATGTGATTAGGAAAGTCCTTCCTTACTTAGGCAGGGTCAATTTGTTTCAGTGGAGGTAGGGAAAGGAGACACTGAGGGTGCTAGTGCTGGCTCCATGCTCAGAAATGTTATTGTGGCAGCTGAGAGGCTTGTTAATGCAGTGTCCTTCATCACATCCAAATGCAGGGGAGAGTCACCCACTTCAGTCGTTCCTTCTTTATTTGTATTTATCTGGAAGCAACGGGCTGCTACATTTGCACAACTGCACTTTATTTAAAGAGGCTCCCAATCCTTGTCGATGTGGTTGTACCAGATCAGGCTGGATTCATCACATCTGCTTTATCACACAGCTTCACCTCAGTGTGGTGGAGGACCACAAGAAACCCAGTACATCAGGCAGCAAGCTGCCAGGGTGTTGACACGAGACATTTGGCTGCCAGACCTCCTAAGCACTTCGTATCATACACCACCAAAAAAGGAGAAGTTAATGCAGTCATAAGGAAGTTTAGCTTAAGGTCAGAAAATAACATGATGCTACCAAACTATCAGAAGGTCTTGTGACATAATAATAGTAACTGACACAGGGAGGAAGCCCTAAAGACATGTTGCTGCAGTGTTGGATGACGGGCCAAGATTTGCCTATCAGCCAAGGGAATATCACAGGCACCAAGCTGCAGACTGGGGGGTCAGGGTAGGCTGTGGGGCTCATGCTGGCCACCAGAGTTGGGCAGGAGCATCGGGGAAGGAAGGGCAGAACTGCAGGATGAAGTCCATCAGAGGAAAGATACACGATATAAGTGATGCTGAATGTGCCCATGGTCAGGCCACATCTGTGCTGTGTTTTGGGACAGCCTCACACCAAGGAGTTGTCTGGAAAAGTCAAAGACAAGATCACTTCTCTTCTGCATTCACCTAAAGCAGGCCTGGGTGAAGAGAAACACCACTGAACTTTCGTATGGGCACTGCTGTCTGGCCACAGGGTGTAAATTACCACTTCTCTCTGCTGCAGTTGTCCATCACATTAGTTTGTCATGAACTGACTAATTTTAAAAAGAACACATTACCATATTTCTACAGCGTGTGATCGGCCCTTGCATTCACCATCACACCTGAAACACGAGCAGGCAACCACAGCTCAGGTTAACCTTCATTTGCACAGACTGAAGACTGCATCCAATCTTCACTATCAGCTTAGCCCATTTCCTTGGGGGACACCTCTGACAGAGCTAGCATGTCAGTCTTGGTCTCATGCTGACATGTTGCCCTGATGTCTTGTTTCTTATGCACTTATTTTCTGGTCATTCACATGCAAATCACAAAATTGCCCTGGCAATTCCAGCTACTGGTGCTCCACACTGCTTGTCATCCACATGGTTCCTCCACTGCAGACAACTCATGTGTGGTGTGCACCAGCTCTTCAAACTGCACGGGCGAATGTTTCCTACTATCTTTTCCCTCTAAATGTTTCTAGTGTAGGTCTGGGGGCTGTAGTTTGGGCTGATTGCATCCCTTGCTTTTTCTCTGCATCGTGGTGGTGGATACCATGGGCTGGCTCATTTGTCATTTTTCCCTTCCACCTTATCTCGGCACTGTATTGCAAGGTCTTTTCCCACTACTTGATTAAGTGCAAAGATGGCTCAGTGCTGTGGACTATCTTTTCCATAAATGGCACAAACAGAAGTTTGTTTCCAAAAGCCTCATTATCAGTATTTTAAAATTTTTCACTTCCTGCTTTTTTGGTCTTAGCTTTGGGTTATGTTTCAGCTTTGTTTGCCAAACTGCTCTTTCATTAAGTGTGGGAGTCCCTGAAGCTGGCCTTGTTCAAACAGGATTTTCAGGATTACAGTAGTAATATTGCTGAGACCTTATACAAAGTGGGAAGGTTTTTTTCATGTCT
This sequence comes from Athene noctua, assembly GCF_965140245.1. Classification (NCBI taxonomy): domain Eukaryota; kingdom Metazoa; phylum Chordata; class Aves; order Strigiformes; family Strigidae; genus Athene; species Athene noctua. Next base: position 233,335,864 of record NC_134037.1, on the reverse strand, counting down.
GATGCAACCAGATGCTATAAACTTCCAGTAAAATGGCTACTTTCAGGCTGTGGCTCCTCGCCTGTTCTGCGTCACCAGAGCCCTGGAAGTGCTCCCTTCCCATTTCCTTCATGTTTCAGCAATGATACCAGGGAACTCCAGAGTTTGGTTTATTTCATGCAAATGTCTATTTTCTGTTTTCCTTTCCTTTCCATCTTCACTAACATTTCTTGCCCTTTCGCCCTTTGTGGTGGATTAACCCTGTCCAGCAACTTAGCACCCACCATCTGCTCACTCACTCCCCACCAGCCAGATGGGGGAAAGAATCAGAGGAACAACAGTGAGAAAATCCCATGAGTCAAAATTTAAGTGAAGGAAAGAGAGAAAACAAAGAACAAATGATGAAAATGCAGTCACTTGCCACCTCCCCCAAGCAGACTGATGTTCACCTGGTCTCTAGTCAAAGACTACTTTGGAAAGACTACCTCCCACACACAATTTATTGCTGAGTATGACATTATGGAATATACCTTTGTTCAGGTAGGGCTATGTCTCCCCTCCAAACCTCTCACCCACCCCCAGTCAACTTGCTGGAGGGGCAGAGTAAGAAACAAAGACATTGATGCTGTGCAAGCACTTCTCAGCAACTATTAAAACATCTCTGTGTTATTAACACTGTTCTGGTCACGGTCCAGCTTCCAAAGTCCAGCATCATATGGGCTGTTGTGAACAAAGTTAACTCCATCCCAGCCAGACTCAGTTTTGATTTCTATTTTTTGATCTCTATTTTTGATTTCACTCCACACCCACAGTGACTCCTCCCTTCTTGCACACTGCTCTTTTTGGGAGCCAAATCCGAAAGATACCTGACTAAATGGAGGGTCCCATTTTACCCAGTGGAGGAAAATAGGCATGCCTAGAGTAGATGCAAAGGCAGATCAGGAGGTGAGCCCAGAGGACTATGCTATTTACTTTGAATATTAGGAGAGCCTATATTGACTAGATTGTACACAGATATCTGTGAACCTGTTAGGTAAGATGAATCACACTTTTAGTTTGAGTTGTTTATGAAACCTTTCAGTGACCTCAAAACTTTGAAATACAGAGCATAAAACTTTAACCAGACTTCCCTTTTTGAGATCGTAGATACTCTAGTCTAGCAGGCTCTCACCTTCCACTACCTAAATTGTCCACATCTTCAAAGGTATTTTGTTCCGTAACTCTTACTAAAATGTGAATTTTGTCCTTAGAAAGAGTCAACACCATGACACACTACATACATCGCTTTCCACGTGTACAAGTGTGTGAATAAGTGGAAATACAACTCTGGGTGCGTTTTTTACCCCTATGCCTTTGTGGTAACACCCAACACCAACAAATCACAATGAAAGTATTTCATTTTATTAGCTGAAGGGACGATGAAGATTAAAAGGGAGAACAAAAACAAAGAAACCGGATTTTCTTCTATTGGACATGCTGTCTTTCTATGCTGGAGATAGGAAATTGTAACCCTCCTTTTCTAGGTCACTTTGTTCAGGCACCTTTTGCTATGCACAAAGAGATTCTGTAAGCAGGATATACACAACTTTGAAGTATAACACAGTTATTGGTTGACACAGACAAGAGATAGCTGGAAATTAATGTGCTACCAGGCTAAGTGTTAGTATGCTCAGTGTCCCCAATAAGACACCTGGAGAGTCCTTGCTGGTCAGGCAGTCAGCCGTCAGGTGGGGAAGGGTTGGTTTCGACTGCACTTGCAGCAGGTCCTCAGTGTTGCTGAGCTTCCAGTTCCCAATTCTGTGTTGCCATCTAGGATTTTATATCTTCCCACGTTTTTCTTCTTGAATTCTTGCATTGCTCCCTATCCTCATCTCAGCAATCCTACCTCTGCCTTTTCTCCTTTGTCATTTAATGAGTCACTACTCTACAGACTTCCTCCCAGCTCTTCCTCAGTGGTCTGAGCCAAGGCTATGTAGCTGGGCTGAACCAGAGCCAGGTGCTGGATGCCTGGATCACAGACAGCTACATTTCTAGGAACAGAGGATGTTGCAAGCGTGTCAGGGCATAAGTGATTTATAGATGTACAGATTTTTTGCTAGGCACTAAGATCAGCAGTTCTGGTAAGGATGCATATTACGACTGATAGGTTGTGACACCATGCCAGACTTGCATGCCACTGATATCATGTGCCCCACATCTGAGGAACACCTGTGCAAGCATTTCAGACTGAATCCCTAACCTGGCTGAGCCTAGTTTCATTGTTCCCACACTTCTGCAGCCACAACCACCAGCAGGCTCAGCTTCCATAGACAGAGCAGAGACCTCCAGCACCTGGCTCCTCCTTTTGAATGCATTTTCCCAATATCTTCAGTCAAGGGGTCCCTTTTTTCTCAGCTAGCTGTATGAGACCCATTTGGTGCAAGTTGAATGTGGTGTCACAGAGCAGAGTAACTCTTCTACAGTCAATAGACTGAGGTACTCCTGGTTTTCAGTGGTTCCCCAGTATATAGGGGATGGATAAAATCCCATGATGGATGGTGCCTTAGCCAGTGTAGGGGCAAACTGTGATATTTCCTTTACCTGCCCATGAACATGACGTTGGGGACTCAGGACAAGATCCAGCTCCTAAAATAAAATTAAATGCTCTTTGGTCTCTAAGTCTAAAAGACTAACCTGATCACTTAGACATAAGAGCCCCTGTACACCAAAGCTGGCACTGAAAATGTGCTAATGTGCTTAGTGTGTCTTCTCACCCCCGAAGGGCTGACATCTTGACACCATCTTGCTCAGCCCACTTGTATGTCTCTGGGTGCAAAATAAGGCAGTCCCATGCTCCCCAAGGGACTAGATTCTGTATTTAATTTGTGAGTGTACCCAACACAGAGTGACAGCATGGGGGACAGAAGACACAACTCCCTGGCAACAGCTTTCAGTCTACATTTCATCCACTGCTTGCAGAGCAACCTAGAAATGAGAAGTCTCTCCCATAGAGGGGGAGCTACATCTCCTACTGCCTACAGGAGTGCCCTGGTGGAAAGGATCAGGGCAGGGATCACCCTCCACTCTTTCTGTTGAAGTGAGGTCATCATGCAGTCAAAAACACAAGCATCTTGGGCTAGAAGAAATACGACTCCATACCTACACCTCTTGTGGAAACAGTAAACTGCAGCCTGGTTTCTTTTAGCTACTGTCTCCTGTACAACACAATCCACAGAAACTAGGACTGGATCTTAAATTTATCTTTCCTCATATCAGCACAAATAACGTGAAAGCGTCTGCTGTCCCCACGTCTCCCTGCTCCTAGCAGTGCAGCTTCATAGCAGAGGTGCAATGGCTGCAGTGGAGCTGTGCTGGCTTTGTTCAGCTAAGGATGTGGGTTTATAGCAGTTCACCCATTCTGTACAATCCTTTTTCAAGGCATCTGTTATGCTCAGTGCTGGAGAAATAACAATAGCAGAAATAATGGGGGCAGCATAATGGTAAAGCAGCCAAGTGAGAAATGCACCACTCCAGCGCAAATGAGACCCATTCTGGCCACTCAGCATCTGCTCTTCTCCCTGGAGCCATGGCTCCTCTACCAGGGATGCCTAAGAAACCTTGAGGTGCCTCCACTGAAACATGATGTCACCTGCACACAGCTGAGCATGTTCAACTGAATGTGACCCTTCACCAGGTGTCTGTAGTTGTGCTGATGGGATTTGGATGTATAATGAGAAGCCAAATTTACTTGAGATACCCTTGTTCCAGAATGCCAATATCAGGAAACAAATGACATAAAAGGAAAGTAATGCACTCCTATGCCCATACTATACACTTAAAATTAATTCCCTGTAACTGAAACTGATTGTTCACATAAATCTCACCCTGCTTTTAAGCTAGGACATAACCTCTGCTTAATTGATATGCGTGCTTGAAGACAAAGAAATCAATTTGTCACGTCTAAAGAGCCTTTAGATTTTTCACAGAGAAAGACTTTTCCTGGTAAACTAGCTTGTCTTTTTATCGGTTCGGGTTTGTGAACACGGAAGATATGCCTTTAATAGTTACACACATAGATGTAACTCTCCTTGGTGGGCTTAGAAACAAAACCACTTTCGGGATGAGTCCTTACCATAGTCCCCTTGGCTTTCAAATGTCTGAGCATGTGAAAAGTTGCACAGGAAGGGTAAGGTGACCATTTATGATTATTTATCAGTGTGTACGCATTCATGCCCTGTGGAGCCACCTACTGAAATGTGGGTATGCCATTTCCATTCCTGTTTTATTGTTCTTTAACTACTGCCCACCCATTAACATCCTCAGATTCAGGTAAAAGTGCACAAATTAGGTGGGAAATCTCATTTTACCATCAAACCTGCAATGTGGGCATATCAGCATAAAAAAAATTATAACGTGAGAAAGCTCAGCCTCATTTCTGGCTGAGTGGAGTTTGGATGGGGTTTGCCCCATACCCTCACAAGTATACCCTTCCTTAAAGTTCTGAACCAAGCAGGTGGGAGAACGAGGAGTCTGTGCTAGACTTTGAAATGAGCTTGTACAGCAGATTCACTGCATGCTTATCATGCCTCGTAACACACACTGCTCCCATGTCCTACGATTTATGTGCTAAGTATTTCCAATATAGCAACCACATTGATTTCAAGGGCAGTTTGCAGAGCAGTGTGACTCTTCAGCTGACAGGGAAGGTAAAGCCTGACTGCCCTCTTCTAGCCATAGAAGAGCTGTGGTATGGCTGAGGAGTTGAAATTGGTCCAAAAGAGCTGCTGACACAATGTGCACTTGAAGGAAGAAATGTTTTTTACATAGTGCCTTATGAAAACAAACACGTACCTGACATGTAACTGCATCTTGACATAAGATGCCAAAAGAAAAAGCCTTCCACAGCAAACTGCTTATTATTTTCCCTTCCAAATGACCGAGTCCTTAGGAAAGGTGCCAAAAGATGTCCCTGAAGGCTGACAGTCTCTGTGCAACCATTAACCTTCAAGGGCTTGGGAAGCAGCACATGAACTCCCCTGATGTGAATTTCTGCCTCTCACTTGTGCAAGCTGAGCCACCTCTGGTTGTGGGAAATTCATGTACGGCTGCATTCACCAAGCCACAGCACGCCAAGGCCACAATTCCAAACTGCAATCAACCATGCTGTGTGATGGCCAGCACACTCCCTGGATTCACCCTGTGACAGCAAGAGCTCTCCTTGATGGGCTCAGAGAGACCAGGGGCTGTTTCCACCATGTGCAATGCAGAGGCCACCTTGTGTCAGAGGAAAGCTGAACCACATGGACACAAGATGTGCCACTTGTCCTTTGGGCTAGGGAATGGCTCCAGCCTGGTTTATTGACCTGTATAAAGATAGCCTAGGCTAACAAATTAGTAATGAAGGCCGGATTGATGTCTGGACCTTGACCACCTGCACCACTTTTTCCTTGGCACAGGTTTAGGCTGCCCTACCTCCCCCCAGTGAAGTTATGTCTGCAAGCCAAGTTGTGTCACCGGAGCTTGGGACCAAAGATCTGTCCCTAGATCTCCTTTATTTGGTAGTTTAGGCCTTGAACATGAGCGCAATGCGTATCATTTTCCTTTAAAATTTGCAAGCCATGATGAAAACAGGGATGCTTTCTTTGTCACATGGAGTCTTCCACACGAGGGACCAGGTGGTATAGAGTTTATCAGCTAGATGGGCAGTGTCAAGGCACATCTTCACATGGCAAAGAGAGGGCACAGAGGTACTCCAGCTGGTTAGCTGAGATTCTGAAAGCAGTCTAAGTTCAGAGTGGGATGTTGACAGTTCTGTCTCATGTTTCAGTTAGGGCAGAGTTCAGGGAAGAGCAGAGATGTTATTAGGAGAGCCTGAGTTCATAAAATCACTAACCTGAAGAAGGACATGTAGACAACAGGGGGACTGTGTCTGAGGCAACATGGGGACAAGCCAGTGCAGGCTAGGCAATGGATCAGGAAGAGACAAAATCAAAGGGCTTGAAGGTGACCAAGAAGCTCTGAAGGCTCCAAGGCAGCAGCAAGGTGGGATTTGTCTCACCTGAGTGTAGGAGCTGAAAACTAGATGTCTGCATCAGTCTACTCAGCTTAGACTCTCTCAACTCCCCTTACAGGCAATGGAGAGAAATAGCCAAGTGATGCCAGACTGAACTAGGAAGGAAGTTTAGCTATAACTCTGTCTCTCTACAGCTTCAGATGGTTTAACTTAATCCTGATGTTATTTCATACACAGACTTTTCTAATTTTTCAGCCTGCATTCCTTTAACTGCATTCACCTGTGTAAGGCCAATAGCAAGGGACTCCAGCATTTGCAAGTCAGTTTGAGTTGATACTGCTGTCACTGATGCTCATTTTCATATCTGACTGTTAAGAAAAAGTTGTAGTTTACCTTACCCCATATCCTAGCGAAAATATGTTTCTTAAAACTCTTTTTTACCTTAATCTCTCATCCTGAAACATTTTCTTTCCTCTCATCTGCCAGTGTGGCATTAATGTCCATCACCTGGAGTTGTGACTGTCTTTCCTTTCTGGTTCTTTTACCGTCCCTTCTACTTCACTGGCCAGGCTACATGATTTGAAAAATAGTATCCAGCCATCACTATCAGGAGGACTTGGCACCTGTATAAGTATAAAAGAAAACAAAATATTGTGCCATAGTAAGTGAAAATGAAGCACAGAGCAGATCACCACAATGCTGATGTTCCTGAATCACAAGGGTTTTTTCCTTGAAGGTTTCTCATTTCACAACTTCATCTATGTAACTACACTGTAACCAGGCCCACAGCTATTTAACACAACACCAAGTCTTCTCCATAACCTATTAATTTGGATGATCTCTGTCCAGTTTAAGCCGCAGCTGATTCAGATCCTGTACGTCTTGGCTGCCGCTGATTGCCATGCTGATAAACGGCAACAGAGTGAAAGGAAGAAAGCAGCATGGGCCTGCTCCTCCATTTACTTAACGTATGCTCAATAGCATTGCCCTGTAATATATCTGTTACCAATCAATACTCGATATAATTTCAGTGAATGGTACTGGAGCAAGCCCAAAAACTAAAGCAGAACTTTGTGTGAAACAGGCAGCAGGAATAAATGAGGAGAAAGCTCACATGAGAAGCAAAATGGAGATGTGACTTGCAGGTCTGACTTTGCAGTGCTGACCTCACAACCTCAGGTCCAGCAGAAAGAGAAAGCAGCTTTGGGGAAAGAGCATTTGTGATGATGGGTTGGGACTGGAGCAATAGAAAGGGAATGGGAGGCTTCCCACTGTAACTGCATCATCACTTTCTGTGGAAGGAGGTTCTTTCCTGCCTGCCTTGAAGTTAGCTGCTCTCACCAGTGCTGACAAGACTCTAAATAGGGATGAGGTTAATGATCTGTATCTTAAGCTGGTGAGTACTGGGTCTGCTCTGGTTGGCAGTGGTGGAGGAGCTGTGTTCATACAGCCCTGTTCTGTGCTGGAGCACACTGGCATAAGTGGCTGTGGGTGGAGGAAAGCAGTGAAGATATTAAGTCTTTCATTGATCATTTAACTTCTGGTCTATGGTCTAAATCTGAAGCAGGTCTTTCCTTATAGCTTCACACCACAACTTTGCAGAGCCTCCTGTTTGTGCTTCCCTGAGCCCATGAAAACAGGGCAGTCAGCTCTGATGTTCTGCTGTAGAAAAAGAGTTATAGCTCTGATTTCCTTCCATCCAGTGCTAAGCTAAAACCCCAGTATGAATAGGAAAGAGAACCCAACTCCGCAAAGTTAGGATACTGCTCTGAGGACTTTCTCTGGATGCACTAAACAGACCTCTGTGAGCTAAGAGCAATGGGGAAGTTTTCCAGCTTATGTTAGATAGGAAAAAGGAACAACTAGTCAACTAATGACTAGTTAGTAGTTGATTCAGCGGCAGCCAATTCTTACAATTTTCTTTCCTTCAATACACGAGATAATGCCAGGGCACTGTGTCACACAACGAGAAAAGCCTGGTAACTCAGGGTAAGTTACAGGGAGAAACAACACTGCTACTTCAGAGATGGCTGGCAGATTTGAGGGTACAGGGTGTAGATAGAGCACAGGCCCAGATCAGAACAGGTGTTGCAGCGCTGATCTACAATGCGTGGCATACAGCCCCTACAATCTAGGGGCAGGAGGGTCTGAGCAGAAGCCAAATATGTATGTCCTGAGCTTGAGACTCTGCAAGACTGCTAGGATCTAATCTTGCCTTCACACTGCTCAGTCAGGTTATCCATTACATTCTTCAGTATTTCCCCTAAAACTTGAAAGTTATTTTTTTCCCAGCACTGAGGATGCTTTTGAAGACCAGCTTTGTTACCTGGCATCAGGGACCGGTCTGCAATCAGCATCGGGCTAGGCACACAGGAGTCTGCCATGGTGGCTGCTGTTGAGAGCGAACTGTCCTATTCACATACCCACTTTGGATTCAAAACTTCTTTAGTGGACAATCTAGCTGTGGGCAGTGATGGAGGGAAGAGGGTCAAGCAAGTACGTGGCTAACTGCTCCTTTGCCTGTATGAAGTCCAAGGAGCAGCAGCTGGACTACACTTCCAGGTAACAATGGGAGAAAGCCAGTGCAAGTGGAAAGTCCTGCTGGGCTCTGCGATTAGGACCCATGGTTCAAGGTCCTGTTGTTGCTGAGCTTTTCCCACATGTAATTCTAGAAAGAGCCTCTGGTAAAGGCAATGTTCATCTCATTATCAATTCAATTTTTGTGACAGCCCTGCTAGGGCTCTTAATTTCTTGTGTTAAAACAACAAATGAGATGACCCAACTGCAATCTCTAATAGGTATCATGGGTCAGTAATCATTCATTTGTTATAGTGCCTCTCACATGAAGGATGGAGATGAAAATTTGTCCTTCTAATGGCAAGAGCAGTAAATTAGTTTTATTTCACTGTTAAATCTAGAGGCCTGAAAATGAGGATGACCAACCCTTATCTGGGAAGAAAATGTGTCAGCTCAAGGGATTTTCTGCATTAGGCAAATAGGCTGCTCATAATCACCCATTAAACAGTCACAGCAGCTGTCTCCTGACACCCTTTGCTGCTCCAAGTAGTTGTTGCATTGGACACTGCAAAACTTTTCAAGTCTGATGTCCAGTTCTGGGCTACTGACCCCAGCTCCAATTCTAGCCAAGGAAGAGAAGTAAATGTCTCTTGCAGGTGCTGCATGGTAATTTCATCTTTCCCTGAAGATGGGCATGTTCAAAACAGAGACAATGAATTGCTCTGTGGAGGTACATCTTATCTCCATTTGTCCTGGTTTGGACCAGGATGGAGTTAATTTTCACTGGAGAATTTCATGCCCTGTGATGTCATGCCCAGGTGGGCAGGCCGCTCGTTCCTCAGGCACCGTCTGCTGGTTGGGCCATGCTGTTGCTGTGGGGGGCGGTCGCCCTGCGCTCAGTAAGCCACTGCTGCATTTTACCCATTTTCTTTTTGAACTCACTATTGTTACTGTTGTTCTCTTGTTCTATTTAGTAAATTCTTTCTTTTTACTCAACCCACAAATCCTCTTCTTTTGTCCCTCCCCTACCTTACCAGAGTGGGGAGGGGCAGGTGAATGACCAGCCACGTGCCGTCTGGCTGCCACCTGAGTTCAAACCTCCGAAGATTTTGGCACCCAACACGGGGCACGGAGGCTTTTCTTTTTGTTTGAGATAACAAGAAAACAGGTAAAATGTGGATTGCTTGGCTCCTTAAGATCTTGTCACCTCATTTGCAATACGTGTTTCCCATGCTGTTGCTGACCTTCCGTGAGAGTTGGGTTAAGATTTTGTTCCTGTTGTACTGTGTGATGCTCATCTATGATAGCGTGCAGTCATAGGTCCTGGGGCTATTTACAGCTGTGTTTGAGAAATTTGGAGAGTTCAAATATCTTTGGAATGTTGACAAAACATGTTTGCTGTGATGTTCGGAGCTAGTGTTTTCCTGCACGTGGTTCAGGTTTTGTTTATGGTTAAGCTACTATTTAGGATTAACCAAGCAACAGAGACTGCAGCCACTACAAGCCCGAGGATGGGCGCTGCAGCTGAAACAGAGAACCAACATTCGACACCATTATTAAGGGAGCTTCAGGTGAGTATCTCAGATTTGAACATGTCTATCTCTTAGACATATACATTTAGACAAGAAAAATTCAACTCAAAATTTATCCAGTTGTTTGTCATAGGTGTTTCTTCTTTCAAGTAACTCTATACTTCTCCTTGAAGCATTTGCAAGCCCCATGGGTCTAAAAGGTATTCTGATATGGCATGGACTCGCTGTGGATCTGAAAACTGAAGCCATCACTTCATGCTCATAGGGTGGAAAGGAGGGAAATGAAGGGTTTTAAAGACGGAAGCTATGTTGACAGGGGCATGAAGGTGCCTAACAGCCTTCACTGAGCAAATAGCTGCTGATGAAGTCTCAGAAACAGCTGAGTGGCTCCTCCTGGGAGTGTGAGCGTCTCTCTTGAAGTAACTACACATGTGATTCACACCTTTGGTCTGACAGGCTGCACAAAACAGCACATAGCCATTCCTACTTGTTAAACCTGTTCCCAGAAGTCTGCCCTGAGCTCTCCTAGCCCTATATGAAGCCAGAAGGGGATGTAATGCCCGCCCTGACTGACTCAGGTAGTCACAGGGTGTGCAGTTCCTTACAGCAAAGCCATGCTGTTCACCCCAGGGTCACATCCCGACAGGGAGCAGGGACTGCAGCTGGGAGCTCAGTGGCCTGAGCCCTGGGCGGTGGAGCTGTGCCCTCTTGCACACATGCACCCTGGCCCAGGGAGCAGGTAGGCAGCACTGCAGCCTGAGAGACAGGGAGCAGATCTTCCCCCGGTGCCCCATCCCTGAGCCACCACACTTACTACCTCCAGCCCTGGCAGCCCTTTGGGAAGATGGAGAGAAGTTTATCCTGGGGAAGAAAGGCTGAAACACCTTTGATGTGTTGAAATGAGTGGTCTGTCATCTTGTTCAATAATATGTCACACAGAAAGCTCTATAAAAAGCTGAAAACACAAAAAAATACCCCACTCTTAAATCCTCAAAACCCATAAGTGTATCAGAATAGCTGTACAACTATTCACTTTTACGAAGCACAAGGTATGGAGTATTGTACAGCCAGCCAAGTTTATGAGAGCATGTATTAAGCTGCCTCCATGGGGAGGACCTAGTTGAAGTTAAAACATAAAACCTTCCCACAAGACAAGTGAGGGTGTGAGAGGGGACATAAAAGTGCAAGAATGGCTTTGAATAAGAAATGTGGCCCCTCTGCCTCCTTTATGTAATGCTACACTTTCACTGAAATACGAAATTTTAGGAAGGAGAGCCAGAGAGACAAGAGCAAATAGAAAGAGCCTCTGGTGCTGCAGCCAGAGCTGCACAGCTTACACCGGTGGATTTCCAGCAAGAGCCTACCCAACTTTAAAAACAGCTAGACTCCAGGAGCTGCTGGGTGATGGGCGTCTTACCTCTGGATTATTCAAGGTTTCCCTATGAACAGCATTGTCGTCCCCTGGTGACATCCAACCAGTGAACCTCACCTCAATGCCTGATATGGTCATGGAGCAGATCCTTCTGGAAGATGTCGAAACGTATGGAAGACAGGGATGTGATTAGAGACAACCAACATAGCTTCACCAAGGACAAATCATGTCTGACTTATCTAGTGGCCTTCTACAGTGGAGTGACTGTATCAGTGGACAAGGGAAGAACTACAGATGTCATCTACCTGGATGTCTGTAAGGCCTTTGATACGGTTCCCCACAGCATGCTTACCTCTAAGTTGGAGAGAGATGTATTTGATGGATGGACTGTTAGATGGATAAGGAATTGACTGGATGACAGCATCCAAAGAGTTACAATCAATGGCTCAATATCCTAGTGGAAACTAGTAACAAGTGTTGTCCCACAGGGTCTGTACTGGGACCGATACGAGTTAGTATATTCATCAATAACATAGGTAGTAGGATTGAATGCACGCTCAGCAAGTTTGCAAGTGACATCAAACCAAGCAGTGCTTTGATTTGCTTGAGGAAAGGGATGCCATACAAAGCAACCTTGGCAGGTTTGAGTCTTGGGACCTTGTGAGTTTCATGAGGTTCAACAAGGCCAAGTGCAAGGTCTGGCACCTGAGTTGGGGCAACCCCTGGTATAAATACAGACTGGATGGTGAATGGTTTGGGAGCAGCCCTGTGGAGGACTTGGGGATACTGGTGGATGAAAAATCAGATATGACTCATCAGTGTGCACTTGCAGCCCAGAAAGCCAACCATATCCTGGGCTAAATAAAAAGCAGCGTGACCAGCGGGTTGAGGGATGCGATTCTGCCCCTCTACTCTGCTCTTGTGAGAGTCCACCTGGAGTACTGCCTCCCACCTTGGGGTCCACAGCACAAGACAGACATGGACCTGTTGGAGTGGGTCCAGAGGAGGGCCACAAAAATGGTCAGAAGGCTGGAACACCTCTCTTGTGAAGAAAGGCTGAGAGAGTTAGGATTGTTCAGCTGGAGAAGAGAAGGCTCCAGGGAGACCTGACTGTGACCTTTCAATATATAAAGGGGGCTAATAAAAAAGATGGAGAGACACTTTACCTGGGCCTCTAGCAACAGGAGAAGTGGTAGCAGTTTTAAACTGAAAGAGGGTAGGTTTAGATTGGACATAAGGAAGAAATTTTTTTGTGATGAGACATGGCAACAGGTTGCCCAGAGAAGTTGTGGATGACGCATCATTGGAAGTGTTCAAGGTCAGGTTGGACAGGGCTTTGAGCAACCTGATCTAGTGAAAGATGTCCCTGTCCATGGCAGGGGAGTTGAACTAGATGATCTCCAAAAGTCCTTTCCAGCCCAAGTCATCCTGTGATTCTGTGACTCTATGCTCTCTCATGGTGGCACATGATGCCAGCAGGCTAGGGGATGCCAGGAGACTCCTTCCTCAAAATGGCAGTGCTGCAGGAAGGGCAGTGTTCCACCTCTCCTGGCTAGGGGAGACCTTTTTGTGTCATATCTGAGGCATTTTGACAGGACAAGTTGGAAAAAAATGAATACTGTCTTTCTCTGTGCTCTGCTCCTTCTGCATGTGGAGCACTGCAGACTTGGAGACTGTAAATACAGTACCTTTCTGTAAGCATGAATGTTAACTTAGAAGGTTGTTGTGGGCTTTTTTTTCTTCAACAAAACCCTTTAAACTTTCACTCTATTTATAGAGATAATGTTCTTGCTCTAGGTGGAACATTGTCTTCTCTGGCTAACCTGAGCCTCCTTTTTTGTTCTTTCTTTCCACCTGCATCCCCCCCATGTGAAGAAAACTTATAGAAGAACTATTCTTTGAGAATTTGAGGGGGAGGAAGAAGAAGGAACAGGCTATGATTTGCACAAAATTAAAAGAAGTATTTGTGACACAAGCTAAATGTTCCCACAGAAATGTCCCTTTCCTTACTGCGAAGAATGTCTCAGTGAAGCATCAGCACACATTACACAAACTAAAAAAATTTCCCTGGACTTGCAGTTTGTTTTTCATGCCAAAAAGCTAATGGATCATAGTGTTTTTCTGGATTGTTCTTCATTTTTTCTCCTTTCTTAAGACTGACTGCACAAACTGAAGACACACTTTCAGCTGACAGTGGAATAATGATGAATTTTGGGTTGTCTTGTAACAGGGAGGTGTTTTTCATTCAGTGCTGCACTCACACTGCAGGTACCCAGAGCAAGGGCAAGCTGAAAGCTCAGGGCTAGGTCACTAGTGGAGAAGAGGCAGGGACATATAGAGGAAAGGAGAGTTACTCTGGGCCCAGCACAATTTATTTTCCCCACTTCTCTTCCTAAAGCTCCTGAAACCTGAGCATGACCTCCGCCGCACCAGGCCATTGTAGATGGGTTTGAGATGCCTGTCACCCATTGGTACCAGGGGTGGCTCAGCAGGAGGGAGACAGGTGTGATTTTAACCACTCTTGCATTTCTCCAGACACAGTTCTCAGGAGATCTTAACCAAAACTGAGGAGTGTCTTACAGTTCATACATTGCTCAGTGATTACTACAGAGATGTTAGGCACAGGCACAGCCTATGAGACAGGACAGGGAGCCAGCATCAGCAGCATTGCATGCCCTGTGGTCCCTCCCTGCTCCACCGACGTGGCCCCAGCCCAGGGTCTGAACTCAGCTGTGACCTGCCTGGTGTGGGTTTAATTGCACATTACCCTGTGACAGTTGCAAGAAGAGTGTGACATAGACCATAGAGGAAATCAGTCCCACCAAGAGAGGTTGCAGGCTTGCTCAACAACCACCACCTCATCCCTTCTCTCCTTCCAACAGACCAGTAATGTTTGTGCTGTCCTTTGGTACTCCCGGGGTGCATTTCTGAAAGAGCAGTTAGTGGATTTAAATGTCATATAATTGTTATAGCTGGAGGTTGCCTGATGGAAGGAAAACATTTCCATTGTCTCAGGGTGGATTTGGTCTAATTATCTCAGATGACACCAGCAAATCTGCTCTTCTTGGAGACATGCTGTTACTGTAGTAACTTGTAAATGATTATTGGATGATGAGTTATTAGAGACAGTCTGAACTGTAAGTTTATTAGCACAGTGGGCAATCTTTTTTTTTTTTTTTAATCTTTTCCATATTAATTTATTTTTCAGTGTGAATGTAAAACACAAAATCGACAGGTCAGATATAGGCCTCTTGTGAACTCTGCCTCCCCTATCAGACAGAGCAGATGCAGCTCAGAACTACTTTATCACTTTGCTTTTAATTAAAGCCTATAATGGTTTTGCACTTTGTTAACAGGCTTTATCCAAAATACAAAGTGTATTGAATGAAATGAATCTTGAGATAATTCTACATTTTCGATTATCTCTTTCTACATATGCAGGCCATTTACTACATCACCCAGAGCTACAACCAGCATTGCCTCATGAGTGATCTGATGATAAACAGTGGTTACACCCTGCCCTTCTGGAGCAAGAGCTGATAGCATGTGCCTTGGCTTTCCATATATGCCTTCTGTGCATTTAGAGGCATCAACCTTGCTTAGAACAAGGTACCTGGGGGTGTTGATTGACAGCCGGCTGAACAGGAGCCAGCAGTGTGCCCAGGTGGCCAAGAAGGCCAATGGCATCCTGGCTTGTGTCAGCAATAGCGTGGCCAGCAGGGACAGGGAAGGGATCTTACCCCTGTACTCGGCACTGGGGAGGCCGCCCCTCGATTCCTGTGTTCAGTTTTGGGCCCCTCACTACAAAAAGGACATTGAATGACTCGAGCGTGTCCAGAGAAGGGCAACGAAGCTGGTGCAGGGTCTGGAGCACAGGTCGTACGGGGAGCGGCTGAGGGAACTGGGGGTGTTTAGTCTGGAGAAGAGGAGGCTGAGGGGAGACCTCATCACCCTCTACAGCTCCCTGAAAGGAGGTTGCAGAGAGCTGGGGATGAGTCTCTTTAACCAAGTAACAAGGGACAGGACAAGAGGGAATGGCCTCAAGTTGCACCAGGGAAGGTTTAGACTGGATATCAGGAGGCATTTCTTTCCAGAAGGGGTTGTTAGGCGTTGGAATGTGCTGCCCAGGGAGGTGGTGGAGTCCCCATCCCTGGAGGTGTTTAAGAGTCAGGTTGACATAGCGCTGAGGGATATGGTGTAGTTGGGAACTGTCAGTGTTAGGTTAATGGTTGGACTGGATGATCTTCAAGGTCCTTTCCAGCCTAGATGATTCTGTGATTCTGTATAACATTTTCTTCTGATCCAAAGAGAAGACAGCAAATGTCTCCATGCGCCAGTGCATCAGCAGTTGCAATGGAATATCAAATACTCTGCACTATGGTTTGTTGTCAATGTATTGTGTCCAGTCCAAAAATGCAGCAAGGAGAATTCAAGTGACAAACCAGGTCCCAAGCACATGTCCCACCCTCCTACCTGTCTTCTTCCGAATTCATAATGGGACCCCAGCCCTTCTGTGAGGCTGGGAAGTGTGCCAGGAGGAGATTCAGGGTCTCCCAGGACCAAACCGGAGAGGGAAATGGTCAGATCAACCCTAAACTACCATCAGAGGAGGAAAACCATGTTTCTGACATGCAGCTGCTCACCCTTTCCACATCTATTGCTGACAGTAACTGTAGCTCAATATCCAGAATGTGGATTCATCCTCAGTAGCCACCTGCACTTCAGGGAAGCTCCTAATAACAGAGACAGAGCCTGTCCCTGATCCTTCTATGGTCACAGCAGGCACATCAGCTCCCGCTCCAACAAAACAGCCTCAGTTCAGCTTCTCTCTTGGGTACCTCTGCAAAGGGCTTAAATGTTACTGGCAAGGGTACCCTCATTGGCTTCTCCTTGAGGAACAGGAGCAGTTTATTGTGTTCTTCTACTTCTCCTCTCCATTTTAAAAGACCTTCAAAATTTCCAGGAAGCCACTGTTTCTGTCAGGGGGTCCCAAACACAAGTAACAGAGAGCAGAAATATTACATGGGTGAGGGTAGTGAGTATGGGTGCAGGATAAACCTTCACTGAACAAGGATTCACTGGGCACTATGAGCATGTCTGGTCCTATTTGTTCCCACAGCCATGGTCTCATGGGCTCACTGTGTTTACTCAAAGCCGGGATGCCTTTTTTCTGTTGTTACAGATCTTAAATCTAAGATTCATCTTTGGTTAAGCCCTTGGAGCTGGCACAGGGCAATTATCCCAGAGCAGGTGATGTATATCAATGTGCCAACCTGCCAGACCTCCACGGGTCCAGATGCTTCCATTTCATCCATTTCATCTCCATGCTTTTCAATTATTTTGGCTAGCAAATAATGGTGCCAGATGCTCCACAGGAATTGCCCATGTACATGGTTTTACTTGTATATACTCAATGTATTTTTTTCCTCAAAGAAAGCACAGAAAGTGATCTCAGGTAAGATCCAGTAAACACAGCAGTTAAGCCAGGGTCCTTTGTCTGGGTGCCCATGACCCATCTACAGCTTTGGCTGGGGGTCAGCAAGGTGGTGCATCCCCCTTCAGAGTGAAACACAGAAAGTATCCATGTCCTCCCTCCTGGACTGAGAATGGTCTATCAAACTTGGTTTTAAACCAAGAGAGCTGGACAGCATTACTTTTATCCACCCTGCTGGTGTCTACACCTTGGTATGTCTCAGAAAGCATCTATGAGACTGCAGTGCTTTAGTATGGATCCTGTTTATACTGCATTATAATTACATTGTTTTCAATGTATTGAAGAATGTAAAGTTTTTTGATTATTTTGCACTTCAGGTCTTCATGACAGTTTATGCTTAAAAAACTGATTTTTGAAAAGCAAGCAAAGGGTTTTAATTTGAGAATAATGTCTTTCTTTCCATCTGGAATCCATTTAAAATGCCGTGACATATTTTTGCTACATCTACCAGAAAAACAAATTTTTTTTTTCCAAAATACCTCTAAAAATATGTGGCCTCATCTAAAATTCAGGGTTCTCTGATACAGAGAAATGTGGTGCTACAATGTGGACATGTACTAAAGCAAGCAGCATTTTCTCTGAATACTCATATGTATGTAATTAGCATGAGGACACCCATTAATACATCCCATGCACTGTGTCACCAAATCACACCTGATTATGTTGCAAAGTGAGATTAGCAAAATGAGCTTGAAGTTGTCCTCTCACTGCCATTTGATAGTAGGGAAAACAAATCCTTCCACTGCCAAAACTGCAACTAATATTCAGTACTTAAGAAATTCAACTGATGCATTCATAATGAATAGGATTTTGTGTAATTAAAATTTTAAATAAATCCCCAACATAAGCCCTGGCTTGGACTTCTTAATTTCAGATACGGAAGTACAGCTTTTGACAAAATATGTTGAGAGTTGTTTTATAATTTTTTTTCCTTCTCTTTTCTTTCATCTGAGAGATTTACAAAATCTCATTAGCATACTAAAAAATAGCAGAAAAGAAATTAAATGAAGACCAGGATTAAAAGACTCACTACTTTCTTCATGTCACCTTTATAGTTCTTTTGAGCATCTGTCCCTGTGTGGTGGGTGTAAGTAATGTGGAGGTGGATGTTAGTGGGTGGCAAAGCTTTTATGAGGCAGAAAGAAGCTGAGAATTAGAAAATTATTGGAGGCAGTTTCCATACAGATGAGAAGAAGCAATCAGACCCTGAGAAGCCAAAGAATAGGAGGAAGACAGTAAGAAAACTGAATAAATGGCACATTTCACTGGCAAGGAAAATTTGTCTCAGAAGAAACCCTGAAAGTTGCCATGGAGCTCTCACTCAAAGCATCCCACAGCTGCAGGCCCAGATCCTTCTCTACCTGCAGAAATCTTTAGGTCAAATCCAAAAATCCACCAAGTTCTCATGGCATGTTTCCAGGTTGCTCACCTACCTGTGGCATTCCTCGTTGTCCCTTGTCACACGTGGGTCGGTGGAGGAGATGAGATAAGCAATGGCACATTAGCAAGGAGGTCCTGTAGTTGGGAGGAAGATGGTGTTGCCCTGGAGAGCTGGACTCCACACATGCCTCTTCCCGGAAAGCCCTGTATGATTCTGGAGAGTCATTTACAACAAGCTGTTCATGGATGGCTTCTAGTCAGTCAATCTCTGCTCCCAGGTTGCTTAACCTAAAGTCTTAGACCTGATTTGCAGATAGTTTAATCACTTGTAGCTGCATCTGAGGTTAACGGAGGCTGAGTTTTGAAAATATCAAGTGCTCTAGGAGGCAGTTCTACTACGAAAAATCAGGGGCTGTGTGATATGAGCAACAAAATGGGATCAATACACTTGGATCTTTGATCTCTTCATGCCTGAATTCCTTGACCCTAAACTGGGAAATAATATTGCCGTTGTACTTTAGCTCAACATCATAGGTATCAGCTGACATATGTCTGTGATGCAGAGAGACAGCCACAGCAATAAGACTCATAGGAGAAAAAAGACATGACAAAATGGACTCTTCTCAGAGGCAGGTTTTTTTAAAAAATATGCAGTCTCAAATTTGAGACTGTTTTCACAAGAACAGGAAAAATAAGCTCACCATCAAAATGCATGGGCTTCCATCCGCCCAGATCCCACTATTTTTTAAATAAAAAGGGTTCCAAAATTATTTGACCTGGACAAAACTTTGTTTTCCCCCACTGCATTATTCTCAGAAACATTTAAATCAGACCTGTGTTATGAGTCTATATATAAATATGTGTATGTGTGTTTATGTAAAAGTATATCTATTTTAATACATATTTTAAAGTCAGACTGAATCAGGTGTTATCCCAAACAATGTAAATTTTACTGAGTTGTACACAGTAGGAGTCTGGAGTGGGATCAGCTGTAGCAGGAGGTAGCATTAGCACGGGGGGTAGGTTTGTAACAGGCGGTGTGAGAACAGCCCCTCTCAACCCCTGGCTCCCACCAAAGGTCTCACGGTGAACATACACGGCTCTTACCAAGTCTTCTGTAATCCCCCCAAGAAAGCTGTGTCTGAGGAGGAAAGTTTGGATCCACAGGAGGAGCATATACGGGTACCCTCTTGGAAGGAGGATTAAGTTGTAACATCTCAGGGTGTGCTAAAGCTGGGCTGGGGTGGAGAGGGGAGGTCTGTCCACTGGTTTGGTTTGGCTGGCATGTCCGACAGTTTTATTTTCATTTCTGCCACTTTCTGCATGACCCGGCTCAGAAGTCCTACCATGATGGCCACCAGACTACACCATTGGCTTCCTCAAGCAGATAGCCCAGCCCATGGGTGAATTAATGAGTGTTTGCAAAGTTGTGTGTCATCACTGAACAAAATGCAATTGCACCGGCGTAAAGTGTCTGGAAAAGGATGATTATTCGCAGAATGTGTTTTGTTGACAGAAAGCCTTATTGACTGGGCAAGAAACGAATCCTTGTCCTCACTCCTTGGGATGTTCTTGGCATGCACTGGCACTGTTCACAGGCATGTAAAAGGCTGATTTTTTACAAGTTATGGGTGTTACTGTAAATAAAAGTATGAATATGGCATCCAGGCTCCAGGTATAACACTAGTGCAGAAAGGCAACATTTAACCTTCACTCTGAATACCTGAGCAGCATTTGTTCTTCTATAATGTGGTGGTGCTACTCACCCTCCTTTTATTATACTCCATATCATCAGGGTCTGGGGTGGGAGGACTGGATTCAACCCTCCCTCACCCTGAGGGGTTTGCATCAAGCAAATTCTCCATTTGCAAGTCAGGACTTTGATTGTAAGGCATTTGGCTGCTCAGGGCAGCAGCCACCAATGTGCAGCAGAGAAGCAGTGCTTGAAGGATGGTGGTATAGCCAGTGCCTGCACCCCCCAGTGTCTGGAACTCAGCCAGCAAGGGTGCAGCATGGGTTGCTGCCTCTGTTTTCACTATTTTTACCACAGTTGAACTAAAGTTTTTGCTAGTTAAAATACACAAGGTCCCTCAGAACACGAGGAGCAGCACCAAAGCCGTCCCTCCTGGCTGGGTGCCTCAGCTTTGCAGCTGCAGACTCAGAGATATGCTTGTGTCTTTGCTACCTCTTGGAAATCTCTACCTCTTGGATCTACCTTTCAACCTTCCCCTGGATTTTCTGTCAAGTCATTGGTGACTGGAGGTGTAATGGTGGGAGGGAGGCAGAGATTTACACCCTCATGTGAACAGGCATCCATTTCTCTCTCCACGGACTGTGTTGTCTCCAGTGCAGCAGAAGAAACCCATAGCAGTACAACTCTCTCCTGACTGGAATAGGGATGCCCTTTTACTCCTTGTCTAGAAACCAGAAAAACCTCTGCGGGTCTACCCTGAGGACGGGTTTTGTCCTGGCTGTGTGTAGAGCAGTGTCTGGAGGGGAAGAGCCTTTGGCGTCTTTTGTAATGAAGTAAATTGCACTCCAGGGCTCTGCATGGGCTGTAAAAGCAGATGTTCTCCAGTTAGACACTTAATGCTCAGGCATCAAAGTTAGAAGAGATGAGTCACACCTGGAGCAGGTTGTTTCATTTTTAGCAGAAAGTCTGCAGAAAGGCTGGGGCAGGATCCAGAAGCCCTGAGACACAGGTCCAAATATAAACATTTTTTTTTTTCCCATAAGAAAAGCACTATGTGTTTATAAATTGCTCTTTGCCAAATGACTTGTTCTTAAAAAGAATTACACTGTAATAAGCTACATCATTAAAAAGAAATTTTTCTGTGAGCAGCAGAGCCTGATTTCCTGCGGTTTGGTGTCTCATGGCGGGATTATCTCTCATCTAATGAGGAGCACTCTGGCTGAAGCCCTTTCTCCTATTCATAAAGGCGCTGTCTCATGTGGGTTCTCTGGTGTCCATAACACATGTGGGATCAAACTGCTATTGTTTAGGTTCTCTCCTATCTGACCATGTAAAACTACCCACACAGCAAGCTGTTCCTCCCTGGAGATGTGAAAGGGTCATACTTCTCTACCCTGCTGCCTCTTCTCACAAAACTGGTTGAAAATTAAAGTCTTTAAGACTTCTATCACACAGTTAAATTTGACTGAAATTGGCCAACAGGCTAAAAGAGCATAATACTGGACTGATGCAACAATATAATAAACCTAATTTTATTAGGTAATCAGGCAATAAATGATGGATAATAAATACTGGAGCAGATTAAACATGGAAAAAAAGTGTTCATAAATATTTATTCAAACATTTAAATGCACTCAAGGTGACCATTATATGCCCGTTTTGCATTTCAGTTTTAGAGGTTTGATTCACAGCCATATGAAAAATCAGCAAGGGCACAGGCACTCCAGTACTTACACTCATACCTCAAAAGTGAAAGCAAAATAATAGTTTTCTATGAGATTTTTTTTTTTTTCACAGAGAAAAAAGGATTTTTTTCAACCTTTCTTTCAGAATATTACAAAATTTAGAATTTAGAAACAGGAATGTTAAATCATTCAGAAACCAGATGTTGAAGATGATTCTCACCTAGTCAGGGAATAAAAACAGATCATGTGATTTGTGTTGGATTTCCAGAATTTTCAATAAACCTGAACAAAGTCAGACCAAAAACCCTTTGCTGAAATGATTCATGGAAATGTTTTGAAAATGTGAGATGTGAAAAGGAATTCTTAATTATTTGCACACACACACAGATCACAAATGAAAAAAAAAATTATACATTGAGTAAATTGCTCATAGTAATTTATTTTTCCAGTTCCTGAGCCATTGAAATGTGCTTGTCATAAAGTGATTTTTGGAGATATTTTTCTTACCTTGGATACAGTTTAGATGGATGAGCTACCATTGCTCTTCATGCTTATCAAATTAGGAGAATGCATTTCTAAATTCAATTACATCCTCAGTGGAAATGGTTTCTCTGACTCTGGTAATCTTTGGAGAAGAATTATACACAGTCTATAAAACTTCACATTTCAAAACCTAATTTTGAATGTTATTCAAGAGGTTAATTTAAGATTCATTTTCCTAAAGAGGAGTTAAATAAAACTGATAGAAGGCTGGAACTTGTCGAGTGGTTGAGAGGTTTATCAGCATGTGAGTATGAGTTCATTAGTTTTAATTAGTATAATCACTAATGTTGCATTAACAGTTTGGTGAGAGAAAGTAATTGCTCACACCCACTGTATTAGATTGGGAGATCAGAATTCATTTTATGAGGCAATTAGCATTTCAGGGATTTTTTTAAAAGGTTTTTACGATCTGCCATTGCAGTAGCTTCCTTCACCAAAAAGAGTTTAAATTAACCATAACTTTCATCCTAATGGGATGCAAAAATTAATGTAGAATTAAGTGTGAACCAGCCATCCCACTGTGATAAGGAGGCAGCTAAAACCACAAACCTCGATTAGTCTATAATGACCTGTTTTATTTCCCAGACAATGATAGTCATTTATCTGTCCTCAATTCATTATCTTCTTGGAAAGTTTATTTTCTTGGATTTTATACAGCAAAACAAATAAAATATGAGGAAGAGACAAGCAAGTAAAAATTCTCAAAAGAAAAAGCTGCAAGGTTCAATAATAGGGTTTAAATAGCCAATTATTCTTCATATCAAATGTCAGAGGAATAAGAAACAGGACACCCGGTGCCTTGGGAAGAACCATGAATTTCACAGCAGCAGCAATCACAACCCTTCTCTGTCCATCACATGCCTTGACAGCTACTGGCAAAATGAGAACGGAGATCCAGGACTTTGTCATCTTCATTGGCAAGGAAGCTCTGGTCATCTGAGAGTTAGGACAGTTGACCCAATTCTTCCAAAACATCCTAGAAAGCAAAAGTGCAAGTTCTGGTGGGAAAAAATGCTTACAGTAGGAATGCTTACTCTCATGTCAAGGCTGTAATGAAAGGCATCACAGTATGCATAGAGAGATGAGACAACACACCATTTACAACATATCTGGCACCTATTATGTGGGATTATGCTTGCCACTGGTTAAAAAAAAAAAATCTCTGCTCAAAAATAGCTGAATAAAGCACAAATCGGCTATAACTTGTACATGGCATGAAAGAGAACTGTTAGATGATAGAACCATACTGTTGTCCCTGTAATTTTGGGTACATACGTTAAAATGAGCAAACATGGGGAAGTATTCAGGGAATTACATGAATCTTCCTAAAGCATACGTTAAAGCAAAATGTACATACATATGTATGTTCTCTTGATTCTCATACTCCTTACAAGCATTTCCAAAGGAGTTCAGAGAAAGACAATGTCCTCTTATATTTAAACATGTAAAATTTACATACAACTAGACAGATTGGATTTCAGCCTTAGTCACTCTTAGGAGTTGAATTACTCCAGAGAAGAGAAGGACTGCCTCACTCTATTGACTGCAGAGGCAGTCTAAGGTAACCAGGTTTCTGTCTTGGATAGCTGAAGTAAATGCTTAAAAAAGGGTAGGATGAATCATGACCAGCATGTCTGTGCCTTAGGGTTTGTCTATGAGCAGAGTTATTGTGGAGAGCCATTACTCTTCCTGAATAACAATACATGTGGATACACTCTTGGTTGAATAAGACTTACTCATTTCTCTTCAACATCCTCCTGACAGAATCAGAGAGGTTTGCTTCCTAGTCATGTGGAATTTTTCTGCAAGAGATGCTGCCTTTTTAGGTAGTTGCCCTACCTTAATCCAAATTTACTTTAGTATAAAAATGCCCTAAATTTGCCATCCATCCACCTTTAAGAGCCATTTAAGATTTATGGAGGTAAGTGCATCAATTAAACACAAATACACTGACAAAAAAAAAGAAGCAAGCATCGTATACAATAAAAACTGTTATTTCACAAATTATGGGTGTTATAAAGCATATTGTTTCAGGAGAAATGCCTGTTTTTGCCAGTGTGTTTCATTAAAGAATAATAAAGCCATACATATTTCATTTCCTTGTTCTGAGCTACAAGAGCCTTAACTATATAAAATGCCCCATGCTGTCCTTGCTTTGTTGGGCTTTCTCTTCTTTTTAATCAGATTTTTCCCCAAAAACTAATGAAATTGCTCTTTAAACAAATACATCACTTTCATTTGAAGTGACTTATCATGGCTCAAATGATTTCTCCCTTATCCTGGAGAACAAGGCAACTGCCAGCACCTTTTGCTGTGCAGATTCAGGTCTGGATTGCCCCTGATCTCCAGAGTGGTGAGTTCCTGGCATTCCCACTGGTGCTGTTTTAGGGGGGGATATTAGGTGACTGATGTCTGTAGGGTCTGCACCTTGCATATCTGTGTTGGTTTCTGGTCCACTTGCTATCACATTTAATTTCTCTCTTCTTGTAGTATGCACCGACCCGCTGTGCAGGTGCACAGACATCCGCGGAGCAAGGCATCCTTCCTCCCTGCCATCACCATGAAGCAGTGCATGATCCCCAGCTGGTTCCCTGCACATGCCCACTCTACTCCTGCCCATGGGAAGGGCACCTGGAGGTGGTGGTGTCCCACCTGAGGCAGACCCACCGCATCAACATCCTTCAGGGGGCAGAGATTGTCTTCCTGGCCACGGACATGCACCTGCCCGCACCCACGGACTGGATCATCATGCACTCTTGCCTTGGCCACCAGTTTTTGCTGGTCCTCAGGAAGCAGGAGAAGTATGAAGGCCACCCCCAGTTCTTTGCCACGATGATGCTGATTGGCACGCCAACCCAAGCAGACAACTTCACCTACCGGCTTGAGCTCAACAGGAACCAGAGGCGCCTTAAGTGGGAGGCGACCCCCAGGTCGGTACTGGAGTGTGTTGACTCTGTAATTTCAGATGGGGATTGCCTTGTGCTGAACACTTCCCTGGCTCAGCTCTTTTCTGACAATGGAAGCCTAGCGATAGGAATTGCAATAACCACCAGCAAAGTTCACAACGCTGAAGATGAAATGTGAGGGGGAAGAGGAAGAGGAGAAGGAGGAGGAACAATGGTGCTCTAGCTGCCTTGTGAGAGTCAGAACTTACAGACTTTTTGGGGGGGTCTCAGGTCTTTTATGGTATTTAGTACTTGTCCACAGTGGGCATTATGTAAACATCCTGTGGTTACAGTCTCTGTGTAATGTATTTACTGTTTTGTTAATACAATTTTATGAGAAATTTTAAAAAGGCTAATCAATTTATTGTCGACCTTCAGCAACACTGGAAACAACACTTTCTCCTGGAAAGTGCACCCAGGCTGACTCCTAGAAACCTTTGGCCTGAGCATGCTGTGCAAATGTGTTTCCTTCATTGCCTAACTGCCTGGTATTAAGGAGGCCCCTGTGCCTGGTAGAAGGTAAAGTATTCCATGAAGGGACAAGAGCACCCAGGTTTCCATATTAGCAATAGTGATTTAACTCTTACCCTGTGGTCACAACCAAGTCCCAGGGAGTCTGCAGTTTCAGAGCTCCCTTCAGCTTCTGAGGAACCAACCTTCATCACCCAGACAATGAAAGCTTCAGAAGAAAAGTGAGCAACTCTGCTGAGCCAGGGTCTGGAAAGCCTTGTTCTGCCTTAAATTGGGGATGACAGATAGTGGGTGGTCACTCTGAGCATGGTTAAATCTCACTCTTGTATCATGATTGGGCAGTGAGAGGCTTGCTAGCTGGTCTGTCTCCGGGATGGATATAACCACAGCCAGCCATTGGGGCGTTACCTTTTTAGCTGCTATTTCCTCAAGCATTCAAAAAGAGATTTCCAGAAAATAAAGTATCAGAACAGTCCTAAGCTGTGTACTGATCCTGCTCTTGAATTCTGTGTCCCTTCGACCCACAGCATGTGCTGCTAAATATTGATTTAAAACAACGCAACTGGAAGATCTGTTTGCAAATTGGCTATGCGGGGGGTGGTGATGGTCCCTTTCTTCTGCTGAGGGCCTTTCACAGATGGCCGTGGTCACAAGGAGGCATTGGGCTTCTCTAAGAGCTTCTCCCTTGGATGGGTCCTTGGGGAGAGTCAGAGGCAGGTGCTGGCAATCTGACACTCGGTCCCATCTGCAGTCAAGCATGTTTCCTCCATAACCAACAACAGCAGTGAAATTCCACCGCAGATGGTGATGTGTTGAAGGAGGGGGCTCTACAGTGAGTGTGACACATGAGAAGCATGGGAAATTGTCTTTTCCTGTTTTCCCTTCTGCCCATGTGTGGCTGTGGCCTGGTTGCTCCTGAATGCTTTTTTGAGAAACATCTGGTGGGTTGGGTCAGTTAGCAGCTAGAATGGCTCATTGATCGAGTCCCTTGGAAAACAAAGGAAGGGGGGAAGCGAGCTAAGGACAGTCCTTCAGTGTTTCAAAAGGCACCTTGTTGTAGCTAGCTTTGGGTAGCAAAATAACTGATGCTAATCTCTCTCACCTGCTGCTCTCCTGGGAATTATTATAAATGATGTGTGAAGTAAAACGAATTGCAATTTTCCTGGGATGAATGCTATGCAGGTAATGCTTTCTGAGTTGCAGATGTATCTTGCGTCCCTCCTTACCTGGGCTTTCATAGCAGGTCACCGCTCAGAGAGGAGCTAGGGTCTCTTCAACAGGCTGTTCATGACCACGCAAGCTGAGGCCTGAAGAAGTTTCAGTCCCTGTAAGAGTGTGCTGAGGCATACCTTCACAGCTCTCCCACCTCTCAATTTGGGGGGCCAGGGGGACATGCTGGTTTGCAGTGCTTCACTGGAACATGCAGGCTTCAGAGTGGCTTGCTTGCTTTTTCCCTGCGATGTTAAATATTCAGAACCAGCAACTGCTGCCCTTTCCCTAAATGATAGCAATAAATAAATTACTGGCATTTTTGTGGACTGAAACTGGATTCTCCAGCTCCTCCAGCAAATATTCTGCTTCTGAATTAAAGCAAGTCAAAGGCAATAAAACCCCAATAAACACAGTTCCTCTAGCTTAAACTTCCTGAGCTCTTTGTACACTGTGGTAATGCTGCTTTTGTTACCTGATTACCACCAGTCCTACAGAGGGTACCCCTCAGGTATTCACTTGTTCCAGAACTTTGTTCTTGAAATAGCTACTGAAATGAAGAATGTGCTGTTGGTATTTTCGGGCATGCCCCTGATCAAAGGATGAGTGTAAGTGACAATAGTAGTTCTCTGGGATGGGCATGTCCATCCCTTGACAGTATCCTGTATATTCTGGTTTCAATGGGGCAGGAAACACAGTGGAAATGTGACATCCCTGACACAGACCTCCTCACATCCCATGTGTCCTTCTCCCAGAGCTTTCTTGTTACCACAAAAACAGTTCAGTCTATTTCCTTCCTAGTCCTCCCCATCATCTTGTGGCCACCCTTCTCAGCCCGTTCTCAAGCTTGCCTCCTCCTGCTTTTGCCTCTTGGGTGACATTACTTAAATTGTTCTCACTGCTCTTTGCAGCTAACTGGGTAACCTCCTTGCTTGGTTCTCTCCACTGCTGCAAAGCCCCAGGTCTAGCACGGTTTTCAGAAATCCAGATATGTTGGAATACTGATGAAAATCTGCCCCTTAAGGCTCCCAGTACAGAAAACAAGGACACATTTTGGGGAGAAAAGAGATATGGGTGCCTATATCCAGCCTTCATAAGCATCTCAACATAAAACTCAAACGTTTAAGGGTATATTTAAGGACTTTATACCACAGAGGACATTCTAATTCTGTCATAATTCAAAGCCTATGAGCAACCCTTCACTGCTACAAAGCAAAGGTGAAGCAAATATTCTGCATTGTGAGACAGAAATCCTAAAATGTTGCCAAGTAGGATCAGCAATGAAATCCAATTTACATGTACTCTTTCAGTGCCCATAAAACAACACTTTCTACAGCTACTCATGGTTGAAAGGCAGCTGTAGCTTGGTTTCCTAAATTTGGGCTGAAATCAGAACTTCTAGAATTCATTTTGTACTCTAATGTTTAGCATCTTTATAATGTATTGTACCCAGTCACTCCAAATTCCTTTAAAAATATGAAGAACACAGCCTTACATCTCTTTGAAGCAAGGAAGTACCCTTCATTTGGTGCAGGAGAAAATGAAGTCTCAAAAAATTGCTATGCAGCTGTTGCAAAATTCTGTTTTTCTACCTACCTGAGAGAAGCGTTCCCTCTTTATTTTGGGGTTGGTTTGGGTTTTTTTACATAGACAAAATGGTGGGTTGGTAGGGTTTTTTAGAGTTTTTACATATCTGTCTTCATGGATGGATCTTCTTGTGCCTAGATTAGTAAATTGCAGCAACAATATCATCAGACTTAGCCAGACGGATTTCTACCAGACCCACTAGAAAACCTACTTTGGTTCTTCTGCACTATCCATCAGACACAGTGTGAATGTTAATGTCAGATCTGCAGTAAAACAGCATTAGTGCTTTCAGCTCAATCCCATTATGAATTAAGCTCACATCATATATCCATGACTCCTTATAAATCAGTTGAAGCATCCGAAGTCTCATCATCTTGAAGATGACAAAGGATCTTGCTGTGCCAGTGCCAGCCCGAGGGCTTTCTGAGAAGTAGGGCAGTAGTCCTCTTCCCACTGGACTCTGATATCACGTTCTCTGTTTCATACCATCCTTTATGAATACAGGCCAGTAAGCTACTAGAGAAAGGAGGGATGGTAAATTCTAGACAATGAAATGGGTATAACAAAATGATTTACAGTAAATTGCTGGATACTACAGCATGGCTCTCTCTTTTGGGCGTCAGAGGAATGAAACCCAATTGACAGTACCGTAGTATAGGTGATTTATCTGCTTTTCTAGCCCATAACATATCTGAAAAACACTTTGATCAGAGAATAGTGTCAGAGCAGACTCAGAAATGCACTCCTGCTTCAGGTGGATGAGAAACACCTTCTCACATGGAGGAGCTGCAGCTTCTAAAACTGTTCAACACAAGCATAAGTTTTTTAGTTCTTTTTTTTTTTTTTTTTTAAATCCAATTAACTCCGCATGCTCACACCATCTGAGTGAATGGCGGAAAACAAAGATTGCCACATGTATCATCACCAGAACTATTCACACAAAAAGATGATTCATCTTCTGCAGAGATGACCCTGCAGAAGACAAGGGGGTTTCACAACAAGGTAGCACAGGGCAGTGTCTGCAGGCTCCAGAGACATGCACATGCAACCGAGGGCAGAGCTCAACCACTGGACAGAAACATTACTCAACAGACACCACTTGAAGTTAGGTCATTGCGGGGCCTGTCAGGAAAATGATCAGACCTCCTGAGAGCAGCAAGCCAGTGGGGAGCTGAGGCTCTGTGCAGAGAGGTGTCTCCACATTAGCACCTTCCACCCAGCACAAGGGTCTCTCATCTGCTGGAAACCTTGCCTTGGGAGCAGTGCAGATGAGAGGATCAGGCCTTGGCACTGTGGGTCTGTGTGCAGATGGCCCCGATGTCACATAGTGAGTGCAGACACCCAGCCCCAATTCTGTCCCACAGCTCCTCTGGTTTCGGTGGGTACCCAGCTACCTGCAGCTGCCAGTAGTTCCTCCAAGTCCTGGTATCTGACAGTTTTGTTGTCTTTCACCTGCATAGCTCCCATTGAGGTAGGAAAGTGTTAGCTGAAAAACACCCCAAAAATCTTTGACATCAGATTAAACCTATACCTCATACCCATGGTTAGGACTACGATCACTCATTCTTTCTCACTGCACAAAAACAACAGACTAATGCATAACTCTTTTATCCCTCTTTGGGCTCTGCCCCTCCAGAAATGCATGTGAAGGATTAGCAGGCAGTGATCATCTTAAAGAGAAGGGTAAGGACTAACATCCAATGCAAAGGTAGCTGTTCTTGCAGTACTTTCACAAAGGGATGCCAAGCTCGAAAAAAGAGCCTAACAAACCTTAGCGGGAAGCAAATGGGAAACACCAATTGCAAAGCCTGCTGTCCTTCAACTAGATTGAGCTTCATATCTTCCAGGTACTGAAAATCCTCTTGAGACATTGCCTATCTGAATACATCACTTAATCTTGTAGAAAGCCCCAGGACTGAGGGGTTCTTGCTGTTAGAAATTGCATCAAGTAACCTTATTGAAGATAAATGGCTTTGAACTTTCATGGCAACAGTGATGAACTGCTTCAACATCCATGCAGTGAAGGCTGAAAAATCAGAGCTTTTAGACAAAGAAATAAACTTATTCAAATGCAAATGCAAGATGTGGGGCAAAGTTTTCAGGTGATCCTAAAAGCACTTTCCTTATTGCTGCAGACTGAATGTCTGAATAGCAAGAATAATTTCACTGCCAGTCAGGCCCTATTGACTTGAGTTCAGGAGAAACTCAGATATTCTCCCTTCCTCTGCTAAGGGAAACCACTTTAAAAGGAAAGCAGACACTGTCATGTATGAAACAAGTCTGGAAGGGAACTTTCTTTTCAGACCATACTACCTGACCAGCAGACAGTGGGGAGAGCGCTACACCTCACATCTGTTCAGGGTGAATCCAGAGTTGCAAGCACAACCTTATGTAGACACTTTCTCCGTGTTACAATCCCTGCTTCAACTATTGAAGATAACAGCTCTCAAGAAGCTGGCTTGCAGCCTTTGATGGCTTTAAGACTGTTTTCTAAAAATCTACTAATACTGACTTTTAAGCTGCGATGGTTTTAGGGCATGAGACACTGAGGCTCCACTGAGGCTCGGCGAGGGTCATCAATGTGTGTGCACGGGAGGGACACAGGCAAGCCCTACATCTTTGCCCCTGCCTTTCACAGCAGGAGCACTGGATACACCTGCAGAGGTTTGTATGGATTTCTCCTAATAAACTGTGGTGAATTGCTAGGCCACAGAACTGGATGCCATCAGTTCTAAGAGATGTTCAGCCCAACAGCAGCCAAAATCAATGCGAGTCCCTCTCTTAGCTTTGAGAATTAAAACAGGATCCTGCACAGAAGCGTTAGGCCCATTCATATCTCTATCAGATGGCTTCTGTTTTGGGATATGGGTTTCTCTCTGGCTTATGATAATGACAGCAGTCTACAAAACATGGCTAGGAGCTACTGCACCTTCCACAGTAGGGTACTGATCCACAGAAAGGTCTCTGGGAACTACAGTAATATAAACGAATAATCATATAATATACCAACATAAAATAATAATGCAGCAAGGTCTTTTAGGGCGGATAACATCTTTAAAAGTAGCAGCTGATAGTGAAAGGGATCATTACTCAAAATGATTCTCGGGTGATGCCTGTGCTTTTGCCATATTGAGATGTGGAAGAAGATATTCAGAAGCGTGACAGTCTCAGGGCTACCCTGATTATTCAGAGAAATGTTGAATTAAAAAAATAACTAGGAGAGTCCTGAGTGACGCAAAAAAATATATTGCTGTTGCCTCTGGGCAGCAGTTACTTGTGACGTGTCCTTGGAAAAGGATTGCCAGTAGACAGAAGGTTGAACTTTGGCACATCACAGCCCCTGCTCTGTCACTTACAGAGTTTTCACAAAGAAATACTTAACCAAAACTGTATAAAGAGTAGAAATATCCACTGAACAGTGTGATCAGTATGAGAGCTGCCAAGATTTATCCAGCCTCCTCTGGGTAAGCCTGCACGTGGCTCCTCTGCTGGACTGGCAGAAGACAAGAGACAGCCCCAGGTCTGAGGAGGACTGGCTGCATTCCTGACAGCCTGTAAATTGTTGTTGCTGTTGTACAGCAATTGTGTGTGATAACTCTTGCCTTGAAAACTGGCAGAGATTAAACCTGGGCCCTCCAGCAGTGTACATCTGTACAGGCTGATGTTGACAGCCAGGCTGTGGGTTACGGCAAACTCACCGACCTATTATGCAGGACTGACATATGTTGACTGGTGGCTATGTATACACTGAGAAATCATGCTGAAAAAACATTTCTGCATGAGATACATCCTTAGTGTATTGAGGATGAGCACTTAATCGTACTGCCCGTGCTGGATCACGTCTCACCCATGCCTCCTGATTTCTCTTCTTCTCTCAGCTGGAAACCTGGAGAAAGCAGATCGGAGTCACCAGCCACGCAGGTGCCCAGGCCACTGAGGCCGGCACAGAAGAACCGTGAGGGTGTCCGTCCTGAAGGGCCCATCATTGTGCATAGAGAAAAACTCCAAACAGCACAGACCTAAATACTGAGAAGTCTTTGAATATAAACCTTAACTTCATAGCTCTTCCCATCCAGAGAGAAATAGAGGATTTCTTTCTGCAAAATACACTTGTCTTCACTCAAGTCCACCTAAGTGAAAACCCTGCCATGACTCATGAGTTTTCCCTATACAGTGACGGTTGCACATCCCATGAAAACTCAGTGGCTATCAAGTCAAATGGACCACACTTTTGGTTCTCACTTCCTCAGTGACTGACATGACTGCTTTTCTGTGTAGGCACAGTGTAGTTTTTCTCCAGACTTGATGATATTCCGCAGGTGCAGGCTTGCTGTAGAAACCCAATCTGCACCATTCAGCCACAAGATCAGAATGATCCTTTACAGCCCTAAATTTGTAAAGCAATTACATTCACACTGCATTGCTGTGAGGTTTGTGATCTGGCTACAGGTGAGCCAGCACAAGCATCAGAAACCATCCTGCCATGATAGTCCCACCACTTTACAAGGTTAAGTCACTTGCTCAGCCCATGGTGGGTCAGCTGCCCATCCTGGAGCTAAATTAACCCTACAGATTACAGCCTTCTACAAGGCTGGTATACTGTCTAACATGAAAAAAAACCCAACATTTTTCTCTTCTGATTGCCTTGAGCAGACACAACAGCCACTTCTAGAGACAGGTCTGAATCATCACAACTAAGTTAGGAGCTACATCGCAGGTAAAAATTGGCAGTGGGACAAAACGGCACCAAAACGTAACTCCGATACAAGGAGTGGTGCAGTCCAGCAGTAGCTGGAAACAAGAAGAAATAGGGGTTGCTGATAAGGAGGATTATAGCAAAGTGCCCAAACGCAAATGTGACAGGAAAAAGACACTCCTAGGCTACAGGTTAAGAGGTTTTTCTGGAGCAACCTTCAGTTTTGGTGATAATGCCCTGGCAGAAAGCTGACACAGCTTGGATTTCAGACCCATTGGGCTGGGAAGCAGCCAAGAACAGCATTTATTCATTACATGTAAACTGAGCAAATTGCCCAGGGAAAGGAGTCAATAAACATGGAGCCTCATGGCACCATTTTCACAGAGTGACCTTTCAAAGCATAATTGCATGTTAAAAGACTCATGGCAGTTGTCTCTGATCAGAGAAGCACTAACTGAGCTGGCTTAAGGACTTATTTATTGTCAAGCGGGAGCGCATTGGAAAAGGGCTGTGGCTGCTATTGGCTAGCTCCCATTCAAGGCTGTGATCAGGAGAGGTCCTCCTGACTCCTTAGCTACACAAATGTTTGCTCTCAGGACCTCTAGGGAAAGGCAGAAATAACAGTGGTGATACTGGGAAGCATTTTCACTGTCACTAAAATGCCTATGGCTTACTGCTCTCTTCCCATCCAGTGGTGATGACAGCATTCAAATCACTTTGTCAGGGGAGATTTTGATTATGGTCATGGTGATGCATGATTCTGAGAATGAATGGTCCTCAGTCCCTCAGACCATAGGCTTCAGGCTGCAGCTCCAGCTCAAACACCATCATGGGGTAGGGAATCACCACCCCCAAGGCAGAAGAGCTGGTTGTCCCTTCATCACCCCACCACAGAGCAGTCTCCTTCCCTCACAAGCAGTCTTGCCTTCAGCTCAAACACCCCACAAAAACTATCCTTATTCTTCCACAGGTGGCAATTGCATTCCCTTGCAGTCCTTAAAGGCCCTCGATTTAATTCTTCTAAAAAGAAAGATTTCCAGCTGAAAAAGCGAACCCAAATCACCTCTATGTTATATCAACATAATTGCACAAGACTTCATATTCCCAAAGGGTTAGGGGATCCTGCATATCTCTTTAGCCTTGTGTTATATGCCACATGTCATAATACAGTGTCTTTTCCCAGGATAGACACATTTAACCCCAAGGCAAACTAGCGCAAGGTATTGCGAAGCGTGCAGCAGGCAGAAAACTAGCACGAGATTGCAGGACAGGCTTACAGTTTCAGTTAGAAAGAAGCATCAGAGAGTGCACTAAGGAGTGCTTGGGTCTTGGTGGGCATCCCTGAAGCTCAGCAAAGGACTACGGAAAAAAGGGGTTTCTGGAACATGACTACTCCATGATTTAATTACAGCTCAGGTCACTTAATCTAAATGCTTAGCTTAACCTTTGAGACTCTGAGGTGTGTCCATCTGTAAGCATCAGTGACAGCATCTTCAAAAGCCCATTCTTTTCTTTCCAAATTCAAGCAGTATCACTCTGCTAATGCCTCAAGAAAATTAATCCTTTGAGAAACTGAAACTGTTGCTTTTTGGGTGAGCAGTACAAGGCTGTGCCACATGAGATCCTAGAGCAGCTGCTTCATTTAAGGACCAATGCATAGCAATTTTTTCCTAGGGCTTCAGTCAAGAGATCTTCGCATATGCTTAAGCATTTCAATGGAGAGGAAAGGACTAAACACAGACTTGAAGATAAGCATAGATAACCTGCCTGAACCCAGGTCAGGTATGCCATATTGAAATTTACTAAGTAAAGAAAATGACATAGGAATAGGTAAGAAATTTAATGTACAAATCCTAAGCAGTGTTTTCTTCCATACGTTTTTTGAAATATAATGTTCATATTCCACTGTCCCCCTCAAATATTTGACATTGACTTAATATATTACATTGTATGAAGTGCTCTGCTTTGACATGCAGTGGTACCACAGAGAGAATTTCTTAATCTGAACCAGTGTATATAATTTTCTAGAAATCCTTATGATGATATATTACTTAAAAGAGCAGCAATAAACCTTTCTATTGGTATCCGTAAAACATTTCACAATGTCTGCCATGAAAAATGCCATTAAATCCTATTTGGCATTCTCAGCTTGCATCACATGTTTGCATTGGAGGGCTAGTTTTATGAAGAGGGTAGTGCATCGTGAAAGGGTAGAAATTAAATATTAGAAAGAAAAGAACAATTGCCGAAGTGCTCTGCCTGCTAAAGCTTGCCTTACAATTTGTTATTGCCTACCTTTAATCTTCTACAGTCACAACCAGTTTGAAAAGAAAAGCGTCGCCGTCACCAAAGGCAAAACACAGGTCCCAGTGCTCCCAGCATGGGCTGTCCCCAGTTGCCCTGATGAGCTGGATTCAGCACTGCCTGCATTTGGTGATGGGAGCTTAAAAACCCATATGGGAATCAGAGCTTTGGTCCTGTGTCTAGTCCGAAGCTGGTCATGTGGGGGGAAAAAGAAAGAGGTTCTTGGCATTTTCTGATCTTTCTGTCATTTCACTAAATGGAAACAACATGAGGCTGCTCCTCATTTCTTGCAGGTTTTGAGGGTTGATTCTTGTTTGTTTTTTTCTTCTGGACAATTAACAGGGAACGTATTTTAGCACTATCCCATAAATAGTCAAGGACCTTCATGGATTAATTCTTTAATTTCAGGTTGGTTATTTGCAAGATGAGAATTGGGCAGGATCTCTAACCCTATTGCCTGTCAATTCCTTTTAACATCAGTCTTTTTCTTTGCTTTCTTATTGCCAAAACCTGTTTCAAGCAATCATGAAGCTTGATAGAAATTGCCTTGAAAAGAGCTGAGTGATCAAAACTGACCAGATGTGTAATATGAATATTCATGATTTATTGGAGCAACTTCCACCCTCTTCTCAGAGCAGGGTACCTTCAGCTGACCTGTTGTCTCTCATACAAATTACTGCCTCATTACCACTCATTCCTCTGGAAGCTAGCTACAGAGGACATCGAGCTGGTGTTAAAAAACTCAGGAAAACGGTGAAAGAAAACTGTATGTGATCCAAAATGGAGACATCTGAAATTCCCTGCCACATGTGCAAGAGAAAGTGGACTTGAAGGGACTAAAAGAACCAGTTTCTCCCCTTATGAATGAAGCATGGATGTTGTCCCCTCTGATTTTAGACATGCCTGTGTCTGCACAAGTCACCAATAGTTTTTCTTGTAGAGGGTGGAAGTGGGGCAGTTTGAGGATGTGACTCGTTTCAGTTATGTACAAACGTAGTTTGGGAGGAAAGGAATAAAGTCATTACATTGCTCACATCAACCTCTGCTCTTTGCTGGGGGCTCAAATGTCCAGGAAAACCAGAGTGAAACCTACCCTAAACACTGCAGGCTAGAAGCGAGGGGTGTCTTGTGCTTGGACCCCTGCCATATGCTGAAATTTCCCAGGGAGACCACTCATTTACCGCCTGACAAAAACAAAAGTTTACTGAAGGAGCATCCTGGGTTGTGAGTTAACATTGGTCTCCAGTTCAGCAGCAAACGGAGAATTTATGTTCCATTGTCCTTGCTTTCTCTGGCCTGCCAGCACAATCCTAGACTCTGTTTCAACAAGGTCTGAAGAGGATGACTCCACTTCTTTCAGGATTAACAACATTCTTCACAGCAGACACAAAAAAAAGAGCTGATGATGGAGGAGGGAGATCTGGCAAGTGATTTTCCTCCACTTCCTCATGAACAAATACACTGGTGGTTGCAGAGCAGTGTCTAGTTTGCAGAGAAGGCAATTGCGCCTTAAAACATAAGGCAGGAAAGGGCAGAGTGCTTTTTGTGGACCAAAATGATGTTTGGGGAAGGCAGTGTAGTACTTCCTTTAATACAGCCAAATTTCATGCACAGCAAGACCAGGGGCTAAAAATAGACCAGGATGCTAATGAGGGCCTGGCTCACAGTGTACAATGAGATGATGATTCTTTTTGAAAATGCAGTAATTTAAGGGGTTGTTTCATTTTGTTTCTTTCTTCTGCTGTGAAGTGTTCATAAACATGAAGCTGTTTGGGTCCTCAATTTTTTCTCCTTAATCTTAGGAAAACGAAATGTTAATGGATAAAGGAGAAAACCGCTAGAAGCAAGAGTTGCTTTATTTTTCCCGAGGCTGTTCACACGTGATCGGCAGACAAAGTGGGTCAAAGAGAGCTTTCATAACATTTCAGGTGGATTTCAATACAACCCAAGATGGGGAATCAGGATATTTCTTATACAGAAGAACTTGGATTTTCCCTAATTTATAGGTGCTGGGGGCTGAGGCATCCACACTTTTTTTATTCCAGCCCAAAGCTTAGACATGTGGCTAGTGCAAGAGATGGACTGTGAGCTCCAGCTGGA
This sequence comes from Athene noctua, assembly GCF_965140245.1. Taxonomy (NCBI): domain Eukaryota; kingdom Metazoa; phylum Chordata; class Aves; order Strigiformes; family Strigidae; genus Athene; species Athene noctua. Next base: position 233,298,365 of record NC_134037.1, on the reverse strand, counting down.
CCTTTCTGCAAGCCCAGGACATTTCTGCAGCTTCATGGCCCTTTCAAAGGCTCCACACTGTCCCCCAGGAGCACACACATGATGCAGCCTGTCCTCCTTTGCAGGCACCAGTGGGAGCAACTTGTCTTCAGCTTGGTCACCTCTCCTGAAACCCATCTGGCAGCTTCAGGTTATCTTGGGACATTCCTTTTCATGGGACACCCAATTCCTCAGCTGCACATATAGATCACACACAGTCTTTCCCTGAGGATGAGACATCCCACCACCCTGGAAGAGAGATGGGGCAGAAGGAAGGCCTTTCTCACATCTGAGAGCAGCATGGGCACTGCAGAACTGAAAAACAGCCTTGGATGCAGCTGCTGGTGATGAGGCTGAGCCACCCCCAGCTCTGGTGCACCCCGGCAAAATCACCGAATGGTTTGGGCATGATGAAGACATTGCATAGCACAGGGCTGCACAAACCGTATCTCTGAAGGAAAGAAGCCAGACTGAAAATCAGAGCAGGAAGCTAGAAGTGTTTATGAAACAGATCTCTTTTTTCTGTCAGAGGCAGCCAGGTAACTGCCTGCCTGTTAGCAGCCTACATCGGTGGACCATAAAGCGTGCAGCAGATCAGGAGCTGTTTTCTGGCACACGCAGACTTGTCTCCTATAAATACTACTCTGGGAGGGAACAAAACAGGTATTGTCTCTTAATGCTCCCATTAAACAAAGCCACACAGATGGTAATTAATACATCATGACATGACTAAATTGTAAGAAGAAACTGCTGCAACAAGAAGTCGCCACAAGAACAGCAGGATTCAGATTAGTGTTCATTTCGAGATCAACTCCTTCTTTGCTTGAAGAGCTAGGGACCAACCATTCCACGTTATGAAAGATTTATTTGTCTGCTTTCCTGAGTTTTGGGTCACAATGGAGCTTTGTTATCTTTAATAGATTCATGTACTCCTTCCCTAGTGCTTTGTCAAATAATAATACTTACAAGGCAATAAAAGGGAAAAGAAAGCACAAAGAACAGAACCACCCCCTGTGTCATAAGTCCCGGATAGGTGAATACATGTGTGCATTTATGTGCGTGTGTGTATAGGAGAGGGGTTGTTTATTGCACCGTCCAGTGCAGAATGAAATAATTTATGTACCATCTACATGCAAATGTATCTTTCATTTAGGTAATAAACTGCACCCTTGTATAATTTACTCAAACAATGGAGCTGCGAGGACACCGCTACTAATCTTCAAAAATCAACTGTGCCTTTTCAAAAGGGATTTTTGTCTTTCTATGAATTGATCAAACTTGACAAGTAATTTCAACCTAATGTTCACGGCTATCCTCCTCTCTCCTCACCATCTGTAGGTGAGAAATCCTATTTTCTGGAAGTGACAGAGTAATGCAGGAGGCTGCAGACATCTGTAAAAAAAAAAAAAAAAAAAGAAGTGGCTTTCCCAGAGCTACAAGCAAAACAAGGGTGGATTCAGGAAGGATATGAGTATTTTTGAACAGATGATAAATTCTTCATGCCTGCAACTGGACATGGAGTCACGTTTTTTTAAGCCACTAAGTTTAATGAGAGCAACCGAGATATTAAAATGTCTCTGTCTTTAAAATACTATGGTAGAAATGCTCCAGTGGAATAGACTTGCTCTTGTTCATAAATATAATAAAGACTCTTAGAAGAAATTCATTCTGCAAACTTATTGCATCAATGAAAACTGCATTATAGAAAAAGAGACTGAATGTAAACTCAATTTGCTTCCAGATTTATTTACAAAAATATCAGCTTTGACTGAAAGCTGATCAGTCGTACATCAAGCAATACAGGAGAAATTGGAAAAAGGCCAGTTATCACCCTGCCAGGATCACTGACATGACTGAGATTAATCCAAAATGATTTGCACAGCTACAAGAGGGTCTTGTGCAAATTTTGTTTTTTGTCCCAGGAAGTACAATGCCAGCTCCTTAGGGCCCTTTTTGGCCATATGAGGACACTTCAGGGAATACAGAACAGCCCCCATGCACTGGTAGATGGAGATTCTGGTATCCCTAGGCTAAGAGTATCCAAGACCAAACTTTAGCACATCTGTGTGCAATCCATATAAATGCATCAATGCTGAGTGAGTAATTAATTTTTTTACTTAGAAAACCTTCTATGCATGTGTTTTCCTCCTTTCTGGATTACTGCTGCTCCGGAGAAATCATTCAAGGCTCTTTTCCCTAGGAAGTAGGAGGTCCTGATGTGGGATACCAGACACCCTCACATTCAGACCAAGGTGAAAGGGTGTTTTTTTCACCATGTTTACACCTAGATAACTGGACCCAGGAGTGTCCTCAGCTTCTGAGTCCTGCTGCACATCTCCATGAGTCCTGCCTCCAATAGCTCCAAGCCACGCTCTTTCCCATGTACACACTACTTCCCATACAGACAGATCCCCTACCTCCTCTCTTCAACTCTCTTCTGGGGTTGCTTATTGTCATCTTTGGGACAGACCTGTTAAACATGACCTAGAGTATTCATTTCATGAGGATGAAGGGGATAAGCGGTGACCATCAGATGAGCTATGACTCAAGGCCAGCTGCAGGGCAGGTTGAAGCACTTGGCTGTGCAAAGCACAAGGGATGGCTGGAGGGTGGCCATTCACTTTGGTGTCACGAGAATTTTTGAAGTTCTGAAATCTGCTTTAATTTTCCCATTAGAATAAATTCCACAGATTCTGATGGTTTTGCACATCAGAGAATTATGTCAAAACAGATTGAAAAGGTGCTCTGGAAGACTGAAAAAATCAGGGCTTTCAGGTCTTCTGTATTTCTCCCCCTTTGTTTCCTTCCCTTAAGGTTATAATCAGACAGTGCACCTCAAACTTCACTAAAGCAGAATGAGAAAACACAGTCAAAATCAATATATGACCACAAAACATATTCTTCAGGAAGCTAGAAAAAAAAAAAAAATTATTTCTGTAACTTGCCTAAACACATTTTGTTCTCGGGCATCCCAGCTGAAATAAATGTTAAACTTCTTTCTGTTGTTGGGTAGGTGGACACTGTGTTAGATCCTCAACCAAGAAAATTATCTTCATCTCAAGGTCTGCTTATTTCTGATAAATGCAGGCCATGGGGTTTTCTGATTGCACAAGCAAGAGCTGATCCCTTAGATTTGCCCTGTGAGGGCACTGGCAGCAGTAAGTCAGTGGATCATGGCAGGTTGGTCATGCAAGGACAGAGACAAGACTTTTTTGGTCACAGAACTCACCAGAATGGGATTTCTGAGCCAGGAAAATGCCAGGTGTGTCTGTTTCTACTTCAGTGAGGGGAATGGGATTTAATTTCTATTCTGTGTAAATAAATAGCCATTTGCCAAAATACATTGACCTCTACTAACAGCATTACTCCTGCAGGTAAAACAAAACAAAACAAAAACCCAAAACAAACCCTCTATAATCATTCATCAGTTTCTCCTCTCCTCTCCTCTCCTCTCCTCTCCTCTCCTCTCCTCTCCTCTCCTCTCCTCTCCTCTCCTCTCCTCTCCTCTCCTCTCCTCTCCTCTCTCCTCTCTTCATCTGGGCCACCTATCACCCATCACCCACATCAGACAGGACTGGATGTGCTGTTCCTGACACCAGTAGGAAAAAGTTCATTAAGTTCTCCAGATCGTTTGGGTCATTGAAGGGAGTAGGGCGAAAGCTCAATGCCAATGAAACCTTAATTTTTCTCTAAAAAGAGAGGCAGCAGACTAAGGTACTGTCAGTTTCCATAAAGCCATAAAAGACCGGCAGTATCAGTAAGATAGGATTCAGTCCTTGGCTGTTCATTATTCAGAGGGATGGGAGGATATGGAGACGCCAGAGTAATCTGGAGCAGACAATGAAAGTTGTCAAGGCTCCTCTGATTAAAACTGCAAATCCTACAACCCTAACCCTAATCCCCCCCTGTGGAAAGGGGAGATTAGCCTGGGTCCTGAAAAAGATAACTCTATCTTTTCCTTAAGTTATGTGTTAAAATTCAATCTCCTCCCAGGGGATAGTGTGCATGGATATTGCTTCTTCTCTCTCCCTAATTAGGAAAGTATAGCAAAGTAAACACTGCTGCTTGCACAGTAACTGATATAGAAGAGCGGGCTGCCTCTGTGCTCTCTGATTGCTTTATTAGCACAGTAAGCCAACCCACACAGCCAAGGAGGCTGAGCGAAGGGCCCTTTTCCAGCCTTTGGGGGTTATATGGCGTTTTGCAAGACACTGAAACAATCTATCAACTTCCGCTCCCATTCACACCGGTGGGAATCGGCAGCAAGCGGGCATGCTGCCAGGGAGAGTGCCGGCCTGACAGGGCACCACAGCCCGTCTGCCTCCCCGGGTCTCGCGTGTTCCTCTGGTCATTAGGAGCAATTTTTTAAATGGGATTATTTTCTGCAAGTTCTGTGCACACCAGGGGTGACCCTGATTTCCCTAAGGGTCCTGATCCAGCCAAATCTCCACATCCCTAAACGCTGCCTTTAATATCAGCAGAACGGGCTGGGAAGGTTGCTTTCTCAGCAGCACGGAGAGGTGTGTCTATGTGATTTGAACTAAGGAGCCCACACCCTGCAGCTGGGGCCTGGGATGGCTGATGTCCTCCAGGGATGGAGACAGAGGCAGCCCTGTAACACAGGCAGCAGCCAGTGGGATAAGCATTCAGAAGATGTTCAACATAGGTACATAGTGACACGCTCTCCCCTTTGTCATCCCCCCACTGTCCTTCACTTCAGTAAGCCCCCGGTGCACTTTTTCCTGGTTGACACCTCAGAGAGAGCAGAGGCAGGCATGGAAGGCTTCACTGCACAATGAACAGGGAAGGACTGTACAGAGCAGAGGGGCATTTTCTAGTTCCCACTGGTGCCAACTGTTCCCTGACACAGAGAGGGACTTCCTTGACAAATTTGCTCACCAGTGCCTCCATAAGGAGCTGCAGGTTATCAACAGAAAAGGCCGGTTTTGGAGGACAAGGTGGAGCAGAGGAACCCTCCTGGAGAACTGCAGCTACCTCAGGGCAGGGGATCCACTGCAGAAACCCATGACGCTGGAGGGTTCAGCAAATCCTACTGAGGTGCACCGGAATGAGCCCCTGCTTGTGAAATGACCCTTCTCAGAGCCCAGAGAAGATGACAAAGTAGCAGCCTGCATTAATGTGACACTTTTTTTTTGTAAGACGGACTCTGACTGTGCTCAGATGGAGACAATAATAACTCAGTGTTGTTTTGTTTCCAAATCAAACATGGATGAGACCTTTGAGATTGACTGGAAACCCTGCTGATGTCTCTAAAACATGTGCATGGGAGGAATGCAAAGCATTAGCTGTAATATTTATTTTGCATGGCATAACTATGTTTTGAAAAGGGGAGGGTGGCGCTCATTAGCAGCATAAATGTACCAGTCTGTGTTTTCAAGCTATTAATATGGTGGCTAGTGTTAATGGAAATATAATGGAACACTGTGCTTTTAGAAGTATGGGATTTAGCACAGTCAGGGGAAAAAAAAAAAAAAGACATTAATGAAATTTTAATGAGAAAATCAGCTTGCAGTAATCTTACAAGTAGTGATTATTTCTTTGGTTTGACTAGCCTGAATAGCTTTGTCTTTGGTGGGATGCACTTACAGGGCGTCCATGTGAGGACAGTGAATGATGAATTACACAGGCCACAGCTGTGACTGTCCTGGAAAAGAAACATGGTTCAGGTTTTTACTGTCTGCCTGGATGAGAGGCTAGAGCCTGACCACCTCCTTTCCACTGAGAAGTGGGAAAGGCTCTTCGATGTGCTCTGGCCATTGGCTGCTAGTCACTCATCATATCATATCACATCTCAGCTCTTTCAGTCTATCCTTGGAGTCACCTACCCTCCTCCTTTGAGCTGGACCTGAGGCTCTTGACCTAGCTAGTACACCTGGTCTTCCAGGAGCACGTGCACCTTATTAGGCACTCAGTATAAACCAAATAATACATGGGATCTTATTACTGCACATGCACGTATACACATGAGCACCTTGCAGAGGTTTACTCTTTGCTAGGAAGTGGCAGCGCTCTCACCCACCTCTGTGGTGTGCTGACATGAGGGGACCATCACAGATTTCCATCAGTGAAGCTGACCTGGAGGGATGGGATGGGACTAATTAGTCTAGAAGGGCCAGGGATTTGTCTCACCTAGCTTGAAGTGCCAACAGAGCAGTCATCTCCTCCTGAACATCCCACTTTCACCTCCCTTTATTGTCTGTGGGTAGAAATGGGCACATTTAGCATCTCCCCCATCTGACTGCTTTTGGACCACTGTCCTAGGAGAGGTCTTGCACCTTGAAGGTGACTATTTGCCTTCACTGGGGATAACATCAACCATATCTGAGCTTGGGACCTCAGCTGTAAACTTGCCATTTGAATCCAGACAGACTTGGTCAATCCTCCCAAGATCCTCCTAAAGTGAAGCAAGTGTATATACCTACATCAGTCTTCTCCACCGATGGCATCAGAAATACCCAGAGGCCTAAGGAAAGAGCAAGAGAGACATGTTTCAGGGACGGATCAGAATGGTTTCTATACTGTAGTTCCAACTCAGGTTGCTTGAGCCTGCCTTATCACTCCCTGGTGGTAGAGAGGACACTCAGGCAGAAAAACTTCTCCCTTGTCCGACAGACACAGCATCACTGTGATCCTCTGCTTGGATCACATCTCCCTAACCCCACATGTTTGAGAACCTGTATCTGAGTAGTATAGTTAAATCTGCATGCATTTTAAAGGATGCAGCCTCAAAGAGACATTTCTTGTTGTTCCTGGAGTCTGACATCTAGAACATCCTCTCACCATCTCCCAGTTCTTCATTTGTTATAAAGAGATAAGTTCTGACACTCTCTAAAAGGCAAATTCTCTGTGCTCACCCATAAAGGGCTGGATCATGGTAGTAAGCCAGGGGAGAAATCCCCTGTGACGAAGACTTTCTCCCGACTTAAAGCTCCTGCTTCCAGCCACTGTTGGTACAGAATTCATTAATTCTTGGGCCAGGAAGAAACTAATTGTCTAGTCTGAGCTGCTTGACAGAATTAAGGGCCATTTGATTTCACTCAGTATTCTCACACTGAGCCCAAAACTCCTTGCATGTATTTTAGGACAATATCCAATTGCTTTACAAGGTCACTAGTGAGAAATCAAGGCATGGGGGTATCCAGGAAGGTTGTTGCTTATGGTGCCCTCTTTTTTAGTACTTGGCATGCTTTGCAGCAAAAGTAAACTTAAACCCTGTCAGACTGCAATGATTTGTTAATTTTATGTTCAGTGCTCTGTCTCCACTGTTACTGCTCACTCAGACAAATGGTGTGTGAGTCCCCAGCATGGTCTGCATGCTTTGGCAGGCCAAAGTCCAGGAAATATGCTATTAGCTGAGCTTTTATTTTTTAATTTTTATTTTCATTCTGGATTTGAAAAGGTTAAAGTGAAAACTGGAAGCCAAACCTTCATGCCTGAACTGCAGTGACTGTAATACAAGAGAGGTAGCTGTGACCACTTCGAAACTGTAATACCCATGAAATCAAGTGGACACCTCTAACGTTCAGAAGTCACTGGAGCGACTCTCCATCGTTTTCTTTTCCCTAGTAGATTTATTGTCATTTGGGTTTCTTTTCTTTCCAGCATACTATGAAATTTAAAATTAAAGTTCTACTCTGAGGGGAAAGGAGTACAAGAGATGTTATAATTTATCTGAGCTGCTAAAGCAGAAGGGGAAAACTCAGCGGAGATATTTTTTGTCACCTGCCCTTTAAACTAGAGTATATTGCTCTGAAAGCTGTACCATATTGCAAGGAACCTTTAGTGCCATTTGCAATATTGCTTCAAGCTTGGTTGCTTGCAACTTAATTTCTCCAACAGTTTCTACCTAAAAGCAAATGGGATATTAGGAAATAACACTGCAAACATGGATCACGCAGAAACAGTTTTCAGCGTCAGCAGTAGCATCAGTCCCAGAGCATATGGAAATTGTGGGGCTGTGCAGAGCTCTCGCCTGCCAGTGCACACAGACGCGAAAGGGGTCAAGAAATGTGGTCACTGACTCATGACTGTTTTTTTGCTACCTCTCCTGTGCATTTTATTTTAGTGAAATGTAATCCCACAGGGTTTCATTTTACTTATTGCCAACAACAACATAAAAATAGATTAGTCACTTTCCTTTTTTCTTTCATTCCGCCATATGAATTTTCTGCGGTTTGAACTTCTTGGCTTTTGGTCCTAATTCAGCAGAGTACTTAAACATGTATTTAATGCTCACTTATTTATTAGTAGAATGTTTGTAAACATTTTCAAGATGGAAAAATGTGTCTATGCTAAAGCTATCTCTTCCTATAACAAAGGGAAACAAACGGTAGCGTGGGACCTCTTCAATTTTTTGCTGTCGTTAGCTTTTCTTTAAGTGGAAAGCTGGACTTTGCGGCAGCAAATCTTGTAGCACAAGGAATCAGAGATCTCTCACCCAGCTTCATAGTTTAGAACACAGATGTTTAGATCTAAGACCATTACTGTGGCTTCCTTTATAGCCAAGGAAATAAGCACTCATGGGGTGCTGCCACTGATGCTCTGTGCGAGACAGTGGTGAGAGGAGACCCCTGCACCTGTGCTGGAGACCTTCACAGCAGCCACAATGGGTCCCCCACAGCTTTCCTCGAGGGTAAGCCTACGTTCTCCTTAAAACTTGATCTCAAGTTTTCAGCTTTGAGCTCAAGCCATTCATTTCTTTCTTCAGTGAAACTGAAGCCAGTTGTTGATAACGGCAGCACTTCTTCCTTCATAATCCATTTGAAAGAGGCAGGTAGTACTACCAAGCTGTCCAGCTCAAGAGATTTATTTGCATTTGCAGCACACTTTGAAGCTTCAAAGTGCCATGTAAGTATTATTGGGACTGTGTTTTCAAGACTGTCCATCACGAGCCTTATTGCTGCATACTTGAGCATATTGCTATCCTTTGTAAATACCCACGAAACCTGGGTGAGAGGTCATTACATGTTCATTCCCAGACATCTTTAAAGGATCTGGAAATGAATTATAATGAAATACATATATGTGTGTGTGTGTGTGTGTGTGTACATGGATGTGTGTGTGCACATAACTGTGTGCATATATGGCTTATATATTTTATATGTATATATATATGAATATTTTATGTGACTATATATGAATATATGGCATAACTGGGAATTATGTTATAAACAGGTGATCCAGAAAAAGAATTAACCAGGCATGAATTGTGCCTATTCACCTTCATTTTACCTCTGATAGGTATATTTGCATGAGAGCCTTGTTTCCGCTGTCACTGCCTGTGTTAGTGACACCTCAAACTGCTGCAACACAGATGTGGGATGGCAAAGTCATGGCACTGAGGAAGAAAGAAGACTCCTGTCTCCTCAAGTGACTGGGACATCTCCCACAACAGTGTTTCCCGGGGTATTTCCTGGGTGTGCATACTGGTAAGCTTTACAGCGGGAGAGCAGGAGGCCAGGAAGAAAGGTGAATAATCTGCCAGTAAACAAGGACACTCTGGAGCGATGCTTGAGCTCTGAGCAAGACTGCAGTGGTGTTGCAGCCCAAGTCCTGGGACTCATTTCTCCAAGGCTGGGTGCAGATGTCAGTTAAGTCATTTTCTGCAGACTAAGAAGCAGTTGTCAAGGAGCCTGGCCCAATTCCAGGGTGTGTCAAGCCATAAGGTAAGATGGGTAGGTGTTCAGACTGTTTTGCATGTGATTAAATACCTTTCCTGGAGACTGTGATGAGGGATATCTTTTATTAAACCACTGTCAAAAAAAATACCAGGCAGCTGCCTTTTGGTCTCTGCCTTCACCCCATCTTTCCCAGAGCAGGGGGGTGCTGTCTGTCCCTCTGTCATAGCCACCAGGCTGGGAGCAAGTCCTGGGGTTGACCCACAACTCCCTCCCTGCCCCTCTCCTTTCCTTTGCCTCCTTTCTCTGTTAAAAACTGTGTGTTCCCCTCCAGAAGAGGAGAAGCATACAGCTGGTACTGGGTGTTTCTATGATGGGAGGCTCAGGGATCTCAAAGGAGCGAGCGGATGAGATAAGGGATCAAGGATTGATGGTTGATGTCCCGGGAGGGTGCAAGTCCTGGGAAAGGGGCTTGTCATCAGGTCCTTCACCTAAATACCTCCCTCACACACCCTGCAAACTGCTTCTTGCATGTCTAGAACTAATATGCCTTTTTCCTTCAGGAGGAGACTCCTTGGAATCCATACAGGATCTCAGTACACCAAATTTTCTAATGTGACATCCCCCTTTTAATGGAGAATTCAGCTGGGTGCAGACAACTACAAGGGATTTCAACCATACCCGCCTCTCCTAAACATCTGTTCAGAGACATTAATAGAGTTCCATGTCTGAGCAAGTCTGTCGTGCTGAGACTTAAGGAAGAGGTTTAAAAGGAGAAGACCGGTCTTAGTAGCATAACACAGCTCTCTACCGCTATGCACTTCTGAGCCAAAGCAATGTCAATGCCCACCATGTGAAGCTGTGGCTGCACCCACTCTACAGATTCGCCCCAAGTTGCAGTGGTAGAAATCTCAAAGCTAAAATATTAAGAGGAGGCCTGGCCCTCCCTTTCGCCTGATGACATTTTTCACCTTTAAAAATTGTACCTCCATGTTTGTACTTGCAAAACGCTTCCCTGTGTACTTGCATCTCTCCCCATTCCTCTTTACCACAGCAAATAGCTGGAGGTGGCATCAGTTTTATCTGAGATTGTTTCTCTATCCCAGGTGGAAAAAGCCCATGCAAATTGTAAGGCTGACCTTCTGAAAATGAGGCCTTGAATTACTCCTCTCTTGTATTTAACTTCTGATTTAGCATATGGTGAAAAGATAAATTAGATAGGTTAATTAGGAAGTCCTGGAATTCTGTTCATCATTGTGCTATGTAATCATAGATGCATCTTGCCTTTAGGACCCTGAATATGCTGACATGTAGTCTTTTCTGCATGCCAGCTTCACAGCATCTCCATCACAATAAAGGAGCAGGAGGGGGAGATGGTTGGAGTAGCCAAGCAAATCAGGAAAAACAACCAGCTAAATTGAGTGCTTTCTAATCTAATGCATTTAAGTCATACTCAGTAAAGCTTGCCAACAATCTCTGGCCTCTCTGCTGCAAAGATCACAGAGGCATCTGATTAGTATAACGCGTGTCTTCTAAAAATCCTCTTTAAAAAGTATTTTCATTCTGGATAGGCGACATGTAATGAATTGGAAACGTCTCTTTGTGAGCATGGGGTGAAGGGGCCATTCACCAATCCCACCCAGCCCCAGGAGTCCTACTACTGTCTGCCTGTTGTAAGATGCAAAACCCATCAGCTATGGCAAGCTTTTTCTTCCCTGACAAAAGTAAATATGTGAAACAGAAATAGCTCTGATCAGTCCTGCATTCAAGTCATTTCCTGGAACCAGTTTTGGCCTTGAAATCCAAGCCCAGTTTTAGATACTAGCAAAAGCAGTCACATATCCAAGGGTCCCAAATAACCTCATCCCTCAGAAAGGTATCAATTTCATCATGTATGTTATATCACTTACAGTAACTTGTCTTAGGTAAGGCTCTTGGGAGCTGAGAGTGGGCAAGGATTTGAGGACAGATTAGGAATACAGTGAGGAAGTGGATAAACATGGCATCGCATCATGGGCAGAGGGGCAGAGCAAATCTGTGACATGAGCTGTCAAGAGGAGAGAAACACGAATATTTTTCTGAATACTAATTTAAATTTTGCATCTGAATCCTGTGAAAACCAGACCATATGAAACCTTGTTTATGTGTTGTAAAAGAGTACAGGTCATGCAACACATGCTTTGTTTGTGGCTGTTCATTTGCCTGGAGGACAGCTCCATTGACTGTGTGCATCCATGCTCTATCTGTGTTTATTCTTGGGAGGAGCTTGAACTTTCCACTTACAGAATAGCTGGTGTCAGTGACAGAAAATAGTACTTTCTTGGGCAGTCTTGGTCAATTCAATGCTCCAGCTCTAGAGATGTTCTCTAGCAGGGTCACTTGGTCCTTCCTCCTGCCCCATCTTGGCATCGTACATCAGCCTGAATAATCTTGCAGATTAGGTGTCTGACCTTCTTGAGGAGGGTTGCATTTGTGTGTTGTATTTCACATGTGATGTTAGAGCCAAGAAACCCATCAGGGCCTCTCAAACTGCACCTGAGCAAAGCTCCGCTTGCAGCAACAACATTCAACACACCTTCCCCTGTTACAGTCTGGTTTCCCCAGACTGCTGATATCTCTGTAGCCTGTGAGGATTAGAGGATATGTGATGAAGAAGATGCTTCTGTTCAAGACATGCCTATAGGAGTGGTGGCAGAAATGATTCCCACTGTGGAGAAGGGGAGGGTCGGCTGGTTTTTCACGGAGGGAGCAACACCGGCCTTCCTTGCCTCACCCAGCAATGGGCAGGGAGGCAGTGTTGAACACAGCAAAGTTCAGGGCCCCTTCCTACCATGTCCTCTGCAGGAGTCACTCTTGCCAGGTCAGAGCTCTGGCTTTGGTCTGGTGGGGTGGGATAACCTCCCTTTTCTAATCTGACTAGATCTTTGACAGCTGGAGATGTGGGAGGTGATCAAAGCTGCACAGTCCTCTAATCATTGCCCTACACCCACACTGCCAGAACATCCATCTGAAGATGAAAGCCTAAAATAGCTGAGAAAATGCAGTCAAAACAGACTTACTGCATACAGATAGATCAGCCATATTCTTCAGTTGTATCTACAGTCCCCATGACCTCACACTTTCTTTGGAAAATTGGGCAGGAATGAGGACACAGCTTGTGATATGTGATACCCAGAGAACCACTGAGCTGTCTCAGATTTGCAAATACATTTAAAATGAGCAGTAAACCATTCTTGAAACTTGTTGCCAGACTCTGATTTTATTTACTTTGATAAAAGTGTTTCAGTGCAGCATTAATGCACACTGGTTTTACTGGAAATTAGACTGTCAGCTTTAGTGTGGCATATGGTATTTTGTTGTACCAACCATTAGGTATTTACAGGCATGCAATTTTATGCCTAAGGCTAGCTTCTGCCAAGCAGTAAGGGTTTGCACATATGGTGCTGATTTCCTATAAACAGGGTGCCTAGGTACAATACTAGAGCACTGGAAGGTTGCATTCAAGTCTGACAGTACCCTGAAGAATTGCATTTTCTCCCTTACTTATTCCATCTTGGAGGTGTACAGCAATGTATTATACTACCTCTAACCATTCCCTACAGTGTGTCCCATAAAAAATAATTTTTCCATTCTCTTTATGGAATTAAATTAGTTCTATTACAATTCTTCCTTTAGGATGTTGAAGAATGAGAACCTGTTTCTTATCTCCAGGTGACAGAGACACACCATTTTATATTTCCAGTATAAATGAAATCTCCTCCAACCCCACACCTACTTCTTTGTCGAGTGCTCTTTTGCAGTGCCCATGAAATCTCTGATTATTTAAAATAGTTAAAAATAGCTACAGGTTAAGAGCACTCGAACCTTTTCATACTCTTCAAAGAGTAATTTAGAAAACCTGACAGGGTTCATCATTCTGTTCCTGATCAGTATAATCTTTTACAATGTTGGCAGCAGAGTACCAGCTAGACCAAGGGAAGATGAGTACTCCCAAGTAAGATGCTGAAATAAAAAGATATTAAGCAAAAGACTTGGACATCCTTCAGTAATGACTTTCCTCAGCTGACATGTTTTTATATTTTAAGTGAATTAATGAGCTATAATTATTAGTGATCTCTGAGATAGTGATCAGAGAAAGCGTTTTGCATGATACAAACAATACCACTGCAAATGGAAGCACTGCCTGTCTCAAACCATCAGACAAGGTCCCTTTTGTTATAATAAATGTTATCACCTTCCTTGCTTCTTAAAGTGTGCTTCGCACTTTATACTTTGATGTCCCCATGCCACCAACCCGTTGCTATTTATGGTACAGTCACATCTGCCATACAATGGAGGTTTTGAAAATGTTTTACCTGACTTTTAACAGATGGATGTTAATGGGATATTTATTTACAGAATAAAATTAAATCGAAGCTGAATCTTAATGCACAATTTACATAATCAGCTTTGTTCTGAGCTGGTGAGCTGTTTTTTCCAGCACTTGGGACCCTTCAGTCACAGCTGCATCAAAGAAACAGCCACTGAGAGTGGAGATTAAACAATTTCCTAAAGCTAGAAGTCTTGATGAGAATCTATTATTCCATATTAGAATCCAGTAATTTCTCCAGACACTGCCATAAGATCAAAGATGTATGTTAGAGCTTTGGCATAGCCCACAATCAAAAGGAAGATGTTCAATTTGCATTTAGAAAACATCTATGTTAATTATATTTTTCTGAAAAATTGAAAGTTCTGCTATTTTACCTTTTGCACCCCAAATAACAACACAACTTATTAACTCGGAGGCATGGAAAGACTGAAAAGCTATATATATATATATATATATATATATTTACAATGAGTTTGGTGAGGTTTGGTTGTGCTGTTTGTGCAGTCTAATTATGATCCTCTGTCCAGCTGAAGCTCAGATCAGCTGGAGTTTTGCCACAGGCTTCAAGAAGTGCAGGACCGAACACACAGATGCAATGCTGAAAACCTGCCTGGTGGCTAAATTCCTAACTCTGATGCCAGGTTACCAGTTGTGAGCCACCAGGATCAGGCTGGGGAGCTGATTTTGGGTTCAGGAAATGAGCTTTTGCTTTTTCTTACAAGGAGAGACAAGTGACCTCTGCCAAGTCACTCATCGCTCTCCCACCTTCCTTTCCTTCAGTATTCTTTGGGGTATTTGCCTGGGCAAATGCATTAAGGGGTATGACCATCACTCCAGATCAGGCTCTTCCCACCTAACTTTGGCCACTCCAGGCTCTCCACAGCCTGCAGGGAAGGCTCAAACCACGACAGACTTGCACCCCTGGATTGGGGCTCAGCCCGTCTTGGTGCTGAAGGTCTTTCTGGCAAGCCCACCTCCTTCCATCAGCTGCAGAAGCCACCTCAGGTGGCCATGGGTCTCAATTAATGCTTTCATTTAAGTGCCTCCATCTAGGTGGGATGAATACCTCTTTGGAAACTGTGTTAGTGTTTTAAAGCTGACTTCTTTAAAACCAGTGAATGGTCTCTGGAGGCAACAAGTTCTTCTTGCAGCTTGTCTGAAGAGTTGCTCCCCCACTTTCTTTACACCTCACTGCATGAATATTGTCAATAGTCTGTATTCAAATCTGAATGTCAAAAAAAGAAGATGACTTGGCCTCTTTCAGCACAAAGGTTGAGTGAACAACTTCTACCATATCCTGCATTTAAAAGCATACACATGGCTCAGTCTCTGCTGAACTGTGACCCACACCAGGAAGATCAGATTAGGCTGCTTCAAACCCCAACAAATATCCTGCACCACCATGGAGAGCGTGGGTTTTGGCCAGTGCCACAGCTTCTGAAACACATCCCCAGCTTCATGAAATCACAAGCAGAACTCTGGGAAAACTTTTCCAACAGTTAACAGGAGCAAGCCAGGGCTCAAGGAAGCTCAAAAGACTTTGAAAAATTTCCTAAATTGCAATTTAGGGATGGGATGATGTGGTGGGGTTGCTAAGACAAGCTCAAAGGGCTGGTGTGGGTGTTATATGAAGACAGTACAAAACCAGCTGTATTAGACTGCCTAATAAGAAACAAGAACGGGAAAGTCAGCATTTGCACAGAACCCAGCTACAGGCAATAATCCAATTTACAGGGAAGCAAGAGACTGATGATGACCTTGCCAAAAAGCCAGCTTTCCAAAAATAGTACTGACAAATGAGAAGTATAAAAATAAGGAGCTAATCAGCAACAATAAGAAGGAGAGAGACAGAAAGTTTGTCTCTCTGCAAAACGTAAATTATGCAGCATAAGAATGACATCCATCCATTTCAAATCAGAATAGCTATCAGTTTCCAGGGTCTTGTAAATCAGTGAACAGGCTAGGAAACAAAATTAAGCTTACCTCATTTTTTCCCAAACTTGCCTAAATGTTATGGTAATTAAAAAGTTGATCCTGTAAATATCTACTGCTGCCTATTTCCTCCATTTGTACTTTGAGTAGTCTGCAGCAGCTGTGGGCCCAGCTCTCCTCACCACCACCCACCCTGGATAGAGAACTGTAGGATACTCTGATGGTCCCATGCTGGGGCCAGTTGCTGGGGGCATGGAGCAAAGCTGAGAATGGAAGTGCTTGGACTGTCCCTGTGCAGTCTCGTGACATTCTGCAGACAAATTAGCCAAGTCTTGCCGTCCATGCACTTGACATTGAGTAACAGATTGAGCGGTACTCATGTAGACCGACCAATACTCATGATTTTTCTCCCATCATCCAGCAGCAATCCTCCACCACTGTCACCAACTCTGTCCAGTCTGTAATCAAATAATAGCAGATTGGAGACTTGGTACCTTCTGGGATTTTGAGAGTTTGCTCTCATGATCCTCTGCAAGGTGAAGGGCAGTCATTATGGGCATTGTTACCTCAGCACATAACAGACTTGAGAAAACTTTAAGGTGTGAGTAAATTCAACTTCTCCATGAGACATGCCAAAAAAACCCCATACACCAGATATAGACTTTTTATAATCAGGAAGATCAAAGACCCCAAACAGCAATTAAAGCACAAAGGGCTCACAAAACCTAATTCCCTCCAGGAACATCATTAGCATTCAGAGAAATAGTGTTTTCCCCTGAGGATCTTACATGTGTTGCTGACCGTTAAGCTCTGCACAGACTAACTCAATTTTATTCACAAAGTAATAATTTCTCCTCACAATGGAGAGATCTGAGTCAGCTGCTTAATGAAAGCATCTGACAGAAAGCAAAGCAAGAACTGGGACCAGCAGCACAAGTTCCCCAGCTTGTACCACTTCACCACCAGGTGAAGCACCTCCTCAGCTCAGGACTGCCAAGTCCCCTCTACATAGAAAACTCCAAACTGAACAACTAAATTGGAGCTATTTGCCGACCAAGCAATTACAGAGACAGCAGAGAGAAACAGGTGACTCCAGCTGGTGACTCAGACCATCCTAAAAAGGATGTCTAAGAGATGTCAGATAAATCACAGCCTGAGGGTTCCCATTTCTTCCTACAGGCTAGAAAGGAAGCCCAGCGTGACTAGCTGAGATCTGGATGTTCTTTCCTGGACACCTGACATAAGGTGAGATCACTCCTCCCAAGAACCTGGTGGAAAGTTGCATGTCCATGTGTCTTTCCTGCCCATGTACAAGGGACATGGCAGGAGTCGCTGCATTGACCACTGACAAACGGTTTATTTATTCTAAAAACAGGATACAAATCCCTTTGTTAAAATACAAACACACAACCAAATCTTGTCATTACCACTACTGTCCTTCAGATCTTGGCATTAGGGTGTCCATAGGCCCCATCTTGCCTCTTAAAAAATATTAGAATCACAGAATCATCTAGGCTGGAAAAGACCTTCAAGATCATCCAGTCCAACCATTAACCTAACACTGACAGTTCCCAACTACACCATATCCCTCAGCGCTACGTCGATCCAACTCTTAAACACCTCCAGGGATGGGGACTCCACCACCTCCCTGGGCAGCCCATTCCAACACCTAACAATCCCTTCTGGAAAGAAATGCCTCCTGATATCCAGTCTAAACGTTCCCTGGCACAACTTGAGGCCATTCCCTCTTGTCCTATCACTTGTTACTTGGTTAAAGAGGCTCATCCCCAGCTCTCTGCAACCTCCTTTCAGGTAGCTGTAGAGGGCAATGAGGTCTCCCCTCAGCCTCCTCTTCTCCAGACTAAACACCCCCAGTTCCCTCAGCCGCTCCTCGTACGACCTGTGCTCCAGACCCTGCACCAGCTTCGTTGCCCTTCTCTGGACACGCTCGAGTCATTCAATGTCCTTTTTGGAGTGAGGGGCCCAAACCTGAACACAGGAATCGAGGAGCGGCCTCACCAGTGCCGAGTACAGGGGTCAGATCCCTTCCCTGTCCCTGCTGGCCACGCTATTGCTGACACAAGCCAGGATGCCATTGGCCTTCTTGGCCACCTGGGCACACTGCTGGCTCCTGTTCAGCCGGCTGTCAATCAACCCCCCCAGGTCCCTCTCTGACTGGCAGCTCTCCAGCCACTCCTCCCCAAGCCTGTAGCGCTGCTGGGGGTTGTTGTGGCCCAAGGGCAGCCCCCGGCATTTGGCCTTATTGAAACTCCTCCAGTTGGCCTCAGCCCATGGCTCCAGCCTGTCCAGGTCTCTCTGCAGAGCCTCCCTACCCTCGAGCAGATCAACACTCCCACCCAACATGGGGTCATCTGCAAACTCACTGAGGGTGCACTCCATCTCCTCATTCAGATCATCAATAAAGATGTTAAACAGGAGTGGCCCCAAAACCGAGCCCTGGGGGACACCACTCGTGACCGGCCGCCAACTGGATTCACCACAACTTTTTGGGCCCAGCCATCCAGACAGTTTTTTACCCAGCAAAGTGTGTGCCCATCCAAGCCACGAGCAGCCAGTTTTGCCAGGAGAATGCTGTGGGAAACGGTGTCAAAGGCCTTGCTAAAGTCAAGGTAAACAACATCCACAGCCTTTCCCTCATCCAATAAGCAGGTCACCCTGTTGTAGAAGGAGATCAGGTTTGTCAGGCAGGACCTGCCTTTCATAAACCCATGCTGACTGGGCCTGATCCCCTGGTTGTCCATTATATGACTTTTAATGGCACCCAAGATGACCTGCTCCATCACCTTCCCTGGCACCGAGGTCAGACTGACAGTTCTATAGTTTCCTGGATCTTCCTTTCTGCCTTTCTTGTAGATGGGTGTCACATTTGCCACCCTCCAGTCCAATGGCACCCAGTTAGCCTTGACTTCAGGTAAATCATGGACAGCAGCTTGGCGAGCACATCTGCCAACTCCCTCAGCACCCTTGGGTGTAACCCATCCGGTCCCACAGACTTGTGTGCATCCAAGTGGTGCAGCAGGTCTCTGACCACCTCCTCTTCAACTGTGCTGACCTCAATCTGCGTCCCCTCCCCATCTCCCAGCTCATGAGGCTGGGTGTCCAGGGAACAGCCAGTGCCACTGCTAAAGACTGAGGCAAAGTAGGCGTTGAGCACCTCAGCCTTTTCCTCACCCTTAGTTACCATGTTTCCCTCTGCATCCAGTAAAGGAGGGAGATTTTTCCCTAATCCTCCTTTTGCTGTTAACGAATTTATAGAAACATTTTTTGTTATCCTTAACAGCTGTAGCCAAGTTGAGCTCTAGCTGTGCCTTGGCTCTCCTAATGTTCTCCCTGCATAACTTCACTACATCTTTATAGTCTTCATGAGAGACCTGGCCCCTCTTCCAAAGGCAATAGATTCTCCTTTTGTTCTTGAGATCCAGCCAAAGGTCCCTGTTTAGCCAGGCCGGTCTCCTTCCCCGCCTGCTTGTTTTTCAGCACACGGGCACAGCCTGCTCCTGTGCCTTTAAGACTTCTCTCTTGAAGTATGTCCAGCCTTCCTGGACTCCCATTTCCTTCAAGGCAGCCTCCCAAGGGATTTTGTTAATCAGTCTTTTGAACAGGTCAAAGTTTGCCCTGCAGAAGTCTAAGGTGGCAGTTTTATTAACCCCTCTCTTTGTTTCTCCAAGGATCGAA
Organism: Athene noctua; assembly: GCF_965140245.1. Lineage (NCBI taxonomy): Eukaryota > Metazoa > Chordata > Aves > Strigiformes > Strigidae > Athene > Athene noctua. The sequence goes on along the minus strand of NC_134037.1, from coordinate 233,278,709 downwards.
AATTTGATCATCTCATGATCATGCATCCTAGACGGCCTCCAGCCTTTACCTCCCCCACAAGCTCTTCCCCGATCGCAAGAAGCAGGTCCAGGAGGGCACCTTCCCTGGACGGCTCACTCACCAGCTGTGTGAGGAAGTTCTCCTCCACACATTCCAGGAACCTCCTGGATTGTTCCCTCTCTGCTGTGTTGTGTTCCCAGCAGATATCTGGGAGATTAAAGTCCCCCACAAGAACAACAGCAAGTGACATCGAGATTTCTCCCAGCTGTTTATAGAAAGCTTCATCCACCCCACCGCTTTGGTTGGGGGGTCTATAGCAGACTCCCACAGCAAGATCTGCTTTATTGGTCCTTAACCTAATCCACACACTCTCAACCCCATAATCACAGTACTTGATTTCTGAGCTGTCATAGCATTCTCTTACATACAGGGCCACTCCACCACCTCTCCTTCTCTGCCTATCCCTCCTGATGAGCTTGTAGCCATCGACTGCAGCACTCCAGTCATGTGAAGCATCCCACCACATTTCTGTTATAGCTACTATGTCATAGTTCTCATGATGCATCATGGCCTCAAGCTCCCCCTGTTTGTTGCTCATATTGTGAGATGAATAATACATTGAAACACAGTGAAGGAGACAGCTAGGAAAAAAGGAGTGTGTCTGAAGGCACAGCATCATGAACACTGGCTGCTCATGACTTGGATGAACATACTCTTCACTGGGTAGAAAACTGGATGGATGGCTCAGCCCAAAGCGGTGGTGAATGGAGTTAACTCCAGCTGGTGGTCGATCACATGTGGTGTTCCCCAGGGCTCAGTATTGAGTGCAGTTCTGTTTAATATCTCTATCAATGTTCTGGACAAGGGGATTGAGAGCACCCTCAGTGAGTTTGCAGATGACACCAAGTTGGGTGGGAGTGTTGATCTGCTCGAGGGAAGGAAGGGTCTACAGAAGGATCTGGACAGATTGAGGTTGAACAAGGCTGAGGTTCAACCAGGATAAGTGCTGCGTCCTGCACTTGGGTCACAACAACCCCATGCAACACTATAGGCTTGGGGAAGAGTGGCTGGAAAGCTGCCAGTGGAAAAAAAACCTGGGAGTGTTGGTCAACAGCCGTCTGAATATGAGTTGCAGTGTGTCCCGGTGGCCAAGAAGGCCAATAGCAACCTGGTTTGTATCAAAAATAGTGTGGCCAGCAGGACTTGGAAGTGATTTCTCCCCTGTACTTGGCACTGGTGAGGCCACACTTCAAATACTGTGTTCAGTTTTGGGCCCCTCTCTACAAGAAAGACATTGAGGTGCTGAAACCTGTCCAAAGAAGGACAACAAAGTTGGTGAAGGGTCTAGAGCACAAGTCTTATGAAGAGCAGCTGAGGTTAATCTGGGTTGTTCAGCCAGAAGAAAAGGAGGCTCAGAGGAGACCTTATCTCTATGCTCTCTACAACAACCTGAAAGGAGGTTGTAACAAGGTGGGTGTCTGTCTCTTCTCCCAAGTAACAAGAGATAGACAAGAGCAAATGGCCTCAAGTTGCACCAGTGGATTGGATATTAGGAAAAATTTCTTCATCGGAAGTGTTGTCAAGCATTGGAACAGGCTGCCCAGGGAAGTGGTGGAGTCACCATCCTTGGAGGTATTTAAGGGATGTGTAGATGTGGCACTTAGGAACATGGTTTAGTGGTGGACTTGGCAGTGCTAGGTTAACAGTTAGACTCGATGATCTTAAAGGTCTTTTCCACCCTAATTGATTCTATGATTCTATGTGTCCCAGGACAGGGCTGAGGTATTTATCTATACATAGTTGTACTCCTGTCATTAAGCAGGAGGAACTTGTTGTCTACACATCCTTCTATTAATGGCCATTGCTCCAGGCCCTCTTCTCCTCACCTGGTCCTTACACACATAGCCCTCCCTCCTCCTGCATCACTGAGAGCCAGACCTTTACCTTCAACCATGAGAGAAGATTTGTCTCAGCATCTTGAAGCCCTAACAGCAGAATAAAATGCCCCTTACTTTAAGCCTCTGAAGTAAACGGTCATCTCTGACATTTGGCCTGGTGTTGTCTGAGTGAAATACAAGGTGAAAGATAATTTATCCTTTAGGTAATTTGGTATCAAATCACTTAGAGACCTATAAACTAGAATGACAAGCTGCTTCTTGGGTCCTGTTGCAAAGAGGTAAACCTTATCATAACCTTCCCTTTGCTTTACAATAATGCTCCTACAATTGCTCTGCAGAAGTCTCCTTGTGCCTGTCTTGTTAGATTTCCTAAAGACTCTCCTGTATTCTGTCTGAAAGTTTGTGACAAATTGCACTATATCAGGGATGTCCAAGACAGAGAGGAAAATGCATTTCCAGACATTCCAGCAAGCCATACAGTTGAGACCAGACTTTTTAAACATGAGCGTATCAACAGTCTCTCCATCTCCTGTGTCAGCAGGTCCCTTGAGACTAACGTGCCCATTCATAATGTGAGCAGATACACATCCAAGTACCAAGCTGTGGAACAGCCACCAAATGTCACTTTTGGCAACCTACTTGCTTACTGTGGAGTCAGGTTTTCTGACTTCTCTGTCTGTTCAAGAAATCAATAGAGACCTCATTGCTCTGTGCAGGAGATGTGGCCCTGCTGCCTGTGCTATTCACTCCTGTGGCCCCAACATGATATCTGGGAGGAGGGATCCTCCTTTATACATCAGCATTTTGTAACAGAAGGTTGTGAGTATGACCTTGGACTATGAGCTGGGACTTAGGTTTCTTCATGTTTCTCACTGTAGTCTTCTTGTCCACCCCTCCCAGCCTACAACTGCATGCAATATTCAGCAATGGTGTAGAAACAGGTGGTTCTCCCCAGAACAGCATGAGCACCCACGTGAGTGTGACAGCTCTTTCTTTTCTCTCCCTTTCTGTCAGAAGGGGCATATCCCTGACCTCCCTTCATTTTCTCTGGGGCTTTACCCCTGAAGCAGGGCCTGAACTTTTGAGCTGTCAGTTAATGGGCCAGTTCTGCTGAAAGCAGAGTAATGGTGAACTTTATGTTTCCATCAGTTGGTCTAGATCAGCTAGTCCGTACAGCAAGGCAGTATGGTGGCTGCTAAACTGTGCATGACACAAAAGCAAAGGTGAAAAAAGCACATGTCAAGAGGAGTGTCGGGTTGATATGTTTTCAACAGTTTAAAACGAAGGAGGGGATTCATCAGACATTCGAGAGAAAAGGCACTGCAAGGACAAGGTGTAAAAATCCCAGCATCAGGATCGAGGTGCTGAGGTCAGCCCTTCCCCACTTGCCTGTAGTGGTCTGGCTGATGGGGACCCACTGGGTGGCGGAGTAGGGCTGGTGAGGGTACCAGGGCTTACTCTTGCAGCATGCTTACCTCAGCCCAGTCCTCAGCATGTGACAGTAAGTTATTGTGGTCCTGCTTTCAAGTCTTCAAGTTCAATGGAAGATTTCAGAAAGACAGCTCAGACTCACAAAGCTGCCCAGGGCCTTCTGTTGCACAGGGCAGGGCATTGCCCTTACCCTTGCCCTGTGATTTCTTGCCCAGTAGAAATATCATTGCCCCTCCAGACTAGAAAGATGTTGGCTCCATAACTATATGTGACTGATTGTTTGCAGACAAAGACACGCTTAATTCCTGGCCACAAAGAAAAGCTAGTTCAAAAAGACCACCAAAGTCTACAGGAATTTTCTTTTAGTAGTGAACTATGAACACTAAGCAGTCTTTCCTATACACACTGCATTCTAAAAGTGCCATTTATCAGCAAATAATAATCTCACTTGAAATCAGTAGGATTATTCAAGTGTACCAAAACAAGGCAATTTGAGAAGAATTAAGCCTAATTAAGGTACAAAATGATGTAGGTAATTTACAAGTAACCAAGGCGGAAGGAGACATGCTGTTCTGGTGGGTGATGTTTGCTTTATGGTTCCGTTATACTCTGAGGCAAGAGATGGATTGTCTTCTGAGGAGGAGCCTTAAACAAGGGAAAGAGACAATTTAAGTGGGAATGTGAAACTGGAAAAAGGAGACAGCAAGAATGTATATATATGGAACATACAGTCTGTTTTTCTGTGTCCTTCATGTGCATGTCTCACCTGGGAGGCTACATTTTCCATGATCCACTGCTTACCCTATATGAGAGAAGGAAGGCTGGTGTGTGGCAGAAGACACAGTTCAGCCATTGAACTTGGCCAGCCATAACAAAGGAAGGGACCATTGAGATCCAAATTCAGCTCGCAGTTGGGATCCTCATTTTCAGGAACTGCCCATCCCTCTGAAAAATATGGCCAATGTAAGGTACCTCAAATTAAGTGTGAAAAGCATAAATTATCTTTTGAAAATCTAGGCACTATCAGAAACTTTGAAAAAAAATGCTGAAAAACATGTTTTCCTGACATTAGGCAAATTCATGAGTCACCGACACTGTATAATCAGAAGGTGAAATACATCTAAGTAATGTAAGAAAGTTTCAGAATAACAGAGTAATCCCCAGATATCTTCAGGCTCTACTGGGATTTTATTAGGTTCCCTGAAACAAGAAGAGCTTTCCAGGAAACTGGACTAGCAGGTCTTAGTATCAAGCTTCACATCTCTCCAAGCTGATGCTCAGTTGCCAGCTTCTGTCCTGCTTCTTCATACACTGAGGAAGTGATGACAATGAGCTCCTTTTCCAACATTTCCATTTGAGCCATAATGTCTGACACAGTGTTTCTGACAGCATTTAGTTGCAGCTTCAATTTATTGCATTCTTCTTGGAGGGGTCTGTTCACGTCACAGAGAATGTGACGGTCCTGTTTCTCCCCAAGGAGATTGTTCACTTTCAGGAAGAAGTGGAGGAGTTCGTATAAGTCCTGGAGAGCCTGGAGGATTTCATGCTCACTGTGCATGCTTGGGGCAGACTTGATCTTATTCTGGGTTGGAGTATTGCTCTCCTTTCTAGCTTCCTGTTCCTGCTGGGGTGCTGGGCCAGGGTTACCTTCTTCCACAGCTGTGATGAAGTCAGGGTCCTTCTGAAGTTCTGAGCTGGCATCTTTGCTCTCTTCATGATCTGTGACAGATTTTTGGCCTTTACAGATGGTGGGGACTGTTTTAATCTCCTGCTGGAAATCCTCTAAGACTCTATTCTTTTTCTGGACCTCCTGGAGAACTTTGTTGCCTGGGCTGACCTGAAAGCCTATGTTCCTCTCTTTAAAGAATGGGAGCAGCTTATATTCCTTCTGTAGGCTTTGCTTCAGGGTATCAGTGTAAATAACCTGGACAGGTTTGTTCTGTGACTGGAGACATTGTAGAGCCTTGTTTTCTTCCCAGAGCATCCTGTTTTCAATCTGGAGGACTTGGTTTTCCTCCCAAAGAGCTCTGTTCTCCTCCCAGATGCTCCATTCATTCTGTACTTTATTGCTAAAGAGTTTCCGGTGGGAAGCAAAGGGTGGCTGGCAGTAGACCTCATTCACCCATTTACCATCAATAAAGAAAAACATCTCATCCCTCAGTTTCATCCGTGGGGTGATAAAGTCCATCTCAGGCTTTATACGCTGCATGCTCTGGTTTGTTAGATCAAAAGCAGACATGGCCTTTCTTTAGTAAATTGAGGGGAAGTGTGTGAAAAGATGACTTCTAGGATTTCTGCAAGAGGCCACTGTCCACTTGTAAGGAGTAGGTGACACGACGAAGCTGGAGAAGCCTGATGAGGACTGAAAGAACAGGCAACATAAAAGCACAGAGTTACTGCCAAAATTCAAGGTCAGAATTAAAATACATTGGATGACAGGAACAGGCAAATAAGTTAGTTCCCACCGTCGATCGTGTTGCCCCTTTGACTATGAAAGGTAAAGAATACACCAGAAACATAGTTTGTAGAATCTGAGAAAATTTGCATTAGTAAATAAAGCAGCTCTATGGCAGTACCCCAAGATTTGGTGTAAAAACCTGGGCTCTTCTTTTATCTCTCTATCTCACTTTTACAGACATGTAAAGGAGCAAAATGTAAGAACTTCTTGTGCCTGTTCCCAAATGACTGACAGACAAATCAATTAAAAATTGTTATGGGGCTGAACCAACTTTTCAAAATAAAACATTTTTAAAGGATCACAGTGAAAAACTGGCCATGAGAGCAGCTTTTTCTTGTTGATGCTCAGTAGCTTGTGTTAACAGGATGTCACAAAAATGCAGTGGCAGTTGTGGTTTTTGATCTTAAAATACACAGCACTGTGAACAGTAAGAGCGCCGAGTGATACAGTATGCACAAATAATTAAAACTCCAAACCACAGCCCTGGGAAATCAGGTCCAAGAGAACTCTGTTGCTCTTTCCATGTTTTTCTGACAAATTCCCATTACCTTGGTCCAAAAACTGTCACAATCCATAGATAATTTTCCATCTTTCGTTCTCATTTCTCCCATCACTCTTTATATCCTTTGATAGCTCCATTATTTTTCTTGCTTTCTAGCCTTGCAGTAGTGATTGCTCATCTCTTTCCTACAGTTCGTCTACCTCTTTTTCACATCATTAGAAAACCCATCTCTTTAAAATCCATACTGCAGGGCCATACCTCCAGTGCTTCTCATTTCAGTCCAGAAATCTCAGACTTATCTGCTCAACACTCTTTCCTTCTTCCCTCTACCCAAAATGTTGTGGCTTATATCACCTTCTAGTCATGAGTAAATCCAGGCAAATGAAGGATTTCAGTCTTTTTTACATGAACAAAAAAAAACCAAACCACCACACAAAAAAGATCTGGTTTGTGCCAATGAAAATCTTATTTTATGCAGCTTTTACCAAAATTAAATTTGAAGTTATTTGAACTGAGGTTGAATTTTTTTTAACAACCAAATTGTGAGAATTCTTAGGGTTTCTGCACAGTGTTTCTAACAGCACAAATGTGCCTTTTTCTAGTTAAAAAAAAAAAGTTGGTTGTCAAATTTCACCCAGGTCTACCCCTATCCCCCACTGATGTCCCCCAACTGCCCTCCTGTCCCTTGAGAAACCCAGTTCTGCCTTTCCATCAATTTTACCTTCACGAATTTTGCCCCTGTGTCTCTGCCCCAAGTGTTACGTGCAGGGTGACCATCACACACAAGTTGTTCGTGCCCTCCAGCTTTGCCACCACATTGTGTACTCCCTGTCCTATTTTCACCCTCCTCTTTCCAAAACCTGTGGCTCTCCCCTTTCCCCACCATCTCCACCACGTAGCACTGCCTATCCAGGCTCCTCCAGGTTACTTCTGAGAGCCAACATCCAGAGATGCTTCCTTGATCCCCTTCCCAAGCTTGTCCAAACTGATTTATCAATTGAATTATTAGTTGAAGTTAAAATCCAAAAATCCCTTAATGCAGGAGAGGACAATTGCAATATAGATTTGTTTGCAGTAACACTTGATTTTATTGCAATAGGGTTTCTGACTTTCATTTATCTCACATCAGACTTGTGTTTTCATATCATTCCTCTGCTAAAGGCACTTCCTCCAAAACTACCAGTTCTGGAAGTTTTTGTTTCCCCTTGTGCCATGTTCAGAGACATATACTGGTCCCTCCCTTGTATCCTCTCCCCTGCAGCCTTTCCAACCCATCCTGTTCTTTTGGGGTCCCCAGTCCCATTGTTTCCACCAGCAGCCCCAAGATGGGGAGGTAAATCAGCCACAGGGGGAACACACTCCTAATTGTCCAGAGGAGAAGCAGAAAACATCCAGCATCATAAGCCCAGACCCACCTGCTACTGCAGCTAGCAGCCCATGGACAAGCAGCTAGAGTTGTTAAAGTCACTTAAAGTATTTAGACATCATGTTTTCAGTATAAACCAAAATATATAATATATACAGCACTGAAGGACATTATCTTGGGGACAATTAAGCTTGACAGCAGCTCTGTCAGCTCTTTTACAGTGCAGGGGAGACATCAACCCAGGCATCAGAAATGTGCTTCAAGTTCTCCCTTCTCCCATACCGCTTTCACCCCATCTCTCAGCTAAATAATCGCAGCAAATGCTGGGCAGCTGGGGTGGGTGGGCAGGGCAGCCCACTGGGGGGAAGCCGCACGAAATCCAGCTGGACTGGGTAATTCGGCAGAGCTGAATTACGAGCCTGGCATGTGCTCACCTGCTCACAGAGGCCGGTGGTCTTTCCTCTCCCTGGGCCACTGCCAAGTAGCCCAGCCTGAGGTCCTGCTGTTGCCGGGGTGTCCAGGGGTGCCGGGGTGCGCAGCAGGGGACAGAGGGACCGACTGATGCAATCACTGGCAGGGACCTTGCCCCAGAGCCAGACCACCGGGGGCTGGGAGCTCCTGCACACCCTTCTGACACAACCCACTTCTGTGCTCCTTCCCTGCTGGCCTCCCAGGACTGATTTTTTCCCATCATTGTGCTTTTGGGTTATTTCTCATGGAAATGACCTTTTTGGTAGCTCAGCTCTCATGCCCTTCCCTGATCCCAGACTTCCCGAGCTGCCTTTGATGCTTGTAACTGAGAGCAGTTTGAGTGGATTCTGCCTCCATCACACTCTCTTAAAACAAATTTTGTTTTTATTCTGAATTTTCAGATTAGGTTTGTTGCTGAACTGATATTGATATGTTCAAAAATCACTTCCTTGTATGTGCTATGAGATGTGAAGTTATTTTCCAAGGATGACGTGGGTTTGAATTTTTCTCTGACTATAAGTTTAAGAGCAGACTATCACTGAACCCTATTAAGAAGAAAATAGAATACGCAGGGCATTCATGCATTGCAAGTTTAGATATTATTTGTAGCAGCTATTCCCACTTCCATGTCTTTACATTTCTAATGGTCTCATTCTCCTTCTTATTTGCTACATCTTTCAGATATGGAATTTTTTTTTCTAATTGGGGTTCTTGAATAATAAATACAGCAGTTAATTTCTTTTCCAGTGAAAATTACTGACTTGACATCAGCCTCAAGGTGACTGTTATTGCTTTAGGAAGTTGGAGGTACAGTTCAGCTTTGGTGTTACACAAAGATGATAAACTCAGGTATAAAATTCTTCTCTGCAATTCCTCCCTTGCTTATATTTAATTTCAGACAACAAAAAAATCACAGGTTACTATAGCAACTCCCCAGGGAGCATTCTCCTTTATTCAAGCTCCAGGATCCTGCACAGGAAAGCAGGAAAATGTCCTCAAAAGAGAAAGGAAAAGATTTTGTCACAGGGTGCTTGTGCTTGGCCTGCCATCAGATGGGCATTTAAGGGTGCTACCCAGGTGTAGGCAGTTTTCTGAAATGGCCGATCCAAACTTCTAAAGAACTGAGGCTGTGGACCACTGAACCAGACGTTTGATGAACATTTTAGGGTCTAAGAGCTGACTGGAAACTGAGTTAATAGAGACAAGAGCAGCATAGGACTGATCAGCAGACAAAACCTGCTTAATCCAGAGCCACTAAGAACTAAATTAGCAGTGCACCTTTGCCTTTTTTTATGCAATATTTTCCTTAAAGTTGGATAAAATTCTTCTGGAAATATATTTATTTGCTGAAAATTATTACTTCAAATACCAATATATTCAGATCAAATTTAGTGAATATCATCAGAAGTGTATAAACATACAGCAGAATTAGAAATGCTTCAATACTCACTTCAGAATTTCTTATAGCAGTTACACTGATTTCTGAGCTGGACTCTCAAAAGGACTGAGATGTCATTCACATGATTACAAAGGCAGAAATAATGCTGAGTGTGTTCCCCTCCCTGCCAAGAGACAAGTAACCCCTGATATGTAAGAAGGGATTGAAGTAACTTCTCAGCTGAGTGCTTACCAGGCAAGTGCTCCAGCCACACCACCCAAGCCACAAAAGGCAAAGGTGGGGACTGGGAGAATGAAGAACCCTCCACTGTAGGAGAAGATCAGGTTTGAGACCATCTAAGGAACTTGAGGGTGTACAGATCCATGGGACCTGATGAGATGCATCTGTGGGTCCTGAGGGAACTGGCGAATGAAGTGGTTAAACCACTATCCATCATATTTGAGAAGTTGTGGAGTCCAGTGAAGTTCCCACTGCCTAGAAAAGGGGAAATATAAGGCTCATTTTTAAAAAGGAACAAAAAGATGACCTGAGGAACTAACGCCGGGTAGTCTCAGATCTGTGCATGGCAAGATCATGGAGCGAATCCTCCTGGAAAATATGCTAGAGCACATGGATAATAAGGAGATGATTGGTGACAGCCAACTAAGCCAACTGATCATGCCTGACAAATTTCGTGTCCTTCTATGGCAGGGTTACAGCGTTGGTGGATAAGGGAAAAGCAACTGTCATCATCTATCTGGACATGTGCAAAGCATTTGACACTGTCCCACACAACATCCTTGTCTCCAAATTGGGGACACAGACTTGACAGATGGACCATGCAGTGGATAAGAAATTGTCTTGGCAGTTGCACTCAAAGTGTTGTGGTCAATGGCTCAATGTCCAAGTGGAGAGACCAGAGACAAGTGGTGTTCCTCAGGGGTCAGTATTAGGACCCATGCTGTTTAAGATCTTTTTTAGGGACATGGACAGTGAGATTGAGTGCACCTTCAGCAACTTTGCTGATGACACCAATCCGTGTGGTACAGCTGACATGCTGGAGGGAAGGGATGTGCCATCCAGAGGGACCCTGACAGGCTGGAGAGGTGGCCCATGCAAACTTCATGAAGTTCAACAAGGCCAAGTGCAAGGTCCTGCACATGGGTTGAGGCAATGCCATGCACAAATCCAGGCTGCGTGATAAGTGGATTGAGAGCAGCCCTGAGGAGAAAGACTTGGGGGTATTAGTGGATAGAAAACTGACTATGATCCAGCGATGTGCACTTGTAGCCCAGAAAGCCAACTGTGTCCTGGGCTGCATCAAGAGAAGAGAATTGTGGCCAGCAGACTGAGAGAGGTGACTCTTTCCCTCCACTCTGCTCTCCATGTGAGACTCCACATGGAATACTGTGTTCAGCTCTGGTGCTCCCAACATAAGAACAACATGGACCTGTTGGAGTGAGTCCAGAGAAGGACCGTGAAGATGATCAGGGGGCTGGAGCACCTCCCTTATGACGACAGGCTGAGATAGTTGGGGTTGTTCAGCCTGGAGAGGAGAAGGCTCCAGGGAGACCTTATAGCAGCCTTCCAGTACTTACAGGGGGCTACAGGAAAGGTGGGGCACGACTCTTTATCAGGGAGTGTAATGATAGAATGAGGGGTAATGGCTTTAAACTGAAAGAAGTTTGATTTAGACTAGATATAAGGAAGAAATTATTTCCTGTGAGGCACTGTCACAGGTTGCCCAGAGAAGCTGTGGCTGCCCCCTCCCTGGAGTGCTCAAGGCCAGGTTGGACGAGATTTGAGCAACCTGGTCTAGTGGAAGGTGTCCCTGCCCATGGCAGGGGAGTTGGAACTGCATGATCTTGAAGGTTTCTTCCAACCCAAACCATCCCATGATTCTATGATTTATCCACAGCTTCAGATTACTCAATTTCTCCAAGTGAAGCTGTTTCACTATGCAAAGAATTAAATATTAATTGAAACCAAAGCCATGCTCCCCATCCTACCTGCACACCTTACACCACGCTGTTTAACTCACCTTGCTGTCCTTCTTCTTGGAGATTATCTGGTTCTGGAAAGGATCCAGTGAGAGAGAGTGTATGATCCCACACTCACTCATATAGTAGTATTTAGATTGGAAACTCAACTCTATGCTGGTCTGCAAGAGGGCACCATCCAGTGATAGGTTGTAAGTAGTGGGGAGAGTGAGGTCTGAACTGCTGCCATGAATATCTTGCAGGAAGGACCCTGGAGACCCCATCCCAATCTCCGTCCCACTGGGAATGGTGACTGACTTACAGTAAAGTTCAGCCCTTTCCTTCCTTTGCTTTTGGGTTTAGAAGACCCGTTAAAGTGCCTGCAAACAAAATAAACTGGGTGGGTTTTTTAGTAAAAGCATAATTTTTTTTGAATTCAGAGCATCTTCTCTCCTTTTTTTCTAAGTGTGTTATATTCCCAAATCTTTGCCACTTTCTACCACCCCAAACAAATTTGTGCTTCTGAAATGCCAGCCTCTGTTCATATCAGCACAGGCTGGACTTGCCATGCACAGATTCACTGTTCTCTAGGGCATTACGCTTGTATGCAAATCCCACTGAGTCACTAAAAAGAGTCTTGCATATCTGAGTGATCTTGAATCATCTCCTGACCTCAATAACTGGATAGGGATTAAAAATAAGGTTTCCTCAGTTTCTGAGGCAGTGATGTGTCTGGAGGGAGAGGTGGTAATATCTCATCATTGTATTCTGCCCAAGAAGAGATGAGTACATTCGGTCAGCAGTGTGAAAAACAGTAATGAAAACCTCCAAATCGAGTTTTTTTCAGACAGATAAATGGCTTGAGGGATGCACCTATGTCACCATCTATTTGGACTAATTGTCCTTCCAGGGACACCAATGACAGTGCTGCTACCAGTGTGCCTTGAAACCCTCACGTGTGCAATGCTGTGTAAAACACCAAGCTCTGTGTACTAATGTCAACACCAATCGGGATGACTGGGTCAGCTGAGAGCTGAAATGAGAGGTGAAAATAACTACTTTTATACCTTGCCTCCAGTCCTGATTTCATCTTAGGCTTGGGCAAGTCATATGTTTCTATACCCCCATTTCCTTGGGTTCTCAGTGAGTCTGGGATACTGACTTGCTGACACAAGTTGTCAAGAGAAATTAATTCTTACTTGTGAAGTGCTTTGAACATGAAGAGCACTACAGTAAAGGAGCCCTACGTACCACCCTTATTTAACCCCACAGTTGTAATATACAAATTGTTTACAAGCTGAAGAAAAACATTTGACTTTTTGGTAGTAACATCTTACAGGTGCTGTGTGTTGTTCCACCTTAGATCTCATTCCCACCTTGATTTCATTCTACTTCAGCTATGAATATTTTAAAAAACATCAAAACCATGTGCAGACTCTTGGTCAGCTCCTGTTGCCTGTCAGTTATTCCTTTGTGTTTTGCCTCTGTGACATACTGCTTGTGAGCCTTGCCAGCAAAATACTCACAGCCCAATTACCATATCACTCTCCTACTTCTGTCTGATCAAACTTTACAGAGCCCTCTGTGTTGCTGAAACATTCCATTAGTTGTTTATTGTGGTGTAAATACTAGAAGTAATGATCATAGGTGCACTGTTTTGTTGTGAGGGCAGAGACACCCTCACCAAGGGTGGTAGAGGGGCAGAGCTGACATTGCACCCAAAGGAGCTCTTCAGTTCTTCCCTTGCACCGAGACAATTCAGATGGGTACGGTCATCTCAATGTGCCATGTGTGACCATGGGGTATCCTGTGTGGCCTGTAGAGGCCAATCCAAGAGGCAGGCCTGACACCAAGCTGTGCTGAACCTGCTGGCCTGGTCTCTGCTACCCACAAACCCCAAACAGCGACAGGCACTGGTGTTCAGGAAACAGACTTGGGCCCTTGGTGGTGTGTCAGTCAAGCGATGATGCGGCCCTCATTACTGCACTGATTAGATCTCTGCTGACTTCAGGACAGCTTAAACACTTCACTGTCCTCTAGGCATTACATGTAGACATCTCAAAGTATTTGTTGATAGTTTGAAAGGTGAGTCCTCCCTGGCCCGTAGGGTTGTTGGACATGACGTGCCATCTCCTAAAGAGATAGGTGTCTCTCCCTGCACTCACCACTGAGGATTCTGCAGTGGTTAACATCCTCCATTAGGTGGGTAAAGTGGAGCCTCACTTGCTAGCAGAGCACTCCTCAGCTTGGCTCACACATGCACCCTGCAAGCAAAGGTGCTGCTGAGCTAACAAATGCTGCATGGCCTGGGACACTTGAATGGTCTCAGCTTGGCAGAACTGGCAGACTTATGTTAAAAATAAGCACCCTTTTCCCAGGGGTTACAAAAAGCCATGTGCAAAACTCCTGTCCCTCACGGGCATCAGTCAAGAGACTGCAAAATGTGTAGGGACAGGGAGAACACTACGGAAGATACCACTTCATGTGCAAGGACAGAAGCTGAGAATCTCGAGGAGTGGAGCAGACCATGAGAGGTTTGAGCTGCAATGCTCTGCAAGTGGGTGTGAGGTTTGGGAGTTGAGGGTGTTTCAGCTCATTTTGAACACAGCAGTTCTTCCATGTGACAAGTCTCACTGGGAGAGAGGAAAAGTCAACGGCTCTATTCCTGATTGACAGGAAGAAAATTGAGGGTTTGGGCTTATTAAACAATCTCTAATAGTGATTTATGAGGTCCTGTACATTTTAATCTAACAAAAAAAACCCCAGAATCATCTAATTAGCTAAGTGTGTAATCCTGTATATTAATTGTCTATTAGCCACTTCTTAATTATAATGGAATGATTATCATATAACATGTGATGGCCACATAGCATCAATTTAAGTCATTACCAGATTAGGTGCTGCTTTAATAAGGATCTGTTTAACTGAAATCTAATATTTTAATTTTATTTTAAAAGCTATAAAGAAGAGGAAGTTAAGATCTTAAAAAATTAGTATCCCATTAGGATTTACTAGATACTATACTATAAACAATGCTGAACGAAGAATCATGAAAGCAATGTGAAAAATCCATTCAGATGCTAACCCAGATGATTAAATGGCAGAGCATGGTGGAAACCTACCAGAGAAGAAAGACGTGTCTCATTTAGAAATACTGGCAAGCTCAGATATTTCCTGTCTCTTGGCTGTTTGACTTTGCAGCCTTAATGTTCAACTGACATATGTTTGTGCATGTGCATTTTCTGACATTTTTGAAAAGATGAACTGAGAAAAATTGATTATATACAGCCACATTGATCTCTACGCATCACCAGCAGAACTGGTAACATCACCACAATTTGAATTAAACAAGGTGTATTTGCAATTGCAATAATAACAAGTTGTTACTTTATACACAAAGCCGTGCTATAGGGAGACATGTATGATGCAAGAAGATAGCTGGACTGTCAATGAGTTTCACAGTTACATGCTGACTACCAAGGAACCTGGAGACCCCAAAACACTAGGTTTGGATCTGTGGGATGGACAAGGCTTCCTGGTAGCTCTCCACCACAGCCCAGCTCCATCAGCTACTCTACACCTTTTCTCTCTTTCTCAGCCACTTCTGGTCCTGGTTCCTTTCTCCTATTCCTATAGTTCACAAAACAAGTATCGCATCCTAGAAACGCCATTTCCAAAAAGTCTGAGTATGTAGGGTCCCACTCTCCCTCCTATGATTTTATACAGTCTCTTCCCTCCCTTTCTCGTTACTCATGTTTCCTCCTTCAAGAAATTATGAAACAGCTTACTTGGAGTTGCACTCATGTTCTAATGGGCAAACACTGCTGTGTACAACTCTCTCAGTCTTTACAGGCATGCAAGGTTTGTTCTTCCATTTTTTATGACTAGTTCTGCAGGGGCAGACTTCTAACAGGGCACAGGACCCATCTGGCAATCTTATTAAAAATCCGATTTGGCTTTCAGAAACACTCTCTACCTATTGGATTTCTCCAATGGTAGCTTTATCACCTGAATTTTGTAAAGAGCTCCACACCCAGCTCCAAGGCCTGTCCTTCCACAGCATTTTTGCCTGCTACAGTTGCACCCAGATTTTGGCTAGAGCTGATGTGCTTGTGCAAAACAAGCATCTCATGAAAAATATAAATAGCTTGAAGGGTCTCTGAAGCCTGCTGCTGGACAGTGTAGGTTTGCCAAACTAGGTATGGAAAAAGTGCAGGAAAAAAAAAGACAATATAGACTCATAAAACTTCAAGTGTGGAGTGGTGCAAATGAGACCATATCAAGCTCCGTGGAGCCACAGGTTTACCTTTTCTAGCATGTATCATGCTTTGATGGGCCACAGCACGATTTGGTTAGAGGAACACAATTTTAACACCTGTTCATCTCAGGGTTTAAATTGCTGCCAGAGTACTTTTTTAATAATATGCTAGAAGAAGAGAGATTTCAGCAATAAAAGAAGAGAATAAACAGTTAGATGCCAGGTACCATTGTTAAGTACACCTAGGAACAGTTAAATGGGCGATTTTAGAAATGTTATGCAACCCCCAGGAATTATTTTATGCCAGAGAAGCAGTCCCTTGTACCCATTTCCCTCAACTTTCAATCTGCAAAGTCTGTCCCAGAGTGCCCAGAGGTTATAAATGTTACCTGGTCTTATATAACTACCTGAAAATTTCTGTGCAAATTTGAGGTCACTGTTTGTCCAAGTGCTCTGTGGTGGCACTCGAAAAATAGCTGGAACCAGAGCACACATCCACCCTATGAAACGCAATGAGAAAGAAAGAGGTTAAACTGCCTTCATATGTGTCCGGAGGATATCATTAACATTAATGTAGTCATAAAGCAGCACCTGCTGGCTCAACGCAGCAAATCTTTGCCTACTACCAATTAACTCTTCGAAAAATAATAGAGAACGGTTTTCGGCCTTCTCCCCCCAAGCACAATAACTTGTTTCCTGCTAAGCATTATTAATTATAGTGTCCCTGATGCTTTGCCTCACTCACATGAACAGTCCCATCAGTGGCATAAGTTTCATAGTAAGGCATATCTCAGAAGGAGCAAGTATGGAGTTATTGGGCTTTAAAAAATATTACACTACTTTTTATTACTATTGCTGTTCCTTACTTGGTGTAGTGCTTTCACTCTTAAGCATCCAGAAGGAAAAGAAGCACAGAACTCAGCTAGGTGAAGGGACAAATGCCATGAAGATGTTCATATTCCTGTAATGCCAACGATACAGTGAGCAAAGTCTGAGAAAAAGGCTTAGGTGGGGCGAAGTGTGTGATGAGACGGGGAGAGACACTCCTCAGACACAGCTGCAACCTTGTCCTGCGTTGCTAAATGTGAACTGCAGTCAGATTGCTACCACAACGAAAGGGAAGAATATTGGAGGTGACTGTTATTCTGGGGCCAAGTATAAGTCTCTGTGACCATGCGGCTGCACAATAAGCTGTGTGCTACCAGCTTGCACATGTCCTTGGTTGTCCTCCATTGGCCTTTTTTACATCAGCTCTTTTCCAGTGCACTCAAGCAATGGCAATCACCCCTCGTGCAAGGTTTCTGATATGGTGGCCCTGGAGTGCAGAATACCTTAATGTGTACTGTCCAAAGCATTCGCTTACATATACATAAGCTTTGGATTCATGATTTACAGTGCAAGGGACACTGTCTTTTCTGCAAGGTGTCTCCTACCACATAAGTCATGTTACGTGACTGAGCTGCCAGACATTTTGGACACCACCAGGCATCACGTCATCAGGTCTGAGCAGTGCTGGCTGTGCAAGATGCAAAGCTAAGCCTCTTCAGCTTTGGGAAAAGACAGCTCATCTCTTTCCACCTGTAAGCAGAGATGATGTGGCAGAAATACGCAATGCCCATTAAAATATTTTGCATGGTATTTAACCTGAGCATTGTGGTAGAAACAGTAAGCTGCCTGGATTTTCTGTAGAAGATAAAGATACAGTATGTGGCAGTCAGCCCATTAACTGAAACATCATTTTGCATAATACAGACACTGAGGTTACACATTGTGCTGTTACTCTTCCTTCTTACCAAATTCGCTCTCTGCATAGACAGAGTATCAGGAATATGATTTATTGTTTATAGTGCCCCACTGCTGAATGGACAAATGCCAAGGACACTCGTTCCCATGCTTATGACAGAAAGACAGTAATGGGTCAACAGTTCCTGTCTAAAGCCAAGTTGTCATTAGTCTGTAGCTTGTGGAAAGCTGCACAACTACTCCTCTAAATGTGTGCATGCTTGCATGTTTATTCACAACTTTGAAGTGCACAGAAGAGAACAGTTCCACTGACTGCAGAATCTCTGCAAACCCTTTTTTTATGAGACAGCAGAGTCTTTCCTGGTCCATGAAATGCTTTGTATTATTTGCTGCTGTGATTGTCATGTCTTCTGTATCTAACAAGGTACCTGGAGACTGTCCTCCTATTTCTAGTGAAGATTTCTACCTGACACTAATAAGAAGACAGCGGCCCAACACCGCCTTTTTTGAGGCAGAAAGGAGCACTCCAGTGACCTAGGAAGCCTCATCTGAAATGACTGAACCAAAGCCTGTCATAAGCTTACAGACAAGGTACATGTCATCAGCCCATATCTCTCTCACCTTCCAACCCAGTGCTGATTAATTTCTACAAGTCTCATCCCAAGAACTGATGAATGACAGAAAAAAGATATTTCTGTGGCTTGCGGGACAATTTTTTGCAGTGCATCTTTATCTGCTTTGCCTGATTGATCAAAGATACCATTATCTGCTGTACTCTACAGTCTCATTGACTAGGTTCAGCCTTGCTAACCCCAAGCCTTCAACAATCATAAAACACGCCAAAAATAAAGACAATTTTAAAAATAGAAAAGTGGGGTTCTTTTCATTTGACATCTGGATTCTGGATCTTTATGGAGGTCAGATTTCCTTCACACCCATGGGAGACAAAGTTACTTTCTTTCAGATGACAGCAGATGATCTCTTAAAAATAATGAAACATCTGCCAAATTTTTTGACTTTGGTTTGTCATATTTACTTTTGCTCTGTGATTTTCTTGCCAGAATGTGTTTCAGTGTTACACAGGGAGTAAAAGGACATGCTATGAGCATCTACTTCATGCAACTCGGCCTCAGAAGAGAAAAGCAGATGACTAGACAGCTAGCTACCTCCACCTCCTCTGGCCAGTGTGATTATTAGCAGTCCTTACAGTCCTTCCTATCAGTTCTATTACCTGCCACTATCTTCATCTCTTTCTCTTTGCATCAGCTCCACCCCACCAAACACTGGGCCCTTAGAAACCACCTCCAACCATCTCCATTTACACGTACACATAACTCGCACATTTCCTCTTTTGAGGAAGCCCAGCCAGTACTGTTTAAAGGCAAAAATTCAGATGCAATAAAATGCTTGAGCAAATGAGACCAGAAATGGATTGCATTGTTGTTGAAACACATCATCTTTGTGCATAACTGCTACCAAAGCATAGACATACCTGGATGATGTCTAGGGCTGAGCTACAGACCTCCTGGAAGGCCTGCTAAAGAAACTGCTTCTGAGATTTAGGTGAATTTTAATATCATGTGAAACTATGTCCTTCTGTGGAATACCTGTGTTCTCAGAGAGGAAAAACACATAGAACTGGAAGTACTGACATTCACAGGAATCTGAAGCAGGATTTCCTCCAAATTTTGCATATAAAACGCCAATACCTGAGAAATAACATGACACAACTTTTTTTTTTTTTCCCCCTGAAATGACAGAAACACTGAAAATCTTCCTAAGTAAAAAAAAAAAAAAAAGCTGATGTGGGTAAAAAGAGCTGAACTAAAATCTGGTCAGATCATATTTATCAGAAAGATACTTGTTTTAAATGCCTTGTCACTTGCATATACATATAAAATAAATGATAGAGATAGTGGCTCTTCATTATACTGACATCTTTTTGTAGTGTGTATGAGAAACCACAGGTACAAGTTCACATACATGTCACTGCACAAAGTGCTTGTGGTAATCATTTTCATGGGGAAAAATAAGCACTTGCAGGATCATATATTTTATGTCGTAACTTCAGTTAATGCCCACATCAATCAGATTGTCAAAGCTGTTTACAGCCCATGCCTGGATATTTCCAGCTTTTGACATGTTATGTCAAGGAGAATCAGAATCCTTGAAACATAATTTTGTCACTCTCTCTACTTACTGCTTTCATCCCATCTTCGATTTCCCTGGTAAATCCTTTATATCATTTGCAGCTGCCTCAGAATCCCACAGCTGCCAGCTCATTAGCAATGTCAAGATCACATTATTCCTCTTCTGAGAGACTGCCCTGGGTCTCCCACAAAACTTGCAAGGACTAAGATTTCCAATATTTAGGTAGGTTCAGCTGTCACATCCTTCTAACTTAAGTTGTTCTGTTACTCCTTTGCACATTACATTACAGTCTAATTCCTTTCATCCCGTTCCAAGAATGTACCATTCTTCTTTCTTCTTCTTTTTCTTCATTTTTTTCATTTTGCATTTGATACCTCTATGTCTGGCAAGTCATAATTTGCTGATTATGAACTGTGTCTCTTCTGGGGTTTGGCCAAATTTTAGAACTAGCCTAAGACATAGTAGTCCTGAAAGAGGGTGTGAGAAGGAAGAAAGGTTGGAGGGTCTGTATTTTTTCTTGTGAAAATTTAAATATCTGAAATTAGAAAACACCCTTTCCTCTGTATTTTTTCCCAGATTAAAATCATGGAGAAGTCCAAAGTTTTATCTCCATGCATACCATTTGCCACATAACAGGAACTCTGGAGTTGGATATTTCAGGCCATAAAGTCAGAGCGCTCATTAACCGAGTGAGTGCCAGCACAGAAAATTTCTAGGAATATCCACTGGAAAATGACAAGCCCAGATGTGCTTTATACCATCACCGAATGAGGTTAACTCAGCCCTATGGACTGTCCTTAAGAGACAGGCTTGACAACAAGCCCATGAGAAATGAATAGGTGCAATTTATTCAGAGGACCAAATATCTCACAGAAATGGGCAGGGAGAACAGAAGAAAATGCAGGAGGGGAGGAGAGGGGTCAAAATCAGTCCAAAACTTGTGCAGTCAACTGCAGCACAAAAACCCAAACCAGTATTACCCTGAGACCTTGGTCATAAAGTTTAATGGCTCGTTATCTTTACGAAGCCTTCAGCAACCCAGAAAGAAGTGCCTGTTTCCCCTCACTTCACATTTTTACTCTTGGATGCTTTCTTTTTTCTCTCTCTCTCTCTGTCTCTCTCTCCCCATATTAATCTAAACAATATATATGGTTTGAATGCAACTATAAAGCAGACTGTTAGCAGGGACAGAGGTGTATGCTGATTGGAAACAGCCCCACTCCTGTCCCTTCCCAAGGTCATTCCCTGTTAGCCACACCTGGGGACAATGAGCCTGCAATGCCATGATCAGCCACAAGCATGTACCAAGGGTAGCAAAGGGACAACGTGTCCCAGAAACTTGCTGGGATGTGCCTGGGTGCAGCAGGACATCAAGCCTTTGAGATGTTGTCAAACATTGTTTTCCTTCAAGATGTCTATTAGACACTGGATTATAGAACGCCCTGATAGGTTTGCATGAAGGGTATTGTCAGCCTGACAGACAGACCAATGGGATAAAGATGTCAGAAAAACATTCAAAGTTTAATTTTAGCAAAAGTCAAGAAAAAGAACAGCAAAGCCTGACAAATCTTGCTGCGAATAGGCTTTCCCACAGATTTAATGGGGGGAAAAAATGTGCAGATTCCAATAGACCCCATTTTAAGTCACATTAGCAGTTTGAGATGCTTCATCATGTTCTACACTATATGAACTGCAGACTTGTTATTTCCCAGACTCTACTAATAACAAGCCCTATAATTTGGTATCTGTCCTTTGCAATCAGCACTACGGCTTTCTCTTCATAGGAGAAAAATTGTAGGGTGGGACAACCACTTAAGAGCATAGGAAATCACTGTCACTCGTGTAGTGTGACTGGTTAATGGTTTCAAACACGTTATTAGGAGAGAATTCCTTAATTTAGGTATGTAGCACACTAATAAAAATGCTCTTGTTCATTTGTCTGTCTGATTGAACCTGATGCAAGTTTTGGGTTCAAACTCATTCTCTCAGCCTGTAGCAGTTAAGTAACACATTTCTGATTTCCTCCTTCCCCCGTTCCCATGAGCTGTTTTCCTGGATGGCTGCCCACAGACTGTTCTTGCTCATTAGTGATGGTCAAGGCTTACTTTTGAAGTTTAATATAGCGAGGCAATGTAGAAAGACATGCTGGAGAGATGATGCCTGAGTTTTTACCCTCTTGTTTTGCCCCAGTTTAGGAGTGAGAATCAGGCCAATATCTATGCAGTTTAATGGTTTCTGGTCTTTGATTTGCGATGAAGAGCCCAGTTGTCAGCAGGCAAGAACCAGTCTGTTATGTGACTATCTTGGAAAGCTTTGAGTAGCAGCAGCAGGAGACTTCAGTGTAGTCTTGGCCCACTGAAGTCACAATATCTAGTGAGTCGGTGATTTTACATCCAAAGGTAAACACATTTTGCCCATCTTATTACAGCCATTAGAAGCAAAAGAGTAAAAATTAATCCGATTGTATTGTCCCCAGTAAGACAAAAGTCTGCTCTTCACTGCATTCACTGTTGAGCTCACAATTCCACGAACCATTCTGGTGCAGTTCCTCTGGACCCCTTTTTTCTTCTGGACAAGTAAATTTCCCCACCAAGTTGCCTTCAACTACATTTTTTAAATTAATTTCATGCTAGTGCAGCATCCCGTTCTTCAGCAAAACTGCCTCTGGAGAAAGGAATGACAGCTCTCGGAAATAATCTTCTGCCCAGCACTTACCCAATAGTCTTTTCATCTCCGAGGTTTCCAAAGCCAGGAGGGTTATTTTCAGGGCCATGTATTAAAATTAATGCTAAATCAAAAGGACTGCCTGCCGTGGGGCTTGATTGGATTTGGACAAAGAATGTCACTTTCTGAAGTCAACCTGCGTGTAGATCATTTTTTTTCACCACCTAATCATGATTGTGAGAACGTAAATCATGCGAATTACAATGAGCGGGTTGATGAATGTGCACCACAGGAACTCCAGCTTCAATCCACTTCGAGGTCATCCCTGGAGAAAGTCCTTTCCTAGGGCTAGGTTTCTACTGCCTGGCACATCTACTTCTTAGCCACACTCTTTTGGGGGAGATGAGAAGTTCTGCTTCTGTTTCGTCTATAACCTGTCTCTCCTTTTAACTGGAAAATGAAGCATGCTAAATGTCTTTGCTATAAAGGCTTCCTGTAATTTTTTTTCATTCCCTTACAACCAGGGTCTTAATAATTGGATGTAAAGCAAAAATCCTCAGGAGCACAAGAGTGAAGTCTGCAAGTGCATGGGAATTCAGTCCTCTCAATATTTATGTTTAGCATTAAATACTTCATGCAAAAATAATGACTTTGAATCCTGAGGCCTTCCCTCTCTTATCTCAAAAACTGTTCATACACATCCTCTGGGATCTCTATGCAAATATAAAAAGGGGATTAAGTTGTGTGTGCAGTAAATCCTGCTTTTACATTAAATAGGTAAGAACTAACGGAGGGCCTTTGGATTAAAAATAGGTCCCTGTTTGCTGAGCGGACTAAAGCATTCTTTCCTCTGGCTGCCCTGCCATGCAGGAATTGACTTTTTTCTAGTGAGAAATTTGAGTCAATTATAAAATCTATAGTATATTAGAGGTATGTACTGTACAATACATGATTTTCATTTAAATAACTGTATATTACGGAATGCCCCCTGCCTCCACAAAACCACTTGTTTTGCAATGGGAAGCCGAGCCCCAGCCCCAGTCTGACAGCAACATTGCATGAGAAACTTCCACATCTAGGTATCCTCAGGGAAATTCTGGGGACACAGGATGAAAATTGGAATCATGGCTGCCCAGAAGAGGAGGAGAGCACTGCCCCTGGCCCCAGACATCATCTTTTTCCATCACCTGATGCTTTCTCATTGCTCTTTGCAGCAGGAGCCAGGAGGAGGAAAGCTCCTTCAGCCCCACTGGACCTCCATCTGCCAACTTATCAACAGTAAGCACTCAGAATATATGCGATGGTCAAAGGCACTGACATTTTGGTTCCATTTTTATCACCAGTCCTGCAAAAGAGGAAAACCAGGCTGCAACATTCATCTGAAGTGCATGTAAAGCAGAGGGCTCTGCAAGCAGCCCAGCTGCACCGCCACTGACCTGATCACTTTTCTTTGTTTGTTTCACCTGTTGTTGTTTGTTCCCGTAAAACAAACAAAAAAACCCCACCAAGACACCACCAAGCAGAAGGTGAATTCCTCTCTGTGCATTTTGTAAGGTCATCCCTCGGGCCCACCACAAGCACAGTCGCCAGCATGGAAAATATCCCAGAGTCTCTCGGAGGGGTTCAAAGGAACTGACTCCAAAGGGTAAAACAAATGTAGAGGCAGCAGAGATAGGGCCACAACTTCCTGACGGCACCAGTACACCTCACAGCTGGACTTAAGCAAGCACTCCCTTTAAACCTTTTCAGGAAATCTCTGAATAAAATGAAGAAGCAGTTTTTGCCTGAGTCTGGCCTTTGCAACTTCTCCAGGACCCCTAGCCCTTTCAGCTCACTCAGTTACCAGAATAAGAAGCAATCTTATTTCATCCCTGGATGTAGGAAAAAAAGGCATATATATAAAAGACCTAAACTCACTAAGCTGGAGAGCCCTTTTAGAGGACAGCAGGCGTTATGAATTCACTCCTTGCCCCAGCACCAGTAGCTGGATAGGGTGAGAATGATGGAGTGCTGGGGAACACAGGGGCAGCTCATGCCAGAGAAGGCTCAGGCACACAGCAAAGAAAACAACAGTAAGGGAGCCTTTGGATAGAAACTGTCCACTGTGACTTAGATCGATTGGTCAAGCATGAGTTGCCCAGGCTCTCCTTGTGGAGAAACATAGAAGGGCCAATTCCCTTGCCTCCTCACAAGACGCCTCAGGTGCTGGTGGTATTGATCCTTCCCTGTGACGAGTTCACAGGTCAGCATCCCACTTCCAGCAAGCCAGGCAGTCCCAGCCTCTCTGGACAGGGTCTTGCACATCCTCCACCACAGCAAGTCCCTGTCCCCTCCATCCCCAGCCCTGCACCAGCCTCCCACAGCCCTGCCAAGATTTCCAGGGAGGGCTGAAACCTGGCAGGAGC
Source organism: Athene noctua (assembly GCF_965140245.1). Taxonomy (NCBI): domain Eukaryota; kingdom Metazoa; phylum Chordata; class Aves; order Strigiformes; family Strigidae; genus Athene; species Athene noctua. The sequence continues at coordinate 233,254,005 of NC_134037.1, read as the reverse complement.
TCCCATGTCCCTGCCTGCTCCATTGCTATGGCCCTGGGAACCGTAACACCAGCAGCTGGACAGTCAGGGGGACAATGAAACAAGGAGATAACAAGGGGAGATGTCCACTCACAGCCACTGAGGACCAAGAAGGTGTCCCAGTCACCTCCCCACCAGTGGGTCTCTGCCTGCCCCTTGTGGGGGTGGTTTCTGCTCCCGCTCTCCTGGATGCTCCTGTCCAGAGAGGTAAGACTGTCCTGGGATGCATGTCCAGGGCTTTACAGGGAGGAAGCTTTTTTGGGCTCCTGTCATGTCTGCCAGATGCTTCTTTACCATTTACCTCCATGTTTCCTTGCTGCTCCCATTTTTGTTGCTCTCCTTTCCCACTTCACCTAGGAGATGAAAATTAAACCCCTGCATGAAAAACCCCAACACCTTAAGAGGGAGGAGGAGGAAGAAGCTGTGGGATGCCCCAAGGGCTGTCCCCTTCCCCACAGTAGGTAGGGTTGGAAACACAAGGGTGGGTGGTGGGAGGAGGATAGATACATAGCCAGCCTACCTCTTCAGCCCCCCAGCCCTCACTGAAATCGCACTTTCCTGAAATGTAGGAGCAACAGTAAAACTGTCTCCAAAATCTGCTGATCTGGTCCTGGTGAGAGCTGGAGACAGTGCCCCCCTCTGCCCCTGCCCCAGGACGCCGGCACAGACCCTCAGGCTGGCAGACCCTACAAATGTCGTATTGGGACAGTGCTGCCCTGCAGGCAGGCTCTCACCAAGATACCTATGGATAGTGTACAAGCAAGTGGTTTTTAGGGAATTTGGTAGGATTGTACCTCAGCACAGTCAGTGCTGACAAGATTGGCTCCTGGTTTCTTTCTCAATCTCTGTTTTCATACACAATGTTCTCATTCATTTATCTCTTTGTCTTTTTTTTTTTTTTCCAGATTATACTGTCATAAATTTCTACCTCTGAACTTGTAGTTTTAATAGACAGTTCCATGGATATATGTATTTTTTCCTGAGACTTACCATAACATTTATATTTCTAGATGCATACTTCAGAGAGAGTAGCATACAGAAGAGGCTCAGCTGAATAACGTAAGTATAGTTTATTCTGTCAGGGGAAGGAGGAGACATCAGAGCACTTCCCAGATATTTCTCAGTACAACTGCCTGTGATTCTGTGATTTATTCTGCTCTAAACCTACAGTAACTGTAGTCACTCAGTATTACTGCAAATTTACACCACTGGCATTTCACTGGGTGCATCATGACTATGAACTTTAGCTCTGTGTTTAGGATTAGTTGTGCATTATTCACCATGTGTAAGAAATTCTGTTCTGATCTCTACTAGAATATTTGGCTTCTGGGAAGGGCAGGGCAAAATGCAGAGGTGCCTGGCCTTCCTTCTTGCACTATGGGATATGAAGCAGGAGGGACTCTACTGCTGAAAGACCTCTGCGTGGATGAGAGGATCAGGCCCTGCATGCTGAAACGAGCACAAAATGGTTCTACCTGCAGTTCACTGCAGTGTTAGAAATCAAAGCCACAGCCAGCAGTAACTTCAGCTGTGTGTTACCCAGAGCCAAACCCAGTAAATCTCCAGGGGTGCTGTCGTGCGAGTCCTTTTCTCTTCCAGAGCAAGAAAGAGCCAGAACTGCTGGTAGGGATTTCTGTGCTTTCAATCTAACTTTGGTTTACTTCTTGTCTCTCATGACACAAATCCCAGAACACATACTAATAACCATGATTTACGGCTGGAGCCACTTCATTTTACTGTTTCATGTAATTGCTATCCTGTTGAAGGGCCAGGCTTTCTGAAGAATATTCATGGACTGTAGCTCCTCAGCTGCATGTAGAATGTGTGTCCTGTCCGCTCCATGACCCAGGCAATGGCATCTGCTCAAATCATGTTTATTTTAAAATCTCAGTGTTAGAGCTTGGTAGTCTGATTCTGCATGCCCCTCCCAAGCTGTTTATGCCTACGTATTACAAAAGTAAAGGAAGTTACTTTTCTGATTTACCAGAATAAATAGTTTTAACTCTTCATTTGTGAGTGTTAGTGGCTGCAAGCAGAGGCAGCTGCTTCTCATCTATGCACCTGCATGGTCTTTGTAGCCTTGAGGCTGAGTGAATTCACCAGGGCCTGAATCACTGCATATTTGCTGTATCCTTCTATATTTCCTATGAGCCTGTTAATGGCCACTGCGGGTTACAGAGAGGTAGGCAGCCCCTCAGCTGGAGCTGATGTCACCACTGTGGTGAGATTCAGGCTTTTGGATGCAGCCCTTCAAGCTGAAAGACACCACTGAGATGAGTATTACTGGCTCTGCTGGTGCTTACAGGACTGGTAGGATGCAATAGGCATAAGGGCTGCACAACAGGAGACCACTCAAGAGTCTTTTGTGTGATTTATGGCAACCAATTGCTTTCCAAATGTCTTTGAAAGTGCAAAGTGCAGAAACAGAGTTATTTTAGGAGATTGTTTTCTCTACAAGAGTAGTAGTTATAACATGGAATTTGGAGATCTAGTCTGGATACAACTACAGTGGCAGAAATAGGTGAAGCAACCTGCTTGCTTTTAATTGGTTTGTTCTGCAATTAAAACCCATAAATGTTTTTTGAGATATAATATTATATTGTATTATATAAATGTATGTAATGTGTATAATAGTAATAGTAGTGGGTATAATGTGCACACTGTTAGGAAAGTAGCCAACTACTCTCTTTGGATCTGTAAATAGATACATATATACATATGTTTATGCATATATACACACATATAGTTGCTTCTTTAGCATTTAAGGAAGTGTGGACTCCTGACAGCCCAGCCTGTCCTTGGTGGATAGTATTAAGCTGTAGCTCTACACATCATAGCACCCACTGTGCCAACGGGCCCATCTGCTCCAACAAAATAGGGTGACCACAGTGATGGGAGCACTTCACTGAGGGCCTCTGTTCCTGCTGGGCTGTGCATCCGAAAGCTCCTGAGATCTGATATTGCATTGTAAAGTCCTGCTGCAAAGTCACATTTAAACAAAGTAGAGGCACCATCAGATGCCTTCCATTGTAATGGACTGTGGAATAGGACAGTATAAATCCTGTAGGACCAAGAAGGCATTGCTTATGGGGAAAGATTCTCTCTACAGGCACAAATATCTTGAAGATAGTGAAGGAAAGCAGAGGCTGACTAAACTTATATTTACATAGTATTCTCTCCAGACCTGCTGTGTTGTGAATTCCCCTGGAATGTCTGCGTATGAAAGTCTCTCTAGCCTTGTGTACATAGCACTTCTCTACCTTTTGGGATATGTGCAGGGAGCTTACAACTGGAATTAATTTAGTTGACATTTTGCAGTACGGCGCTGAGTTTAATCCTCATTTGATGGCATTGCACTTTCTGCCTTCTGCCTCCGCCTGGGGAGTTAGAGCCGTGCAAATAATACAATTTCCCCTGTGGTGATCCTGCGAGGAAGGTATCATCTCTGACTGTGTGTTTGCAGCATCCAGTGGAGCTGCCTGGGGTACTGGGTCCCGCCAGTTGCTCTCAGCAAAATAGCTTGTCAATTCCTGGCCACACTTGCACCCAGCAGGGGACCCTAACCCAAGGACCATGGTCATAGAAATGGTGAATTCAGCTTGATTTTTAATGGGGGATGATGGGAGAGATTGGAATAAGGAAAACAAAGTTTTGATGACGAGGCTGGCAGCTGTGATGGAATACCCATGTGGGTCCAGCTCAGATCACTGGCCCCACTTTGCTCAGGGCAGTGCTCCAGAGTGGGGATGGCAGGAGGTCCTGCCATGACCTCCCGTGGACACATCCAGCCCAACTGTGGCTGAGAGTGGAGGAGTGAGGGGCTGCAAGATGGGACATGACAGCAAGATCCAAAGAAATATGGGAGTAATGGCGCCAAGGAGGCAATTCCACTGTTATTAACACAAACACAGTCATTGCTCTGCCTTTGTCTCCCGATGAATCAGAGGAAATTGCCTCCCAAGCCCTTAGCCTTCCAGCTACTTCAGCTGTGTTTTGTTTCTCTAAGATTCAAATATTCTGACTAGATTTCAGCATATTATTATGAGAACAGAAGAGCTATAGAGAAAGCAAAGCTTCACAGAGGAAATAGCCAATAAATGTTGCTTTGAATTCACTGGCTTTTTATGGTGAGCTCTGATGTCAGGGACAGATATGGCTTTGGAGAAAATGTGTTGCTGTGCTGCAGATGTGTTTGTGAATACTTAGTGGACAATCTCCTGTGACATTGTAATGGGCAGCTTACCATAATCTATTAGATTTTTAAACCTGTCATTTTGATGTGACTGATTTTTCTATTTAATACTGGCACCCATGAACTACGAGCTTACAAAAGCAAGAGCACTTCTCTTTGTATGGCGATCCTATCTGGCCAGATTAGCAAAATGTGTATTTGCATTTTGAAAAAAAGATTGGGCTTTGTAACAAAAATATGTATCAGGTCAAGTGAAAAATATGATGGTTTGATATCAAAATCCCAGAATGGCTTGTGACAGAGAGGAGGAGGCAAACTTCCAAAGCAGAAATCTTTAACTTTGGCACTTTCAAAATGTGGCATTTCATCCCTCTAATTTGCCATGGGCTTTTTGTTTTGAACATTTCTTTTGATGAAAGCAAGCATGCAAACAAAAAAACCCACCCCTATTTAGAACTCAATAAAATGCTTCATTTGATCCTCTTCAGTTTTCTGGAAAAGTTCAACATGAACATTCAAACACTGCATTTCTTCAAATTGTGGAGAAACTGCTGATCCGTGAGTTGTGCAGCTTTGATGTGCCAAGTGCCAAGAGAGGGTACTCTAAAAGCTACAATAATTCATATTACTCAGTAGGACCATTCTGATGAGCGTGAAAGTTCACCCTGACAGGTACAGTACAGGCACAGAGCCAGGGGCTGTCTGTCCTGCAGGCTCTACCTTCCTGATACACGATTCCCATAGGGTCAGCTATATGGTTTTGTGTGGAGCAGCACAGAGAGAACAGGAAAGTGCATTTGAAATTACTTTCCACCACTGGAAGAGAAGTTCTCCACACTTGCTGTATAAGCTGATTCTTCTCTTTTGTTTTAGGGGGAAATTAGGATAGGAAGGGTGACAAGACAATGTAGACAAACTGTATATTAAGGATGAGATCCTGCCCTTAGGCACTGCTGCAGCTGTTGCTGCATGAACCAAGGCAAGTGAGATAAGCCTGCACGGTTATGGCTCGTGTTTTTCCACTGGGTTTGAAAAGTGCTCATTTCAATTGTGCTTTTATTAATTTAAATTTCCCATTTTTGAGGTTGCGAGAGAATTTTTTTTAAAAGCCTTACTAAGAATACACTATAAAACATCCTTTAAAACTTATGTGAAAGGGGAAAAGTTCGTGGGTGGCAGCCAGTTTTAAGTGGTGATGGTGTGCAGGGACTTACTTAGGTGAAACACAGCATCTGGCTGGAGGTGAAGGGAAGCATCATGCACAGACTGGGGACCAGGACAGCCCCTGCCATTCAGATTGTGAAAATGGCACCAGCTTGCCTCAGAGCAGTCTCTGAGCTTGCCCAAAGCCATGCAATGCAATCCAAGGCACATGGCAATTATAGGGTGTGAGAGTGGGGAGACAACGGTGATGCTGGTTTGGAGGAAGCAGCAACAAAAACAGTCAAGTGAGACTTGACTTCCAAACCCCAGGTGGAGGGACATGATTATTGCTCTCTGCTTGACACTGGTGAGGCACATCTGGCATGCTGTGCCCAGTGTGGGGATCCCCAGTATGAGAAACACAGATGTACCAAAGCAAAAGGTCACCAAGACATGTAGGGGTTGGAGCCTATATGCATAAGAGGAGGCTGAGAGAGCTGGGACTGTTCAGCCTGAAGGAGAAAATGTTTGCAGACATCTTATTGCTGCCTACAGCTGCCAAATGGGAGGGTGAAGAGAGGACAGCCAGACTCTTCTCAGAGCTGGGCAGCTGTAGGAGAAGGGCAACGGACACACACTGGAATATGGGAAATCTCAGTTAACTATTTGATCCCTGAGGGTGGTTAAATACTGGAGTCAGAAAGGTTGTAGGATCTCGGTCTTCTGAGATATTTAAAATTTGACTGGGCAACACCCTTAAGCTCCTGATTGAGTTGACTTGCTTTGAGGAGGGGCCTGGACCAGGTGACCTCTAGAGGCACCTTCCAGCCTGGTTTGTTCTACAGGTCTGTGAGCATGAAAAGCTGACACAGGATGTAAAAGGACAACAGTACAATGATCAGTAGAGTTAATGACATCAGAGATGCTTTAAATTATGATGAAAAAGCAAAGGAATCTTACCATTAATTTGTTCCAAGAGAAATTACAGAATTGTTCATGAAAGGCAGAAACAGCAGAGTTTTGCAAACCTTGTTCTTTAAGGAGATGAAAATCAAACAATGTAATTAGATTATATGATAATGAGATACTTTCTGTCCCAGCCATGAAGGATGCGGTCACTGATAAAGCTACGTGCTTTAAAATCAGATGTAGGCAGCTAGACCAGACTAAACAGTAATAAAGAAGAAGGCTTTGGGATCTCTCTGGGCCATTGGTATAAGTTTTCACAAGTCCTGGATCAGAAGGCAAGTTCCAGAGAACTGAAAAAAATTGTTCTGAGAGAAGGACAAGAGGAGAATTAATGATTATATATGTGAATCAACATAGGGAATACAGCTTTTGCCAGATCAGCTCAGTGATTTCTTTTAATGAGATTTGTAAGTTCAACTGACAGAGGGAAAAGTATTGATACCCTATACATGTGCTTCTCTGTAGCATTTGAGTTGATTTTGCCAGGCATTTGTGTTAAGAACCTAAACCAGGTCAGCCTTGTGGATTAAAACACTCTAAACAGCAGGTCTCAGACCTATGGTCTTTAGACCACAACAAATCGTAATGGATGACCATTGCCAGACTAGCACAGAAACAGTGCTGGCTGGGACCTCCCCTGACCAGTGTCTTCACTGTGGACAGCAATGTGCCATTCCTGCTTGGTGCTTGCTAGTCTCTCCCCAGAAATTGTCCTGCTAGGGCCTCCTGTATTGGTAAAACACCTGGAAACAGTCATCCTGGTTTGTAGTCAGAGCACAGCATCATGTCCAATGGAAACTGGCAGGAAGGGGCAGGCGGGGAAAGAGGAGGTTGCAAAATACTAGTTCTGCCCAACTAACCTCATTATTTTTCCTTCCTTTCTCTTTTGACATTAAACAGGCTTAGTGGATGAAGGGAAAATGCAGACACAATTAACCAGATATCACAAACAGGAGGGCAAGTTGCTTTTTACGGCTAGTTTATGTTTCAGACACACAACTATACAGAATAATGCAATAACAAAAACCATGAGGTATTTGCCTTGGATTTATTCACTTCAAGTCCTTTGAGAGCTGCTTTTGTTTGTCTTTTATTTAATTGGCATGGTCAGATGGCCACCAGCAGGTCCTATTAAACAGATTCAATAGATTCCACTGTACGTTTTTATTATTTTCTTCATCAGCATGTAGCATAAAATGTCTAAAATAATTTGTCTGAGTACTAGTAATGAATATAAAGTGCACTCTGCTCCAGCCTGCATACAGTAAGTTTCAGCTGTACAGCATTTTACAGCCAAAGTAAACTGGATTAATAATGAAATCACTGATGCAATCTTTAGTACAGCCCTAGTGGGGACGAGGGTACCATTGCATGTTACGATGCGAGGTATTTGGTTGCTCAGCTTTCGGCCTACCTGAGCACAGATAGGCATTATGCCATCTTTTTTAACTACCTCAGGCTTTGGCATTTAAGTGTTAGGTGGAACCTATTTAAGAAAATCCCACCAATGGGACTTGGGCATGCCCTTAATATCAGGTATTTGTTTAAGTGCTTTGTTGAATTGGAGCCTAGTAGATCCTCTTGAAAAGAAAGTGATTTTCAATCTAATAAGGTTATCTTAGTGTGAACATTTTAACTACATCAATCAATATGCCCGTCAGGAGTAAATGACTAATGGGATTTCTCTTTTCTTTCTTTCTTTGTTACCAGAATGATGAATTGACTTTGCCTGTTGCTGAAGATTCTCATCTCCTTAATGCATTGCAGATATGTCTAATGGATGCAAGCTGTCAGGGTCTGGCAGCAACCAGTCCCAAGCAAAAATATTTCCCCCTGGGACTGGTTCATCAGATTCCAGCTCTGCTCTCACAGCAGAAAATGTGAAAAGGCTGGAAAAGGAGTACACGACTTCTTTAGAAGCCTTCAAAAAGCAGAGAATATAAAATTATATTAAGCAGACTAATCTTGCTCGTTTCAACAAAGAGACAACTAAGGAAACAGCACAGAGTTTGTCTGGGATGCCTGAAGGAACCTCCTCATCCTTTCCTGCAAAGAAGTTTGCTAGAAGACCTCTGAAGAAACTTCAAGACAAGATAAACTATTAACAGGTGTTTTTCAGCATTAGAGGAAATAGGAGAGAATAAATCAGCTGTCCTTGATCTTTTCTACATTTCTATTTGCATGGTAAATATGAGTGCCATGCATGGGCACCAAAAATGGTGTGATGGATTTTGAGGAGCAACATGTGCCTGCCCTTCCCTTCCTGCCATCAGGGTTGTGTGGACCGCTGGGCTGGTTTGTACCATGTCTGGGGCAAAGGTATTGAGCTGTGAGAGCACAACAAGGAGCACCAACACCCAGACCTAAATCCCAACCATGGAGTTTGTCAGAGCGCTCATCACAAATGCAAGGCGCTAGTCTTAATGCCCCAGCTGGAAAAAATGGGACTTCACCAGTAATTTGAACAGAAGCAGAGTGAAGACAGGACAGAGTGGAAATGAGAATCCACATACCCATTTTGCGCAGAATTTCTGAATTTCCAAGGTGGTCAAAGTCCAAACACTCTGACTAGTTTTGTCTGGAGCAGAGTTGCTCTGTTGCGTGTAAATGTCAGCAAACTAATATTAGACAATTATCTCTCTTATTAGATATCTCAAGCTATGGTTACTTTAAAAAAAAAAAAAAAAAAAAGTATATATATACACACTGCTTTTAATAATATATTACAGCTCATTAGGTAAACCAGCCAATGTTCAGAGGCAGATAGCAGGGACAAAAATATAGTTAATCCATGGAAAGGAAAACCCTCTAAATTACAGGAGAAAAAACCCCTTTTTTAAAGATGGCAAGAACTTGTCCTGTTTTGGTTCTGGCTGCCTGCAGTGACACAGCCCATCTCCTCTGCTTGCAAGCCAGGATGTGGCTTGTGGCTGTAGGTTGGACAGGGTCATATCTGTCCCCTGTGAGCGGGTAAGGAAGGGATGAGCAGCCCCATCAAAAGCTACTGCAAGGGGACCACAGACGTAACTGGTTCCCTACATAGGGGGAGTCTGGCTTTCTGCCACAGAGACTGGATCCCAAACTGGCATCCGAGGAAAGATTGGACTTTTTCTATATTTCTTCTTTGATTAGGCTATGAGCGTGCATTCCACTTGCTAGAGAAGAGCCCCTAGCACAGCCTGCCTTAGCATAGCCAGAAAGGCACAGCCGGCATGAAGGAGCCAGTCTAATCCTTGAAGTAAAGGGTTACCTATTTCCTAGAGAATTCATGCATTAGTCCTCCTTGGGGGTTGGCCAACAGAAGTGTTTTCTGCTCAGTTTTGCATTTTTCTGAATGCAAATTTGCCAGCTCCCAAGAAAAGGAAAATGAACTGTTTGCAAATGTAAAGTTTATTTTTGAAGAGCTTTCCACGTGGAAATCAACTATTCTTAGCAGGCATACACATGAGCTGCATCCTTGAGGACAAATCTGCCCCTGCAAGAGGCTGAAGATCTGAAAGAGCCACAAGCGAGTGGAAGCAAATACATGCAGAAACCTCTCAGTGCTATCCCAGGCAATCGTTTGTTGGATTTCCACATCAAAATTTAAAATTCAGATGAAATATGAACATTCTTTCAGCCTGTTTCAGTAGAGAGCTAGTATTTAGACACAACCAGTTTTACCGAGGAAAATCAAATATGGGAATGTCTCATTAGGAACCTAGAGTGAATAGTTAATATGTCTTCAAAAATTTGCACAGTACAATGATTCATGGGGCTTCTTTGACCTTTTTCAACCTCTTCTCATTTTTTTTTTGTCTTTCATAAGAATGGCTTATGTAATCTGAGCAGTAACCTTCATTTCAATGCTTTTTCTGGCTTCCTGTCACATTAATGCCTCTCTTTTCCCATGTTTCTTACTCTTCTACATTTTCTCTTCCACAGTCTCCTCTGCCAGTCCACTGCCTTCCCCAAATGCCTCCATAGCTATGCTCTTTCCACAAACTTCTGCATGCCCACCGGTGCCTATCCCCTCTCCCCCCACCTTCTGCATATGCCTGCCCTAAATCTCTCCCTCTGTCCTCTCTGGGTTTTTTGAAATAACGTCTCCTGGGATGTTGGCACTAAGGTACATTGCCTAAGCATTAGTTTATCTGATAGAGCATTTGAGCTAAGCTGAGATGTACAATTAACCCAATAGATGGGGTATGCAACAGAACCCAGGTCTGCTGTGCTCTGCACACAGAGTGAAACTTGCAGCCTGTGGCCACCAAATTAATGCAAACCTGGAGGAGAAAGGTGCTGCTCTGACAGCAAACCCCCCAGGGCACTTCCTCTGACTATACAAGGTGTTCAGGACAAAATTCTCATTTTCTTCCCCATTCTTTTAGCATCATGACCTTCCCACAGAGGGGCAGCCCCAGACCCCTTAGTACCATTGCCTCTGCGCAGCCACACCAGCACAAGCAGACAAGGTGAAACACCCGTGGGAATATGCCCTCCCAAAGAGTCAGTAGAATAAAGAGACCCAGACTGCTTACAGAGGAAACCTGGACAGAAAGGCAAAGTAAATTAGCTTGTAACTCTTGTCTCTTCCTCTGCAAAACCTGCCCTCAGTCTCCAGCAACTTTTTTTACAGCTCATTTTTGGGAGCTTTTCCTTTGCTCTCCTGCAATTTATTATACCATTAAAACCAATGGGGAAAAATGTCCCTCGTTAAGGTGGGAAGGTTTTATTTGAAATACAAAATAATGAAATGGCAAGAAATCTCAAGGCAAGAAAAAAAATCCCACTGTTCTACACAAAAAGAGGATCTTTTTTTTCCTTTTTTTTTTTTTTAAAGAAAGATTTTCTCTTCCCTCCAGCACCAACAACATTCCCCACCAGCTCAGCCCACTGGCTCTAAGCCAAAGGAATCCAAGTAAGCAGAGTAATTGGTAACATTTTTCTATATAATTCAGTCATGTTAGGCTGTATTTATGCCATACGCGGGTGAGCAGCAGGAACACCTAACAACTGGAGATTTACAGTATTCCTGAGACATCCACAGCCTGTCAGCCACTTCTGGGCCCCTACAATTAATAAACTGGAAGTTATGTGTGTCCGAGTGGTTGTCTTTGGGCCCCTCAACATTTGCTGTATTAAAAGGGATGCTTCTGGCCTCTGCAGAGGTTTCTTTTAATGTTTTTGTTGTTGTTGTTAGACAGATAAATACTGTGCAGCATCTTTCGAAGCGACTGCAACGTGTGGTTTTTATTTTGCAGGCTGCTCTTCCAGCTGGGGAGGAAAAAGAGGTCTGATTTGCCAGCCACGGTAAATCAGCATATTATTACCCTTCACACCACCAATGCTGCAGCAACAACATGGATTTACATCAGCCAGGGATGTAGCTCACTCCTTTCAGCTGTCCGATATAAACGTTAGACATACCTAATCTTCCCTGCAGACAGAAAGAAGGGGAGAGAAGAGAAATTTAATAGAGATGCTTGTTCAAGAGACAAATAAAGACCAGATTCTTCTGTAGTGTACTTTAAATTGCACTCAGTTCATTGATAACATTCCTTATATGAATATCTGCAGGATGTTTTGACTTTTTTCCTTAAAGATGTTACCACATGCTCTTGGCACCAAAGGAAATGGATATAAGCAGCTGTTTAAGTGAAGGCTGTTGTATTGCTACATGCAGCAAGGTGTTTTTTCATTATAGGGCTGTAAATTCATAACTTGCAACCTGAAAGAGTGCAGTCTCTATTTCTTCCCCAAATTGTAAAAGTATTATGGTCTGAGTTAAAAACCTCTGTTGTGATATCAAGGGAAATCAGTCCTATGGTTTCCAGGCTAACAGCCACTACACAAATGTAAGAAAAATTACATTTCCAGCCCATATGAGAGGTTTGTGCCTTCCTGCAAGGTGTGCAGCTGCTGCTGCAGAAGCTGGTGGGAGGCCAGCCGCCCAGCTCCTTGCAGAGCTGGCCTGAGCTGTCCTTGAGGGATTTGGGGTGCATGCAGCCAGTTGCTCATGCATCACTGGGGTTGCACCAGGACCCTTTATGGGCAGGCAAGTAGCTTGGTCTGAGCACGTCTTGTCCTCAAGCAAACATCGGCTTGACTTGTGGAGCAGCCTGAGTCTTCTTCCAACACCCCAGTCCCGGGAACAGGGGCTTCCATGACATTTGGGTTTGATGCGTGTCCCAATTAACCTGCATGTGGCCCCTTACTGGGCTCTGTTCTTCATGTGTAAGGTGGAGATGATGGCATTTCACTACCTCAGCAGAGCTGGGAGAGCAAACACATGATAGAAGCACCAACGCATTGCTGCTCCTCCTGTTCTTCAAAAATTTTCATCCATGGATGCATTAATTTGTGTGTGGTGTGTCCAGAATCCTTTACAATTCATAGATAACTAATAAAAAGCAGTGATGTGTAAAGGCCTTGTTGAATTACTAATGCAGATAAATTTAAAAAAAAAAAATCAGAAACCCCTCACTCCTTCCCTTGCATCTGATCCCTTGAGTCAGGCCCCAACCATAGTTTGTTCAGCATCTTTTTTTTTTTTTCCTTCATTTGCCAAGGCCACAGGCATCTTTAAATTAGTATACCACAGGGGCAAGCAAAAAATTCTCCCCGCATTACACGGATAGAAGAAGCTGGACACCTTGATAGCTCCATGTTGTAGGCTCAGAATATTTTTATACCCTGCCAGACAACTTCAGGTGAAAGGAGAGAGTGGGAGGTGAGTATGGAAAGCCTCAGTTGTGTCTGCGTGTGCTGTGGTAAGGGAAGAGTGCTCCAGCAGAGCTCCAGCCCACATGTGGTGCAGACAGATGACATATTGCCCCACAGAGCAGGGGTCACCTCATGCTGTTTGCAAAACTCTGTAAGCTGAGATAAGCAGGAGAGGGGTTTTAGGACTGAATACAACCTTGTTTTGCCCAGTGAACTAGAGGCAAGGAAAGTAGGAACGACATAGACAACACTGTGCACAGCTGCTACCAATACTCTTTGCCCATTTTGGGGTGCTGGCAGTTACCCCTTTCCACTCTGCTGCCCTTAGTTTTGTGAGTGTGTATCTCTCCTCTGCACACTGCAGAGATCTAACTTTCACATCTTCTGAGGCAGGACTCATTTAAGGTGACTGGTGCTCCTTGCCCAAAATAAAGCCACCAAGAATCACGGGAAACTACGGGGAAAGCTTGCTTGCTTCTAAACCCCACAGTCCTCTTCCCTGCTGACCATGAACCACCTACAAGCATGCCAACCAGTGTCACCTCTTTGCAAAGCTATTCTGCCTCCTGCCACAGTAGCATGCACAACATGGAGGGTGAGATGACCCAGACAGAGTGGAGATGTTCAGATGAGACCCTGCCTGCCAAGAAAGGTGGTTTAAACCTTGTCCAACATCCCAGGTACTCAGAAGTGTAGGTTTCTTTTTAAAAGTAGATTTTTGGCATCAGTTTACTTTAAAAAAAGAGATACCCATAAGGGAGGCTTTCTTTGGCAGAAATTTTGATTTGGCTGAAGGACTTTGACAAGGATAAATGCCTCTTGCTACCAGCATCCTGAGTTCTGTTCCTCTCCTGTTAAGTAAGGTACCTTCCTGGTAAGCCAGGGCAATGCTGAACACCTCACCTGATAGTCCAGCAGCTAACAAGCATCATCAAGAATGCTCTGAGCCTGTATGATCAAAGAGCAGGAATAAGCTGAATTTACAATGAGTTGCCCCTTGAAGTCAGACTTCCTCTCCATCACTACCGCAAGCCACGACGCTGAAGCTGAGGGGTAACACCTGTTGAGGTAGAAGAATGCCCAGAGACGCTCAGCATCTCCAGCTCACACTCTGTCAGCATGGGTTGTCTCAGTCAACAGAGATGGTCATGACACAAAATGGAGGAATATTCTAGATTTCATCTTCCTGATTTTAATAGGCATCCTCAGGCCGATGGATCCCTCTCTTTCTGACCAAAAAAGGGGAATGAAGTAAACTTCACTTGAAGTTCACGAGCATTTTGATGGTACTGTCATTGCAGTCTACAAGCAGAGACTCACAGGATCATCACAGAATGGTTTGGGTGGGAAGGGACCTTATAGATCATGCAGTTCTGACCCCCCTGCCATGGGCAGGGACACCTTCCGCTAGACCAGGTTGCTCAAAGCCCCGTCCAACCTGGCCTTGAACACTGCCAGGGAGGGGGCAGCCACAGCTTCTCTGGGCAACCTGTAACAGGGCCTCACAGGAAATAATTTCTTCCTTATATCTAGTCTAAATCAACCCTCTTTCTGTTTAAAGCCATTTTACCCCTCATCCTATCATTACACTCCCTGATGAGTCTCTCCTTATCTTTCCTGTAGTCCCCTTTAAGTACTGGAAGGCTGCTATAAGGTCCGCCCTGACCCTTCTCCAGGATGAACCATGCCAACTCTCTCAGCCTGTAAGGGAGGTGCTCCACCCCCCAATCATCTCTGTGGCCTCCTCTGGTCCCACTCAAGCAGATCCATGTCCTTCTTACGCTGGGGGCTCCAGAGCTGGACACAGCACCCCAGGTGGGGTCTCACAAGAGCAGAGTAGAGGGGGAGAACCACCCCCCTCGACCTGCTGGCCACACTTATCTTGAGGCAGCCCAGGATACGGCTGGAGTTCTGGTCTGTGATTGCAAATTGTTGGCTTCTAGTTGGTTTTGATCCACCAATACCCCCAAGTCCTTTTTCTTGGAGCTGCTCTCAATCCCCTTATTGCCCAGCCTGTATTTGTGCTTGGGATTGCCCCAACCCATGTGCAGGACCTTGCACTTGACCTTGTTGAATTTCATGAGGTTTGCACGGTCCCACGTCTCAAGCCTGTCAAAATCCCTCTGAATGGCATCAGTTCCTTCCAGCATATCAATCACACCAAATGTGCAAAAGCTGTTCCTCCCCTTCCTGCCTCCTGAGGTTGTCCATCCTTCTTGCCGCCAGCAAGACAGGCCTCTTGCAACAATCCAAGGTCACTTTTTAAGGCCAGTATCTCCTTTTAGGCTAACACAACCTCTCCATCTTCTGTCATCCAGGTTCAGAAGGACATTTGAGGGCCTTCTGAACCATTCACCAATGTGATTCAAATCAATCACATTTACTTCCAGGGACACATGAGACACCTACATGTTTTAGGGGATTCTGACCTAAGGGTTTCTCTGTGAGACAAGCACAGTGTTGTCATTAGGCTTTTGCAACCCACAAGAGTTTATGAAATGCTTAGCTAGCAAAACAAAAAAACATTAACTTCTTGGCTACAGCTTTATGCCAAAAGATAGGCAGGTCGTGCTTCAATGCAGATGTCTCAGGGAAAAAATGTGCAGTGCATTAGAGAGCTGTGACTCATAGAATAATTATCCTCGTTTCTCATAGTTTATTAATAATTTAAACCCAATCTTGGTGTTATTGATCTATCATTGAATCGGAGATTTATTTCAGATCTGTAGTCACTGAAGCAGTAAATTTAATCCCCCTTCTCCTCCCACCCTTCCATCCACTAAACTCACTTTATAACTAAAACATGATGTTTAGGCTGTTTCAGTAATAGAAGAGGAGAAGAAGAGCTCAGAGGCTGTGGGTGGTAGGAGCAGACTTAAGCTCACAGAAGGCTAAGGTGAGGGGCATTAATGTTCTGGTTTTAATACCCCTTTTTTGACCAAAGCATCCTCTGCACATGATCTTAGGGATGCTAAAAGGACCAAATGCTACTTGGTGACATGTGCATCACAACCAGATTATAAACCAGTTTTGCCTGTTTTCATATGAGTTTACTTGTCCATTCCCACAGTTAACCATCACTTTTGCACTCATGCCAGTTGCAGATCCCAGTCCTACTCTTTGTCCTCTGGAAACACAGATGTGAGTTCACCAAGGTAAAAGCACCTGCACCACGTAGACTGTTGCAAGGCACACAAGCTCTTGGGCCCAGTCCTAATCTTACTTAAACTGGCAAAAACCTGAAACAGCTGCCTGGGTGTCCCAGGAGTACCATGAGTGTAAAATCAATTTATGTGCGTGGAGGATCAAGCCTAGAAAACTATAATGTGAAGACTCCTACAGCAGTGCTCACTTGGCTACACCATGTGTCTGATGCATTCACTAATACAAGCAGCAAGATCTGGCCTTTTAAAGGAAGCCAGGAATAGAAAACAACATGCTTTACAGCTGTAAAGTGCCCAGAAAAGTGATTTTTGTAGGCAAACGAAATACATTTTTATTAGACCAATTGTAGTATACAGTTGGGGTGGAAAATGTGTTCTTGGCTGTACCAACTCTTCCTCAGCTCTGAAAGAAAGCAGCAAATGTGCCCAAATGCTCATCTGTTCTTTTCCATCTATATTAATGGATACACTTAAAGATATTACCATCCTCTGCCAGCCCATCCTCTCTGCTGTCCTTAGACCCTGCAGCTGGAACCACAGCAAGTGGGGGCTCTTGGATGCAGTCGAGGCTCCTGCAGCTATGGAAATGTGCAACAGGGCCAAGCTGTCACAGCCTAAAAAGCAAACAAGACTCAGTGTAACCAGGCAGAAAGGATGTGTTGGTGAGGTAGAGCACTGCATGCACTCACAAGTGTGCTCTTAGTGCATCTGATGTTTCTTGCCCAAGTGGAAGTCAACCTTATAGATAAACATCAGGAAAACAAAGCACAAGAAGTTCAGTGTAGTCTATAACTATGTTTCCCAGGGGTATCATTCTTAATTAAATAGTCATGGAGCTGGGTTTCCCTTGATTTGGTTACGGGGGCGTTTTTGGTGTTTGGTTTAGATTAGCTAAACCTGGAATAACACCAGGGAAATGCTGCTATTTCATTGATCCTGCAGGACAAAGAATGGTGCCAGCACTAGCACAGCAGGGTGGAGGTGCTGGATGTTGCAGGGCTGTTAGGAGGGGAGCAAAGCCAGGGAAATCCGTGGCTGGAAATGCTGCTTGGCAGCTGGGTCCCTGTGACAGGGGGTCCCTCTTGCCCTGATGGCACAGTTGTCATCGGTGGGTCACAGCTCCTGCAGAGCCCAGGCTTGCTGGCATTAAACCTTCCTCTGCTGTAAGGCCTGATAGATTTGTTTGGTGAGATTTCACTTGAAGGTGTGAATTCCTAGAAATTGGGGCTTTTCTGCAGTTACAAAGCAGCAACCTCCTTACCTCCCTCTCCTCACTCCACTCAGGTGGAGTGAGCAATTGCAGACACAGATAATCATCACCAGTGCAAGTACCCACCTGTCACAGAGCAGATTTGGTGCCTCTCTGAATATATAACCCTTCCTCCCACAGTTTAATCCTGCACCATGCAATCAGGAGGGTATTTTCAGTACTGAGCAGCTGAATAGAGAAATTGAACACCACTTCAGAGTGTAGTTCACCCAGAATATGTTATTTAATAAGTTTAGGTCTCATTGCACCCTGGTGAGGCGAGGAAATAGCTTTTTCTGCCCTTTTAGGAGTGGGTAACTCACCCCTCCTGAGCTAGGTGCCTACTCCTCTGAATCACTTGCTGGAGGTGCCTGTTCCTTGCTGTTGACAATATTAGGCTCCTAATTCAGGCATTTCACTTACAGGGATGACCTTGGGCCTTGGTTCAGCTCACACAGTTCTGCTCATCCATGAGATACCCTCCTTAAAAGGCCTAGGAAAGGTATTTGCAGAGGCAGGTCACGCTCACCACACCCCTTCACCCAGGCTGACTGCAGTGGGGGCACATGGTCCCCACCCCATCTGGCAGCCCTTGGAGGCTGCAACGGTGCAGAAGCAGTTTCAGTGTTGTTTCCTTATGGTGAGGGAAATTCTGGTCTTCCCTCCAGCCAGGGAGGTTCTCTCCCAGGACACCAAGTTATACCCCAAGGCCAGAAAGAACAAGGGGCCAGTCGAAACCAAGGAAGAGGCAGTAGCGGAGGACAGAGAGGAGAATAACAAAGCAGAACTGTGTGAGCAAGGTACAGTGTGGTATCTGGAATCATCACAGCCACTGTGAGATAAACCTGAGTTTTCTAGGTGCCCATCTTCCATGCTTTGAAAATCTCAGGCTAAACTAAAAACCATTTTGTTCATAAGAACGACCAGATCATTTGAAGTCCTCATTTTCCTGCTGTAGATCAGAGATTAGCACTGTTTGGTGGTCATGGAGGAGAAGTTATCCTGTCTAGTCATCCAGGGCCATAATAAAAATGAGGAGGGAAATGTGAATGGGAGCACTTTTGTCTCTAGAGTTAGCCTCTAGGAAAGGGTCAGGTGGATACCTGGGAGTACCAGCCTTAAACTGAAGGGTCACAGACCTCTTCCTCCCATGGTCTTCCTCCCCAGTTTCAATGAGTTTCAGTTCTGTCAAATCTCAGCTGGGTGGGACATGGAATGTCAGAGACCACAGGAGGCAAGAAAAACATATGGTTTGGAGAAAGTTAGGAAAGGGGAAGAAAGAAAGAAAACTGGGAATGTGAGAAAGAGGGCAAGAAATACGAGACCAGAGAAGGAAAAAATATCAATAGCTGTGGGGATATGAATGAAAAACTAAAGAGGACAGACCCCAAGGAGGAGAGGAAAACATGGATAAGGATTAGGAGAGAGATAGAGTGGAGGGGATGGTGGAAAATCAGAGTGAGTCATTTAAAGGGAAGAATGGTTGATTCCAGAGAGCAGGGGATATAGATAGGCTCAGCAACACAATGCTCCATTGAAAGTTGTCCATTGAAAGTTTGGTGACAAAATAATGCAGAGAAGTAACTCCTCTTTTCTTCCCCTGTGTGGATATCTGCAGTGTTCAGAGGAATCAGGCGATGAAAGAAAGACCTGGGACTGCAGAGTACTTCCTTTCTGTTTGGGATAAAAAGTGCTCACTCTGGAGAGAAAAGAGAGAAGGGCAGAAAGAAGATTTTTTTTTTTTATTATTTTATTTTTTTTTTAGATTTTTATTTTTCACAACAAGCCTTGACTCACGTTTGTTAGGTAGAGAGTCATTGCCCAGAGCAAGGGCCGTGCTCCATGGTGTGGTCTGCTCCAGCTTTTTGCAGAACAGATATCAGGCAAAAGGAGGGGCACAACTGCAATGTCGCTGGTCACTGCCTGTGCTACCTTCATTTGCCCACACCAAACCTCTTGGTCTCCCATCACTTCGGTGCATCAGCTTGAAATCTGCAGGAGGAGAATTCCTGGAAATCTGGCTCTATGCCTTCCCCCACCCTGCAGCTGGTTCCTCCATCCTTACTTTTGCTTGTCAGGCATTTGTATAAATAGGATTAACATCTGCAGTTACACTTAGCTAGGTTGCAAATTACACAGGCTATCAAGTCTTGTGCTTCAGGGCATACACTGATTACCATCAGAGGGGTAAAAATGAGTTTTTCCAATAACAGAATATTGCATGATTGACTGGGGACATTATGGGGCAGAGTGTATTAGCCTTTGCCATCAGTATCAGTTATATGTCATTACTGCATCAAAGCATCAGATGTGGGTAAGCCACTTCCATTCAGGCAGTGTTGGTGGTGGCTGGGTCCAGAGGAGGGTTGGTTGTTAAAACAGGCACTGATTTCTGAAGCTGCTTATAAAATGTGCCTCCAGTAAGGTGTAACTCCCTGCTTCTGTTTGCCTGTCTCCTGGGCTGCATGCCTTCAGCTGGTAGGAGGAGCATGCCCTCCTCTCCTCTGTGGGGTTCTGGTGGGATCAAGAGGCATCAGAGGATCTGGGACCCACAGTAACAAAAGGCTGGTTGGTACCTGACTGAAGGGTATGCTGACCCCATCTTTACAGTGCTTCCAGGGGCTTGCAAGAGGGACCGAGGTCCCCATTAGCCCTCTATTGTATACGAACAGCTTTGCCCATCCTCAACTTTCAGACCATCTCATTTCCTTCATCTTGGCAGCAAATGATTGCTTCATTTGAATGGAAGATCTAGAATTGACAGAAAATCTAAAATAAGAAACATAATTAGCAGCAAAACTTTTAATTCCCCTTTCTAAGCCATTTCTAAATGTGTTAGTGCTTATTTATTGAACCTGGCTTGACATTTAGACAGTTCCTTTTAATGCTAATAGGGTTGATTACCAGGTTCAATCCTACTGCTTTGAGGAAATGGTTGCTCAGTATTCAGAACTGACAAATATCGCCTGCACAGAAATACTCACCTGTCTCCGCAAGAAATATGTATTATTCAGCACAAATACCTGAAAATGAGGCCAACGTGAGAATGAGGATCCTGTGCCAGCAGTACCACCCTGGCAGCCCATGCGTGAGGCCTGTAGCCGTAGGGTACCCAGTCTGCCTTTTGTGGCTAAAAACTCCCTCCAGCACCAGTGGCACAGGGCCAGCCCGTGCGCTGTGAACCACGTCAGGATTTGCCCTGGCTCATCAGCTTGACTGTGGTGCTGGGGGGCACCCTGTGGCGTGGCAGGATCCCCAACCAGTGACAGGTAGGGAGTCCCAAGGAGGAGAAGGAGTAGCCACAATGAGAGAGGAAGAGGAAGAGGAAAAGGAAGAGGGAGAGGAAAGGGAAGGGGAAGGGGAAGGGGAAGGGGAAGGGAACAAGGAAACCAACTTGTTTCCCCAGGTTGCAGCTAAGAGCTGGGGTTTCCTGCTCTTGCCCACTTGCATCTGGCACTCTACATTCAAGGCTCTCATCTTCCTTCTTATCCTACAGAACCAAACACAGCAGGGACTCCTTCCTAATGGAAATCTAGGGCCAAGAAGTGTGGTTTGGTTGAGGTTTTTTCCTTAATTATCACTATCAGACTATTTGCTTCAGTGCGTGTAATGGAGCTTTTTTGTGCTCCCTCTTCTGCAGATCAATCGACCAGACAGATATCCAATTGTCCTGTTTCAACGGATGTCATCATTACCCCTCTGAATACACTGCAAAATAGCACAGGTGTCAATAAGAATAGAATTTGGCCTTACATTTACTTTAAATTAGGCCATATAGGTGAAAAAGTTAGGTTTTCAGAAAAGAAGCTTCACCTCCATATTGCTGAGCAATATCGACATGAGGCTGCTTGGACAATGCAGCTGCCTCCAGAAATAGGGCAAGCTCCTAAATGCTGAGAGTGACAAGCCAGCCTGGTCTGATAATCTTTGCCAATGGCTGGCCAAGTGCAAGGCAAGTGCCCCGATCTAGAGAACAGAGATACTAGAGCTCAGGATTTTCCCCCAGGGTGTGATTATCTTGTAATAGCCACTATCCCTCATTCTCATTTCTAGCTGGAAAGGAGGTGCAAAGCAGGCTCCTAGTTTGTATCCATCAGCTGGTAAACAGCCAAGGCATGGCTTTTAAGGCAACCTTGGAAAAGTGCACAGGGACATAAAATGTCATCAAGTTGTTGAGTTTTCAGCCAGAAGAGGCACTTGTATATTGTGTCATCAGAGCATCCAAGTGTTTGTTTTTAATTTAGTCAGGGAAAACTTGCATGAATGGCTCAGATTTGGACTGACCATTTTAGCCACTGCTGCACATTTAATTTCTTTTGCTCTCCCATCGTTTGTAACCATGCATCATAAGCAGAACAGGAGCCACTCTCTTTGAATGTTGCCTTGGAATGATAAAAACCAAGATGATCCAGGTCAGGCTAAGGGAAGGTGACCTGGCTGCCGTAAAACATCCTTGTTCTGACCACAGCCACTGCCAGGTCACATTTCCATCACATGGTGAGGTGCCCATCAAGTGTCTGCATGGAGCATGAGGTTCATCCCTTAGCTATCAGCCATGTTTCAGAACAACTCGGCCTCCAGCTGAGGATCTTTGGAGAAGACTTGTCCATGCAGGAGAAGGTGGACTGGACAGGTTTCTGCAGGTCCCAGACCTGGTGGTGGGAGGAGATGGTGCAAGCCAGCTTTCTTCCGAGTATGCCTTTTGCCTTATGTCCCTGTGCCTGTTGGAGATAGCCAGCACTCAGGTGGCTTGGTACTCTCCCTCAAGCACTAAGGTATGCTTCAGGGCTCCCACAGACAGCCACAGAGGTCACTGCTTTGCCTTCCACAGTGGTGGTATTCCATGAGAAGGGGTCTGTGCTCTGAAGTGATTGGCCTACAGAAGCTTTTGGTTTGGGAGCTAAAGGAAAAGGGGTGCACCTGCCCATGGGTCTTGGTGGAAGGGTTATTAAGCTGAAAATTGTGCCTGGTGTGTTCAGGCTGGAAAGTCACCAAGCAGCTATATCTCTGTGATGCAGGGGTCTGCATCAGAAGTGGTGACAGGCAGCAGCACCAGACACCTCGGGCTACGTTTAAGCTGCTTTGCCTTAGTGGGAGAAATGGTGTGAAATGCAGGACGACTGCGAAGGGTCAAACCCAAAGTAAGCCTGGCTCAGCATCCTGCCCTGGACAAGAGCCAGCAGATGCTCAGGAAGCAATACAAAAATAGAGCAAACATTTATTTATGCTTCCCAGAATACTCTCTATTTCCCTAGTGGCCTGTGACTCGGGAACCTCCTAACTGTAGACACCATCTCTGCATTTAATAGCCCTTGATGGATTCGTCTTTCATTGATTAGTTTACACCCTATTGAACCAATGTAAATTTTATACATCTACTGTACCCTATGGCAAGGAGTGCCACAGCTCAAAATCTCTTTTGTTTATTTTGAACTTGTCACTTGATAGTTTTCTTTGATGATAACTCTCTTCCTTTGAAGAGCACTGAATAATGTGAACAGCTGTTCCCCAGTCACGCCACTCTTTCCATCACAAAACTCGGTCATGTTTCTTCTTCAGTCATTTTTTCTTCCAAGATAAAAAGTCTTAATCTATTCATTCATTCCCTGAATGGAGGCCCTTTTATGCCTTTGATCATCTTCAATTGCCTTCCTCTGTAACTTTTCTATTTCTTCTATATCATATTTGAGATTGGTGAATCAGGACTACACAATAGTATTCAAGAGATGGGAGCCCACAGATTTATACAGCAGCATAAGCATTTCCTCTGTTTTGCTCTCTCCTCCTTTCCTAATAATTTCTAGCTTTCTGTTTCCTATTTTGATTGTTACTGAGTGTTGAGCGGACATTTGCATAGAACTATCTATTATAACCTGAAGATTTTTCTCCCAAGTGGAAATAGCTAGCTCAGAGCCCATTATTTTGTATGTAAAGCTAGAATTGTCTTTTCCCATGTGCATCACTTTACATTTATCTACATCAGATTTCATCTGTGATTTTATTACCATTTTATTCAGTGCCATGAGGGTCTTTCTGCAACTCTTCACAGTCAGCCCTTTGCCTCAACCACCCTGAATATCATCAGCAAACTTCTTATCTCCCTGCTCACTTCTATTTTGAGATTATTTATGAGTATTTCAAAAGCATGGAATGGTGCTTAGGCTAATTTAGCAGGTTTCTCTCTCAAATTTGAAGTGCCAGGTCCCAAAAAGAGGGAAGAAATGTAGCCTCCCAAGCTCTTGGGATGCAACTAGAGATCAGTGGGTGCTTCTGGAGATGGATGGTGTGCTTAACCAGCACGTCTTCCTTTCCCCTTGCACAAATAGATGGGGGGGTGATGCTGCTTGTAGGATGTGTGTCTAGCCCCTCCACCAGACTGTACAGGACTAGTAGGAGATAATAGGGTTATGGTGGCCCTTTCTCTTGCTGAAGCTGGGCCCTGGCACAAAGAGTCATGCAGAAGTCCTGGGGTCCCAGGGGAGGAGGCAGAGGGGAAGCAATGGATGGCAAAGCCTTTCTCTGAGAAAAGCTCTGCACTCAAAGTTGTAAGACATCACTTTGAACACATAGGAGCTAACTGGTAACTCTTGCTTGCAACAAGATTCATGGGAATCTGTTGAGCTTGCTCAAGGGAGTCCAAGGCTAGAGTCAGATGAGAAGCTGGTCCGTGGGAAGAGAGTGTGAGGATGACAGGATGACTGTGACCGCCCTCCGTGTGGGTGAGGTGTGACCCAGCCAGCCAATAACCAGGAATTACCCTGAGAAGCACTTTTTCAGTGATGGTGTTTTCCCGGGGAGCAGCACCTTGCAGCAGTGCCTGCCAGCAGGTCAGCACCAGGGGGACAACAGTGAGGAATTCTTCTTTCTGCTGGGTGCATCCTTGTTTGGGGGAAGAGGCTGGAGAACTGCCAATGCTATTTGTAGGCAAAAGATGCTATTTGTGGGTTGAACATCACTCTGGCACTGGAAGTGAGCATGAAATCAATTCAGATGAGAAAGTTATTAGCTTTGGTGGAGGGTTTCTCATGCCTGTCTGGTGGTGCACCTCAGAGCTGTGGGTTCACACCAAGCATGTTTCACTCTCCTCCCCAACCCTGGCAATTTCTAGTGGCTGCATTTAGAGCCAGGCCATGCAGGATTTGCCAGCCCTCTGGCAAGACACCTTCCAGAAAAGGCATGTGGCTCCCAGAAAAATTCTCTGCAGAGGTGGTTTGATTTTCCTGCAGCTGTGAGGGGAGAAAGGACAATAGTATTTCTTGTCTGATAACGGAACAAAAATTGCTCCAAAGGGCAGACGCTCTCCCCTTTCAGTGACAGAAAGATTAGAATAGAATAGAATAGAATATTTTCAGTTGGAAGGGACCTACAATGATCAACTAGTGCAACTTCCTGACCAACTCAGGGGTGACCAAAAGTTAAAGCTTTTTGTTAAGTGCATTGTCCAAATCCCTCTTAAACACCTCTCTAGGAAGACAGTTTCAGTGTTTGACCACCCTCTTGGTAAAGAAATGTTGCCTAATGTACAGTCTAAGCCTCCCCTGGCACAGCTTTGAACCATCCCAACACGTTCTATCACTGCATCCCGGGCAGAAGAGCTCACCACCTCCCTCTCCAGTTCTCCTCCTCAGGAAGCTGCAAAGAGCAATGAGGTCACCCCTCAGCCTCCTTTTCTCCAGACTAGACAAGCCCAAAGTCCTTATCCGCTCCTCACAGGACATTATTTCCAGCCCTTTCACCAGCTTTGTTGTCCTCCTCTGGACACATTTGAGTACCTGAACATCTTTCTTAAATTGTGGGGCCCAGAACTGCACACAGTACTTAAAGCTTGACCCATCAGAAAACCATGACCCGTTTGATAACACAAGAAAAGAGTAGGCATCAGTGATGCAGGCACAAAGTGGATTTTTAGATGTGAGAAGACCTGTCTCTCCTGGTAAAAATAATGTATGCACATGAAAAACCTTAGTGGTTTCACAGATCCGCAAGCAAACCAGAAATTTAAGAGAAGACCAGTGGAAGACCTGCTGATACTGAAGCCATCAACTCCCTCCTTGTCTGAGCAAAGAAGACACTTGGTCACCTTAAACACAAAGACAGAAGTCTCTATTTCCATCCCAGCCTTTTGGCTGCTGGTCATGCCATTGCCCGCTCCAGGGACTGAAGCGAGGGACTGGCAAGTGCTGGGGACTCCTCTGTCATGGCTGAGGGTTTCAGCTGTGTCTTCAGCCTTTGCTTGTTTAAGGTTAAGATTTGAGGCTGGAATGGCTGTGTGGTATGCCCAGTGTCAGCCCACTGCTGCGGACCACACCAGAGTGGTGGGCATGTCTGCACAGCCATGGTGCAGTGATAGGGGATATAAAATCAGTCCCTTCGGTGGCTGTTACAAATTTCCCATTTTATTTGGATCTTTGCCCTCCTTTTTCAATGGGAAGTTTTTGGAAGGAAAAAGTACTAAATAATATCTCTTATCACCACCAGAAAGGGAGATGGGGATCAGAGACAGAGCATAGTTGTATAAATAGTAGTGGCATCAACCTGTGTAGCTGGACCAGTACAAACCCACAATGCATTAAAATATCTAAAACCAGAGTATGGTGCAAAAATGTATGGGAGCGATTCATCGGTCCTGGTGGCATCAGAGCTTGTGCCATCAGTCAGCCCACCCAGCCCTGGACCACAACAGGCTGATGGAAGAGGAAAACCCACCCAGAGAGCAACCTGGGACAAAATGGTGTGGATTTAAGTGACATGACTGCTCATGGTAGAAGGCATCAGGATGACTACTATAAATACTACAGAGAAGAAAAAGGCCTTTAAAGCTAAATCAGACTTAAGCCACTTTTGAGCAATTATCAGGAAGAATGAAAGCTAATAATGAATGTTTCCATCACAAATGCTTTGCAAAACAAAGGGCTTTTTTTCCTTTCGAAAATGCAAACATTCTCACTTCCCTTGAAGTTTCTCCATATCAAGATTGCCTAAAAAACCTGAGTGTCTTGTTTGTTAAAATGTAGTTTTTCAGGGGGTTGTTTTTAAAGAAGAGACAGGAGTTAATTTTTAAAACTTGTTTTAAAAGTCTTAAAGTTTTAAGTCTTTTAAAAAGGCTTAAAGCCTTTGTTTGCCCTTTTCTTTTTCACTTCACAGAATGCTAGAAGAGGACCAAATTAACAAACTGTTCACATTTTCGTTTGAAAAACAACTATAACTTTCCACTGAGCTCTTAGGAAGGAAGCATAAACGTGCCAGCTGCATTTATGTCCCATGCCTGCCCTGCCACTTCTGATGGACACTGCACCCCACAGCTCTTTTGCTGCAGGACATCTAAGGAAGTGTTTGACACTCTCATCTAAGAGCTGATGAGCAAGCTGATGAGCAAGCTGATGAGATGAAGTGGAGGAAGATCTGGACATCACTCCCCATGCCAACCCTTCCCAAGCTGAGCTGAGAAGCAGCATCAAAAAGAAACTGCTGTGCTCAGTAAGGGACTGAGTTAGAGCAGCCCCAGGCCCTGATGGGAGGAGAGAAACACCACCACCAGGTCCCTTCAGTCCCAGGGAATTTCACTGTTGGGAACCTATTTGTGGCATTGCACTGCTGCCCAAATTCACCAACAAGCACTGAGACATCCTCATGTCAGTCCTACGATGGTACCACTGGCAGGAAAGATCCACTGCCTCCCACAGGCAGGATGTGCTGAGCATGCAACAGTGCTGAACAGGGCCAGAATAAAATGGTGGACCAGGATGGTTCAGTGCTCTGAAGGCGATACTTGCCTGAGACTCCTCACACAGCTCATCTTCACTATATAGCCCTTAGAAAGGTATTGCATGGCTTGATAAGGAGAGCTAGAGCTGAGGGCTCAGCAGCCATCAGCTGCTCCATATCTGCACTTCTGGCATTAAAAGTTTGACATTCACAGGTTAGGAAGCTCCCTAGAAAGGGGGATGGGGCCACGTTTTCCCAGATGGTAAAAGGTTTTCCCAAGTCAAATCCTGTGTAATTGTTCTCTCCCAAGAGACTCTGAAGGCATCTGACCCCATCTGGGGCCTCCCTCCCATTGCACAGCCCCTGCACACCTTCCCACACAGCTGCTTCGGTCCCCACACCCAGCAGCCTTGGTGGACATGGATGTGACTTCCCAACCTCTTCCCAGGCTGCTTAGTAGCAGAAGTGTCTAACTCCTGTTTCACTCCCTGGGGATGCATCTTTCCCAGGGCACACCATGGGTGGCCATGCTTGGGACATACTGGTCTCAGCGAGGTGGGCAGAGACCAGACTGCATCACTTGATTTATCCATGCTTTGTTGCTGTTGCCCCTTTCCTCCCACCATTTGTGGTCTTTTGGGGCCTGACTTGTAAGTGCTATCATACCTTCATGGGAGCAACACACTGAAATTTCCCTTGGGTACAGAGGGGCAGTCTGAGGTTCAAGTGCCACTCAGGTCTCCAGGTAGGATCTGGTTTGAGCCTTGTGGGTAGGGTCTGTCTTCTGGCTCTGCAGGGGTCAGCAGCATACACGGCATGCAGCACTTGGTCCCACCAGTCACACAAACCAAGTTTTGTCCTGAGAGGCCAGATTGGCTGCCAGGGGCATGGCACACAGGTGGAGAGGGGCAGACAATCCAACCACACATGTGATGAGATGTGGGGGCAGAATGCCCCAAGGGCTGGAACACACCTTACTTCCACAAGCCCATACCCATGCCTTCCCGCCCCACCCCACCACCCTCCACACACACATGCACACACACACACCCCGTCACCTGCATCTCCCCTTGACGGAAGGGCAGGGAAACTGGCATTTCTACTACACAGTTTATCAGACCTGCAATGAGATGGATCTCCCACTTCTCTTCTTTGACTATAAAAGCCATCTGAGGTGACAATCTCATATGCAGACATCTGCATTGCTTCAGGTGAATCCTGATATAACATCCTACGGTTTTTCTTTTAGATTATGTGGGTGGTGTCATTAGCCAACAATTTGTTTCATTTTTAACTTCCCCCTTTTTTTGTTTTTGATCTTAAGCTGGATGAAGAAGGCTTTAGCAGCAGTATCTGAGATTTCTTGCCTGTAAGTACCTTTGCTAGTGAGTTGCTGTGATTGCTGGGCTTGTCCTGGAGACAGAAGCATGTGGTAGCTGCAGCGCACCTAGAGAAGAAACAGAGACTGCAGCCCTTTGTGTAGTAAAAGGTGCCATAATCCTAATTAAAAGTGGTCAGGGGCCTTCATGGTTTCTCAAAACACAGGGCTGCATAGTTCCCTGCCTGCTAAACCTGTCAGCTCCAGGCCATACATCATCTGGCTGAGAGTAGTAGGAGATGGTATGGAAGAGACTTGCTGGTTCCTATCTAATCCATTGTTTGGTATGAGTAATTATCAGCTGCTCGAGAGCTGAACATTTCATTGTTTTAAGCAAGGGGATCCCTTACATCCCTTAGGAAAGCCATCCTGCAGCATCACAGAGCCTACCCCATTCTAGTTAGGTTAGATTTTCCCTTTCTATTTATTTCTCCTCAAACAAGGCAAAACACACAAAAACTCCTCAGTCTCTCCCTCCATCCCTTCTCCTTTTCAAGTCATGCATGACACAAGGCTTGGAGAAACAAAGCTGCATCACATTCTCCTCAACAAAAACCTTCTAATTTTTTTTTTTTTTTTTCAGGGAACAGAATATCATTCATACTCTCAAAACAAAATGAATAAGCTGTCAAACTGAAAACTTAATCTTTCAAAAAGCACCAACTGACATCAGCACCTCCAGAAGACCTGCTGGAGCCAGACAGTGAGTTTGTTGCAGAGCACTTAAAAGTGGGTGTAGCCTGTTGCATCTCTTCTTGTTGCTTTTCAGGTAGGGATTGTAGAGAGCTGTATAGTTGGGTCTGCTCATATCCCATGAGAGTCCTATGGTTCCAGTCAAGGACATTTAGATATCTCCTGTGAGATATGGAGAAGAGCCTGATTCAGGCAAAATGTTAATATTATTATGAGTGGGTGCACTAAGCTGATGGGACATATCAGCTTGTGGCTGTTTGAAGATGAACTTAATCAGGTGTTCGTGGCTGAGGTGGAAAGCTGAGTCTGGTGTCCCTGCAGTTTTACTGGGATGGTACCGATTTATAAATGGATTTACATACTATGCAGCTTGAAGGCTGAACAACAGCAGTCAGTGATCTCCAGGCTAAGTGAAGCCTTAGAATCTGGTCTACTTGCTTCCATATCATTCATCTCTCTTACCCTCCAGATTAGGCTGCTTTATCCAAACTGCCTAGCAGGGTCAGATCCAGGCTCCTCAGCCAGGAATCACTTGGGGGAGTGCTCCCCGTCCCAGGCCAAACCCTAGTCCAACAATTTAACAGCACAGCCAGAAGTTTTATAGGGTCCAGGAAGCCTTGAACTCATCAGTAGGCCATCACCATTGTGTCCAGAAAGGGATGGGGTGTCCCCTCTACTCCAGCTGCCAAGAGAAGCAGCTCTCCAGGGCCTGTTGTCCCAGCTCCAGTGTCTCTGGGAGGGCAAGCAGAGACTGGTGGCCTGCCCCATCAGCCAGGGGCTGGATGGGACCCCCTCACCAGCTCAGCCCCGCCCCCCCCCCCCCCCAGTACAGCTCTTCTTTTTCCTCACCTCCCTCTCCACTCCCTTCCCAAAAAAGAAAGTATTACAGTTTCTGCAGGTGTGCAAGAAAATTATCTGTGATTTATCACACAATCAGTGATTTTGTTGGCTTTTTTATTTTCAACATAGAAGTGCATTATACTGCTCTACCCTCCTGAAATATAGGAATAGCAAATCCTCCTGCCTGGGACCGTCTCTTTTTAGCCTCATAAAAAGCCTGAAAAATGAGAGCAGGAACAAAATCATCAGTTTGTTGCTTTTTTGTTCCCCTCCATCCCTTACAACCAGGAAGTAATTCTTAGCTATTCTGCAGAGACAAAATGTGCATCTTCAGGTTATAAATTAGTGCCGCAGTTAGGGCTGGAGTCACTTCACGTGTACATAAACTCCTCCACCTGGGAGCCTCTGCGGACGAGTCCCTCAGGTCCCTGAAACAGACAAAACCCGAGTATGGCCCCTTTCAGCACATGAGAATTAGCTGCTGCTTTTAACGATGGTGCTAAAAGGGAACAGCGAGGTCTCCCCACTTCTCCCCTCTCCTAGCTGCTCCCTGTTCTTCCTGGAGAAGCAGGTGGTAATGCTGCTTATTCCTATTAGAAAGCATTAAAACCAGCTCCCTTGTAATGCTGGGAGCTAAGCCCTTAGCAAAGAAATGTTTCTATTTCACTTGTCAGTATGTTGCAGGATAAATCACTTGTGTGTCTGATGGAAAGAGGGCTCTTGGCAAATTATTTCATCAGAGAGCATAAAATAAGAAGAGCTGAGCTTTGTACATGAAATGCGAAAACACAGAAATGAAGGATAAGTTCTCAGTTACTTAAAAGGATTTAATTTAATTAAAAAGTAAGAAAACAAACACAAAAAAACAAGGCTAGGTGGAAAGCACAAAGCGTGATGGTCTGACAGTGCTCCAGGGTTGGCAGTGTGGGGAGAGGAGGGCCTGGGGCAGAGCATTCCCATCCCCTGCGTCCAGGCAGGCATCCCCATGACACTCCCTCCACACCCCTACTTGCCTCTCACCACCTTGGTTTTGCTCCTGCAGCACTGCCGTTCTCCTGAGCCCATAAGACAATGTTATCCTGATGGATAAACATTTTTTTCTCCTGTTCCTAGATGGAATAGTCGGCCACAGAAGCACCCTGTCTCGAGGTGGGTCACCACAACCCTCCTCCCTTGGGGTAACCAACCTCAGCCTCCTGAGCTGGCTGCACAACTTGTGCTGCTCTTGCAAGGAAATGAGGTCTACAGAGCTGGTTGCCTGTCTGAAGGGTAGTGGAGGCTTGGGTCACTTCCCCCCAGATGCTGTCCCACAGTGGTTTTCTTAGAAAGTGTGCTTTCTGTGGGCCTTCTGTGGGCTTCTCTTTCCTTAACTGTTTCTCAGCTACCTGTCAGGCAACATAGCCATTCTCATCACATTCACCGAGGAAGCCCTGTTCACCTATTGCATCTTGGAGGACAGCAGGCACCCAGGGGTCAGGACTGACTTCAGGAGCCACAGCCAAGGGGTCTCCTTCTACCCTGATAGGCACCTCTGGTAAGTGCAAGCCTAGAGGTGACACCGGGTCCCATCTCATCCCCAACCCATCCTGGTGACACCCCAGGGCTTTAAGGCACACTGAAAGCATCTTCATTTTTTCTTCCAGGTTTGTTTTGTTGTTTTTTTTTTTTAATGTGAAAGTGCATGAAAAGGAGAGAGGGCTGTGCTGCAGTCCACCAGTGTGGTGGCTTCTTATGTTGTGCACCAAGGTACCGGGTACAGGCATCATGCACAGCACAAGGGCACTTGTGGATTGCCCCATCTCAGTTGCTGGTAACATCTGTCCACAGATCCCAGCATGAGGACTGACCTTGGCCAAGGTTAGCCACATGGCCATGGAGGTGTTTTGGCCCCATTACAGTGCAGGAATGAGGGCGCATCTACTTTATCAGCTTCCTGTAGAGCCCCAGGTGGCCATGCTGGAAAAATGTGGGCTTATCTGCACGCGAGAGGAAGCCACAATAGCCAGCATCAGTTAGCTTGAGGTCAACATTGCTCCTGGTTTGTTTCACATATCCAGTGAGTGTTCCTCACTAAAGAATGGCTTAGGTGACCAATTTCTTACAGTCTAAGTTGTAATACGAGGTGACCAATGCTTTAGTAAAAACTGCTGGCATTTGAGCAATCAAATACTAATTTTCAACACCCCATCCCCAGTCTCCAAAGTTTCCCTTCAGAAAGCTAGTATCTGAGGAATCAGTAAATCCTGTCTCAATTTTACAAGTCCTCCCTGTGCTGAGACTAATTAATGGACATCTTAAATGTCTAACTGGCTATTACAAATCATTTTAAATAGCTTTTGAAATAACACTTCCATCAGACTCCTGCAGTCCTACCATTCGCCTGCAGACATGTTGGTCTTTCATCCATCACACAGCAGTCAGGTTTTTACAGCCCAGCACCGAGGTGATCCCTAGCAGCTCAACACCATCACCAGCCCTATCATGGGTCTCTCCTGACCCCATTGGACCACATGCTCCCCATCAGTGTTAGCCACGCACCAGCTGCCAGCTTGCCATCGAGCTGGGGCAGGCTGCTATGACTCTCCCTGCACTTGTAAATTAAGGGTAATGTTAAATGACTACTTATATTTCTAAAAAGAATATGATAGCTTTGATAAAGAAAAACAGAAAACAGACAGCCTGTGGACATGTTGTCTGACCAGTTCAGGCTTGTCCATGGCCAGAGCTATAGAACATCACAGATGCAAAGTTAGATTTTTTTTTTTCCTACCGTTTTTTCTGAGATACGGCACAATGTAATGCTGGGGAAGGTCAAGCTGCTCTCACAGCCTGGTAAGAATCAACTTCTTCACGCTTAGGCAGGAAAAACTCAATGTAACACATGCCGTGAATGATAAAAACTCCCTGTATGCCATGGCTGGGGAGATAATTCAGCATCCAGCGTCACCTACCCAGGCTGTCATGAGATGGGGAGCATCAGTTTGTATTTGTATGTCATAAATACAGGCTGTTTTCCCACACACACTGCGTTTCTCTCTCCTTTGTTTGGCAAGGCCATTTTCTGTACCCAGCCACATTCACAATGACACACACATGCACAGAGGACCTGTTCTCAGCATAAAGGTTGCCAGAGCAAATGAACTTATCATGTCCAGGGACTTTCAGAAGATGTAGACCTGCAATAGGAAGAGGGGGACACACACACAGAGCTCACGCTCTGCCTGAGGATTTTCTCTGCCCTTCACGGACTCATTGCCCTCCCAGAAGCCAGCCAATTTCTGTAGTGTGCTTTTACCGTAGGACAAAAACTATTAACAAAAACCAGTCCCTGAACTGATGCTTCAGGTCCCAGCAG
Organism: Athene noctua; assembly: GCF_965140245.1. Taxonomy (NCBI): domain Eukaryota; kingdom Metazoa; phylum Chordata; class Aves; order Strigiformes; family Strigidae; genus Athene; species Athene noctua. Next base: position 233,220,594 of record NC_134037.1, on the reverse strand, counting down.
TTACTCTTGGATGGCAAAAATAAGAAGTTTGGTCCAACCGCAGACAAAAGATGGCATCTAGGACCAGGAAGTTGTTGGCTCTGGACTCATCCAGCTTCCCATTTGTCTGCAGGGCTGCCCTGGACCCCTGCACTGGGATCTGCTTAGACCAGGCAGGAGCCAGCCAGACGTGCTGGAAGTGGCACGACTTCAGCCACCATGCTCACAGCCCTCCTTTCCAGTCCATCACCATGAAAGTAAGCAGCCACATCACTATTAAAATCCTGGCTCAGGATCAAATTGACTTACTGTTCACCTGCTGCAGCAAACACACCCATTTCAAGATGGGGTCCCTGATCAAGGTAAGTATTTGCTGTGGTAGCCCTGACCAGCCAGTTCCTGCCTACCAGCTCCTTGGAGAGCAGCAGCAGCAGGGAAACCACTCAGTGGAGATAAGCTTGGGGCTGCAGCATGGGACTGGTCACAAACTTTCAGGTGGAAAAGTCACCGTTTCATTCAAAAGCAAATTTCCTGCCTGTGTGAATCTTAATGAAATTCCCTTTCAGGAAAGCATTTAGATAAGATTGAAATGCTGTCGCTGAAGGGTGAGAACAGCAAGTTGCACAAATTCATTTTGAAACACTATTTCTTACCAAAACATTTATATTAAATGTCAATAGAAACACAAAGCTCTTGATTTTATCTAAACCAGCATTTCACTTAATGTGAAACAAGCATCTCAGGAGGTTTTCACAATACAGGGTATGCTGAAATCCTTTGGTATTTGTTGTCACTCAGGTTTCCCACCTCTGACCCTTTGCTGGAGGTGGAAATGCTGTTCTGGCCAGGGCTCAGTGCTGGTGCAACTGTCCCAGCCTACTGGTATGCACCTCTGTCCTTCGCTGGATGCAAACACAACTGGTCAGCTCTGAAATGCACGTTACATGTCGGTCAGGAGCTCATACTTTGTTGGGGGATGTGGCCTCAGGGTGAAGGATTCAAGTTGTCTTCCCTGGTGCAGACACAAACCAAATTTTGACAGCTCTAATAGCAAGCCTATATGTGACCACAGATGTGTTGCTCATGGGAACAGACATGGGGGGTAGCTATTCAGAAAGGTGGAAACAAGACAAAGTTAGTGCAGAGCCATGAAGCACTGGCATGTGCTTTTCCATCTCCAAAATTCAGACTTCTTTTCAGGACAAATTGCTACCTTTGGTAAGGAATTCAGTTTCCTTGCCCCACTCTTGGGCAGCCCACTGCTACCAAAAGAGGTTAGAGCCATGAGTTTAGCTCCTCTGGCCCCTTGTACACAGACTGGCAGAAGATTACCTCCAAAGGGGAACCGTAGGGTTAGTGTGCTCCATGAGCAGGGAGGGAAGGGCACCCTAAACACGCTACACAGGTAAGCACAAAAGGCTGGGTTACAAGGGATGTTCTCCTGCTCAGCCTTACTTAAGGGGGTTCAGCATTAGTGGTCTTCACTTTGCACGGACTCTCTTTGCAGTTGACCATTGACCCAAAGACAAGTCACCTACTGATGTGGCCAGAAAGCAAAGCAGAGCTCTTCCTTCAGCCTAAAAAGAGTCAGCTTAGGAGCCTGCTGTCCAAAACAGGCAGTGTTGTAATACTTTTGGCAACCCCCCTCTCAGTGATATCACTGCTTGTGCTTCATCATCTTCTACCTGCACAAAATACTGAAATGAAGATATTAAGACTCAGCAAGCAGTTTCATCAGCATTTCATATCAACTTTTCCTTCATCAAGGTGATAACAGTCACTTTGTGATGAAAATAAAAACTCTTCAAGCTCACAATGCCTATCTTCCTGTACATCAAGTCCTTGTAAGACCAAATTCATCTCAGTTGAAAGCACTTGATGGATCATAGTATGATCAGTGGGGTCATACACTGAACATGGAGTGCTCTTGGAAGAGGTAGCTTCCTTCCTACAGCTGATGAACTGTACTTTGGGAATTTGTTGTACCAAGTGTGACTGAGGAGCCTGCTTTGGCTCTCAGCCAGAGACACCCAGGCTGGTGGAGACGGGATGAACAGCAGTTTGGGCACAGGGACTGAGGGTAATCCAAGAGAGGGAAGATGAGGTGGTGCCTCTTAGGTTTCAGGACTCCAAGGTGGTGGTAGATAGTAAATCCTATAGCTTAGGGGCATGGTTGGCCTCCCATGGAAGGGGTCAACTGAATTTTTCTTTTTTTGTTCTATTCAGAGGTCTTTATATCAAAGATCTGACTTGCACCACGGCATTGGCTTGGTTTTATAGTTTAACGAGGATAAAAATGCATGAAGGTAGGAAAAAGCAGCATTTGTGGACAGGGCTGTACCTACCTGAAGTCACAAGTTGCTTCAGCAGCAGAGACTTTTTCCTCTTTTCCTACCCCTATCACTCTGCCAACACCAAATATACAGTTTGAGGAAGGGACTATTGGTTTTGCTTGGAAAACACCCAGCATAGCGTAAACTATGCTGAGGGCATCACTGGTGTGCAGAAAGAAGCATGAGTGCCTGGCCAGCTGCTTTGGCATTCACTTCCCTTACAAGAGGCAATCCAAAGGGCCAGATCTCTTTAAGAGGCTCCAAGTGCCTAGGAAGCAACTGTCACAGATCGCTACTCCATACCCCTCAAGACAGAAGCTGAATTCCACAAGAAAGGAGCATTTTTCCTTAGGTTAGTTCATTCAAATGACATTGTTAGAGCCGGAGGGTGAAGGGAAGCTTCATGCTGACATTATGGGACAAAGCACAAGCCTCTGGATGATGTACTTCTACAGTACCAAGGGCCAGGAAAACAGTATGTGGTAATGAGAAACTACGGGTAGATGAGTCTGAGTAACCAGGCAATGAGAACAGCTATCAAATACAATAATGCTTGGGCTTTCTGACACCAGCTCCCGAGTTTTCTCTTAGCAAAAGCCAACTAGTTAAAATACGTTCTTGTATTACAGTTGTGGTTTCTTCCCCCTAACAAAATTGCAAGCAAAGAGACCACTCAGTCACACAAGATCATTTGTCAGTAAAGAAAATACAAATTTACTTTTATTGTAACCATAAAGAGGCATTACTTTAACAATTAGCTGTACATTCAGTACTCAGGTATACATCTGTGCCAAATAAAGTCAATTCTCTTTCTGCTAAAAAAGAACACTTCTCAGGGATGCACTGCCTGTGCTTACAAGATGTTTATTGTCTCCGTATTACAGTTATCTTGACAGACAAGCCTCAGGATACAGAATAAAGCTTTACTCTTGGACCAAAATAGGAGGCAACATTTTTATTTAAAAAAATTAAAAACAGCAAGTTTCTAGTCAGATAATATAAAGCATCTTAAATTAATCTTTTGAAAGTATTTACATTATTTGTAAACGTAAATATCTGAAACTGTACATGTTTAAACAAATGTTCATTTAGCAAACAGGCTGTATAAACTGATTGCTCTTCTAATCTTTCAACCAGCTGTCCTAGAGCTGTCTGGGTACTCCAAGAGAGAAAAAGATCCCAAGCACAAGAGTAACTACTGCAATGGTTTACCCTTCACATATTTTCTGTACAATGTCTGTATTAAGTCAGTCATAACTCTGTACAGTGACCATGCAGTCCTTCTGTAAAAGTTTGTAAAAAACAAATATACATATATTACAATGCACTGGACATTATTTTACAGCCTGTATTTCTACATAAGTAAAAACAAAGGGTAAGTTTTCTTCCTTGTTAGTTCCTTTAGTTAATTTTTAAGGAGTCATGTAAGGTCCAACAAGTACCATTTATGTACCTCAGCACCACGGCTGCAATGCTTCTCATGGTAGCTTGAAATTCTACCATCTTAGTCTCCAGCCATATGATTTATAACAGGAAAATTATTAAACCAAACCACCACCAATGTGTACAGAAATTTTACACATTTTAAGCTACAGAACAGGTTTTATACATAAGTTAAATATCTGCCACGTAAGTCACCACATTTTTCATTTGCAAGGCTGAACAATAAAGACTTACACACTGAAACACCCTAAAGCTGCTTCTAGTGTTTCACTCCATCAACGGCGGAGTGTTTAGCGTTCAGATTTCCAAAATAATAACCAATTAATGCATACTGAACAGCATGCACTGTTTACCAGTTACCAAGTACTTGCCCTCGGTTTACAATGCTGATTTCTGGCTTGCACATTCATTTCCTGGCATCCCAGCACCCCCTTATTAGCACTTACACAAAGGTTGTACAAGTTCCAGGCCCAGTTCCCACTTTAAACAATGTAACACCACCATTTGATCTTGGATAAGGCAAAAACACAACTCTAACCTAAAACTAAGTACCTGAGAATCTCAATGCTAAGCTTTGCTGTAAAGCATCCAAAAACATGCAGTTCCCTCAGAAACAACAGAAATTCTATTGCACAGCTTTCCATTGCAAATCCCAAGGAACTGAGATTCTTTACATGGAGGAAGGTTAGAGCATGAAACTTCAGGTCTGACCTCACAGCTCCCAATCACAACAGTGTAAGAAAAACAACACATCCAGTGTTTCAAGAAATGCTTCACATGCAGGAAATAGTTTTCCCAGCTAAGAACCTCCACATTATGTTCAAGCACATGGTGAATTACCAGGATTTTCAAGGGAGTTAAAGAAAAATCAGAGCATGCCTGCTTAAGTCAAATTGTCATACCGATGTGCTTATCTCCAAGCCTTGCAAATACCTATTACCACTTCTATTTGATTCCCTGCACATTACTTCCAGCGCGTCTTTGAAAGTGCTGCTTTTCACTGCATACATCAGCTTATTAAAGGAAAGCAAGAAAGGTTTTTACATTAAAAAAACCCAAGGAGGACTCCAACTTTGAAAACATCTGGATAAAGCAGTAACTGAGCTTCCACAACAGTGATCAGCAACGGGGTTTTTGTTTTGGTTTTTCTTCCCCCCCAACTTCTCAAGCCAATGAACAGAAAAACCTTTAATAAATAAATAAAACCATTTTTGGAGGTTTCTCCTAAAACAGGGTTAAGCAGCCTGGATAGTTTTGATGCAGACTGAACTGCACATTGGGATCCTTCGTTTACTTCAAGCAAATCTGTGTGCATTGCCTTCACTGCCTTGCATTCAGCTGAAGCATATTTCAAGCAGCCTCACTGTCGGGCTACTTGGACATCGATAAAAGTAAGTTCACCTGAAAGACAAAAGGAAAGCCTGTATTAGACAGAGTAGCTAAGTTTCAGAAATTATATATCTTTTAATCTTTAAATGGGATTTCTAGGAAGCACACAGAGGCTCAGATAAATCAGGAAAAGATAGCTACAAAACAACTGGCAAAAATTTCCAGTCAAGGGCCTACTTGCGGGATTTTTAAAATGCAGTTCTTGACCATGCTGACTAGTTATTTCAGCTGTCACAACCTACTGTGTCAAAGTCTCTAAAATGACTTCATGTGTTGTCAAGGAATTCCAAAAAATATGCGCACTGCCAAAAACATTCCTGTTCAGTATCTGAAAAACATTTGGGATCCTTCACAATACTTGTTCCCACAGATTACAGTATGGTTTCCCATACGCCTCAGTTTGTAGGAGAAGTGATCCTAAGGATTAACGGATAAACAATTAGAGAAAGCCATCTCCTCTAGGATAACCCCACCTCCTTCCAGTGCTCCAAGATAATTATCATACATCCCTGTGGCCACATTCACTGTAGGCAATACCCTCTAATCTGTAAACTAGACTGTGTGTTTAAATATTGGCATCCTGGGATAATCATGATTCCATCCACATTCCCTGAACAACTAAGGTCAAAGCAAGATTTTTAAAAACCTACTTGGTTTCTGTCAGAGCATCCTAATACAGAGAATTCTCAATCCCAATCACCTCTGAAACTAAAGACCTTATCATGTAGGGTTACATTTCCATAAACATCTGCACATTTTCCCAATGCAATTTACTTCAAATGAACCCTTTCTCATGCTTCCCAAAGGTAAAAGTTGCTGCTTTTTATATTTGTCAAAAGCAAGACTGCTTTCTCACGCACAGGCTTTTTTAAAGTGCATTCACTAGCTTTGGTATTTCTCCAAAAAGACAATGCCCAGAAACGGCAACTCTGTCATGATGTTGTAAAACTCAATTGCCAACAGCATCAATCACCACCTTCAGTTTAAAAACCTCTACTGGATATTCATTAGCAAAAACCAACCCAACCCCCCGCCCCTTCAGCTGAGACCCTAGAGTTCAGATAAAGCCTAGGATTAAGTGGGATAATAAATACCTAAATAAATAAAGACTCTGAACACTGAAAATACTAAAAATGAAAAAAACTAATGTTTAAAAAGAGCCAGTTACATGAAAGAGCAACTGATAAAAACCAGGGAGTTTCAATATATACCTGTTCCATTGAAGGACAAGCTATGATCTGAAGATCTTCATCACTAAATTCTTCCTTTAACAAAGCATGGAGTTTCTGGAACATTTGCTGAATGTTATTCTTTTAAAGGAAAGAAGAAAAAACTCAGTATTAAAAACCACAACACCCATCTCAAACATGAAACAGAATAAGCACAATGTACACAGAATAGCTACTGAAGTGACCAGGTAGGGAGAAGCAGTTGAGTTTTAACAGCTTTTCTCCTAAAGCAAGCCCCAAACAGCCACAAGGAATCCACATTGGCTGTGAGGTAAAAACTTCAGCTAAAATGTGCTAAGTTGAAACACCAAGTCCTACAGACTTAATGTGGAAGCTTAAAACTCAAGCTTGGTTCTTTCTGGTGGGTTTACAGTGGGTCTCCAATTGAATCTGTAACAACCTCACTGTCTCCAGTGCTTCTGCCTATGCATAGCTGGCCAAGCTGTACAGGTTTTGGCTGGGACAGAGTTAATTTTTTTTTTTTACAGTGGCTCATACAGAAGATGTGCAGAATGAACAGAATCAGTTACTACCCTGTACCGTGTGCGTGTTATGTAAGCTGAGTACAACGGAGAGCAGGACAGCTGCTTGTTCTCTGGGTTGTTTTTTTTAAGCTAAACATACCATTAAAATTTTTTTTTTAAAATATGCTTTAATTTCATGAGTCTTTTCGAGAGGATTCTCAGATCAGGGACACCACAGTGACTGTAACAGTCTGTTCACTCTTACATGTGCATAGTATTTGTCACATATTTACTGGCTGGACTGGTAGCCTAGAATATACAGATATGTGTATGTATGTGTCTGTATATATACACTTATAAATATATGCATACATACATTTATATAGATATACTATACATATAACCATACACACACAGAAATATAAGGTGAACGATCCCACAAAACATGTTTAAAGTCTTTAACTAAATGAAGGCCCAACACCTACAAAAAACCATGCTTAAGTACCTCTAGCAATACTCACCCTAACTGGCTTAAACAAAATTAATTCTGTATCTTTATTGGACAAGTATAATGACATGCTTCGTAGTGTTGACGGCAGCTTTGTTTTTATTGTCTTATAAGTGGAAGAGACCAGATCGTTGATCTTTGCTGAAAGTAAAAGAAAATATGCTTAATGAACTAAAATGGCGTTCTGGTAGTTGAAATCTGAATTCCATAACATCACCTCCACTTTACTGGGGCTGATCATACCCACACATTTGAGTGAAAGGGAAAGAGGAGGTGACTGGCCTGTGCAGCATCAACCCATCATACAACCACAGTACGCCAAACAATGCTTTTCTTTTGGGACCTACTCAAGACATCTGCCTCTCTTTCCTTGCAGAAAGTGCATCCAACCCTTTTCTGCAAGCTACCACATCCTCCTGAGGTTCCTGAAGTCACCGCCTTCCAACAGCAAAGTTCTACATAGCCTCCCCCCTAGAAAACTTGTCTGGAAAAGAAAAACTGCTGGGAAATAAAGAGTGCTAGTAAAGAGAACAGCACATGACAATTCTCCTTACTGACCACAGGCCACATCTGTAAGAAGAAAGGCTGCATAGACATCTGGATTTTGAATCAACCAAACAGAAATCCTCTCTCAGACAAGACCTTCTTTCTTTATTGCTAGGTATTTTAATGATTTTACAAGATCTTTGCTTAAAGAGCAGGGGGAAAATATATTTCATAGCTTTAAAGTACCAAAATTAATATACTATGGGTTTTTTAAACTCAATTTCTACTGTTTCTAAATTTTCTGCCTGCCTCTGCTTCCCAGACAAATGACTCCAAGAAACAGCAGAAGCTCTGCTTAGATCTGCCTCTACACACATAATTATCTCCAAACAAACATTAAAAATACTCTGAAGAAGCAGGAGATGTTAAGCAGAAGCTTGAGTTAGCCCTTGAGAGTGTCTGACCCGTGGACCAGCACTGAATTATGAATGAACATAGCTGGCTTTGCATTTTAAGAACATGATGCAACAGAAGGCTCCAATGTATGAATTGGAATAATCAGATTTCTGACACCCAGAAGCACAAGTTTGTAACATGAAGAGCAAAACAACCCTGAAACATCTAAACTACTCCAAATGCTCCTAAGAAGCATTCACATTTGAATTTTTAAGATGATGGAAACAAAACTGGATTCCATTTTTGCACAGTGACAGAAAAACTGAAAAGGAAGTAGATACCAAATGTACAGACAATGAAAGCTTCAATGCAGATTCAGTTTTTCCTACAAAACCAAAAACTTTATCTCAATGCAATCAAATAATTCCTTAAGCACATTCTGTATGCAGTTGCAGAAATGCTGTTTTCATGCAAGAACAGTCACAGCTTCAGAAACACTCAAGTCATTCATCTACTGCACTAATTAAATATATCCTGAAGATTGTCAGATTTTGTTTATGAGGTATTTTAAGACATTTAAAATAGCACACAGGTAAAAATGGAAGCCAGGATTTTCAAGAAAAAGTTCTCGGGTACTTAGAATTTTTCCAAATCATTGCAGTCTCAGAGTCCAAATTAATCTGGCCAATTTTTCAGCCTCATAATACAGCTTATATTGCTCTACCAAAAATGGTGAATGGGAAGGGTGTCCATTTGATGAGAAGTTTTCAGACTAAGTCTCAAAGTAGTACATGATCATGGTTTTACTAGCCTATGAGTATAAAACAAAGCAAATACCTGGTTGTGCCCAAGGTTGCTGTGAAAGGCTGTACTTGGGACCTCCTTGAGTGGCCATTGTTTTTAAAGCAGCTACCTAAAACAAGTACAATCAACAAAACGGTGTTTCTTTCAGTTGAATTCACAACAAAGCGTCCAAGTAACAACTGTGCAAGTCTCGCAGATACTGCAGTGTGTGGAATCTCCTCTGCTCTCTCTCTTCTGTGCCCTGACCTAACAGCACACAGCTGAAGTAGCTTAACAAAAATGCAATTCAAAATTACAACCATGATCACTACTTCTTGAAAGTAAAATTCAAAATGGGATTAAATTTACAAAGTCTCTTAGGCACCTAACAATACAAAACCTCAAGAGATTTACTTAAGCACGTTAGTCAAACTTCCCAGATTCCAAATTAAATCACTGGGATCACCTAGACGATCCATCAATCTCACCGGTTATTCATCTGTATTTTAGGCACGCCACTGACCCCTCACCCCAGCATGACAGGCATCAGTAAATTTAACACTGTAATCTTTTAAAACAGCAGCTGGGATATTTGTGATGTTCATGCAATGCTGTAGCCCCAGTTTCTGAGATGTCATGCCACTTATTCTCAGTACATACATATCCACATCACACTTCTCATCTTCCAGAAGTAACAGATCCCGCTGCATGGTTTTCTCAAGATGCCTAGAAATTTTGAGCTCTAGCGCAGGTTCTAGAAAGAAGTGTATTGTAACAAGGTATCTCTTTTGTTCCTATCCTCTAGGATGCCTAATCTTTCCGATCAATTTTTATCATGAATTTCTGTCACAAACAGCACTTGGGAGGAAAGTCCTGCTCAGCAAGCACCTCACAGGTATAAAATACACTGAGAACAGAAAATTGTAACACACTTCACAGCCATACTCTAAGACTTCCCTCAAGAACATGTGTGACCCAAGATTCTTTCTGGAGGTTTAGTCAAGATAGGAATCTTCCTGCAAACAGAAAAGCTCCTGCCAGCTTTCACAGACCTGTTTCACCTCAATGAAACATTAAAGCTTCTTGACCAAAGAGCATAAGGGTTGCTTTCTAAAACAAACTATAACATATTCCTTTAATCTGTTAATCACAAAAGTGCCTGGAAAACTGTTGTTAGAATTTAAAGGGAAGCACAACCTTATCATGGGAAATGCCATCATCTTCAGCTAATCAGACAAAACTAGCAGCTTCTCCTATACCAAAACTAAACAGGAATTCCCTTGTCCTACCAGTATTTCAGTTAGGTTAACAAACATACAACACATCTGTACCTTTGTCATGAACTCCTCCAGCTGTTCTATAAACTGTTTGGTTTGCTGCTGAATAAACTGCTCACAAGCCGATTTCAGATGACGATCTACATCTTTCTTAGAGTCAATATAATGTTCTCTGATTTCTGGAGTACCCTTGAACAGAAGACAATTCTCTCCTTTTTATTTGCCAGAGATCACTACCCGCTTAAATGACCCAATTTTTATTAATGCAATAAGACTCCATATTACCTCCAGTAAGAACTGTATCAAGGCGTTGTTGCTGTTTAGTCGAAAAAATCTTGAAACTGTCTTAGGGTTCAGAATTTTAAATGCTGCATCTGTGAATCAGAAAGTCACTCACATTCTAAATCAATGGGATTTGGCTCCAGGAATTAAAAACTTTAATCACTCAGGCATAAAAAATGGCTATCATGATTAGAACATTAATGATTCCACTACCACTAGGTGTGGATGCACAAGTGCACATGCACAGAAGCACACAAAGCTTGATCCACTGTGTTTTAATTGCACCTATGGTAAACCAGAATCTAACAGCTGCACAGTTTAAACAGATAGATACATCACATGAACCTAACAAATGACTTATACCAGCTGTAGTGCTGTCAGCATGCAAGTTGTGTGAGCTCTTTTCCTTTTGTAACTGTATCTACAAGTGAAAGAATTTTACATAAACTATGCAGTTAAGCATTTAGGAACAATATGCATAATTTGATCCATGTTGCCTCTGAAAACCAAGTACAGTTGCATGAAATAACATAGAGCTGGCACTCTTTTTCTTTGTGCTTAATTATTTTAGTTAGCTCTAAACAACAAAGTATCAAGGTTGATATACGCTCAATGTTTATGGTATCCACAAAAGCCCCAAGAAAGAAAAGCAACAACATCTTAACACAAATTAATGAAATTATTCCGATATTGTTAACAGGATGTCGTCAACCTGAAATCTAGACAAACTGGGACAATTATTAATACAGTTTCAGTATGGCTTTTTGCCCTAATGTCATTCACTTATCATCCTATAGATGCATCTGCTTTTTCTTCATTTCAAAACCAATTCTGCACCCCTGTTGCTGTATAAAACAATGGGGGGAAACAAGACACAAGACTTAAAGAAGTACTGTCAAAGGCATTAAATGAAGAGGAAATACCAGAGATGCAGGCATGTAGGTTTTGCACTCCTGTGCAGTTAAAGTAGACCACAGAGAAAGATCAATTTTGTTTCATTACCTGAGTACTTGATTAGAAACCTATGAGCTAGTCAGTGTGAAAGTCACTTCTCCACACTGCATACTTCAGTTACATGAACCTTAGCATTATACTACTATAAAAAAAAAATTGGGTGGAAGCATGACTTTTACATTAAGCGGTGACCTTTTGTCTATAAATCCCAAATTAAATCTTAAATCTATGTATAAAAAGCTTGGCTAGAACACAGTAAAACTCATATTAGCCATGTTATTTTTCTTCTACAACTCATCCCAAATATAAAAGCCCTACTGGCCTATGTTATACTACATTAAGAATTAAACACAATGTACATCTTTTCAACACCACCACCCAATAAAAAGAAAATGTTATCCATTACTTACCATTATCATCTGCAAAGCACTAGCTGGCACAAAAATTTATTCAACTAACTGAAGATGGAGAACAAACTTGTGTGTCAGCCAGGACAAGACACCAAAAGGATGTATTTGCCCTTTAACCTCCAGTCAACTAGAAAATACTCAACAGGTAGGAGGTTTCATTGATGTTCAAATGCAACAGGTGAAATGGTTAGTGTAAGAATTGCTTGCTTCAGAGTTAAAACAGCAGCGTATTAGACGGCAGGAAAGAAAAGTTACTTCTTCACCTTTCTCTTCTGGAACGGAAGACGACAAACTTGACATGCTTCCAATTATTTCTCCCATTATCTTTATAAACTTGACAAGTGCATGACAGTTCACTTTTGTATTGAGAGGTCTTTTTCTGCATTTTACAAAGGAACCATAGAACAATTTTAAAAATCATGGCCATGGCCACGGCCACTACTCTTTATTTTCCCTTCCTACAGCAGCACAGTTGCTACATAAAACTGTTCAACAATACTGTTTATTGAACTTGCAACCTAAGAAATCCTTTCCAAAACAAAACCTCGCAGAAAGGTCTAGGAAATCTTAATTTGTTCTAGGCAGTCAACTATGTATTGTTAAATTCACCTGCTAAACAGCGGTAACAAAACATATTCCTTTAAAGGGTCAGAAAAGGGGAAAGACATCTCTGTGCAGTAGAAATGTAGATTACTTCGCTGTTCTTAAAAAAGACTGGATAAATGTTAGGTCAGCAGCAAAAAGCAGTCAAATGCATTTCACACAAGAATAAAGAATTTGTTAAGATACATCTTGAATGGTTTTGGAGTTTTTTTCAGAGAAGAACAAAGCAAGAGATTAGAACAAGCATACAGGTCATTGCAAGTGAACATAAAATAAACCCAGAACTTTTACTGGCACATTAAGGGAGGACAATCCCATCCCATGCTGTAGCCAGCAACTGTTCAGTACCTCTAGTTTTCTTAAGGTCCAGGGAAATTTCCTTAATGGTGAAATCAGTGTGGAAAGGAGCAATTTGTTCACGAAGAATCAAAAGGTGTTTTATTAAGAAAAGCTGTCCATCAACCTGGGTCTACAGCACAAGAGAAAGAATATGCATTACATGTAAAAAAAAACAACCCACAATTAAATGAAGAGCAAAGTTTCAAGACCTCCATTTTTATTAGTTACTTCCTATAACAAAATTAATACTAATAATCTTACTAGCAAGCTTTTTCCACTAGTCTGTAGTGCCATTAACTACACTCTGGGATCAACAAATCCCACTTCTGTACTGTTTCTAACACATTGCTCTACAGAAGCAGACTTTCTTCACTTTTCTTAGAATTGGATTACACAGCCATATTACTAAATGTCCGCATTAAGTACAGGTATCCATTATTTGAAAGATACAATTCTTCATAAAAGCCAGGAATTACTTCATGTAATTCATATAATTTACACTTGAAGAACATGAAGTTCTCAAATTTCTTTAATCTTTATGATGATTTTTAAAAAGTCAAACAGTTAATGTTTCTGTAATAACCTTGTCTAACTGTGCTACTGTGCAAAGGTTTTACAAAGCATTTTTCTCATGTCATTAAACATAAAGCTTAGTTAATTTCTAAACAGTACAGCAAAAAATACAAAGAATAAAACAAGGCCAAGTTCACACCACCGAGATCATCGGTTTTGCACTGCTTGTTATTTTAGCTATGTACTTGATACTGCAGGCTGCTTTTAATCTCTGAGGTTCATGGCTCATTGAAGTAAATGGAGGAGGACTCAAGAATTCAAATTTGCTTTTGCAATAGAACTTCTCCTTGATATAGTATTAAATAAAAGAGTAAAGAAGAAATTAGATTTAAATCTGCAGTTTTATCAATCAGAAATGTTTACTAAAAATAAGTGGTGGAAGGGTTTCTTGAGTTTAGTTGAGGGTTTTTTTTTTTCTTTCATTATTATTATTACATGCACAGTTTCACCAGATAATGTTAAATTCACATGCATCAAAAACAAAGTGGTACAGATCCCAGTCCTGGGCCAACCTAACTAGGGTTCACTGCAGGATGAGTTTCACTCTCTGCAATACTTTAAGTCAATGCTGACCCAATATACAGTGCTGGAATGGACAATTAACTGTAGAATTCTGAATCAATTATATATGAAATAGTTACCTGCTCAAGCTAGAAGGAAATGCAGTTTGAATTTCTTTTTAAAGATACTACAGTTAACAGATATATTTCAAAGGACACTCATAAGAAATACTTCAAAACAGATTTTCATTTATAATACAACTATTTTTTTTTCATTACTAAATAGTTACTGCCTATACAAATCCAACAATTTTACTCTAAGACTTCCTCTTTTATAAAAAAGTTCACTTCCTGGCTGTTAGAAATTAGAAAATTACTACAGTATTTGTATTAAAGGAACTGTGACAGGAAAAAAGGTTTATTCCAACTACTTAAAGTAACAAAGTTAAAATGACTCGATGAAACTGCATGGATTCTGAGCAACACATCAGATCAAAACCTTTGATAATAGACAGTTCTGAGCAGAGAATACCTAACAAATCTTCCTAGTGAATTTAATACCTAGAAAATTTTTTGAAAATTCAAACCATGGAAGCAGAGAAAAAGAGAATAGAGTAATGGTCAGTGAAAACAAATATAGGAAGCAGACTTCTGGCAGAAATTTTTTCTTTAGCTATCACTTGATTGAATTCACGTGAGTTAGAGCAGCCCGTAAACATGATTGCTATGATTTGTATTCCACCTTTTCAGATAGGCTGGCAAATGAATCATTATCTTTGCTTTACAATACATTAACCGTAACTAAAAGCTGGCAAATCCATCAGGTCTCTGGGGGCTGAGCAACATGCTTTCACTGAGATTTCAATAGCATTCTGAACAACTACTTTATGGCTTTAGACATACACAGGGGGGAGGAAAAGAAATCTTACCCAAAGCACAGATTCTGACCTTGTTTTTGCTGATAGCATCGGCGGCTCCCAGCAGCGAGTGGATGCAGGCAGATAAGGCCTCTTGCGATAAGCCCTGAAACACCGCCCTCTGCAGGGAAGAGGAAATTGGACCCAAAAAAAAGGTTGTTGGCAAAGCTTAGGTGGAATTTAAGGGTTGTAGCCTGTGAAGAATGTGCTTACCAGCACGTAACACTCCAGATTAGTTAGCTACAAACATGTTGTCTAAATGCAGTAGGACAGGATGGAGTGTTAAAACATAAAAGCTTGCTACAGCACTTCGACTGGACACAGGTACACACTCAGGCATGCCCTGTTCACCCTCCAGCTCCCAATTTGCACCGGGTAGTGACACAGTCAGTGACACCTAATGCATTCCCAGCTAACGGCATAAACGATGCTGACGGGGTAACCCGACTAGATACTTTGTGTGTCAGGGTAACTATCTGCATGTGCAATTTATACCTGCAATAGACACGAGATCGAGTGATCTTAACCTCAAGCAAACTCAAATTACATCACATTTGTGCCAGGTTAGTAAACAAACATGACAGCTGCCATGGCACAGGTGACATGAGTAACTCGTTAGGCTGCTGCAACTAGATCATATAGCTGAGCTAAGCATGGGAACACAGCTCACTTCCACCAGCACTCCAGCCAGGTACAGGACAGCCCTGTCTGCCCCACGACTTGCCAGTGCTGCCTCATTCATGTCTTCTCCTATCTACAGGGTGCAGGCAAGGCATACTAGTTCTGCTAGACTATCTCAGTGAAAAAGTAAATAAATCACTGTGCAAACAAACTATAAATGAGCCTTGCAAACAACGCAAAAACGACCTCATCTCCAAAGGTCTAGCTGAAAACAAGGGCAAATACCCATTTATCTTTAATGAGATTGATATATTACGCAATAAAGTATTAATATTTTCCAGCTTCCTTCTAAGCAAACAATATCTTGGTTGCAGTTTCATGTAACACCTATCAAAAATATTTTGAAATGCATTAAATGCAAAGATACAACACATACAGAAAAGCAAAAAACACATTATGTTTCTCGGACATTTTTGCTATTAGGTGACAGACATAAACCAGATTAAAGGGCAAGTCTCAAAATACTTGTGAAGTAAACACTGCTTTTGTTTCTGTTAGACATGAAGATTGCAACTGTCTCAAACTCTGGAAATGTCTCCTACATTTTGAAGGGTGAAAAGATGCGCCACAAAAAATTTTTGAGAACATTTCCAAAATGTAGTAATAGAGTCACCATTTTTAAGACCAGAAACATCACCTTGTCTGATGTCCTACAAAGCACACAGCAAAAAATACATTCACCCAGTAATTTCAACAATAAAATTATTCTCTATAATGGACCCAGAAGTTTCTATTCTTTCTTGGACTATTCAATCCTTAACTTTGGTGCAATAAGTATCTTCAGCATCAGACACTGAAGTATTTCTGTAATAACAAAAGCAATAGATGTACAAACCAGTGCCTTTTTTCTAATTCTACAAATACAAAACTGTCTTGGAAATGATGACCTAAATTTGTCAGTTCACTTGTTTTACACAGAGATAGCAGCAAAAAGACTAAGAGATAATAGAGGCCAGTTCTTTCAGGCCCATTCATAATTTACATTAAAATAAGACACGGTGCTACACACTTCATAATTTCACTTAAAAAAATTAGATAAAGAAATTTTTTGCATACGTCTATACATCTGTACAGTTTGGAGAGACACACTAGAGTCCTTCTGACAGTAGGATACCACATTCCATGCAGATCTGCTGGTGAAATTGTGGTCTGGTGCCCGGCATTAAGGGATTCTGCTGAACCTGTTTAGAAGTAAAATATACACACGTGAAAATCTTGCCCATCTATCCTTTTAGCTGAAGGAGCCTGCAATACTGACTCTACTTTATACTGACCCCCTAGTAATAAGACATATTTTATTGCACCCAAACAGGTTAGGGTTTTTTTCCTTCTCAGCAGGTCAGCACTAGATTTCTGATATGTATAGAGCACATGCCTGCGGAAGACATGAATTCGCTTTCAGGGATGGCCCAGCTTGACCTTTTTTAATGAGTTAGTTTTACAGGCATGACTGCGATGACATCCCCCCACACACACACTTAACAGCTGAAAAGATCAAACAATTACTGGGAAAAAAAAAGCATAGGAGAAAAAAAAAAAGGTTAGTGATCATGGAACTACAGGAGATACTCAGAAAAAAAAAAAAAAGGAAAAAAACATTCCATCAATTCACTTCCTTGTGCTTTCCTTTTTGGTGAGGATAAATCTGCATGGATTAAACAGTTGCAGAAGGTCTAGGGTTTAAACATCATGTTAATAATTGCAAAAATAATGGCAAAAAATTTTGTCATGAGGGGGTTGTAAACATAAGAGTGTTCCTCCTGAGTAACCTTCATAATAATTCTGTATGCTCAAAATGGATTTTCACAACATCTGATAGACAGAAGTCTTATATTATTTTCATTTTGTCCTTAAATCCTGGGAAACAGCTGAGGCAATAGCATCAAAACTCTGATTCCAAATAGCAACCATTCAAAAAAGTAAAATTTTTCAAGTTTTACCAAATGATGGAATACGCACTCATGAAGTGTTTGTGTGAGCTATGTGAGAATTGTCTAAAATAATTCAGCAACATCATTCTTACCTTTTGCAACAACAAATTTATCATCACAGTCATTAGAAAGCCTGTAAGACCTTAGATGTCAGTCTGAGGTACCTAGGCTATTTATTAGTCACTTCAGCTACTCCTGCAGGCACTGAAATGGGAGGGAGGCACCTTTGAAAGGCAAATAATCCCAATTATCTCAAACACATCTCCAAATTACACCAGTGGGTTCTTTTCCATCTCCTGAATGCAGGTGGGATTTACAGTACTTGAGTGCCGCACACCTGGCTTGAAGCAAGATGAACTCCACTCTCAGTGGGATTTGTGAGTTCAGCTAGAAACAGCCAGAAAGACCTTTGCAGGCCTTGCAAGCCAAAAGCAAGAAACTATCAGGTAATTAAAAGGAATATGAGAAACAACTGATAAAGAGCTAGGAAAGGTGCTGCTGAGAAAAATAACACTGTACCATTCTGAATAATGATAAAACAATTCTTCATGGATTTTAGACAAAAATTTAAAGCATTGTAACACTCAAATGACTGGCATCCAAAGACCCACATTTCATGGAATTTGCTTCCAGTTCACTGTAATTTACAGACACATGGGTCACATTTTAAAAGTCTGAATTACTGTAAACAGCTAAAACTACTAACTGGTTTCAGTAAGTGGAAACGCAGTCAAAGCAAGAAGTCGCCTTCCCAAGTGAAGGCTAGAATCCTAGATGCTCAAAGCATTAAATTAAGAGACATGCCTGACACCTTCTCATCTTAGCACAGCTAACAAACTGAAGCATCCTTAAGTACACATCGTGATGTCAGGGCTACTTTGCAGTAAAGAGCACAGAAGCTCAATACAAAGTACAATAGATACTATCAGCTACAAAAGTAGTTGCTTCACAAAGGCCACCAAAAGAGCAAGATTAAATTGCTTCTCATTCAAAAAAAGTTATTAAGAACCCTGAGACAAGTTCACCTCTCAACATTTCTTATGAATTTCTCTAGAAAAACAACCCTTTAAGATATATGCAAGTTTCTCACTGATGGTTCAAGTTAATGTTCACTCTCCATGAGCTTTATGCATTAATTTGACAACATGAGATCTATTTCATACCAGATTTAACTAAGCTGCAGGACTCAGGATCTTCTAGTCGGACATCTGAAAATGAAGCTTCAGATGGCAGCTTCTTCTGTTCCTCTTTTAAACTCTGTGCAATTTGCTGCCAAGGAAGACATACCACAAAATTAATTTTTTTTTCCTCCTTAAGGAGCACTACGCTGCTTTGATTACAATAGAGAAAAGCATACTAAATTGCAAAAGGAATCAGCTACACTCAGCTCCCCAATGTTTCAAAAACATTAAAAGATATCAAGACAGATGTTGCCAAAACAGTAGCAGAAACGTTTCAACATCATTTAAGATTCACAAATATTACACAGATCTGTGTAAAGCACTGTTCCTTCTGTTTTGCCTCTTTTTACTGATCTCTGAATAATAACCAGTGAAGCCAAGTAGAAAGAGAAGCTCAAAACAGGAGAACCCAATTCAAAACTCACTTGGATTTCATACAGATCATTTCTGTGATGGCTTTATTCCTACAAATGATATGTGCTGATGGCACTAAAGTACTCTCTAGTTTATTCCCTGCAGGAGTTCAACAAAAAGCTTTCCCCTAACATTACTCAACACTTCCACACTTCAACCTTTTTCACTACTTGGTCTGCTTCAAAGCAACAACAAGCAGCTAAAACAAGCAAAGAACTGCATTAATATTTGAGCAGAACAGCACAAGAAATATTTCTGCCCTGTGCTTTTAACATTTTAATAATTTATTTACTCAGAGAGAAGGTCTCTCTAAATAGCAAGTTTTTGAGGTTTAAAAGCAATCAAGTAGCAAAATGAATCTCAAACCAGGCAAAAACCCAGAGTCTTATGAGGACATATGAAGAGCAGCATAATTCCTCAACTTAGAATGAACTGTAAAGCTCACTTCTTCCTAACAGAATGGCCATAGGACCCTAGTTAGAAAAAAGGCCTTGTAGACTAAGTATCTGCATTGACTGCCTACAGAAGTTACAGCTAACATAAAAAAAAGGTTGTGAGAACTTTTTAATCAGTTCTATTCACACAGTTTTAGCAAAAAAAAACCCAAACAAACCAACCCGTACTCTTAACAGTTATACTGGTAAAACTTCTGATCACTAGTTGTTCTGAATGGAGGGATCCCATTTAGCTACACTTCATGTGGTGGGGTTCTCAATTACTATATTTGCTTTTTCTTCAGAAGCTTATTCATCCTTAAACTTGCAGCATAAAGGGCAAGCATTCTACAAACTCGCTAGCTTCAGGATTTCTAAATGCTCTCCTAAAAACCTATGAATGTCCCTTATAATCACGAAAGCATCAACTACAACATAATAAAAGCTTTAGACATGTATAAAGACAAGATTATAGCAACATGAGCTCCCTACTACAAAGTTTCTTAGTGCATGTTTACAGGCAAGAACTGAACACAAAAACGTACCATTATACAATGTTAATTTCTCCCAGCCCACAGCAAAAATTATATAGCTATAAAGTTTCTGCATTTTATATAAGTAATGCTCTGATACTGAAGTCAAACAACAGCCTCTCTACCAACTAGTCAGCTGTAAATAAGTCCTACAATTTGCTAAGCACCACCAGCTATTCTGATAGATGGACAGAAAGCAGAATAAGAACAATAAAACCTAGTCTTGCCAGTCCATGTAGCAATTGTTGTTCTTAGCCAACTCAATCCTTTGACAGCTTGGGCCTCTCATTATAAAGTGAATGGCAACAATTATTTGGGGGATCTTTATTATGTTTAATCCCTTCCATGTAATGCTACCTTTCAGTTGCATATTAAATGCAGTTTGCTCTAGTCAAAAATTAATTTAAAGTCTTTCATTAGCCACTTTATTTCTGTGAGTAGTTTTATTCTAAAATACTAATATAGTATTAACCTTTTAAAGTAAGTAGAATTAGTTTGATTCCTTTCAACAGGAATACTGACTCAAAGGGCTTGCAATGACTACAAAAATGGCCAATACTGGTAAGAATTTAAAAAAGGCTACTGGAAACCATTGCTGGCATGTTAAATCATCTAAAGGTACAAGCAAGCCTCCCCTCACATTGTCTGAGCATAGTGTACACCACCATAGTGCATACTAAATACTAGCTGACCAGTAATTCTGAAAACAAACTTGCAGCTAACTGTGCCAGTCTAAGGCTTCTCTGCAACTCCGGCTCAACTGGAAAATAGACTGGGTAATATCTGCTATTAGGAAAGTAAATAAAAATATACTGTTATGAGAGAAAAATTCAGAAGTTTCAAGTTTAGATAAAACTGTTAACTGTGAGAACTATCTCCAGTTTTACTGGGTTTGACACAAAGTGTTCTCTGACATCTATCTTAGGGTCATAATTTAATCAGCAGGTGTCAATTTGTTAGTAGCACTAATGCTAAATACACCTAAGAACTGGAAAATCCAATCTGCAAAACATTATACTACACAATTGTATATACTGCATGTAAAAAGAAAACCAATCAAGGACAACAAAACCGCTGATGCTATACCTCCATCATTTCCAATTTGTCGGGATATGCAAGATCACCCGGAGCAGGCTTGTAGCCTGTGATATCAGTCTGAATGTAAATATGCGTCCTATAGACAAGACGCTCCTGTACATCTTCCAACATCTGCTTGACACCAGCTGCAAATGCACCCAGTTGTTCAGCTGGAAAAAGTAAAAAAAAAAGAAGCACAAATTTGTTAAATTAATGACAAAACAAGCTTATAGACGCAGAAGTTTGCAGTATAGCATATAGAACCACTACAAAACTAGCTTGCTGCAGATAGGTCAGACTATTTTTGGAACAGCAGCATGCAGGCAAATTTGTGACAAACAAGAAATTCCTGAACTTCATATTGCAGTTCCTTCAGCTCCCCAAATATTCATTAGATTGTGAAAATGCAATCTCATACTGATAACAGCAGATGCCATGTTAGAATCAAGCATTTTAATTAATTGAGACCTGGGTACGTCGAGTGGCACTTCTGCCTGGACATCAAACCAGCATGCTTTGGTTCTATCATAGCCAATGCCTGCAGTGTGACTATCAGGAGTTGACAAGCTAATTCATCTATCTACCTACCAGAACAGATGATCCAAAGCAACTCACATCCAACTTAAGAACTATTATATCAGCCTGAGTTTAAGTAGTAAAAAATCACTACTTAAGATTAGCCAAAAAATTATGTCACCAATTTTTTTCTCATTCCCAACAGTGTTACAATTCTACTTCCAGGAAAATAAGCAGTTCTTTGTGATACTGGCATAGCTTCAGAGACAAAGAGCTACGCTGTGTTATACACCAGCTACCAAGTATGATATCTGTTTATCACTTGGTGCAAGGTTAAAGACTCTGAAATTATTCCAATATGCATTGGTCATACTAAAGAAATGAGACATCAGATATTTTTACTGATTGTCAGCTCATTGTTATGAAACTATGAGCTCTGTGAACACTTTCAGAGCTCCAAAATCTCTGTCAGGTATGTAACTCCTCTGCTGAAGTTACAATTCCTAGTCTGGGAAACACTATGTCAAGGAGAATGAAAAATGAGGTTTGCATTCCTTTGTTTTATCATCATGTATGCAGAAAGCTCTACACAGATGATGCATCAGCAGGGCCAAGCAAAGCAATTCATTCATTTGAAAAGTTCATTTAAATCAATCCTAGTGTATGTATAAGCACTGGGTGGATGCTTGGTTGCATCTGTACAATCTAGAGAAAATAGGACTCTATAACATCAGTATATTAATCCAGGGAATCTAGATAAAATCTAGGGATTTTTTTTTTTTGCCTAGGCAATTTAATAATTATATCAGTTGACAGTTAAAACCACACAGGTCCATCTATGAGTTACCATTGTTCTGTACATGATCTTCAAGCATCTCATTTTTGAGAATCCCGCAGAGTTCCGAAAGTGTCTCTAAGTGAATGACATGGATGATCATTGGCCTCAGGACATCATACAATGAAAGACACAGCTTCTCCAAGAGTTCACTATGAAGAAAAAATAAAACAAAGCAAAACACTTTCAGGATTCCACAATATGAAAATAAAACTTTATCACAAACATGGATTATTCTATGGCAAAGATTTTTCAAAGGAGGGTGAGAAAATGCAATATGGTATCACAGAAGACTTAAGAAAGGACTGTTTAAAACAAACCCCTGATTTCCTACAAAGCCTTTTAAGACATAAAATGCTTAAAAAGGTGTTAGAGTTTTGAATTAATTTTAAAATAAAAACCCAGAAATAACCAACTAACAACTCAACCTGTCACAAAGGGGAGATAATGCAAATTGATTTACTTGGCTTCTGTGTTCAGAAATGCTCCTGCTGAGCTCCAAAATCATACCCCCAATTTCCTCTTAAGAAAAGGCTCATCTGATTCCAAGTATTCAACAGTTTAATAGAACCAGAAGCACACGAAGTAGGACACAGGAGAAGCTTGGTAGTCTTTCCTATAACAACTTCCAACATTGCAGAGCATGCTTTCTAATCTAACTGACATTATGGTATCAATGCAATATGAGACACCAGAAATCCCACTTTATTTTCTCTCCTTCCGTGTTCAAAGTGATGCTTATCTTGGTTAAGACACCAGTAGCATTCATTCTAGACATTTCTGCCATTCTCAATGGCACTTCACTAATCACAGATTAGCTAATAATTCAAGTAATTCCCCAGTTAGGCCTGGAAATACAAACACTAAGAATATTTAAATATTTACCGTGTGGTACAGTCATTGATTTTATTGCACTACTTTTTTTTTAATTCATGAAGAATGTCTGACAATAGGAAAAAGACACTTCAGTTCCTTTCAGACAGCAGACAAAAAATGCTCACAAACATTCTGAATGTTTCTATTCTGTTGCATTATATAGCTTTACAAGCAACTTGATAAAACAGTAATTCTCCATGTTAAAAGCAGAAACAAAGGAGAAAGTTTCAACAGCCTTATTATTAAATACAACACTCAACCTTGGATGTCTACTCTTGACTAGATTTTTGGTAAACTTATCAGACACCTCAGCACTTCAGATAAAAATGAGGCTATTTATTAGGCAGCTAAGAAAAACCTAATAAAGTAGTTACTCTTTGAAACATTTTCCTCAAAATATTTTACTTAAATGTAGGCAAAAAAGGGAAGTAAGTTCTTATGAAAGAAGGTAACTAGTTTCCATCAAAATCAAAATTAAAAAATAAACAGAAGTCTATTCTCATTCTTGATGTGAAGAACAACAGTGATAAAATTTCTGTCTGAACAACATTTTACACTGATTTCAATTAGGAATGTTAACTTCAGGACTTGGACCGAGATAGCTAAATTGGTTCTGAAGACAATTAAGTTAGGTCACCTCAAATCCTGAGCATGTCCCACACAAGACCTCCACTACTCAGAAAAGACTGCTGTTACTCTGGCACTATAGCTTATTTCGAGTGAGGCTTTACGCATTTATGGTTTTCTTTCAGTAGGTTGGATAGTGGGCAGTATTTTTTCCAGGTTACACTAATTCAACTCAAGATGCACTTGATTCTAAAATAATACAACACTCAAAACCAGTGTCTCAGTTATATTAATAGAAACACACTTTGCTTATGAACATCATAGCAAGGGAACATGACCTGCCCAAATTTCAAAATTAAATACCATTATTAAAAGATACCAGCAAATTGGAGAAGGGGTATAATCTAATCAGTTGCTCTAATATTACAGGTCTGTTGTAAAAAACCTACAATACTTTTATAATGCAATTACCATGTGAAGACAACAACCTGTTCCTCTTCTAGATCTAGGCAGAGCAGATACAGATACTCTTCTCAGGTGTCCACTACTCTGCCTTCCATTCAGACCACACACAGGCACATGCAAATATTCCTTGACCATAAGGGCAGCTCACTAAGTCTAAATCCTTGATGAAAAGCGGCTGGAGTTCATCAGCTTAATTTTACACTGAAGTAAATAAAAAGCACTTCTGCAACTGACTGTGCAAACCATTGGCACAGAGCCAGTACAAAAACATCTGAGACCTGTAGCACGGTAAACTTCTACAGCTACTTCCAAAGCAACTGTGCGTCTTCATCTCTTCCAGACCACCTACAGAGCATTTACATTACTCAGATTATTTATGCTTATGGAGAATGTAAACTATCAGCTTTGCCTGAAGAAGAAAGAAAACAAAAGAACATCAAATTTTGATGCATAAAGTTTTTGAGGCTTTTTTTTCTTGCTGGTTCTTACCAAACCACTTCAATGCAACCCTATTTGCCATATAACACTGTCTGCTATATCACAGCATAGTAAATACAACATTTAGTAAAACAAAACCAGCATGTACCACCTACTCCAGTTTTGGTGTTGGTTTTGTGAAGAACTCATTGTAAAGCTGGTGTTCATCCTGACATACATGGACCATAAAGGCACAACCACTTCGCACCTGTATTCACAGAAAGACAAATGCTTGATTACTAAATTATTTTTCTCACTTCAGTACCACAGGAGCTATTACAGATACTATATTATACATCATTATATTGTATATTGCATTATCAATATTATTATTATTATTATTATTGCTACAGCTATGATTAAATTGAAGCTTTGCAAAATTCAAAATTATTGAGATCAACTAAAAAGATGTTAAGAGCCAAATAAAAGCTTATCATGCAACTTCTGTCCCTTTTTGTTTCTGATTAAATTTAAGTAACCACATTTTATGCTTTTGCAAATATCCCCTTAAGTAGCAGAGCAGTTTTTACAGAATAATCTTCCACAAAACATGCATTACTTGAAAATATTAGTAAAATTTTAATGATTCAAAACCAGAAACAAAATTGATAATTCTGCATGTAAATTACCGAATTAAATGAGTACATTTTACTTGGGAGGGGGAGAATTAAAACATAACAAAACCCCCACAATACATGACTACTTTACCTACCAGAGCACAATGGTCTCTGTTGTTCTGACTGGTTAATTCTGTAACAGTGCTAGCGATACTTGGACCAAGCAAAAGCTCCCTCTGGTCGAGGTAACACTGATGGATTTCATTGAGAACTTGTTGATACCTAGCCAAGAAATTAAAAGAGTAAGTGCATCCTGAAGATCATTTTCCAGTAAGGTAAAATTCATTCTAATACCCTCTTTTAGGTCTACATAATTTCAATTTTTAAAACTTTCTTTTAAATGAATAATGTGTTAAACAGTACTTAAACAAAAGTAAAGATTTTCAAAACTTAAAATTGTTGAAAATAAATTATGTAGACATACT
This sequence comes from Athene noctua, assembly GCF_965140245.1. Lineage (NCBI taxonomy): Eukaryota > Metazoa > Chordata > Aves > Strigiformes > Strigidae > Athene > Athene noctua. Next base: position 233,194,700 of record NC_134037.1, on the reverse strand, counting down.
CACTCTGGCATTTTTTCAGATCTTTGCTCTACTTGTTCAATAAGAGTCTACTCAACAAAAAGAAAAAACTATTATCAGTAAATTATTTTTTCCTAATAATTGAAAAACAGTTTGCAGTATTTTTCCATGGACACAATATGCAATCTTTGGACATTCACACTTGCACAATATGTAATCCTTGCATTCACACTACTAATAAATTCAAACCCCATTTTCATAGCTTCCTTTTTAACAGTTAGTTCCCAGCCTACTTACTCTGACTTTGGGAGCAGCTGCTCTGAATTTTACATAAAACAGCGTAAAGGCATTGTCAGAATTTGGCACAGCTGAAGGATCCTGAAAGAAGAGATGAGTAATTGGTTAAAAAGGAGAATACTATATTTGGCTTGTAGTATTTAATGGCTGAGATAATTAGGCTCTGGTTCTTTACGCTTATACTGCCAGTGGAACCGCTCTTTGCCACTTTCCACCTAGAAAGGCACTCTTGTTTCAGAACTCAGCTGAAGCCAGATGGAAGAACAAAACCCAAAACAAAAGTTTCAACAGTCTCTACAACAAAGTAACATTTTCAGTAATTACAGCATTCTCCACTAGAGACAATATTCTCTGGACCTGCCACAGTAGTACTGATTGTTGCTCCTTAATCTACAGTACTAAAATGGAACTAAATTTCCCTTTTACCTCACAGTCCTAGGGTAGAGAAGCTAAGTTTCAGCTCTCATTAAAGCTTCAACTGGAATGTCAAGTTTTGAGGCAGTTTTCCCTGCCACTTCCCAGCTTAGCTGGACAGACAGCTTGAACTTAGACAAGTTCTACCAGTAATGAACCAGAGCAGAGACCAAATTTAGCCACCAGGCTCTCTTCCCCTTATCCCTACTGATGAAATAAAGAGAAGCAGATGGCCTTCCCTTGAAACATGGTGGGGACAGGAAAACTCTTCCACCTTCCCCATCTCCTTTCAACCCCATGAGCAACCTGACCATCCTTATACACAAGCAGATCAAAATGCCCAAACACTCACATGTGAGAAGTGAAAAAAGAACATCTAGCTCTCATCAGTCCCTTTCCAGTCCTGACAAGATCTCTTGTTGTGTTGCAATAGGAAATCTCAACACTTGATCACAACTGAAGACCACTGGTCCAGTACTGCACTTCTAGCAGAAGCAGAGAAATATGCAAATATCCACAAAACTGCCATGCAGATGGGAAGGAGGAGGTCATCTAACTCCTAAAAGAGGTCTCCTTCCTGACTTAAACCTCCTAAGCAGCAATTCAAATCCAGAAGAAGGTTTCACTTCTTTCTGTAGTCATGTTTATTACCAGAGATATTCAGTTCCACTTCAATTTAGCTCAGTCATTGCAATCAATTGGCATCAAACCAAGCTATGCTACTTTTTTTAGAATAAAAACTACCTTTATACCAAACATGAAAAATGTTCAATGACACTTAACCAAGATCTTCACTCCAGAAGTATCCTTTAGCAAGCTTTCATGAGCATTGTCTAAAATCTCCTTCTTCAGGTCTACTAATTCTCAATTCTAGCATATTTCAGTTTCACTGGTTATCCCTCATGACAAGTTTGCCTGTAACAGGACTGAGTGTAAGGAATACAACAATTAACTGGAGGAAGGAAGGACGGACGGAAGTGGATAGAAAGAGACATTCTCCTCTTCTTTCTCCTCTGCCAAAATACTGCAGCACTAGGCTGTTAACATTTTAATGAGAACAAACACCCTCCCTATTCGCCTTTATGCCTAAGTCCTACTGAAGTGAGTGGAGTAAAGCATCTAACTCTAACCCTGTGACTCTCTAACATTCCTGTCAACTTTTTCAAACTAACCAAAAGATATACCAAAACTATTAGGGACTTGTCACAGTAATTCTCTGCAGCTACACACACACTGCAGACTTATCAGAAAGAAATATTTAGATGACCAAGAGCATCCAAGAATACTCATTGAAATATAACACTGAAAGAATCATGTCGTGAACTCAAGAGTTGTCATGCTTTAACAGTTTTCATCCTACAACACGCAGCTCCTGTATACTTTCTGCAAGTATTCCCTACAACCTCTCTGTCTCTAACGATCCAACTCCAAAACAGGCCCCCACAGTACTTGTATTTCTCATGTGCACCTTCCCTGTTTGACAACTGAGATGGCAGCGTGTGCTGTAGCTGAATCAGAGCTACAGTGCGCAAACTGGTTCAGGAAAGCTGTCTGGCTGCCGCCTCTCTAACTCAGTTGTTTATCCATCCCTGGCCTTCACAGAGGTTACTGTTCACCTATCTCAATTCACCTACTTCATCATCTTCAATATCCAGTATTTTTTAATTATTATTATTTTAAAATCTTTTGGGTCACTAGGTCTCTGTCAGATTCAGCTGAAACTTGGCCAATCTACATAAACACTGTGGTATAGGACTGACCTATTTTCACACAAACTTGCTGACACCTCCCACCCTCAAAAATTAAAAAAAAAAAGAAAACTGAATAGTGTTACAATAGACATTTCAGTACAGCTCGAGTTACCATTTACTGATTTGACCTTACCCTTTTCATTAACTGGCTTGTGAGGTTCTGTAGTGTATTCACAGTGTATGTCTTGATAAGGTGCATAGCTTTAGAAAGGCATTGTTTAAACTTAACCAAATATACAGGATAGTCTTTAAAATTTGGCTGAAAGAAATAAAAAATCCATTTCAAATACAAACAATAGGAGTCGAAAATTTATCAAAACTTTAAATACTATTTTACTAGCTAGAAATGCTGGTTCGTACAAACTAAAAGCACTATTTCATAAAAATTAAACAATATTAAGCACATTGAGTAAAAATTTCTAAGTTTATAAACCATTATCTTTGCTTTCTTACTGTATTTGGCAGAGATAATATTTTACAGGAAAAAACCCACAAAAATTGTATTAATACATACTTTTGAAACTATTAAGATTTATCTAAGAACAATACAGAATTACTTACATGCGATGAAATATATGCAATACAATCATCAAGCTTAGCCAGCATGGGAATGAATCCTTCACTGTTCACAGAGAGTGTAGGGGAATTCAATTTCTTTGAAAAACAAGACAAAGCATCATTGTAAAGAACCTGAGTAACTTAGTATTGGCGACAAAGTTCAAAAGATCGGTACACTTTCATTTTCTAAGACTATGAACAGTGAAATAATACTTACGGTGTTGATGTTTTCCAGCTCATTAAAATAAGAAAGTTTCTGCTGGATGTTTTCAGCCAGATCAACAAGTTCTGACTATTAAAAAACAATAAATAAAAGAAAATCAGCAACCTAACAAGTAGTTTAAATATATATATTTTATATAAATATATATATAATATTATTCAGCCTCCCTTTCAGCTCTCGGCACACACCAGTGTTAACTAGGTCTAGATAACTTACAACTAAGTCAGTACAACAAAAGATGCAGAATACAGCGGTGCTCTCTTGCTCTCTCTTACCAGAAAGAGACATATTACTCTCAATATTCTATTTAAAAACATATATTCTACAGGTTTGTCAGCATTCCACAGATACTACTGCATACAAGCAGCAGTGCTGTCATCAGTATTACAGAGAACTGTAGAAATCCTGTACTTCAAGACTGGAGACAATTTAAAAGTTCTCACTTATCCAGTCATGCTAAAAAGACATGTTCATTATATCACTGTTGGAGCAGTTCATGAGGAGAAAGAAAGTATCTAGGAAATAAGCTTATAATGTAAAAAAAAAAAAAATTATTCTTATAATAACCAGCTCAAAATACTTCCATAAATTATTAATCTCAATCAGGTCTGCACTTGTCAGGCATCAGTTAAAAAAGTTCAGCTAGCTCTCTCCTCCTTGATTAAAGTGCTTATCAACACAAAGTGAACATTTTACTGCACAGAGCCTGATACCCTAGCTGCAAGTAAAACACACCAAAGCAAATGGCAGGATTGTCACACTGCTCACAAGTTTTCCCAGCCTAAGAAAAATAAACTTTATGGTATCTTAGAAATTTCCAGTAATCCTCCCATCAAAGATTACCTGCTCTTTCAGAAGTTGTTCACAGGCCTCATGCAGCGTTCCCGTCTTTGTGGACACAAAGAGATACTGTTTTTGCAGTGACTCCAGGTGCTGAAGGGCACTATTCACATCATTCAAGATAGCATCACACTGCTCCTGAAAGCCAGACAAGTAATCCCGCATTTGCCTAGAAAAAGAGAATCAACAGAAGTAAAATTTCACTTTCCGTATTTGCAAATCCAGCTGCCTGCAGTGACACTGCCGCTACCTTTCCCTCTCTAGGAATAAATGATCACTTGCATCAAGCAAGAGTGAACAATAAGCAGATGTTTCATGACCCACAGAAAAAACAGAGCTACAGGGTTTGGAACAGTCACTATGATAACTCCATTTTCCTGTCATTCCTTATAGCAAACCTACCCAGAAAGCAGCAGCATGCACCACAGCTAGTCGGGAGCACATGAATACTGTCTAAACAGACAGCACAAACAGAAGGACTACTGCAGGTTACTTCTAGCAGCCAAATGCCACTTGCCTTGCTTCCAACAGGAGTGTTGTTATAATTTGGGTCTTTTCTATACAGTTTTCAGTTTCCATTCAGAAATTACTTTTACTCTCCCCTAAAGTAGCTGAAATTATCCAGAGGATTCAAAACTTACTGTGCAGATGGAAAGTTCCTTAAATGAAATAGATCCAGTATCTAATGTCTCCAAGTTTATCTAAAGCTCAGTGAAGATATAAACTCTAAATGATCACTAAACATATATCAAACATTCAGCTTGACTAAAATGTAATTTAAAAATTAATTACTCTTGGATGTCAGCTAAAACTTCTGAGCTCTACTTTACCACATACCAAGTAGCAAGTAAAATCACAATTCTCCGTAGTCATGTGCAACCCTTTAGTTGCAAAAGGCAAAAGACAAAGAACTTATTTTCCTCCTGTTCCTCTGACCTCCTGCAAATTACATATTGGCCATCCTAGAAACCATTCTGCATCCATGGCACACTTATGTATTCATGTGAGCTATTATGAACATGTCAAGTGACAAAGTAAAAGGCTGTTACTCTTTTTTTAGATCTTTTTAGGCCCATCTGATCATGGGCTTAGTATATGCCTAAACCTCTGCTTTTAGAAAACATCACATCCTCAAATGTCAGAGCAAGAGAAGAAGAGACAGACCAAGGAAAAGAAGAGAAAAACAGAAGAGGGGAATACAGCAGCATCTCTTTGTGGCCAAGGGCAAGTTTGTAAAGTTTCAAACACAAGCCAGCTTCCATAAAAGCCATCGGTGGATTTGGCTAAGCCATTCAGCTGTACTTCAGACTCTTGAAGAGTAACCGCAGAAGTTAGTGGGAAAAGGTTCTTCCGAGCCTGATGGAAAAGTCAGTTTGACAAAAATAGATGAGAATGCCAAGTCTCAAAAACAGAGTTGAGCAAAGTGTCAAGGAATGCTGGCAATGTAGATACAGAAACACAGCCATAGTCACTGCTGAACCAAATGGCAAGGGCAGAAATTACAACCAGCCACACCTGCTTACACAGTCTCACCCTCAGAGGATGCCATTTCAATACCAGCAGCAGTTGAAAAGGCATACGAAAGCTCTTAGATAGCCTCTGTCTACAGCCCTGTCCAGAAGCCAAAATTAATTTCAATCTGGCTTAATATACTGGGCAGTTCAGAATGAAATCGGAGGCCCTTTTAACTGCTCTGCCACAAGGGCAACTGTCTTCAGGATGGGTGTAGGGCATACTGCCTTGGAAAGTTTCAGCTGTTCCAACATATTCCCCCATTCCCTGCCAACTGAATCTGAATGCGTGCTAACATTACATAGACAAGATGAAGTCCTTCAAGGTTTAAATTGCTTACAGTGAAAGGAACTGAGCAAGAACACATACCTATACTTGGCACCTTCATCTTGATCCATCTGTGTTTGTACCTGAGCAAACCAGGAGAAGAACTAGAAGAGATTTTATGGTGTGAATAACACAGATATCACATGCAATCAATTAAAAAAAATAATCAGATCTATGAAATTAAGATGAGCTTTCGTTAAAAACAGAGCTCTTCCATAACTTAATTATTAATCAAGCAAACAAACAATTAACTCCTCACTGTAGGTCCCTTCCAAATGAAATACTCTATTCCTCCACTAAATTAAAATGGGAAAGACTGAATTTCATCTGGCTTTATTTGCACAAGAACAGGCTGTGACATTAGAAAGAGTGGGAGGGGGCATGACATCCTTCTATATTATGACACCACCAGTTTACTGAAGGGGTGCTTTACTCTCACATAAGATTCCACTCAAAATGGGAAAAGTATCTGTCACTTAAGAGCTAAGACTTCAATAATTTTTTCCCCCCACGTTTCTTCATGCATCTTGAAAACAGACCAAAAAAAATGTAACAAACCCACCAAAAGCTATGCAAGAGACATAAAATCTCACAGAATTCTCTGAAGATTACTGCAACTTGGAGGTTATTCAGCATCGCTTACCTGTTGTGCTGTTTCAATTCTTTCATCCTCCATCCCCAGTACAGCAAATCCTTTTAAGAGGACATCCTCTGTGGATTCTGGCACTGCAGCCGTCAGCGTAACAGTTAGCGACTGGGATGTTAGGCTGCACAAATCTTCAATTGGAAGCTGCTTGCAAAACCCCAGAAATTTTAATTAAAGAACTTACTAAGAATTAGTATATTCAGCTCAATTACAGTAACACAATCCAAAGCATCAACTTAAGAAAATCACAGGCATCTACTTTTGAAGAAACAAATGCAATGGAGGTTTTATCAATATGATAATAAACCAACAAGTACCACACCTATATATTCAGAAATACCTAACAATGTTTTTTTTAAGTCAGAAAATATTATGCAGCATTTTATACAAGCACACGTCTGTGTAAGAACAGAAACTGAATGTACATGTACCTGACATACTGATGAGCTATACTTTAATTTCCAATTTAACTGGTTCTATACCCAGAGAAACACACTAGAAAAGTGTCTGAGAACATAAGACTTCAGAATACAGACAGAAAAATAAATGCCACTGTTGTCTACACTATATGGCAACACCACTAGACAGGAATCGTCAGATTTTTTTGCCAGATATTCAGAGAAAACTCAAGATTTAACACTGCAAGAATTTATTCAGGAAATAGTGTTTTAAACGCTTTTATTGAAGAAGTCAAGCTAAAGAGAAAGGAGTTTTTTTCAGAAGACAGGAAATAGCTCTGCTGAAGGGGCATTATCAGCCACAATGACTTTTTAAGCAAGAAAAAAATGGAAAAAGTAACTTGAGAGAAATTGTATTTAAGTATGATTGGAGACTATTAATTAGTTTATATGGAAGAAATTAATTCATGAAAAAAAATCCTTATATAGTCTTAATTACCCTTTTTAATTCACTTGAACAGTAAAGTACATTTTCTATTGCTGAGAACATCAGTAATACAAAAACAGAAAACACTACTTAAAATAAAAATTGGTATCTTTCTAGAAAATTACCCAGTTAGTAAAACATTCATTGCCTGGTAATATCAATCCACCAAAGAAAGAACCATCAAGAGTTCAACTATTTGAGAAAAGGCAGATTGACCTATCTTGTTCAACTTCCACGTCTTTCTCACCCACGATCCAAAACAGGCAGGACCCTAGTTGGGGAGCCAGGGTTTCTCTCATGCCTGCTACTGAGGAAAAGATGAGTCCATCAGAGCCTGATTTTTCAAAGAGCTGAGACACCACAGTCCCAATCCACTTCAGCAAGAGCCAAGACCAGCTGAAGTACTCAATGTCTTAGCATCTCTGTTGTCCTGACTGGCAAATATGGTACCTGCCTTGTTGTGAAGCTGGTTTAGGTCCTTGAGAACGTCCCTCCAACAGCAGTACATCCTTTTACAATCATTCTGGATGCCTGCCAATATTTACTTTAGTGCAGTTGCATACAGCTTACATAAAAAGAAACCAGGAAGCATGAGATGAAACAGGTGCGTTTCAGGAAGGAATTGCTCTACCCCCTCCCCTTTGTTACTTTGACCTTTCTGACACTTGCTGAGAACCAACTTTGTTGATTTTTAGGACACTGTATCTTGCGCTACGATCCTGTTCAAACGGAAAATCTCTCATGAAAAGTGCAGTTAAGGAATGCAAACGTTTCATTCCCCTTCTCTTTGTCGACAATGAAGCATTCATAAAAAATCACCTTGTCAGAGTTTGATATTTTATAACTGAGTGGAGACCACGTCTTCCACGGCAATGACAAATTATTAACCTTTTTAGTCCTATTCCTGGCCTTATACAGCTCATCGAAACATCTGTAAGTCGTACCAGGAAATAACTTTGGTGGCCGCAGCTATGCATTGATCGGGATCAACTTAGGAGGACCAAACCCATGTAACTCCACGACTAAAGCTTACAATTTCAAGAGGACAAACTTTGATGAACTGAGGGAAGTGGTAAAGGACAGGCTGAGAAAACCCCGTGGATCTTAAGAAGCAAGCTGCTTGCTACCGCTGCCCACAACCTCCCTGCAAGCCAGGGCGAGTGGGCAGCACGGCGGCATGAGGCGCCTCGGCAAGGCTGAAGAAGAGCGAGACGCCGCGAGGGAGGCGAAACGAGGCGACGGGCTGGGGAAGCGGCTGTGGGCGCCGCGGGGAGTCGAGAGCTCGGGGCTAGAACGCAAAACGCTGCTGAGCCCCCTAAAACCCGGGGGAGAGCGGCGGCCCCACAGGCCCCAGCCGGTCAGGCCAGGCCGGGCCGCCACTCTCGGCCGCCTGACGACGTGGCGCCGCGGCGGCGCCGCCCGCCCGCCCTCCGGCCCAGGCAGCGCTGCCGCCTCACCTCGGGCGGCACCGGCAGGTTCTCGGCCGCCGCCTTCAGCTCCAGCACCGAGTCCGTCTGGCGGTCGCTGAGCGGCGCGGAGGGCTGCGGGCGGCGGTCCCACAGGCTCAGGCGGTCCCGCACCTCCCTGCCCGGCGGCTCCGCGGGCGGCGGCTCCGCCATGCTGGCAGGGTCGGGGGCAGGGGGAGCGGCGGCAGCGGGGCCGGGCCGCGGGGCGGGACGCTCGGGAGCGCGGCGGCGCTTCCGGGGAGGCACCGCGCGCCCCGCTCCGCGTCGCGTGGCAGCAGCGTCATTGGTGGGGAGGAGACGGGCGGCGGCGGGGCGCGAGGGGGAGAGCGGCCGGGCGGCGGCCGGCCGGGGTGGCGCCGCCTGCCGGCGGGGAGGAGCGCAGGTGGCTGCGGCAGCGCCGGGCCTGGCCACCGTGCGGCGCCCGCCTGGATGCCCCGGGCACAGCGGGGCCCGCTCCGGGCGCTCTCGGCTGGAGAGCGGCCGGGCTGGCGGCTGACGAGTCCCCTGCCTTCCCTGGAGCCTTCCTTCCCGAGGCGGCGGAGGCAGGCAGCCCGCAGGATAACCCTGGTGACGGCACCTCGCTCCGGGCCCCCCCCCCGCCCACCGCCAGCCCCGCTTCTCCAGAGCAGCAGTTCTCTGTCCCAAACTCAACCGCAGCAAACCGTCTGTGTTAATAACCAAGACTTGCTTTTGCAGCAGCGTTTTTGGTCTAGTTCAATCTAATATGCCACCTAAAGTCCCCCTGAAACGGACAAGTGAAGCACAGGAGCACCTGATGCCATCAGATCTGCCTGGACCCCAGTCTCACACCCCTGCCTGCCGCTGAGAGGGAACGGTTGTGTCCTCCCTCCTCACTGCCCTGCCCTGAGCTCCGGCACTTGCCCAGGCCCGAGGCAGGCAGACATCTTCCCTTTTCCTACATATTATCACCGAGCGGCTCTTCCTCAGGGGCCAGGCAGCCCTCTGTTCTGGCAGCATACACATCCTCACATCACCACCCAACTTCCTCATGACTGGTTTTCATTTTTCTGCAGCATCACCCATTAACCAGAGCTACCTTTTCCACCCTGCCTCAGGAACCTGCTGCAGAACCCATTCTTTACTTTAGAAATACCCTTCATTATGCTGTTAGTTTTTGTAAATGTAAATCTTTAATCATTATACATTAAACTAAATCCTAACTAAGGCATGTCTGAATTAAAGAGCTTGAAAAACAGCTTGAGGTATTCACTGCAGCACTTCAGCTGAGACCCTGAACTCCCACTTCACTGTTTTGATGCCCTCTGTGCTTAGCAGCTGATTTCAGTCCATTGTGTCCATCTGTCCCTCTCCAGCTTCCCCAGAGTGACTGGTGCAGCATGTTCCCACCCTGTTACTCCAAACAGGCTGGGACCTGCATCGGTCAGACTTGTGCTACCACACATTAACTCCAGTAATCCACTCTGGTTACAAATGTAGCTGATACACAATGCTAAACTGATCGATCTGTTCCAGAACAAGCAGGTTTTGTAACAGAGTAGCAAGTGGTCTTGCAATTTAAGATATACCAAAGAACAGTGAAAAACATGTCGTTAATGCATGTTATTCAGCCAGTAAATTAAAATAACTACAGTGACTTCAGTCTGCCATTGTTAAATAACATCAGACAGTTCGCTGCCAGCAACAGTTTTCCTTTGTTAATCACCTGGAAGTATTCGAAAACCCCCTCTCACCACCACCCACCACCACCACCACCCCCCCTTTGAAACTTAGAAACAGAAAGCAGTTCAAAATCATTACATAATGATTTTAAAAATTTTAATAAGCTTAAAAATGGAAAACATACACTTAGTTTACATAGTGTACAAAAATATTTACAAATACTTCTATTAAAGCACAGAAACAGCTGTAAGGAAAAACACTGCACATAAGCATACCCATATACAAAGAAAAACATTGTGCCTTAGTAAAGAAAGTGCCTGGTGCATTTATAAATCCATCTGCGAATTCAGAATCAGTAATTTTAAGTGATTATAGTAATTCTGAAATTGCAATTAAATTTCTTTAAGTGGAATGTATGATTAACCAAAAATGTTTACAAGATTAATACAATGCCACAAAAAATGCAAAGCTATGCACCCTGCTTTGCTACCCTCTGTGAACACAGAAGGACTATCTCATGACCTGCATCTCACACGCTTCCTTTCCCAGAATTCAACAGCAATATTTGTAAGAACCTCCACATAACTTTTTAGTTAATGGCCCTGAAGTTTTTGATAAAGTATTACCTTTTGGTTTAAACGTGTAAGGAAGCTATGGTGGATTTCCACATAAAGTATTTACTTGCCTATAACAGCAACCTGGGCCCTTTTGCTATACAGAAGCGTTCTGGGTTTGAGAGTCTTTTTAAAGAGGTAGTCTTTAAATAGACCTACATTTGGAGGGGTTTGGTTCTTTTCTGTGAAAAGGCACGTCTGTGACATCAGGGTGAACTGTTCAGTGTAAAACTCAAACCTTTCAAATGACACATAGCATCCAGCAACCTTTACAAGTAGTTCTTCCCAACAACCGAAGAAGCACAAACAGTTTCTCTGCAAGATAGGCAGATGATCATGGACTTGTTTGAACTTCATTCCTACTTGCAATTTACATCTGAATATGTTGAAGAATCACGCTGAAAACCAAGAATGATACATTGGAAAAAAATTCCCTCAAGCTACGAAAAACTGACAACTGTAGCAACCACACTTTCAAGTGAAGCTGGATAATTCCCAGAAAATTATGCAGACATGTAAGGACTTGGAACACAGGAAAGGTCTAAAACCAGAAGCAGATTTTGTATTGCAGCAGGTATTTTACTGAACTAAAAGCCTGCAAAGGCATCTTGTGACACTTCCACTTAATTAGAAGCTATCAACTATTACAGTCAAATGGTATATGCTTCTGAAAATAGGAAAAACCCAGCTCCTTGGTACTACTGATCTTTATCAGAAAGATTGTTCTTTGCCTCTTATTAAAACACTGTGCATCTGAGTCAACAACATCAAGTCGCAATGCACGTCTTCACATTCAAGAACATTTAAACAGTTGACAGAAGGTATTCCACCATGTTTGGTTCAGTCTAGAAAATAGTGCACATCATCCACTGAATCTCATGAGCAAGGCATTGTTACAGGAGCCAGACTGCCTTGAAATCACTTCCAGGTTGTTCTCATTCACAACAGTCTTGTAATGACCCCCTCCTCTGGCCAGCATCTCAAAGAGCAGATACTCAGGGTAACTTACAAGTTGCTCTAAACTCAGACAGTATGTGAACAGAATTCAGTATATGGTTCGGCATGTCAGGAGTCCAATTTCTTCAGCTGTTCATACGTCAGAAAGAACTGGAACAGCTGATTAAGGAAAAGTGTTTCCTGTTCATGCAGTGCAAAATGTCATTTCACTACTAAAGGGCAGCAGTATCTGTGTGAAACTTTGCTCTTCTCTTAGTCCCCTCCTATGTAATGGTGCTGGTTGACCATTTTTGTTATGCAGAACAATAAAACTTGACTCGGGGCACTCCTGTACATGAACAGCTTTCAGGCTGGTGATGCCAACTGCTTTCCCATCCTTGTTCCTCAGGATCTTAAAACACAGGACTAGGGAAGCAGAAGAGTGCTATGAAAGCCTTTAGAGACTTTACTCAGTTTTGATAAGCTAAAGTAGGTTTGCTCATGGGGAAAAAAAAAAAAAAAAAAAAAAAAAAAACCACATTACTACCAAACCACTTCCCAGAGTTCCAATCAGCTGGCTCTGGAAACACAAATCAAGGTGTGTGATACTAAGAGATACAAAAAGACTTCATGGCTAACTGCCAACAGTTTCCCCACTTCTAGAAATTGCCTCTATTTCTAACTTATCTGGTTAATTTTATTTAAAAATCAGGCTCCAAACTAAGGAAATGGACAGGTATGAAACTGTAGGAAAAGAAAAATATTTTGCAATATCACATTATAATATTCACTCTGTGAATCACAAATTCAATCTGACCAACAGCAGTTGACTAAGAAAATGGTCAACTACACAACGTTCCATACACGAAAAGGGAATATTTGTGCTGACATGGCACTTTCCACAGACCATTCCATGGAACTCTGTCAATACTTGCTGTTGTATGGCTAGCTTAATAGTTTTGCCCACCTTTGAAAAAGGATACAATGATATTCCAAGGACCAAGTCTTAACCAGTTTGGCCAAAACCCTTTATATAGAGCGGAAAAGCCTTCATTCTTCCATGTCTGGAATAAAGCACATCAAGAACACGCTTATGTAATTCTTTATTAGAGAAAAATCTAAATAGTATCTCAGCTAACAAGATTTTTAAACCACTGAAGGGAATTGCTTAGTGCTGTAACCTTGATTTAAATATACTGTATGATGGGATAAGGAAACATTGCACTAGATAAAGCCAAGATTCATAATGCCTGCAACATTACCTGGCAGGTAAAGATGCAGACCATGTCATTTAGTACCCACCCTAGATTCATCCAAGTTGCATTCCCAGACTTGTTTTTTCAAAAAATTTGCAGAGTGCTACATGTAAACCTGCAGCTCATGTTAGGCACCCACCTTGAATTTTTTCCATTTGCTTTATGGACAAAATTGCAGTGGACAGCATGGCCTGGATTGTTACACAGACTGGACTGTCTGTCAACAGTTTAGACACCAACAGCATCCTATCCACTCCTCTCCATGTAAAAGGCCATCATGCTCCCACCTCATACCCAATTTAGGTATTGAAGAAGCCAAGCCAAAATAATCAAAATCAGAGATTGACATTGTCTCTGGCTGTACTAGGCTTTCCAATATGCAGTAAGCAACAGAGAAAGCCATCTGCCCCAGAAGATGTTGTTCTTTAAGAACTAACCTATGAAATTGTAATTTCCTATCAATATCCTAACATCATATAAAGTTAAGAGAGAGTGCTGCCAGGAGACTCAGTCTACTCATCCAAGTACCAAAAGGAAGTAAGTACATGCAGTAGATACTAACTTTCTTACTGCTCTTCTGTCAAGAAGACAGGAGATAAGTTTCACACCATGTGCATTATTGGCAGGACAGTCCCTTTGAGCATAAAGGCAAAAAAGCATATGCAAGTTACTTGAATAAATTTATAGGGGAACTTAGAACAATTTCAAGTTCTACACCCAAATAATTGCTTGATGGCATCAGCTTCTAATGTTGATATGAGAACTACTTACTTGTAACAAGCAATCTAAAGTACCCTTGTAGTTTGAGTGTCCTCCATGTTGTTGGCTTCTCTGATTCATCATGCGTGTTCTCACAACATCAATTGGGTTGGAGGCAAGGGCTCCAGCTAATCCACAAGTAAAACTTGAGCTAATAAAAGAAAGGTGTAATGAAACTTAACCTACCACATTTAAAGATGCACAGGAATTCCCCCTCCCCAGAAAACATGTAGTAATGATGAGTGCTTAGTGCTTTTAATTAAAAATTATATCAGCTAATAGATGTGAAAATTTTTTTTATTTACTATAAAGCATCTTTTTAAAGATTTGACATACAGCCCTTGTATACAGTTTCTGCATACTTGAACAGCTGTTTGTACCCCTGAGGGTAACAAATATTTGATTGGAACTTTCCTCAAACCTCAGTTTACAAAACTGAAGGATTCAGACCATCCACAAAACAAAATTCTATATTCAAAAGAAAGTTAAATCTAAAGCCTAAATAAAATTCACTTCTATGCTATGTGCTACCATTGAGATGCTACTGCATTAAAAACTATACACACATCAAAAAATATATTTACAGCTAGACTGATGACAGAAAAAAAAAAAAAGAATCAAAAGATTCATCCCCCATAATGAGAACTAACCATGATGAGCTCTGCAGACAGTTAGTGATACAAACTTACAGGAAGTGAGTATATACTGTATCTCCCATAAATCCAGACATAATTATGTGCTTCTTGGTAAGGTCATACACTGGCAGTTCCACTCCAACAACAACAGCAGCTCTCTGTGCTGTCAATGATACTCCCTGCCAAAAGAATTTTAAATTTCAACTATATCCTTTAACTTTTGCGAACCATCAGAAAATTCTATCTTTTATAACACAAAGCAACATACCATGAATGTATTAAGAACATTTTGAATTCAAATAAGGCTAATAAGTACAAGTCTTAAATGTATGTGCTCCAGAAGTGCAAATTCAAATTAACAGATAAATCACTTTTCCATGCTGAACAGCAATTTCAGTTCCTTTATGCTACTCCATCTTTGCTTAACATCCAAATTCTTACATCAGTCAGCTAAGACCTCAACAATCAGGTGATACTGGCTCCCCTCACTGCTAACTGAAAAACTGACAAAGGAAGATGAACAGAGAAATGGAGATCAAGAAACTTTGCAGAGAAAAGCATGCTAATAGAAAAACATTTCTATTTTCCATCTGATTTAGAACAGCTGTCCATTCTTGGTCTTTAGTTGTTATGCAGTCACTGACTGTAGCTGGCATAAGAGACAACCTACAAGCCTGAGCACAAGAATTCCTGAGCTAGAGAGATGTTCATTAGCACCTTGACACACAAATGTTCTTTAGTACACATTTTAAAAAAAGAGCAGAGTGCACACACTGCAAGGTGTCTTAAAGGGCTGTCAAACTGGTCATAGACCAGTTACCCTAATTTAAGCCTCCATTTGTCTCTTTTTTAAGAAGCAACCAATCCTTGAACACCAGATTGACAGCAACCCTTTGCCAGAATGAACCAAGACACCAGCAGTGAAGCAGTCATGACAAGCTACATACATAATAGGTACTGACCTCTCCATATTTCGGCCGAGAATACTGTGGAAGTACATGAAATACAGCTGAGCAAGAAAGTGTACTTAAAGTGTAGGATATAGTTCAAAACCACTTGCCTTCCATAATCCTTTAGTGCCTTCCTTTTGGTAGATCTGTATGAAGTTGCCCATCATTCCTCCTCGAATCACACTACCTTGGGCTTGCATTCTGATCTGAGATTCATTTGAAGATAGTTAGAAAATAATTTTCAAACATACAACCCATAATAGTTTAATACAGCTTTATTAGCATTTTAAGTTACAATCTTTTAAAGTCAACTTCTCTTTGAATAGAAATTAACAGCTGACATTATCATAACCACGATGCAATCTTTTGAAGTGCCTTAACTATCCAAATGCAGCTGCTAATTTTGAATGAGTACGTGGTGTAGTTCTTAACTGCATTAAGTCACTTCTATTTCTGTACTTACACACTACTCCATTTAGATTAGACTGACAGATGGGTTCTGCAGGATGTCCTTGACAGCATTTTTACAGGAACATGTTAAAATGAGAGGTTAAAAAGATTAAGGGTTCAGCTAGTGACAACCACAGCCTTGTGGATTTCTAAGAATGTCTTCGGGAACCTGCATGGTAACTACTGAATAAGAGTTTGGTGACAAGCAAGTTGGTACATGGACGTGATTGAGAAATAACTAATCAAAGTCACACTTGAAATAGAAGCTTATGTTTGAAATGCCTCTACATAGCCACACTAGCCCTATGAAGGATTAAGTTTCTAGTAGTTTTAGAAAAAGAGTTTTCTTGAATTTTTCATTACAGATAGACATGTAAATCACCTGCTATGCTACAGTTTTGTAAGTTAAATACCATCAACCCTTTTAAGTAACTGGAAAAGAGGTCATTGACTACCATTAAGATAATCACCTCTTGAAGAAGCTGTTATTTCACCAATTCACTTTAAATGACTGATGCTGGAACACTATTTCCATGTGACACTGGATTGCAAAGCCTCTCTACAGGACTGAAGAGCCACACAGTACAAGTAGCACTCACTGAAACTCTTGCCTCTAAATTGATCATCACCTATTCTGAGCTCTAGAAACATCTGAGTATAACAGTGTTACCAAGAAGCATAGATGAAGTATGCACTATGGCTTCCACACAAACACTATAGCATGAAAGATAAGGTCATCTTAAATTATACTCTCCCCACTCCCAGAAAAAGTTATGAATCCAACTACCTCCCCAGCCATCAGTTGCCTGTTGCATACTTCCAAATAATTAGTATGGACCAGAAGAAGGTTCCAATAATCCAGGATGTTATTGATTTTTACAAGTTAAAAGCTGAGAATAAATAGGGTTACAAAACAACAAATCCTATATTCATTAGGAGATTCCTCATTTCCTCAAGGAGAGGATGAAAAGTAAGGGCAAGCTCTACATAATTACCTTTAAGATATCAGTAGGGTTGGCAATAGATGATGAGATTACTCCCGAAAGAATGCCACACAGAACATTTATCATCAAGGTTTCATCTATTCCATAAACAAAGAAAAAGAGTTTAGCTGCAGATTTACAAATCTTAAGATGCATAAGGGCAGGATGATGCCAGCCCTCCTTTAACCAGAGAGAGTGCCAGTTACAGAATCCTTAAAAACTCCTCTGACAAGTCTTCTTTGCTGACTCACTTTGTTGTAATTGATATAAAGAATGTCTTCTCAGTAGACTTGTTCAAACTGCTACAGTAAGATACCAAATGGAAACAACCAGCTTCAAGCAAAACAGTCTTCAATTAAATTGAAAAAACCCACTCACCTTCTGGATGCTCAACAAACATTCTTTTTAAGCTCTGGTAAGTGCCTATTTTTATAGTTCCATATGAAGCTTGCCGTAGCATTGCAGGTGCAATCCTGTAAAAATAGGCAATGATAATATTTATGCTCAAAATTGCAAAAGATTGATTAGCAAATACTTTTTAGAGCAGGAGGGACTGAACACAAGATATCTACCAGAGAAAGGTTTGTTCATTTAATTCAACAATTTAAACTCACTACAGACAAAACAAGGGTTTGTGGTTCTCTTTGTTTAGGTTCTGCAAGAACAGGAACAAACTGTGGAAGGATTAGTATTAGAGCGTACCACTACTTGTGATCTATGAAATAACTGGCCAGTTTGTCTGAAATGTAGTCTGCAGATTACATCTTTACCCACCATCTTCCATGTTTTTTTAAAAAATATGACCATTTATACACAAAGATTAAGTCAGTGTTTCTTCTGAGAGATGGAACAGACATAGCAGCATTGCATAGAATAACTTAGGCTTAGCCTTTTTTTTCCTGCAAGTGTTTTTTTTTTTTTTAAATATGAAAAGCTATTGCAGGGTGCAAGCATTGAACCAATCTAAGCTTGGGCATTCAACTTCCAGGTTAATTGAGGCTAATCAAATACCTTTTAAATCCAAAACTCAAGAATTCACACATATATTGGGCTTATACTTAACAATATACTGTTCATAAACCATTACTGCAAGTAATTTAATTTTACCCGGAGTATAAGGCTTTCAATCCTTCTTCTCTGCATATTCTGACTAGTGCATGCACCATTCCACGGTAGCGAATCTCTTTATATCTGGCATCATTAACTTGACCTTGAACCTGCAGACGTGTTTTGGTCAGATCAATGGGGAAAGTACCTTAAAGAAAAATGAGAGAGAAAATCTATCAAGTACTTACCTAACAAAGGACAAGATAGAAGAAACAGCAGCCTTTATTCTATAATATATAAAAATACTCCCAGGGGAAAAGAAATCTCTCTTACCAAGACTTTAAGCAACTGATTCATTTGATGTCACCTTGTTTCTTCTAAAGCTTGTCAGAGGTCCTACCTACTTCTTCCTATGTTTACATTTTATATTCACTATGTTTTCAGGCAACATGGAATGTCTGGTTGTAAACAGCCACACTGAAGAGGATTGTGCAATCACACTCAAGTACAGAGTTTGCATGTGTGTTCTACCAACATCTTTGAAAAGCATTTCACTGAAGGCAAAGAAATACAAATTCCATAGGACAAGCTATATAGATTCTAGCCTAGAACCTGAAAGAGCAATAGCAGTAGTACCCATTTCTGTTACTGCTTTCCTGTGGCCTACTGCTAATGTCAAGTTCACAATCTCCACCCTCCCTTTATAAAAGGGTTTAGAAAGCATACTCCTCCAGAACCTATCTTTAGGAAAGGGACCACCTCAATATTCAATACTCACCTAAACACTAATAGGAGTCAGGATTAGCTACATCTGTTTAACAAGGTTTAGCAGACAAGCAAGGCTTTTATGAATTGCTTGTCTTCCTCACAAAACTTTTAGCATTATTGGCCACATTCAGTTGAGTAAGCAAGGTTTCAAACTAAAGTTTGAACAGGATTCATAAGAGAAGATCGAAAAGGAAAACAAAAGAGTAATTTTAAGTGTAATTTTATACTACATCTACTTTATTAGACAGATGCATGCCAAACACATGACAGACTATGTTCTGCTACCACAAAAAAATAGATTTCCTTTATTTTCATGTACATGCATTTCAGGTAAGACTTTAAAAGGATGTTGGTATTTTAGGTTTTTCTTTAGAGTAGGCACTAAAACATCAGATGCACTGGCTCACTCTAGCACTTAGTCTGTGTTGGACATTAACTGAATTTAAGCGTTCAAATCTAAATAGCCACTCACATTCAAGAAAAGGGAATTTAAACTGCAACACAGCTACTCAGAAAAGCTAAAACAAAAATTTTTACAAGTTAAGAGCTTGTCTACTCTAGCAAGACAAGAGCTGTGCATACTTACAACCACTGTCTAGGAACAGGTGAACAAACACCAGGTAACAGAATCCAAAGGCAATGTTTGTATATGAAGAAGACTCACATGGGATATGAGTTTAAGACAGAAGTGTTCTGACATTATAACAAAATTCTGAGCAACTCCTCAGTCAGCCTTAAAGAAAGAACTATGCTGTAGACCACCATATACTACTTTGTCACTGATGGCATAGAAGAAGGCTTGTTTTAAAAGGGACTATCTGATCAAAGTAAATCATGTAAACAGCTAAAGGAAAAACTTACCACATTCTGCAGTGATTGATGCTAAACCTCCATAAATAAAGGGCTTCCAGTTTAGTGCTGACATTATTGATTCTTCTTTCTGTAAAATAAGACAACGATTTAATGCTTCTGTAAGTACATCTGTTGTATAAATATATATGCTGACGTTTAATAAAACTGTTCCTTGTCCATATAAGATGGACCTTCCAAGCATACTAAGGGTAAAAACATTTAATACCTTTGACAATCAGAAGTCAGTAATACTGCACAAAGCCACCCAGGTTCAAATCAACGTCTCTACTACGCATTTTGGCCACCACTGTCCTCACCATGAAAAATAAAAGTAGTTTGTCTCCCAGGCATGACCTTAAGCAGCACTGAAGTGAATAACCTCCAATGACTCTTATCAAGCTGAATTAGTGTGACTACATCCTGTAATTAAATGGAACATTAAGACAGTCATTACCAAACTTCTCTCCCTTTTTTTTCCTGGTATCAACATTACATGAGCCAATACACTTTGACAGAAGATAAAGGCACATACAACATTTGCTTCCATTAAGGCCTATTTCTGCTACCAGTCTTCACAATATTAACTCCGGTAAATGTTATACAAAAATAGTGTAAATCGGGTGCATTGGGCCTTTTACAGTAAAAAAGGCTGCTCTAACTTAGAAGCCACTTGAGTGAATTTTACAAAGTGACCACAAATCATGATTAACTATGACATATGCTTTGCAAAATGCTAAAGTAATCCAAAAATCTTCAAAAAGAAATAAGAACTGCAAAACCAGACCACTCCAGCCCATAAAAGACTGCCCTTCCCAAAACCAAGTAGATCTCTTCACAGCTTATCATTCCTCTTCCTCATAATATAAATACCTTCCATTCCCCATTTTCTGTAATATCCTCCTAAACACTGGATTCTACAGTTATATTTTTGCCAGTTAATTGTGTGGAATAATTTTACTTGAAATAATTTCCCTTGGCACTTCCATTCCCTGTTACCTTGTTTATTCACCTGTACTCTTCAGATGGAAAATAATTGCAAATACACCAGTTATTTAAGCACCACCTTTTGTAAAGATGAACCTTCTTTGGTCACTTCCTCTAGAAGCATCAGTAATTCAGTGTCCAAGTGAAGTTAAGAGATTGCAGACACTGATTATGCCTGAATAGTTACTGCAGCCCTAGTTTTCCTTTTGTCATCTTTACTTCACAAGGAATTACCCAGGTCTTCAGACTTCTGACACTCAATACAATTTTAAAAACCCCAAACAAACATAGGAGCTCAAAGCACACACTTTCAAATACTCAACAACCAAACCCACAGAAATCCATCTTACTCTTTAGGCCACTGCACACAACACCACTGATGTAAAAAACCACAAAGAAAAGGCAAGTAAGGGCACCCACTATATTGCCGAAAACAGTGCAGTACAAAGATAGGAGCCACGGCCATGGACCATGACAATTTTTCAATATGAAAGCAGCAGAGCAACATGGGTATAACACTGTGCCAGAAGCAGGACACTTGCAGCTCCAAGTTCCTCATATTCCTGTCCTGTCATGATTAATGGCAGATCATTTAATTAATGGAGACATAGCCAAGCTCAGTTTCCCCACTATCATCCACACACAACCTTTGCTTTTAAGAAACTTATCAAAATTGAATATACAGTTAACTTTTTTCTACTCAACACATTAAAACAAATTTTCATCTATCACAAATACCATAACACTGAGAAAATTAAAATATAACTGTACTTTTGTTTGTATTTCACTCTGCTTAGGCAATAAAGGCTACTCAGTTTTTCTGTGTAATTCTGACACAAGAAGTATGCAAGCACAGCCAAATACAGTCTTCAGACTTTACTTCAGTCTGCTCAAGTAAAGTCTGTTTACTAAAGTAACTACTTTAGTAAATCAAATAAAGATTTACTAATATTAGCTGAAGCTTTATGTACAGAATTACCCTAATGCAGATATTTTATAACACACTTCCTTTGACATATCCCAAGGTGAAGGCCTCACATTGCACTGGCAAGGTTTGTACCTCTGAAAGGCTTACTAGTCTCCTCTCCAGCTGTTGAGGCCAATCTAATCATCTGAGTCTTTCCACTTATTTATACCTTGCATCCCTCCTTCTAGCTTTCCATATTTACAGGAAGAAATTAAAGCAGAGTGACAGAGTTTATCTCAAAAAAAAAAAAAATTAGAAAACCACCAGCAAGCAACTCTGCCCCTTCACCTCAGCTGTATCATTTTCTGAGTTCTTGTTCTGCTTCTTACTCAGTTCTTCCCTACACTGATAAAAAACCAGTAAGCATCTCCTTAGAAGCATCCCATTGGCAACTGAGAAACTACTTAAAAACCTAAGTTCAGCCCTCATTATAGAATAAATTGAGGTCTCCAATTTTACTAGAAACAAACCATCTTTACCAAATATACATTGTTGTTCCCTGAATATCAGTAAGATGACAGAGGCGATACTACCCCTAAAGGACACTAGGTGAGGTTAATACAGCCATTAATTCACACACTCTTTGCAAGAGTCAGAAGCCAGTGTAAATGCTTTTAATTGGCAGTGTGACTGAAATAATGTGTCACTTGAAACAAATATTTAGATATTTCCCTGTTAGAGAACAGACTTTAAAATTCACATAGAATCATAGAACAGTTTGGGTTGGAAGGGACCTTACAGATCACCCAGTTCCAACCCCCCTGCCATGGGCAGGGACACCTTCCACTAGACCGGGTTGCTCAAAGCCCCGTCCAACCTGGCCTTGAGCACTGCCAGGGAGGGGACAGCCACAGCTTCTCTGGGCATTTTATACCAATGTCTCACCACCCTCACTGTAAAGAGCTTCTTCCCAATATCTAATCTTAACCTACCCCCTTTCAGTTTAAAGCCATTACTCCTCATCCTATCACTACACTCCCTGATCGAGTCCTCCCTCACCTTTCCTGTAGCCCCCTGTAAGTACTGGAAGGCTGCTATAAGGTCTCCTTGGAGCCTTCTCTTCTCCAGGCTGAACAACCCCAACTCTCTCAGCCTGTCCTCATAAGGGAGATGCTCCAGCCCCTGATCATCTTTGTGGCCTCCTCTGGACCCCCCTGAGCAAGTCCATAACAGACTTTGTATTGGTTAATAATATTGCTAGCATACTAAGCACACAGTACACTCCAGTTTACAGTAGGTTTCACTGTTTAAAATGGATTTGACCCTTGAATGTTACAGAAGGCTTATACTAAATTAGTTACTAGCCCTAGAAAGTTATTCCCTGTAATATAAGCATGCACATATAAGATAGTTATCTAAGCAATACCTTCTAACTACATGGATACTGCAGACACACAGCTCAGGCTGTCTATTCAAGAAGTGAAGCAACACCATAAAGTAAAAAAAAATAAAAATCAGAGCTAAAGCTAACAAGGTTCGTGGCAAGTTCTTAGAAAATACCAGTTGCTTTTCAAGCAGGAAGCCAGTGAGAGCCCCCTCCGCAACGCAGGGGCTCCCTGCAGCAGCCGCCCCCTGAGCGGCACTGCCAGCCTGCTTCACCAGCTGGAGCGAGGACACAGCAGCACCTGTGAAGGGGCGAGAGGAGGCAACAACGACTGCACCGACCAGCTCCCTTTCAGCGACAAAACGAAACACGGCTCCCTCCTTGAGACGAAGGGCATCAGGAGGAAAAAAAACTATGAAGAGAAGGAAGGGGCGCGTCCCTGCTCGGGAGCGGAGGGCTCTGGAGAGCGCCAAGCAAAGCTCAGCAACCCCCCGCCCTCCTCAGAGCTCGCACCCGGTGAAGCTCACGGAGAAACACCTGCACCTACCGGCGAGGCGAGAGGCGACGACACCCCCCCCCAACCTGAGGGACCAGCAGCTGCCGCCCCCCACTCACCGCCAAGGCCTCCCTCCTCCGCGCCCCGCTGTGCCGTGCCGTGCCGTGCCCGCCGCCGCCCCGCCGCTTATAAAGCCCTGCCCAGCTCCCCTCGGCCGGGGCGGCCCTGAGCCAGTGCGGGGCCCCGCCTCGCCCCCCCCGGGGCTGGGCGGGGGAAGGCGGGCTCGCCTGAGGGGAAGGGAAAGGAAGGGTCTGAGCTCTGTGAGAGGAGGTTTGGGCTGAGGGGGATGCTGAGCCAACTTGTAATAAACCTGGGAAAAAATTAACCGCCCTGCCCTTCCAGTCAGAAGCCTGCCGTTGCAGCTGGCCTCGGGACACTTGGCTGGCGGAGCAGGGTGGTATTTTCCACTAGCAATCCCTCCCCAGGAGACTGGAACAGGTATAGTGGGTATTTCAGTGCTCCTTGGTTACTCAACAGGTCACTCACCCCTCAGGGTTTCTCCTCATCATTAACTATAACGACATTGATTTCGCCCCTCGGTTTACAGTTGTGCGGCCGCCTGTGCTGCCTAGCGACAGGACAGCAGTATCTGGTTAAGCTTCCTTAAATCGGTACAGGAACCTTCGGTATCTGCTCTGTGGAGAACAGAAAGGGGCAGGGTGAGTTTAAATAGCTACTTTAAAATACCCTGTTAAATATTTTTTTGACAAAAGAGTTCCACAGGTGACTTTGTTATTATTATGCAGCTTTGTGCAGTTCTATGCTTCTTTGCATTACCAACGCTGAAATTATGCACTTGCTATGTAAGCTTTACGTTGCATTGTAAATGTATATCCAGTGCCCCCCCAGAAGGATCGCAGTGTGCTGTACAGGACTTTGGCTGTGGCCGCCATAATGTTGCCTGGCCAGAGGAGGAACGCGGGGGCTACCCAAAAGGGCAGGTCTCGGCCACTGTGTGAGTGGCAGCGACCAGTCCACGAGGACTGGACAAGAACAGAACTAGTCTGTTCCCTTGGTTCAGAGCTCAAGACACCCTGTGAAATAGTTGAAATTAGCTCTTTCTCTTCCCCTAATGGCAGCCTGGTCTGGCAACTCAGCACTTTCCTGTTCTGGCTGAAGAGCTGCCAGATGTCTTGTAGGATTTACCCCCGTGGTGCAGCCCTGCTGCCACTGTCACTCTGCTGCCTCTCAAGTGGATGGCACGCATGCCTTATCCCCGAACGGTCAAAACGTCCTGCAGTATTGCTTCCCTCACTAATCTGAGGGCAAAGCTAGCAACTGAGAAAGTTTATTTAAGCTTACCGTCTGGTGGACGAAGGGCATAATGCTCATTCAGCAGCTGGCTGTAGCCTTACATGAATCTGTCAGTAAAACATTAGGAATTCAAAATTTGGGTCACAGTGTGTTGTAAATGCTTCATAACAGTGAAAATAGTTCTCTACAACCACCCAACTCCATCACAGACCTGTCAGAATTTTTACATTTCAGTTATTATAACACGGGCAGCCCACAGAGCTCATACTCCAATCGTAGTGTTGCAAAGTTGTCTTTGCAAGATGGCGCTCTCAGAAGGGAGGTACAAACTCACACCCCAGAATTGGTGATCGTGCTCAGAACCCCTTCTGAAACTCCTAGTAACTGTCTAGTACTGTCCAGGTTTTAAATCTACAGGAGGGAGGATCTCATTTGAGGTAAACTTTAAATGGCTCCTTTCTTTTTGCACAGAGATCATTTGGACTGATTCTAATGCTAAGTGATTTTGCAAGACAGCCACTTTTGTTTTCCAACTTCCCAAATTTCTGTCTGCTTTTAAGACAGACTTTCATTCCAGTTTGACCTTAAGTTGTTCCTGGAGCTTGGCCAGCTCCTTCCACAGTCAGCCGGTTTTTATTATCTCTGATACAAACCAGTTGCCGCTCACACATTACAGCTTGCACCTGATCACATTTCTAAGTACCTGTTAGTACTCAACTGTGTACTTCTGAATAACGAGGAATTCAGGCTAACTTTTGCTACTTCTAGTGACATTAGGATGGGTCCTCTGAATAACCTCTTTTCTTGTATTTCCAACCCGATTGATACAGAACGCTTTTATCAACAGCCAACAGATTATTTTTGGCAAGCTGCCTTGAGCCTGACATCAATGCCATATCAGCAGTTGACTTTGGTGCTCAGCACCTTTTCACATGTCTCTGAACAATCCATGTGCTACTGGTGTGTTACTGGTTACACAGTCTTACAACGATTTTGTCCAAAAGGCAGTTCTTTCCTGCTGGGCTGTGTAAAGCTAAAGTTCAGTTAACTAGTTCCTAGACCCCTAACCTTACTGCTCCTGAGTTTCCTCACACATGTTTTGTGTTTCTTTCTTAAACAAAAGAGGGCCACCCCCAAACAATTCTACCAGAGCCCTCTGCTTTTTGTGCATTGATTCCTGTTTCACTGGTTCCCCTGCTTCTTACAGAGGAAAATCATTTCTCTTCTGGTCTTTGCAGTAATGAAGACAGTTTTGCCTGTTGCCCTGTTGCTTAAATGAAGGGTTAGTTAAGTGACCCAGATGGCTATGGGCATTATTCAAACTGCCTTGTTGTTTTGTCCCTTGGAAACTCATAATTAGTCATCACATAATTCATTTGCTTTGTTCATGTCCCATTGGCTGCATGATGAAAGTGAGTCTGGCACATGGGAGTCAACCTCTCCCTGCCCTGGCACAGCCTTCTTGTCCTCGGTGTTTGCGCTTTCTGTCTCAGAAGGAGTTAATCTGACCCTCAGTCATACAGCAGATGACTGGTTTTTTAAAAAATAAACACTCAACATGCTATTGGCATGTGTAAAAATATAAGACATATTAAACAATCCTTCCATCATGTTTGCCAGGGCAAACCTCAGCAGGAGCACCATGTCCAGCTATGTGTGACACGTTTCAGGAGGGCTGTAGAGAGGAGTTAGGAAAATAAGGCTAGGGATACAAAACACGATCTGCAAGGAAAGATTGAAAGAAAGAGACTTGTTTATTTTAAAAAAAGATTGAGGATAATGTAATCTTTAAGACTGAAAGGTGGCCATACCGAGGAAAGGACTTACCTGTTCTCCACCACTTATTAGAACTGACTTTCTAGGGCTATGGACAGCGCTAGATGAGACTGACTGGGGGCATCATCACAAGCTTTTAAAAAATGTTAAGCAGTTGTTTCTCAGAAGTAGTTTCAGTCTGGATGATCCAGTCCAAGCATCAGGGTGGGCTCTCAAGGATCTTTCCAGCCCCTTTTTTCTGTAATTGTTCATTTCCTGCTTATGCTTCTAGTATATGTCATATAGGCATACAAAGACGACACATCTTAGAATTTCTAACTTACTAGCAGTCTCTGCTGTGCAGAGTTCAGGGAGAAAAGAAAGTGAAAGCAGGCATAACAGTAAATGTTATTTTGTAAGCTTTTGTCAATAAATATTTTTTGAGAATGTGATTTGGCTTCTATCATTGGGGAGAGCCAGAAGTTTTCATGTTATTTGTTTTTAATGTGTAAAGGGTAAATGAATGGAGGACGTTTCCAGGCTTTGAGGGTGAAGGAACTGAGGATAGTCCCGGACTTTGAGTGGATGAGAGAGTCATACAGCATGAGTTCCCAGCAAGGCAATTTGAGTAAATGTAAACATGTAATCCAGACAAAATTTTCTGGAAGTGGTGCAATCTTTCAGCAGGTCCTGGGAAACTGATTTCTCCTCATTTCTGAGGCTCCCTACAGAGATAATAATTCCTATATATGTCATAGTGTTGGATTTTATGTTATTTGCATGAGCAAATAAAAAGCTGTTAAAGGGTCTCTGATAGGAAGGCGCTACAGAAGGCTTTTCACTACTATACAGTCCTTTCCAACCTCAACAGGCAATCTGAGAAGTCGGCTGTTGTCCTCTGACCACTTGCCAAATAAAGATCAGTCACAATTGCTTCACAGATGCTTTTGTCTAACATGGCACTGAAGTTAAACAATGCCAATTTGAATGCTAGTAGATGCAACACAAAGAAAAGCAAACATGTTTCTATGCCCTGCTAAAAACCAGACAGCGGGTGGTGTGGGATATGGCCTAACCATTTCAACAAGAGGAGATTCAATGTTGAACAAAGGACAGAGAGGTCAGCACGACACCAAAGAACGTGGTACATAAGGTACGTTTTCTACAACTTTAAGTACACCCCTTACTTGACAGTAGTCAATATCCAGGGATACTAGGAAGCATCTGCTGGGGGAAATACATATTTGCACTTGACTATCCTGTGAAACCAGAGATGCAGGTGAAGTAGTTCTACAGTAACAGAAATGTGACTTATACAAGACAACGGACAGTGAGCTGTGGCACCAAGTGACCCCAAGCCCTGTCCTTCACAGTAGAGGGTTTAGGCTGATCAAAACACGGAAATGCCAATGTAGGAAAATTTCAAACTTTCAGTGCTGTTACTTTTTAAAGGAGCCTCGCTATTCTCTTTCCCAATTTCCAAGTTCTGTTCATTTTCACATAGTGTCTATAGAATACTTTGCATTAAATAATTACCCAGATAATCCAGTTTTTCTTCTGTCTGGCTGTGGGTAACCCAGCTTTTCCTATCAGTGTTTGAATACCATCTCCTTCTTTTTAAGAATGTACTTTACAAATTTTGTATAATTAAGCATTTAAGGAACATCACTTTTTTTTTTTTTTTTTTTTTTTAAATTAAAAGGTTTTGAAAAGAGAAGATGCTTTCTGAAAAAGTACTTTCTTGCTTTCCAGGCCTGCTGATTCACAGCATGACAACACCAGGGTCCCAGAACTAACACTGTGTTTGGCCAAGATGAGCTGACTGCTGATGACCTTGAGCAAGATGGGTTATTCTGCACAGCAGGGGAAAACAGCTGTAGGATTTTGTCCTTATGGTAGTCATCTGTCATGGAAAACACATCTCGGATGAGTCACTCAGAAGCTTTAGTGTGCAGTGGGATTCCTTGCCAATGCTGCAAAGCAGCAGCCACAGGTAGGAACTCACATCTCCACTTGCTTCCAGTGACAAATCCTGACAGAGTGGGAAAGCTGTGGTCTTCCGGGGGCTGAACAGGCACAGACTGTGGTGACACCCTGGGCTTCTGGGGGAACCTGACAGCTGATGTGTTCAAACACCTCTCTCCACTTTCCATAGTCATCCTTCCCTACACAGGGCTCAGTGGATGCCGGCTTTGGGACTCACTCACGCCTCCAATGGCAGCACCAGTGAGCACAGTGCCTCGCAGCTGCAACAAGGGTATTCTGCAACATGGCAGCACTAAGGTAGCAGCTCACTGCCAGAAAGGAGGATGCTCCCTTACCTTCCCACATCACCCTCCCATTCCCAGACACAGTTCTGGCCCTTTGTTCATGCTGGTTATAGCTCTTGTCTGACTCATGAGCAGGTTCAACTCAGTTTACAAAATGTGCCCATCAAAATCTAGGCTTTTGCCAGCTGATGGAACTAATTGGCTTCACATTGGCACCAGCACCACTGTAGCAGAAGCAGCAGGAGCAGATGACTTGCAGTGGGTTCAGCCTTTTTGGAAGTATCAAACTATGAGAATGACTCACCATCTCACAGGACTTAGCCACAAGTATCTGGCACAGCAAGAACATTTGAGGGGTTGCAGTATGCATCCTGCCTTTAATGCCACATCCTAATACCTCTGTCTGACTTGCAGTGTGAGCAGGAGGTGGCATTAACCACCAGACTTCACCCAGTGTACCAACAACTTTTTCTGACCTTCTTCAAGGTTGGAGAGCAGAGACTGCAAACAGGGCAGAGCCACCTTGCAGACTGCAAGGCTGTCAGCTGGACCATGTGTAAAACTTCATCAGAGGACTTTGGATGGACTTCTGCAGTACAGCTAAAAATGCAGTCTATTCATGCAGGAGATAGGTTGGCCTTGTTTCAGCTCTAAGGCCATGGAGAATCCAGTCCTGTATAATCAAAGTACCAGTCTACAAATTTCATTGCTTTTCATTTCAAATGCGATGCCAACAAGAAGACAGGGAGAAGAGAGACAAAAAAGCAATTAAGAGTGACAGATGAACAAGAGAAGATAGTGCAAATGAAGGCTGTGACAAGAGACATGAGCATAACAGGCATGTATAAATTGTGAAGAAGCTTTTACTGGTGCTAGACTGTCTGAAATGACAAGAGGGGTTTTTTGTAAGTGAAAAGAATAAGTGATCTTTTGAAAACAGATGGTCTGCCAGTTCTGTAATAGCTGACGTGAGGATTAAAGCATTTAGGTAGCTTGTTCCAGAGAAAAATGCTACTGTTGAAAGACTTCTGACACCTTCAGCAGCCTGAGAGCCAAAATGTTCCAAGGAAAGATTGAGTTGAATTTCCTGGAGGGACCTTGGAAGGCCACAGCACTATGTAGTCACAGCTCAGGAGACCCAGCGTGGCCATACTTCAGGCTGCTTGGAGAGCAGGACTCAGCAATAGATTATAATTTTCCCCCTGGATGGAGTTAAACTTTGAGGGTTTGTAATATCTGTAAATTTTATGGGAAACTATCCCAGATCTTGTAGTTCTGACACATCCTGGATTTTATATGGTTCCAAAAGATGTACATCCACTGTTTTTATTATTTTTATACCTTAAACTACAGTTCCTACCTGAGAGGCTTCTATAATGGATGCAATTGTATGTGTATGAAAATGTGGTAACTATAGAGGCTACAAAACTTTTTTTCAAATGCTTCTCAGTAATATGGAGATGACAGCACTTTTTCTGGTGTTGATTTTCACTGCAGACTCCATTGTAACACTGAATTTTGGAGACTAGAAACAGGATGCTCTGTATTTCTAAAACCTTGGAGCACAGAAACAGTTCCAGAAGCAGGGGAACCCCAGAAGATGGCTTTTGATCAATAAGTGTGCAGCATCTGAAAGGAGTGGGGGAGGTGCAAAGAGTGAACAATTAAGTGTACAATATAAATTATTTTACTTTCTCTATGCTATCTGACACATTGTAGAGGCATTTAAATGGTGTGGTTAAAAACTAGGTGGGAAAAAATCACAGTGGTGTGCAGAGTCCTGCAGCTCCATCTGGTTTATCTGAACAGAGCTCATTCAATTAGCTCAGCAAGTCTCTAATCAGCAAAAAAGATCTTAGTTTAACCACTGCCTGCGTCACCACTGCAGAAGGATACAGCTTCCAAACTGAGCTGCCCTCCCATCTGACCATGTTAACACATAGCTCTGTGTCAGTCTTTTCGATCTGCATGTTAGCACACCTAAATTCAAGGGTGTCAAGTATCAGATTAGTTGTGTTTGAAAAGCCTTCTAAGCTGCCAGACATTGGCTTCCGGATACCTGCCCAGAAATGGTTCTAAGAGTTTACTTAAACCCATGTAGCCTCTGCAGCAGCTCTGTGCTCTGCTGTGATCCCCCACCAACAGTGATATAAGACAGAGCTGTCGCAGCAGTGAGACCTTCAAAACTTCCTTTACATGTCGCAGGGAGACAGCGTTAGGAACAGAATACTTGGCACACTGTCACAAGTGCAACACTTCTCATAGCAGGAGAAATCAGAATGAAGACTCAAGATCAAAGCTGCTCTGCCTGTGCCATAGGTTTTTTATTTTGCTGGTTTGCATTAGAAACCACGAGAGCATTTTTGCGTTTTTATAAATAACATTTTTGGTCAAAATCAGTTTACCCAGAAAGATCAGCTGAACAGCTTTTTAATTCCTGCTTCTGAATCCACTGCAAAATACATCAGTTCTCCCGAAAACAATTGTTCAGATAGGCCACAACATTTTTCCACCCATCCGGTGCTATCTCTTCCAACAGTTTCAACAACTCTGGAGTTCATTCGCTGAGTAGTGGCAATGGCATCTGGCCCTAGAGGTTCTCACTGACATTCACTTCTTTCTCCTTAACTTTGCCTGTTTTATTTACTTCAAACGCATTGACACAACTGGCAATGTAAATGTTACTGAATGATAGGCTTGTTAAAGGGACTTAGGTTTGCCTCCAAGTTTTAGCTGATCTCTCCTGGCTTTGTGAGGATACTGTGAAAATGCTTAGAAAGCCAGAGATAGGATTTCAGAGGGCAGTGGTGGGAGGCCGATTATTATTTTGTAAAGTTCTCGAGGCAAAAATGAGAAAAAAAAAAGTCTTGAATGAAAATCAAGAGCAAAATATGTCCCTCAGATTTTTGTCAGGATGCTGACAACTGCTCACCCTAAACGGGGAGTGTAATATCACATCTTCAAATATTAGGCTAGATACAGTAGTGTTAAAATACTTCACGTGCACTAACGCTTAAGGTGCTGCCACAAAAGGTACATTAAATCTAAAGACGTGCCGTGATACCAACATTAAGTGTAAATATAGACATGTATGTTCAAATATTGCCCTGTGCTCATGTAGGCTTTGCTCTGTTGATTCTGCTTGATTGTGGCCATTGGGGTAAGGAGCATAGGTGGCAAGTCATAATAGTAGTCACTTCGAATTTTTGGTGGTGGAGACTGACTGGTTTTATTAACGCATTGATCCATCTCAGCTCCGGTATGTCTCAATTTTTAAATCTTTTCAGGCACAGACTGAAAAGTTTGCCATCACTGAATGCCACATACCCAGATACAGATACTCTCCAACCTTACTTCATACTTGAAGAGGTGCTTGCAAACATGAACTTTAAAAGGTACAGTCAAAAGGGCAGTCAGGAGCACTGCAGGACAGGCAAAAATATATAATAAATCTCCTCTCTCAGAACTGCATCTCCGCTCTTGCTGTCTGTGTTTTGAGCCCAGATTTGAATGTCTGAACTTTTCCCCGAGTAGCACATGACAGAGTGAGTTTGTGCCAGCTTCCAAAACCAGCTCCCAGAGACCTCTCCTGACCACAGACAGGAGCCAATGCAAGCAGTGTGACCTTACTGCGGGGTCACTCTGCACTGGTGTATTAAAAAGTAAGTATTTTGCTTTCTGCTTTACACTTCTGTAATTGCATTAACAGATTCATGTCTGAATTAATGCAAGCAATACAAAGAGAAAAAAACACAGCATGCACTTACCAAATAAATGTGCGATCACAAGAAACTAGGAAGAGTATTGCAAATTAAAGCTGTTTGTGTATTTGTAGGGAACGTGTAAGTAAATGCATCATGACTTTTGGAAATATAGTTCTGTATTTTATATCAACTGTAAATTAATCACAAACATTTGTTAACAGAAACCTTGTCTATGGAATACAAACTTAGTATGCCTTAATACATTCATGACATTCAGCATGTTAATTAATAACAGTGGCAATAATGATGATACATCAGCTAAAATATGCCAACTGTGTTCATACACTATAATAATTCAGACCATCCTTTTTCTTAGTTTAAAAATGCTCAAATGCACTTCCTTGTAGAGCAAGCATTGAAAAAGAAGTGGGAAATCATAAAACAATTGTACCTAAAATTTTACAAATCTTCATTGTTTGGCTTGATTTCCTCTTACTATACACTATTAACATATGAATTTGTGTTTGAACTAAGTCAAAACAAATCCATGGTGTCACTTGTCAGAGCATGGAGAATAAAACGTTGCATTGTGAATCACAGCTCTTGTCTTGCAAACTACATGATTGAAAAATGTAACAACGGCAGTCATCTTAATATCACTACTGTATCACACACCAGACAAAACCTGAACACATATTTTCAACACTCTTTACCTCTCACATTTCTACTGGACATTTGCATTTAAAGACTAAAGCAATCTGATCACCAATATGTTCTCCATGAGTTTTGTACGCAAGTCCATGTGTGCAGTATATGCAGTCCGTAGCTTTCATCTTTTTCATATAAAAAATTACTTATTAGTTAACACTGTATGCATGTTAATATATTTTTTAATTCTTTGAGATAGATAGATAGATAGATAGATAGATAGATAGATAGATAGATGGATGATAATAGTATTGTTGAAATACTGGGGGGATAGCACAAGTCTGCTTCACTTTGTGCCTCTTGGTAAATCCACAGCTATTCCTAGTTACAGTTTTTAAGCTAGCAGGTCCTTCATATTAATGGTATAAAAGGTCAAATAATGGGCTTCAAAATCCTGAATACAACTGAAATGTCACTGATAGTGAAAAGAGGCTGGAGAACTGTCTGCTGCTGTTCATGTCTCCACAACTGGGCTTGAGCAAGGAGGTGCAATTCTTACAAGCTTTGTAATACTCAGCCTTCTTCCTCAAGATTTTAAAAGGATCTCTTCCTGTATACTGCACTTCTGAGCTGTCAGTAATGTCTTTGGGGTAATCCTCTGTGGTCAGATTTACTGCCCAGAAATACATCTATGAATAAAGGGACTGAAACCAAAAGATGGAAGCCCAAATTGAGTGCCAAGAACAAGACCTGAGCATCACAAGAAGCTCCTACCTCCTCTGAGAATCAGAAGAAAATTACTTTGATTCCTAAATACAGCTTTACAAGCTTAGCTCTGAACACCCTAGAAAGTGGCACTGCTCCAGCAGGGCTGGGACATGGGACTTTCCAGGTGTCAGTCCAAAACTCAGTCCTTTTTCATACTTCTCTTTTAGGGTTATAATTTTATAACTTGGGGATGCAAGGCCAAATGCCACACTCTCACAGCAAACCCTGTAGCTTTCTGAAGACCAAACTCCTGCATTAGGATCACTGAAATATTTTATTATGGCAAGATCTCGGGTTCTTACTATCCTTCTTGAATATCCATGATCTCCATAGTTTTGTTTCCCTGTCTATGGAAATATCTAATAATTTGTCACAACTGCCTTAAATCAAAAGAAAAGCTATGAATTAATAAACACATTTGGTCAATATATCTACCATCATGGTTGTTTTCAAGAATGGAGAATATCATCACGAGTCAAGGAATTTTATGAAGAAGAATTTTCATGGCCCTTAATTTTCAATGGGCCACAACAATCCTGAACAAAAAAAAAAAAAAAGGCAAGTAAAAATTACTGTCCCAACCCTCTGTCTGCCTTGGTGAAACTCTTAAGTAGTATAGACCCACTGCACTTATAAGTGGTCAGGTTGTTCCTCTGGCAAAGCTGACCCTCAGATAAGCAGCTTACTTATAAGTCAGACCTGCAGGCAGAAACTGAAATGGTGCCTTTTATGTTCATCAGCAGCAGAACTGTTCAATGAACTAATGGAGAATTTCCTTTTTTTTTCTGTCTGCATTTCTTCTATGAAGCACGTGAGTGCGGGTTTTGGATAAAAGCCAAGTCTTCAAATAGCACTAGCAGCCAGCAGAAATCCAAAGGAGTGGGTAATAAACTGAAAAGAAAAGGAAAGAAAGAAAGAAAGAAAGAAAGAAAGAAAGAAAGAAAGAGGAAGGAAAAGGAAAAGAAGAAAAGAAAAGAAAAGAAAAGAAAAGAAAAGAAAAGAAAAGAAAAGAAAAGAAAAGAAAAGAAAAGAAAAGAAAAGAAAAGAAAAGAAAAGAAAAGAAAAGAAAAGAAAAGAAAAGAAAAGAAAAGAAAAGACTGTCCTCATTTCCATGGCACTGCTCTTAGGTGCCTGGCTGGGGCTCACCCCCTCTGCCTTGCTGCAGAGGAGTTTGAAAACAGAGGGCAATTTCTATCCTGCTGTTCAGCAGCCACCCCTGGCTTTGGGCAGCGCCAGCACACCATACCCTGCACACTCTCACCGTGTGTCTGCAACACCCACTGTAACCAAAACGAACTCCTCAGCTTCTCTCTTGGATGTTCAGCACAAAACCATCCGTGAATGGCGAGGAAATGCACCAAAAAGACAAGCAGAATAATTTACATACATTTGATGTTCAGCATAGTGCATCTGTTGCATGGTTTCCATATTCATGCTGTTCTCAGTGGAGAATCATTTGCGTTGTGCTATAAGAGCATACGCCCCTGAGCCTCTTTCTTTTCTCTGCATTCACTTGCTCTTGTATAAATTAATTATTTCAATGGGATTTCTTCCTGGTTTCCTATCCCCATGGAGTAATAATGATTTGTTCTATCAACCCTCACAGTAGGTGGATAAACATTACTAGCCTCATTTCATGCATGGAGAGTCTGAGACAGGAGGGTTATGCACCGACTGCTGTCACAGAAAAGAGAGGCTGTAAACACCAGTTTTGGCACACAGGAATTTCTTTATTGCCTCCCGGGTGTGTACTGTGCTCTCACCCACACCATTGAGTTTTTCAAAACTGAAGGACGCAATAACCATTTAGGAAAAAAATAACAAAGCCAAACCTAACAGGCACTGTGCATATCGTTGGCCACAGTGGCTTTCATTTACAACAGGAAAATATGAATGCTCAACTTTGCATGTGTGAATATGTCTCTTCTATCTCCCAATGCCCTTTGCTTGCTTGCCCACATATAAATGTTTGTGGGTAGAGGTGTACACGTATGTCAGGATGTCCCGGATGGGAATTTGCTGTCATTTCATGCCCAGTGAGCCACAGGTAGAGGAATACAGGACTAGACTACATTGCAGAACAACTCAAAAGTAAGACAGACAGACAAGGCCTGTGGCTGCCCAAAAGACTGCGGAGGGTGGACGTGCTTTCTTGGCATGGCTGAAACAAAGCAGCCTGACCTCATAGCACCTCCGTAATCCTTCGCTTACCCAGGGATATCCAACACCGCCTTGGCTGGGCATTTGGGCACAGTCATTAAACACTAAGGAAGCTGATGGCAGCTAAACCACCTGCCACATGTGAGGGTTTTACTTGCTGTTTCAAATGTCAAAACCAGGTCAGAACTATGAAACAGCAAAATTAGACCAGGGCAGCAGCTAATGCAAGAAGCATAGCTGGGAGCTGGTGAGGCAGAGCGGGCAGCGGTCCTCCCTCACCTCAGCATGGCCCCACAGCTCACCAAGGGTCATTTCAGGCCAGAGGAACAGCCAAAGATGATTCCCCAGCCTCCTTGTGACCTTCTTGCTCCCTCTTCCTTCCTGGACATGTCCCTCCATGAGGCTACACATGATTGATAAGTTAATAAAGGGGATTCAAGGATACAGGAGATCTCTTCCAAACCCTTTATCCCGCAAAACCTACAGATCTATGCAGAGGAAGGTAACATTTCAGTGTTAAATTTCCTGGCCTCCAGCAGTCCTTGGCTGAAGGTCTTGAGCCTGAAGTGCTTAATAGCCTTTCTGCATTTTTTTTTCATGACTCTTTCTAATTGCTTTTGCAATAATCTGAACTTTTGGCATCCACAGAATCCTTGAGCAGCAAGTTCCACAATATAACTATGCACAGGGTATAAAAAGGAGCCTTCTTTTGTCCCTTCTGAATCTGTACCTCATCATTTTCTTGATGTTCCTATAGTTCCCGTCTGCTGACAGGCAGTGAATAATTGCCCTTTTTTAACTTTCTCAGTGCCACTGTTAATTTCAAAGACTGCTGTCATACCCACCACCCCAGATATCTCTTTTTAAAGCTGGTGTGTCCTATTACAGTTTATTATTTTGCTTCTGGCCTCTCTTCCTGGTACTCTTACTATTTTTATCATACCCTTTTGACAATGGGAGGCCAGAACTGCACACAGCATTTGCCATTTGGGCATACAGCAGTTATAAACAAAATGTGTGTGTGTATATATGTTAACTCTGTGTGTGTGTGTACAGACATATGTACAGCAGGGATGTTTCTGGTTTTATTCTCTATTTCTTTCTTAAAATTTCATTAACAGTTTAGTCTTCTGATCAGCACTGAGAACTGCTCTTACGTTTTCACAGAAGTATCTATTATCACTTCAGGCAACTCTGTCCTGAATTGTATTCATTAGCTAAACTGCTTTTTGCATGAAAAGCTTCTTGGCAGAAATCCATGAGATGGGCTGGTTCCTCCATTTCTCCTCTCTGCCTACAGTGTCACAGTCCTGCAGACTTCCATGTGCCCACTGGCCCAGTGAAGGAACCAAACAGCGAGGAACATCCTGCTTCATCCTGTGTGAAAGTAATGACAAAATAACACAGAAATTAAATCCACTTTAATGTGGGTTATGATCCATCCTATATTTACAACACTCACAGGGGAGTGGAAGGACCCAGCCCCCAGCCCCTTTTTCAGTAAATGTTTGTTCTGCAGAGGAGGATGGAAATCTCCATCATGAGGACATCTGAAAAACAAGGTAGACAAACATCTTCCCAGAGTGGTGCATGTCTTAACTAATCCCCCTGATGCAAGAACACCAGCTGATTGACTACTCAAGGTCCTTTCCTACCCTAATCTTAAAGTGCCTAAGGTTATCAGCCACCTCACAGATAGATAAAGAGATCAGCCCTTATTTTCTCAGAGCATATCTGTGGGGAACAATTTGCAAAGAGCTTCTTCTACCATCCTTCTGTTAAGATTCTCCATTTCATAATGGCTCCTACAGTACTACCATACCTTTCTAAAAAATATAAACCAGAGCAATTGAAAATCACTCAGAAGCTGGGTGATACCCCCTAACACTCTGACATATCCTTTGTTGCTCAGGTCCCTTCCTGTTTTTCACAGAAGAAGGGAATCAAGTAGACAAAAAATCCTTACCAGAAAATAATAAATAAGAAATCTGTCTTGGGATCTTTGAAAATAATAGCAGGTTTGTATTTGCCTCTGACAAGTGTTATGAACTCACGTTACTGGATTGCCATTTAGGAACCTGTTTTCCAAAATGCAGTCTTTTGTTCCTGATATCTGCTTTCCCCTACAGTATTTTAAAGTGATGCTTTGCACAACTAGGAGACCAAAAGGTTGATCTACCCATTTCCTTACAATGCCACCTTTATTCCTGCCATTCTCCTGGAGCATCTGCAGCAAGGTTTGCTTTATAAACATAACTGAGTGTGTGCCTTATTTATTACCTGCTGGCAAATCCATTGCCAGAATTTTAGGAATAACACCATTAACGTGCTGCATGCTCTGATGATTATTTCTCTATTGACAACACCGATAGCTCACACTGCATAACAATGAACTAAAAAGTACACAGCGATAGATTAAAATGGCAGAACTCAATTTCAGGCTTCAAAACATTTGTAAAGCAAATGCCATTTTGAAAAATGACAATTGAGTGAGTTTAGCACAGCAGGATTAGCCTCTATAATGGTTAAAAGCTCGATAGACTCAAGTTCATCACATGGAGATGCTAATTATCTGGAGGGAATGGTATTTTTGTGCAGCATCCAACTGGCTAGGAGCCCAGAGAGGTTGTATCAGTTACAGGTCCAAGATCGAATTTTTCTTGCACTGGTCCAGGGGCATTCCAGGTGATACGAGAATGACACAACACCAGTGGAAAAGCTCTGTCTTCCCAAGAGGAGTAGAGTCCTGCTTGCCATCCACCGGCTCCTGTCCCGCCATCTAGTGGGGTGTCTCGGTATGTCACAGGCACATAAATTAGAAAATCTTACATCTGGAGGGCAAATACAGAGATCTAGCAGGGGGGAAAGTCTTTTTTGAGTCTTCTCTATGGGGATCGCTAAGTTAACTGAGGATACAGTTCAGCTCAATGGCTTCAGAGAGAAAAATTAGGCAGAGAGGTTAGTTGGCCTTAGAAAAAAACCGTTCAACTTCAGAGGGGTGTCTGTAGATAGAAGTCATAATCTTGGTTCAGATTGCAGTAAAACCAGCTGCAGTGTGAGATGAAGCTATGAGCAGCCTCATTGGGGCTCTCTCCCCCCACGGCTCAGCAGCTGCGTTTGCGCTCAGGCCCTTCCCTGGCTCCACGTCTGCCTTAGGCTGTGGCCATGTTGTGCCTGGCCCCATATCCAGCTCATCCCAGCCCTGGCTTGACTTCGGACCTTGGTCCCACTCCACTGGCCTCACTGGGGCACTGTGATACTGAGCCCTTGCTGGGGAGGACACAGTCCCTGCCTGCCTCGCCACCGCCCGCACTCCCAGCTCCCCTTCCCCTACGTAGCTGGCCCTGCGGCTCCGTAAATCAGATTCAGCTCACTTAACAAAGGGATCTAGTGGTGAGCCATCTCTACTGTGGAGGTTAAATAGGATGAATTCCATCCACTCTCAATCTTTGCAAAGCGATTGAACCAGCCAGGTGTGCACTGATTTTTTTTTTTTTTTTTTTTTTGCATGACATTCTAAATCTTCCACTCCGCTGTAAGAGCAGATCTCTCTGCAGAGAGATACAGGTTTACTGCCTACAGATGAAGCAGAGTCCTGCCAAGCACAAGTAGTTAAGTCCCTGCTCACCTTTCCCTTAAATTTGTCATGCAGTCCTTTCTGTAGCCTCTAATCTGAGTCTGTAATCTCTAATCTGAGACTGTACTAAATTGTATTTAGATAGGACTAAAGGTACCAGGGTTAAAGCTCTGGGCACTGCAGAACCTGAATGCCTCTCTTTCTGCACACATGTGATTTCCATGAAGAACAATTCAGGCCACTTATCCATTGTGTCAAGATAAATTTTTTCATTCTAACCTCAATCTCAAATACAATTGTGATTCTTCCCAACCTGATGCTGTCTGCAACTTTAATGAATACACCCTCTATTCCAGCATTCAGCACATTAGTGAAACACTGAGTGGTAGCAGACCCAAGAAAGGAGCAGACCTTTCTACCACAGTTCTTTTAGTCACATGGATGTTTAAATAGTTACTAAATTTAAAATGTGGCTGCAGATTCGGGCAGCACTTTGCTTTAAAGTTCTTATCTTGGCAATTCCAGTCCTGTTTTTCCTGAAAACACGCTAGTTGCAGTGCAGCCTGACACCCGCATACATCCCCACTGGCAAGTTTTTAGGTAAACTGAACTGGTGCATGTAATGTCACTGATAAAAGGTTTTTTGTTGCTGTGCAGTGACCTCTCTGTCTGTTTGAAGAAGTGCAGCCAGCCATCAAGCAAAACAGCTGTGGGTGTACAGCCAGAGAAGATGCAGAGGATTTTCAGGGACCCAGCTGCAAAAGGAAGGATTGCAAATACTGTAAACGTCAGGGTAACAATACCAGCATTACTTCTGAGTGCAAGGAGGGGCTGTTGCTGAACCGAAGACCTTTCTTGTCTTCTAAAAAGTGATGCCTCTGTCTGGGATATCTTCATCAATCTAATCCAGTCTGACATACCCTATTGTTTGTGAATAGATCGGACCGGATAAGCTACACTGATGATCAAAGCTCAACTCTTCCAAGTACCAATCTTGGGATGTGGGATTCTGGCTTAGTACACTGCCATCATCAATCTAAATTATGAATTTTTGCTTGACACCTGGCTCCAAGGATAGCCAGGTGTCATGGTTTGAGCCCAGAGGGCAACTGAGCACCACAAAGCCCTTCACTACCCCTTCCTCCCAGGGCTGGGAAGGAGAAAAATTAAGCAAAAGGCTCGGGAATCATGATAAGGACAGGGAAAGGTGGCTCACCTGTTGAGGTCATGGGCAAAAGACAAACTTGTTAGGGGAATAAAAAGGACATCACTTTAATTCAAAACACTAAAAACACTTAACAGACAGAATGGGACAATGAGAAGTACTACCATATCTTAAAAACACCTCCCCCACCCCTCCCTTCTTCCCAGGCTCAGTTTTGTTCCCTATATCTCTACCTCTCCCCTCCAGCAGCACAAGGGGAGGGGGATAGGGAGTGCAGTCAGTCCACCACTCTTCCTCCAAGAGGGGGGGAAAAAGCACTCTTCTGCATTCTTCCCCCTGCTCCACGTGGCATCCCCTTCACGGGAGACAGTCCTCCATGAACTTTCTCCGGCTTGAGTTCTTCCCATGGGCCGCAGACATTCCCGTGCTACTCCGGTGTAGGTCACCTCTGCGTGTTGCAGTCCTCCTGCACCAAGCTACAACAGTTGGGGGCCTCTTCCCACAGAGTCCCGACCTCCTTCGGGCACAGCTCCAGCGTGGGGTGCTCCAGAGGCTGCAGGCAAACCTCTGCTGCACTGGTGACCTCCATGGGTGGCAGGGGGGAGCCCTGCTGTCTCACCACATACAGGGTAGATCTCTGCTCCAACGCACCTTCCCTGCTTCCTCCTCCTTCCTTCTACTAACCTCAGTGTTCACATATTGCCTTTCTCATAACTCCTCCTCACAACTCCCAACTCCCTCTCACATTCCCTTCTTAAATACGTTATTGCAGAGGTGCAGCCACTGTTGCTTTGGAACCAGGGGGAGCTTTGAGAAGCTTCTCACAGGGGCCACAGCTGTAGCTCTCTCCTCCACTACCAAAACCCCAGCACACAAACCCAGCACACCAGGGCCCAAAAGGCTGGCTGTATCGCATAACCTAAACACACCTGAAAGAGTCAAACTGATGGGTTGGTTTTCTGAGGTCAATTCCCAATTAATAAGAAGGTTTAGCACCTAGAGATCAAATCTTTATTGCCCTGAAACTCCCCGGGGAAAAACTTGAACAAAACCAGTTAGACCTACAGTTTCCATCTGGGTGGGTGGAATGAGGGGCTGTAAAGTCCCAGCTGTTTCAGTCCTAAATTCCAGCCAGATTTGTGAAGACACAAGCTGATCATGGAGTTGCCATGCATCCTCTCTCCCAGTGCAAGAGCTGTAGTGCCAGGAGACGCCCTGGGGGGGAAGAGGACACTGGGTACAGATTGCCCTGCCAAGCCTCTCTGCAGTGCCAGGTCTCACTCAGTTGTTTAGTCTTCAATTTTCCAGTTTCTCTCTAGCAGGAGATATATATATATACACATTTAGAACCCTCTCCCCCACATCCAGCAAATGATATAAAATATCACCACTACTATGTGACCTTCACAGCCTTTAACAAAGGTTAGAAGAACGCACTAGTGCTGTTCCTTACGTCACAGCCCAGCCTCACCTCTCATTTATTTCCACTGACTGCACCTGGCAGCAGATTTAGCTGCAGGCAGGATCTCCTCCCTTTGCATACAGCTCAGTGGGAATTGCCACAATGAGCTGAAAATGTACTGTTTTCTTAGAGAATGGTGAAGTATCAGCTATATCATTTGCCATTTTAATCCAAGACACAAACAATTAGCTGAGCACAGTCATATCCAGATGCCAATATTTGATGGAAGTAACACTACAATTAATTCACGACTAGCTGTATTTTCCATGAGAAAGGCATCTGGGGAGACCCTGCAGACACCGACCTAGAAAATCCTCCTCAAATGATATTAAAAAACTCATCTATAGAAGCACAGGACTTCCATCAGACCTTGGGGATTTACACATCTCCAAAGATAAAGCGCGCTGTCAGGAAAAGCTGTCATATTATTTTAGATGTCAGTTGGCACCTAAAAAGACCCTGTTGCAGAGGGACAACCTTTTTAACCTGCTACTCCGGAATGTATTAACCCTGTCTGGATGCAAGAGGTGCTTGAAGGGGCTGCCTGCACAGGAAGCAGGTGAGGAACACTAAGGTTTTCTTCAAAAGATACTGGTTTGGGGGGGGGGGGGAATTAAAAATGCAATTTCTTATCTAGTTCATCACAAAGTATCAGCAGATGACATAATTACCTGTTTATATGGCATCACAGAAATTTTTCATCACTGAAGTGCTTCTTGCAAAGGCTACACCAATTAAAATATCACTAACTTAGTCCTGGAATTTATTCAGGGTTGTCTGAGTTCAAATGAGTTTTAAAAGGAACTCAGGTCCCATTTAAAGCTTTTTCAGCTTGGTATTTGGCTTAAGTCCGCCTCAAATTGGTGTTCACACAGGAGCCTTGACCTATTTAACCAATGAATTTTTAAATAATACCTGCCATTTCACAGCTGCAACTCTGAATATAGACCTACTGGCAAACCAACCTGAACGTCCTTCTACCTTAGCAGTTGTGTCAAAGGGTTTGTACCCTGACTCCAGTAAATTGAGTCAACTGCTGAATTTGTAAGAGGTTTCAATACTACTACAGAAATACAAATTTTTCTAGAACAATCTCTTCAGAATAAAACCACACTGAAGCACACCTACTAACTGGATGTTTTTAGCTGCATATTACACTATGGAGAGGGAGCCAAATGTTCCCCTGTCACTCAACCCACTGCTAAAGATGTAAGTTGCTCTTTTTCTACTGTAGTTTGTAAAAAGAGGGGTTATCTTTTATCAGGCCAGCTGCCACTGAGAAAAAAACAGATGAGCTTTTGGGCAGAAGCCCCCTTCTTCGGGTCTGAAATAGCAGCAGTAGTCTTGAAGGTGAAAACCATCAGAGAATGACTTACAAATTTAATTAGATGACATAAGCAGCTAGACCATCAGGAAAAAAAAAAAAAAGGCACTGAT
The DNA here is from genome assembly GCF_965140245.1 of Athene noctua. NCBI lineage: Eukaryota > Metazoa > Chordata > Aves > Strigiformes > Strigidae > Athene > Athene noctua. The sequence goes on along the minus strand of NC_134037.1, from coordinate 233,150,901 downwards.
ATCTGGAGCAAAGGAAGGGGTATCAGGGGAAGAGAAGATAAAACAGGAGTTCCTCTGGCACACACAAAGCAAGCAATGAGTAATTTACTGCCTGAGGAGGGTGAGTGACAGGGAATTGTATCCCGTGCCCTGGCGTCTGTGTCAAGTCCAAGATCGTTAGCAGCATTAAGCATTTTAGGTCTTTTGAAGGTATTTTGTCAATGTCCCCTAAGAATCAGGGTTCAAGGGAGGTCTACATTTATTTCAACTGGGACAGGCTGCTGCAGAAAAGTATGTGCAAGGGGGGGAAAGAAAAGATGCCTAGGTATCACTGTCCTTCTGCCTTTCATCTTGCACCTGACTGCTGGGCTTAATCTCACTTATCTGTGTAAAAATAAGAAAAATATCCCTGCCCCAACCAGTCCTTTTGCAAGCACAGAAGGGGCATCTCTGAACACACCCAACTCGATTTATCTAAGGGAGTAATAACAGGAAGAGTCCAACAGCTTCTTAAATATTTCTCCATTTGAAAAATACCATTTATTTGGAGAAAGCAGAGCTCTCAGTACAGTGAATACATGTCACGGCCCTCACAAGGCATCAGGAGCTCCCCAGCAGCGAGGGAGCACAGCCCACACTGCAGCAGTCGTTAGAGATGATGGAGATGACAGCGAGCACGCCGTGGGTGAGCGGGCAGCAGCTGGAGGAGGTCAGGACAGCCGGTACACACCTCACCGGCTGCTAATGGAGCGAGCACAGCAAATGACACAGCGGCACCCCCGGCCGCGGCGGGAGACGGCCAGAGGCGCTTCCTCGAGAGGCCCGGGAAAGCCTCGGCGCGTTTCCCCTCGACAACTGAGCTTGCGCCAGAGCTAAACAGTAAGATTCGTGCCCAGGTCACTGGAAAAAAAAAAAAAAAATCAGCAAGAGGAAGGCGGCTACAGCGGCTGGGCAAATCTGCCAGTCAAAGCCCAGCGAAGAGCCAGCACAGCGACAGCCCGCCCTCGGGCCCTGCCCGCGGCTGAGGGGAGAGAGGGCTGCCCCTGCTCCTCCACCTGCCCCTGCCCGCCCCGCACGGGCACGCAGCCGCCCCCCGCGGGCCGGGGCCGCCGCAGCCGCCGCCCCTCAGCTGCCCCTCCCGGGGGCGCCGCGCGGGGCGGGGGCGGGGGCAGGCGGAGGAGGGCGCGCGTGCGCGATGACGCGCCGGGACGTGCCCGCTATATGAGCTCCGGCAGGCGCTGACTCGGCCCTTTCCGCCTCGCTCCCGCCCGCTCTCGGGTCGCTGCGCAGAGACCCGCGCCGCCGCTCCCTGCCGCTCCCCGCCGCCCCCCCGCCGCCATGATCATCTACCGGGACTGCATCAGCCGTAAGGGCGGCGGCGCCGCGCGCGGGAAGGGGCCGGGAGGGGCGGGCGGGGGAAGCGGGTGGCCGCGGCCTGGGCCCGGCGGCTGGGCCTGGCGGTGCCGCGCATGTGCGGTGCGGGCGGGGGGGGGAAGGGGACGGGGGTGCCGACCGCCCCGGCCGAGGCCGCCGGGCCCGCGCTGGCGCGCCGAGCCCCCGGCTGGGGGCCGCGAGAAGCCGGAGCGGGGCCTGGAGGGGCGGTGAGGGGGAGGTATGTGCGGGGAGGCGGAGGGAGGCTGACGCGGCGGCGCCCGTCCGTGTGTGTCTGTGCCCCCGCAGAGGACGAGATGTTCTCGGACATCTACAAGATCCGGGAGGTGGCGAACGGCCTGTGCCTGGAAGTGGAGGGGAAGGTGAGTGGCCCGCCCGCCCCGGGGGAGGGGGGGAGAGGGAGGCAGGCCTCGCTGTGGTGACTCAGGGCCCGGCCACTGCGTGGAGCCGGGCCTGCCGGGCCGGTGACGGAGGCAGGGTTTGGGGAGAGCGGGCTGGCTTCCCTGGCAGGGGCCCGAGAGGGGGAGACCCACCACGGCCTGGTGCCTGTGGCCGGGGCAGGGCCGGCCGCTGCCGCAAGTGGTGTGCCCCAAGGTGGAGTGCAGCGCCGGCGGTGTAATGAAGCTTTGGTCAGGCACCGGGAGAGGAGCCCTGGCTTCAGAAATCCGTGCTCGGGCTGCAGTCAGGTTCCTTGCACTTAACTGTGGCTCTGAAGTCATGCCCTGCTGTCAGGTCATAGATGTGTAAGAGCGGTAGCACGAAGATTTTCGCAGAGCCGTTAAGTTTTTTGATGTCTCTAAATCTAGATGGTCACCAGGACAGAGGGTCAAATTGATGACTCTCTAATTGGTGGCAATGCCTCTGCTGAAGGTCCTGAGGGAGATGGAACAGAAGCCACGGTCATAACTGGTGTTGATATAGTAATAAACCACCACCTTCAGGAAACCAGCTTTACAAAAGAATCCTACAAGAAGTACATCAAGGACTACATGAAAGCGTAAGTGTGGGTAGGCATTTTCTTTAAATGGGATTGCAAAATTTTTACGTGCTGAGATTTTAAAAACGGCTTTGGACTTTATTCCTAGTAGGTGTTAGTTCTGATACAGGTGCCAAACTGGCTGTGAATTTCAGTAATGTCTTAATACTTGGCAAAACTAGAGATCTAAAGAATTGTTACTGGAATATCTAAGTTTATCTTGGCTGAGGTAGAGGACCTGATCATGTGCTTTGGATATTATTTGTAACCTTGCTGTTTTCTTTTGGATTCCTCTATGCCAAACGTTCATGTGGAAGAGGGTGAGGTGTGAAGAAAAGCTTCATGAAGCTTTTCTAACTTGACAGTTTAAATGTCGCAAAACAATGTGTGTGAATGGAACTTCTTGCTAGTTCAAGATTTAATTTCTGTTGCTCATGGTTCAATGGGTTATTAGTGTTAAAGATGAACATGCTTTGTGATACTTACTGATAGATAGTACTCGGTGCTGTGGAAATGGCTTGTTTATTTTTGTCTACCACTGGCCTAGAAGTAACATGAGTTTGATATAATTGGTGGTCACTATTCTGCTATAATTCACTAGCAAAATTAAGTTAAAATTCAGGGGCTTGGAGAGGGGGAAAGACAGCGAAATCAAGTGGTTTGACTGCTGTTAACTCTACTGTGTTGTGGTGCTACACATTGAAGTTTTTAAGTTAGAACAAGCTTTTTTTTTTTTTTTTTCCAGAATCAAAGCCAGACTTGAGGAACACAAGCCAGAGAGAGTAAAGCCTTTCATGACAGGGGCTGCAGAACAAATCAAACACATCCTCGCTAACTTCAAAAACTACCAGGTAATGAAACTTATGTCTCCTTACAGCAGTATTGCAGTGATACTCATCTGAACTAGCTTGTTGAGGGTTTTGAGGGCTCCGGTTGTGGGGATGTAACTTGCCCCTCTCTAAGAGTATTAGGGGCCCTGAGAGTCAGGGAGGAGAAACAGTGGAAGACTCCTAAGTGTTTGAGATCTCACCTCAGCTTGCAATGCTCGTAGTTAATGATATCTGTAGTTACCACCGTTTAGGAACCATGGTGTTAAAGACTTGAAAGATGGATCACTTTGGCCCCTGCTGTGTCTTACTCTGCTGTTCATAGCAGTGTGGTAAGGTTAGTGGTACTGAAACGGACAGGTGTCAGAAAGCAAAATCCCTGCAGCTAGTCAGGGAGACTTTTAAACTGAACTTGGAGATGTTACAGCTTTCTTGTATAAAAAGGCACTTTGTCCTGTTAATAGCTCATTAAATAGCTCAGTAACACCTTTCTCTGAAGTTCTTTGTAGGAGAGAACATGAATCCAGATGGTATGGTGGCTCTCCTGGATTTCCGTGAGGATGGTGTGACCCCATATATGATTTTCTTTAAGGACGGCTTAGAAATCGAGAAGTGTGTAAGTACTGACCTGAATTGGATGAATGTGCCTAACTACATGATTACCTCTTTCAATGCATCACTTTGTGTCCCTGTTAAAGTTGAACAGTAGCTGCCAGTTTAAAAACTTAAAAGTTCATCTAAGTACAGCCTAATTGCTGCTTCATATTATACAACGTGGCTGAAACTTCCCTTGTATACTATTCAGTTATACTAGAGAGGGACATAGTTTCATTGCAATGATGCATGGTGAGTTAATGGCTAAGAAATGCGGGAAGAATTGCCTTGGTGAGATGTGTGTAATTGGTAATGGTTTTAAACTCTTTGATTAAAGACAGTGTCCTCCAAAAAGGACCACTTCTACTTCGCATTCCTCTTGGGGGGGTTAATGCTGAAGTACCTTACATGGTCACATTCCATCCTCTTTCACTTAATCTGATGCCCTTATTTTGTTATGCAAGAGCTGTCTGTTTAAATACTGCCCTCAGTTTGGGAACATGGTAATACTTGAATGAGTGCTTAACCTTATTGTATCTGGGATCTCCCAGCTGCCTGAGCTCAGACCACTCCTGTGGTCTGCTTTAACTGTCCTATCTTGAAATGTGGTTGCAGTGAAACAATATTTGAATCCCAATACTTGCATTTTTGGGCTTACTCGGAGAGCTGTGGAATTCACTGCAGGCTAGCAGCATGGGATCACTGATTGCTTTTCCCAGTCTTTGTGGACATATGAAGTCTGTTTATAGCCAGCTAAATTTATCTGTAAAGCCTCTTACAAGCTTTCTGGTATGCAAGTCGTGTAAAGATGAACCAAACTTCTAGTGTGGAGCAGTAGCCCAACTAAAGGAACACTTCTTCTGGCCGAAGCAGACACACCACTTACTGCAGCTTGAGTGAAGGGTGATGTCTGCCCTGGGCCCTGGAACCGGTGGTCACTGGGAAGGTGCCTCCTCGGAGCAGCAGCTTGTGTGCATCTCCACTACTTGGGCAGACCTTTTGGGTGTGTGATTGGGTTTAACTCCATCTGCTTCAAGATGGAGCGAAGGAATAGTAGCAGGGTGTTCCAGTGGGCAAAAATACTCTTCCAGCTTCTTGGTAAAGCTCAGCACGTACATGGTAGGCTTTAGCGCTGGTCGAGGGCTTGCTCTTTTTTGAGAGGAAACCTGAAACTTGGTGTGTCAAGCAAAAAGAGTGAATGAGTATCCTGTCTGGCTTGCTCAGCAGCTGATGCCAGTTGCTGTATGTATTGTAAAAATGATCAGCATCCTCTGATAGACCATGAGCACTTTTCTTGTTGCTCTCTGGTTTGCACTAAGATGCAAAAATAACTTCCTTGCGCTTTCTGCCTGCCTGCCTGTGGCAGCTCAGATTGAATTAGGGAATACACAAATAAATTGTAGAAACTTGCTGTGACTGTCATGACCTTGGGCTAACACTTGCTACTCTTGTTTCAGTAACAAATCAAACAGAATGGTTTTGGATCACCTGTCTTCATAGCTGGCTGCTGTTTCTTCTTCATCGGCACAACACCAGGAATCGGCAATGTCTAATAACTGGACTGATGTCATCTTGAGCTTTATTCACTTATTTTGACCCTGATTTGGAGTGGAGGCATTGTTTTAAAAAAAGAAAACCAAACATCTGTCATGTAGGTTGTCTAAAATAAAACTCATTTAAACCCATTCTAGGTGATACCTCTTGGTCTAGTGTGTTTCTTAGGGTGACTTGCAGGAGAGGTTGCAGCAAGGTGTTTGTCCAAGGATTTGGTACTGTCAGTAGTATAGCCTGGTCCTAGCGCACTACAACTTGACTGTCTCCAGACAGACGTCACGCAGTTTCTACCTGTGGCATTGGAGTGCAAGAGCAGGCTGAGGTCAATAAGGCAGAGCCCAAGAAATGTCGTCGTAATGGAGTGGACCACCTTCATCTTTCATGATTGTACAGAGACTTCTCTCTGGATTAATAATAAAAAAACCCCAAACAGGATGGAATATGTGCTACTCGAGCTGAGTGCTGGCTGAGCATCTTTTGTCAGACAAGGATACTTGAGTCTGTCCTCAGTTGTAGTATGACTTCAAGATCCAGGTAGGATGGATGGATTGCAAGTCTTAACAGCAGCACGCTCTGAGCCCAGGTGCTAGGAACAGTCTGGGGAGAGAGTGAAATAGGTTTTCTAGCACAGCCTGACTGTGACACTAGCTCCTTTGTATTGGACTGCTATTCAGGAACAGATTAACTAGAGTTTGGTCAAATTGCAGGATTTGGGGTTTTTTTCATACTTCTTGGGGAGAGAAGTGTCGGAATGGCCTAGCCCTGTCCTAGGCTTAATACAAAGTAGGTGTATGTCTGGGCTTGAGATTTACCTGAGTATTTATAACTTAACTGTTCCTGCTGTGTTCCTTGTTGGGAAATGCATCTGTTTGACAGACCTGGAGCAAACTGCCATTGTTTCTCTGGTTCTTGCTGAGATGCAACAGTAGCCGGTTCCTTGCGCTTTCTATCTGTCTGACCTCATGGCAGTTTGGATTGAATAAAGGAGCACAAATCCCTTCAGAGCCCCATCTGGGGCAAGGGGCTTTATGTCACTGCTGACAGTGTGACTGTGTGCCCGACCAGGGGTCTTGCCTTGGACTGCAAATCATTAACTGGTATTTCTTACTGCAGTGATGGCAGTGGTCTAGGAGGTGCCTGAAAGGGGAAGGCATGATCCACTTTGCAGCTGTTGATCTGTGAGGCCCCATGCCTCCAAAGTTTTTGCATCTTTGTCTTGCATGTCAGTTTTTGGCCCCAGGCTGATCTGAAGGTAGGTTTCTGCAGGGGTGAGATAGATGTGGCAGCAGGCTGGGAGGAGTGAGATACTGGCAGTGGAGGTGGGAGTGGAGCATGCCCTAGTTACCTTGGAGGTTCCTGTCTGGTTTAAACACACCCTATTTTAGTTTTATGGGAACTTCATTTACATATCTTTTTTTTTTTTGGCTTTCCCAGGAAAGGGTTTTGGGTCAGCTGTGCTTCTGGCTGAGGTACAATTTCAGTGTAATCTGAGCAATGTAAACTAATGCTCCTCTGCCTTCGTGCAATGAGACTGAAAGGCAGGGAGGCAGGTTCAAAGCCTAAATAAAATCGCTGTAAGCCAACTCTTGCTTTCCTTGCACAAGATTTGTTTAAAAGGGCCAGGTGAGGATGTTCGCTTACCCTTCCTGTTGGATCTTTGTTGAAAACTGGGAGCCTTAAAGGAAGGGGAGAGTAAGCACTTGCTTAGTTTGAGACGTAATTGCTTATCAGTGGAGCAAGGTTAGTGTGGGCAGGGCAGTGCTTGTATGGTTGTGCAGCTCCTAATACTCTTGGCTTCCACTACCAGTGAGTCAGTGCTTAAAACTGAGCGGAGCTGGTATGTGGAAGTAAAAATAGCTCTTCCCCTTGCCTGGCTGCTGGGCTAGTTAGGCTGAGGCTGGGAACCCCGGGCACAAGTCTGGAGCAAAGGGCTGTGTGGCAGCTGCGTCCAGATGATGAAGTGCTGCTTTGAAAAGCAGGTGCTTAAAGCCATGATGAGCACAGCCTTGCTGTTGAGTTGAATGGCTTACGGCAAGTTGTGTGACCTCCTGTCTGCTCCAGGCTAATTGGGATATTTAATTTGCGTGCAAACATACCTAACTAGTGGGTCACATACTCCTATCAATGTTGTATGCTTTTCTGCGTGGTGGAGCCTCTGATGGGAAGTCTCCCTGCAGCCTGTTGTAGGAAAGTGTCAGCTCAGATGCTCTTGAGGTGCAGGATTTTATTCTGCTTATCTCTCCAGAGACCTGCAAGAGAAGTGGTTTTGCTGCTGGCTGCACCATGCTTCCCAAAAATGCAGTTTCTCAGGGAAAAGGGCAAGCCGCCTTCTGCAGTGTCAAGGCTGCTGGGCACCAGGGAGGAGAGGTTAAACCACACTCGATGGCAGGGAAGGATGGTGGAGGTGGCAAACAGTGACCTCAGCTGTGCTGCCGTGGTAGCTGCCTGCAGTGGAGGCAGGGCGAGGGGAAACTTGGGATGCAGCTCCTTGCGTTGGGAGCTGCTACATGCTGTTAAGTGGGAGGCCTGTGGCTGGCAGTTGTGCTCGTCAACAATCCTTGGTGCAGCTTTGAGTTGGAAATGAAGTCAGTGTATTTCCTCATAACCCAGTTCCTCCTCTTCTGGCCCCTGTTCATTTCAAGCAGCTGTTTTCTGGGGCTGAAAACCAAAAGTGATTTGAAAAGGGAAGGCTTCATGCCGCTGTAATGCTACAGTTTCGGAGTTACTAAACTCATAAATCCCCCATCATTACAAATTACCCAGGTGCTACTTAAACACAGCCTGAACTGAAGGACAGCTTTAAAACCTAGCCCCATCTTGTTTTAAAATGTATTTGAGGCTTATATCTTGCATTCCTGGGAAGATACTTTATGTGGCTGGAAGGCCTGAGGAGCTGGGAAGGATCCAAGTAGCTTTTCCCCTGAACTGAGTGGGGTCAAGCAGTTGGGTAGAAACCTTTCCTCTGCTAGCTTGGGTCACAGCCTGGTGTGGGACCAGGAAGCTGCTCCTGCACCCACCATGAGCTGGGTGATTGCTCATAAAGAGGGGAAGAAAATGCTCCCTTTTTAGTTTTGTACTTTTGTGGTTAGGGACTGGTGTCCTGAGGCCAGAGGAAGCAGCTACTGTGCTGGGCACATGTCCCATGGTCCCCTTGGCCTTTTTCCCTCCCACCCCACAATTCATCTTCAATGCCTGATCTTTATTTCATAGTTTTACTTCCATAGCTGGGTCTTGCCCCATCTACAAGTCCACTCTTTCTGCTCTCAAAGCTTCCCACAGTATCTCCAGCTCACAGCCTGTGTGCAGGGATTCGGCCAAGCACTGGCAAAAAAATCCCACCCCCTGCAGGCCAGTGATTGTACTGTTAACATCTGAATGCTGCTGCAGCACCTTGTTCCTTGTCTGCCTCCTTTGAGGAGAAAGGGTGCAGGCTTGGGGACGTTTATGCAGCGCAGGGAGCATTTAGTGTGATGGGAGAGGTGCTGGTGGGGCCAGGGGGAAGCTAGATCCCGCTATTCCCTCAGGTACCCTCTTAGCCAAGCTAGGCCATGTTTGTCCCTTGGCTTTGTCCACTTAGCGTGGACAGGGGGTGGGTGCTGGAGCCTGGGTGGGCGATCGTCCTGGAGCCTTGTGCAGCCCTCAGCTTTGGCACAAGGTGGGAAAACCTGCAAAGGGGAAACTTTAAATGAGTGGATGTAGGGAACAGAGTTGGTGTTTGGGTGGGGTTTTTTATGTGGTTTAGCTTAAGGTCAGGAGAGACTTACTGTAAGTTTAAGACATGGTTGTTGTCAGAGAAATAAAATTGGATTTTTTTCTTTAAAAATACATAGAAAAAATTGCAACTTGCTTCCTTCCCTTAGCCAGTCTATGCATGTTGAGCTGGCTCAGGCCAGCCTTCTGCAGTCCTGGCAGTGTTTTCTGTGACAGCTGTCTAGCGAGGATGCTTTTATTAAACAGCAATAGTATCTGCATCAAGATACCTCTTTCTCACATGCTGCTGTTAGCTTGGAGCAGGTAAGACACCTCCCTCCGTTCCCATGGACCTCCAGCTGCGCTTCAGCTCTGTAGTCGCTTCCCTGGGATGCGGCTGCTGTTGTAAACTGGGATGTTCTGCCCTGTGCAAGCCAGCAAGTAAATCTCCATGTCGCCACTAGCCCACAGTGGGAGAGCAGCAGTTAAACACCGTGTTCATTTAGCTCAGAGATAAATGTCTCAGTAGGAGGAAAAAAAACGCCCAAACTAGCCAAGCCTGAGAGTCTTTGCCATAAACAGCCCAAAATTCATTGCCAGGAATGCAACTGTGCTGGTTTCTGGTCCCTGTGCCTTGGCTGTCTTTTGGTTGAAGCTGCAGCTGGAAGCTGTTGTGCAAAGATCACAGCCAAGTGGTTGTGGCCAGAGCTGGAGGCCTGGGGGAGGTTGGGTTTTTTTTGTGCCAGCAAATGCTGGTAACCCTGGAAGTGTGTTCTGTAGGAGTGCGTCAGGATGTTGTTGAAGATGTGCATAGCTGCTGGGTGTTTCGAGCCATTAGACGTGCATTCATCTCCTTCCACTTCTGGCAGAAAGGAGTCAAACACCCTAGGAGGCCTTTTTAGACTGTTTTGATGAGTGATACCAACCTTGCCAATGAGGCAGCAGCTGAACACGGTGAGAAGAATTATGAGCAATTGTTTCTCTGCAGCCCTACTGTTACCCTGGGAGCCAACAGCTGGGATTCACCGCCCTGTCTGTGACCAGCAGCAATGGGAGGAAGCACTAATGGCATTTCTTCTCCTCCCGTACTGAGCAAGGCATGGGTATGCTGGCAGCCCTGCCAGAGCAACTGCAGCTTTTATAAGGCATGTCCAGAAAACTAAATGTCCAGAAAGGATTTAAGGATTAGTTTCCCAAGTTCTTCATAACAGAGTAGTCAAGAGGCCATGTAAAGCTGGATGCTGCCTCCCTGTTCACTGTGGATGCTCAGCTAGCAAACCCCACTATTGCTGCTGGCTGAGGTTCATCTCTACCTACAGCTGTGCCTGGGCTGGGCACCCTCGGCTCCTCCAGTTGAGGCAGGAAGGGATGATTTCTGTGGTTGCTGTGGGCTGTAGCCATAAAACTGCAGCTGCTGGTGCTTGGTCAGGCTGCCCACAGAGAGGTGTTTGAGGGGGGCCCTTCACCCATTGGCTTTGGCTGCCGGGCCCAGAGGCCACCTCCTGGCAGCATGTGCTGTTCAGTTTACCTGTTGTGGTGGAGCTAAGAGTGCTTTGATCCCCATAAACCCACCTGATTTTTAAGCTGAATGGGCAAGATAGCAGCTGCCCAGAAGTAGATGGGTTTCACATTCACAAGGCCACCTTGCTTACTGTGGGCCAGACAGCTTTGGGAAGGGCACACAGGAGGAAAATCCTTTGGCTGGGGGTGCATGGGCTGGCAGACTCCACATGGATGCAGTCCTTGCTGCTTGCAGCCTCTCATCACGAGTATAAATAGCATCCTCCCAAGGCTGGGCTTGTCTGGGTGGTGGAGGGAGGCTTTTCAGGAATCCAAGCTGCATTTTATGTGAGCCTCCTTGGGAAAAAAAAATAAAAATAACCAGACCTTAAATTAAAAGTGTGAAGCCCAGGGTGCATTGGTCTCATTTCCCTCTTCTAGTGCTATCAACTGTTGCACCACAGACTGGTGGGGACAGCTGGATAGGTGCGGGCATAGACCCAGGCAGCTGAGGAAGGGCTCTCCATTGTTTTCTCTGTTGCTTTTAATCAAGCCTTTGCCCTTGCCTGTTCCTCTGGCGCTTGGTACTTGGTTGTCCATCTCTCAGCTGTTGAAAGCCTTCCCTAAGTCCTGGAGGTGTTCAGGCCCCCGTGGAAATCCCACTCTCAAGAATGAGCTCCAGAGGTAAAACAAGTGAATGGAGTAGAGAGGAAAAGAAGTAGTTGTGATCTTCCTTTCAAGATGAAAATCAACTACTGCAGCTTCTCCCTTCTATTTGCCTACAGTTGCAAACATACTGGCTGCAAAAGCCCAAACCCCTGTGTATGCCATCAGGAGCAGGAAGCCCTTTCTCTGATGGCTGCACTTCTCAAGGAATGCATTTTGGCTGAGGTACTCCCAAGACCAGTACCAAGCAGCTCCTTACACTGAGGTTTGCTGAGCTGGGCAGAACAGGGTAGCTATAAGTTTAGCTGCTGGTGCTCAGATCTCACTTATCATCCAAGCCCTAAGTGTGGTTGGCTGAAGTGATGTCAATGGCACCTATGTTCATTGACCCCTCTGGCTTATAGGTGCCTCTTGTTTCCCATCCAAAGGTATTTATCGATTCCTTATTCCAAAATGCAATGAACTCAAAAATTTTTTGAGTTTGATGAGAAATTAAGGTGGAAGAGTTTGACCTTGAGCTAGACAAGAGATGTGACCCTTAAGACACGTGCAGCACTAGGCGCTGAGCTCTTCTGGAAAGGGCCTTTTCTGATCTTTCCTATTGGAGTTTGTCATCCTTGTGCAAATAATTAACCACTTCCTGAGAAAGGCTGACCCCACAGCCTGGTAGCCACACACAGTCTTGGTAAGGAGAGCCGAGAAAAAGAGTCCTCCAGTCATGCCATCAGCATGAGCGATGAGGCAGGTTGTGCCCAGCCACAGAAAAGCTCAAGAAGGAAAGCTATCTTCCAGGTGAGTCTGGAGCAACGACTCAGCTCTGATACTGTGTTAGTGAGAAAAAAGATTTGTTAGGAGTCAGTAGATACAGTGACTAATGAAAATGCCATCCTGGCGACAGGGACATGTGAATGTGGGTGGGTATAACTGACACATGCAGGAGGTACCTTCAGCTGGAGCCAACTCCAAGCAGCTGGTGAAGACAGTATGTCGCTGACTCAAAGCATGGACAACTTTGAGGGAGCATCCACTGGGATCACAGCAGCTAGTGAGCTCTGATCCCACTCCGAGTTCTGTTCAAAGCTGTGGTGTCAGCAGCAGAGGTATTGTAGCTGCGGGCTGGCTGAAAGTTATGTTGCTCATGTTCACACTTGGTGCTTTCTGTTCCCATGCCTCACGCAGCCCTGCCTGTCCCACCAGGAGCCTCTGGGGAGGGCTGCAGAGGCGGCAGGCAGCAGCGGAGGCAGGCAGATGTTTAGAGCTGTGAGCTGGCAGGGAGGGAAGCAGGGCGGTACTGGTACCAGTCTGTCCTGGGCTGGGTTCAAATCCCCCCCACCCCTTCCTCACGTAGCAGTGACAGCCTCCAGGCTGGCACCTTCTTGCCCATTCCCAGCCCATTAGCACAGAGATGTCTCTACTGGGGCAGCTGCATCGCTGTCGCCTCACATCTGCTCAGGTCCATGCTGGTACCGCCTGGGCTTACCGAGTATGAAATTTCTGATGACTCAAAGAACTGGTCATTTGGGAGAAGCAATGTTAGAGGGGAGACACACTCATCTAATGGCATTTAGCACATTGATACTTCCACTCATGCCTATGGGACCCACTCGTGGACCAACGTTTTGACCACAATTATTCAAGAACATCTGCACGAGCAGAGTTCATCAGTCAGCAGAGACAACAGCACATGGGAAGACCAGCAGGGAATCATTGTTCATCACTGCCGCAAGTTCAGAGTTTAAATTAATCCAAATGTGGGGGCTGGGGAATCAGACTTGAATGCCTGCGAGCCGCCTCCTCCTCCTCTCTTTTGGCAGACGGCAATCCTGCTAACAGCACTTGTGTACAGTCCTCCCGCAGAACAAGTGGAGCAGAACTGGAGAGTTCTTGCTGGTTATTACGTGCTGGAGCCAAATGAGGTTGCCCCAAATGCTAAATCATTATTGCAGCCTCACATGAAGTTAAACTGGTCCCACGGTGCCTTGACTTACTGCAGAAGGGACAATGTGGGGCCCATAGCAGTGTGTCTACCCTGCTGCTTCTGTCTCCAGGGTGGGATGTGCTGCAAGACCCTGTGGCTTGCCTGCAGGCTGCATGATGATCTGCCAATGGCACTTAACAGCTCCACCTCCACCTTTACCGTGTGCTTCCACCAGGCAGGAGCCAGCAGAGGCCTTGAATGCACAGCACAGGGCCTGGTGCTGGCACAGGAGAGCATCTCTCATCCTCCTGGTCAGCACCCCTGCGGGCTCATTGTGCCAGTCTCTCAGGCCACGTGGATTTTGTGGCTGCTCTTAGGGCTAAAATTCCAGTTGCAGCCTAAAAGCTAGAAAGCCTTCAAAATCATGCAGGAAGCAGGTAAAAAAGTGCTTCATGAGCCACCTGGCTTCTGGACTGTCCACTGCATGTATTTTCTTCATTTATCCTGGCATAGCATCTCCCAGTTCTGTTTCCTAGTTCCATTTTTGAAATGGAGTTTCCTCACTGTCTCAGTCCCCATTTCACCTTGAAAACTGGTCCTACTCCAGTGAAGGCTGCAAGCAAACCAGGACACTTTGGCTTTCCTCAACCCTCCCGTTGCTGGTTGGTTGAAAACCACTGCTCGTTTATTTCTAGCACTCTCCACGTTTTTAATGACACCCATAAAAATTGGTCTTTTGTAAAAAACATGAAACCCATAAAAAAATGGGAGCGCTCCATACACTTTCCATTACTCCTAAGTAGAGCCTGTCCAAAGGCACTCTGCAGATCAATACCCTGTCCAAAGGCACTCTGCAGATCAATAAAATCCCAACTTTACTTAGATCTCCTGGCATTTTGTGCTGATTATGTCTCTCAAGGCAAATTGTGAAGGAGTAAACTCACATAAAACCAAAAATACAAGCAGATCCAAAATACTTTTCTGCTAAGCTAATCCTGCTAGAGATTCCACTAAAGGTAACCTTTTGCCTCTGAAACGGTACATTTTTACTTGTAGCACTGAACTGCAACACTACAAAATCAGAATCGCATGGCATTCCCCTGCATGGCTTTAGAAGACCACATGAAGGACACAAGGGAGAAGGTGACCTAGACCTTCTAGGTACCTTAGCTGCTCAAACAGGACACGAATCCAACAGAGGAGTCCAGCTCATGAAAAGCAAGTCCTCATCCTACATGATTGTGAATGCAAGTCTCCGGAGGACTCGAACAGCATGAGGAGGGCAGCAGTGTGTGCAGGCTCTGGCTGTTGCTGGGGAACACGTGGTGTACCATAGCAAGACACGAAGGCTGACTTCCTGGGTTCCTCTCAGCATCCTCAGATATAGCCCACAGCCATTAGCAAGTTGAGTCCTGCTTGTAGAGCCTGAGAAGATGGGAGTCAGTGGCAATATTTATGAAAGCACACACCCCACCCCACCCCCCCTGGAATGTGATCGGCTTTTCAAAAACTCTGAGTAGTCCACCTCCTAGGAACTGGACACTTCATGACATGGAAATCTGAGCACCAGCAGGAAGCATATCTGCAGAGATACCTACACAAACAATTTTAGAAAAAAATGAATCGAGCACACTTAAATTGTGTGACTTATGCGTAAGGGGTTAGAGTTGTTTTACAAACCTCCCAAGGCATTTGACACCCACCCCCAACCCCCCCTCGACCTTTAATTGCTTCCAGGTGGACCAATAATGGAATGTTTGCTTTTCGTGCAGATCTGTTATTTTATTAGTGTGCGCTGAAGCGATGCACACATCTGAAGGACCAGAGGGAATGTGAAAGTTGTGCTATAAAACCTCACTTTCTGCTTCTTTTACAAGTATACTAATGCAGTTTTTTCCACTGTTTTCTTTGCTCTTTTTTTAAGATAAAAGCTTTGAGAATGTAATTAAATAGTCCTGTCCTATCTCCTTCCCAAAAAGGATGCTGAAGAGACAACCCTTGCAATGTGTGTTTCAAAAATGGGGGAACAGAGACACAGATACATTAAGCAATCTTCCCCAAAACACGGAGAAACCCAGTGGTCAGCCACAAAAACATGGTTTGAAAAAAACCTTCATACCTATGCTATCTAAATCACATGTGTTCAGTCAATAATGTAGAACACTGCATAGTACAAATTAAAATAACACTTTTATTGATATGCTTAAACATAAACCATAGGTAACATCATAAAAAAAATCAAAAGATAAATCTATTCCTTGATGTACATAATAGACAGACATTTCATTTTTTTTTCTCAGTAATCACCTGGAGTGGATTTTTGTCTTCCCACTGACCTGTGTATCAGCCTTTGCTTTATGGGTTTTTTTAACTGTGTTGATTTGTTCCCATGGAGTCTAAGGACTGTGATGAGCACCACCATTGTGGTTCTTCCTAAAGCCTGACCACAAAAGGAATTTCCACCCAAACACTGTACAGAGCGTTGTGTACCTCTGCAGCCTTCCAGATGAAGCCCTGACAGATCCCAGCAGAAGCGAGGGTATTAACCTGGAACGCAAACCCACAAAGTTACAGGTTCCTCTAGTACACGCTCCTTCAAAGTCATGGAGGCTTGGAAAAGCCACAAAGCTACCAAGAAAAAGTAAGATAAGAACTCAAAAGATTTCTAACAAAGATAAATCTAATACAGGTTTATTCTATACATATTTTTTTTCCTGTCAAAAGACAAAACACTTATAGAAACACATAAGAAATATTTATCGGGGAAAAAAAAAAAGAAGCTACATAAAATTACAAAGTATCAACTGCTTGAATTTAACTTGAGCCTTGCAAAATTGCGCTGTGCTCAGTCCTGTCTGTAAACCCACCACAGTTCCCTCAGTGCAATCACTCTAATTCTCTCTTGCTTTGTAAAAGCTTTTGTTAATCACTCTTGTCTTCTCCTTGGTAGTGTCTGTATTCTGGCTTCAGCTCCCAAGTGTTTTTGTGGGTCCCCTTTACATTGTAGATGCCTATTTCTCTTAAAATTTCTTTCAAGTATATCTGAAAAGGAAACAAAAATTCAAATTACACAGGCAGGCAATTACTATGGTTCCTACACATCGTCTCACGATCTGCTCAATCACATCAACTTGGCTGATAAAAACAACCCAAGGTTGGCTGACTGGCATGAACTCGTGGGACTCTGTGACAGACTTCAGTCCCCAGGCACCAACAGGGATTAGAGCAGCCCAGGTGTAACACCCACCCGGGGATGCAGCCAGGAGCACCCGAGCCACAGGGATGATGGCTCCCGGGCAGTCCCTGCACAGCCGTGCCCGGCTGCGAAGAGGCAGGTACCAGGTAGTTGGATGCTCCAAGGGCTGCCGAAACGAGCTCCCAGTGCCTACTCTGGGAAGACGATGCTGAGGTTCTCTCAGACATCTTCCTCCTGCTGGAATTTCTGCACCTGAGCTAAAAGCTCTTGGCTTTTCGTCTTGCTTGGGCTGAAATTATTTTGAAACTCCCTGCCTTATTCAGATCCCATCAAAGGCCCAAGCTGTTGGATTTCATACCATTTTGCAAAGCTTTAAGCATTTTACTATGGCCTCATTTTTAGCAGAGAGCTGAGCAGGTGCCAGAGAATTTTCTAATACCTTCAAATCTTAAGGCTAGGAAGAGAAATTTAAAAAATCCAAGCAAAGCTATGATACCAGTAGTGTAACCTTTGACACAAGGCAGCTCACCAATACCACGTTCCTCTACTCTTTGTAATAAACACCAGTATTTTGTTTCATTTTTTAAAGAGCTGTTTGCCTGCTTGTTTGTTTAAATATTAATCAGGACTGACTTGAGTGGGTTGCCATGGCAACCACAGACCACAGTTTAAGAACCCCCACATAAAATTCATAATTGCTTTAGTCTGAGACATTTAATCCTCTTTGAGTGCATAAATTGAACTGGAGTTACTGGAACCCTTGTATTCTCTTTATCTACAGTTCCACTAAGTGCAAATATCAACATATACCAACTCATTTAAAAAAGCAAGTATTTGTTGATGACATAGGAAAAAAAGAAAGGCCAATTGCCCAGTCTCTTCCTTACACTCTTCTCATTTTTTGCTAAATGGAAAATAAATAAAAAGTATGTTTTCAGTCATTAAAAAATGTCTCTTTTAGAGAAACCAACCATTAATATCTCTCCCGGTACACATCAAAAATCTACAAAGAAAAAAAAATCCAGATCCCATGCTAATGACAATACTTCATTTGGACTCATGTAGCAAAATTACTCTTAAAAACCTATCTCAAAGCAATGAGGGGTGTTTGACCAAGAACTAGGAAAGATGCCCATAACAAATGTGTAAATAAACGACTTTCTTGGGGTGTTTCTTCGAGCAGAGTGGCTGCATGCAGGAGCCATGAGCGGGGGAGCAGGGAGTTCATTTTGCACTGCGGGGATGGCTCTTCAGCCTTCGAGGGTGCACGATGCAAATCCCAGCAGGTGGCAGCAGGAGATCAGTGCACATCTCTTAGCACACCTTTCCACAGCTCATCTGTTGCCGAGATGCTGTCATTATTCGAGAGTCAGGTACCTAAGACAAATGTACTCATCACAACAGCAATTAGTGCACAAACGTTTTTGTTGCGATGACACTGCTGTTGTGCGATGAATTTTTTAAAAGGTGATGAAAGCAGGTGAAAAAGTGATTTCCACATAGGTGTGTGTATACCAGCGTATGCACTGCACTGTTTGCAGTCCTTGTATTTGCACACGAGAGAGCTTTCAGGAGTGTCACCCACAGATACTTCAAAAGATGGCAGAGAGGGTGGAAGAAACACTCAGATTCAAGGTTAAATTCTGCTCTAGACCACATGAATGGATTAATGAGTATTGGAAAAAACCCACAGAATTGCACTTAGTCCCATGAAGTACATCCATACGCAGTTTCTGGGCTGAGAGCCCCTGTCTGCATCTGGGAAGCCAGGTTGCAAGGCGTGGCGATGCCGCCGGGCTCAGGCTGGATGAAACCGCAGTGGCTGCCAGCGGCTGGCTGCTGTTTGGTGGCACTCTCTTTGGGTGCCATTTTGCACGAGGCAGTTCTCACCTCTCACTACTTGCTCACACCTCTAAACCACTCACCCAGTTAAACAAAGGTTAGTTTTAATTTCAACCAGTTTGCAGACTCAATTCCGCAGGCAGTTCTGCTTCTCTCTAGGCAAAACTTCCAAGAGTTTTGATTCAACACCGTAACAAAACGAACAAAACCCACCCAAACTGAACAGTGAGGTAACGTCCGTGTCACAATTAAGAGCACTTCAGTGGAGACTGTGAACTGAGGCAACTAAGGATTTGCAACATATTCCTATTTGCCATCTCCGCTGCAGAGGGAAAGCAAGCAGCAGTGGTTTTAGGGAGGGCAGCTGAGAGTGTTAACCCCCAAAAAAATCACTCTGCTTGCACAGACAACGCTGAACTGTTGCAGCTTTTAGACAATTACAAATCAGGGCTACTCCTGCTGTACTGTACCATATTTGAGAGCAAGTGGATGGATGAGATGCATTCAGGGGACATTCTGATTTTTCCTGTAAGATCACTCTCCTTCCAGAAACCAGGACCCTCCTGGTTGTGCCAGGTTGGCCTATACATCTTGAAGCATACTGCTCAGTCTGGTAGTATATGATTAAGAGAAACCCCCCATTTCCTCAAGTGATGCCAAATACTGAATTTTAGAGCCTAGGAGTGCTAATCAGAGGCCCACAATTTCTTCTCAGAAAGGGATTCAATATATTTATATACATATAATTCTAACACAGAAGCTAATATGTAGGTAATCTGTTTCTACATTTAAGGCATCCTCTGCTCTGTTACACATTCCCTCATGATTTTTTCCATAAGAAGTGAAATGTTATTACAAAATTATGGAATAAACATTTCTGAGGAGTTAATTTCTAAGCTCTGACAACCCTTCTGAAACTTTGAGGGGAGACACCCCCCGATCCCTGTATTTAGCATAACCATTGTTTAAAGCTGAAATAAAAGGAAAAAACTGCAAACAACATACCCCATTGAAAAAAAATACAGTTCATAGTAGACCACTGGTTCCATACTGATTCCATTCTTCACAAATATTTGACTGCTTACATAAAAAGCATATTATGTTCTCAGCCATGAAATCCAAATCTAGAATTACTGCAGTATTTCCAGGGAACACTCAATATTTACATCTGGGTGGGTGGCAACAGATTTGCCTACTACTGAATATTGTTATTTTTCATTAAAAAAGAAAGGAAATAAACCCAGGTTTCCCTATATAACTGGTTTGCATTCAGAATATCCTTGCTTTGTGATTTCATGATCATAAAATAAAGATGGCAGCAATTTCCCATGTAACATGGAACACATTCTGTAGCAACGGTTTAATTTACTATTTACATTTACCATAAGAAAAATACCCTTATTTATTTGTTACTTCACCAAGATGTTCATTCCCTCAGATAAATGTGTTTTAAATATTATTAGCCAGTGATGTAAGCACCTAGAACTTCATTTTAACAGGAGCTGAGGAGACAGCAGCAGCAGCATTTTTTTTTTCCTCACGTCTGAAAATAACCTCAACATTTAGAAACTCAAAGAAATTACATACCCAGTCAATCTGAGACACTATGACAGAAAGTAAAGCAGTGAACACGCTGCAGAGATTAATTAGAAGCCAACCTCTGTACAGCACAGGCAAAGCATGCCTATTCACCTGTTGGCATTTTACTTTTTTTTAGCAGGTATAGCTGCTCTGTGAACAATAAAGTCACAGTGGGCATTAGGAACAGATACACCGGCTGAGCAGCAGGAACCAAGGGATAGTATTTTTAAATGGAAATGGATGCTGTTAGCAACTCCCTACAGAAGTTTTTAATGGGAACCCAGATGGTAAATTAGGATAGCTTTAGATGAGGGGGTAGATGACATACTGAAAGTTCTGAATTTATCACCATACTGGCTACCCAGTGAATGAAGAAAGGCGTCAGAAAGAGAATTCTGGTATTTTTTTTCTCAGGATGTCCAGGTTTGAGGAAGCTGTATGGGTGCCAACATCTATGGCAAAACCCTGTCTGGAAATGAACACAAAACCCCTAACTCGCACACAGCTCGAAACTGAGAATGCACAGCCCACTCAGGGGAAGAGGGTTTAATGGTTTGATTAATCTCAGGAGCCCTATGGGACTTTTATCTATCAGTAGAGAGCCTCAAACAAGAAACAGATGCAAAGATATAGCCCAAATAATACATGATGTTGGGTCAAATTAGTCTACAATTTCCTTTTAGCATACCTGTATTACTACAATAATTGAAAAAAATAAAGGCTAGATTTGCTGAGAATAAAGTACACAGCACTGACTGACTATGCTACAGGCAGAATATATTCAGGAACATATGATGACAGTAGAGATATATAGACAGGCATAGAAATTCATCATAAATGTAATAGAATTATTCATATGAGGTATTTTGTTCTCTACATCTAATCTAATAACTACCCTATACATTTAATCCTTAGGGCAGTCACTAAGACAAAAATTGGATTAATCTTGCCCAGCTTTTGGTGCTTAATGAAGAAACTTTTGCCAGAAGCACAGCTTTTCCAGGCCCCTTTTAGCTGATGCAGACAGGTACATTCAAGAGGTAAATCACATCACAGGAGGAAGAGAACTTTTGTTCTCCCATGGCTTAAGTGGGACTTGTGGGTGACTATTTCCAGCTGAAGTCATGCCAGATGGGATAAACCTGCAGCTACTTATAATCAAAGCAATCAAGATATTGACTGCCACATCTATCTCTTAGCCAAAAAAAAAAAAAAAAATAAAAAAATCTTACAATTATCTTGCAACTCCCTCCATATCTTGCTTCTATTCCTTCCTCCGCCTCTTCAGTTCCCATTATCCACACACCTCCTTGGCCACACAGATAAGGAGTTGACTCATTAGATAAATGAATGGAATAGAAAACATGAATACATTATCCAACTAGTTTCTTCCAAGGTACTAGAAAACCATGAACCCACATGTATGTGTATTGGGTAACATCTTCTTGCAGCTTCTTAACCAGACTGTGCACCTTGTACAAATCCTCTGATACAGATCCACTTAATTCTAAACGTGAAGAGAGAAAAACCAGTACACATCTCCATTTTTTCTCCTCTTTTACAAAGGAACAATTTTTTCCATAATCCAGCTGTCAATGTTCCTTCTTCTGCCTTAGCTCTAACAACTTTTGAAATTGTTGCTCTATTTAGACTCATAATTAAGTCCCTTTAAGTTTTCTGAAAACTGCAGCTGGGTTGAGGGTAGATATTGAAGTCAGCAGTGAAAAATATCAAAAGCACCAAAGATACTTCATGTGTCATTGTCTCCCCCCTACTCCCGTGTGGTGTGCTCAAGGAAAGCTCGAACAGGGGAAGCAGGGAAAGAACTGGAAAGTTAGGGTCCGTAGATGAAGGGGCTGGCAGAGACTGCAGGGTAACAAAAGCATCACATAAGCATGTGTCCTCATGCTTTTGCTGTTTGTGTATCAAAACAGTGTTTAAAAAAACCCCAACCAATTATCAACCCCCTAAACTCTTAGTCTAGAAATTATTGTATTTGTAAAGGAAATCAAGTGATTTTGGGGATGTTGACATGACGCCTGAGCTCCTAACATGGACAATGCATGTATTTAATACTTATTCCATGAAACACAATTTTCTAGACCCACGGAAAAAGAACAACCCCTGTTGCTATGCCAAGATAAAGTTCAGAAGCTGAAGGAAGGGCTTACCACTCACTTACATAAGCTCTCTATTGCCAACAGCAACAGAACTATGCTGTTACTTCAGTGAGGATGGAAGTAGCATGGAGACGTGAGCATTACAGAATTTGGTTTCTTGTATTAAAGCAAACCTAAATAAGAGACTATGTAGGTTACTTAAACCACCTCTGTCAAGAAAAAGCATACTCATTGCAATGCTTGGTATCATACGCAGCCCTAAAAAAACTTGATGATTTCTGCTTGTTGTAAAACATTTAGAGAGCTGGTTCAAAGACATAGAGTATACATGAAACTCTTCTGGATATGGAAAATACACACAATAGTAACTACTGAAGTTATATTATAAGACTACTAGTACATACCACTGGCTGTTTGGTTATGTCCACCAGGTCTTTAATATTGTAATACTGATGTTTCTCAAAGGCTGAAAAAAGCATGTCCAACACTTGTTGTTTATCAGCTCGAGCCCGTTTTCCGTCTTCTTTCTTCTTCTTCTCATATTCAATCTATCAGATACAAAACATGTTTTAAAGACATACATATGTAACGCTGTATAATTCTCAGTGCTGAACATTAAGACACAAAAAACCCCTTCTATTTAATAAAACACTGTTCAGTGACTCAGTGCTTTTCATCTGGAAAATTTTCTTTTGAGCACTCAAATGTTCTTTAATGAACATAAACTAAGCATTTTGTCTTCAGCACAACAAGCTTTTCTGATATGTATCTCTGCTTTATCTAGTAAAAAAACCTCAGAAACAGAGCCTGCATGATGTGCCCAGACTTGGGGAGAGAATTAATATTAGTACAGGAATCCAAACTGAGACAGTATTTTCACTCCACCTCTGTTGATACCAGCTTCTGAAGTATAATGACAAATATCAAACAACCTACAAATTGCCATACTCAGGAAAATCCACAGATCAACATGGCTTCATCCTCAATCATAACAACAACCTGCCCAAAGGATGCTCCAATGGCCCTTGGACACTGTCTTATCTGCTTCAGAAACAGCACTCACGGCAACCACTCTGTCAATATAAAACCAATCTTCACCAAGTGAAGACACACTTTGAGGACGTGGATGGTATCTCTTCAGAAGAAACCTGGGTAGCACACACAAAGTTATGGTAATCCAAAAAAAACCCTTTCAAGAAAGTAGAGGCCCCTTGTTGCCACACATCATCCTATTTCAGGAGACATATTAAAAAGTAATTAACTATTATAGCATGACACAAGATGACCATATATTTTTGCAGAAACTTTTATCACCTCCTGTGGTGGTGAAATTCTTACCCCTCCCCACCCTTCCTTGTTGGGCTGCATGGTGCCAGGTGTGATTCCACCTTCCCAATTGCTCGGAAAAGGTTATAATGGCCCATCATCTCCTGATGGCCTGGCACACCTGTGCCTGGGGTATGGTCAGATGGGAACAATAACAGAGTTGCACGTTCATCTAATTCTTGTGCAACTGCCAGAAGGCACCAGAAGGTATTTGACAAAAGTAAGTTATCTTGTACCCTATAAACTGCGACCACCAGGGAGACCCTTTGAGCTCTCCTGGATCGCAGCGGCCTGTGACCAGCATCTCCCCTGAGCTTGGATGCCTCTCAGGTACCAAAACCCTTAAGGTGTTGTCTGCTCCAGACGGAAGGCCAGGGCGAAGTCCACCCACTCGAGTCTCAATTATCGCCCGTTGAGGAATGCCAAGGCATTGTGAGTATTTGCTCTAAACCGGAGAGGGAAATTTTCTTTGAGCTAGCTTCTCTTTCACCCGTTCTTTCTCTGTTTATTGGTGTGTGTGGGTACATATCCTTGTTTCTTCGTGTGTTTTGTCCAGTTTGTGTTCATTCTACGTTATCCAAACACCTTTGTTTCTGTCTATATGTCCGTTTTGTGTATGGGCATGTATATATGTATAAATTAAGGTACCGTTAAGTAAGTTAGAGTGAATCTTGTCATTTTAGAATCTGTGAATGAGTCGCTTTTCTTTCTCTCAGCATTTCTGAATTATTTTGTAATGATAAATTGCTGTTAGTTATTAATAAATCTAGATTTCTTACTAAATCATTACCGTTGTTGATACTTTCATCCGTGACACCTCCACAAATACTTCCTGCATTTCCTCAGACTCCTCATCACAAGCAAGATTTGCACAGACCAGCACACCCCAAACAAACCCAAATTACCGCAGAGCACCAACCGCCAAATCTGCCAGCACATCACTCCATCCACCCTCAGTACCACTCCTGATAACAGAAAACCATCAAGCTCCTTGGAACCAACAAAGGTGACCCAGAAGGCAATACAATTCATGTAATCATCAAGTGCTTTCAGGCATCCTGTGTGGGTGAATTCAAAGCAGCAAAACATACAGCATAAACGATGCATATGACCAATAAGCCTGGCTGCCAGTAGCATTCTTCTATATGGGAGTTGTTCGGCCTCTGAAATCTCAAACCTGATCCTCAAAAGAAGACCTTCAGAGAAGAAGCCTAGAAATGAAAATTCACAGTTCTACTGGATACTAAAAATCTTGTTTTTAAGAAGAGAGATTACTTTTATGGCACAATATATTTTTTCCTGTTTTCTTGCCAGCTGACTCCCTTCTACGCTCTGAGTGAAAATAGCCTGTCTCTTGGTACCTGTCCCAAAGTGGCTAAAGACTATTACCACCTTTGCCACTGCTCACAGATCTCCAGCCAGCTAACTCCTCTTTCAAATCCTGAAACAGATGTACATCATTAAAGTGAACGTAGAGCAATTGTTCCCAATCTGTAGCTTGAAATCTGTTGCTTCTGCTTAAAACCCAAGATGGGCTTGGGCAATCAAATCCTCGTCTGCTTTTCCAACTGTATGTTAGTGTTATAAAAGATACAACCTCTCCACACAAATCCACACAATTGATTTTTATCCACTAATACATTTTGTTGTAATTATTTAAGTCTTTGGCCTCCGCATTTTAAAATAAATCACTTTCAAAACAGTAATAGTTTTGTAACAATAACAAAATGTCGCATCAAGTAAAACAGTTTCCCAGTATCTTGGTTGCCATCATCTACAGAACTGCTACACCACTGAAACTAGAGTAGGAACATAAATCTAGGACATTGGCCTTCCTATAAACAACAGTAAGTCAAAATATTTGCTTTTTCTAGAAGTCCAACAGGCAATTCATTAGCAGCCTCTGTTGACCTTGAAAAGGTTTTAACTGTAAGCTTTGGAAGCCCTGCTGTAGATTCAATTTCTGTTTCTCTACTAGTATAGTCTCACTATGCAGTATAATGCAAGTAGACTGCAGCTAGTTGTAACCCCATGAAGCAGAACTGCAATGGCACCAAAATACATATGAACAAGTCTACTCCGTTGACACACTTTAAAACTACAGTCCCAAATTACAGTCAGGATCCTTTAATACAACAGAAAATTACGACACCGTAACATGACATAAGCTGAATTCTTTAGCAAGCAGCCTGGCCAGGGTGCAGTCAGGGGTTACCTCTGTTGGTTGCAATTCCACCAACAAAGCAGTTGGCCAGTTCTCTGGGTATGTTCACATAGTCACACAGCTATTGGACAAGCTGGATAAATCCCATTCATCTGAAAGTCTACTATGACCTGCAGCACTACCCATGTCCTGGTACGTGAGCAAGGGTTTCTGTATGAAGCACCTAAAGAAATGATACAAAGAGTGGGGAGGAGGAGGGGACTGGCTTCTTGCTGCATGAAATGTAGGATGAAGTATGAGATGTGTGAGAGTGCTACCTGCGAGATAAGCAATACACTATATCAAATGTTCGATTGCCAAAAAGGTCTTTGCATCTGATCTTCAACTGATCTGATGCCAGTCAGTTTGCAACATTTAAAAATGCCTTTATTTTACACCTGGCTTAAGTCAGAACTTACTAAGGTATATGAGCAGCACGTTATATTTTTCCTGCCAGAGAAACCATATTTTCAGAGCAATCATCTACCATCATAGTCATTCATGTTCTAACTCAACACAATGGTGCAGGGACTTGCTGCAAGGACACAGGCGCATCCTAAGGACAATGAAGTATGCAGGGTTTAAGACATGCATTTAAAATTTAATTTAGTATGAAGCTGTCCCTTTGGTCTTAAAAAAATACATGAGTATGTCACATCTCAGTCTGAAGTTGATACTCCATGCTAGTGTTGAAAAGCACTTATGATCCCATTGCACTGTATATTTTGGAAGTCTCATTTCCACCCACAGGAACAATTTTGGTTTCTATCTTGTAATATCATTTGTATTTGAAAACTGTTTCTTTGCTTTGTAAGCTGGAGAGAGTTAAAGGGAAAATCCACTGTTGCATATGTAATGAGTCTGACAGTGTTTCAAATAAACGAAGGAGTAAGATCATCACGAATATGCCAGTATCACCATTTTACATGGAGTGAAACCAATGTAGAGAAAATACCTGGCATGCACAAAGTTGCAGACAGTGCCAGGTTACATTGTGTTTTCAGAAGAAAATGCATAAACAACAGCAACCCAAACATTATTAAATAGAATAATCTAGTTGTGTACAACAAATAATTTTTGGACCTGTTTGAAAACTTTCCCTTTGGTAGTTCATGGTCAAACACAGGAATTACTGTCCTGTAGGATACATTGTACCACATGGGAAGGGAAACATGACTACAGCTTTATGGAGTCCTCTTCAAAAATCAAGACATCAACACTGTATTCTTCTGGAAGCAGAGTTTTCTAATTAGCCACTGCAATCAACTGCAGTGGGCTTTCTTGAGCCTGAGTTTTCAGCCTTTTTTGACTTAGTGATCCACAGAATTTCCCAGTTTCTCTGTGCAATTGCTGATCAGATCACAGCTGATACCAGTAAACAACACTCTACTGGATTTTCAGTAGAGCCCTGTGCTGTTTGAGACAATGGCTTATGGGACACCAGGACTGGGGACACAAAAATGTTTTGAATATATGCACATGAAAACATAAAGAGGAGAAGATGAATTATCCAGCCTTAATTTGTTGCCAGAAAAGCATCTGACACTTTAGAGGTCAAGTCCAGATAATGGTAGGAGAGCTGAAGGCATCTGCAATGCTTGACTGAGTTCTGGGTTCCTGCATACATCTGAGGTCACTTTTCAATGTAAAGACCTATGCATTTGTTTTTGAGGTTAGCATCTTTTTTCTGACTCAAAAATACACCAGTTGAAAGATGCAGTGTGAAAGATAGTCAGTTACAGGCTGCATCACTGCCACAGCAGCAGCTCTTATGTCTGTTCTTACCAAATCTTATGCAATTTTCTACTTCCTCAAATAACAAAATCAAAATGAACAAGAAGAAAAACAGAACCAGGAGCAAACTACAACCTCCTCAGGTGGAAAGTCAAGCTGAAGTGATGGAAGAAACCAATCTTCTCCTTTTCTGTTTTTTGTTTTGTTTTTAAAGAGCAAGAGCAAGGCATTGAGGTTATTCCTTCTGTATGTAGCAGAGCTATGGGAATAATGTGTAAGTAACCTGGGCGTAATGGGAAAAGCTACTGGAGCTCAAGACAATCCGAGAACAGTAACAAAAAATCCATGGTACTGCTTGTACCTCTTCAGATGACATAATAGCAAAATGTGCTTAGCTAGCAACTAGCTACGAGCTACATCTCTCTGCATGTGGAGAAAAAAACCTACCTCTACCTACTTTAAAATTGATGCTTCCTACACAAAGGAATAAAGTAACAATAAAACACAAAGGAATAAAGTAACAATAAAGAAATTCTCAACATTATCTTCACTGATGTTAGATCTCTGACAGGACTATTTCACAACTGGGTATAAAATCCGAATTATACAAATAATAGTCTCCTGCAAAATAACATGAAGTAGCCTTTCTAACCAAACCACAACTTTTTTTTCCCCTAGTAAATCTAATGCCCAGAATTGTTCTTTCCCTATTATTTTAGTTCCTCGGTTCACTATCCCCAGTAGGAGCTTCTATTTTACATTCTCTGGATGAGCTTAAGTAAATCAGAGAGGAGTGTTTGTATTCCCTATACAAATGAAATATGAATAATACTCTTAATCCATTAATGTATAAAATCAACTTGTACAGAAAACTGAATATCAATTCCTCCCTTTGTGGAAAAGTTATTTGCAGCTGGTGTCCCAGTTGCCCACATTTTAATTAGCAACACTCTAGCATCTCCCTCTAACTTCAGCAACAGCTCCCACTGTTGTCTAAAAACACAGAGCACATTGTGAAGTGCTGTTTTAAAAAAAAAAAAAAAAAAAAGCATGGTATCTGTTGCTGTTTTCTTCTCTTTGTCTTGTGAATGCACTGCTCATAGCAACCTACAATGCAGCCTTTCATTTTTTTTTCCTTCACGTTTTCTTTGCAAACAGGATGTTTTCTGCAGCAGGCTTAAAGCACTTTTTGAGAGTCATATTACAGAATGCATATACACCGTAAACTAATTAGATTTCTTTAAAACTGTGTGGGTTTTAAATTTAAAAAACATTAAAATATGATTTGATTTCAAGGAAGGACCATTTTAGAACAAGCTGTCGAGCATAGAAGTTGCGAGTTTATCCCTGCAAGACTTGATACAGAAATCAATTTCTCTTTGTTTACCTTCCCAGGATGTTGCTAAGCTTCTGAAAAGCTGCCAAAATTGCCTTCTTGAAGGTATCATTATTACTGAAGCTGATGTATTACACTTTGCTAACACAAAGGTGATAAAGAAGTGAGACTAAATCTAAAGTTTCATCTGAAGATGTTTGAAAGAAGTCTTAAAAGGTCTTCCCATCCCCTGAAGCATGGGTACCAACCTCTATAGTATGGGAGAGTGGGAAGAGGGGAGACCACAAAGAAGACTCTGGAGGGGTAACCAGGACCACTAGAGAACTTTTCTGCTGCATTACGGAACAATTCCAGCTGCAAGAATATTAATATTGCAACCTTGTAAACGTGTACTATTTACAGATATACAGAAAATGAAGGTCACTTTCCCAGAGAAGAAAAGCTAAGTTACAATCCTAGCATATACTCTAATGGAATTGCAATGTTTTTGTAATAAAAAGGTAGGCTTAATATAATTTCTTGCAAAAAAACCCCACCACTTTACCCATCCTGGTATTCAAACAAGCTATTGCTATTGCCCATTCACATGTAATTTATTTCTCTCCTCCTTTCTGTTGTATGTTCATTTATTGGTATATGGAGCAGCCATACTTTAATATTCTATCATCTCCTCCTTCAGGAAATGTTACCCCTTTTTTTCTTAGTTAGTAGATACTAATTCTTTGCTCAGAAACTCCTCAGAATATGATTGAATGCATCAGTTTGTACATTTTTTCTTGTTTCTTGTGAAAAGTCTTGTCCCCAACAGGGACTGTCACATGATTACAAGCAATGCAGCAAGTTATAAGAAAGCAACTGCTGCTTGAAAACAGCAGAAAAATGTAACCAAGAAGTTAAAAAAGTTAATAGACTTGTTCTCCCCTACGTACATCCTTTCAGACATCTCAACTGAACCTTAATAAAAGATTTAATGAAAAGAAAGACGTTGTAGAAAGCAGCTGTGCCTGACCCTTTAGAGTCAAGGCAAGGCCATGAGTGGTTCAAATACAAGTATGGCCTGCTAGACTTTTCCCAT
Source organism: Athene noctua (assembly GCF_965140245.1). NCBI lineage: Eukaryota > Metazoa > Chordata > Aves > Strigiformes > Strigidae > Athene > Athene noctua. Next base: position 233,121,392 of record NC_134037.1, on the reverse strand, counting down.
CAGAACACCTTTAAGTTAGACATGAAAAGTGAACACAGTGTCAGTGGATTTCCATGAGCATGGACAGATATGCATAAATAAAAATGAAATAATTAGGACACAAGAGCATCATAACTTTTAAGAAGCCTGGTTATGTCCTGGTTATACCTCTTGAATCTCACACAAGACTTAAATTTCTGTAATGACAAACAGCAGTTTGCAACTGGAATAAAGATTCAAAGACTGTCTCCAGGTTGAAGTCATAGTGTTTTAACTATGCTAGTGTCAGGGAAATGGCACAGAATCCCACTATAAAGAGAAGCTATACATCACTGTAGCTTATTCCAGAATTAAAGAAGAGAATAACAGTAACAGCATAAAACAATATACTCATATAAAATTGCATTTGCATAGCAGGATATACCAGTGTGACTATTTTGGTTAAATGTCATTCCCTTAGCTGAAATAGTTATATTGGTATGATCATCTATGTATAGATCAGACTTTGAACAGTCACTACTACAAAACAGTCCCATGAGAAAGAAACGATTATTTTTGGTTCTGTGGAAATAGACTGCCTTTCAGAATAATGCTTAAATATCATCCAGTATATTGTCATTTGTTTTATGTAAATAAAATCTTAATAAAAAGTGTAAAAGTTTAAATGACTAACACAGTGATTCATTTTCAGTATGACTTAACATTTCTCACATTCAACAGTAGCAGCGATTATATATGCATACAGACAAATTACTCAAAGAGGATCTTTAAGAAAAAGGACATTATAGTTTGTATGTACATCAACTGATCTGGAACAGCAGTGTGGGTGTAATATTGACAAAGCCAATGATGCAAATAACACGTACTACGAAGGTATGAAACTGTGAAAAATTATCAGCTGTTATTCTTTTCTACTTGTTGTCAGTTCCTGCAAAGGACTGCAAACCAATCACTCTTTTCAAATCTTTAACCCAGCTCCATATGATACTTTATTTGGCTCAAAGGAGTGCTTCCACATCTCATTGCAAAAAGCCAGAACTGCCTTTTATCCCCGAACTTCAAAATTACATATCAAAACAGACTAGAGGAAGAATGTAATAAAGCCAGTACAAAATGCTTGGGTAAAGGGAGTTTGCCTTCCATCAAGTAACATCAGAGTTAGAACTGGCAGACCTTAGCCCCAAGGGTGGTAATATTCTTGAGACAGAAAGAAGATCCCCAGAACATAAAATCAGGGAAAAGCCAGGTAACATAGAGCATTTCCAAAGACAGTGGCCAACTGCGAGCGAAAAGAGCTGCATGACAGCAGCAGAGCAGTTCTGGAGTCCTGAGCCAGACTGCTCCTGAAGAAGAGAAGAAGGGAAAATATTGAAAGCTACTTACATTATACTGATGATTAGCCACCGGTTTATAGTTCGTGGTTACGGCTTTGTCCAGCTGCTGTGACAGTCTTACAGGTTTAGAAGATTCTTCTATCTGTAATCTGCAAAAGAAAACAAAAAGAGAATAAAAAGTTCAGACAAGCACACACTCAAAATTAATTCTAAAAACCTGCAAGTATGAACAAGTCCTTATCAAAGTCAGCTGCAAACAAATCATAAGGCAAACCTGATGCACTCTTCTGAATTAAGTTTTTCCTACTCTATTTTTGTTCAAGGACACTGAATTTTTAGGACAATATATGCTACAGAAGACACTGAAATGCTGAAAACTAAGCAACTGTAAAGGGAAGATACTAAAAGTCATGTCTAAATAAAAGTTGTATTCCAAAACCCTGACACTCAGGTGGAAGAAAAGCCCTTGCCCTTAGAAAAAGTCTAACCCAACCCAAATTAACCAAGAATCTCCCAGTTTACTCAACTGAGGGCTGAAAAAGCTATTTGATCCACCTCTGCTGACTCCTAGAGCACAGCAAAGATTAGACTTCATGACTTTCTTCTAGTTATTTTAATGTAAAAATATAAATTTCTGTGACCTTTCTTTTGGCACTAAAGCACAGTAACAGAGCACAAGTAACTGTTTTACAAGCACTTTTAAAAACATGGAAGACAGAGAAATCCACCCAGGTGCAAATCAATGTACAATCAAGTCTCAACCATACAGTCAACAATAGGTGACCTTCAGTCCTCTTTGGGAAAGACTATGAGGTCAGAGGTTGTACACATTTTGTCAAGCTCATCCCCATGCAATTTAAAGCTTATGTGTATGATGGTGTAGGAGGAGTGCTCCATTTACTTCAGGTTTAGCACTCAAGAACAACTACTTGAAATGAAGACGCAAGAAACCAAGCTTAGTACGGTGCAGGGCAACATCCCTTCAGGGAAAATAGCACATACGATTAATGTTATTCCAGTGAAGTTATTTTGTTTCCAAAGATGTATCTTACAGGAAGAAAGAGTCCATTTTCACTAAACACAATGAGATTTTTAGACCAATATATGTACAGTGAGGTTTGCTTCTTTCAAAAAAAATTAATATGGTGACATTAATGCAAATAATAACATGTTTACTAATGTAAAATGGATAAAACAGACAGTATTTTAAAAAACCCATTGTGTTTAAGATCACTGATTTATTTTTGTAAAAATATATCACGCAAACAAACCCCTAAATTTAAATTCAGCATGCTTCTGATTTGACACTTGAACAACGTAAATAAATGACATTTGAAGTAAACGTTAAGAAATAAAATCTCTAGTTTTAGCAACTGGAAATAAAGCCCATCATCCTTCACAGCTAGTGTGACTGGACAGTATTTGCTGGAAGTTTTGTCTCATGCATAAATATATCACAAAATCACTGAATCATCTAGGTTAGAAAGGACCTTGAAGATCATCTAGCCCAATCGTTAACCTAACACTGACAGTTCCCAACTACACCAGATCCCTCAGCGCTATGTCAGCCCGACTCTTAAACACCTCCAGGGATGGGGACTCCACCACCTCACTGGGCACCACATTCCAACGCCTAACAACCCCTTCTGGAAAGAAATGCCTCCTGATATCCAGTCTAAACCTTCCCTGGCACAACTTGAGGCCATTCCCTCTTGTCCTATCGCTTACTACTTGGTTAAAGAGACTCATCCCCAGCTCTCTGCAACCTCCTTTCAGGGAGCTGTAGAGGGTGATGAGGTCTCCCCTCAGCCTCCTCTTCTCCAGACTAAACACCCCCAGTTCCCTCAGCCGCTCCCCGTACGACCTGTGCTCCAGACCCTGCACCAGCTTCGTTGCCCTTCTCTGGACACGCTCGAGTCATTCAATGTCCTTTTTGGAGTGAGGGGCCCAAAACTGAACACAGGAATCGAGGGGCGGCCTCACCAGTGCCGAGTACAGGGGTAAGATCCCTTCCCTGTCCCTGCTGGCCACGCTAGTGCTGACACAAGCCAGGATGCCATTGGCCTTCTTGGCCACCTGGGCACACTGCTGGCTCCTGTTCAGCCGGCTGTCAATCAACCCCCCCAGGTCCCTCTCTGACTGGCAGCTCTCCAGCCACTCCTCCCCAAGCCTGTAGCACTGCTGGGGGTTGTTGTGGCCCAAGGGCAGCCCCCGGCATTTGGCCTTATGGAAACTCCTCCAGTTGGGCTCAGCCCATGGCTCCAGCCTGTCCAGGTCTCTCTGCAGAGCCTCCCTACCCTCGAGCAGATCAACACTCCCACCCAACATGGGGTCATCTGCAAACTCACTGAGGGTGCACTCGATCTCCTCATTCAGATCATCAATAAAGATGTTAAACAGGAGTGGCCCCAACACCGAGCCCTGGGGGACACCACTCGTGACCGGCCACCAACTGGATTTAACTCCGTTCACCACAACTCTTTGGGCCCGGCCATCCAGACAGTTTTTTACCCAGCAAAGCGTGTGACCATCCAAGCCTCGAGCAGCCAGTTTTGCCAGGAGAATGCTGTGGGAAACAGTGTCAAAAGCCTTGCTAAAGTCAAGGTAAACAACATCCACAGCCTTTCCCTCATCCAATAAGCAGGTCGCCTTGTTGTAGAAGGAGATCAGGTTTGTCAGGCAGGACCTGCCTTTCATAAACCCATGCTGACTGGGCCTGAGCATCTGGTTGTCCTGCATGTGTTGTGTGATGGTACTCAGGATAGAAACTTGCTTCCTCTTGAATCTTTGTAGACTTTTCATTTGTTATACAGTTTTAATTACCCTTAAGCAACCATCATCTTGTATTCTACATTTCTAAATCAGGAGAAGGTATATCAGTGCCTTCTCTGTCCAAATGTAGCATATTTTTTCTTAGTTTGAAGGAAAATCAATTGGAAGGTAAATGAGCAATGAACTCTTTTTACCCCTGTTCTGGAAAATAAAAGTAGAAGTTTTTATCACAAGAGTTTATCTTTTGGCCTTCAATCAAATTAAATGATTTTAAAGATTTTGCTGATCTGGTTACCAATGGTCTTCTAAACTCCCATTTCACAGTGGCACAGGCTAATGCTAAATCAATATTTTTTCTCCTAATCTGTCTTTTTCTTCATTGCTGCTTTCTTTTTTTTTTTTGGTCTCAATGACTATTTTTAAATAGTTTGGCTTTATTTTATTTTATTTTTTTTTTAAATTCCTTGCAGTTCTTTGCCATTTTTCCTATTGTTTTAAGCTGCAGAGTTTTTCAGTCCTCCTTCTCCCCCACCATACTTATTTTTCCATCTCACTTGTCCCCTCTCACATTTTTTCTTTCCATAAAGGAGGTTTTCTGTTCAACCTCTTTACTGGTACTGCTCCCATTCATGAGATACAGGCTCCTGGAGATGAACTGGGAATTCCTGTCTCTCCTTTCACTTCCAAGGCCACTGCACCACCTTCACATGGACCAGATTTAGTTATCTGATTTGTGATGTTGTTCCTAAGTCCTTCTCATTACAGCTGCAGCACAGGTAAGTGACTGACAAGGTTCACAACACCACTAAAATACATCATCCTGTTTTCAGGGAGCACTGTGCTTAGAACAGTGGCATTTCTCCATGATTAAATCCTCCTTGCACCGGGCTTTACATTCAATGTAAATTTACATTTGCATATAATGTAAATTTACAATATCCTCAATTTCTTCAGGAAAACAGCCAAAGAACATTAGCCCTTCAATGATTAAATGTCAGAACACTGAAAATACGGACTGAACACCTCAGACTGTCCTCAGAAGGAAAAGCTTTAGAATGCTGATGTCAAACTGCCTCCAGCTTCTTAATAAATTAGATATTTAAACGTGCAAACAATTGACAGCTCTGTAGCCTAGAGCCTGTTGTGAACTTCGGACACCACTCAGTGTTGAAGGTCTCTTCCTGTTCTGTATTTTAAAATTACAATACAGGAAATTTCAATCCCCATTTCAGTGCAGCTTCCATAAATTAATCCTCCTTTGCATAAAAGAACACCAGCAATTTATTTCTTAACATTTTTCCCTTGCCATGCAGGATATGCATTTCAGTTTATTTTAACCTGCTAATTTCAAAACAAGTAGAAAACCAAATATGTAGCAGAGCTAATGCACTTCTCAGAGGCCTTCAGAGGTTGATGGCATCTAACATGTGAAGTTCCCCAGCACACAATCTTGAAAGCAAACAAAACCTTCTTGCCTGCTTAGGAAATGGAAGGGAAGCCTACCAAGTGAAAATGGAAACGGACAATCTAAGTTTGTTTGTGAAATGGCAGAAGACTTCAGAAAGATCTACTGTGAGAGACAAGAAACCAGGCCTCTGAGAAACTAAGACAAACAACCTGGGAAAGCAAAAGTTGAGGCTGATTGAAGAAATGCCTCAAACACTCGTAAGACAAAACTCTGAGTCACAGGGTGCATTCTGTGGAGGCCGAAGCTGATAACGCTGCCCGATGTAGCTGGGGGAGAGAGCCCTGTGGAGACAGGACGGCCCTGCTCTGGGGCACCTGGGCAAATTTCAAGGGCCATGTGTCCAGTGAATGAACTTTGCTTCATTATCCACGAAATGCATATTAAAGTTGACACCCCTCAATATGCTAACGAGGGCTGTCATGATCATGCTAATGACATCATCCCATGGAACACCTTACCCCTCCCTGTACATGGGATACGTAGGTCTGTGGGTCGACCTAGGGGACGGACCCAAGGAAAGTGGGTATAAATCAAAGGGGGGAAGAAAGGGCTCTCTCTCTCTCTCTCTCTCTCTGCCCCTCTCCCTGCCCCCCCCCCCGACCATCTGGAGAAAGCAGTGAAGCGAAGAAGACGAATGCCAGCGAAGAAGACGGCCGCCTCCTGGAACCCTCACCGGCGGGATCAGCGCAGGAACCCAGACCGGTGATCTGTATCCCCCCATTCCCTCTATCTCCCTCTTTTCCTTTTTCTATTAAGAAATGCAAAGCATATTATATTGCTCACCACAACTTGCTCTGTACTTAGCCAATTATCATGTGTTCAATTAGTGCATTGTAGGTAGTTAATAAATGCTTGAACTTGGAGACTTGTTGTCCGCTCCAATTGGGGATTTGCGAATCTGAGTCACTTGTCCCCCTCGTCGGAGCGGGACGTGACATCTACATGTACCAAACAACAAATATATCACCTACAAATATATTTGTCTGTGTAAGAAATTTCAGATATATCCACATTGTACTTCAAGATTTCTTGTCAAAGTTTTCCAAATTAGAATGCACAGATCTCAGATGGTCTTTAGAAAACTGGCTAACAGTACAACGTTAACTTTTTTCTGTTTCTAGTGGATAAATTGCCATAGTGAGAACTAAAAATATATTACGTTCCTAGTATTACTTTTTAATGCAAGCAATTACAGCAGTTGCTACATGCTAATATGAAAATCTAAATGGGAAGCATGGTGACTCAGGAGGCAAACCTTTTTATTAATATACATTTATTCTACACATGAATCTTGCTCTTCTCCCTAATGGCTGCCCATCTTATTTCCTTTTCTGCAGCTTACAAGGCTTCCTGGAGAATAACAGAGCCTCAGGTTGCCTTTCTTTCACTGGGCTTCCATGCGGAATATGGTCACACAATCCTATGTGGAACAACAGCTGCTGTACATCTGGAGTTAGCCTCCTCAAAATGCACAAATACAGGTAAAGGACCTGACAAAGGAGCTACAAACCCCAAATTAGCAAATGGTTCATGTGTAGATGAAGCACTGAAATTTGCTTAGTGCACTACAAAGGGTAAAGACAAATAGCCTGTAATCATTTTGTCCAGATGACTTGTTGGTACAGACACTATTTGCATGGAAAATATGGTGTGTTTTGGTTGTTTTCTTTTCAAAACCATGCCATAATTCACCCATATTCAGAAAGTAGTATGTCTGGGTGAATATAATTGACTTTGAAAATTTGTATAGCTGTTGTTTGAAAAAAGTTGATGAAATATATATATTTATACATTCTAGTAATTACACACTCAAAAATTTATAACAAAAGCTAAGAATTGGGAATTATACTAGCCTTTTAGATTGATGTTTTAATGTGTTACAGGTATAATTATTTTAAAATGCTCATTTCTTAAACAGAATTTAAAAAGCAATATTAAACCAAAATATTATGAAGCATTTTATACAGGGGTTTCTCAGAGTGGATCTGCTGAATCTTAATTGAAACTGTTGGTAGGAAGAAAGAAAGAAAAAAAATCAATATTCTGAGTCACTGGTGACACTGATTTAAAGGAGCAGTGGCTTTTTACCTATTACTCTTTATTATGATTTGCAAGAGTGTGACAGTTAAAAGCCTTAGTTATGGCTCAGAACTACATACAACTCTCTAAGGAGTTTAATTTTCCACTTGAGTCTTGTTGAAAAAGCTAGTGCCATAATTCATGCTAATATCTGGCCTAAAAAATAAAAAGAGAATGCAGATCTTTTTCCCCCCAAACTGCCAATAAATTAGTGACAGAGCAGCCACCAGCCTGCACACTGTGGTTTTCTCTTCCACCCCCAAGATCAAATATAGCTCTTCTGCCTTGAAATACAGCAAGTAACCAGCAGGCATTGAATTCACCACGGTCATTTCCCAGCAAAATACATCTTCTACTGCAACTCTGATTTGTCATTGTGCCTACAGTTGAATAAGGGAAAAAAACATTCAAACAGGCTGGGAATAATTCTATAGGACTTGTCAACATGCAGCAGGCTCATAAAGGGAGACAGATGAAGGCAATATGTACATTCCTAGGAGGAGATGCTCATTGGCTTTTAAATATATGTATCTTCCAGCAATAAAAACCAAACCAAAGATCTTTAGAATAGATGATTTCCCGTGATTAATCTGCCACAAAACAAATGTTTCAAAGATTAGAAGCAGGTATTAATCAGAAACACTGCTTGGGTGTGAATTCTTGACATCTCCAAAGAAATTATTGTACAGATGGGACTGAAAAGTTTCAATACCTTTTTGTGCTTGGCTGTGTTTAAACAGGGCACTAGTAAGTAAGGAGCTAACCTCACTCTTGCAAAAACGGAAAGGTTTGTTTACTTCTCTTTCTGAAATATCACCCAACAGAGATGCACTGGAAAAGAGCAAGCCCACTGCCCAAGCTTTGGAGTAGAAGAAACACAAACTCTCCAGATACTCACAGTTTTGCAGGTCTTTTTTTTTTTTTTTGACTCCCCTCAGAAGTTCCCAGGCTGGTACTATGTGAGTGAAAGCCAAGGACTAATGCTCTCTTAGTCCTTCACTCAGTAATTCTGTACTTGAACCAGATACAGCTGCATTACGTGAAATTTCATGATACCTGATATGGGCAACAAAGTTTTTTCTTTGCTTCCTTAGTTTGATAAGCACCTCAAAGATGACAGAGGTAGGTACATCCTGCAACATCTCATCCAAAACAAGCTAATAAAATAAATATAACAATAGCCTCACACCTACTTCTCTTGTGTTCATTTGGACTACTTCACCTTGCTGAGGTTCAGGTAGCATCTCTTCTGACTTTTCTTCCAACCAAGAATATTAGTAATAGAAGAAGTGAGCAGACAATGGGCCAGAGATGAAAACTACGAGATGCTGAAACTTTTTTGTAATACTGTGAGAACTAAGGGAACTCAGCACTCTGTGGGGCATATCCTGCTAAAACAATCCCATGGCAGTGCCTAACCACAAACAACATAGGATATTACCAGAATGACCACACTGGTAAGAATACACATTATCTAATAATAATGATGACAATCTGTTGCTACACAAAACACTCTGTCGTATATTCTGAAAGATAAGAACTAACAACATGCAAATTCAGCATGTCGCAAGAAGTCTTCGTGTCTCATGTTCAGCCGAGGTGGATGGATGACTGCAGCTTGTTGCATGAAAGAATCTACTGTTCTCCTTCAGAAGTCGAGTGTTACTCCAGCACACACACCCAGTCAAAGAAAAGCGAGTCCACCCCATTTAAAAAGACTAGACAGGAAGAGAAAAGGATATGCTGAATGGAAATGGCATTAAGAAATGTATTTGCCAGCATTAAATAATGAAATGTTTCAGATTATTAATATAGAACGTGATTTATAACTAATTTTAAGCCTTGAAATCCTGGCATTTCAAGAAAAGTGGTGCAATTATTATATGTTCAGGAAACCTATTAGGTTCTCCTGAAGTTGACATCTTCAACTCTTTATGTTGAAGGCTGATCAATGAATCATACAAATATAAGATAATTTCATGTCTAATATTGAGACAGGCACCACAGTCGTAGCTGAAGACTCCAATTCTACGTATCTTTCTCCAGTAGAGAACACAAGATGATATGAATGGCAATTCAACAATAAGTAACAATTCTTATGTATTTTATTTTCTGGTTTAAATAAAATGGGAATAATTGATTAAAACCACCAAGCTCCCATTTTTTCTGAGTTTAGTATTGCAAATGATTAAAAACCTTCTGGGCTGAGGTTCTAAGGATAAATAATGTAAAGATAAAATAAGCCAGACTTTAGCATTCTACAAGTGATAGAGTAACTTTCTCTATTACTTGATGCCCAGCTTTAAACTTTTCAAGTGATGCCCTAATGCAATTAGCATGAAGAAAATTGTAAGATCTGCTTGACATCATGGATATTTTTAATCAAGCTCACATGTGCCTATGGATACTTTCTTTAGAAGCGTCCTGATGCTGATGAAGTCAGGTTCTAGCCGTGCCTGATCCTTCCTGGGGACAGGGTGGAAGTGTGTTATCTGAGGCTAAGCTCAAAAAAGGATTCATAACTCAGAGGTATCTTCTATGCAATGTGCCTGTTAAAGTAGGTTGTAAGTAGTCCCATCTATTAGTGTGGCTAACAGAGTTTGTTTCTTATCTTAAGTATCAGTGGGAATGAATAACCAGTGAAAGTGGTTCCTTGCTTTGGGGGAAACACCATGAATCTCACAAGCCCATTACTAGTACTACAGAAGACATAGATTGGAGATCTAGGAAAAGTGACTAGTTAGCAGTCTAAGCAGGATAGAAGTCCAGCCCTTTAATTAATGTATGTGAGCTTAAATATATGCAAAAACATATTAAGAAGTGTCCTTGTGATTTTGAAGGCAAAAGTGCAATGAATAGTTTTATCTCCCCTGTTGCTGGCTTAAGACTTTTTTCTTGCTTTGCAGACAGATGTTTGGAAATCTCTTGCCTCTTACTAAAAGGAAAGTTTATTCTAAATTGTCAACAAACAAAACCAACCAACACAGAAATAAAGTATTTGAAACACCCTTGACAAAATGTAGACTGCTAAAAACAACAGCATGGATGAAAGGATTAAACCCTGCAAGCACTGAGCACTTTGAGTTTTGATCTAGCTGACAAATGATGTCTGTGTCCATGAGATTTTTGAATAGGAAATTGGGATGTGTTTAAAGTCAAGCCCTGCTCTGCACTCCTTATGTCACATAAGCCCTTCTGAAAATAGGCAGTTTGGAGTCCTGTTCTTATCCAAACTTTGGGGACCACCAGGTTCTATATTTTAGGTCTGTCCTGACTACTTGGGTTGCTCACTCTGGGTTGCTCACTCTCCCACCAATATGAAAAAACATGTTTGAAAGTGTCTGTGCCTGTACTCAGGAACTTGCAGCTATAAACTGTTTTCCATTTAAGAAAAACTTCAACTTGAATATTTTCTTTGATATTGTAAACCAGTTAGCGCCAATATTGTACTTGGATGCCTGAGGAGATAAGAGGGAAGAAAAAGATCTGACATCCTAATGTAAAAACCAAGACAAAACAGATCTTTAAAAATGAAGTTATCTTCAGTTATTTATATGTATATTTTAAAGACAGAAATTACTATTATAATAATGAAATAATTCAAATTTTTCTACTGTGTCCTACTGACTGAAGAGTATCCAGTGATATAATTTCAATTTTGCTACACTACATCATTTATAGAAAAACATCCTGTCATCATTCAAAAAACCAAAAATTATGAAGAATCACTGTATGTCTGTTCCTTTTTATGTGTTTAAAAATAAAGTCTCCTTTCCCACTTACATTTCCAATGATGCAGTTTCCTTTCCTGATCCCATTTTCCTCAGTCCCCAAATTTCTCCGTAACTAATGGATTTCTTTGTTAGACACTATTTCTGATTTTAGAAGAATTTTAAATTCTCAACTATTAATTATTTCTAAATGTAAAATAAATAGACTTGTCTCAAAATCCCATATTATTCATTCTCCTGCCAAAACTAATTTGCAATGCTTGTTGCTGCTTTGAAACCAATGGTATAAATAATGGGGACTTGTATGTCCAGGCAACAGAAAGGCAACACTTCTCGTGGTTGTCTGCAGACACAGAAACTGTGTAACATTTTGCTGATGGGACCAAGAAAGGAGAATTTTAGGAAGAAGACTGTTAGAAAAAGCTAAGCTACATCTTTACCATACCCTGAAAGGCCTAGGTCTTGAATTACTGGTAAAAAGGTGGATGATTTACAAGCTAGTCAATTCACTCTGCAATGAAACCGCTCACAGTTAAAGGGAAGCTGGAACGAGAGAGGCAGACTGTTGGCTACAAGTCCTCAAGTGAAAAAGAACCCCTGCAGCATCTCAGCTAACTCTCCTAAATCTGAACCTCTCCTCCCCTTCTCCTGTAAAACGTCTTCAGGGAGTTAGAGCTGCCAACACTCTGCCTCCGACTACGTGCTCCCATCTCTAAAACTCCACTTCCCAGATACCTCACCCCTCCCCCGATCGCTCTGCAAACAGCCACAGCATCTGGCTCCATTGGGGATATTCCAGTTACAATTTACTGTAAACAATTTAACAGTTTGTGGCAATCTGGGAAACATTTGGATTGCTTCCCTAGAAAACCTAGCCGGCTCAGAACCTCGAGGTTTTTCTCTGCCTCTTCCTTCCTTAGCCTGCAGACCTAAAATGCCAGAATGTCTTTTTCTTAGAATTATCACAGAATCGTCGAATACTAGGTTGGAAGGGACCTCAAGGATCATCCGGTCCAACCTTTCTTGGCAAAGAAAGGCATGTTTTTGAGGACATCCACCTCCCTTCTGTTAAAATAAACTTGGAAAAAAACAGCAAGGGACTGCTGCAAAGGGCAATGAAAAGAAACTGCTAGGAGAAAGCATTGCGCATGCCCATGTGTTAATGACTATACACTGCCCTCGGTAGCTTAAAAGGTAATTTGCACAGTTCAACTACTGTTAAATAGCTTAACCATATTCTTGCACTAAATTGCTGAATTAGCTCACATTGAACTGCTGAATTAACCTATCCAATGCTCTTCCCTGCAAGCGAAGAGAACCAAATTGGTTTTAACTGAACTCTGAAAACACACTTAATCCAAATAAAATCAGCATTAAGTTAAAAAGAAAAGCTGTGTAGGCTCAGCAGCCCTAGGAACCCTACACTATAAACTACAGAACAAAAACTGAAAGGGAAAGAAACCTGTCTTACTTCTTAGTCTAGGTGTAAAATCAGTTTTGCTTATCTTCCAACTAGAAAACTTACCAGTTTCTCCTGCAAGCTGCAGAAAAAAAGGAAATGTAACACAGCAAACCAAAGAGCAGACCGAAAGATGTATGTATCAGTTAAAGCAGAAAACAGATTTTTTAAAAAAAGTTTGATCATCATTCTTTCAGCCAACTGTATTTCCTTTACCAACTGTACAGCACTGCTGCTCTGCTGTATTTATTTAAATAGTTTAATTACATTTTACCTCCTCCTATTTTGCAAAACAAGTGCTTTCCCAGCTCCCTCTCCCAATACATTACATATCCACCCACCTCCACCTGCAAATCACTGCTATGATATCCCTCAGCTGTTGTTCGAGTGGGGACTGTGCTCTCACAAGCAGAGCACGGGGGTACACAGCTGCAGCAAAGCCAGAGGCAGAAACCAGCTGTGTGGAGGGAGCCTGGCAAGCAGGATTAGGGGTGCGAGCTGCTTGGTCACTCTGCGGCTGGGGGGGTGATGGCAATAGGGAGAAAAAAGCCACTGCTGGGCCACCTGCCGCAGACCTCTGCTCCCGTTTGCCAGACTGTGTGCAGATGGTTTTACACCAGCCCTGAATCATTCAGCCTAGCTCAAATCACCTTCCTCGAGGTCTGGTCTTTGAAATTCTGCTGCAGAGGGCAAAGATGAGTGTTATTTTCTTTAAAAGCCTTACTTGGCTTCTGTGTGTCAACTTCGTGGTGTATAGTGCTCATCACAGCCACAGGTGCATCACTGTTAGCCCCTGATAAGAGCTCTCAGTATTTTGAAAATAACCTTCACGATCTCGAGGCTGTGTCTCAAGACTCAGCTTCAAGCTCTGCTACAACTTCAAACCAACAATTCTCAAAATTATTTCAAAATATCTTTCTTTTAAAAACATAGCGATAAGCACAAGGCACAACAAGGACATGGCTAAGTTTTGAGGCAACTGAGCCCAGAAAGCATAAGATTTCGTTTTGCATTTAAAAACTAGCTTTGTTTTGGAGAAAAAAACAACAACATAAGCTTGGTAGCTCAGAACATTGTATTTTGAACACTCCCTAGTGAGCTTATTTGTTAAGAAATAAACTTAAGCTTCATGTACTTCTGAGTTCTGATACATTAGTATTCTCCTCTTAATTAGAGATTTTCAGAAGAGTGCCTGTTATTTGTGAACACAAAGAAACTCACCCAGACTTTGTGAAGCCATACCTATTCTGTTATTAAATAAAAAACCCCAAAGATTTGATTACAGATTTGTCTGGCATGACAAATTCCAAAACCAGTAAATGGCTGAAGCATAAACATTGTCTAGCTTCCCTAATAGGAAGCTGGATAATTGGGTTTGTCCATAAGATCTGTGTGAAAGCAGACTCCATGAATGTGTAATTTGGCTGAGTATGTCCTCCACTGAAAAAGAGTCTTGAAAGAAGCTTCAGGAACCATTATATTTTAAAGCCTGCCCTGCACAGTTTTTCTTAATTAGACCTAAGGATGCAATTAACAAAAATAAATACATACAAGAAGAAATGTTCCACACAAGTTTTATTGGTTTGTCATAAACCTGCATGGAACTGAATCTGTCAGTCAGTAATCCAAACATGAAATAGAATATACTGTGAAACTATTATTACTGAGAAAAAAGTATGGTTTTCAAAAAAACTTCTACAATTTATAATTCGGTGTGTATGTATGTATCAAATGGCACTTGTAAATACAGAATGTAAAACAAGATATCTGTGTACTGAGCCTGGCTGGGAGGAGGTTTACCTTCCCCATAGCAGCTCATATAGTGGCTAGGATGGTGTTGATAACCCACCCATGTGTTGGCTGCCGCTGAGCAGTGCCCGCACAGCATCAAGGCTCTCTCCAACGCCACCCAAAGGCGAGTGGGCTGGGGGTGGGCATGAGGTTGGGAGGGACACAGCCAGGACAGCTGACCCCAGCTGACCAAGGGAATATCCCATACCATACGATATCAAAAGAGAAAGGAAAAGGAGGGGGGCATTTGTTACTAAGGCATTTGTCTTCTGAAGCAGCCGCTATGTGCACTGGGGCTCTGCTTCCCACAAAGTGGCTGGACATCATCTGCTGACATGAAGTAGAGAATAAATCTCTTTTGGTTTTGCTTTGTTTCTGCACACAACCTTTGCCTTCTTTTATTAAACTGCCTTTATCTCAACCCATGAGTCTGTCCATCTTATTTTCTCCCTCTGTTCTGCTGAGGAGGGGGGAGTGAGAGAGCAGCTGGGTGGGTGTCTGGTGGCCAGCCAAGGTCAATCCACCACACTTAGAAATGCTAATAAATTTGTAACTTTATTAAAATTTACCTTGAGATTAGAGATTTTAAGAGCTGTAAATTTTTTTAAAAGCATTTAACACCCGTATGAGAAGTGCTCTGTACTAAACAATAAACATACTGCTATCTGCTATATGCAGCAGCAAATATAGGTCAGCTCAGAACAATGTGAACTGCTGGATATCTGCCCTCTCTTCAGTGGCATACATGGTATATTTTTAGGAACAATCATGGTACATCATATATACTTACTACTTTACAAAAAGGCAGTTTTTATTTTCCCCACTCATCCATTTCCTATTAAGTTCCTTTCTTTCTACACAATAGTATCACCTTACAGTACATGTATTAATTTTTCTTGTGTATTAATTAATGGCTTTGTACAAAATAAAATTATAAGCATCTCTAGGGCGACTGGGAAACAAACTATCTTTTGTGAAAGTTGTGACATTTGACAACTTGGAGCTGGTGGACAGTGTTTAAATTGTGTGGGAGATCGATTTTTAAATTCTAGCTCTAAGTCCAGAGAAGCTGAGGGCACTCTAGAGAAAAGAGAAACAGAAACACTTAAAAGAAAGAAATGGCCGTAGCAAATATTTAATTCTCAAAGTGCAGAGAACAGTCAAGCAATTACTCAGAAATGTAAGAAGCCTAACAGGTTTCTTCCAAATGGTCGCTTCTGTATCATGTTATTTCTGCAATATTTTTCAGACTACTTGCTCTACTCCACCACACCCTTTATTAACTCCACAAGATTTTGGAGGATTCCCACATCCTTCAGTGCAGAACAAAATGGAATATAAATTACCTATCACTTTCTCATATTTACTCCTTGCACCATCGGTATCTAAAGGTGCAAACATTTTGTGTTTGTGGTAAGTGGGGAGAAGAAAGTTGTCTCTGCTAGCATGTTTCTTCAGCTACACAGAGCCTCAAGACTTCTATGGCAATTCACCATTTCAGCCTAAGTAATTCCTGCTTTAGGGGTTACAGGATCTATCTGAGCTGAAGATGACAGATACTACACAGTGTATTCTTTTCTGTTGGCTTAGCAGAAACAGAACACAAACAGTCTTTCTGGCCTTAATAATTTTGGAAAAGCCTCCATTCTGAAGAAAAGAGGAAACTTCTTTTTCACAATGGGAAAAATGCCAACTTATGCAAAATGCTGATATGATTAATTTCAGATTCCTCTCCAGTTCACAAATTAAGAAAATAATTCACCATCATTTCTTCTCAAGTGCAAATTCTATTAATGGCTGCATGAAAAATAGGTTTGCAAAAGGGACCGGCAGTACACAGCTTTGTAATGCAAAAAGGGTAATGAAAAATAATAATATATGAAAATACCAAATAACAAAGAATATAGTCTTGTGAATTGAAACAACATGCCTTTACAATAGGTGTTCTGGTGTGCAATAGCCTGGGTAACACATGAAATAAACACCTTACTGCAATGAAATACAAACAACCTGAAATGGGACTTCTCCCTTTGCACATGTTCCATGACAGACGGTGCTGGAATGGCATTTGCTGCAAACCAGATTAAATCAGATTTAGAAACTGAATTCCATCGATGAACAGATTGCACCATCTGCTTCTACTAATATACATTAGAGAATGTGTATTTTCCATAGCTGCGTATTTACTTTGTAATCAGAAGACTACAAGACAAATAGGTGTAGCTTAGCTGCGGAATGACTGAAAAGCATCGTAATTTGTGAATGTCAAGGGTGTAAACAAAAAAAAGCAGTTAGGTTATTTGAAGGCTGCGCAATGAAATAATGAAACGAAATTAGGCAGAAGAAAATTTAAGCAGCACACTGGGACACTAATAGTCATTGCAGCAATGAGAGAAACACAAATGCAGTAAGTGTAGATGTAATAAAGTTTCTTACTAATAACACGTAGGAAAAAAGAGAAATAATCTTCCAACTGAAGCATAAGTAGAGCTGTCTGGAAATCTGAATCTTTATTACATGCTTTTTGTGTTTTCAAGAAAAAAACCCAAACCCTTGAATCAGGAGGTAAGCCAACATTTAAAGTTTTCATGGAACAGAAATCCTTCAAAATTTTGTTTTGGAAACCCAAACATGATGTTCCCAAAACAAAATATGCTTTCCCAGTATCCTCAGCAGCTGCTGACTGAAATTAATGCAATTCCTGTCATTTCACAATTGCCATTTCCATGGCTTGCTGCGGTGACAAAAATGACAAAAACTGCTTTAGACTCAAGCTCAGGGGCTGCCAGAGCATCCATGGTGCCTCATCTCTGGCTGTCCAGCCGTGAGTTGCCCAGGAATGCCAGAGCCCCACACTCCCAGGCCAGCTGGCTCCCTGTGCCACTCGCCATCAGGGCAGACAGCCAGATGACTTCAGAAATACTGACATCTCATACACAAGGCTCCTTCTTACAAGCACCTGAAAAGTCAGGCTGACATATTGGTGAAACACTCATCTGATATGCCGGCTTCGCAAAAACAAACCTGAACTCAATGCCTGAGAGGCCAGGGTGAGATTTCAGCATCATTATTCTACATATCCTCAGTAGTAAGGATGATTATCTCCAGGCCAGTAAGATATTGCAATTAACGAAGCAGTATTTCATTAAAAATGGCAGTCTTCTCTTCTTTCAAAGGACAGTAAAGGAAACAAGAAAATTGGGGCAGTATTATACCCCAGTATAAATTCACAGAGGTATTGAACAAGTTACGTTGTAAGAGAAAACAAAGAGCAGTATGCTTCAGGGCTGGAAAAGAGAAAAAGTGAGAGATGAAGATATGACTGAGGTCTACAAAATCATTTTGTCTAGGAAGACAACAAATAGGGAACAACTGTATGTTTTAAGTACCAGAACTAGCAGACATTAAACCCAGAATATAGGAAGATTCAAAGCAAACACAGGAAAGCAGTTCTTCACACAATTTGTAAATAAATATGGAACTTCTTGCTCAGGATATTATGGATGCTAAAAGTGCCTATGGGTTCAAAAGCGGGAGTGTCGATCTGCATGAAGATAGGGAGGCACTACAGAGAGACCTGGATAGGTTGGATTGGTGGGCCAATGTTAACGGGATGAGCTTCAACAAGGCAAAGTGCCACTTGGGCCGTAACAACCCCCTGCGTGGCTACAGGCTTGGGGAGGTGTGGCTGGAGAGCTGTCTGGAAGGAAAGGATCTGGGGGTTCTAATTGACAAGCAGCTGAACATGAGCCGGCAGTGTGCCCGGGTGGCCAAGAAAGTCAATGGCATCCTGGCTTGTGTTAGAAACAGTGTGACCAGCAGAAGTAGGGAGGTGACAGTCCCCCTGTACTCTGCACTGGTGAGGCCACACCTGGAGTATTGTGTCCAGTTTTGGGCACTTCAATACAAGAGCAGTATCGAGGTGCTGGAGCAAGTGCAGAGGAGGGCAACGAAGCTGGTGAAGGGCCTGGAGAACAAATCCTATGAGGAGCGACTGAAGGAGCTGGGACTGTTCAGTTTGAGGAAGAGAAGGCTTGACTGTATAGCTTGAGGAAGAGGAGACCTCATCACTCTCTACAACTACCTGAAATGACATTGTAGAGAGGTTGGTGCGGGTCTCTTCTCACAGGTAATTAGTGACAGAACAAGAGGGAATGGCTTTAAACTGCAACAAGGGAGGTTCAGACTGGACATCAGGAAAAAAAATTTCACAGAAAGAGTGGTTAGACAGTGGACTAGGCTGCCCAGGATGGTGGTGGAGTCCATGGATGTGTTTAAGTATTGTTTAGATGAGATGTTGGGGGATGTGCTGTTGGGGAGAACTTTACTGTAGGGTAGAGGGCTGATGGTTGAACTCAATGATCCCAACGGACTTTTCCAACCTGAATGATTCTGTGAAAAGGATAAATTCCCAAAGAGTAGTTCTATTGATGGCTGTTAAACACCAGGGACTGATGGGTTGTCCTAAGGAGACTCAGAGACTGTGCTGAGGAAGTATCTGCAGGTGCCTGCCCTGTTCTAATAGTCCTCTCTAAGCCACCCATTATTGGTAACTCTTTGTGACATTTGGTGAGACAGTTTGCTCTGACCCAGCAGAAATGGTTTTAAATTAAGGCATAAAACATGTTATATGCATCAAATATAACTTCATGTGTATCACAGGACAAGCATAATGTGCTGGATTTAGCAGGAAAACTGAAGAGACTGCACTCCCCCCTTCTGTTGAGCAGTGCAAGGCATGAGGTGTGCCCTCCATGGCATATCAAAAATGAGCAGCCACAGAGTCTCTTCTTTGTAACTACAGCATAGCTACATGCAGGTCTGTAGGAAACAGATGAAGATTTGGAGGTGCTACATGCTCACTCCAGCTCAAAAGAACTGACAATCCAGAAAGAGAAAACATATCAGACATTGTTGTGATTTCTTCTCACTCACTTGAAATGACAGTCCTGAGAAATGTTAATTACTGGGCCAGTAATCAAATGTCATAACTACTGTAGATGAGAAAAAAAAAAAAAAAGAATTTTAATGTCATTCCAAATGTGTGATAGATTTAATTAGCTCCTGCTCAAAGGTACCTTTAACAGAAGGATGAGATCCAATTCAAGGACACAAAGGCATATATTGTTGCAATCCTATTGTTGGAAGTAAGTCTAAGAGATAGAAGAAAAATTGAAAGGAAGACTTTCTGAGTCGAGTATGTATTATTTCAAAAGCAAGGCTTTTGATTTCAGAGTCTTGGAAAGAAGCAGCATCTCATATGACACATATAGACAAAGGAAAATAAGATGAACCTGTTTTTTGCCTGAAACTCAAAAGTGGCCATGCCACAGAATTTCTGGCAGGACATGCAGAGGAACACTATCAGTTCACTCTCGAAATCTGGATTGGTCAGCTTCTTCGCACATCTATCTCCTTGCTTAAAAACACGACATAAAATTGACCATCTAAAATGCAATGCCTTTCATGACCCTTGGATAGAGGTATATTACACAATTAACAAACCCTAGACTATGCCCTAAACATGTGAATAAACACAGAGGTACCACTTTGGAGTAACATGCAAAGTAAATATTTGAACCAAAACCAGGCAGAAGAATAAAAAAGTGAAATCTTTGTTCCTGCTGGCCAATGAAACTGCAGAGGAATTAAATTACTCATTCAAGATGGACATCCATGACAAAGCTGGGTTTTTACACCTAAGATAGTAAAGAACTAAAAGAACTAAAATGAAGTAAAAAAAAAAAAAAAGTTTTGCAGTTACTACATTTAGTTAGGATAAGGCAACATAGTCATGACCTGATGAGGACAGTCTCAAGCACAGAACCCTATGCATCTGTATAGACATTCTGATAAGCCCATTTCCTAAAGCTAGAGAAAATGAAGAATGAAAATGTAGACAGAAACATGTTACAGAAAATTGGGGAGGTTTTTGGAAGAGTTTTTTTAATATCCAAGAAGCCACAACTACATAAGTAAAAGAGGATTTCTTCAAAAAGAAGGAAAGTCACAATGGGAAGGAAAAAAGATAATCAACAAACAGAAAAGAGGTCAACAGACAGCCATCATAATATATTAATTTTCTGTACTTCACAGAGATTAGGGACATCAGACAGGATTTTGCTCATATACTAGGGGTTCTCATGAGAAATACAACCATTTGTAGGTGGAAATAGGGAAGCTGCTGCTGCACTTCAACCTCCACCCAGAAATCAACATAGGGCATCCTCGAGGCTATTTCAGTGAGGAACAAAAACTAATGATGGAGTCAAGTATTTCTTTCTTGTAATCTTGTTTATTTTTAAAAAATGTCTATAGCTTAATTTTCCTTGGAGATAGGCTACTAGCTGCTTGTTTTGAGTCATTTACTTTGACAGAGTTGTTTCCAAAAAGCTCCTATCTACTGCAGCCAGAAGCTATGTCTGAACAAGATGATTATCTTTGTCAGCTGCCTTTCATATAGCTAAAACCCCTAAACTTGACTTTTCTTTCCTTTATTAATATTGCAATGAACAGGAAGTACTTCTTACCAAACCTACATTTTATTTTTTTTTTTTAACTTAAGAAACATTTTGAACAAAACCAAAGCAAAATATTTTTTTAAAGTAAGGAGGATGCCTATATACTTACATTGAAAAATACTGATTTATCTTAATAGGAGGCAATATAGAAGTGTGTGCTAATTGCCTGGTCCAAGAGAGCGCAGAGCAGATGATCCTTTTTAGCCACAATTACCTTCACAAGGGACTTTCAATTCACGTTCACAACTGAAACCAAAGCCAGGTTCAATTTATTTTATTCAGATAGTAACTGAGTCTAGGGCACTTGCTTGTATTTGTAGTGATTAATGAAGAGAAGAGATGCAACTGTCAAGCCAGTGTGAGAAGCCAGGTTATGTGAAGAGCACTTGAGTGACAAAACAACGCTTAATCATTCTGAAGACAGTGCTGCAGAAATGGGTGGCCTCCACTTTGCATTTTGTTTCAGGAAAAAAACCCCACTGTTACAGCAGTATCTTCTTCACTTACACAAGTAGAGGCAGACCAGTGAGAAAAGCAAAAAAAAAAAAAACCCAAAACATTTAAAAGGCAAAGCAAGTATTATATGTATAGCATGTCATGAATTCAAAACATAATTTAATTTTTGCCTTTTGGATTTCGCCAAATAAATGTCTTGTGTATCAGTCACTTTTTATGTAGACACACAAATACACCAAAAGGCCTATATAAACATCAAAGCTGACCACGTAACAAAGTGTTTCCCTTGCTTCCAAAACCAGCATAGGTCTTTCTGAACTTAGTAAGAGCTTGTGTTCTTGCTTCCTAGCAAGTTTTGGACATCTCTACCAAGTATTAGTTCTGCTTTGCACTCAACAGTTTTTCTAAATACCAAACTTGAACTCCATGTTTAAATAATGGCATACTTGACATTTGGGCAAATATGCTTATAAATCCTCTTCATCTTCTCTGGATGATACACAGGACACTTGTGCTTCACTCATTAGTTTCTGAAATTGATCTGCCCATTATCTGTGTAACTCCAAATTACTTCATGCATAATTAGGCACGTCCTGATTTTCATTACTCATGTTTATCTCTGTAATATTTACACAGCACCAATCATACAGCTGCCCATGTACAGATTGGAACACGTCACTGATTACATACATTTGATTTGGTTGTATTCCTCTACAAGAGAGGATATTATTTTCAAGGGCCTTGTTCCAGCCTCATCACCCAGATGTTCAGGGACCAAGAAGTCCCTGAGGTATACAAATGAATTTACTGACCCTTTCAAGAGAAATAAAACCACAAGTTATGCCATTTTATTTCCTACCTTGTGTATCTATAGCTAAAACATAACAGCTTGGGTTCACTAAAGCTGGGAACATTTTACCTATGATCCCTTACACACTGTTTTAAAATATTTAAATATATATATATTAAAAGAAATGCATATTTTATCTGTTTGAAGTTCGAAATTTTTGTTGGAGTTTATGATTTGTTTGCTTTTCTCTCACAGTTCAGATGAATGACTTTGCTTGAAAAGCATGTGCTTGGCCTAAACAGGGCAGTCTTCACAAATCTTGCTTTCCTTCATACAGCTGAAGTCACAGTATATACATAGAAGATAAAAACACAATCCTATTTATTTCCCCAAAACTTAATCCTATTCTCCATTTTGCCAGTTTCTAGACTTTCACAAGTGATATGCTTAGGTAATTAAGCCATGTGAAACTTCTCTTTCAATTGTACTATGTGGATTTATAAACACGAAGTAGAGTGTAATAGAAAACAATTTCTTAGGTTATAAGAGCCTATAAAGTGATTAAAGCAAATAATTCCCATATTCCAATCTATGTTCTGACAAATTTGATTACACAAGCACAGGCTAGGCAACAGCTAATATACTCCATTGAGTACACAAAGCCACAGCTCATTTTCCACAAGCAGCGGTTCTTAGGCATGCTCGGGAACAGAAATCAGCATATGCACACTACAGCGAACATATATAATTTACTAGTCTAGCATTTCACTTATATACAGTTTAATGAAATTTTAAAAAATAGAAAGCTAAATGCTATATAATAAAGTTCCTCTGCAGAGTACAAACTAATATCCAAGTGACATTCAAAGTTACTTTTTTTACAAAACAGTAGAAGGATGTATTAAGTGATTAATCTTTCTGTGCCACATCAAGCAACTCTAAGAGATCAGGATAGAGAAGGGGGAAAAGCATCTGTGTATGACTAATAATACGGCTCAAATCTAGAAGAACTATTTGCTAGTTTTGCCCGTGCCAAGGTACCACAAACTGGTACCGTTTCTGGGAAGCATTTTCCCAGTGGATACTACATTGGATATTTATCTACTAATAAAATAAGAGCTAATAAGAGTTAAAAAAAAGAAATAGCAATAAACCCAGTTTTAATAATCTACTCAGATCAGGTGATTTAGGTGTCATTTTACAGAACCTACACTATTACTCCTACTCCATTATGTGGCAGCATAACCTATGCTGTACGTGTTTCTCTCCAAGTTACCCTGAGTAGCTCTCCTGGTCGATATCGCAGTAATAAAGTGTATTTCACATTACTTTACATTTATGGTAGTAAGACAGGGAAAAAGGGTTTAGGTGCACACTGTTAGAAATTAAAACACTTTAGTTCTGCTACAATCTAATAGGAAATATTTGTATGATTCAGTTTCACAGCATGTGTGAATATAAATCCTCCAGGGATTTTTAATTAGCTGTATTTTATCATAAAGTGCATTCCCATAGACAGATGATGCTCCCCCATCATGCTGATAATAACAAAGACCAACTGACACTTAAGAGCACATCTGAAATGTGTTTTTCTGAAGACATTAGGTACAATAATCACTAGTGTTGAATAAAAGTACTGACGGTCTTCCCAGTTGGTTTACCATACCGACTTGAAGGGCAGTGTATTTTATACAGTATAAACAAATTAACCTCATGAAGTTACACATTTTGACAATCTACAAAATGTATCTGTTGCTTCAAATACCAAAAAGACTGTATATGAAAATTCTCAGTTTGCTGTACCCATAGCTGCGCTTTAGGAGATCCTACAAAAACACCCACTCGCTTTGAAAATAATTATTTTAATCAATTAACCCCTTCTCAACTGAAAGGTACTTTCTATAATATAGCCATTTCTTAGTGCTTTAAGTGTTTTGATCATAGTTTCAGATTTTTAGGATGTAGTATTTATTTCCTGAATTTTACTCCAGAGAAAGAATACCTACTTTTCAAGGCCTTTGTTGAAAAGTCCTTTTTCAACATGTGCCACCAACTTCAAAGTACTTAAATGATCTTGATTTTTCTAAGTGGCTCCCAAAGGTGAGAACAGGAGCCAATGTCTGAGTTGAAATCAGAATTCAAAATAAAGCAATTAAGTATAATGTGAAAACTATGGAAGGTTTTTTTTTTTAATTTTGAAAAGTATTATATAAATACATACTTAACACATATTACTCTCAGATATTATCATGTAACATCTCCAGGTACATCCATATATCAGTGTTGATTTCCATGTAGTTTGCTATTTTTATCACATGTTTTTATACTCCCGCCTACACTCACATACACTGAAATTTCTCTTTTGAGATGACTTCTCAATTCAAAATATATTTCAGAAAACTGGGATTTTCTTTCCCTTTTTTACGTAAAGAAATCTGGCCATGGATATTTTTGTGCTCCCATTTCTCCGGTCTGTTTTCCAGTTAGAAAAAACGGAATGAACTACGATACAGATAACGTTCAGCCTTGCAACAGCAGGGTTTTGGGCATAGAAACATTAACCCTAGAAACAGCTATAGTTAACACTGTTGGAGAGCTAGGATCCTTTCTTTTCCTTCCTTCAAGTATGACACAGGAACTTCTAAAAATTAACTTAGCAGCTGGAATGGGTGTCTCATTGCTTCTAGCCCCAACTAAAGGGGTTTTTTTAATCAAAACAATTTCACAAGTGATTTTTTTCACCTCCCTCTGCTTTTAAACCTGAAGCAGTTGCATTGTCGTGGTCATGATGGTCTAAGGATTAACAAGAGCCTGGGTTGGTGAGAAGTTAAGCACTTGTGTTAGCCTATTTTTTTACATTTAGATTCTTCATCTTAAAGCTGTTGTCACATTCCTAACTTATTCTAACCTAAGTTAACACAGTTCAACCAATTTTGCAGAAGATCAGAAGCCCGTGTGTCTCCACCGTCTGCAGACTGGAATCACGAAGCCAGAGCCTTATGTTATTCAAAGAACCGAACCCTGTAAAATCCGAAACTTCCCTATGCTTGTTAAAAGGAGTGCTGCGCAAAGCTTCAGAATTGAATACAGTCCAAGAGCAGAAGGAACAGAGGAAAGCTCTTTGGTGAGCTGTTTCTTTTCCTAATACATTACTATTTCTTCTTTATCTCCCTCCTTGGCAAGGTCTCAGTCAGCGCTCAAGCACATACACACAATCTGAGGGAACAGCAGGACAGTAATTCAAATTTGTATTACAAGTCACAGGGTACAGCTCTTCCTGATTCTGTGACTAACATTAAAAAGGGGATTAGCCAGATATTCCTGAAAAATAGTTAAGTATATAAAGACATAAGGAGATAATTCATTGGCATTAATTTTGGTGAGGACCCAGTCTATTCATATGTCTCTCAGTTAGTGTTTCAGTGTGCCCAGAACCTGCAAGATAGTGCTGTACTTGTTCATTTCTGGCAGGTCTTTTTGGACTTGCAGCAGAATTAATTCTGTGAAACGTCTGCCAGGACGGACTAATACATTAACAAAGTTGAAAGTTTGCTATCTCTGGCATTAGTTATTTGTAAAATTAGATGTAAACTGTCAATAGAATACATTATATGAGTTGAGCATGGAATTTAATTGCTTTATCTATTAAAACTGCTGCTGAAGATGACCCCTGGATTAACTCATTTGGAATTTTATCTGAGTCAGAAAGGGCCACCCTAAACTTCTATCAGTAGACCTTCAACAGTGCTTGGAAACAGCAGGAGCATCTGGCACACTTCAAGTTTGAGTAAGATAAGTACACTGGATGAGAGAAGGGAAGGAAAAGCAAGGGGATGAAAAAGACAAACACAGAGTGAGCAACTGCAAAAAAATAAATAAATCAGTCTGTCCTCCAAAACATCCCAACTTCAGTCTGCCACCACAGGTTTCACTATTGCCCTCCTCCACCTTGTAGGTGTAAATTCTGGTGTGTGCACACAGTGGTTTCTAAATTGTTCAGAGACAGCCCAACTAGAAATGGCTTTAGACACCTATGTTAAAACACCTTAGTAAAAACATTGGATCCTAAAGAGAAAAAAAAAAAAAAATTTGATAGGGTGGGTGACATGAATTAATATACAATGATATGATATACATGGATATCAATACAATATTAATTCAGTTGTGCAGAATCATTTTTAGTGATTTAGCAGAACATTGTTAATGTTCAGGTATGCCAGAAACTTAGGTGAAGATGAGCACACTTCTTTTTTTTAACTGACATTTCCATTTAGTGGCTTTGCTATATTAATTACACTTTATTGCAAACTTTAATTTCAAACACCAGCACAGTGTCTCTCTCTCTCTCAGTTTCACTTTACGCTATACCTTGCTTCCAGACTCATGGCTTGCAAGCACCCGAAACAGGAGGAGTTGACAACTCTCAGGTGCCTCACTACCCATTTTAACTTTGTATCTGGATGTTTCAGGCTTTTGTGAAGCATTGGGAAAACACAGAGCAGTCACCTGAAACAGTCACCTCCAAGGCAAAACAGACCTTCACAACTTTCATGCAACACCTCTGCCTTCACTGCATAGGCAGGAGTCAGTTCCTTGCCTTAGGCATGAAACTGACTGTATAGTTTTATATCCATGTATTACTTTCATAGAACCACAGAATGGTTTAGGTTGGAGGAGATCTTTAAAGATCATCTAGTCCAATCCCCCTGCCATGGGCAGGGACACCTTCCGCTAGATCAGGTTGCTCAAAGCCCCGTCCAACCTGGCCTTGAACACTGCCAGGGAAGGGACACAACCTCTCTGGACAACCTGTTCCAGTATCTCATCACCCTCACGGTGAAGAATTTCTTCCTTATATCTAATCTAAATTTCCCTTCTTTCAATGTAAAACTGTTGTCCCTTGTCCTGTCAGTACAGGTCCTACCGAAAAGTCTTTCTTGTAAGCTCCCCTTATATACTGAAAGGCTGCAATAAGGTCTCCAGGCTGTACAACTCCAACTCTCTAAGTCCTTTTTCATAGGAGAGTTGTTCCAGCTCCCTGATCATTTTTGTGGCCCTTCTCTGGACCCACTTCAACAGGTCCATGTCTTTTCTGTACTGGGGGTCCCAGAGCTGAACACAGCACTCCGGGTGGGGTCTCACCAGATCAGAGTAGAGGGGAAGAATCACCTCCCTTGACCTGCTGACAACAGTGCTTTTTATGCAGCACAGGATACCACTGTCTTTCTGGGCTGTGAGTGCACATGTGCACATTACCAGCTTAGGTCCAGTCTTTCATCTACTGATATCCTCAAGTCCTTCCCTACAGGGCTGCTCTTGACCAATTCATCACTCAGTCTCTACTGATATTGGGGACTGCCCTGACCCAGGTGCAGGACCTTGTATATTATATGTATGTGTGTGCTACAGAAGACAACCATATTATACAAGAGCAAACTCAAACAAAATTGTACATTGAAGTAACACTGATCCTAAACCTTACTGATTACAGGTAGCTGTCAGAAAATTGCTCAGTTCCAGCTTTCTGCCATGGGAAGCAGGGAAAGAAGGAACTGAGCGGCAGTGATTCTGCAGCACTCTTACGCTTTCCTTGTATCCTCACAATATACAAGGTATAAGGTTAGCTTGTAAAAACCTTCTCAATCCAGTCTCAGGTCTGGGTAAAGCACATCAGCCCTACAACAGCTTCACATGGACACTGTAATAGGTCCCACTGATGGCACTGGCTTAGTGTATAATGACAAATTTTCAGCAAGGCATCACAGAAACTGATATGACAATGATTAAATCCCAGACAAAACCACTAACTGCAAACAAAGGAGGCAAGAGCTTAGCAGAAACATCATTACCAGAAACCTCAGAAATTGTATGACTACTGTCTACAAGGTTCACTTATTAAACATATTTCATTACAAAGCACAAAGTAAGTTGCAAATTTCAAACTCAATGTAGACTCAAAAAGAAAGAATACTTTCATGATTTGCACATCACTAGCACTGACATTTAAGTCACATTCTGTTGATAAAATACCATTTCAAAGAGAAACCATCTCGTTCTCTCACAGCCATGTTGGTCTTGTGATGGTAACAGAATTAAAGTAGCAGCATATATTTATCTTAAGGCCATAAGCTGATGGGTCTGTATTTAAATGCAGGTATGGAGAACACAAAGAAGTTGAACACCATTGTTTTTATAGTACTGTTAAATCTGAGCATATACATGAAGGTATGTAAGAAATATAGTTAGGCAGTGGTCCTTTATATTCATTTCTGCTTCTTTCAAGATGTGGAAAGTAACATTCTGTAGCAGAGCTTTGGTGAAAAATACTACTGAAAATGATTTTAACTTTATTTTAAATGTAAATAAAATCCCTAGGATTTTAAAGTTCCTTCACTGTATTTACAACTTAAGTATAATTTATTGGCCTCCAATACTTGGCAGTCTCATTTTCTCTATCAAGAGAACTCAAGGGGAAAAAAAGTGAGTTTATGTATTCTAGATGACTGAAATTCAAAGGATCTTGCATTATATTGCTCTCAAAAAAAAACCCAAAACCCAAACAACAACTTACCACTCTTTTTCATTTTATGGTGTTCATTTGATTTCAACTCCAAGCCATTTTAAAAATGTCCCAGACTCGAGCATTGGCAGGTGGCTGCACAACATTTCAGGATTGTGTCTGGAGAGTAACTGATGGTTGCAGTGCCTCAGTATCTTGTATATATATCTGAGGTATTTAGAGAATGAAAGATTCTCCCATAAAATGTAATGTTGTGATTAATTTCTAAAGCTGGGATCCTTTCCACCCACAGAGCCTTTGAGGAGTACAAGAGATACCTCTATTTGCTTCCCCCATGGTGTAGCTGGCCCAGTGGCACTCTAGGAGTTAAGCTCCCACTGTAATTTTGCCATCTTCAGGAATTAAATCATCCACTGATCACAGGGAACCCCAGTTTGAGAAACACTGGAGCCCTACAGACAGACACTCCCCCCAAAAGAACCAGAAACAGAGGATGGATGGTTTGTCATCTATGAACTTGTTTGAACTTAGCGACATCCCAAGTAACTGCTATCTGGATGGACATGTGTACTCTGCCAACCTTGAGGCCATTTGTTTTAGTGCCTTCCTGCAGTTCCATGAATTTCAGAAATATTTTAATAAGCCAGGAAATGAATACATTACCAACAGAGTTTGCCACCTGGAGATTCTAATCTTTGAGTTTGCACAGGATAACTTTTAGTACTCAGTGATATCATACAATTTTTGGAGCTCCTTGGCAGCAGGGTAACTGTTGGACGATACTAGTCTACCGATCTTTCACAAACTGCAAGTATCATCAGTAGTATGTGAACAAAGTTGCTTAAAATAGAAGATGTGCTGTGGTGCTGACATTCTACATATTGTGTAAATTTGAGCTTGTCAGCCTGGTAGTTGCCAAAGCAGTTTTGCAGATCCCAGAACACCAGCAGTACTCAGCATGACTATAGTATCTGGCATGGTGGCTAGGAAGAGATCCATGAGCTTCACTGAGCTCTGCTCTGCAGCAGAGAAGACGAATATTTACATCTGAACTCTGACAGTGATGTAGAAAAGGCCTTTTTTATACCAGCTAGCTATCCCACCTTCCCTGACGGGGTCAAGCATGATGGTAAACAAAAAGAACACAAGGTTAGTATATCTAGTAACACAGGATAAGTCATGATAGTTAAAACTGCACTCTCTTTCAGAGATTTTCACCCATTATAGTGTGACTTTCATACTACAGATGGAAAAGAAGATGAAAAGAAGGAATTGGTGATACTCTGGGAAGAGGAAGGATGTCCCTAAGTACTAAATGACTACCTCACTGAAATCTGGAAAGCACCTTAGCAGCAGAGACATATTTGTAATTATTGTAGCCCTGGTAACAGTAAGGTAAAAAGACCTCCAGTACTGTATAACACCAAAGGCTTTAGTTTCAAGAGAAGGAATCTGTGCCACTGACATTTAGGTTTACTGGAAATACAAGTAGCCGGAACTTCTGGTACTGAGCACTGGTACTGAATGAGGCTTTTTTTGGCCTGAAGAAGCTGGCTATGACTGAAGCCTGAACATATTCCATGGTGACTATTTTTAGTCTCACCCCCTTCAACAGATAAAAAGGAAATGGATGCTTTTTGGCTAATTACCACAAAGGCAAATTAGATATGTTCTTAAATGCAATGCTTCTGATAGCAGGGGAAAAGGAGCAGTTTTAACAAGCAGAAGAGGAATACTGTTTCATGAACTCTGTGTTAAAGAAACAGACAACGAGAACTCTCCAATTACAACTATTGATTTACTTCCCCAGGGTATAAGGAAAAAATCCATGCCATATTTGCCATAAACTCTTTTAAAATACGCATCCCTAAGCATCTCTCTTCTTTCTGAAAATGACCTTCATCCTAGGTTCCTCTCAACAACATGCCTTTCTGAAAGGCACAGAATACATACAGTATGCCCAGTGTCAAGAAACACAAGAGCATTCCAGCAGCATCTTATCACAAAATGTCAATTCCAGAGAAATGCAGGGATGTCTGGACACAGTCTTGGGCAACTGGCTCTAGGTGTCCCTGTCTGAGCAGAGGGGTTGGACCAGATGACCTCCAGAGGTCCCTTCCAACTTCAATTATTCTGTGATTCTGTGCCTGTCACATGGAAACTATCATATTTAAAAGATAGAAAGAAGGCAAATTTCATGCCACGCTGTAAGAAAGACATTCTAAGGTAAACAAAAGGAGAATGGTAAGTCAGCCAGCAACGAAACCTACTTTTTTTTCCATCCTCTGCCTCCAGGCATTTGCAAAAGGAAGGAAATTGAGATCCATTTATCAGATCAATGATCTCTCCCAAAATTTAAGAGTATCAGTTTCCATAACTAATGATTCATATTCTAGAAAGTAAATAGCAGAAAAATAACAATGTTTCATGCTTCTCTGTTTTTCTTCTCTGGTTTTTTTCCTACCCACCCCTAGATTAGCCCATATATACCTGGCTACTAGAGGCTGAAGACAACAGTGGAGTAAAAAGGATATGGTAACCTTCTGCAGGTTTAAAAGAAACATGATAAAATATATGCTGCATTACAAACAGTACATTATAGAATTATTATAATGGCTGGAAGCAGCGACCAAAATTAGGACCTTTTCTTATCACTGAACAAAAAAGCATGGTAATATAAAAGACATACTAAAATCCAGCTACAGAACAGCACTTGTAAGAACAGTAAAAGATGACAGACAAAATGGAAAGGACAAGAGACAGAGAAAAAAGCTTAAGACCACAAAGAAATACGTAGGAAACCAACAAAAGCAACTCTCCTGACCTCTGAAATGGGGAACAGTCACTCTTCTGTGCTGTTGAACTCATCTCACTTTAACCTTATTTCTCTTACTTGCTCCTCTCTATTACTCTATTCAAAAAATATGAAAAATGGACCAAAAATGGACAAACTTAAGTACTAGTGTGCCTGCTACTTTGCAGTCCAATTGTTCACAAGTAGAATGAATTTGCTTGATTTGTTAAAACTGGTGGGTGTCCAGGAACATAAGGGAATTACATCTCTCAACAATACAGCTTAACCCTTATGAATATGGTTATTAGATAATTTTCCACAAATTGTACATTATTCTCCAGGAAAAATTGGGATTGCAAATATTTTAGCATATGAAAAAAAAATCTGTTTTTTGAACTTAATAATGAGTTACTCAAAACATCCTAGAGAATGTCTTTTTGTATTATGCTGAATCTTACTTCAAGACAAAGAAATCGATCCTCGATAACATAAAAAATCAAGGTTGCATTGACTGACAGGCAGATGCAATCTCAGCTTTGAGTAAAAATGGCCTCCCACTTCAAACAAACTGAACAGCTTTTGTGGAAAATGCACAAATGTATTCATACATATTTATTTTGAAAGTGAGTTCATAGCCAACTAAGCATATCTGCAAGAATATATAAGAAGTGGCATGCTGGTCAAATTATTCATTTTCTTTTGCTAGTAGGGGGTATTTGGGAGAAAAAAACCCTGGCATAATGCTAATTTTCAGCAATATACTGAACTGTCAGTCAGTCAATACTCTCACAGTATTTTAGAAAAGATGAGCACCTCATCTATACCAATTAAATTTCACTTGCTTGGCCTAGACCACCAAGTGTCTGGACTTCTAGTGGCCTCTGTAATATGGCTGTAAAGAAATATGACTTTTCAAAAGTGGCAATTCATTAATTATTCTAGAATGTTTTGCCACCCATTTCTCTTAAAAGCCTGTCACGCATGTTCCTTCCAGTAGCTAGGTACTTTTTTTTCCAGTTCTAGGTACTTTTATCACACTCTCTGTAGAAGATTCTTAAAAGAAAAAGCAAGAAGATATACAGAATTCTTCCAGCCTTGTTACAAGCTGCCATGTTGACAACTATCATTTTCACTAACGATACTTCAAGATGTATTTTAACGCTACTTAAGAGAATTACAGGGATTACCATCCTCACTGCTGTGTTAAATGTCAACTCTTCTAGGCTTTCTGTAATCCTGGGACTCTTTTTTTTTTTTATTTGGTGTACAGTTTGGGAGAGATCACTAATTCAGATTATGTATAGTTGAATCATACTCTCTCAAAATCCATTTTGAAAAGTGACCAGCATTTCACCAGCACAGTTGAGGATGAACCAAGGGC
Source organism: Athene noctua (assembly GCF_965140245.1). Taxonomy (NCBI): domain Eukaryota; kingdom Metazoa; phylum Chordata; class Aves; order Strigiformes; family Strigidae; genus Athene; species Athene noctua. The sequence continues at coordinate 233,088,317 of NC_134037.1, read as the reverse complement.
TCTGATTTTATCCCAGTTTTTGCCTGCCATCCACTACTGTTGCAGACGTGCTATCAAACACTGCATTCAACAACTGTTCGACCTGCACTCTGCATGTGCCTTCAAAATCTCCTCTGAGAACTGCAATCCTGGTGCCCAGCCACCCCAATTGCAGAGGATCTGAGCAGTTCTGGAGACCTCGTTGTAGCTACTCAACTTGACAATGTCAGTTTGAATTAAGAGTTTTGCAGAAGTCGCTCCCTGAGGTTATTTTTTTTTCCTTAACTTTTCCTCAAAATGAAATGTAGTTTGAGTGTATATGATAGCTATGTGTTCAAATTGTTTTTGAAAATAAAATTCTTTCTGGGATGAAATGGAGAAACATAAGTACACAGAAATGGGAAAGAGGGACTGAGGAAGAATTAGGAAAGAAGAAGGTTTGCTAGGGTCAGAGTCATGAACAGACAGATGTGAGGACCAGTGCAAGGACGGAAACAGGTAATCTGGCAGAGAGACTGAGATGGGGTGTGTGGCAGTCCACCATTTTCCCTCTTTTGTGCATAGCAAAAGATCCTTGGGAGTATTAAAAATCTTATCTCCTCTCAAGTCATCTGGAGCCTGAGAGGATCCTGAATGCCTGGGGGACTCCTCTCTCCCTGTGCCCTGTCCTTCCCAGTGCAGACAAGCCTCTTGGAGGACCTCTCTTTTGGGGAGTCATTAATCCCAAGGCAGTTAAACACTGGGATCATGGAATGAAGGAAATGAAAAAAAAAAAAAAAATCTTAAGCCTTCAAAAGACAAAATTAAGGGACAGATAATACCTCCTTGTGGTGGAAAGCTGACTACAGTAAAATGAAGAAAATAGTCTAGTTTGGTGGGACTGGATGGAGTGGATGCAGAGCGCCCACCTAGGGCAGCCTGGCTGAAGGGAAAGGCAGCCCACCTAAGGTGACATGGAGAGTGGGGGCACAAGACTAGTGCAAATACAGCGTGTGCTGTACAGCAAACCATGCACGTAACCCCATCGGTGTTACACACCCTCTGCTACAACAGTTCACATGCCACCATCTTCCTTCATCCAAAAGGTTTGATGGGACAAGAGGATAAGTATCAACCAGGAAGTGTAGGGACAATATTCTGTAACCACCACCTAGTAAAACCGTCTGCAATTGGGAACAGTCCGCCTATTTTTTTCACCACATGGTCTAAATATTTTTAAGTGGGATCATGAGATCCACTCCCACAAGACAGAAATTAGGACAGGTGCTTGGAAACCACATATTATTTTCCAACTAGCTGCAATAGCATCACCAGCAGTAACTGCAAATGTGTAACTAATCATTAAGGTGTTACAAAGAACAAATACATTGTTAATAAAAAATTTCTAGGAAATTCAGTAGCATGAAGCTTTACTAGTACAGGATAGCAGATGTTTCATGGTATGTGTTCCCCTTCTAGAACGTGAAGTTCAGGAAAACAGAAAAAAAATAAACCTGCCAGCAACAAAACTTCAAAAATGGAAAATATCCAGTGAAGGTCACACAATCTTTGTTCTACCTTTCTGACTAGTTATCCCTAGACACACATTTGTGCCTTTGTATTCAGTGTTCTGAACATCAGCCATCTACACAACTTCCTGTAATCAAATCAAAAGCTGCTCCTTGGGAAAATACCCTCCTGTCTGCTACATTTGATAACGCTTTCGCCCATGCGTGTCACCAAATTCTGTGCTTTCATTATGCATCCTTAAACCCACACGTCACACGTATCTCCCACCTAACTGCTGGCAGCCCCATCACAAGACCATCACTTTGTCCTCTCACTAAAACTCTGCAGAGCCGCATGGAAATCAAATGCCACGCTACGCCACGCACCCATCAGCTGATTTCCTTGACCTAGACATAGCACGGAAGGCAAATGCCACACCACACTACATACCCATCAGCTGATTTTCTTGACCCAGATACAGATGGTAAAATAGAGATGATCCATATCTGCATTTAATACCAGGGAGGTATATAAACCCTTTTGGTTGCTGCCAGCTCTCAGAAAACAAATGATTAGAGTTATTAGAGTGTGCAGCTTAACTTAATTTTCTAGACGTTTAAAGTTTGAAGCAACTGCATTTATCTTTTAATTTTATTTCCTTCCCAACTCAACTTACTATTGCAGCACTTAAAGCCTACACAACAGACTTGCTGTTTTATCAATATTATCAATTCCACCTTTGGAGAGTCTCTCTCATGTAAAGCACAATAGTAAATAGAAAAGTGAATAAAAATGGTTTAATATAACACAGTTCTGTAACTTATGTGGTTTATCTTGAATTCTGTCACTTTTTTTAAGCATAAATGCAGCATGTTGAGGGTGGGAGAGAGTAAAGGGAGTGAAAAGTTAGATCCTACTACTCAGATAGCAGAAACAGTATTTGGACATAAACCAATTTCTTCTGAGGCTGTGACTGCAAGATCTGCTAAATCTCATGCTGATTCCCACCAGATATTTTTTTAAAAAACTTCTCAGTAAAAGGTAAAAAAAAAATCTTTAACAACATGGAAAGTTAGAAACGAGGCATACACAGCCTGACAATTTTTCCACAGGAAAGAAAAAACAACAGTACCATCAGTTTTCAGCTGCCAGTGCTTCCAAACACAAAACCTACCTTTGTGTTTGCTTCTTTGTTGCTCCTATAGAAGTTGAACATGACAAAATCAAAGACCAGGAGGGGCTACACGCATGCATGTGTGACAGAAAGTAGAATTCAAAGTTTGGGTAGTATGTCATTAAAGCTATCAGTTATGTTTTGGTCTCCTGCTGTGGCCTTACCAGAAGCAGCTTATTTGATCAACTCATAGAAAACTATGTACAAAAATGCAAAAAACACTTGGATCGGGCAACCTGTGATTACAACAATTATGAAGGAAATACATCGCACAGACTATATTTGTATATATTTAAAATTGACACATTGAAATGAGTCCTTTTCTAGTAACATCACATTTGCTTCATACTCCATTTCACACTGATGATAAAAATCATGACAGCAATCAGAGAACTCAGTCTGGAATAAAGTAGTTCACTCTACATGAGCAAACTTATGGTACTGATTTGCCAACAGCTAGAACATAAAGTCTCAGAATTGAATGAACACAGTAAGGAAATACTGGAGCAGTTTAGATGACAGCAGAAGTTAATAAAACATAAGATATTCTAAATGTAGTATACGATAACACAGGAAACATATCACAAATTGGGGGGAAAAAAACATTACTTTGCCTTTTCTGCATTTCTTTTGATGATTCTAGAACTAGCCATGGATTATTCTCTTCCTGAAATTTCCTGCTTTGCATTTCTCTATTTACAACAAACTCACAATATAAAAGGGCGATTTAATTAAAACCCACATCCTTAAAATATATAAATATGTATTTAATATCATGCACAATTCAATTCTAAATCTGATTTATTACTAGAGAACATCAAGTTAATTATCCATTTGATATAAGAATCACATGGTAAGTTCTAGATGTGTTGGAATAAATTTTCAGAAGTCTGTTAAATGTATGTCTTGTGGTTTCCATGCCATTTCTGATATTTTCAGCCATTATCTTTCTAGCAAGTGTGCCAGTTTAGGTCTAGCACTTCTCCCTGAACTTTTTCCTATTTTGGGGATTTTAAATATCTTTTCAGAGGTGCTCTTTGTCTAGCATGGCACAGTATTAAGTGGCATTAAATCTGAACAATCCACACAGAAACCCATACTTAAGCACACTGACCAGACAATGTACACCTTTTAAGTCCTCAGGAAATTCAGCTTCAATCACATTTGAATATAGCCACACATTCATAGGTTCAGGTATGAAGAGGCACAACGTGTGCTCTAGTAAGAGCTCTGCACATGGTGGAACACAAAAGTCTACTTCATCCAACCAGACAATACCAGAGGGATGTACAAGCCCCATGTCAACCTTCATTCCCTCCCTAAAGTAAATACACCCCAAAGACAAGAACAGTTCCAATTCTGTATAAATCCCATGTAAGGTCATGATAATAACGAAGTCATCCATCCAGAGTAAGGCAATAATAAAAACATCAGAGTCAAATATCACATATCCATTTGTTATACAGCACTCCTACCTTTTCAGTTTCATATAATTTTCACTAGCTGCAGGTCTGCATTCAGCACGTTGCACCACTATTCCTTCCAAAGAAAGTTTATCTAGAATGGACAAAAAAAAAAAAAAAAAAAAAAAAAAGCAAAACTGGACATTAAAATAAGATTCACCAACATGGTCAACATTTGAATTATTTTTCACTAATTAAGTATTTAGTAAATATAATGCAATTATAAATTCTCAAATCTCAAATTAAGTTCTAAAATCTCTGAATTTAAGTTCAGATTAACTAGATTAATTTATTTAACTAGATTAAATAACTGAAGAAACAAGCAGGAAAAGCATGCTTGCACAGCTGGTATCCCCTAGACGACCTTATTTTGCAATCAGATGTTTTACATATTAAGAGTGAATCACTGCGACCAAATTTTAAATAAGATATAGTAACTGTGTGTGCTCCTCTTTTTTCTAGATTGTTGCACTCAGATTATCTATGAACTGTTTTCTAGAAATGTGCATAGAATACAGTCAGTGACCATGGAAAAAGTAATCTACAAAGAGAATCCAAACATCAAAGTATCCAAAATTAGCGGAAAGTAAAATGAGAGCTAATTTTATTCTATCCTCAGAAGAGAGTAACCTATTTTCATCTTATTACAGCACCAAAAAAAATTGTTCACTAAAGGAATATAATGCAACAAAGTAGTAATACTACATTTGCTAAAACTTGGTGAAAAGAAATAAAAACTTGCAGTTAGTAATCTAGACCACATATTAAGGGTCAGTTAATACTGCTCTCTGTACATTCACCTCTGTAACACTGACACTTTGTAATCCAACGTGAACACCTTTTTGCCTAAAGCAATGACAACTAACAGAGCAGTACAATAGTACCAGCCTACTCTGTAAAGGTAGAAAAGCCTAAAAATTAAAAGCAACTTGATGTAGAAAGAAAGAGAGAAGTGATGATGGGCAAACACCTGCTTCTCTACTATGATATCTTAGTGTACAGTGTGTGTGTGTGGACTGTCTGTGTGGCAATTTATCCATCATTTTTAGTCATAGGCAGCACAATATGTTTAAAACAAACACCTCTGGAACAGTCTTGCATAACAAGAAAGGATGAGCTTTAATGGCTTGATTAGCTCTCACTATTTAAAATGTCCTTCCAACAGAGAGTTTTGTCCTGCTATTGGTGTACACTGTCACCGCCACCTTCAGCTGGCAATGTCACAGAAGATAAGAGAAATGCTTAGACATACTGATGCTAAGTAACACAAGGCATTCTGAGTTGTCTGTAATTTTTCCATTGTCTTATAGACTGAAATATTACATCCAGAAATCTGAGTCTCTTCTCCCTAAATAACGCAGACAGTGATATTTTTAAAATTATTTAATCTAAAATTTCTTGGTTTGATTTAAACTAAATCCTTGAAAGGAATAAGAATGTCATACTCTTCCAGGTAGCTTTGAATGAAATAAAGAAAACTTGCATTAAACCGCTTCTGGCTTTACAGATTTCTAAGGTTTATGATCAGGAGAGACAACCTGGCAAATTTGCCTGACTTCCTGTATATCAGACAGACAAATTTTACCCTCTTTCTTCTGTATAGTACCTAGTAACTTACTTGAGGCTAAAGTGGTACTAATATTGCTGCTTAATTTCTAACACAAATTTGCCTTCAGCTTCTAGCAATTGGTTCTTCTTATGACTTTCTATACTATGCTAAAGAGTCTTTTAGTACCTGGTGTTTTCACCCTTTGAAAGTTCTTACACATCATAATCAAGTCCCTTCTCAATCATCTTTGCAATAAGTGAAGTAATTCAAGCTCCTGCATTATCACACCACAAGGCATTTATGGCACATATAGATCAGTTTTGGGTCTCTTATCTGCACCTTGTTCAAACTTGCAACTATGTTTTAAGAATACAGAGACCAGAAAATGGGAATATTGTACTGGTCTTACCAAAACCATATACAGAGGTAAAATAACAGATACAAGAGCTGGAATTTCTCTCACCTCACTTTAGCCATCTCAAGGTTATTCAGCAGAATCTCTGAATTCAGCTGAGAGAGGGAGGAAGGGAGACATTCAGAAGAAAATTGGTCCCATCTCTTTTGGGATTCAATGATCTGCCCTGTGCGGGTGGGGTTTTTTTGTTGTTTGTTTGGTTTTTGCTTGTTTGTTGGTTTTTTTTAGGGGAGGCAGGGCACATCTGTGTCCCATGACTGTGCTTCTTGTTTAATGGCTAAACTGGGTTAAGATCAATTTGTCTCTAAAAGTCAAGCTTTGGGGGTTGATGGAGCTGACTGGCTATTGTATCACTGATATATTTTGAGTCTTTCCTAAGCCTCACATTTTACCGATGTGCTCTGCATTCCCTGCTCCTAGGTATATAATTACCTTTGGCTTGGTTAAAATGCATTGTCTTTAAACAGATTCTGTGAATTAAGTGATCCTGGTCACATCATGACAGTCCTGTCGTAGTTACTCACCGTCTGACCAGCATTTATGTCAATCATGTCATGTTTTATAAGCAGTAATTCTCACTTACTATTGTCCCTCTTGCTAATCCAGAGGAAGACCTTCAAACCACAACCTGAGTGGCTTCCTACTGATAATTACTTTCTGATAACTGTCAGCCAGTTTTTAATATTGTTTTATGCTTGCTATTCCTTTTTTTTTTTTTTTTTGACATAAATCAGAATGTCACAAGATTCTAAATTATGTGCAATACAAAATGCTAAGCAGGCTGCAAACACGCTGTTACTTTAAGCTCACAATTTATAAAATAAACAAGATTAGGTTTGTTTGACCAGAAAACCTTTACATAAAGTGTGTATTTGCTAGCATTCATTATAATTCTGATCTTTTCTACCTCTTGAATTCCGTAACAACTTTTCCCCTAGTTTCTATGGTACAGGTTCAAGGCTAACTTGCCCATACTCGTCTGAGCCACCCAGACCAGCTGTCTGAATGCCAACATGCCTCTATCAATCTCTGCACCTTGCACAATTTTCAAATTATTCTCACGTTTTCAGAATCAGGACTAGTGAACCAGATGGCCCCACCCCCACCCCCAACTATTTAGGAAATGAACCTGCCAATTAAACATGCTTATCCTCAGTAATATCTCATCTTTGATGTCTTGGCTAATACCCTTTTTTAATTACCACTGATCCAGATTTGGCTTTTAATATTCCGGTTGCTTCACAGTACCAGGCTGTCCGCAACGTCCAAGAACACCGCCTTGCAGCTAAACTACTCTGCTGTCAAAGCTCATCCATTGTCCAAAAGCCAAGGTTTATGTCCCATTTCCCTGGACCCTCTTGGGGATTTTAATACATCCAGAGAGTCTAGCAGAATAAATCTGCAAAGATGCATGCAAACATCCAGATGCAAGACTGTAGCGGGGTAACACAGGTTTCACAGCCTAATTAGTCAAACTCAAGTTCAGAGACTTGGGTCTGTCTTCCCTTTTTGCAGGACCAGATCTGCAATGAAAAGACATCCGAAGTGTTACATGTCTGCCTTGATATTTCCATAGCCACATCAGCCTAGAAGCCAAAGTATGAATAAGGCATGAAAGTGGCAATTCCCTGTTAAAAATACCTCCTCAACATAAAGTACAAGATAAATGACTAGGTCTGGAAGACTCGCTAAAACCAGTGATTAGAAAAGAAAACAGACATTTTCCCAAACATCTTACACTCTCAGTTGTCCTATGTGGGGTGGCAGGTACAAGTACACTGTGAGTGCAGCTCCAGACAGGCTGATCTACATAACCCATAGCTTCACCACTAGCTGCCAAATGCATGTTCACCCTGACCTTCCTGCCTGAATGCCCTGGTGCCAATTCATAAAGGAATTTCAACTGTTGACTCTTTCAGTGAGATGATAGGGAGATACCAATTGGCATCTCTGGGGAGACACCAATTCCAGCTTCAAATCCTGCTAACAACCACCATCAAATGAACAGAATATGGTTAAAACTCTTAAGGCAATCTTAATACTGGCACTGGCTGAATTTGCTGGAATTGTGCAGAAGATGGACTGATAAGGGCTGGGTTTTTTGTGGGGTTTTTTTGAGAGGATGGACTGACTGGCTTGGAGATTTTAATGTGTTAGTATTTCTAGTCTGACTGCATCCAGCTCCAACTTCTAGCCACTGGGTCTTGTTAGACCACTGACTGCTAAGTTGAAGAGCCTGCTAAACCTGATAGCGAAGCATTTCTGTCCATCCAAGCACTCACGTACTCTCCACCTTTACCAAGCCTAATAAAAATAAATTGTTTCCTTGAATCTTCCATTAGTCCTATTTTTCAGCTTCTTAATCATTCTTATTGGCCTGAGAAAGTTCTGTTCATGAATGTCTCTCCTGAGACATCATGTCTCAAAGCCAGACTTGACAGCATGTGGGACAGGATCTGAAGTTTACTAGCTCCTGCTCTTTGTGAGTGGTGCCAGGGAAGGAGGAGATGAAGACCTGCCTCAGGATCCCTGGCCGCAGGAAAAAGTGGAAGAAAGTGCAGTAAGGACAGGCTATGGGCACTGCCTGCAAGCTGGAAGCCCCAGTAGTTCTCACTGCTCACTTACACTGCTGTACAGCTTCCCAGGCTATTGTATGTGATGGCTGGACAAGGAGCAGAGGTCCTCTACTACACTAGACCTCAGCTCTGCTCTTCCAGACCAGAGGCATTTTGTGGCACCTTTCTTCCATTCAAAGGACAGCCTTGAAGCTGGTGCCCTTCTCCAGACCATCCATCCCTGGTAGCTACGTAGCTAGAGAATAAGATTGCCCAGTCTTCACTTGGCACTCCCTTATTTAGGCATCCAAAGATACATACAACATTTGATTTACTGACCACCATGCAGAACAACGACCTCATGTTCAGATGTCAATAATGCCTTATACATAGGACAAAACCTCTGCCCTAATCCTCCTGCAAACATTATGTACTGCAAGCCTCGTCTACAGTGTATTCCTGGGCATATAAACTTCATAAATGGTCATATCAAAACATTATCCTAGCCAACCATCCAGATGCTTCAGCATCAGCAATTTATCTCCTTATTGATTATATTCTCAGTCTTTATCATCTCCCAGCTTCATCAGTAACTATCTCCTCCTTATCACTAAAATAAATAGGACTGAGAACCAAATCACAGCAACATTTCAGTGATAATTTGCTGCTTAACACTTGTCAGTTTGAAGCCTGTAGATAGTTTTTGTATAGTTGAAGGAAAGGGAAACAAATACAGTATATATTCTAATTCAAAATGACAAATGAGACATACTCAAAGATTTAACAGAAAAAAGCATCACCTCCTTTGTTGAACAAATTGTAATCAAAAAAAGGGGGAAGAAATTTTGGAACAATCCATTTTCCCTCCACCCATACTGACTAGTATTATATCACTCTCCCTTAACTTTTAACTGATTGACTTCCAAGTCAGATGTTTTATTGTTTTTCATACAGTCCCTTTTCATTTTTTAATACCTGGGTCATCCAATTCACCCTTCAAATACTGGCACAGCATTTGCTTTTTCAGTCTTGTAGAACTGCAGCGCTCAAAAATTATTAAAAATATCAACAGCAACTGTTGATAGAGTATTTAAGATGGCTCTTTCAAAACTCCTGAATGCAAATTGTTCAGACTTGCCGATTTGAAAATCTTCAATTTTAATTAGAGTGTAGAGATTGTCTTCAATAGCTGTTAATCAACATCCTGGAGTTATTATTGGAATGAGAATGTCTATGCTATCAACACTGTGAGATAGTAGCTATTGAATGGTTTAATTGTCCAACAACCTGGCCAATTTTCAGTGTTATGACATTAAATGACTATCAAATTGCCTCGATAACCCAAACAGATTTCATTAGCATGACTTCCTAATACATTTCAAAAATCCTCTACCTCTTACAGCTCAGATAACTCATCTTATCCTTTGCACTGTAATAAATAAAAGTAGCTGTTTTCTGTAACTCAAGTCATTTTCAATGACAGCAGACTCTCAGGGAAGCTGCTGCCTTTTGGACATGTGAGCTGAACCACTGGTAAAGCACCACTTTCCTGTGGTGTGCTCCAGTCCTGAATCCTCAGTTCCATGGCATGCCCAAGCTTCCAGACCAGGAGGTTGAGGAAGATGGAAGTTGAGGAGGATTGAGGTCATTTTCCAAAAAGAAACATGTAGAACAGAATGAGGGGCAGATGCCTAGCACCCTCCTCCTCAGATCTGTTTTCCTGTGTAGCTGATAGACACCAGCACTGCATTTTCATTGTCTCCAGGACAGCTTGCCTGACCAAGAAGGAACTGAAAAGCTCTGTGGATTGCCCTCCTGGTGCAGCCTAAAGGGTGAGAAATGGAGTACTACTGCTACAGCCACTCTCTTAAGTGTGTGCAAGAGTTCTTAATATGTTTTCTGACTTAATCTGGAACCAAAACAATATCCTTTCAGTTGCTGGATTTCAGCAATATTCCTTACTTGAATGGCCAACCCCAGCATACAGGAGACACTAACAATGTGTGAAGCAGCACTCACTTCACGATTGCTAGCTACCAAGATTGGTAAGCAGGATACTTCAGCTGGATAGGACAGAGACAGACCGTTAACTCACAGCATGGAAGAGCACATAGCAGTAAGTTGCTCTCTCAATCCAGGTGGGAAGCAAGAAGACCTGAGATGCACTGGGCACATTTCAGCTATCACACGCCTGGTGCACAACACAAAGACTCTCAGAACACAAGAATGATCAAAGTCTCTAACTTGATTGCAAGAAATACTTGCATACCTTTACCAAAATGAACTTCTGGATGATCTTCCAGTATGTGGACAAAAGGAAAGAATAAAGGAAATCCAGTTCCTCTAGGCATAGCTACACCTTCAGAAAACAGTGAGCTATATGAAACCACCCCACTAATACTAGATGTGCTGCAATACTATATGTATCACCAAGTGCACAGCAAGAATGAGGGCTCTTTGGAAAAGTTGTCTTGTAGTATGGCACAGAAAGTGGAAAATTTTCAGAAAGATATGCCAGGCATTAGTTTTGTGTTACAGATGACTGTCAGCTGCAGTACAGTAAAGTTACATGGGTTTTTGGTGATGAAAATTTTACAGCAGCTCTACATTTTTCAAGTCTCAAAGGTTTAAATGTAAATATTCATGATCTCCACAGATATTTTCCACATCAAATCAATTTCGAATATTTTATCATACAAACCACTAAAATGATTTTGCATGATCTTTCAAAGACTACTTACTCGTTCACAAAAATGGAAAATTTCAACTACAAGTGTTAGAACACTGAGAAGATATGAACATGAAAAACTAAGTGAGCAGATACTGTTCTGTAATTGCCATCTTTTAAAATGTAGACAGCTTAGCTGGCCATGAAAAATTTTGTATCTTTTACAAATCCCATATCTCCCTGGAAATCCCCACTTACTTGTGCCAGGACATTCCTAGTTCAGCTTCAAAGTATTTCAAGATCACTGTGTAACATAGAAACACCACAGATATCATTCTCTTAAGAGTTTAACAGCCACTAAGATGGTTCAACACTGTAGCTATGCACGATCTAAGCACATTAACTGAATTTTCCATCACTTAACAAGAAAATAAATTTGAATGGCTGTCTCCTGTAACGGCAAAAAAGAAAAATTATACTTGAAACTAACTGGCTCTTTCATTTTCTCAATTATTCACTTAATAATTGTGAAAGGAGTGAATTTTGAAAAAAGTCCAACTGTTTAAAAATTAGAAACTGGTTGAAAACTCTTTGACTGAAGTTATGCTAAACATACCAGTGGCATTAAAGAGTTAACATTAAAACCATGACTAATACCTGATAAATCGAATCTAATGAATAATATCTGCTTAATATATCACATACAGCAGCAGAAAAATTTAGCATATCAGTGCTAGGGATACCCTGGCAAGGAGAATAGCGAGTACAGAAAAGTGCATTTATTTCTACTAGATTCAGTTATCCATTAATAAAATATTATAGTGATGACTCTACGGTAACAATAAACAGCCTTAGACACTGGGAGCAGTAGGAATAGAATATTTAGAAACAGAGCAGAAGAATTTACAGATGAATAATCTGACTTTTGACTGCTAATCGGGCAAAGCAGGAGACATCTACCTGGAAAGTGAAAAACACATCTTGAAAAAGATGGGACCTCCTCTTCAGGTCCAGCCCAAGGTAAGCGTTCGCTCCGGCCAGTGCTAGGGAATGCATGCTGCCGCTCCCCCTGCTCCCCAAGGAAATACACAGAGATGTGTGGAGAGCTTTCCCTTTCCTGCTCCAAGCTGAAAATGTTTAAAGGGGAAACCTTTTTCTATGAGGCAACCAAGAGCGAGCCTCAAAGCACAGATTCATGGAGAGAAGACAGCCATTTGATTCAAGTGCGCTCTGCTGATGTTTCCCCCTCCCCGTACCCAAGTGTTGCTAAGCTATCATGTTATGTGATGTTCAAAGCTATCTGTAGGCACACTAACCCTTTGTTCCGCAGGGCAGCTGAGTTGTTCCCATTGAGAAAGAACAAACTGATGCTAGATAGCCTTCATGACTTAAAAAACATCACCAATATAAATAGCAAATCCCCTCTCTAAAACAGGTCTTATCTACGGCACAGAGAAAGGCAAAAAGTGAAACCTAATCAGGCTGCAGTTCTTGTGTTGGTGCACATACTCCCATCGACTGCAAATGGCAGCTTTCACCACAAACTTAAAGCAGTCAGATCAACAAGTCCTCAGCACCACTTCCAGAGTATCTTCCGTGAAAACATCTTATTGCTGTGCACGTGTTCGATAAATGAGGAATATGTATGTGCACGTACTCCACAGATGACACCCCCCTTGTGCAGACAGGGACATCATCTTTCCTTTCACTGTTGACCTGCAGTATGCATGAGCTATTGTAATCAGTATCAAAAAATGTGAAAAGATGCTTTGTTAAAATTAAAATCCTTGAAGCATAAATGAAGCTATCTGTTTAACACCATAAGCACTAAGCATGCTGATACTGATACTGCTGATAGCACAAATACATCTTAAAGTATTAAATACAAGGTGTCATTTAGAATAGCAGCATATATTTCTGTGAACCCCCAAAACTACGTAAACTTCTTAGACTTAAAGGGAAGAAAGAGACAAACAGTTGTTATACCCTTCTTCCCTTATACAGTTAAATGCAAATTCTCCTTTACAGTCATATTCCTGATATCTCCCTGCATACACAGCTGATACGCCACCTACTGCAAACCCGAGCTGACAGTCGGAGCAATGCTAGCAGCATTTCCATTCCAACATCGTGCCGGAGCTGAATAAAGGTGCTTTTTTTTAAAAAAAAAAACAAACCTCTTTGCAAGCTGACAAGAACAAAGCAAGATAGCCGGCTTTTTGTCCTAGCTTCGATAATGGAGAGAAAAATAAACAGAAGAGAAAAGGAATGTGAAGAAAACCACAGCAACTCCGAAGGCTCTGAGCAAGACAAGGACTATAAAACGTCTCTGATTACTCTGAATGTTGGTGGCTATCTGTATATCACACAAAAACAGACACTAACCAAGTATCCAGATTCTTTTCTGGAAGGGATCATAAATGGAAAAATAATGTGCCCATTTGATGCAGATGGTCATTACTTCATAGACAGAGATGGACTCCTTTTCAGACACATTCTCAACTTCCTACGAAATGGAGAACTTCTTCTACCAGAAGGGTTTCGAGAAAATCAACTTTTGGCACAAGAAGCAGATTTTTTCCAGCTTAAGGCACTCTCGGATGCAGTGAAATCAAGGTGGGAGAAGGAACAGCTAGCATCTCGAGAGACTACTTTCCTTGAAATAACTGACAGCCACGACCGTTCACAAGGACTTAGAATCTTTTGTAATGCTCCTGATTTCATTGCAAAAATAAAATCCAGAATTGTACTGGTGTCCAAAAGCAGGCTGGATGGATTTCCGGAGGAGTTTTCGGTATCTTCAAATATTATTCAATTCAAGTACTTCATAAAGTCTGAAAACGGTACACGACTGGTACTGAAGGAGGACAATACCTTTGTCTGCACCCTGGAAACTCTTAAGTTTGAGGCTATAATGATGGCTTTAAAATGTGGATTTAGACTGCTGACCAGTCTGGATTGTTCGAAAGGATCAATTGTTCACAGTGATGCACTTCATTTTATCAAGTAATCACAAAGGCAAAGGAAATGAGCATGCAGCCAGTAAACCTCCTTGACCTGCAGCCTCCTGGCATCACAAATAATGTATCTAACCAGCCTTGTACCACAGAGCTCGGCTGCTAATCAATTGTTGTGAGCTAATGGTATGTAAATCTCATAATGACATCCATGTCTGGTTTAACTTAAGCTGAATGAAAATTTTATGCCTGAATTTAATAAAAACTATCTGCTAAACATTGTAAATACAGATTGAATGCTCTATGCTATTTGTAATACATGTTTTCTTGATGCTGTCTTTCAACCAGAGAGTCTAGCTGAATTTTTGTGTACCTGTATGACTAACATGAATACCCCTAACTGCTCTGCTAAACAGCAGTGACAGTATTTTCATATAATAAGCAGGCTTAAAATATGTTTTGCTTATAACAAAATCAGAATGGATTTTAACTGGAATAAATGATTTTCAATGTTCATTAGTGTTTATGCTAATCTATTGTACTGAATTTGCAAACAACGAGATTGCTAGAGGGTTTAAAATTAATCAACTTTAAAATAAATGATTTCTCAACTCACCTAAAACCACATTCATAGCTGTGTTAATACATAACAATTGCCAAAAACATGCAAACCAACCAAATAATGCTGAGAGGGTTAGTTACATTATGGGAAATGAGTTGAATCTGCACAGAATGTTAAATTTTCTAATTGCATATATATATCAAATGGCTAATAAAATATTTGACAAAGTTTCACATAACAGGTTTCTAGTAATGACATCCTACAATGCTAAGGTCGCTGTTTCCTACTAATTTGTGCTCATAAGGACAGGGAATTAACAGAGCCCTTGCTCTGCACAATGGTTTACTAAAAGCAACTAGTACTATTAGTTTTGAATAGACCACCTGCTGGCATTTAAGGTGCATCACTCCAATAAAGAGAATAAATGCCTTTTTTTCTCCTCACCTCCACTATTTATCAAATCTTTTCACTTATGTTAAACAAAGTTTTAATAGCTTCTATGAAACAGCTGTAACTATTTTAACCACAAGCACTACAAACCAGTCACTTCGCAAAAGTGGACTGAAAAATCATCACAAAAGGCAGAAAGAAACTGTACTAACTCTTTAAGTATAAGCTTTGTCCATCGCTGAACCCAATCATTCACAGCTCATATGAACCCAAAATTCAAGTAACATGGTATTAAAGAAAGAAAGAAAAAGCAACCAAGTAGTTTCTCAAATTTCCCAAAATGCCAACATCAATTATGAACAGAAAAAAGCCCACTAAGAATGTCAACAAAATGCAGTACAACCCATACTAGAACTGACAACCAAGAAGAACAGCTAACACAAGGCAGGCTGAGGACAGTTTTCTTGCAGATTTTAGAGGAAACCAAGTCATTCTTAGTAGTAGTGACTGGGAACTCAAATGCAAGGTCCACTTATCCTTCAACATGAAACTATTTCACTTGTAACATACAATAGGTGTTGTTAACTAGGTCTCTCGTCAGAGATTAATTAAGAGAGGGACTCTAGATCTCCAGACCAGGCAGCAGTGACTGAAACACACTCCAATATAATTTTATTGAATGGGGAAATCCAGCCTCTCCAGAATACTCCATGACAATGAACCCACTGTCTAGAAACTACAAACTTTTCTATCCAGTCCCCATGTTACATACTTAGACATCGTAAAAGATGTGGTTCTAAGTTGAACTTTTTCAAACTGAACTGTTTAAAAAAATCAGATCACATTATGTTTCAGGCATAGAAGATGAAGAACTGTTCATGTATCCCAAAACTTCTCTGTGTGTCCAAATGCATCAACTATCTATAAACAAAAGATATATAGCAAAATACAGTTCTTTACATACATCATCACTATGTGTCATTCTTTCCCCCCCAAGATATCTTCAAAAAAATCCTCCTTAACCACTAATCTTGTGGTGGCGAGACACGGGCACAGGTTGCCCAGAGAAGCTGTGGCTGCCCCTTCCCTGTAAGTGTTCAAGGCCAGGTTGGACGGGGCTTTGAGAAACCTGGTCTAGTGGAAGGTGTCCCTGCCCACGGCAGGGGGGTTGGAACTAGATGATCTTTAAGGTCCCTACCAAGCCAAATCATTCTATAAATCTATGATACAATAGGACTTCTGCAAAAAAGTAAACGTAAAAGCTCCCTTAAAAGAAATCCAAAATCCTGCTGCTCTTGTAGGACAAGACTAGAAACGCCATTGCACAAAGCAATTTCATGAAAAGCCCTTTGTGGACACAATTCTCTACATGAGCAAGAAAAAGGGACAAGACAATCTAAAAAAGCTCCCCAACTAATCTACAAGTTTTAAAGAAGAATACTCTTAGTGCTGTCAAATACACAGACTGCATAAGCACAAAGTCTGGAGGAGGCTGTTGCTCCTAGAATGTCAAATCATCCATTTTCACTTAAATGCTTTTGGTTATAACCTTCACATGTAATGAATCTTTGACTGAAATTTAAAATATTACTGCTGTTGAAAAAAGAAAAATCACAAAAATCAATTTTTATTTCAAACAGTTAATATACTTACATGTTAATTAAAATATACTGGAGTTGCTTGCCTTTCAGTTGGGCTCTTGGGATGCTCAATATCAAGAAAACATTAACACCTTAGTATCAGAAAGCAGTACCAGTTTTTCATCATTGCAGGACTTGACTCATGAAAAAGCCATTGAGATTTTTATGCTTCTGTATTTATTATAGAAAATGCTTTTGGATTATAAGCTATTCACAAGCTGATAATCACCGGTAAAATTCAAACCATCTGAAATATCTTCTAAGAATAGGCTACAGCTACTCTTAAAAGATTTACTGGAAAGCTTTTATTTGCCAGGCCTTTGTTTCAGAGTACCTACTTCTCTCTTAACCTGTATAAAAGTAAGCACTTGAATCTCTTTTTTGTTTGTTTTAAAGTGAAAAGTGTACATCTCTAATCATTAGTAAAAATAAATGTTTTATTTTTTAAACTCAATGATTCATTACGTTAAGCACTCTTCACTGCATTTTTTTATTTTCATGTAGATAACACTGACATCTACATCATATATGTAAAGTCATCTGCTGTAACGTTAACTTCAATATTGTCATCTTTTCCCATTTTTATGGACACTCATGCATTTCTACAAGTGTCAGGGTTTGAAATTTTTACATGCCATCTCTGATCGAAGGCATTTCACTCAGCTGTTTGATTCACGTAGCAGAAACAGAAGGAAGACGAGGGTGACAGAATCATTCTCTTTCCTGTTCACATTAAACAAATCCATAACTACATTGAATCACACCATATCAGCTACGCTCAAGCTAGCTATAAACCTGAATAATTTTTCAAACCAGGGTGGGAGAGTGTCTTGCTTTAGTATATGAATGTGAAAAACGTCCATACTGTGCATAATGTTTCCTCTTTAATCCATAAATATATTCAATATAACATAAATACATATAGATTCAGTCACTCAGGTAGATGCTTGCGTTCCACACTCACAGGCTGTGCCAGAAAAGGTACCGAGTTATGCATCAGTTACCTTTTCTTTGTTTTCTTTAAGGTTGAAAATTGCATATTTAACACTACTATGACAATGAGAAAGCTGCAAAATCAAGTGCTTAACTCGGAAACACTAACAGCTGTTCTAACAACATTACTTTGAATATTATGTGCATGAAAAGTATTTCTACTTATCTTTCTCTCATTAAGAGCTGGATCACAATGAACTTAACCAGAATATTCCTACAAGTATCACGAAAAAAATGGCAATTTCCATAATGTCTCTGATGATCTTCAATTGCACAAGTAGGAATAAAAAGGAACTTTTTCCCCCTTCCCCAAGGAGGCACTCAACCTGCTCCCACACAAGTCAGCTTCTCTTGCCTACCTGCCCATCCTCTCAGGTGAGAAAAAGGGCCACCAGACAGATAATTCAGAAGGGACTGAGTGAGCTGAAGGCAGGACTGACCTCCATACACTAAAAAATACGATATCTGCCCCTGTGAGTTTCCTGAATGACTGCTCATGACAGAGCAGTGCCAAACTGACCAAAATACCCATTGTATTCCTTCCTCCCACATTTGTTCACCCATCTTTTCCACTGGTGGAGAAGCCAGTGGCTCTTTTATCACACTTGGCAGTACACTGGCATAGTTATCACCTATTTGTTTTTCTCCTACATATGGACCAAACATAAGAGTGGCCACACTACGTCAGACTAAGGTCTATCTAGCCCAGTGTCCCCTGGTGACTGTGAACTGTTTCCATCCCCTGATCCTTCACATCTCATGGCAGAATCCCCATTTTTCATCTGTTGATCCTCACATTCTTTGCCTTATCTTGTCTTCCTCCCACATCATGCAACTAATTCTCTTTTCTTTTTTTTTCTTTTTTTTTTTAACCATACTCCTCCTTTTCATCAGGAGAGCTGTAGAGCTTCGTTAGGGGGCAGCAGTCTGACTCAAGAGGAGAAACAGTAAAGACAGTGTCCAGAAGCAGATGCCCAGGAAAGGATATAAGAACCAGAAAAAAACATACAGGATGATGCTCCCTTGAAGTACTCCCTCAGTTTCCAGCCACTTACTGACCAATGACTTCTAGAGCTAGACATGGTTTCTTGGAGGTAGCCCTGATGCTGTGAAACACAGTCAAATTACAGCTCCAACTCCACACCTTCAGTAGCTGCCCACCACTGACCAGTGTTTCACAGCATCGTAATCACACTACTGACATTTTCAAACACTCATGTCTTATTTTTAATTGTGTTTTTGCATTTATACCCATTACAACTCTGTGAGTGACAATTGGTCACTTCTCTACAGTAGTTAATATTTCTTTAGATCCTAAAGGGGAAAAAAATGACATCATTTGCAGCAATCAGTTGCATTGTTATGCCACCTCTTATTTAAAAGCATTACAAGGTTTCTATTCACTAAGATGGAAACAGCTTAAGAAAATTATCTTCCTCCTTCTCTCCCCATTAGTATACAAGCAGAATAAGGACAGGCAACAAATATTACAATTTAATAACAGCAGTGCCTCATCCATGAATTTATTTGCATAGAAGGGTCACGTTGCCCTAATTCTGTTGACTAATGAATCAGGACTGGGGATGAAGAGGACAAGTTAACTTGGGTCTATGACAAAATAAATAATATTTTCTCAGGTTAGAATTATTTCATCTTTGCTAGGTGACTAGGTGCTGACCCTAAATTTGTCTCCCGTACTGCAACACAGGGCAGAAACTCTTAAGACTGTCAGGAAAGCAACTACTGGTTAAAAAACTAGACATATTTTCATCTGGAGAGATAGGCTTGCATAATTTACTAGGCTGAAACAAAAGCAATCATTAAGGCATGATAAATTTAAGATTAGAAAATTAACATTACGGTTTTTAGTTACTTTTGAAATAGACATTCTGTAAGTCCTATGTACCGGTATATCACACAGAATATTGCCTCAAAACATTGCCTCTATAAATCACCATCACATTCACAATAAAATGACAGAAAATGAGAAGCACAGCAAGGACTGGGGAAGGTAGGAGGGAGATGTATAATGACACCTGAGGAATGTGGATGAGCAAGCACTTGGAAAAAGAAAGCACAGTTGCCTTGCTTTCTGAAAGAAATTGTATAATATCCTGTAGAACTAGACAGTTGATTTCTTTTCCTAAAAATGTGTGTAGTAGGAGTGCCACACACAGCTAAAGCAACAGTCTCCAAAAAGCTGTTTCTATCTGCACTGGTAACAGTTTAACATCATTGCCATTATCATTTAACACCATGTTTGTTCATTTTAAGCTTCAGAAAAGAATACCATTCTGCTGCTTCAGAAACAAAAACATTCACAAAACTGGTACAATAATTATAGCTATGAACAGCTTCTACTCATTCAAAACCCAGTTAGGGAATGATGACATGCAAGTTCAACACATTAAGGATTCAAAACCAAGTAGTTGGAAGACTGTTAAAAATCAAGCCATTCTGAAGGTCTGTAAATTTCTTCTAATGCTAAAAATTACTACAGTATTACCTTGTTTACTGGTGGTGGGACTTTTGGGGACATAACCTCAGTTTACACAGTTCATGAAACCCACAATCTTTCTACACATCAAAGGGCAATTCCACTGGTTCCGCCCTAAGTGTTATTTTGGATATCTGAAAAACTAGATCACTACACTTTTCCAGGATACATCTTTTTTGCCTTTGACACCACCTCACCCTAAGCTTTCAACAGCTGTTTTGTTCCAGGTATGTAAAGCCTGGCCAAAAGGAGGCAGCAGGTTTTCTTGCTCACATCTCTGGAAGGGAGATTTGGAGTCCTGTGTAAGGGGGTGGCACTTCACTAGCCACAGGAGCACACCAAGGAGATGAGAACTCAGATTTAAAAGCCCAAGGCTGCTTGCTAGGGAAATGTTCCAGGAAGATGAGGATCGAAGGGGCTTGCTAGAGCCATGGGCCTGATGCTCAGGGAAACCTGTAGTGCTGGACTCTGAGCAGTGAGGATGGGGAGGGAGCAGTGTGGTAAGAGAGCCTACAATACCTGAGCACCACGAGAGGAAAAGGAGGGCTGAGGGACTCCAGGTAAGTAAGTGACTATCATCTTGGGTCCCTGGGTTTATAGAGAAGGCACAGATGCCAACACAGTGCAACACTGAGGTTGTACAACACGAGTAACATCTAATTATCCTGAAATTACTAAATAAAATAAAATAAATTTATCTTTTGGCTTTTCATATGTCAGGTTTCAGACAGGCAATTTTCTCTTTTTGCAGAAGTCAGGGGAATGGAGAGATTCACTTTTTTAAAAAATTAAAATAAAAAAATTTAAAAAACAGAAAACCTTGAGCTACATGTCTACTGTTGCAACTGCACAGAAAGCTGCTTGTCGTGTCAAAGGAGGTTCTTGATTTTGTACCACAGTGAACAGATGAAGAAAAAAAGAAAAAAAGTAACAGGTCAAGAGGTGGGTACAGACTCTCTCAATTAGAAAAAATTAAGCAAACAAACTATCAATGAACAGGCTAAGCATCAAGAAATGTAAACAGATCAAGCAACTGTAACACCAAACCCTGTCATTTATTGCCTCTCTACTACTTAAATAAAGCCTCTGGCAAGTATTAGGGATAAAGCAGTACATTTTCTCAATGCTGAATCTGGTAATGTCAGAGGAGACAAATTAAAGGCCCTGCAAACCAGTCTGATAAGAATCAGCTAAGTAGAGAAAATAGGTACTCTCAAGTTACGAGTCTTATCAATACTAACTTTATCTAAGGCCTGCAGCATTGTCAGGTCTTGTGACATTTCCAACATATTTTCTAAAATGACCAGCAAATAATATTCCTTACCAACAGGGCAGAAATCTAACATGTAGGCTATTTTAATGCCTTCTCATATGATAATAAAAGTCTACCTCTGTAAGACTTTTCTGCCACACACAGATGATGATTTTTGGGTTTGCCCTGAGAGTACGGTGCAGAAATCCCTAAGACAACCTGCATGAATGCTGTAGCACAGCTACATACTGCTACTGCTCCTGTATCACCACAGCTGTTGACAAGATGCTGGGGCTGGAAAAGCTCAGGAATAACACCAGATGAGCTCTGCTAGACTGTTTCCAGACTCAAGTATACAGAAAACTCAGGTCCTACCTACTATGCTGCAGCCTCCAGTGCTCTTGCAGCTGCAGTTAGCAAAGGCAGAGGTAACACACAACCTTAGAAGAGCTGCTCTTGCCTTTGCCTTCATTGCCTTCCCCCTCAAATATTACTTCCATGATTAAGAAGATGAAACTTCAACTATCGCTGATGCAAGATGTGTAGTAACAGTACAGAACTGGGGAAAAAAAAAATAGGGGGAAAAAACCAGGCAGAGCTTCAGAGTAACAGTACTGAATCAGACTAAAGGTCTGCTTTGCTCAGCATTGTTGACTCCAGCAAAGTGGCCAAAAGTGGATATCCATGAAGAAGCCTAAGGACAGAGCATCCATGTATGATTCTCCTACTGGCTATGCATCCCAGTGTTTCCCAAGCTTTTGTATCTTGGGAACTCTTAAATCAGATGTCCTCTCTATCTTAGTGCCCTCTGGATCTTCTTTCACATACCTCTTTGGTCATGTAAACCTTTAGCAAATACCACCTTCACATCCACATCTTCTCACAAGGAATTCAACAGCTCAAATACATTCTGAGTGCAGAACCACCTCTTTTTATTTACTCTGAAACTGCCTCCTGCTAGCTTTACATCTGCTACATGTCAGTCTTGTACTGGCCAAGGCAGCAAGCATTTGATCTTGCTCTGCCCCTTTGATCCATCATTCAAGGCTCTAATTTGCAATACTGCAAAGGTTTGGACCCATCAAATATGATCATGCTGGTAAGTGGGTGAACTGCAGTAATCAGCGGATTTCCTCACAGAAGACAAACACAATTTGTGGAGTCACAATCTGCGATGCCAGGCATGACTGGAATTCCTGGGATTTCTCGAAAGTCACAAGGGAAGACCAAGAACTCTGATGCAAGCCAAAAACATGTTTCTGCTTAGCACAGTACTTTGACAAGCTGGACACGAACAACACTGAAGGACAGGCTCATAGCATTAACTCCCACTGCTTTATATCAGGTTCTGTTCTCAGCATAAAGACTGCATGACAATCAATACATATATATCAGTGCTGCTCAGGCAAACAAAATTTTAGATATTCATACAGTATACTAAAATAAATAGCCAGACCATAAGGACACTAAGGCTATTTATTCAAGTTCTTAAAAAATATAACTCCAGTTAGTGTTAACCTACAGTAAATCCATATCCTTTTTGCTGTCCTACCAGTGCACCTTCCCTGTTTTCTACAATATTTATTATAACTAGTATGACAGACTTTGACTACATATACCTTAAAGCAGGAATTGTTGCTTATTTGTGTGTTTTAACAACTACAAGTGTTGTCTCATTATTGACTGTGGCTCCTGGAAAACTACTGTTGCATTTAGCTGCCAACAAAACCAGTTATATTTCCAAGACAAAAACTGTTTCTGTGGCTTGCAAATGGCAGATTCTATAACTAACTTATCTTCAACACCGAGTTTCAAGCTAGTATTTAAATTAAGAATTACTGTTTTATTCCTCCTGATGGTAATTTTTCAGTTAGTTCCCCTTTTGAAGTATAATTAATATACACTAACCACTTATAGAGTGTGAAATCAAATGTGCACTTAGCAGTTTTATACAATCCTGTGTCATAATGTAAGAACTCTGTGCCTTCAGCAAAAAATTGCTGATTTTACCACATGCAGTTCAATGTTTATCTAAGTGCTTACACTGAATTTCAATTATTCCAACACATGTATAATCAACTTTCTTTACTGCGACATCAAAAAATGAAGCAAGTGTGATCTACAGACAATTCAAGCATTGTATATTTGTGTCTGCAAACATGTACATTCACAACTGGCAAAATTTTAATACCAGGTTCACAGTATATTGTCTGTATCAGCTCTGATAATTTATTCCTTTTAACCAAAGACAAATCAGAAATGGTCCCAGTGGTGCCTCTTCCTTCATTAGAAGGCATCTGTACTACTCACTGGCCAGTTTAGGGAAAAAAGATGACTAATACCTTGTCCCAATCATGTTAAGTACTGATGGCTACTATTTGCTATAAACTTACATCAAAGACTTTAAGAGATGAAATTTGGATACAATGAGTTCAACTGGCTTGAAGAATGTTCAGGAATTTCAACTACTAGATTGCATGTAACACTCCCCGATATACACATTCTTGAAGAAAAAGGTGCATCTGTAGTTTGCATACAGAGTTGATATACCACTCCTGCCCCTGAAAGCAACACTATGCTTTCAAAACTACATTGTCCAAGTTAGGCAACAGTATAATCAGCTGCTGTCTATGCAACTTTCATTTAACACACTTCCACAAGGACAGTACCTAATTACATTTGCTCTTACATAAGAATGCATTTCTTTACTGTATCATTCACAGCAGACTACAGAAGCTTGGGGCAGCAGCTTCTGGGTATTTTTATTGGGGGGTGGGGAGCAGATCACACTAACTGGCACAAATGCTTGGTTTTCACAGCTTCTGTCACCACTGACAGCACTTACAGGTAGGTGCAAGCAAAGCCATAAGCAAACAGGAGCTACCTACACATATTTGGGTTTAAATCACTTGCTTATCATCATACAGGAACAAGCAAAGACAATTCTCATTTCTCTTTTCCTTTAGCCGAGTGAGTAATTTGCTATATTCCTTTTATGTTTAACATAAACTAGCCTTCACGCGCTAAAATCACCAACCACTGTTTATCACAAGCACTAATGAAATTTATTTCTGTATGGAAAAAGTGAGCTAAAATGATAATATGCAAAAGGAGCTCAAATTTAGTTTAGATAAACTTGGTTTACATATGTCCTGATTCCTGAATATTTTGACTGTAACTTAGCACCATTCAAGATATTATGGATACTAAAAGTTTACATGGGCTCAAGCAACAGGAATACTTCATAGAAGGTCCTGTTAAATAAAACACCATTACCCCTGGCTCTGGATCTCTCCAAGTTGTGAGTCACTGAAGGCTGGAAGAAGTATTCTGGGGATGTATCACTATGCTTTTGCATCGTTCTTACACTACTCTCAAGGCATCTGTTACTGACTACCACTGAGGACAGGATACCAGCTAGATGATCTTTGGTCTGACCTAGTATCACGTTGTCTCTGTCAACTGGTATCAAGTAGCAACACCGGTACTATCTCACCTTTTGGTAAGTGTTTTATAAGCATCCCAACAATAAATGTTATTTAAAATGTCATACATAATTTTAATGATTTATGACATAAGAATTCTGAAGATAGACAGTACCCTCCCAATGTAAAAATGTGGGGGAAATTTTTAAGGATGTAAATCAAAGAATTTCTGAATGTTATTTATCTCACTTATCTCCTTTATTTACTCTCTAGCTACCAATAAACCTTATGTATTTTTATTACAGTAATACCCAAAAGCAGTCATTAGGGTCTTGTACTAAACGCTACATAAATACATAAAAGACAATCTTTGCCTCAAAAGTACTTATGTAGGCCAGGATAAAATAGTTTAACACAAAATGAAGCACTCAATAACCTGATTTACTTGAGATGTAGTTTGGAAAACGTCATCTGAGTTCCACAATGATTTTAGGAAAAAAGTGAATAAGCAAATAAGTGCAACAGGTGGCTTAGAGTCCTCCTTTAAATGCCCCAGTGTAACCAACTACCATCAGTCAGAAACTGAATTCACAAACAGCTTGATTACATCAAATGAGCTTAGCACTCATTTTGTCAGCATATTCAAAAAGTCCACAGCATACAGGAATTCATTCTTGTGATCGAAGAAAAAATACAAACAACTAAACACGTGGCCATCTTACACAATATTTGCAGAACAAAGAGGACACACCAAGAGTGAAGAGCAGACAATTCAATCATTCAAAGGCAAACAAACAGAGTAAAAACCCCAAAAGCCAAGCAAAAACCAAGGGTGCATCCCTACAACTAAAGAACATCAGAGAAATGCAAAGTAAGGATCAAAATTCTGATTCATTTTAGCAGTTAAACTCTCAAGATCTGCTTTACACGCAACATCCCACAGCAGTGAGTCTCATTTTTCAACTGGTATAAAATACTAATCTCTAGAAAGTAGCCCTTCATAACTTTAAAACCGCATCACAATTAACATATAATCAGTGAACACGTTTTAGCAAGTAACTAAGAAAAACTGCAAGCTGTAAAAACCCACCTTGGATTCAGTACAAGTCTACGGACTGTAATATTTCTAACACTAGTCTTTTGACATGCTTAAGCCAGTGTAATAAAAAGCATCTCAGTATTACAAAGAATTCCCTCCTACAAAAAACAAAATCCAAATCCTACTTCCAGCCAGATGCAAAGTATACACTTCTGACAACATTTGATGCTGAAATGCAATTCAAATAAAAGTCAAACATTAGAAAAAACAGACATCGCCATGTTAAAGTGTCCAAAAAAAATTACTTGCAAGAAGACATTTTGAAAACCCACTAGCATTAGTCTTATGTTTAGGAATTGCTTTTTAAGAAAGGCATGGGCGTGAGACTCTTTCCAGTCCATCTGCTATCTCTGTCATTACCACTTACGAGTGCCCGCCCAGTCCCAGTACTATTTAATCTGTGTTCATCAGAGGTAATCCTTCTACTAACAAAACTGAGATTTGCCTATATATTTAATATTAGCTGTGTCTAGTTTCCCAGGTTCACAGGCTCCTGCTAACACTGGCACTTATTTGCGCTAGTATGTTAATGATATTTTTGAAACATCTCTTTAATAAAAGCCAAAAAGGGGACTTTTTATTAAACACTACTTTACACTGTAAGATTCTCATCCTGTCATGTACTATCTGGGAGTTTCAGTAATGTAAGCCCAAAGGATTCAGCAGAAGGGAGCAGGCTAGGAATACACAGCCTCAAAAGAGCTCTGCTCCAGCTGCTGGAGAATTGCACTTAGCACATACCTACATCAGAGTAAGACTTTCTGGAACTGTCTGCTTCAGTGACTGTAAAAGAATCCTGCACAGACTAGCTCAGACCTGAAATGAAATCTTTAGATTCCTAAGGCAGATATCTTATCTGATATAAGCACATTGCCTATCTCACAGAAAAATAGCAATCGGAGGGCAATACTCTGAACTGTGTAAAAAAACCCAAACACTTTTACTATGGTAAGTGCAGTTTGAGAAGAGACCTTAGAATTTTTAACTGTACTTCAGACATTGTTGGACTAACTAACATGTAATTGGTAGGTAATACCAGTGAACTAACCCTTTTTTACTCTTCCCAAAGAATTTATACAACTTTCACCAGAACATTTTTCTCCATTAGAAAAACTGAATAAAGTACAATACTAGACACACTATTTTTCTGACAACAAAAGATTTGGGAATTTGCTACATACTTTCCAATCAAGAGAGAAGAATTCAAACTAAAAAATATAATGAATCTAAAAAAAGAGAGCTGAGAAATAATAAAAAAATTCTAAAATAACATTCCAAAGAACATTACATTTCTATAGCTCTCCCTCATCATTTTATTCAACTTCATTTAAATAAAAAATATTAATAATTTAAGCTTTTGGATGCAGCAGATAATCAGTTTATGAAGTAATTTTTCAATTTAATTATATTCTACCTTAGAAATATAAAAAACCCCCCTTTTTTTTTAATCTACAGAATTCTTGAAAAGTTACAACTGAAAAGCTGCAGTCGTAAGTAATTTCTTAAGTGTTTCAAGGAAAGTGTCCATACTCACCAGCATTGCTGCTTTCAGATTTTTCTTCTGGTTGGCTTTCTGGAAAAAAAAACAAAACAAAACAAAAAACCAACAAATAAACAAAAAAGGAAATATAATGTTTCTGTGTTGATTATTTGAAATTACATCTAAAAAGTGGGTTGCAAAGCAAAGAATGATAAATGACAACAAATCCACAATCACTGGATTTGATTAATGTTTATAAATTTACTTGCTGAAGAGTAATTTGCCACCAGGAGCAACAAAAAAAATAATCTCCTTCACTGCCCAAACTCACAATTTAAATGAGAGAACTCCATTACCCCTCTGATTGAGCTCTGCAAGAATGATGTTACACATTTATACAAAACCTAGTAGGATTATGCTAAAACAATGAATAGCATCCATTTATCTCACTGGTCACTCTGGACAAATGAATATTACTGGTATACTTAATAAAAAATTCTGCAAAAGAATGCTCTTTAATTGGCACTAGGTAAATTTTTGAACATGACTGATTAACCTCTACCCTTTCTGCAGATCATGCAAGAATTTATTTCTTCAATCTTTTTCCTTTCTGAACATTGGTCTTCAAATGGTACTATAGCCCAACTTGTTAGGTACAAAAAAACCCACATAATCAGAAACGTCCCCTGTTCCACAGAGCAGAATCAAAGTATATATGAAAGAAAAGCCTAGACACAAGTGTTGCAAAGTGACTCGCCAAAAAATTATCACTCGGGTGAATGGTAGAGTCAGATTCAGAAACAGCTTTCTGCATGAAATTCCAACCCCACATTTCAATAAGTGGCAGCTGGCGGATGTATTTTGGTAAACTGAGTTCTAACACTTACCAAGTCCTATGAAATTAAACCCCTACATAAATTTGTCAACCTGAAATTTCACTGCTCCTCCTATATTTCTCATTTTTACACATCTTCTAATGTAGAGAATAAAAAGAACATTTTCACTTATCTGAAATACAGTTAAAAATGGTAAAACATACTTGTCCTTAGCTTTCAACTCGGACATGTCACAGTTATCATTACAGACTACTCACAGGTGAAAGTGAATTACTGCTCTAACTAAAGAGTAATTTTTGAGTTCAGTTTGATCATTTCTGCTATTTACAGGCTGAGTATTAACAGAACTTAAAACACAAAATATTTTACAAAACCTTTTTCTTGTAACTGATTTTTGCTGGCTTTCATGGCCAATGGCCCTGTTTTCTTATTGAGACGGATAACAGCCTGAGGACTAATGCACACGGAAAAAGCAGTATGTCACAGATCCTCTTTTCTTTACCCGTGGCTGTCATTAGACTTAGCAGCTGAAGGCACATGCTCTTTCAATGAGAAAACATCATTATATGACCTCTTCCCACCTGTGAGCATGCACAAAGAGAGTTAAGATCCTTGACAACTTTCAGAAATACATGCAGGATAGCCTGTTTGTCAAAACCCATGTATTTTCTAATTGACATTATTTTTTGTATGTATTTAGCACATTTACAGCATAATGTTACTACCAACCAATGCCCTAACTTGGTTGTAACTCAATTAAGGAAACATTCAGTACACAGACAAGAAGCAAAGAGGACATAATAAAGAACATGCAAACATACTATCAAGCCCTGCCTGGACTGAGATGTAAGAAGCAGCTGGATTTAAAGCTGTTTCTTTAAACTCTGTTTCAGTGAAAGACTAGCTACCTAACCAAAACTACTGCATAAGACATCACATTTAAAAATTGTCAATAGCATCTCTGATTCAAATAATGTGTATCATGTCTACAGAGGGAGTGTGTATGTTTGCTTGTATGGATCAACAGAATCTACCCTCAACAGCAGAGACAAAAAAGCAGACAAAATTCAAGCCTCACAAAGAAGTGGTGGGTTTTTTCTCAGAGTCAGACAATTTGTTGTTGTTATGATTCAGTCACAAGTCTGTTTCAAAAATCTTCTCAGTACTAATATCATAAAGAAGGTAAAAGACATTGTGCTATATCTATTCGATATATTTTATCAAGGCAGACTACAGCTGCTCAGCCTCCTCCACAACATGCAAGATTCACAGATAAACATCAACAGGTTGGGGTTGGTTGGGTTGGGTTTTTTTGTTGTTGGGTTTTTGGGGGAAGGGTGCGGGGGTGGGGTAGGTTTTTATACACATACATCAGTGAGACCGAAAAAAACAAAGAAATTTTAAGGCAATGAAGCAGGCCAAAAGCCAATTCTATTCCCATCACACCAAGCCCTTTCTAAACATACCATGTATTTTATGCATTATATCCTCTATTGTTTAAATTTGTACAGAAATAAACAGTCTATAGTTTTAACAACAAAAATTAAAAGAAAATTGGGAGTTTACCCCTATCAGCCAGCTGAACTCACTTTATAGTAATTTGTTAATCCTGACAATACTCATATGAAGTTAATATAGTTTTCATTTTTTAGAGATGATGTAAGCCATCAGTTGTTTTCTAAATGGACCATATATAACAATAATACATACAAAATCCTGAACCATCAAAATGCTGTCTGTAATTAGACTAGCTTGAGTCACATATTCTGCTTTTCTGATCATGGGTTGCATCTTCTTTATGATCCTCACAAATATTTGGAAATTTGCATAAATGCCAGAGATCTCAAAGGCTGCTGTTGCTTCTATTTCTTTTGATCATGAGGCTGCTGATAAGTTTTCCTCTTCTGCTAATAGTCCGTAAAAGACTGAAGTACATAAAGGAACAAAGAAGCATTAAGTAAGACCCAAAGCATTTTGGAGACTGGACAGCCTGAACAAACAGAGATAACTGGA
Organism: Athene noctua; assembly: GCF_965140245.1. NCBI lineage: Eukaryota > Metazoa > Chordata > Aves > Strigiformes > Strigidae > Athene > Athene noctua. The sequence goes on along the minus strand of NC_134037.1, from coordinate 233,057,882 downwards.
AATTACTGTTACAAGTAGACAGGTATATGTCAAAACTCCTCAGCATGGTAAAACGATGAGGGTAGGTGTTTATTTCCTAAATAAGAGTTTGATGAAAAATTTGAGAAGTTAAACATACATGTACTAAGATTAGTAGTAACATCACAAGGCATCAAGATTCTGAGCACTATGTATTTTACTGGAAATAATTAAATGTAATTATAGGAGTAACTGCTTTAATTAAAAAAAGAAACATCTTTCCATGATTTTTATTAGTGTTCCTTCCCTTCACATTTCTTTAAATGGATGGATATATCTGATATTTCAAAAAATAAATATACAAAATACAGACTATAAACCTCTGAATATTCATTTTGACTGGAATACAATCGCTCATTGTAAGTCATATAGCAGGCATGATTCATGTACAAATTCAGAAAAGGTCCTTTCATATATGAGAATCTGTATAAAGAAAAAAAACACAACCCAAAACAAGGGGAGAATATTCAACGGATGTGGGAATAAAGGAGCTGCTCTAAGGTGTACAGGCAGAGTTATATGTATTATTGAACAGTAATACAAAAAACCTGAATTTCATGAACTAAGATTCTGAAAGAAGAGAAGACTCAGAAAACTGGTGAAGAATGCAGTATTAAGAGACAACAATCTTCCGTGAAGCATGAAACAGTGAAACAATCCATGCATGAATGCTGCCCAGAAACAAAGGTCTGGTAGTCATTCTGTCAATGGAATTCTCTGAACGCTTTTCACTTTCAGTAAGCATGAAGGAATTTAAAGTCACTAAAACAAGCATTAAGGCAATCCCACTTATGAAGGGGGAGTTGTGAAGATACATTCAAGATTTCAATAAAATGAGTCATCTCACCCAACTTTACAGAAATATCTTATAATTTATTTGTGCCTACAGTGTAAAATCTTCCTCTCCATGGATCAGTCCTTTACAGTTAGGGATGTAATTGCCTACCAAAGTCTGTGTTTTCCCAAGCCACATTAGTGGAACATTTTTTCAAGAACTAGCGCAGTAAAAAAGTTTTATCATTATCTATAACATAGCTGCATTTTTTATTTATATTTAGAGCTTGCAATCCTAAACTACCTGCTGGGAGAAAAATTAAGCAACAGGCAATTAAAGCAGTAAGGGAATTAATTTATAATCACAATCAGAGAAGTTTGCAGTTAAATGTTTAACAAAGCATGTTCCCATTCCTTCAACCAAGAAACTGTCAAATTATAGCACTTCCTTATGCCAGGGTGTCTGCCAGTAGGATGCTCAGAAAAAAACAATTTTAACCAAACACATCAAACCCATGACTTTCCCCTAGATAGTTCTTTAGCTATACACGTATAAGAAAAATTCATTTTGTTCAGTACAACACATTGAAATATATGCAAAATGCTCTCCTTTCCTCCCGCCCAAAAAATTTACAGCTATGATAGCTGATGACAAAGATAAGATAAAATGACTAGAAGCACAAATAGCATTGTTGCATAGCAACTGTTGATGTACATATGGTGATGTTTATGGAATAGAGTGTAGTTCATATTTAATGCAGAAATAATACTGAAACCAGCCTAGACAGCAAGACCTAGACAGCAAGAGACAACTGTGCTTTGGATCCCTCTGCAGACATCAGAGAAGCCACACTTCCCGCCAGCTTTGTTAAACTGATGTTCAGGAACACCACCGCAGGTCTTAGCGATTTGTCCGGCAATAAAAACAACACAATGTCTCACATGTGCAAACAGCCCTGCAAACTACTGCTTTCAGAGTGCACTGCACTACTCTGTATTATTCATTAGAGCTATTTCAAAATACAGAAAGAGGAAAAGAAAAGAAACAGAAGAAACACCATAGTTAGTCTAAACAGAAAGCGCACCATTTGTGAAAGCCAACATAGACCTGATTTTTAATAGTATCTGGGATGGGATCCACTTTATCCAGCTTTATATTGCCTCAGATCTAGTACACACTGCAGATGACCATGAAACTGCAATTCATTAGTCTCTGAACATAACAAATGGCACCTCAGAAGAGCTTACTGCTGTTCAGTAACTAATATGGGACCACCAGAGGTTTACCGTGTAAGAACTAAAGGATTTCTTCCAACTACAACAGCTATTAGAAACAAGTTCAGTTAAGACAAAAAAAAAAAAAACCTAAAACCACATAAAATCCATTCAGAAGTCTAGAAATTACATCATGCAGAAAATATTAAATTACTTGTCAAATTTGATCTTTTTTGCTTGCTCTAAGTGACCTGAGGAGTCAATGTGAAGTGCTGAATTATCCAGAATATGTAAACTCCCTGCAGTATCCTCCAAGACTACAAAATATTTCAGAGACAGCTTTGCCATCCCTCATTCATTTTCTGAAAGACTATCAAAAAGATTGTAACTACAACATAAGGATCCCAGGATTAGAGGTCAGCACACAGAATAGATGTTACAGCTTTTAATGTGCTCCAAAAAATAGAAAAAAAAAAATCCCCAGACCCACAACCAAAAATCCCTACCCTTTACAAAAGAATCAAACGCAAGTGTTTTATGCCATTTGTTCCATTTTAGGTAAATTCAGTCCTCAACAAGGGTACTGACTGAGAGCAATAGCACATGAAGCACTTTTTTATTGATATTTCATTTGCATAATTCCTCAAATGCATCCTTCCAGATGCAACATTAGCAATGCCATCTGCAGTTCCACACCAGCTTGATCTTCCGCCCATGGTTCAAACTGGCATATTGATTCTCTCACATAGTGCACTTTGCAGAAGAAAAAGGAACAAGATCACCAACGCTTCTGGCAAAAATATGCAAATTATAATTTGAAGACAAGTAGTGGTCTGTGAACATAATAAAGAATGAATTTCAGTTCCTATGACTATCTCTTACTGATGACTGACTGATGTGCAAAGACGTGTACATTTTTATTGAGTCTTTTCCCATGGTTGATATAATTATAGTGGTTTTTTCCATGTGGACTTTCTGGCATCAAATAGGGTAGCAGCCTTTCTTTCAGTTGGGATATCCATATAGTTTCATTCCACTCTTCAGACATCTGTTTTCACACTATCCATAATTCACTACCAAATTTGTTGAAATTGGCCATGGAGCTCAAAACATACTGGCAATACACATTTAAACACTAAAGTGTGGCTGCAGGAACGTGGTGTCTGCAAGAAATCTGAGTGGAATTTGGAATATTTGTGTCACATTCATCTTTATAACCAAAAAAATTCAAGCAAGAAAAGCGCATTATTGTTTATTTTTGATTGTACTGCCAACACCAGCTTTAACACAACAGCAACACATTTTAGCCATTTTGCATTTAAGCGAGTTTCATGAAAACTCATTGACTGCATGTTATGCTTGCTAATCTCAAGCAAAACCAATTTTGACAGGGTCTATGCTTATTCAGTGCTTCATTCCAAACACTTCTCATTTCACTAACTACCCTTTGCTCCTGATTAATATAATAACTTCTACTCATGGTCCTTGAATAACATTTTCTAGTTGCTAAGAAATGCAAAGTTTTTAATTGATTAAATAAAAATTGGACAGCCTCTAAGTACCTAAAGGTTTCGAGACACTAGTATTACAGATGGTAAAACACAAATAAATAGGCATCTTCTAACTACCACATTCTAAAGACTTTAATTCGAACTGATGACTCTACATTCAAGTTAAGCATTTGCACTCACTGCAGCATAAGTTACCATTAGAGGGTTTTTAAGCAATATTTTGTATGAAAAGATGTCCTAGGAATCAAAATCCCATGCAATTCACAAAAAACATGCAAAAATCTCTGAATGTATACACTAAACAGCTTCACACCTGAAATCTCTCTCTTCTGTCAAGCATTCTGAGGTTGGGGCACAGAGAAACAAAAAAGGATGAGGGACTACTAAAATGCCTGCAACATTCTTGAAAACTCCCTCCCTATCTCTTTCCACATTTGTAACCTATGAATTATAAAATGCAGTATTTTAAACTGTTGCAAGTCACACACGTGAAAATACAATTTTTTTAAAAAGTGAAAAACCAATAACATGATTACATTAATTTCAAAAAAAGGGATAACAAATAGAAAGTGCCTGAGTTGTAGCATAAGAGCTTGTATTTCTAAACACAACTAGACAGGCAAGCTACCTGTACCTTAATATCTCAATGTTCAGTCATTAAATCTTTAAAATTAATTTTAGAAAAGAGGTGGTCAAACTTAGTAAGTATTCTAACTCTGTCCTGTGAGTTACGATTCTCCCTCCCTTATTTATTTGATAAAGCATCACACTGCCATCACAGCAATTACTTAAAAGCCTGTGAACATCAAAACATTGGAAGCTGGTCACACTGTAGTTTTCTATCCCACAGAAGGCAGGAGTATCAAAAAATATTACTATTATTTGTCTTCTAGAGACAACCTAAGTGCCTGAAACTTGAGATACCTTCTGCAGACATGAGATACACTCTGCAGACACCTTCCTTCTCTCTCTAACATCCAGAACATGACCATACTACCATGTTCCTTAAGTCTAACATGCAATTTAGGATATATGATCTTGAATATCCTAATCACATATACAGCTACTGAGCTGAACTTAAGACAGGCCGAACAGCTGAAATCCAGCAAGAAAAATTAAAACCTTACTGCTGGACTGTCTGTTATTACGACCTTATTAAGCTTTAATACATTTAAACCATATATATACATAAAGAAGGGGTGGTTAATAGATGTGTTTATTGCTAAAATACATCTGTTCAACTGGACAGAGGAAGAATGAGCATTCTTATAAAACTATATTCACAGCAGAGAAAAAAAATAGATCAGTTGATCTCAAAAGTACATGGGAACACAAAAACATTTTTCCACTGAAAACCCTAAAGGGGAATACAAAATGTACTGCACTCCATGCTCTCTCTATTCTCTTCAGCAGACCCACGCTGAAATGTACATGATAACCCCATGTGGAGAACTTAAATTAGTTGCTCAATCATAGGAAGAAAAGAGACAGACACACAAAAAAAGTACAACAGTCTTATGTATGCAGGTAACAACAAAATAGAGCCAAAATCTGACTTCTGAATCTTCTGGCCTTTAGAACATTCAGTTTATTGAAATAATGTACAGTGGAATCATAACAAATAACTTTAATTCTAACTTACCTACTGAACTTTCTGTGAACACTGTTAAGGTCTGTCCTCCCACACTTTGCAAAAGAAATGGATGTTCCCTTGGTGCGCTGACTGAAGCAGGTTTTCCTCCAATATCATTGATGCTTGCAAGCTCTTCATTCAAAGTAAATGACACCTAACAGTCACAATTACCACAGTGTTACTAAACAGACTCAGTTACACAGTTTTACGAGTTATGGGGAAACAAAAAGAGAGAAAACACAGGTAGTATAGCACATTTCCATCTCAAAAACATAAAGCGTGGGATAAGAGTCTTACTATATTGATCTCTAGTTGAAATACAGAATCCAAAGTTTTCATGTACTTATAAAATTATTTACTCATCTTTTAAAAAACTGTAAATTAATTCCTCCTGAAGTCAGAGAACAATTTGATTTTACTTATTAAAATGTAAGGCATAATAGGTTTTCAGACACTGTTCAGTATGAGTGCTTTAAAATGTTTCGCACAGCCAGCTGAGCTCCAGAAAAAGTGCTAATGTACCACTATAAGTGTTATTAGCCCAGGGACTCCTGAAATGCCTGTGGCCCAGGAGAGGTTAAAATAGGGCTCCTTTGCTATGTTTACATTGTATGCCCAATACAGGAGCTGAGGAGGTACTGGGGGGACTGGGTGACCAGAATTCCTAACTGCAGGACACAGCAAGAAACCTGAAGAGAGAGATTTCAGACCAGCACTTTGTGCTTTTCCTGCCCATCCTGCTCAGCCTCATTCCGCCATGCAGCAACAGGGTCCCCAGGAAGCCATACATTCTCAGGAGTTCCTCACCACTTGGGTCTACACAGACTGCAAAATGAGCTTTGTGGCTCTCATCTATATCAAGATTTTGGTGTGGGACTTACAAAATTAGGGAGGTTGTTTCATATTCCTGCCTAGAAGAGTCCAAGCGAACATCCAAACCTCCAGGGGAACTCTCTCCACTTACTCTAAAAGGAGCCTGGTCAAGTTATAAAATGGCGAATGCAGCTTGCTTCCCTGCCACTTTTCAGTCCACAGTTCTTCCAATTCAGTGACAGACATATGTGGTATTTGAAGTAATTCTAACTAATGCAACTTTCCTTACCTCCTGTAAAAGATACAGGAAGTTACTGCCATTCACTGAGGCTGCTAATAAAAGCAGTTACCTTTGCACTGCAGAAAAATCTTCAAGTTGCTTTATATTTAGCAGGACCAAATTCCAAATACCAGACAGAATACTTTCTGAAATCACAACCCTCCATCTCCAAATTCTTTTGCTTTATCATCATCTTCCTTAGTTCTCAGACAGTCTTTTGCACTAATACATCTCAAAAGGCTTGGAGAGAAGGTCACTACTACAATTGCTGCTTACAGACGAGTAAACAAACTTGGGGAACAAAGAGACCTGATGAAAGTCCCACAGTAAAACTATGGGCAGAGCTATGAACAGAATTCTCTCCTCCTGATTCTGTGGCACAATGCTTCTTTACAGGTGAAACAAAAAAGATGTAACATCAGAAACCAGCATGTTCTAAACAATTTTTAGAATTCAAAATATAACACGTTCACAGCCTTTGTATTTAGTAATTACTTACTTCTGTTCTTCCTTGATTTCTGTAAAAGAAAATATTTCATGTTTTAGTTTCCATAATCTAATTCCACAAGTTTAGCTTCCCTGATAAAAAAGCACATTCAAATTCTAGATTAGCTACTCATCTTCACTCCTGAGCTGCTCAATATTTTTGTTATGCTGATGCCCAAGAATAAAGGGTAAAGTCAGCAGGTGAGAACAGAAGCAGCAAAATAGCACAAGTAAGTTAACATTCTCCAGCTAGATGTGCATATTTCTTGGGTTTAAGAAATCAAACATCATGTAATGGGATACAGACACTTCCCAGTGTAATTTCATATAATTTATTTTCATAATCACTATACAAGCAAGTATCATTCAGGTATCAGAGAAATATGCACAGTGTTCGCAATAAACAGGATTATAAGAGGTGTAACATAATCTGTTTTACTGTAGGTAACTTCTAAGAATTGCAACCAATAAAGGTACAGTAAAGTCTTACTTGGCAATCCTTAGTTTTCCCACTTCACCTCTTCCTGAAGCTTTATTCCACTGTTGTGACAAGTACTTGGGGACCTAAGAGAAGAAGACAGATTTCAAGAAAAGCAGATTTTAAAACTATGTAAGTTTTTACACTTTAAATGCTTTTACTCTGACCACTTCAGGATACAGTATGAGCAAAGTATGGTATACAATATAGAATCATAGAATGGTTTGGGTTGGAAGGGACCTTTAGAGATCATCTAGTCAATACCTCTGTCATGGGCCAGGGCACCTTCCACTAGATCAGACTGCTCAAAGTCCCATCCAACCTGGCCTTGAATGTTTCCAGAAATGGGGCATCTACCACCTCTCTGGGCAACCCATTCCAGTGTTTCAGCACCCTCAACATAAAAATTTATGCCTTATAGCTACTCTAAGTCTACCCTCTTTTAGTTTAAAGCCATTACCTCTTGTCCTATCACTACAGGCCCTACTAAAAAGTCTGTCCCCATCTTTCTTATAAGACCCTTTAAAGTACTGAAAGGCTGCAATAGGGTCTTCCCGGAGCCTTCCCTTCTCCAGGCTGAACAGCCCCAACTCTCCCAGCCTGACCTCACAGGAGAGGTGCTCCAGCCCTCTGATCATTTTTGTGACCCTCCTCTGGACCCACTCAAGCTGGTCCATGTCAACCCTGTGCTGCGGGCCCCAGAGTTGGACACAGCACCCCAGGTGGGGTCTTACAAGAGCTGGGTAGAGGGAGAAAATTGCCTCCCTCGATCTGCTGGCCACACTGCTTTTGATGCAGCCCAGTATACAGTTGGTTTTCTGGGCTGCAATTGCACGTTTCCAGCTTGTGTCCAGCTTTTCACCCACAAGTACCCCCAAGTCCTTCTCCACAGGGCTGCTCTTAATCCCTCCATCCCCCGTCCTGTATTGATAGCAGGGATTGCCCTGATTCAGGTGCAGGACGTTGCACTTGGCCTTGTTGAACCTCATAAGGTTCACATGGGCCCCCTTCTCAAGCTGTTTTATATATGTATTTTGTTAGGGAGAACAAAGAGAGTAATGTAGCACAAAAATAAGGCAGGTATAGATTCCCAAATTTTCCAAATGAAGGAGAAATCTTACAATACTCTGAATCTCAAATACTATTATCCAATTATGAAAGGCAAAATAAGATCAGCATCATATTCTTAAACTAAGGAGTCCCAATCATTTTAACAGGTAAAATTATATTTTTAAATATTCAGTAGAAATTATCATCTTTCTGGGAAAAAAAAAACAAACCAAAACCCATAAAACAACCACAATGATGAGAAGTTACACAATTACAACTTAAGACACCAAAAGGTGCTGTGAAGGGAAGGCTTGGAGTTTGGAAACCTCAGACACATTGGGCAGCAAACTGCAGCCCTACTCCCACCAGATGTCCACTTCTCCAGCAGCAGAACTGCCCTAGGCAGATGTGCCTCCCATCACTCATTACCACACCTCCACTGTATCGGGAAAAGTCTTTGTGCAGCTGGTCAGTATACAGAAAGAGAAGACTGATCTGGCTGGGAGGTGTGAGAGATTTCCTCTGTTTTAGCTGTGCTGATTTTGTATTTAGCGGGCAGAACAATAAAACCAGCTCCCCAACACGTTTCCCAAAATGGCTGCACAAAGCAGAGGTCACTGCAGGGTCAGGAACAAGCAGCCCTGCTTAACTCAATACATCCAAGGAATAAAAGTTGCTCCAGTGATGCTGACTCACCTGCACACAAGTTCCTTCAGTTACAAAGGTTTTGGTATGTGCAGCATCACATGACCTGGGTTCATGATGGACATTAAAGGTGTCTACATAACCAACCAACAAGCTGGAAGCTGGCTTTCCAGGCGGACTCATTTTTCCTCTTTTCTCATCAATGTAGTGTTAGCTGAAATCACAGCCTGCCTCTCCACTCTCTGGACAAAAAAGTACCAGCTAACTACTGCCAGGTAACGTGGACCCCAACAGCTGACAGTTACCCAGTCAGCCGCAACACCTTGCTGCTGCCACTGTGCCACACACCCATGCTCCTCAGACTCCCAGATGTGTCCCAGATGTGATGACGCATGCACACTGCGTGCAGCAGCAACAGCACTTTTTTCTGAAGCTGGTAATGCCAGAAGAATGTGTCCAGTGCTCAGCAGAGTTGCCACAATTCTCCTTAAAGGTCAAGCAAGCTTAAAGATGACAAATAACATTTATTCTGTGAAATCAAAAGGTTAAGAGTTTGTTTTCATATATGGTGCTATCACTGATGAACACCTATAAATCTGAACACTTGTATGAATGCACAGTTCCCCAGGCCTTCAAAAGGTGGCATGCACTGGTAGCTGCCACCACCCTGCCTCAGAGAGGAGCTCCCAGCTCAGCCCGTATGTCCGTGCATCCAGCCCTGGTGAGGTACTTCAAGCTTCCCAGTTTAGCCCCAGAGGAACAAGGATCTTCTCTACCTTCTCTGCTCCACTGCATGGCATCAGTTCTAGGCATGTCTACCTTCCCTTGCAAGAAGCCAGCACAGTCAGTTATAAATGCAATGCTCTGCAGATCACAGGTTTTTTTCCCCACCATTCTGCAATTATGACTGTCTTTACTATGACGGTTTCTATAAAGACTGAACATGACACGTAAGTACAACAAACTGAGATTGGAGCGATTTCCCCCCTACATACAAACTATGAGATGCAGAAGTACTGTGGCACATCAAGAGGTGGAATACAGACCTAAGGCAATAAGGACAATCTCACATTTCACTATTTAAAACTAACTGTAAGATGTTCAAGTGAGATGGAAATTACCATTTTTTTTCAAAAGGAAATAGTTGAAAATAGCCTAATAGAACCTCCTACTTCCTATAAACCCTTTCCTTTCTAATAAGGATGCAGCAATCGCTGGGAGAACATAATCTTAAAGACCTACAGTAGTCTCAGTGTCTAGAAAAACAGTGACTTGTTAAATGAAAAGTCATTTGCTGTTCCCATGCCACATACTAAAGAAGTATTCTGATACAGGAATGTTACACCTTTTTTCTTTGTATGCTCATGACACATAAGGACAAATCTACATTCTTTAATTTTGCAAGAATGTTCTTTACTGGTACAGCAAAGTTTATTCTGGCGCACACAGTCCACAGCTACTGAAAACATCTGTGCCCACACAGAAAAATGGTGTGAGACACAGCCAGTGAGAAAGAGAAACGTACTAGGCTATGCCTGTGGCATTTTCTCTTTCAAGCAGCAAAGAGGTACTTTGTAGTCTGATTTTTGCCTTGCACAGAAATAAAACTAAGCCAAGTTTCACCACACAACTGAGGAGGCAAAGAGCCTGTTCCAGGAACTTGCTGACAAACGGCAACTTGCTAACTTCCTAAAACTCAAATGGATTTAACACTAACCTTGCATTTACCTGTCCAAAAAAACCCAGAAAACATCTTGGTAATGGTTCTTTGCACTTTCCTTCAGTCTCACAGCACCCCATGAAGTACTGTGGAACAGCTAGAAAAAACAGATGTCCTCCAACTGCTCAGCCAAAGCAAATGCCAGTCCGTGTTTCCAAAAAGTCCTAACACTGGGTCAAAAATGACACAAATGAACAACAGAAAGACACGAATTTATCTATTAATATATACTTTTTCCACAGTTTTCAAAGTGGTAATTTTCTGCAGTGGATTTCATGCCAGATCAGATATCATCTGCTTTCTAAAGCCAAGAGAAATGCTATGACATGTGCCCCAGCTGACTCATCAGAAATATTATTATGTGCTCACATCTAATCTGTATCTAATCTATATTGCTAGGAAATAAGGTAGACACACATTCAGTATGCGTGGACAAGGAGTGAAGGACTTGCTATATAATATAATCAGACAGGGAATTTCTTCTGATTAAGAGGTTGCAGATCAATCATACCTTTTTCAGCTGCATGGGAAACAGTGTCAACGAGTGTAATTAATCATCTTTCTGCTGCCCTACCTGCAGTCAAGGGCTACACAGAGAAAGGAAAAGGGTTATGAAGGACTGTGATCAAAGGATTACTTCTAGCTATACACAGATACTTCAGATAAAACCAGATGGTATTCTCAAATCCACATGCTAAACTCTGTAGCTCTATGCTAATGGTGTAAACAATCACAGGGAAGATAAAATGAAGTCTTACACACTGTACACATCTTAATTTGCCACTTTCTTTCACCTTTAGCATAATAAAAGTTTAACTTATGGAGAACAGTCAGTTTTCAAACTCTTAACACAGCTTGGAAGAGCGTACAGAAAACAAGAGTGACCTGCTTTTACAGAGCAGAAAGAATTTTCAAAGATCCCACAGCAGGACTTAGAAAAATACACACCTACAGAAAGACTGACCTGTGGACAGAGCACCTCTCCTACTGAAGGGCTACGGAACATTTTCAAGACAAGTGACTTTTATTCTGGGATTTGTAGGTAAGAACACTCTTCTCTCAATAACAACATAAAATTTAATCACAAAAAGAAATCTGATGTACTAAGTAGCATCGCTTCAAGATGTCTTCACACTGCTGTTTTCTTCTTGCTACTCACGTCATACAAACACCCAGGCTCCAGTACACGAGGCACCCTGCAGCTACGGTACGACATGAGGGACCCTGCTCTATACATCTTTAGCTTATTCACAGCTTCCTATCAGCCCCTATCTGTAATAAACTACTTCCAATTTTCTGTATGAAATTAAATTATTAGTTCTTTCTCTATATAGCAGTATGTGCATTAGAAACTGAGTAAGGCTGATGTTAGGTTCTATTTTTCTCTGAACATATAAAAAAGAAAGAAATTATATAGAGCTATTACCATTCTAAATACAGATCAATGCAGCAGATTAAATTGAAAAAAAAAAACAAATCACCATACAGGGAACAAGAAATTAACAATTCTAACAGCTAACACTAAACGGGCTTCGCTTTACTTGTATATAACCAACAGTTCTTACAACAGTTCCCTATCTTAGCTTTCACTGAAAACACAGAAAAAATATTCAAGTTGCTTTCTGGGTTTGTACTAAAGCGACTCACTCCATTTCTGGTACCTTCTCTTACTGCTCATTCTTCTAAAATACTCATTACTACATTTTTTACTGCCTGTTAAGCATTCTCTCTGGAATATTTTCTGTGCTAGCTTAATACATGATAAAAGGAAATTAAATAAGCCAGGTTTTTTATTCCAGCAGAATAGATAGCTCCCCCCTCAGAGGAAGGATAAATTCAGCTTCATCCTACCTAGTGAAGATAAAAAGTGCAGGTGTTACCCACTGTCATGCCTCTGACTGTGTTGAAGGTCCTAGTAACACAGGATGGTTGTTTTCAAGTTCAGGTATGAAAAAATTCAAAAGATAAAATCCTGCATATCCCTTGCTATGGCCTATCAATGTTAGCAACTTTGTAATATTTAATTATCATTACTATACAAGACAGACAAATTATAAATTCAGACCACATGCATGAAGGATTACATTAACACTTACTTAGAAGAGTAGTATTTAAGCGTTCCTTTTAGTGTGGTTTTCTCATTAAACCAGGCAACACTCTGTGCTCATGGAGTGGGATCAACTATAAGCACAGACATGCCTTAAAATTATTGGCTTACTTCAAGAAACATCAAACTGTATCAGACTAAGCAAGTTCAGTGTCCTGTCTGCAAATGCAGCCAACAGCGGATACTTCCGGAAGAACAGCAGAAAATAAGAAGAAAAGGTATTTCCCCAGCATGTTCTTCTAATTTCTAGGATCTTCTACTCAGCAGTCTTGGGGTGTGGAAGCATATTTATTTTTAATCTCGTAATCTGATTTTCTCACTTGAATTTGTCTAAAGGCTTTTTGGGCTTCTGCAAAGTTTTGACATTCACAACTTCCTATTGCAACAAGTTCCAAAATTTAACTACATATTGTCCAAAAAGGTACCTGCTTTGTTTGCTCTGAGCCCCACCACATGACTGACTTTGACACACCTCTTATTCTTGTGTTCAAACTTACGCTTCCCTTTGCCTATTCACTTCTTCCTTACCCATCTGTGACATTACTTATTACTTCAAACCTCTGTAAGACTTCCAAAATCATCTTGCCAACCTGAAAGGTAACAATGTATTTAGGAGCTCCCTCCACAGCCAGCATTCTTCGCTACCCAGATCATCCCTGGTGCTCTCCTCCGTACTGTTTCTAGGTCCACTGTATACTTTCCATGATGGGGAAGATGAAACCAGAACTACACACAGTATTTAGGATACAGGCAATATGACGGCACAATAATATTTTCTCTTTTGTTCTCTGTATCTTTGGTAATCATGCCCAATGTTGAATCTGCTCATTTGACATGACATTCTTATAGAGTTATCCACATCTACTGAAAAACTAAACCTCCTCCTGAATGACAACCAGCAGAGACCCAATTGCCATGTACATATAATTAGGATAGTTTTTCTCTATGCATGTCAGATTAGATTTTTCAACTCTGAATTTCATCTGCCACTTTATCACCCTGTCACTCAGTGTATCAGGATAGACTTCCACAGCTTTCTGCTGCGAGCTTTCGTTTTTACTGTCCTGGATAAGCTATTACAATTAGAGCACTGTGCACCGTTCATTATGGTTTTGTGAAACCAGACATTCAGGTGTCAGTATCAAAGAGGAAGCCAGATGCAGCGACCTACCCACCGCCAGAAATTCTGCACAGCAAAGCAAGTCTGAAACTCCCCGTAATTTTTTAAGGCTGCAATAAGATGTTTTGGTAGTTTAAGTATGATGGTGTCACATCCCCCTCACCACCTAGGACCAGTATTTGGGTACTCCCCTGTCCCTACAGGTTCTTTCAAGTTGATGGTATGAGCCTATCCCTCCATCCCCAAAGAAGGAACAAGAGGAGGCTACTGCTTCTCCCCAGACAGAACAAATAGAGGTCTAGAAAAATGGGGGCACACCCACAGGGGACTAGAAGGGAGCCAAGGCATATATTTCCCCACTGGCTGTGAGTCTTCTCTTTCCTGAGCCAAGGCTTGCTGTTGCCAGCAAAAGCAGCCAAGCATTTTGACAGAAAGACCCTCCACAGAACTGAGGTGATACGTAGGCAGTGGCGGCCCTGTTGGCAGGAACATACATGAGTGTGGCCCTGCACCAGACGGGTGCTTGGGTTTGATTTGATGATTTCGGTATCTTTTCATAGCACCTTTACTATAGCTGCACTTCTCTAGCACCAAGGTGAGCTGTAGTGACAAGACACGAGCGTTTATTTTCCTTGGTTTTTTTAACCAGGATGCGAACTTGGGAACACTCGAACTTTCTCCGACTCTCAAGAGTTTTGGGAAAGTTAGGCTACCGTATTTGTTACCCTAATAAAGCACGAGCCAAGGACAGCTCTCACGTAACCCAATTTTCCCTGTGGTGTCTCATTCATCCCAGCAGCCACCCGGGCAGACGCCCCGCGTCGCAGCTCACCCAGCCCCCGTGCCCACGAGAAGGGAAACGAGGGCACCGGGCGAGCCTGACGCGGGCAACCCCAGCCCCACAACGCGGGCCGGCTCCCCCCGCGCCCCAGGCACGGCCCCGCTCCGCGCCGCCGCCTCTCCGGGAACGGAGGGACGGGGACGAGAGGGGAGGCCCGGCCGCCACAGGCCGCGCCGGGCCCAGGGGCGCGCCGGCGGCTTCTCACCTTCACCAGCCACATGCCCGTGTTCTGCTTGGCCCCGGTGAGGTCCAGCTCGCCCTTCTCGCTCATGGCGGGGCAGGTGGCCGGGGCGGAGGACGGGGCGAGGTGGCGGGGCACGCGAGCAGCTCTTCCGGCTCCCGCGGCCGCTTGTACCCACCCGGACCCGCGCGGCGGCGCACCGCCGGCAGACGGTGGCCCGCGGCGCTCATACCTCCTCCGCTCGCGGAGCGCGGCGGGCCCTCGCGGAGGCGGGAACGAGGGTTCGAGTCCCCGCCCCGGCGCGGCTGCGGGCAGGGCGGGCCCTCGCTATGGTGGCGACAAAAAGGTACTCTCTCCCTGTACGGGAAGGGTTATTCCGGCATGCTGGAGAACTGCAGCGGCATGCAAAATGATCTAGAGAAACTGGAGGAGCAGTCTGGAGAGAGGTGACGCTGCCGTGCCAGTGCGCTCCCGAGCGGGTGGGAAATGGCGGCCTGGGGAGCAGCTCTGGGGAAAGGGGTCAAAGCACCACAGTGTGTCCAGATGTCACAAAAGTGAGAAAAAAGAGCGGCTGAATCATTTACCATGGATAAAAATTGAAGAATTAGGCTTAGCTTTCCGCAAAGGGAGCTCACGGTGAAGCACTGGAAAAGGCTGTCGGAAGATGGGATGGCGTCTCTGGCACTGAAAAGGGCTTAAGTCAGGAGAGAGTAAGCAGCTGACAGTTCTGCTTTGAGATGGAGGGTTTGGGCTTAGATAACCTCTCTTAGGTGTCTGTTTTATGCCTCTGTCCCTATCACTGGGAAAGTTCTCGTAACATCTAGATGGGCTCCCTTGTTGCACTTTAAGCTCATTTTTTCTCTTCTATCCATTGTGGACATGTTAAGCATTTTATTACCTTCCTCTCTTCCATTTTACTTAATCCCTCCACGAGATGTATCCCTTTTCTTTATCTCCACTTACACTAAGCAATGTTCAGTTTCGTCTCATAGATCATATTTTCTAGACAGCTGGTCATGCCCATTGCTCTCTGAATTCTCCCCAGTACGGGTTTACATCCTCCCTGAAGTCTGGTTTCACAGCAATGAAGGTCATACTCCATCTGAGACTGCATCAGAAACAAGCAGAGAATATTTCTGGTACAATACGCAAGACATTGCTTATCTGGCTTGCAGAAAACGATCTCAGTATTATACCTCAGATATGACAGTCTATCTTTCTAATTATAGGCAAGCATCTAGGTAATGAGGGGTTCAGTGATATGATTTTCCTAGAATCACAGAATGGTTTGGGTTGGAAGTGACCTTAAAGATTAACTAGTCCAACCCCCTTGCCATGGGCAGGGACACCTTCCACTAGCCCAGGTTGCTCAAAGCCCCGTCCAACCTGGCCTTGAACACTGCCAGTGATGGGGCATCCACAACTTCTCTGGACAGTCTGTGCCAGTGTCTCACCACCCTCAACATAAAAAACTTACTTTCTTATGTCCAATCTAAACCTACTCTCTTTCAGTTTCAAACCATTGTCCCTTGTTCTGTTACTACAGGCCCTGGGTAAAAAGTCTCTCTCCACCTTTCTCATAAGCCCTCTTTATATATTGAACAGCCGCAAACAGGTCTCCCTGGAGCCTTCTTTTCTCCAGGCTGAACAACTCTCTCAGCTTTTCTTTACAGGAGAGGCATTCTAGCCCTCTGACCATTTTTGTGTCCCTCCTCTGGACATGCTGCAACAGGTCCGTGTCTGTCTTGTGCTGTGGACACCAGAGCTGGTCATGGTACTCCAGGTGGTGTCTCAAATTTTCCCCTAGGATAAACATTGAATTAACAAAAAATTTGTCCCTCTGCCACCACTCCCAGCTCAGTCTGAGTGCTCAGATCACACCCACCACCACTTTTAAAAAAGAAAAAAACTGGTGGAATGGATGTTTCTAACAGGAGTGACATTTTCAGTGAGGTGGCATCGCAGTGGCTTCGGGTGAGCCTGTGCTCCACCAGATGGGCAATGGAATGAGAGGAGCTCCGCTCACAAGTGTCCCAGCTGCAGGCAACAGCAGCATGGCTGACCACCTCACGACTCCTTAGAGAAGGAATCCGTGAGGAGCCATCACTCCTATTCCAGGTGTAAATAACAATAGAGAAAACCTCTGTAAAAGCGTGAAAATTGGGGTGGCTCAGCTGGCAACCTGGAGGGGAAGGCGGCCAGGCAGAGATCTCTCCTGGCTCCCTTCAGGCAGCCTCTCCAGACCTGTTTCCTTGGAAACTGAATTTAAAGGGACAACAAGCATGAAAAGAGCACATTTTCATTAATTCCTTATTTAAAATATCAACATTCTGTTTGCCAGGGACACATTTAGCACCACAGAGGAGGATTCGGAGGCCAGCTGCCGAGCAGCAGAGCTGTGTGTTAGTTAACCTATTTTCTTCATGCTTACACGGAAACAGATGTGTCTGAGGAGATAAGTGGCTAAATTCAGATTTGCACAACATTTCTGTCTTGTTTTTGCCCCCCATCCAACTAGGTGAGATGAAGAGGCTGCAGTGTTGTCATCAGCCGCACAGTTTCTTTTCACTGATTTTAGGAACGGGCTGCAGCCTGATGGTGTTGGTTGAAAACCAGCACAGCAGAGGATGCCAAAGGCCTGATGCTGTCCTGTTGGAGCTAACAGGAGTTTTGCCATCGGGAATTCACATGCTTCCCTCAAAGTCTGACGAGGATGAGGGGAGATGTTCTCTCGGGAGCTGGTAGTGGGACCTGATGTCAGTGATAGACACCATTGGACAGGTTTCACTGAAAACACTTTTCAAGATTCAAATGGAGTTTTTAGGGGGGAAAGACTTGTTGGCAAAGTGAATTGCACATGCTGTATCCTCTATGGTGAAAACCAGCTTTATTGTTGGGTAGCACTGAAGCGTGACACCTTGGAAGGCTCTTCAGCTCCTGACACAGTGTGCACATCTTCCCGAGGGTGCTCCCAGGGACAGCACTCATGCATGTGCTGGCATATTGGCTCGGGCTGAGATGTAGTTAATTTTCCCCATGGCAGCCCTCATAGTGTTGTGCTTTTATTGGTAGCTAGAAAGGTGTTGACAACACACCAGTGTTTTGGCTACAAGGCTGTCTCTCCAACATTCCCCCCTCACCAGTAGGCTGGGGTGGGCAAGATCTTGGGAGGGGACATAGCCAGGACAGCTGACCCAAACTGACCAAAGGGATATTCCATACTATAGGATGTCTGCTTAGCAATAAAAGCTAAGAGAAAGAAGAAGGAAGGGGGCACTCATTATTTATTACATTTGTCTTGCAGACTAATCCCTATGTGTACTGAAGCCCTGCTTCCTGGGAAGTGGCCAGACAGCACCTGCTGATGGGAAGTAAAGAATAAAATCTTTTTGTTTTGTTTTGCTTTGCTTCTGTGCATGACCTTTTCTTTTGCTTTATTAAACTACCTTTATCTTGACCCACAGGATTTTTTTTCCATTGTATTTTCTCTCCTCTGTCCCGATTCTGCTGATGAGGGGAATAACAGAGTGGCTTGTAGGGCACCTGGCATCCAGCCAAGGTCAACCCACCACAGTCCTTTTTGGACCACCCAAGATGGGGTCAAAGGAATTAGAGATAATGATAGTAATTGGGAGAGGTTACAGGTAAAACAAGGACTGAACAATGTTAGAGAGAATAATCATGGGGAATTTTCTGTTATTGTAATTGTGGTGAAGTGACGAAGGATGGATTGTGTGTAATTTGTCTATTTTTGTTTGGCATTGTGATGATGTTGTTTTGATTTTGATGTGGGGAATTTTTTTTTGTTGATGTGAGTGAAGTTTGTAAAGATTGTGTGATGAATGTGGATTCAATAACAATTCTTGAATATGTATTTCACTGAGGTGAGGGGTGGAATGTATTGGGTTTGCATGGCAAGGTTTTGGTGGTGTTGATTACTGCAGGAATGGTTTCTGTGAGAAGCTGCTGGAAGCTTCCCCCATGGCAGATAGAGCCAATGCCAGATGGCTCCAAGACGGACCCACTGCTGGACAAGGCCGAGCCCATCAGCGATGGTGATAGCGCCTCTGGGATAACATATTTAAGAAGGGGGAAAAACCTGTGAACTGCAGCTGGAAAGAGGACTGAGAATATGTGAGAGAAGCTTCTCTGCAGACACCAAGGTCAGTGAAGAAGGAGTGGCAGGAGGTGCTCCAGGCACCAGCCCGTGGGGCAGCCCGTGGTGAGGCAGCTGTGCCCCTGCAGCCCATGGAGGGTAACGGGGGAGCAGATCTACACCTGCAGCCCGGGGAGGAGCCCACGCAGGAGCAGGTGGATGCACCCAAAGGAGGCTGTGACCCTATGGGAAGCCCACGCTGGAGCAGGCTCCTGGCAGGAATTGTGACCCCATGGAAGGGACCCACACTGGAGCAGGGGAAGAGTGTGAGGAGTTCTCCCCCTCAGGAGAAAGGAGCAAGATAGACAATGGGTGATGAACTGACTGCAACCCTCATCCTCTGCCCCCTGCACTGGTCAGGGGGATGACATAGAGAAAATCAGGGGTAAAGTTAAGCCTGTGTGGGGGGAAGGTGTTTTTAAGATTTGGTTTTATTTCTCATTACCCTACTCTGATTTAATTGGTAATAAACTAAACTAATTTCCCCAAATTGAGTCCGTTTTGCCCATGATGGTAATTGATGACTGATCCCTCCCTGTCCTTATCTCAACCCATGAGCCTTTTGTTATATTTTCTCTCCACTGTCCTGCTGAGGAGGGGAATGATAGAGCAGCTTTGGTGGGCACCTGGAGTCAACCCACCACAGTTGGTCACTGCTTCATGAGTGACTGGTTCCCACTGGAGGGAAGGACACCTGGGCACACAGGCGGAGAGCTGGCCAGTGAGCCTGAAGGTCACTTGCTTTCATTTCCTGAGCTCCCCCCAATAGCACCAAATGGAGAAACCTCCACAAGACAGCTCTTGAAGATGTCAGGATTCCTTTGCCCCAGCCTCACCGTGATTCAACATAGTTCTTATTCCCTGTTTGGCAGGAAAAAGTAATGGGATAATGTTGTTTTAGAAACATCAGAGGTCTTGATGAAAACTACATTTTTTCTGTATTTTTCCTGGTGCAGAAAACCCCTGGGGAAGTGAAGCAGGCTGTGCAGAAAGGAAATAAAATAGAGGCTATGATAATTAGTGTATTATGAGCTAATACAACACATATTGCTCTCTGTGCAGATGTCCCCAAACCTTCCACATCGGGTAAAGTAGCAGATGACAAACAGTTTTCATACACTAAATCAAACAAATCAGCTATAATCACACTAAACTGCAAGCACTGAATTGTATTAAGCAGGAGGATCCCAACTTGTGTCTCAGTTTATAAGCAAGGGAGAGTGAGTACATGGAGTTTTAACAAGAGGAAGAAAATTTCCCTACTCCAGGTGCATGACACCAGAGAAGAGCATTTCTTTGAGTAACAGAAAAAGAGTCACAGCCATCTCTGGCTCCTTTTCACTGCTCTGCCAGCAATGAGTTTGCAGACACCCTGTCTTTATTATTTTCCAAGTGGTGGATGAGAAGTGTGTATCTGGCACAGGCGGAGGAGGAGAGGGGCTGCAGCTCCTTGTTGTGGTCCTGTGAAAGCTCCTTCCTACCTGAACTGCTGCGGCGATGTTGCTGCTCTGGGACTCACGCTCCAGATGTGCCACAAGGGTCCAACTGTGGGCTCTCCCTGCAAGACAAACCACGCCACTGGGCCACAGTCTCCCATTCCTGTGGAAGGCATTGGGGCACAGCCAGCAAGCCTCCATCCCATCTCCATGTTCATGTGGCTGGGGACATGTAGGAATGGGAAGAGTTTGAGAAAGGCCATGAGGCTGCCCAGGACATGCTGGCCACCTGCCTGGCCTGAGAGCTGGGCAGCCCTAAAAGTCTGAGGCCACAACTTTTTTCCTGTGGCTAAATGCAGCTTAGCCATCTCACAGTCCAGAGACTTCGGTATATAAGACCAAAGTGTTCGCTTAGATTTATGCAGCTAGAATCTAGAATCAGTGATGCCCCAGAAACCTGGCTGTACCACTCCTCTGTGGATGGGGTGCTGGAGGAGCTGAGTGCTGCACAAATCTGGATTCTCCCTGAGTTCAACTGTGTACACAGGAGCTGTGCTGGGCCTCCATAGGGTCAAAACATTTGGGTCTGGAGCTAGAGCTGAGGTCTACTGCCGGACACGAAGGGAAACTCCTGCAGAAGCTGACTTTCACTTGGGTGCATTGAGCCAGGAAGGAGACTATTCCACCAACAGCTAATACTCTGACTTCATTCGTTCCTGTCAGACAGCCTCCTCATTAGCAAATTAAGGTGAGCAGGGCACCCATTTTGGAAAACTAGTGGAGTGAGACTGTTACAGAGCTGCTTGTCCTACTCTGTTACAAGTACCACACAGCATCACCAGAGCTCTACTGGCCAGAAAGGGTCTCTCCTACAGCCTAAATGTCTGATTTTTCAGCCAGCAAAGAACTCATGTCTTGAAAAGTTTGACAGAATTAAATCTCAAAACTACCATTAATGCTTGAACTTCCGGGGCAAGAAAATGGCAAACCTTTGACATCTTCAACTGTGATGCCTCATTCTCTTTCTTGCACTGCAGATGGTCTGTGTAACCTGGAGAAAAGAGAGGAAATAATCTGCAGAGAGGAAAAAAACTTCTGGGCAGAACATGATCATTTATTTTTGAATAAGAGAAAAGAAATCTGTGTAGCTTATTCCTGAAACAGAGCATGGGCCATCTATTTCCTCCAGCAGCAAAGGATTCTCAGTGTGCCTCTTTAAGGCTAAACTATGTGTTGAAGCCCTTGTGTTTTCAGATTGCCTTTGAGCAATACATTAATAACAGACTTGTTCACCCCAAGCTGTTCTGTGTCAGACAGTGCAAAAACATCAAGCTCATGGCAGAACTCCCATTTCAGTACACTGCTAGCCAGCATGAAAACTTAAACATCACACTTCTGCCTGAAAACACAACTCAAACGCCCAGTTCTGCTCAGACTGCAATCTTCATTCATTAATTAATCCTTTTTAATTCTTTCTGTATGTTTACCACCATACGTGTTCATGTAGAACACCTAGTTTTCAGGTTAGTGGAACTGCAGTTGTGCTCACGGTTTCACCTATACCATGTTTTCCATCACATTAACAACGTGCAGTGAGTTTGACTGTAGGCAGCTTGGCCTCTTGTTTAGATTTTCACTATATCAAGGAATGAAAAAAAAAAGAAAGAGAGAATGGAAAGATGCAGCTGGAAAAGTTTTTTAAAAAATGGAAGAAGACACTTGTCAGAACATTTCAGAAATGCTTGATCTGAACATAATTTAAAATAATTTCTTAAAAAGTGACCATAAAATGGTTATCACTTTAACTCAAGGTCCCTTTTGCCTCTCTCTGACATAAAAAATTATTAGCTAGCATTTTTCACCAGTGTCTCTCAAGAAGGAGTTTTAAGCATCCATCATTTTTAACCCAGTAATAGTACAAAGGTAATGTAAGCTCTGAGCAGGTTGTTGCTTTCTAAAGTACTCATCGTAGATGAGTAGAACATGTTACATAGAACTGAGTGCTACCCATTCTCTAGTCCTCCACTTCTTTATCTTTTTTCTGATCCTTGAGTTTTCTCTGGTGATGTACTAACTCAGCATAAAAGGTCACCGGTACCTACAACCACTCATCTCGTGGACTTTCTGCTAGTGACAGTGAAGAGCAAGGCATTTTCTGTTCAGCTACCAAAAAAAACATTTTCAATGGATTTATTTCCCTTGTGTTATAATTAAACAAACATGATTATATGCCAGTGATATCACCATAATTATGTCAGTATAGAGAAAGCACAGTGGCCAATGTATATTATTGATATATAAATTATCTCATGATGGGCTACTGTTTTGCACAGGGAGTTTTCCAATGACCCTAGGACAAGACTATGTGACTAAGCTGAGTTAAAACAACATTAGTGACCAGAAGAACAAATCTAGAAGGCCACTAAAGAAAAACAGGTTGGTCCTGTGAGGAAGCCAGCCAGCCTTTTGTATAGGGGTTTGAACAGGTATACAACTGGCTGACAACCCGCAGATGCCCACGGTTAAAAGTGTAGGCAGGTATATACAATTTTGATATTCTGTATATATATAAATGCAATAAAGGCATCTTGTTTGTGGGTGCCACTGCTTCAGAAGGGATCGCTCTGGTACCCTGCAGTGCCATATATTTAAGCGCTATCATTAAATGAAACAAACCACAAGTATTTGGATCCAACCTCATATCCCACCCTTGTACCTGCTCACAGCTCAGACACAGCAGCACCCCCCAACAAGCTCATGATGAGAAAATTAGCTGGAGACATCAGAGAGTCTGCTTCATTTCTGCTGAGCACCGCCTGCAGGTTCCCTCCAAAGCTTTTCCACCTAATGGCCTATAATGCCAGCTCTCTTTTTTCTCTAAGTGCTGATTGTTGGCACTTCTCTAAAACAGTGCTAATGATCTAATAAATATGATTATAGCAAGTGGTTTGTCTCCTCACTGCATAAGCTAACAATGCTACTACAGACCAGAGCAAAATACATTCTCTTTGCCGCAAAGAAAAGCTTTCCCGCTAAACGGAAATTAATAAACTGGAATGAGTAAAAAGTGTTACAGACCTACAAGTGGCTTCATTTTACTGAATTTCTGTTGATGGATGAGGTTAAATAAGGTCTGAAATTTTGCCTTCTAGTTAATTATTACGAGTTAAACATGAAAGAAGATCAGAAATGACGTTTCAGTCAGTGGGAGGAAAAGAAGCAGGAGAGGAACAGAGGGAAACAGTCAATAAAACCAGCAAGGACAAAAAGATCCAATGAGAACCTGAGTTCCAAAGGGTGGTGAGAGGGGCAGGGACCACAGCTAATCCTGATGGCCTCATGTTTCTTTGTTTTCTCTTCTGGCAAATGGCACATGGGGCTGGGGGAAAGAAGTAAAATGCTTCTGGGATTATTTATCATCAGTCTGCTTCTTGCTGAAAACCTCAGGCTTATCACTGCGAACTCTTTCTCCTGGAAACCAGGAGTTTGGCAGCAGCAGCCCTCAAAGTAGTAGGAGTCTACTATAGACCACCCACCCAGGACAGAGAGGTGGATGAAATACTCTATAGGCATTTAGGAGAAATCTCATGATCACTTGCCCTTGTTCTTGTGGGAGACTATAACTTCCCAGACATCTGCTGGAAATACAACACAGCAGAGTGGGACCAGTCCTGGAGATTCCTGGAATGTGTGGCAGATAACTTCCTGACGCAGCTGGTAAGTGAACCGACCAGAGAAGGTGCCCTGCTGGATCTCCTCTTTGTGAACAGAGAAGGACTGGTGGATGATGTGGCGGTTGGAGGCTGACTAGGGCACAGTGATCATGAAATAATAGAGTTCTCTATTCTTAGAGAGGCCAGGAGAGGGGGAAGCAGAACTGACATCCTGGACTTCCAAAGGGCTGACTTCGTCTTGTTTGGGCACCTGCTTGACAGGATCCCTTGGGAGATGATCCTGAAGGGTATAGGGGTACAGGAAGGCTGGGCACTCTTTAACAAGGAAGTTAATGGCTCAGGAGCAGGCTGTCCCCAGGTGCTGTAAGAGAAGCCGGCGACAGAGACCACCCTGGCTAAACAAGGAGCTTTGCCTGCAACTGAGGGAGAAAAGGAGAGTTTACAGCTTTTGGAAGAAGGGGCTAGAGACTCACAATGATTACAAAGATGCTGTGAGGCTATGCAGGGCAGAAATCAGGAGGTCTAAAGCCCAGCTGGAAATTAATCTGGCTTCAGCAATCAATGACAACAAGAAATGTTTCTATAAGTATGTGAGCAGCAAAAGAAAGACCAAGGAGAGCCTCCATCCCCTGCTAGATGCAGGAGGAAACATGGTAACAAGTGACAAGGAGAAGGCTGATGTGCTTAATGCCTTCTTTGCCTCAGTCTTTAGTAACAAGACTAGTTGTACTGAGGGAATCCAGCCTCCTCAGCCAGAAGACAGAGACTGGGAGAACCATCCCCCCGCATTCCAGCAGGAGACAGTCAGTGACCTGCTGCATCACACAGACATACACAAGTCTATGGGACCGGATGGGATACACCCGAGGGTGCTGAAGGAGCTGGCTGGGGTGCTCGCCAAGCCGCTTTCCATCGTTTACCAGCAGTCCTGGCTGACCGGGGAGGTCCCGACAGATTGAAAACTGGCCAATGTGACACCCATATATAAGAAGGGTCAGAAGGATGATCTGGGGAATTACAGGCCTGTCAGCTTGACTTTGGTGCCTGGGAAGCTGATGGAGCAGCTCATCCTGAGTAACATCACACAACACATGCAGGACAACCAGATGCTCAGGCCCAGTCAGCATGGGTTTATGAAAGGCAGGTCCTGCCTGACAAACCTGATCTCCTTCTACAACAGGGTGACCTGCTTATTGGGTGAGGGAAAGGCTGTGGATGTTGTTTACCTTGACTTTAGAAAGGCCTTTGACACCGTTTCCCACAGCATTCTCCTGGCAAAACTGGCTGCTCGTGGCTTGGATGGGCACACGCTTTGCTGAGTAAAAAACTGTCTGGATGGCCGGGCCCAAAGAGTTGTGGTGAACGGAGTTAAATCCAGTTGGTGGCCGGTCACGAGTGGTGTCCCCCAGGGCTCGGTGTTGGGGCCACTCCTGTTTAACATCTTTATTGATGATCTAGACGAGGGGATCGAGTGCACCCTCAGTCAGTTTGCAGATGACCCCCAGTTGGGTGGGAGTGTTGATCTGCTCGAGGGTAGGGAGGCTCTGCAGAGAGACCTGGACAGGCTGGAGCCATGGGCTGAGCCCAACTGGAGGAGTTTCCATAAGGTCAAATGCCGGGGGCTGCCCTTGGGCCACAACAACCCCCAGCAGCGCTACAGGCTTGGGGAGGAGTGGCTGGAGAGCTGCCAGTCAGAGAGGGACCTGGGGGGGTTGATTGACAGCCGGCTGAACAGGAGCCAGCAGTGTGCCCAGGTGGCCAAGAAGGCCAATGGCATCCTGGCTTGTGTCAGCACTAGCGTGGCCAGCAGGGACAGGGAAGGGATCTTACCCCTGTACTCGGCACTGATGAGGCCGCCCCTCGATTCCTGTGTTCAGTTTTGGGCCCCTCACTCCAAAAAGGACATTGAATGACTCGAGCGTGTCCAGAGAAGGGCAACGAAGCTGGTGCAGGGTCTGGAGCACAGGTCGTACGGGGAGCGGCTGAGGGAACTGGGGGTGTTTAGTCTGGAGAAGAGGAGGCTGAGGGGAGACCTCATCGCCCTCTACAGCTCCCTGAAAGGAGGTTGCAGAGAGCTGGGGATGAGTCTCTTTAACCAAGTAACAAGTGACAGGACAAGAGGTAATGGCCTCAAGTTGCACCAGGGAAGGTTTAGACTGGATATTAGGAAGTATTTCTTTCCAGAAGGGGTTGTTAGGCGTTGGAATGTGGTGCCCAGGGAGGTGGTGGAGTCCCCATCCCTGGAGGTGTTTCAGAGTCGGGCTGACATAGCGCTGAGGGATATGGTGTAGTTGGGAACTGTCATTGTTAGGTTAATGGTTGGACTGGATGATCTTCAAGGTCTTTTCCAACCTAGATGATTCTGTGATTCTGTGAAATCAACACTTGCAGCTTGCAGGATATGTCTACCTCCCTCCAGAAGGTCACACCCTGTTTCACACGCTTGTCATTTCTGGAGACCCAACCTGATCAGGAATTCAACTTTTTGTTTCATACATTCTTAAGGATGAATCACTGAAGCTTTATCTAACAAAGCTGAATGTTAACTTCTTTCTTAAAGTTACCATGAGAAAAAACCATAAATAACAAATGGCCATTTCTGACTGCAATGAGATTTCCCTTCAGAGCCTGCAATACTTTCACTAGCTTTGCAAACTTCTCCCTGCCCTAAGGCCTGCAGGACCTTTCCACCTTTCACCCTCTGTCTTATGGTGGCTCTCATTGCTGTTCTGTCAATTTGAGCTCTTGGCCCTCATTTTATCATGTTACTTAATCGCACTCCTTTTTAACATGCATAGTTGTCCTCACTTAAATAACCTTGCTGGTTGTTACAGATTTTTCAAGGCTTTACCATTATATTCTTACTCATACACCTCCCTAAAATCCCCATCTTCCATGCAGCACCAGTGCTATGCCAATCACAGATAATATTATCCTTTCAGGATTCTTATTAGCAGAGCATTTGCCTGATCTGTCCTTCCTTAGTCTGGGGCTCAGAGCTCTTCAGCAAATCAGCAACATCTTGCTTTTTTACACTGTTCTTTGAGAAAGAGTATTCTTCCTCTGCCTGCCTTGCCTTGCCTTGCCCCACAGATCTGATTCATGCCTGCATAGCACATTACCTAGTTATTTCTTAGAGAACAAATGGAACATAATCATTTTAGGAACACCCCGATATGAGCCACAACATGCCTTCCACCTTCAACATCTCTGCCTCTAATTTACTGATTTGCCGTTAAAGATTTGCTGTTGTTGCTGACTCTGACTCAGCCGTCTTGCAAATAGGCACCAAAGAACAATGCTGGCCCCAGCTGAGCTTCTCGATCATCTTGGTGTCCCTGCTGTGCATCACCAGCACCTCTGATGGCCCCTGGCTACCACTGAAGATCTTAACACTTTTGATCAGGAGTCGAGACAGCAACAACTTGAAGCCAGCCATAGGCTTTATCTTCATTTGCTGTCATGTTATGCTAGGTAACAACATCTCCCTAACAGCATGGTGGTCAAATTACCTGAACTTTCTTTGTTCGTGTAGAGATCTTCTAGGGCAAGAGAGAATGCATTGTTCTGGCAATGTTAGGAGTAAGGAAGTCTGATTTCTCATCCACTTGTGTCTCTTTCTTGACTGACTTTGAGTCCTTCCCTTGTCTCAAACAGGACTTCCGAGTCCTGCCCTGTTCCCTTGGACAGGTTTTCCCCCACGGTTAAATCTTAAATATTTATAGTACATTAACAGCTTAATGTTACTTTTCAACATATAGAGGGTTAAAATCAAAAATAGGAAAGATTTCAGGATTTTCTCACCATGTGGAGAGGTGAGTGGCAGAGCTGGGATGAAATTTTTGGGACTTGCCTTGACCTTTTTTTCTGATCTCAGTGACATACAACTGTTCTTCTGCTGGAAATCCAGACATAGGAAGTCCCTTGTGCCTTCCAGACCATTGTGGGCTTTCTAGGCATACAGAGTCCATTACAGAGAGGAGTCCGCTGCTGTATTAGAAATGTGAACAACATAAAATCATCGAGATGGCTGCTCAGTATAACTCAGCTTTTGAAAATCAAGGCACATGTCCTCACTTCTCGATGAGTTGTAGGTTTGGCATGACCTCTATTTTGAGCACTTGTGAGTCAAGGCATTTTCCCTTTTGTAAAACATTATTGAACCACAATTATGGTTTTGATGAGGGACTTTGAACTGGCTGTTGGAGTAGCAGGTCAATTCACACAGAGAGAAGCAAATGTAAGAACAGGTAGTGATTTCCTTTGAACCAGATGTGTACTTATCTGACATGTCTGTGCATAACAAAAGGCCTAGATATTAAACCATCTGTTGCATCTGCTGAGTGATGGTGCAAATTATTTCTGACAGCTATTCAGAGGTGCTTCAGTTAAGCACCCAAAACCGTGCAGCTCTTCACTAGAAAATTGCTTGTATTTTGAAAACATTGTGATACTTCCCTAGTCTCAGAAATCATTGACAACCTGTCAAAGATAAGAGTCAGCATCTAAATCTCCACACTAATAACTACTCCTCTAATCTGCTAGAGAAATTGCCAGATATTCACCTTTCTCTTAGGAAATGTGAAATCTCTGGCAGCTAATAACATATTTTTAATGTACTTACACCAATTGTCCATTCTGACACTCTCCAGAAATGTAGGTGCTGTAAGCTGCTTTTGAGAGCTCTGGGAGAGTGCTGGCTGGTAGCAGATTCCCGTTCTTTCACTGTTGTTATTCTGTACTTGTAAACAGTGACCCAAAATAGAAACATGAGTGTTGTTTGAACAGCTAATATTTGCTATGAAAAAAAGCGGCTCCACAACTAGGGGCAGAGCCCACAGCCTCTGCTCAAGTGAGTCATCTCTCTGCACACAAGTGGTGCTGTCAAGTTTAACAAGATTGTCCGTGCAAGGCTCGACAATCAGACTCATCAGCTTCCTGTCATTTGTGTCATGAGGACAAAGATGTGGATGGCTTTTGCATTGCTGATCCCATGCATATTTGTGCACGTGTTCGTGAATCTACTCTTAGTGGGGGAGAGTATGTGGGGGAAGAATGAAAAAAGGTGAAAATCCACACAAAATTAAAAGGCATCTTCCTTCACCTAAACACATGCCATCAAAGTTAACGTGACATTGCACGAGGTAGCGCATTGCATGTAAAAATGCTTCCTTGTAAAATTCATTAAAATTGCAAAGTCAAGTAGCCAAATGTTAAAAGAGGCCAAAAATTAGGCTGCCCACACAGCATTATTTCTGTACATCTGTGTTTCTGCATTATAGCGGAGCCTTGAATGTCACGATTACATAGCATTTAGCTGTTTTTTCTCCAGGAAGGAGGCCCCTGTGGTCATGCTGTCTGTGTAGGTGTGTGTCTGCTTGACAGTTGTCCCCTCCCTAGTTTTTGAAACCATCCACCAGTTTCAACCAAATCTCAATGATACTATACTGCCATAAATATATGGAAATTGAAGGTCCAATTGAGGAAAGAGATCCTGCTAGAGATCCACTGAGAGAGAGAGAGCAGTGTTAACCAATCCCTTACTAGACACCTAGAGAAGCAACCTCAGGGAGATGCTAAAAATACTCCAGGTATGAGAAAAGCCTCAACTGGTCTCCATGCTTTATTAAACACTTGGCCACAGTCAAGGTTTACCTCCTCTGTTGGTTTTCTAAATGGAATAAATACGTATTACAGTGATACTCCTTCATTTAGTAGGTCACCCTGCAGGTTGGGTACCTGCTGGTCCAGAGCTCCTAGCTCTTCTGCACAGTGTGTTGGGTTTGTGTGTGTGTGGCAGGGGTTTTGGTAGTGGAGGAGGGGCTACAAATGTGGCCCCTGTGAGAAGCTTCTCGAAGCTCCCCCAGCTCCAGGTTGGACCAGCTGCCAGCCGAGGCTGAGCCAATTAACAGCGGCTGTGCCTCTGTGATACCATATTTAAGAAGGGGAACCTGGGAAGAGGAAGAGTTGTGAGGAAGATACCTATGAAAATACCGAGGTCAGTGGAATATTGGAGGAGGGAGGGTGCACCAGGGCAGACTCCCCTGCAGCCTGTGGTGAGAGGGCAGGCTGTGCCCTGCAGGACATGGACGTCCAGTGGAGCAGATGCCCACCTGCAGCCTGTGGAGAACCCCACTTCAGAGCAAGTGACTGCACCCAAAGAAGGCTGGGACTCTGTGGGAAGCCCCCGCTGTTGTAGTTCAGTGCTGGGAGAACTGCAACATGTGGGAGGGATCCACACTGGAGCAGTTCATGAAGAACCGCAGCCCATGGAAAGGACTCATGTTGGAGAAAGTTCATGGAAGACTCTCTCCCATGAGAGAGACTCCACTGTGGAGTAGGGGAAGAGTGTGAGGAGTCCTTCCTCTGAGGAGGAAGGAGCGGCAGAAACAACAGGTGATGAACTGACCACAACCCCATTCCCTGCACTGATGAAGGGGAGGAGATAGAGAATCAGGAGCAAAGCTGAGCCCAGGAAGAAAGCAAGGGTGGGGAAAAGGTGTTTTTAAGATGTGGTTGTATTTCTCACTGTCCTACTCTGATTTCTGAATTAAATGTTGGTGGTAGTGTTGTTCAAATTAAATTGATTTTCTTCCTAATTGAGTCTGTCTTTTGCCCATGACCATAATCAGTGAGTCATCTCTCCCTGTCCTTGTCTCAGTCTCCGAGCCTTTTGTTGTATTTTCTCCTTTCCATCCCTGAAGGGGAAGGAGTAAGTGAGCAGCTGCATGGTGCTCAGATGCCCTCTGGGCTCAAACCACAACAGCCCAGCCCCATGCGGTCAGAGCTTCCCATGGGGATGATACAGCATTGGCTTAGCCCACACTGTGTGGAGTCCCACATCCTCTGCCCTGCATGCTGCCTTCCAAGAGCAATACTCTCTCTCCATGGGACCTTCTGTGCCAGCTGCTGCTGTAGCATGTGAGGGCTTTGCAAACCTTGGCTAAGCCATGTTCAGGAGTTCCCAGTGAGGACACCTGGCTTCAAGGAAGAGATTCAGGTCCTCTCCTATTGTGACAATGCACAATAGGGGTATTATGCAGGTGCCCTGGAAGGTATTGGTAGGACACACTGTCCTATTCATGCAGTAGGTTGTCAGTCAGATGCTGTACAAAGCCCTGGAGGAGAGCAGTGCGGAGGAGAGCAGTGCAGGTGGCTCCCTGCAGAGACTGGCCATGGTCGGAAGCAAACAGGAGCAGTGATGGATAAGCAGTGGGGGTGACAGCAGGCTGGAGTGGGTAAGCCTGAACCTGTCTTCCCCGGACTGAGGGTGACCATTACCTTCTTATTCTACAGATGGGCAACTGAGAGTCAGTGAAAGGGCAGCTCAGATTTTGCTTCTCTTCCAGACAGGAGCTTCCTGAAGTAAGAAGTGAAGAGGTCTTTCTTCCAGGCAGGGGCTGAAGGAGCAAAGGGAAAGCTGAACCGCACTGGGTCTTGCAGCCATGGTCAATGTTGCTAGTCAAAAATAAACACTGATTTTAAACTAGTGCTTAACACCCACTGTGTCCTGCAAAATAGAATTGAATATCTTCTGTGAAGCATGTCAGAGTGTTACACCTTTTTCATAAACCAGACCCAGTTGCGTGGGGCCCCTCCTATTTCCAGTATATGCAGCCTTTTGGCATGGCAGTATTGTTAGAGACAAAGGTTTAAAGATAAAGATTTTTATGTAGGTGTAACAGCTTTTATGAAGCCAGTTAATATAGCTGGGGAAAGCAGATAAGGTTTGGGGCATGCATGCACCCCAGGAAAGACACAGTGAATTTCAATCCTAACTGCACATGGGGAACAATTGTTCTGGGTTTAATTAGACCTGTGTCTGAGCTAGATATCTGACAGCACCCGTGGAATATAAAGAGGATATTGGTGGTTATCTCCTAAGGGGAAAAGAGAGGCAGGTAATTTGTAGAATAATAGTAGCACAATGTAGAGCACTGAGAGATTAGTGGGAATGGTGAAAAGAGGAGGATGGTAATGTGCTCTAAAATGTTAGTATTCAGAAAAGAGATGAGATACAGTTCCCAGATTTACCTAGGGAAGGTTTTGTAGGTTTTCTTTGAGAATCAGGGCTGGGAGATCAGAGGAGGAATGACTATGCTGTAAGAAATATTGCCTGTTGGAAGCATTTCATCCCAGCTGACTCGTATGAAGATTTGAAGATTGTATCTTTTGACAGGTTGAGAAAAAAGCTTTCTTTTGCCTTTACAAAGTTGTGCCTATTGCATTTCAAACTCCCAAGCATTTGGCAGATCTTCACTGTCTCAACTTAGCTGCTAAACCAAGAATTCCTCCCTGTGAAGGGTTTTTAATGTGACTTTGCAACCAAAACTGCTCAGCTGCTAATTGAGGGGTGTGCAGCAGTCAAAATAGGATGACGCCTCAGCTGCCTGCGTCGTGTCTTGTCTCACTCACTGTTGATACTTGGATGCTGGTGGGGGTCCCTGCCTTTCCTGTGTGCCTAAAGGCAGACAAGAGGTTCCAAGTCCACTATCCAGCAATATTTCCTCCATAGGACAGCAGGGATACAGGAGATATCCAAGGAGAAAGCCTGAGCTCCATGTCCCAGGATGTATCAGACTGTTGGGCTGTGCCTATCTCCCAGTGCTAGCGAAGATCACCACCAGCTGGTGGCCAGGCAGCTCCTTCCACTCTCAGTTTTCCAGGATCTCGATGAGCAGGTTTTGACACATGAGGATGTGACAGAAATTCCTCTGGTTGCCTCAACTGATGGTGAGACATCATTTCATCCCAGGAATGGGCAAGGCAAAGTGTGTATCTCTGTGTCCTTCAAGAGATTCCTGCAGGCCAGCCCAGCCACATAGGGGGAGAAGACTGGTCCTGTGGGGTAGTCAGGCTCCGTGCTGACAGATCTGCTCAGCCCGCCATTGCTGCAGCTCCTGCCTGCCTGGAGAAGGTGATCTCAGGCTGGCCCCCTTGCCTGGGGGTACAGCATCACCAGTGCAGTCTCAGGGAGCTGCTCCTCAAGCTCCAGCCAGTCTCTTCTCAGCATCCATGACCTGAGAGGGTCCAAGGCTTGTAGATGGGGGTAGACTTGATAAAAACTAAAAAATCTTCCCGATGCTAGTGAGACTCCCAAATTTACCTCTTCCAGATTTAAGTCCGTATTTCAGACCAGAGCTTCTCAGCAACACAGAACTAGGAAATCTTCAATATCAGCAGTGCTACCAGGGTTTGTGCTCTGAAATACTTGAAAAAGAAAAGTGACACGGAGCCTTGTTAGTGGATCAGAACTGACACCTGGTGTAGGTAATGCTAGCTGACAGAATACTTCAGGAAAGCCACAAATACCTGGAAAGCAGGGCCTCTTGATGCCAAGTTTTTCAGACAATGTTTGTAGCAGGTGTCATTGCCAGGTCCCCTTCTGATTACTAGCCATGAACTGGTTCCTGCCAGAGCATCAGTACTGTGCAGAATCCTCCTCAAGAGCATCACCCATAACCCTCAGCACTGTGGTAGTGGTCTTGGGCTAACTTCTGTCCTAACAGGCTCAATCTGGCAGCTGTATCCCTCTCCCAGCCAAGGCCTGGGCTGTGTGAAGGTGGTGGAGAAAAGATGCTGGATCAGGGGCGGCAGCAGTGCCACAACCTGGGCGTGCATCCATGAGCTCTGCGGGAAGCTGGCATTTTTGGGGTGGGCTCCCTGCCTGTGCACAGCATGATAGTGGTAGGAAAAGCCACGTGAAGCCTTTGGCAATAGCCTTGGTTTCTCTGCTCTTGAAAACTTTCCTTTTGTGGAGAATAATGCGTACATCAAAGAATTAGTCTTGCATTCACTGTGAATGCATCCTCTCACTGCTTTTGTTTTCCTCTCAAATGCTGGTTTTGAAGAGGCAATTAAAACCCCATGGCTTTTGTAGCAGGCGGTCCAGAGGTAAACAGCACCTGACCCGTGTGATCCCACACATCTGTAGCTACCTGGTTTTCATGTGATAGCAGCCCAGCTCTCTTGTGGTTGCCATGGAGATGAAGTTTAGGAAGTCTTTCCCCAGAAGACCCAGGGATGGCCTTGAGGCAATGGCAGGGCCCAGCTGGTGCTGATGCCAGCCAGTAGACTTGTGGATGCTCTCAGGTGAGTATGCAGGGAAGGTCAGAGCCACGCAGCGTGGGCACCAAGGGGCTGCACATTAACGGGGTCTCTGAGCTCTCAAGTCATGACTCCAGCAGGAAAGCCACCTACGGTAATTTTGAATTACCTGCCTTCCCTCTGGTGGCAAGTGACTCGTGATGGTTCAGTTGCAGTGGCCAAATTCCTCGTTCCTGGCACTTTGCCTCGGTGGGCAGGTGTGGAAGGGCAGAAGGTGAGCAGCCACTAGTGGAGCAGCTGGGGTAACGCATGGCATTTTGTGTGCATTTCATTTTCCATCTCAGACCCACTATTTGTATTCTGCCCACGTGCTCATAAAGGCTGGGCCTCACCTGCGTTGCAGAAGATGGAAGTTACCTTGGAAACCACAGCAAACCCTTGATGATTTCTAGACAGCTTCCCTCCAGGCTGCAGGCTTTGTCTGCTTTTCCTGAAGTTGCTGTTTTTCCACCATGCCTTTTCTCCCCAGAATAGGAACTGACTGCTTTGACTTACCATCTCCTGGTGCTCTGGGGGCATCAGATGCCGAGGGCACCGCTCCAGGAGGCTGCAGTGGGAGGTGAGCTTGCTTGCTTTCACACAACGCAGACATCCCTCCAGGTAAGGCCAAATCTTCATTGCCCTGCCAGGAGAGGTACAAAGCAGCTGAAAAGAAGAAAACAAACCCCAAGCAATGGAAAGGATCATTAGTCTTCCATGGCCTCAGTGTAAGTGCTCTCCAGGCCTCCTGCATTTAGCATGGTCAGATCAGCCTGCGTGAGGTAGAGTGGACCCAGTCCCCGTTGCACTTGTCGAGCGCTGTGCAGTGGCTGTCCCTGACTGCCGGTGAGGGGGGGACAGCCTGCCCACTGCAGCACCAGGGGGTGGGAAGGGGCAGGCTCATGCTCCCGTGGCTTAGCGTATGGCTGACTCATTTGACCTCGCTGTGTCCTTCTCGTCAGCTGTGCCTGCCTGAAGGGCCCATGGGGCCAGTGTGTCATCCACAACTCCCCCATGCACTGTGCAATGGGAGGAGGGAAAAGACAGGCAAAAAAGGGAGATGCCAAGAAACACAACTCAAAACAACAGTAATGGCACGTGGGTTTGGAAGAGCCAGGAGGAGAAACACCACCCTCTGTCCTCTCCTATGAAAATTGTTTCTTACAAGGAGTCTGGTTCCTTTTCCAACACCAGCCCTACTAGGGTCCTCGAGATCCCACTCCCAAACTTATATTTAGCTCCTTAAAATTATGTCATAGAAGTCCCCTTGTGAATGACAAATGGCATTCAGGAGCTTCCATAACACCTTTCTTGTGTCCACAGGCAAGCCTATCACC
The DNA here is from genome assembly GCF_965140245.1 of Athene noctua. NCBI lineage: Eukaryota > Metazoa > Chordata > Aves > Strigiformes > Strigidae > Athene > Athene noctua. Next base: position 233,022,321 of record NC_134037.1, on the reverse strand, counting down.
AGAAAATCTCCTTTGCTGGAGGACTTCGTGGGGGAGAAGAGAGATCCAGCAGCAGTAGAGCTCTGATGAGAAGCACAGCATGGTGTGTGAGCCCCTGCAGAGCATGCACATGACCTTCTTGTGGGTCATGGAGAAACACCTAAAGGTATTTAGGACAAGATGATGGGTATAAGGCTCATTATGGGTTTCGGTGGGAAAAAAAATTTTTGGGATTGTCTACAACTTGTTTTGGGTTGTTTTTAAGGGGCTTGTGGGAATGTGCAAGACTTAGTTTTGGATGTTGGGGGATGGATTAAAAGTGGGGAAAGGAAAGGATTGAAGGTGGTTTGAGAAGGAGCAAGTGTGGGAAAAAAGAGGATAAAAAGGGCAGGTCTGTGTGCTTGCCTGAGCCCTGCCTGCACTTGGTCACTGCAATCTGTTCTGTATGCTCATTAAAAACTATTCTTACCTGGTTAAAACCAGAGTGTGCTCTCTAGTTCGAGTGAGTATGTGTGAGCACAACAAACATGATGCTGGACGGGTTGGTCAGCAGGAGAAGAGGGCTGAGTACCACAGCTGCAGCAGGGCTGTGAGTTGTGGGCTTGCATGTCCAGGTACCAGCAATGGGGAGAGCAGGGGCTCAGGGACCAGCTACAGGATGCTGTGTCCAAGAACAGCTGCATGTGTGTGTATGTATGTGTCCACATACTTTTAGTGGTCTTCAACTCTGATCAGCCGTTGGGGAGGAAGAGGATGGGGGTGACAGGCTCCTCTGGCAGGTGAGAAGACCAGCCTGCTCAGAAGAAGCAATTGTCAGCACAGCAGGACAGATCTGAAGCTTTGCAGAAATCCCCAAACCTTCAAATTCATCACAGCTCTAAAGATGGGAATTTTTCCTGTCAAAGGCCTAAGCTTTTCTTGTTCTGGGCTTCTGAGTTCCCAGTGGGGGCTTTTTTTGTTTTGCCACAAAATACATGGATTGCACTAATACAAAAAAGTTAAAATCAGATCTACAGATTTTGAAGAGACAAAAGAAGGCTGTGCTTTTTCGCCTCATAAAAATCAGCCATCACTAGGAGGAAATAATCAAAGGAGTGAACCAGGAGGGAATGTTACCGCATGGGACTTTCACAAGGCTCAGGAGCAAACTGTCCACTGGGCTGCCAAAGGCTCTGCCAAAGGCTCTGCCACTAACTGTGGGGCAGAGGAGGGGCCATCCTCGATTCTCTGATTTCTTCTGATTTCTTCTGATTTCTTCTGCTGTATTTGTGATGAACACATTCAAAGTAGTGCAGGACATAGGATACCTTTTACAAATAATATGAGAGTTCTAGTTGCTGCAAAATACCACCTGAAGAAAGTCTACTTATTTTCAATGCTCTATCATTGGAGATGAGGTTGAAAGCATGTTGCAAAGGTCTACAAGACATTACACCAAAGACAGTCTTTACAAGACATTACAAGACAGTCTTAGAGAATCATGTAAAATAAGTTTTAGACTAAATTGCAGAGAGGAGAAAATGGGAATTTTTTTACGTATCTGGAGCAACATTTATGGAAGAGTTTTAAACTTTGTGGGGTGTTTGAGCTGCATGTATTCCATGGAATACCCCATATATGTTATATTCAAACAGAAAAAGGTTGGGCGTTGCTATTTAGAATTGCAAATAGCTGCAGGTCTGGAGCAGCAGCAGCTTGAGTGTGGTCCCAAAGGCTGTAATTTCATTTAGAGGCTGGACTGGGGAGAATTGCAATCACAATTTTTATGTTCTGTAATAGTCTTTTTAGCTTCAGTTAAAGCCTGGCACTGCAGCCCGTGCTGTCAAACTGTGGCTCATGGGGAGATGTGTTAAGCCCTCACAAACATTTTCTTGCCAAGAGGGAATGAGTAGATTACCGGAGCGCTTATATATATATATATTTGTCAAGTGTGTAGAAAAACAGAAACCTCTTCAGTTTCCAAGGGTATGCCTCTTAATAGCAAATACATGTTTAGAAGAACACTGCTTCCAGGGCCACAGCTCCATGGCTGTTAGGCAGCACTGAGCTCAGCCATGCCCAACCACCTTGAGGACCATGAACACAGCACTTTCTAAAAAGAAAACTGAGGCCCATACATATAGTCACAGGTCTCCAGGATCTGTGGCAAGTGGAAAGAAATTCTGTCTTGATTTATTCATGACTAAAGCAGTGATGGCAAAGGGCCCCAGGAACTGCAAACACCAGCCACCAGCTGCATCTTGGTGTCTTTGCTCCTTTTTGTGCATGCCCCTCTATCCCTTTCACACTGATTCCTGGGCATGCTCTTCCCAGGACTTTGCTCTGTGTTAGAGGACAAAACTCAGGAGAGCATTTGGTACCTGAGGGTTAAAGCATGGCAGAGCACAGATTGCTGTGTTAGTTAATCCTGGTTCCTCTCAGGCAACCTGGCAGTCCGCCTCCCTTTACGTCTGTTAGCAGATTGCCTTGACGTCCCACAGATGATGGCATCTTGGCCTGTTTGCTCCTCCACGCTTGTGCTTCTCCAGCTCTTTTGGGCTATTTGCCTCTTCCAGGGGAGGCGACCTCTGGAAAACATTAATTAAAGTATGTCACCAGCGATGGGAATGAAAGTCATGCAGAGTTGCATCTAACGGGATTGAAATCTGGTGTGCTAACCACATGTACAGCCATTGCAGCTTTAACAGGGAAGTTTTATAATTTATCAATAAGCAACATGGACAAGAAAGAGGAGCCACACCACAAATTCCTTTGAAGGCAGAGTTTATGGTACTACATGTGTGTCTTCAGCATCTCCTAATACTATTAGAAGGAGAAGGAGGTTGGCTCTGTGGGGCAGCTTGTGCTGTGGCAATTCAAGGGCTGTGGCCAGCAAGGCAGTAACATGGGACCTCCCTGGGACCAACAAGGGGGGACACTTCTGGGGGTGATTTTGGTGGTGGGTGCCCCAGGTCCCCCAGGAAAGCCCTCCCATCCCCAGTGCTGATGTGCTGCAGGGAGGGAGGGTATCGTTGGGTTTTAGCATTGGCTAGGTGGACAAAGTGAGCTTGGGTGGCTCCCTGCATCATGACCAAGGAGACAATCCAGGTGTCTTCACAGGGCTCTTAATCCCCTGAGTCCCAAACCCCAACTAAAGCAGCATGGCTCTGTAACACACACCAAGCCAGTTTCAAAGCACTCACTTTGGAGACTGCTTCTTCAGAGGTTCTTAAAAAATCAAGAATAAGTCACAGTCTTATGTGACATAAGCCAGCCTATGCTGAGTAGACTGCCAGATGCTGGCCATGTGACTGCTCCCCTTCTCTTGTTAAAGACATGGCAAGTACCAGAGGGTGTAAATATCCAGAGATCTGAGCCAAGCAGCCCGGCCGGACCCAGCCCAACAGTACATGGCTGCAGGTAGCCCCCCCCGAGGCATCTGGCCAGACACCAAAGAGAGGTTAATTGAGGGCAGGGCACAGCTAACACAGAGATGGGTCCTGCTGAGCAACAGAGCTGCTGCTCAGGTTAAGGAAGGTGGACGTGTACCCGTGGGGATCTCCTGCTTCAGGATTTCTTGTGTTTGAACCAAAATCTGGCTTAAGAGACTTAACCAGGGCCATTGCTAGGTTTAGGGTGGTGTCACAGCTCTGTTGTTCTACCATAAATCCTGTTATCAAGCTCCAGGGGGCAAAAGGTCTTCTCTTCCGTGAGCTGAGACCAACGTAGTAACTCAACACTTGTCCTTTCCCCATCATGGCTGGCCTAAGCTGGTGATGGGTAGCAATCCCACGCAGGCCAGCAACATCTAAGGACAGATCCTCCTAGGAAACATAAAGAAGTAACTGCTAAATTCTGCAGTTGGCTGGTTCTTGGAGCCAGGCTACCAGGAGGACCAATGGGGAGAGCGGCAGTGGCTCTTCCAGGGCTCACACGTTAAGATATAGATCAAATGTTTTGTAGCAGCTCAGTTACCAGCAAAAGTAGGGAGCAAGGCTTGAGAGAGAGACGGTCCTGAAAGGACAGAGAGATGTAATTTGTCCCAAGGCTAGGAAGTTGTCAAACTCCTGGTCAGGTGTACACATCCAAGCACAAGTGGCTACAATCCTATGAAGTGAAGCAGGCAATTGCAATGTTAAGCAGATCAGAGCCTGGACCAGCCACTTTTCGTTTTCCTTCCTCTAAAGTCTGCTTATGATAATTGCTTTTGAATATTTATGTTAGGATTGCTTATTTGAAAGAAGTTACAGCTGCAGCTGCTCTTGCTGAAGTGACAGTCTGTGCTGCTGTCTCCTAGAGACCTTAAGTACCCACTCTAAAAGAAATAATACTTTTTTTAAAAAAATAAGACTTGATTCAAAATGGGTATAATTTCAAAGAGCAATGGGATTTATTAATGGTTTAAAGACCAGTGTAAGAACACAGATTCTGATTTTTAATGTTATATTACTCTTAAATACATACAACTTATAATTGGCTTGACAAAAATAACGAAATCTACATTTCAGAAACAAAACAAGTCCCCAAGCACAAGTAGCCCTGGACTCCTAGAGCCATCTGGAGCATTTTGAAACTTCTTTTACACAGAAAAATCCCCTTTCCTACTGGACAGAAACATATTGATGTTTCACCTCAATGTTTCTTCTGAAAAGAAAGCTATTTCGACAATGCTGCTTTTATGCTGTCAACATGATACCATCCAGTCCCTAAATAAAGTTTATTTCTACTGCTGTTGATTATATGGGAATGCACTTTGTGCAGAAAAGCCAATGTGCACAGTGCATCCACTGACTGCAACAGCAGAAGCAAAAAATAACTCTCTATAAATAGGTGTTTAAGTCAGAAGAGCAGAGATTTTGCTCAGGTGACAGTATTGCTATACCATATTCTAACAAAATTTTCCAGATCCAACATCATGGTAACTCAATATTTTGTCCTGAAGATACTTACAAAGAAATCATTGTCTTATCTTTATTGCTTTTCATTGTTCCTCGGTAACAGCAGATTCAACAGGGTTTTTTTGCTAATAATATATTCCTTAAAATTCCCCTTAAAAATCCTATTTATTATATGCTTACCACAAAAGCCTTCTTTTTATTGACTTCATTATGAATTCCCCACCTATGTGACATCTCAGGAGGGGACACTGCTCTTGAATCGAGATTTTTAACACCAGTATTAATAAAGGATGTCTACACCAGCACAAAACAAAGGCGAGAGCTTTAAAATCTAAGCTGATAGGCTTTTCACATCCAGGGAAACCTCCCTGACATTTTTTTACAAAACAGCTTCCTGATGTGCCTGGAGTCAATATGCTGCGACACAGGCTAGCAGCACAGAATAGCAATAGAGTCCATTAAATCTGCATCGGGAGCCAGTTACCAGGAATGTTACATAGTAATTATGGTGAGGATTTTCTGTGAAATAAATTGTTTTTTCAAATGAGATTCTGAAAAATCATCCATTAACATTTCTGTAGAAATGCTCTACAGCTTGTCCAAATTGTAGAGGACAGCTCATCTTTTCCCACAGAAGCTTACAGACCTTGTAATTTACTAAGTTACTGCTTGTTCTAATGACTATTCGAGGGAATGGTCTGGCATTGGTAAGAGATTAGTTTGTGTATTAATGCAATTCAAAAGTTCACTCAATTTACAAAGTAATGAAAACTTAATTTGAACTCTAAACAATTCCACTTTCCCCCCTATCTCAAGTTCATAACACAGATTTCATCGAGTCTTCGAGAGGCTGCTTCAGAGCAGGAAAAAAAAAATTAAGCAGATGAGAGAAAACACATTCCCAACTCACATCAAGGCTTGACTAATTAGAATCGCACACGCCACATATGGAGGTGTAAAGTACCCCCGCATGAGCACGAAGGGGCTGCCTGCGCTCCGGTTACAAGAGCTCTCCTCTTGAGCACGCTTCAGAGCCTCCACTCAAACACGTCCTTGGAGAGGGCAGGAGACCACGATGGGGCCAGGGAGGGCAGCAAGCGAACAGCGGGGGTACAGCCGGGTGGCAGGATCTGGCCAGCTCTGACATCTGATGACCTGTCCTCAGTTTGGAGAAGCAGGGACCAAAGAACAAAAATGAACACAAAGCACAGAGCAACAATGAAATCTTGATACAAGCAGCCCTCATCCCTTCTACTGACTTGTCTGAATCAGTGAGGACTGCACGATGTGCTCCCGAGTTCAGCTCTTTCAGCATAAGGCAACACCTGACAATAAACTGATTTCTCAAGGCGGCAGGATTTCCAAAAGTGGGCATGAGGATCATTTTTTGTCAACCATGAAGATTTAGCTAGTCATGCAATGCTCACCCTGTCATTGCTTTAGTTGCCTAAAAAAACCCCAAACATTTCTAATACTGCCTTTCTGATTAAGAAATCTACATTTGCCAAATTGCTAGAGAGATCTTATGTAAGCCCCAGCTGCAGAAGAGCTATCCCAAAAGGGGAAAGACAACTAGAATGTAGAAACCTAGTGAGGCTTTGCTTGCTGAGGCAAAAAAGCACAAGGCCTTAAGAGAAGTCTGTTTCAGGGGAGGAAAAATAAAACAACCTTTGTTTAAATCCTCTTCTCACCTCAAAATGAAAAGACTCAGAAACTCAAAACTGATTAAAGAAAAACAAAACAGAATACAAAACCAGTCCCTCTTCCTCCTCAAGGTAGAAGATTTTTCAGATAGCAAAATAAATTGTCTAATAAAAAACAGCGCAGTATCTAAATATATTGTAAGTAAGCATTCATTTGTGACATTGAAAACTCTCCAAGACGTCTCAGCACATGGAGGCTGTGCCTTGGGCTCCCAGCTCATGCAATAAAATAAGACCAAGTTCTTAGCCATTCGTTTCTGGGGCTTGTTGGGGGACTGCTCCGTTAACATGAACCAACCCAGACACTGTCTGTCACAGTAACCTTTTTTCAAGTTATTGAACCCCATGGTATTTAATATGCAAAATGTGTCACACTTCCAGACAAGTTGCCGGCATCCCATATATAAAATTATTTTCATATATAGTTTCAGTAACTCCTCAAAAAGGATCCCAAGCATTACTTGAGAGAAAAGTATCATTTTAACTAAGTAATACAACCCTCCCTGCAGCTGCTCCACACACACAGAGAAGAGCTAAAGAACTCTAAGCATGGATGCATTTTTTAAAATGTAAACTTATTTCCTTTTTGATACCAAAAAGCTGTTCTGCTCTGCAAATTAACTGACAAAACAAGCTTTATTTTGGTTTGATTTTCACATTGTATTTGCTTAAGAAGATGATTTTCTGATGATAAGCCCTACAAATTGAAACTCAAATCAGATTTTCTCTTCTTGTATACTACCATTTTATAATTATATCTGCAAATCTTAAGGTTTTACTACTTCTGCTACCATTAGCTCTTCCTGCTATAGTACAGAAATTATACTGCATACATATAAACCTGTAATTATGTACAGACACAGAATCATAGAAATAAAAGCACTGGGCAGACATAAAAGCTACCATTTGAGTTTATACTCCCCATCAGGAACTCCAATCAAGCAGTGACCTGCCCACAAGCCTAAAGGGGATTTTTCCATGGCCTTCAGGTCAGGCTCAGCAAGAATAGCTTAAGCATGGCAGGAGAAAATGGGACACCACCAACTCCATTGCAAGACCAAATCTAGAGCTCCTTAAAATAATACCTATTTTAAGTAAATATTTTTATACTAAAAAAATCGATGTTTTAAAGTAGCCATTTTTTTTACACCAGTTTATTTATTATCAGTTTAGTTTTGGTACACACGATCCTCCCTAACAGAGTATTTACAGACAAGGAAAGATAGTTAAACATCAGGATATTTATTTCGCATACAAATATTTACAGAAAAATACTTACAAAATTAAGTATTCAAATTTTAATTGACTTCACTTCAAAAAAGCTTCATGCTTTTATGTTATAAAAACATATTGCCTTTACTGTGCTCAAATTTACTATTCAGATCTTTGGATTTTCTTATAAGTGCTTTCTTTTGTGCTTCGTCAAATCGATTGATTTTGAGATCCTGGTCTCGGTCAAATGGCCTTCTTTCTTGAGGTTTGTTTTTTTCTTCGGACGCTTTGCTCTTTAGCTTTTTCTGATGTATGTCCATGAGAGACTCTGACCTCTTTGACTCCTGGAAAAATGAGAGGAAGAGGAAATAAAGTATTATAAAATACCAACAACATACAGAAAATCCCAAATGGAAAGATTGAAGTTAGGAAGTCTAAAATTTCCAGAAAAAGAAGACAGCTTAGTGACTGGAAAACAGAATGATAAATTTAGCACACGCAGAGCAGAAAGCTTGCGTAATCTTATCTACGCTTAATGAAATACTAACAATTCACTGACGTTAAAGATAACCATAATGTTGAATCTCTGCCAACAGTGGAGATAAATAATAAAAATAATGCAAAAGAAATATGAAAGTTGCTCTGCCAGAACAATTTCTCTATTAGCAGAGACAAATGAAGATAACACGTCAAGAGAGATACCTCAAAGTACAGGCCCAGTTTCTTACATACTTCCCCCTAAGCATCTGGATTTGGTCACTGCTGGGGGCAGGAACAAGCTAGATACTCTTTCGATCTTACTCTCACACACTACTGTGGCTCTAATGTGGGCTCTTTTCAGTATTTGAATCATCTGTTGCAAGCCCACAGGATAAAGGCACAGGTTTTGCCAAGTCAAGGACTTCAGTTGTGTTTAATAAAGAGCATGATCCAGCCCAAATAGAACATAAAACCTTTGCTGATTTCACACAGGAGGAGTTCTCATGAGACTACACGGCCCCTCCATTACTCAGGTAAAGTGTATTTGCATATCCCTAAGTAGTCAATTTCTCAGACTCTCAAATCATTACAAACCAGCCAAAAGATCAGTCCAAACAAATTCTTCCATCAGAAAGAGCAAAAGATGAGCAGCTCTGTTTTCTCATGTCTAGGGACAGGAGATCTTATTCCAAAGGTTCATTTCCCTTCATACTCTGTGCAAACACTTACTTCAAACACAAATAATAATTCATACATGACATAAAAAAATATTCTCATGGAAAACAGAAAATAGACAATACTTATTCATGGTGTAACTCTGTCAGCATTGACAGAATTGCACCAGAGAATGTATAAAGTATCAGCAATGACAGAATTAACTGTAAGAAACTATTTTAAGAATTAAAGCTCCTGTTCTATGAAAGTATACTTGATAAAGTTCAGTGACGAAAAAAGAGGAAAAAACTTTAAAAGAAAAAAATCCACCTGAAAAAAATCAGAAAAGAGCTGATCTAAAAACCTAATCAGACAACAAAACAACCCAAGAAACACTGTTCTTAAACAAGATGCCTTCTTCAGTTTTTTTCTGAGAGAACTCCATTAACCTTAGAAACACTAGAAAGCCTATATATGTGTTATTCTGGCAATGGTACAGAGCAAAAACTGTAGTTTTACATGAAAATCATTCTACTATATTCATGATAGTAAAAACAGACAATACAGAAGAAATTTAAGACAGTATGCTAATAGCTCTGAATTTGCAAGCCTCTAAGTCAAGAGGGACATGTGATTTAATGAACTACAAATAAATTATTAAAAGTGCCAGATAAACTTCAATCACGTAATATAAGCCAAGCCTGCAATTCTCAAGTTAATTATACTCTCAAGAGACCAGACTGCCTTCCATAAGACTTCAGACCATAAATCAGGGAAGAACTGGAACGAACAGCTGTAAGGCAGGCAACAGTCCACATACTTTGGTGGTCAGGGCTGGCAGACAGAAAAGTGAGAGGGAATTTGACAGGAATTCAGGTTTCTAGTAATCAACATCTGTCTGTGAAAATTACCTGCTTCTGCAGAGACTGAGGAAAATTTCATGTCATAATGCTGATATAATGAACAGTTAATGTAATTAACTACATAGTATAATGAATGAATTTATCTGCTTAGCCCATTAAGCTTCTTTTGGGTTAATGCATATTTTGTCCTAAAAGTTAAACTTTTACTACTGTTTTAATCTTCGGATGTTGATAATTCAGTGAAGCAAGCTAATATTTGAATGAAGGTTGTCTACTCCCAGCAACCGTGGCTTGATGTGAGGATGATTTAAGGAAAACACCACCTAAAACTGAGACAATATGCACAAACCCCAACTCTGTCCCACTGTTTTCAGCAGCAGCTGGAGGACCCAATCCTGCTCTTGCTGAAGTCAATGGCAAACGTTCTAATGACTTAAAACAGCAGTAGGTTTGGGCACTAAAAGGGAAGACTGTAATGGCATCACCATGGAAACCAGCAGCTCTAGAAATGAGAACCAGAAGAAAAAAAGTGAAGAATTAAAGGAAATGTAGGAAGAGGAATTCATTTGCTATTACACTTACATTGTATGAAGTCACCTGCTCAACAAGTCTCTTGTCTCTGCCAGATAATACAAATTCTTCATTATCCTTACTGGTTGACTTTTTTGCTTCTTCTCTTTCCTGTTAAGTAGAAGCAAATCACATGCTATAGTAATCAGAATGTCTGAAGCAAAAAGCAAGAAAATCTATATTTACTTTAATTAAATCTGAAGGGTAGAGGCCATGATAGAGGCCACCAGACATTTTTTGCTCAGCTTGATAAAAGGAGGAATTGGACACACTGTAATTGGAAATTCAATGAGCTGACACTGAGTACCTGTCTACGCAGAAGGGAGAGGGAATAAATTACTATCAATGTTACTTAAAATTGTCATTTCCTTGCCTTTATCTTGAAGCCTGAATTAATAACCTTTTATAACAAAGAAAAATCTGGGAAAAAAAATTTCATTTAACAACTCAGGATATCTTTACTTTGTTTTCACAGAATATCAACAACATACATACTGCCTGCAGGTATATATGAATGAAGAAATGCTCACTTTGGCTTTTCTCTCTCTGTCAGCGGGAGTATCTGTCCAAATAGATCTATCTCCTGGTTTGTCATCAGCTCTCTTCTTAAATGTTCTTGGGCCAAATCCAAAGCTTTTCAATTCAGGTGGAAGTTCTGTCATCCACGATTCCCTGGTAACTTGCTTGGGTTCATCCTTTACAAAGAAATGGGGGGGGAGGGGATGGGGTGGGCAGAGTAAATAAAGCATAAGTCAACAATTGCTGTCTGAATCTCTTAGCTTCCAGCAAAGCCCATAGATTTTTCTTTGTCTTAGCAACTGCAAACACTTAGCATCCCAAGCATAACTGCAAATGGGTTAACACAGAAATAGGCAAAGAAAAACACAACTGCAATCCAGCACCAAAATATTAGAAGAAATCCAACTTACGCTGTCTGCTGAAGTAAGTTTTTCCTTCATTCTCTGAGCTCTGCGTTCAAATTCTTTAGACACATCAGACTCCACTGGTCCTTTTGCAGGCATTGGGCCTATAAGATCGTCTTCTTCCTCACTACTATCTGTTACCTTCCAAAAATAAACATTTCTCTCAACCACAGTGCTAAAACTATCAAGAAACACTTTAGCTTCAGAGGATTAGAATGATTTTGTCTAGAAGAGCATATAAACCTAATGCAATGCATCTGCCAGTCAGACAACAAAAACTTGGATTATAACTCCAGATTTAGACCTGTTCTGGCACTTCAGCATGGCTATTTAGTCTCCATGTTTCCAAAAGCACCATATCTTGTCTGAGGCAAAATTGCTTGTAAACACAGTAGCAATACACAAAATCCTGCTATTTTACATTGCTCTACACGCAGCCATGAGGCCTCTGTGGCTATAGGTAAATCTGAAACACAGAAACATACATCTTTGATCCTTTGGGCTTTACCATCACTAGTAACATCTGGATGGATCTCCATATTAAAGATCACAATTTCACACCGCAAGAACTGTCTTGAGCTCAGATTCTCAAGGATGCTAGAAAAAGTAACTTTCAAGCTAGGGTACAGTGGCAGGCATGGCAATACACTCCTGGGTGTATAGTATCTGCCAGTCTAATCTCTTGGCTGTCATTCACTTATTTGATCCCTTTGGACACTGCATTCTAAGCATTTGGAGAACAGGTCAAAAAAATAGGTTCAAAAGGGACTAGATGCTAGTAAGAATCTCTGTGGATGCCAGGGGTTTTACAGAAAGCTCACAGGTCCCTCCAAGTCAGAGCAGTACAAATGTGGACAGAGGCAGAACTAGACAGAAAATGGTGATGCCCCAGCGTGCTGGAAGCAAAGCTAAAGTGCCCACTATCTATGAAAGTGAAAAGATTTAGCTACAGCCTGAATGTGGGTGATAAAGCAATGGGAGTAGGATGATGACAAGGCTGTATACTCAGGAAGCACAGAGCATTACTTTAGAATACAAGGTGGTGGCAAAGAAGTTTCAAATGAAGGATGAAGAAGGTGGGGTGGGGCGTGGCTTGGTTTTGTCATGCCAAACTTTGGTTACCAGATGGACAGCCTAGAACCAAGACATGACACCATCAGCACTTAAGGACTCAAGAGAAATAAGCAGTGGAAAACAGTATCAGGAGCATTCTAGGTAAAATAAGGTGCCCGAGGCAGAGGTGACCCAGTGAGTGGAGTATAGAAGAACGCAGTACAGAACCTCACTAGAAGAGTCACCTAATGGGAGCATGGGGAATGGAGGATGAGTGAAAGGGAGGAGGAGAGCAGGAAAGGTACCCTGCTACACTGAGTTCAAGCCTAATACACCAGGTTGCTCATAACTGGCTGTAGAGGGATTTGGGCTAAGGAAGACAGCAGGTGTGAAATAAGCCACCACTCCTATGTGGGCCATTTGCTACAGAAACTGGCACGCTTTAATGACACTGCTCCAAGCTAGACAAGCCAGCTGGCCCCATCTGCCTTTAGGAGTCAAAGGTATGAACAGTGGAGAATGCAAGCTTCAGGTAATGACACAGCTACATACGGCTGTGGACCACAACGTGCAAGAAGAGGCTTAGCAAATTTAATGGCTGTATGACCAGTTGCATGAAATGGATTTGAATGACCGAAGAGGGTGAGAAATAGCTGGTCATTCATAATCACCATCAATGCAAGGTGGTAACGCCAATTTCTCTCATAATTTTTCTCAAAAACAGTTACATAGTCAAGCTTTCACTAATTATCTAGCACTGCAATATTGCTCAACTTTTAGAGAATGGGGTGACTGCATCCTCTCTCGCTCTACTTTTTTAAATGAGCTGGTGGGGAAAAGGAATAACCATCTTGAGAAACCATGGTAGTAAACCACTTCCCTCTCTCTGTGTACAAATAAAAAAATGCAAAGATAGAAGACTTTCAAAATAAATTGTACTGTAAAGTAGTTAAGGATGAAAGATAAATTCCATGCTGAGTTTTAATTGAAGAAGCACGTATCATTTCCTTTCTCATTAGTCTTAGAGTTCAATTCACTCCATTACCACCTGCCTCAAAACAGATGAAATTAAACAAACATTAAAAAATAGTGCCTTGAAGTTTGAAGGGGAAATCGATATAAAGTGAATAGTCAGCATGGAATAAGCTGCCTCTAAAGATGTACTAGAATATAAAATAATTGAATAAATTAAAATAAAATTAAGAAAATACTCATCATATTCAAGGGTAAAATTATTAGGAAGAGAGAAAAAATAAGGTAAGTTCTGTAATAGCTGTAACAAAACTGATGCTAGAAGATCTATTTAAGGGAAAAGAGACTTTTTTTATTTGTAAAATACATAAGCAAACCAGTTTTGACATCCCTGCCTCAAGAGATCTGTCATCATGATAAATTGCTTAGTTGTTATTTGGAGTTATAATAGAATGAGTACCTTAAAAATGTCAGACAATCATTCATCACGAATGATTATGACAACACTCGCTATTGGAGGCTGGAGACTGATATACTTCACCACTACTTATCAAAAAAGTAAAGTTCCAGAGCAGCCTTTGCCTCATTCCTTCCTAGCGTGTCTAGCATGTCCCATAGTGTCTGGGAGTTAAATGTAAAAATGTAAGTATTTTAGAAATAAACAAAACAACTGTTAATTCTCATAACGAATGAATATTTCATTTATCATAGCATGAGAGAGATTCAATTGCTTAAACACTGGTGTCCAGCGCCATTTTTGATGTCTTAGGGTATCCTGCCTGGCTTATGAGGTGCTGCTCAAGAAGGATGCAGGCTTCTCTAAAGGTGCTACTCCCCGTCTGACAGCCAGCTGCAGAAGATTCAGATACCTCAGAATGGTACTAGAGACCCATGTTTAGGGAGCTGAATCTTCCCCATATTTCTAGCTGTATTTTATCACACATCTCACTCCTGAATGTTCTTTAGTAGTACATGCATTACTCTGCAGATAGGGATTAGACTAGGACTTCTATTTAACTTTTACGTAACCTGATGAGAACAGTCAAAAAACATGAACCAAAAAATTATGTCAGTGTCACTGTCCTGTTCTGCCTTACTCCCAGTTATCTTGCTATTGATAAGAACAATCAGTGACATTGTAGCATCATTCCTGATTTGAGTTCTTTTGGGTAAACTTATTTCATGCATCCACTAATAAACATTTTTAAGGAGGTGAAGATATGTGAAATATTTGATCATTTTGCTCTCCCATTAGCAAAGGAGTAAAAGTACAAAAATAAAAAGTTGCATTACTTCTTTAATGTCTTTAAAAATTTGAACTTTGCCAAGATGTTCACTTGTGAAGGACGTCGCATCAAAAGAAAGAATGGAAAAACATCAGGAAGGATTACTGTGACTACAGTTTAGGGTGCCTAGATCTCGTGTTAAGCAAGTGCATCATCTGTCTAACAGCAAAATCACAACAAACCAGACCAGCCTTTTTCTTTTTTAAGGCTTATTTATGCTTCAGTATTTGACTCAGACAAAAATATGCCAGACACTTTCTGGTCTAAAATTAAATTGTCATGCTGAAAAGTATGTCTAGTACACTTTTCAGGCTCCTACTTGCTTAAGGATTTCAGATAGCTTGTACTAAAAACAAAAGGCTTCTGTTTTCACAAACCTGGGTACGGCATTCTGATGAAACAGACGGTCCTATAGAACATCTGCTATTCCTGGTGTCCTGCAAAGGTTTCCTAAAGCCAGGTGGTAATGCAGGACCTATAATGGGCCTTGAGGGAGGGGAAAAAAAAAAAAAAAATCTTAGTTTTAAGTCGAGGAGAAAAAAAAGGATGTAACATAACCAACATGCACTTTACATTAAACAACTGCCTGCTGTAGGAAAAAAAAGTAATAGTTTAATATAAAAATAAAAAGCTGATGAGAAGTGTTATTCTCTTTCCTCCCCGTGCCAAGTGTGCCCTCTATGTGCATACCACAGAAATAACTGAATAAGAGGAATTTCTCCATTTTCCATGAGGACCTCTGCAGATAGCTGGGATGCAAGAAAACCAGGAAAGTTGCAGCACATAGTCAAGGAAATTAACCTTCATCTTCCCCAGCTTCCTTCACCAGATTAAAAAGCAATGAAAGGTAGGAGGTCAAATATACACTATTCTTTCATTCTTGCCTTGCACCACAGTTCCACTGTCCTTCAATAAACAATCCGTGAACTGCTCTGATTTTAAGTTTATTTTTCCTTGGTATGGGGATGAGAGAAGAACAGTTTTGTGATCCCAAGTAACTTCACTGATTTTTCGCACAGCAGCTCTGCAAGCAGTATAATTCAGCTGTCTCCAGGAATATAGAGGTGAGAATCTCTTTTCAATGGTGAAAACAGTTCAAAGCATACTACAAACTGTGCTTGCAGTACTGAAAAGACTTTTGTATGAGTTCCTCTTCATAAGCCACCATCATATTTTTTAAAGCTAATAAAAGCTAACTAAAACCCCAATCAATTATCACCTGAAGAAATATCCAAATGACAGTATCCTCACAACGTATCAGCAGCAACTTTGTTTATGATGATCTTCGGTTTCTGAGCTTTAGGGCAATCAAACGTAACACAACATGAATTGAATTATGCTAATTACGGTCTTCTACTAAATCCCACATAATCTAATCATACAGCCCCACTGCAGTGATATTATTGTCAGGATTCGAAGAGGAGAAATGAAAAGCAGAAAATCCTGCCAGAAAGCCAGCCACAGACAGACAAGCAATAAATGTGAGCTCAGGCCAGGACAAGGGTACTAGTGAGGTTTCAAACCCAGGCAAGAGGTCTGGGTTAAATTTGAAGTTCCACCCCCACCTAGCTGCTGTAAAAAATAAACCGCTTTTATTTTCCTCTGTTCTCTTCTGACTGCTTTCTTGTTAAGACCATATTTTAAATTCCCAATATAAGGAGACTGAATTTAAACCTATATAGATATGGCCAAAATAATGTTTTATTTTAGTATACAAGTACCTCTATTTTGCATGGAGAGGCAGTTAAGCCATACTATAAAAAAGCTTTCGACAAAAATACATAAGAACATCTATGTTGTGGGCTGTATCTGCAACTTGTGAAAAAGAGCAGATCTTAAAATCTCTGCCTTGCTTCTGTCACTGCTCAAAGGCTCTTCCAAGGAATAGAAAAATGGTTCCCATATTCATCCCTCCCACGCTTTCCATTTCTATGTCATTTGTGGGGTTTTTTTTCCTCACGTGAATAACCCTGTTGCTCGGGTCTTTCCTTGGCAGCACACAACTGATGTGATTCTTGACAGTTTCCTGGATGTCCAAAGACTCTCTGAACAGGTGAAGTAAATCTAAATAAAGCTCTATTAGTTGGCAACTTTGGTACCTACCTATACACATTCAGAAAACCACCCCAAACTTATCACGAATTAAGCTTTCATTAAGGGAATACTGAATTTCATATATGGCAAAGAATGCTTCCCTACTCAAGAGTCCTTGCTAATGCATGTTTCAAGATGGGTATTTCAGCATTCTTCTGATGTATAACGTAAAATTTTTTAAGACAATCTTCACTCTTTACCTTGAGGTATGAATACTTCAGGAATATTTATGAGTGCTGCACTTCTGTCTAACTCTGATAACCAGCAATATCCTTTCCAAAGTTGAAAAAAATCCGTTCATATATAGATTTAATGCTGAAATGATTCAAACAAATTTTAACAAGCTGCAAATTGCCACATGAGCTGCTCCAAATCATGAATAAGTTGCTTTGACAAGCCTGGAAAAGATGCAACAGAACAAAAGCTTTTCTAAAAGAACGAGTATGTCACACAGAGCTGATAAACAGCACGTCCATACACTGAAACAAACAAAAATTTGTTTCAATTATTCATGGCTAGATCATCAGCTGACAATCTGCTCAACACTAGGGGCAGTGCAGCGGGAGACATTTAACAGCATTGTGTCTACACCCTGCACAGCGTGTATGCCTCAGTGTGTCAGCACAACTAGACTGCCAGGTGTATGGGGGGTGGAAGATAGACAAGGATCTTCCCACGCATCACACCTTTCCCACCTATTCAGAAAATCAGTCTGGGTGCAAAACAGCTCTGTTCAATCTGCCTTCTCAGTATGTGCTAGGAGCAGTTGTATGGTGTGCTAGGACAAAAAAACCACAACCCAATGGTGAGCTAGGACAAAAAAAACCCCAACAAAACTAGCAAGTGCCTTTCACTGCTTTAATCTCGTACTCACAGACACGGAGCAGACTTTTGCCCTCTGAATGTAAATGCAAATTATGTAGCATTTTGGAAATAAACTGCTAAGTAGAAATAAAAGTTGGGTGAACATACAAAAGACTAAGATTATATGATGGGTGACCACCTGGGTTACTGCTCTCTAACCTTCAAACTACAAGTTGACTCTCTTCCTCCTCTTTTTTTTTTTGCACACTTTCACAGAACATTTTACCACAGGAATATTCATGCCAAAAATCAAGAAAGCAAGAAGGCTACCTCTGCTGATATTAAACGCTACAAGAATTTATTTGCTTTATTAGAGATCACATTCTTTTTAGCGACTACCTAAATTTTAAGGCTTAAATAACACATTGTGCACATGAAACACAAGGAAAAAAAAACCCACTCGTTACTCTTGGGACCATTAAAGCACCAAAGGAGTCCACTGATAATGATACCCACAATTATAAATTAGTTTGTTGATCACAGCAAAGTGTAACCAAACAGATATGAAGAGGATATTTCTAAATAACCTTAGTTACATAAATTCTTGTTTTTCTAACTGCTGCCAAGCATCATAAAAATTTACCCAAAACAAAAAAAGTCAACTTTGAAATCTCCTTTGAGATGGTATACTACACATACAGCTTGATGACAAATTGAGTCACTTTCCTAGAATTAAAAACTCATACCTGACAGGTGCATATTGATTTAATTTATTTACCAGCTCCCTATTGCTCTGAGTAAGGTAATAGTCATCAGGGGACTCTCTTGTACCTTTCATCAATAAGCATCCCCTTAGAAGTACCAATTTCACTATGGATTATAATTTCAAATTATAGAAGGAAGTATCCAGATTAATATAAAGACTAGAAGGCTTCATGATTAAGTTCTGCATAGAAAATCCGTAGTTTATAATTGCATGCAATCAGATGGAAAGTTTCCTGATAGAGGCTATAAATAATGCTTACTTGCCTAGACATGGCAGCTTGCTTTCTAGAAACCTATACTGTTCAGATGAGTTTTCTACCTGGAGACACATAAACAATAATCCTTAGTGCATTAGCAAACAACAAACCCAATAATCTGCATTGTATTGTAACAGAGAAAAGCTAACTGTCCTACTTCCTCACAGCCCAGAATGAACTACAGAACTATGGGTCCTTGAACCTGTAATTTGTTTTTTTCTGCACTGCTCTGAAATCTATCATAAGAAAAGGAAGAATTCGACATTCAAAATACAGATCAGACAAACCACATTTTTTCTTTTCCTCTCCAACCTTCCAACCAAGACTAGGAGGGCCATGTGTTCTGTTTCAAGTGAATACTGTTGCTGTTATCAGAATGTGGAGGAAGCAATTCTTATCATATGAATCTGAAGTGCACAGCTGAAGTGTTCTGTAATAGTGACACAAAATATTTTATCTAAAATAATTGTTTTAAGGAAAAGAGTCTGAATATAATTCCATTTTAATTACCTCTCTGGAGAATCATCCTGTTTTTTAAATCCAGGAGGAAGAGCAGGCCCAAAAAAGCCATCATCATCATCATCTTCATGAATTCTTTTTGGCTTTCTGCAAATACAAAGATTTCACTTAATAATTACCTTGACATGTATAGCAATTATCTACATTTTAAAAAGGGAAAAAAAAAACCCTATAAAATTATTTCAAACAGTCTTATGTACTAAATATCCTGCTGTTACCAAGGAAACAGTGCAAAAGGATCCAAAATAATTTGAAGCAATTAAAAAATTGGGAGCATAAGCTTCACTCCAAAAATGCTCTGACATTTAAAAAAACATTAAGGATGCTTTTGCTATAGAAAGAAGAGCAGTATAATGCTGAAATACCAGTTTCTAGTCACAAAGTTACTTTAAATTCAGCACACGTTCTCCATTTTTATACACTGTCTGCATTTTGACTAGTATTTTTCCCAGTTAAATTCTAATTAACTGAAAAACTGTTCAATAAGACAAGGAAAAAAAGAGAGTAATAACTACTCTAACACTCATTAAGATGATATAATGCCCTTCCAAGTCCCTTATACAAGGCCTAGCACAAACACACAAGTTCTTAACAGAGCAGTTGTGAGTAATCAACCTCACCAAATGAGAGTATGTGCAGACTCCTGTTATTTGCTAAACAATTTTTTTTTATTAGAGTTGACTTAATTGAATGCATAAATTCATGCCCATCATAGTTCTTATGACTTCTCAATGAGAGGTAGTATACCAGAAACAGGGCAAAACTCAAGTACCAAATACTTACATACATGATAGGTGGTGTCTCTCCTCAGCATAAACAAGCAAAACATTAACGATTTTATTATTTTAATTGCAGAACTAAAATAAAACATGTAAATAAAGAGAACTAACTGCCCTAAATAACTTAATTCCACTGTAGGGTGTCAAACAGGTCAGTTGAACATTCTTGACCTCAAACAACACACAGAACATCAAGTTTTACACAGGTACAGGGTTTACTTTTTTATTTATATAAAATACTGTCCCTTCCTCATAATTTATGCAGACATTTCATTTGCAATACAATGTAATTATACAAATAACCAAAGCACAGACTTACTTGGGTGCTGGATCTCCTTCTGCCTCCTCTTCAGAATCGCTGTTTGCATCTCTGGGTAGAGGAAGAGATTCTGAGTCTTCATCACTGTCAGGAGTTTCTGAGCTACAGCTGCTTTTATAGCCTGGGGGCAGTGCTGGTCCTGCAACTGAACATCCAGTCGTTTGGGATACTTATTAAACATTTGAAATGAGCATGCTCAATCTTGGTATTCCCAAAACAAAACATATCTACCTAGAATTAAGTTTATTCAAACTTTGCTCTGTCTAGCATTTAGGGAAGATACCTAGACAAACTTCCAGAAGTTACTTTTTTCAGCACCATTATTTCAATGAACAACCCCTTCTGAATTAAATTAGCACATCACTAATCTGCTACTACATGAGTGTCTTCTGGAACAGGACTAGAAAGCCCTGTATTATCTAACAACTGGTTTACAATGAACATGCTATAAACTGGCATACTTAAAATAAATCACCACCTTAATAAAGCATTTGAAGCTTTCTAGCAAAGAATCACATCATTTGTACATACACAGAATGAGACCATGGATTTGTGGAATTTAATTGCCAGCCTGTTTTAGGAATGGTTTAACAATTAAGATTATTCCCAGTTCAGATAAGCATGAACAGCAGGTACAGACTTAAGCACTCTGCTGAAAAATGGATGAATTACGCATTCAGACTTCAAAGAATTGTTGCTGTCAGAAGGCCGGAGCAGCGGATGGAGATCTCATGCCCCAGTCAACCCTTCACCCTCTGGAGTAATGAGGAAGTGTGTGTGTGGGGGGTTTATCCCAGCAAAGAAAAAATTCAGACACTAACACTGCTAACAGGCCTGAGCTGTTTGTGGCACTGTCCACACCAGCAGGCACAGTTCTTCATAGACTTATTTGGACATAGCACCATGTACACTGGATCCAGAAGCAGCTTAGCCACTGACCTAACATCAAACGGCCCCCAAGCGAGACACTTAACACAGATACCCTCACAGGCTCCATCAACACAGAGCCAGCTGGAATAAACAAAGACCAGCAACGGTTGCAGGAGAAGAGGCCTTCCCAAACCCAGGTCAGCACATGCAGGGCCAGCACCACTTACACACACAGCATGAATAGCTAACTGATATAATGGTGAGCTGATCCTACTGATGATTTAGTATCCTAAAACACAGACACTGTTCCTCCTTTTAATATTTCATGCACCGAGTCCAAGAATGACAGGACAGAAAGATGTTTTGGTGGGGAACAGACATTGTTAGCTTTATGAATAGCCAAAGGTTAGATGAAAAGATGAGGTGCAATAAAACCACATAAATGAAGGGGACCAGGAAATTACATCTCCAGCTAAAGAACTACGACTTTTTGATGGTGTAAAAAAAAAACCTGATACAGATTATGGTTCCATTGTTAGCTGACAAAGGCTACGCAGAAACCGAGTCCTTCAAGTGAGCTTCATAATGCTTTTTTACTCATCTATAGCACAAGGACAAGGACAGTCTACTCGTTACAAAGCATCCAGACAGATCCGCCACTTATTTTGTTTTCTGTTTTAATGGGAAAGACTTTAACCAGGACATACAAATCCATTTCAACACTAAGAAAAAAACCCCACACAACATCACAACAGATGAATGATAAATAGGACTAAAAGACTGCTATTAAGACGACTCCCATTTTGGTATAAGAAACATCACTGGATAAAAAGCACTTAAAAACGCACAACAGTTTTCTCCAGCCAGATGGTGCCCTGATACTATGAAGCTCTGAATGCAGATAAGAGACAGGACTTGGAGTGAAAGGAGCAAACTGAGATGCAGTTTGATGAATCTGATACTGCAGAAGAAGAGAGAAATCAAGAGCAGCTTCGTGAGCTGGAAAGAACTAGTAAAATCAAAACTATTTCAGGAAGGAGAGTGGTCCCACTGATACGTTGTCCAACATCAGGGCTAAGTTACATGATTTGCTTTCTATCCCAATTCCTCTTCATTATGCCAGCACAACTGTTTGCATGGGCTATGCAATGAACTGGATCAGGGAACATGAGGCATAAAAATATTGCTGTAAAACCCAGCACTCCCCCATGAGAACTGATTGTTCATGCAATTGCAGCCTAAGCAGGACAACCAGAAACCAGTCTCATGAACAGAGACTGGTTCATGAAGGGAAAATGGCATTTAAAGGGAAGGGAAAGTCATTGGACATGTGAAAGAAATGGAAGAGAAAGAGACTTGGGAGAATGGGGATTAAAAATTAATATGGTCATGGTTCTGACTGAGACTTATAATCAGCACAGGTGAGGATACAGCTATGCATCAGGGTGGGGTGGGGAGCTGCAGTAAAGAGTAGAGAGGAAAGAATGGGAACTGATCCTGAGAACAAAGGAAACAGGAAGAAGGGAAGGCAACATCTAATGGGAAAACTGTGAATTAAATTCCCTGAAAGCCATGGAAAAGTAGACAGATACAGATCAAATGAGGAATGGAGGAGAGCTCAGAATCTCAGAAAATTAAAACCAATGAGGTGAGAGAAATGGATGTAGCAGTGGTAGAGCAACAGGAAAGCAAGGAAGTAACCAGAAGTCAGAATAACTCTGAGCAGGACAGTGGGGTAAGAGAGTGTGAGAAGAAAATTTTGGGAATGGAGAGGAGAGAAACATAGTCAAGGATACGTCTAAAGTCAGACTGAAGGGAATGGTTCACATCTGCTAGAAGTGACCATCCTACTATTGCTGCTCTGACTTGCCCTCTCCACTGAGCTGGTTCTGGTGACTATCCACCTGAAAATGAAGTCATTTCAATTCAGAAACCAAATTAAAAACTACTTTTTGATTTGGTTTTGCTAGGTTATTTTCCATTGTATTTGGTGATTCTAAGCAATCTACCATGCCATCAGACAGGCGCTGGGAACGCCTCAAGGACAGACAGGAGTAGGGCCTTTCACCTTCAGCAGCAGTGACGGATCAACTCTGACACATCACATCAACGCATCTGTACTTTAACAAATGTGGCCTCAATGCTGAAATAGATAAAACCTCCTTCTGCATCTCTGGTTATTTTTAGACTTCCCTAGCATTTCTTTCCTGCTGGTACAACAACAGCACAGAGGTAGGGACAAACGGGTCAAAGGAAGCATGATTCTTCCAGCAAGGAATTTAGGCCAGCTTTGGAGGATCATCATGAGATAAAGAATCAGGAGATTACTGTGTCCCATGGGTCAGACAGTGACAAGCTGAAGAAGGAAAGGAAATGGGATTTACTAGGGATGAGCTTTTGAGTCCGTCCAACTACCAGTTGCTCCCATCCTGGTCCTGGCAAAAGTCCATTTCATCTTCCCTTGTGCTGACCTACCATCAGAGCAGCAACCGGAACTTTACCTTAGTTAAATTCCCTTATCTTCCAAGTCAGGGATAAACAAGGAAATGAACAAATGAGCTTTTAACCCTGCTCATGTCACAATGCAAAACACCATGTTAACATCAATGTGATTACACAGGATACAATTACTCCATCTTCAGTTTTAGTTAATTTTTTTTTAAAAAAAGCAAAAATTTTCACGCTCGAAGTTACAACCATTAACAGAGCTGTTATGTCAGGGGTTGGAACTAGATGATCTTTAAGTTCCCTTCCAACTCAAACCATTCTGTCATTCCATGTTATCTATATAAAGATGAAAGAAATGCAGATTTAAGAATGGATCAGCAGACATTTATTTTGTTCACTACATCTAGCACAGCAGTGTCATATTGCAGACTGAAGACAAATGCTTATCTGGCAGCCAAAAGGGCAAACTGCATCCTGGGGTGCATCAAACACAGCATGACCAGCTGGTCAAAAGAGGTGATTATCCTGCTGTATTCACTGTTGGTGCGACCTCACCTTGAGTACTGTGTGCAGTTCTGAGACCCACAATTTAAGAAGGGCACGAAGGTACTCAAATGTGTCGAGAGGAGAGCAACAAAGCTGGTGAAAAAGCTGGAAGGAATGTCCTGTGAGGAGCAGATAAGGACTTGGTCTTGTCTAGCTTGGAGAAAAGGAGGCTGAGGGGTGACCTCATTGCTCTCTGCAGCTTCCCGAGGAGGGCAAGTGGAGACGGAGGTGGTGATTTCTTCTCCCTGGGATCCAGTGATAGAACGTGTGGGAATGGTTCAAAGCTGTACCAGGGGAGGCTTAGACTGGACCTTAGGAAGCATTTTTTTACTGAGAGGATGATCAAACACTGGAACGGCTTCCTAGAGAGGTGGTTGATGCCCCAAGCCTGTCTGCATTTAAGAGGGATTTGGACAATGCCCTTAACAACATGCTTTAACTTTCTGTCAGCCCTGAACTAGTCAAGCAGTTGGACCAGATGATCATCGTAGGTCCCTTCCAACTGAAACAGTCTATTCTATTCTCTTATATTATAGTTCTGAATTAAACCTTTTTGACAGAGTTCTCAGAATGGCTGCTCAAAGTCCTAATTTGCTGTTGGGAGGCAGAAACTATGAAAGTATAATGAAGAACCAAGTGTTCTTAATGAAAAGTAAAGGGCAGCTCAAGTATCAGTGAGATCAGAAGGAAAGAAAACCTACTGAAAAAAAACATTCAGCTTTAAAAGGTGAAGTATCTCTTAAAATAGCTGGAATGCACGAGGAAATAGTTACAGAACAACTTCTAGTCCCATTCTCTCTCAAGACCCAGCAAGTGTTACAGTACAGAAAACGTGGCAGGCCCACTACATCATTTTGGCACTCAGAACCTCCAGGCACAGGGCTCCAGCTGGAGCTGTACTTCTGTACAACAAAGTGTGCTACACCAAAGTACTCACTCTCTCTTCTTTCTCTGCACTGCAGCAGTATGCCTCACGTGTTGAGCAGGTACACTCAGTTGTTGTGCCAAGCTGTTTTAAGTCAGGAAACGTTTTTAGAAGTTATAAAAACAAATAACTAACTCCCCAGTTGTTTTTTGGTGGGTTTCATTGTTGCTTTTTTTTTAAACAAAAGCAAACGAATTCCTTCATCCACTTCACACAGAAATCCCCAAGCAGATCTGCAGTGTAACCGTACTACGATAAAGCTGCTGTACAGTGGACCAAAATGTAGACAAACTAGGCTTGATAACCTAGACTAGATACAGCCAAAACACTTGGTATCATGAAACCACAGCCTAATGATAAATTTAACTTGTTTTGTTCGGTGGATTCATACACAATATAGATATTTGCAACACATATCAGCTGATAGGAAGTGAGTAAGCCATCAACACAGATATGAATAGGAAAGGCTGCATCATCTCAACCAAGCCTGTAGTCTGGGCTTCAGTACAAAGACAAGGTATGGAACTTGAGCTTGATGTTGCTATGGTGTCAGCTAAGGCAGCAGCTTTGCTCTCCCTTCCTACTGCTCCCTCTTCTGGATTAAAAAATTAGAAGAGCAGATAAGCACAGCAAACCTTCCCGGTCGGAGCTGCTTTGCTTAGAATAACCCACTGCTCACTGAAACACTGCCAGAAATTGAATATATATACACTAGTGACTTGAATCCGGATTAAAGACAGGGAGTAGTAACGCTCAGACTGCTACTCCCAGAGATATTATTGACACAGAACATTCAAGAATTTAAGTGAGGGGCAACCGAGCTCCACTGCAGAAGAGCCAGCCTGGCAGTCTCTGAGATAGCCCACTTCTGATGTGACTGCTCTCAACCCGGCCGGTGAGGCACCCCAGCCTCCCTGATCACAAGCCAGGGCTGCATCCCGAGGAAAGCCGACTGAAAAACGATAGTTTCACGAAGTGTTTTGGTTTGACAAGGGAAAGCAAACTCCAAACACCTAACCACCACCTTCTTCTCTTCTGCCTGCTAACTTCACTCTCACAGCTACCAAAGAATACAGGCCGAAAAGCGCATATGGGACTTGAGCAGGGAAATCATAAACAAATCAACGCCGTGGTTTTTAAAAACATGTTTTAGACCGTTTCGTATCAGTAACACCCCATCACATCGCATTTCTTTCCTCTGAAAAAGTCAGTACAAAGACCACCCGTGAAGTTGAGCTCTGCCGAGGCGCCCCACTGGCGCAGCCCGGGCTGTGGAACACCCGCCGCGCAGCCACGTTGTTCCCCTCACGGAGTGGCCGCGCCCCGCTGCCCCACGCCCGTTTCAGCACCTACCCGCACTGAGGCTCGTCCCCGCCGCGCTCCTGAGGAGCGGTGAGGGATGGGGGGACGCCGTGGCCCCCACAAGGGCCCGTCCGCGCCTCCCGCGGTGGGTCGGGGGGTCGCCCCCAGCCCCCCTCGCCCGGCGGCCCGCGGACGGGGCGCCCCTCGCACCTTACCCTGGCTGAAATCCTCGTCCGGGTCCGCCTCGGCGCAGCGCGGGAAGCCGGGCGGCAGCGCGGGGCCGATGAGCTCGCGGGACATGGCGGCGGCCGGCGCATGCGCACTACTGCTCTCCCGCGCGACTCGGGGGCGCAACCCGGCCCCTCTGCCCCGCTCCGCCCCGCCCCGCCCCGCCCCGCCGGCGCACTTCCGGCGCTACCGGATGACGTCGTGGCCGCCCTAGCCGGGCGGGCTCAGCCTCCGGGCGAGTGGCTGGGCCCCGGATGTGACGTACTGTGTAGCGACTGCTGGTGTGGTCCCACGTGGTGGTAGAAGCGCATCGCGGAGCGAGGGTTGCGCCCGGGCAGCCGCTTCGGGCCGGACATGAACCCCTTCGCCTGGTACCCGCCGCCCCCGCCGGGGCTCCCCCCGCCCGGGCTCCCCCCACCCCTTTTCTGCCCTCCGCCCCATTGGGAGCCTGGCTTCTGGGCTCCCACCGGGCCCTATCCGCCACCCAACAGCTACCCTCCTCCTGATAGCTACCCGCCGCCCAACAGCTACCCGCCCGCCGAGAACTACTCGCAGCCCAAGGGCTATTCCCAACCCGCCGACACCTACTCGCAGCCCAAAAGCTATCCGCCCGCCGACAGCTACTCTCAGCCCGCCGACAGCTACCCGCCCGCCGACAGCTACTCTCAGCCCGCCGACAGCTACCCGCCCACCGACAGCTACTCTCAGCCCGCCGAGAATTACCCGCCTGCCGAAAACTACCCACAGGCTGAGAACTACTCGCCTGCCGAGAACTACCTGCCTCCTGACAGCTACGTGCCACCCGCCGCCTGGTACCCGCCAGCCTACAGAGAGCGACTAAAGGACGCGCATGGTGGTGAGGGACGTGGGAGGAGTCGTTACTCAGGCCCATGGACTCCTTCCCATCTTTCACTAGCGGGGACCCTAGGGCTGTCCTTAATCCTTGGGGGGTGGGAGACTCCCCCTCCCTCCCAAGGCTTCCCTGTCCGTGCTGGTTGTGCACCCCCAGCTTATCTCTCCCCCAGGCCCTTCCCTGCCACAACAGGCCCACCGAGGTAGCAGGGTGTCTATTTTAACAGCAGTATGTATAACTGGCTCTTTGGGGTTTGGGGTTTTTTTTGGAAGGTGGAAATGGCAGTTTCTCCCAGAAATGGCGAGCCGAACAAGCACCTGCATTTAATAAACGCTTTCCAGAAGAAAATAACAAGCCAAAGGTATGGACTGGGGTCCCTAGCACAGGAAAGACATAGACCTGTTGGAACAGGTCCAGAGGAGGGCCGTGAAGGGGTACAGGGAGCTGGAGCACTTCTGTGAAGACAGACTGAGAGAGTTGGAGTTGTGCAGCCTGGAGAAGAGAAGGCTCCAGGGAGACCTTATAGCAGCCTTTTCAATACTTAAAGGGGGGTGATAGGAAAGATGGGGACAGTCTTTTTAGTAGGACCTGTAGCGATAGGACAGGGAGGATAGATGTAGATTGGACATAAGGATTTGCAGTGAAGATGGTGAGACACTGGCACAGGTTGCCCAGAGAATCTGTGGCTGCCCCCTCCCTGGCAGTGTTCAAGGCCAGGTTGGACGGGGCTTTGAGCAACCTGGTCTAGTGGAAGGTGTCCCTGCCCATGGCAAAATGTTTGAACTGGATGGTCTTGGAAGGTCCCAGACCATTCTGTGATGGTGGCAGTTATGTGGGACTTGCCCCGTGGTACTACAGAGACCCCATACTCTTCTCTAACGTGCCTGCCCTTACAAGAGGAAATTTATGACAATCAGACTGCAAATCTTGAGGCTGTTGTGAGAAAGATATGTTTCAACCAAATTCTGACACAAGTTTACTTTAGAAGAGCCCTTACCATGGTGATGCCCAAGTGTCTAAATCATATTAGTGCTGTGTTATATTAGGAGGGCCAGACGGCCAGAACACCCTGATGGGTGCAGTGGGAGAGAAGGAAGGACCTCTGCTGCCCTCCAGGCTCTTACATGCCATGTGAGAACAGGTGTGGTCTGACTTGATGGGGAAGAGATTCAGAGCTGTATCTCAGCCCTTGATAAATCTGTGCCAGCCTGGTATGTTTGCAGAAGTGATAATGGGAAGGTGGTAGTGGAAAAAGCTGAGTGCAGGGCACTTTGTTTGAAAGATGAGTGATTTGAACTTCACTTTCATGTTATGTTAATTTATTTTTGAAACTTTCGAGATATTTTAAGTGGTGGCTTTATTAACAAAAAGTATTTCACCCCTAATTTAAAATAGGAATTCCTTGTAATCTTGTAACTGTAATCTTGAGGTGACTTCTTTTTTATTTTTCAGACCAAAAAGAAAAAAGAGCCAGTTTTCTCTCATTATTGTGATACCTGTGACCGTGGCTATAAAAACCAGGAGAAGTATGATGAACATATTTCACAGCATAAACAGGTTGATGAGTTTAGCTTGTTTTATTTACACTTTGATTTTTAAGTTTGTGTCTGATAAGTAATTAGCTGTAGTCACTCTCTGAATGGAAGACTTGGCAAAGAGATTCCAGAGCTACAAAAAGTGTTATCAGGGGATTTTTTCTGAATGCTGTGTGTAAGAGAGGTCTCACTTGTATTTTTGGTTTTATAGCTGCAGTCACTTTAATGTCTGTCTTGTGAAGTATTGTGAAGTGGTAGGAATTAATTCATTGACATCCATATAGCATGTAAAATTTTTGTGTGAAAAGACTTTGTGGAAAACATTTTAAAAATCCACTCCTTTATTGCAAAGAAGTATCAAAATTTGAAACTGCAGAGCCTTGCAAATCAGTCTCTTCAGTTAACTTCATGTTTTCTCCAATTATCAGATACATTGGCTTCACTGGTTATTCTAAAATCAGATGAAATTGAAAAGTACATCTTACCTTCGTACTGTATTTACAATCACGTTTTGAAACTGGGTTAAATTGGTTAAACTTTAAAAGTTCTGTATGGGCATCTGACCCTAAGTTTGAAGTGTGCTTGAATGCTTGTCTGTAATTCGTTTGTGTAACTTGGTGTCTTAAGTTCACCCCCTTATCTTGCAGTGCACAGAAGAAGGCTGCAATTTCAGCGCACACGAGAAGATAGTTCAGATACACTGGAAGAACGTAGGTATCCCCCTGGGCCCAAAATAGGAGTTTATGTAATCTTTAGAGGCTTGCTTTCATTCTTCTGGAGGGAAGATGTATCACCTCTGAGTAGAATCTGTTGTAAGGCAATATTGCAAATGAAAATACATTGAATACTATGGGGTTTTCTTAATGGATTCACTTTGTAATCACCATGTGCAGTCTCACCACTTTTGGAGATGAAAACTGTGATACTATAGTTGACGGAATGATGCTTTTTTTTTTTCCTTATGGGTTTTTTCTTCCCCTTTAAACAACTATGGAATACTTTTTTCTTAGGCACATGCACCTGGTGCTAAAAGAATAAAATTAGATAGTCCAGAAGAGATTGCTAGATGGAGAGAAGAAAGAAAAAAGTGAGTAAGAATTGTGATCTATTAATTTGTTTTGCTGTATTTTTCCTGTGTGAACATTAGATGACAACTGAAAGGCAGTGGCCGCATGTGCTTGCTGCTGCTGTTCCTTTGGCTCTACAAAACTTCTGTGGTAGTGGTCTGTATCAGAATGCCTGAGCCAGGAGGGTGTGAGCTGCAGAGACTGTAGTCATTTGGATATTATAGAAGGCAAGATATCAGCTGAGGAGGAGGTTGCTTTCCCTGACATTTGGTGTGGCATGTTAGGTCTTTTTAGCCCAATCACTGAGATACTTCAGGACTGAAATGTGTGTGTGATTGCTTGGTGGTTTTTTTAATAGCTAAGAAATCTGGATTTATTGTACTGATTATAATTGTTATACATGCTGTTGTGTGCAAATTTCTACAGTTTGTCCCAGTAGACCCCAATGGGGAATTTTCCTAATTTTTAAGAACTTTCTGCATTGGTTGATGCTTCTCTACTGAAAGAGAAGAGAATCCATGAATGATGCTGTCTTGGGTAGTCTGACTCACATTGTACCTAGGGTGCAAGGTAAAGTTTGCATGTAAGCAGTATTTCTCATTAGTTCTCATTCTGTGGTGTGAGGTGGTATAACTTTTTTCCATTGATCAGCACTGAAGTGTTTAAAAATTCACACTGTACTTCCATAGACCTTATCCTACTTACTTTTATTTCCTCAGAGTTGAACAGATTAAGATCTACCCTTTTCCAGCAGGTGAAAGATACTGTAGGCTTTCCTCACTTCTATTCCTGCCTTAGAATATAGTCTTGTGAGTGATTAGTACATGGGTTTTATTTCTGTGACCAAGAGTCTTATATGCAGAGTGGGAAGCGATACAAATTTACTTGCTAGATCACTGGTGATGAGCTAGGGCAGTGTACTAGTTACCTGCTTTTTTAAAATTAAAATAAACCCAGTTGTCTGTTGCAGTCTTACTGATGAATCCAGCTTGCATTTATGTCAGAAAGCAATGTTAATGCATTCTTGTTTTGAACCTGTCTTCCCTTAATAAGACTTTACACAGTATCTTTGTGAAAAAAAGAAAAATGAGTGTAATGTATGGTAGAAGATTTTTTTTTTTTGTCTACCATCACTTTTTGCTGTATTAAAAAGCAAAATTGCCCCCCATGTAAATTCATCTCTGCAAGTTTTAACTTTCTTTTGGACATGGTTTTATCTTTTTCTGCAAATTTCATAAAGGCAAAGGGGAAGTCTTATCACTACATCAGCACATCACAGCAGTCAACTATTGTACCTACTGTTCATTTTTTACAAATGAAGATAATCTGTAGTTTCCTCTTTTTTTTTAAGAAAAACCAAACCAAACAGCTCATGTTGATCTGGAAAGAAAAATTTCTGTTCTTTTGTATTTAAAATGCCATAGTTAACCAGACAAAAATTGCTTGTGATCTGTGCAAGTACAAGTTTGGTGTTAGATTAGTTGGTTCCAAGGTTTCCTTTTAATCAAAAGATACTTGAGAGCTTGGTTGTTTTTTTTTTCTTTCAGTCTATGTGTTGCTGTCCTTTCTTTTTTTTTTTTTTCCCCAACAGTGATACTTACCATGTCTTTATTACTTACAATATGAAGTGTTAACAGAGTTAGCAGAACTCAAAATGTCCTTAGATTTGTATGTCTGGTTGCCTACACTAACAGTAGCTCTAAGTGAAAAAAATCAATATTTAGTGTGCAGAGTCTTTGCTATTCATTTTCAAGTTTTCATACACTTCTTTTGGGAGGTGTTTGGGAGAGATCCTGTCTAGCAGCTGATGCTGAAGTGTTGAAATAATGTTTAAGGTGCGTTTGTCAGTACGTGCTCTACTGTATACTATACTGTATACTATACTATAACACTATACATGCTATACTGTATACAAGCAGGAATTGAATGTGTAACCATGGTTTAGATACTGTTTACTTGGGGACTCTTGCAGTCACAACCACCAACCAAAACAGACAATATGGGATTAGGACCCTCTAAGCCAACGCCACTAGATGGAGTAGTGCTGTGTTTTGTTTTGGTACTTCAGTCCTGTGGGTATCTTGTTTAGCTATAATGGATGAGTGTAGAACGACTACCTGGGTGGCTTTTGTTACTCTTTGTCCAGCAAGAAAGCTGTACTAACATCCTTTTTTTTTTTTTTTTTTAATTAAAAAAGGGAGAAAGAGAAACCCAGCTGAAACTTTTGTGAAGCATTATTTGGGTTGCCAGTAAAGTGTCAGTTTAGTACTGAAGGTCTGTTTTTGACTTGCAGTAAACATTGCATTGTACAGAAGAAAAGGACACCAGAGGGAGTCTGAGTTATTAGACAGTTTTGATTTATAGTGACAGGAAAAAGCCTTTTTGTTTCTGGAGTTCCAGTCAGAGCTAAAAATGAATCTTTTAAAGTCATTATTAGTTTGTTTCTAATTAGGTTGCAGTGATGTAACATGTGTATTTCCATGCTGCATCTGTAACATTTCTGTCTTGCTTGTTCTTTCAGCCATTTTAAATAATTGCTTACAGAGCAGAGATTTTTATTAGCTGCTGTGTTGCTCAGTTGTGTATCCTGCTTAACATTTTTTAAAAAGAGCCTGTGTTTAAAGTGCAACCTTATGTAGAGAGAAGGGGGAGAGCTGCTAAGGAACAGGTACCTCTGAATGAGGTATGTTGGGTCCGAATGCTGTTTTCCTGTCTGATTCTGTACAATGACCTGTTCATTGCTGTAGCCTTCATGTCTCTGCTTACCTAAAAGATTCTTTAATTATTTGTGGCCTGTTGAACCTGCTGAGCTGGGCAATCTAATTAAGCAAACAGCAATAGAGATGAAGTTCCATGGGATCTCAGGGTTTCCCTGTGTTTTGCAGACAGATGGTTGTGAAGTCTGGCATCAACTTTGGTGACTACAATTACTTTTCTTGTTTTGGTTTGTCCTGGCCCTTGTAAGTGTTGAGAAATGTGCTGTTTTCAGCAGATTTTTTTCTTAAAACACAAGCTTGAAGGGAGTCATCTACAGTGCATTTCCTTAATGGGTCAGAATGAGTTACTGCTGTCTTCCCTTCTTCCCAAGTGAGATCTGGGTCCTGCTAGCCCATCTGTTTCTAACCAACTCTTTTTGAGCAAAGATTGTTAGAGAGAATGTGACAAGGCTGCTCTGGTGTTAAAGTGAATTGTTAAACTTACTTTTGCTTGGGTCCTAATATAACATTGGAAGATTTTCTTGATCTTGTGCATGGCTTGTAAATTCTCACTCTCCTCCTCTTTCTTTAATCTGTTAGGATTTTTTTTTTGTTCAGCTGGGGATTGACTGCTGTGTTTCCTTGCCAGTACAGTTCATAGGCTGAGCATGTGTTTAATGAATGAAGGCCAGTACTGTTAACCACATTACTTTTAATTAATTTGTGGTTCTCTAGTTGAATAATGATGATCCTAGAGTAGCTTGGAATCTTCCCTAGTGTTGCATTCATAGTAGTTAAATATGTAACAAGGAAAATAATTTCGTAGCATCTGGTAAAAGTCGAGAAAGCAAAGTAGGAATAAAGTTTATTCTGAACTGCAGGGATGGATTAGCAATGAAACTGCTTCAGCTAACATGTATAGTAAAATCACACTAGAGATGCAGTGCTTGAATGAAATGCCTGTGAGTCTTAAACCAAGATATATCTGCTCTCTGTTGGGCCATCATTGTTCCCTTTGGGCTATCCATGTTCCTTTTGCAATCAAGACTAGCTCAAGAAATTGAGGCAATTTGATTAAAGTGCTGTTCCTGTAAAGATGATAAACTTGTATAGCTCTCGACTCAGAAAGTCGTGTAAACTGCTATAGAAACAGGTCTCTTATGTTAGACATTGGCAAAGCTCTCTTTTTCCACTGCTTGCTAAGAGCTAGTTTGCTCTGATGTTTATGTGAGCAAGATGGAGTACACTGCCATATAAAACATGTATGACTCCAGCTAATGCGCTAGTGGAAAAAAAAAAAAAAATCTCTTCACTAAGGCACACATGTTGGCGATTTTGCTCAGCATCACCATTCCCTGTCTCTAGACTTTGGTGTATATATAATATACTCATCTTAGTCTGAAAACCAGTTTGGGTTATAGAAGTGTCTCACTGGAAACTGCAGCTGCTATGAAATGGGGCTGCCTTTTTGGACAGTACCATCTCCTTCATGAAATGCACTGTGTCAGACTGTCACATCCTGATTTAATTCCCTCTTTTATAGTAATTTGCTTAGGTTCATAAAGCCTTTGTGGTGACTGATGAAGCTGTCTGTATTCAAGCTTTAACAAGTTGTTTGCAAAACCTAAGTGCTGGGCTACTTCTACTTACTGGCGTTTGTAGGTAACATTTTAAGAACCTCATTTTCTTAGGGGAAGAGGAGGGCATGCCTTCTGAGAAGGATTAAAACCCAAGTCAGCTCACTGGATTTTAACACATGGACTGTTAATGTGGAGAGATTCAATATAGGCTCTTCCTTATGCATTGTCACACCTTTCTCTGTTCAGGAGCAGTCTTCCTAAACTTAGCTTTCCTGAGTAAGAATTCTCTGTATCGGAAAAAAAAATATTCCTCTCTTTTCGATTTTTGAGCTCTTGAGTATTTTGTGACTGTCCTTAGTGAAGTTTGTAAAATCTGCCATAAATTTGTACTCCAAGACCGTAACGTTCCCCTTGTAGGCATCTGCCTCCACTTAGGGTCCAGTTGAATTTTCCTGCCTCCATGGGTAGATCGAGCTAGTGCTTGGAGGTGCACAGACCTCTTTGTGCGAAGGCTGTGGTACTTACGAGTTGTGGAGTTGCACTGGAGGTGGTACATTGGGGTGGGTGGGTGACTTTGGTCCATGCTTCTTTGGTGGTCTTGTTCCTTGAAGGCACAGCTGGTGTTGACTTGGCCAGCTCCCACCAGGACCCACTGGTGGGCTTAGCCCAGCCTCGTCATTGCCCAGCAGAGCACCTGGGGAGGAGCAAACCCAGTCTGCCTTGTACCGAGGCTGGTGACCTGTGACTTGAATGTCTAAAGCTTAATGCCCACCAAGTTCTCAGGAGGAAGAATAAACTAGCAGATGCTCATTTGCTCATTGTGAATGAAATGAAACACTGCACATGTGCTGTCAAAATAGGTATATTTTCTACACAAGGTAAAAGTGGTATGTAAAATGCTATTTAATATATGAGAAGAGCTGGAGAAAATAAACACAGCCACTACAGGTGCCTTCAGATGTGCTTTTGCAGACAGACTTAGGACTTGAGCTCTATTTAGCTGTTAGTCACTGCCAGTGTCAACTGAAAGGGTGGTTTAGAAGAAAGGTGTCTTGGCAATGAATTGAACTGAAAGCATTCGTGAAGTCCATTATGGTGGCTCAGTGGAGGGAGTGGTAATTCATAGAAATGAAAGTGGGAGGCAGTCATGTCTCAAATCCTGTTGTGAGAGCATGTCTGAATATGTCCTTAAGCAGCATAACTACAGGAGCACTTTGAAGAGTCCTTTGCTCCAGGATGGTGTCTTCCCTTATGTCCAAAAAAAAAAAAAAAGAAATTCTAAGACAAATTAGGGGCTCTTTTGACCATAACTGCTTATTTTACAGCATGCTCTCCTTCTGTGAGCCTTACTCATGTGAAAGAAAGCACTTTATCCTAAAACTGTGGAGAGGTGCCAAGCACAGGGGTCTTTGTCAATGCAAAGCTCTTGAGATTAAATAATTCATTGCATGCTTGCTCTGTGCTGTGAGTGTTATAACATGGTTGAACAAATGTAACTAACAGAAGAGCAGAGATAAAAGATCACATCCCTGTGCTCACTTGAGCTCTATGGCGCATTTCTGGGAGAAATCCAATGAAAATAGATGTCAACAGCTCATATTCAAATCTTCTTAAAGGAGACAAGTTCTGTGGCGTGTTTAGGTGTGTGTCATAGGAAATGCTTCTCATCTTTTTCCCTTGGTATGTCGTTGAAGCTGTCTTGCATCAGTGCAACACTTAACATTCATGTCGTAAAACGAGGAAGATGCATGTGATAAGATTAAATATTTAAAGAAAGATACGTGTCCTTTTTGATAGCTATATATAGTGAGTAGCTGTTCTAAGTTTCTTGTTACTCCATTTTAATAGACTTATCAAATATTTATACTTTGCATTTCTATCCAGAAGCTGGTGAGGGGATGTGTGTGTGTTTCTCATTTATGACCTTTATCTCAAAACATTGGGGATTTAGTTAACTAATGTTCACAGGGCAACTGGTGTAGCCATTTTTGGGTTTTGACAGTAATTTGCTGCAGGCTTTGCATGTTAGAACCAGTGTGGTGTTCATCCATGGGGAGGGAGGTGGGGAATGAAACAGAGGGATGGTTTGGGAGATGGTTATAACAGTAGGGTTTTTTTGATCTGCATGAGTTAGCAATTTTTCTTGACACTGGAATTAAAAAGAGACAGTAATTTTGGTGAACTAGAGGTCACTGTGCAAGCACAATACTGAATATTGCTCGAGAGAAAACTTCTGTACTTTTCCTCAACTATCACATTAATCTTGTGCACCCAGAAGCTGTTCTTACAACCTTTTTTTGATATTACAAAAACTCAGCAGTTGGTTTGCTAAAGGCATGTTGTACCTTTTAAGATGATTCAAATGCTCCTCCAGTTGAAGCACTGTAAAAAATAAAATTGCTGAAATGAATTGTGCTGTAATGTGCAGGGGCAGGCAGAAGGTCCCTAAGTGTATCTGAGCTGTTTGTCTGGTTTGTTTGATGGTATGGGAAAGGTAATCATGCCAATTTGGTTGTTGCATGTGAGTATGTAAACATAAATGCACTTTTCCTCACCAATGCCTTTTTAAGAAGGAAAGAGTCTGTTAAAATTTCATGAAATGTTTTAAGAATCTATTACATCTATAGAGGATGCTAGTTTTGTAAAGGGGGAATTGACAAAGTACAGTGAATCATTTAAGAGCCAGGGAATTTTTTTTCTTCTAGAAATTTCCCTACGTTGGCAAATATTGAGAGGAAGAAGGCAATGCAGATGCAGAAGGAAGAAAGGGGAGAAGTGCTGACTACCCAACAGTTTGGGTAAGTGTTTTGAAACAAGCTTGTTACTTTCCTCTGAAGAGGACTTCAGAAGTACGCTCTCTTACTGCGGTCTCCCGGCACTTACTGCTTCCACTGTGCACACGATCTAGCTGCCCTTTGACAGAGGACAGGTCATTTGACAAAGTGCAGATGTAATGGTCTTTTGTTTACAGTGCTTCATAGTCCACTTCAGTTAAGTTAAACAATAATTGTATTAGAAATCTGATGCTCATGCTGAATTCTGCGCTCTGGCTTGTTTGAGAAAACCACACTCTAGTGGCCATTCATTAGATCAGTGTAACCTTGGTCTCTGAAAAAGAAATAATGGGGACAGAAGTCGTACAACATAGTGAATCCACATGGTCTAACCCTTTAACGCCTGAAAATGGCCAAGAGAGATTTTGAGTGAATGTGGCTTCTTACTTTCTCTTTTCAGATGATAAATCAATAATCAAATGTAAAGGGGAGGAAGGGTTTAACTTTATTTTCATAGCTTAAGCAGTGCTACTTTTTTCTTCTACCCTCCATCATCTTTATCTATCTGCTACCTTTGTTCTGAGCCTAATAACTTCTCCTGGATTTTTATCTGTTCTCTCCCTTACATTGTGAATTATGTTCCAGTATGGCCTTCGTTCTTTTCACTTTAGTGTCAGTGTTGTGTGGAACCAGATAACTTCATTAGCTCTACTTTAGGGCCTGTGTGAAGACTTTTAAAAAAAATTTAATAATGATCCACTCTCCTAGAATATCACTTGTATAAACTAGAACAACTGAAGTTGAAGGCAGGAGCAGACTCAGTTCTAAGGGGCCCTTGCTAGATACCATTTGCCACTGCATGGAAGTGAAACTGGAGTTTGCCTTTTTTTAAAGCTTGCACTATGGTAAAGCGGTTGAACTAGTGTGGAATAGGGTTCATGTCAGGCTAGTATAATTTGTTAAATGGTTGCGGTGCAAATTACCTTGGTGCAGCATGTGCTTCAGAAGACCCAACACTTATACACCCCCTCCAACCAGTTGCCTTTCATGACTTTGGATAGTAAGGTTTATAAAAGGCTAAAATACAACTTCCTTCAAAGGATATAAAGTTGCAGAAGTGCTTTGGACCCAAGGAACCAAACCTAAGCATTGAGACATGTAATACTGTTTGGAGATTCTTATGAGCAAAGATGAGTTTTGCTTGTTGCAGTAATAAACTGTTTGGTGTCTACAGGTTTATTTGATAACTCTTGTGGCTGTGAGTCAGATGCATTATGTAGTCTTAAATGTCAATCAGCAATTCCATACTATTATATTTGTTAATAACTTTATATCTGGAAAATTGTTTGGGAAAAAAGCCCTTAAAATTATAGGTTGTTTGCTTTTGCTTAGTGACCTTTAACTCTGGTTGATTTTAGAAGTCTCTCTTCTTTTTTCCTCTCCCTTCCCTGACCTGCTGGCACTATACACTTGATGAACTCTCCAAAAAGCTGTTGTTTCTTTGTATATCAACAGTAAAGATTCTGGAATTGGTGCTTATCTGGCAAATTACTGATGCATGAGACAAAAATAGAATACAGCTTGTTTTCTGCAAGCTGTACTATTAAAGCAAACAGCCAAATAAGATTTAGAAAGGATTAGATAGTTAACACTTCTATAGCATTTCCCATTTGTGGTTCTCTTCAAGTGCTTTACAACTGCTAATTCTCAACATCCCCATGTATGAGATTAGGGATGCAGAAGGACCACTTTGGTAGCCTGTCTGGTGTCTTGCAACAGGTGATTAATATCACATGGCTCTTCATCCCCTCTGAATGGGAAGTGAAGAGTAGTATATCTTTCACGAGGTAAAGGCAGGAGGGAGATGTCAATCTGATGTTTGTTAGGGTGTGTTTGTGACCTTGGGGTTTCTTTCTGAATGTTTGAGGCCCAAGAGAAATCAGAAAGTTGTTTTTAACCCATGGCCAGGGATAACACTTCTAATTGAGCCTATATTTGCTCAGTATCTTCTGGGTTATACAACAACATCCTGAATTTAGAGCCTGGTTGTACAAATTCAGAAACGCAGTTCTCTGTCTAGTTGGAGTTGAATTATGGGAGCTAATATTAGCCTCCTTTTGTGGATGAGAGACGATGCACAGGCAGGTGGTGGCTTACAACTTGTACCACAGGAGCATTATGATGGATGATGCTATCAGGATTGAGCAATCAGTGTTAGGCACTGTCATGAAATGACTGGAGAATGAAAGGAAGTAAGTTTTCTTGTGATATAAAGCCATTTTGAGAATGCTGTGGCAGGCCCTGTTCTCACCTCAAGAAGTACTTAATTCAGCTGGAAAGGTATGGAAGAGAGGAATGTTGGTAATGGGAATGTTTCTGTACAAAGAAGTGGGTGGCTCCTCTGTGATGAAGGTCTAGAAAAATTGCATACGTGGGAAGAGGTGACTAGAATGCAGTTATACACTGTTTCTTGTAACTTGAGAAGGATGGGGATACCAAATTACCATTTTAGACATCAGAATGAAGACAAGCCAAAAGAAATCCTTGTTTTCAAATTATTAACACCTTGCTGCAAGATTTCAGGAATGATGGACATTCACACAGCATCTCACAGCATGAGACACAAAACCATCATTGTCTTGGGAGCACCTCTAGTCAGAGAGGGTCTCTAAATGGTACGTCATGGAAAAGTAGGCGAGGGAAAGGTGACCATTTGCCCTTCTCTTATCCTCTTTTTTCTTTCCTCGCATGTTCCACTGGCTGTTTATCATTGACAAGCTACCAGGTTAGAAATACACTTAGGAGACTCTGCTTGCAGATGCATGACTCTAGACCTGGGGAGAAACTCTTGCCCAAGTATGGTATTGTACAGTTGACTAGGGATAACAGAACCTCTGCCATGCTGTAGGTGAGCCTGAGGGAGAGAGTACCAAGAATGAACGATGGGGCTCATTCAGGATGGTAGCACTTGTATGTCTTTTGTGGTTATAATGTGCTGATGATTAGTTGCAGTCTTGTTTTGCTGAATTAAATTTTTATTGCTTGAAATCAAGTATTTTCAGGAAGCTTAGGTTGTCCCTTCTGTAATTGCTTTTCTATCTAGGACAACCTATCCTTGTATCTATAGACTTTGTGAGTTTTTTAAGCACTCCAGGTACCTTCCTATAAACATGTTTTGTGTTCATAGGATAACCTGGATGATTATGGAACTGCGAAAGATAAGCAGAACCGGCATGCTGTGCTCTTCACGTATTTTAGGACTTGTTATATTGTTTCAGGTTTTTAAAAAGCCATTGTCCTGATAGAAGCTTTTTTTACTCCTTTTCCATCAGAGTGAAAAAGGTGAATGGCATCTTTTGGATGGCAGGGGTAGGCAGTCATTGCAACTGATGGTGTCAGGTGGCTAAATGAGTTTGCAGCAAGATTTTTGTC
Organism: Athene noctua; assembly: GCF_965140245.1. Lineage (NCBI taxonomy): Eukaryota > Metazoa > Chordata > Aves > Strigiformes > Strigidae > Athene > Athene noctua. Next base: position 232,981,956 of record NC_134037.1, on the reverse strand, counting down.
TGAGCTGTAACTGGAAGAACAAGACTTCAGCAGTAGAAATATGCTTATAGTAGATGCTTCCCTTTTAATTCTACGTTCTCCCTGTTTTGAATGACATAATTGCTTAAGTGAAGGGAATATTTGTTGACTTTGTAATGTGAAATGAAAACTCTGTGTCTTCACACTAGATAATCAAGGAACTTGCTTAGCCCATGTACCCTTTACCTTTTTAAAAGATAAAAGCCCTGAACTTCAAACTTCACTTAGGTTCCAGCTTTGTCACATTGCCCTGCCAGTGAGATGAGCTGTGACTGCCTGTCTGGTCTGTCACTACATGTTAGCTGAGCTGGAGTAAGTCCTGGCATCACGCTGTGTTGCTGAACCTTAAATGTGGGCCTGAGCCGTTTGGTTATGTCAATTGATTTTATTCTCATAGCATGTCAGTTGTATGAGCTTTGTCTTCTGTATTCTCCAGCAAAATGAAGGGGATGTGGAAACCTCCAGAAAATGGAGAGAGGCTTGGGCAGCAAGGAAGACAGAGGAGAAGACAAAGACGCCCATTCTGGAAGAAATTTAGGAAAAATGGTGATGATTATAATGTACATGGAACTCAAAACGAAGCCAATGGACTAGAAAACAGCATGTGTGAAAAGGAACATGAAAACCAGCGTGTTTTGGCAGCTCAGCCATACTTGAAGGACGTGGACCCTCTTGGCCTTCTGGCAAACAGTGATGTTGGTAAGATGAAGGAACTTGGAGAACTTTTAAGTAGTGCTGCTGAAACAATTACTGACCTTTTGTGTAACTAGCAACTTCTGGGGAGAGCTGGGGATTTCCAAAACCATGTAAATTCTGTCTTTTGACTGAAAGAGGGCTAACGGTGCAAGTATAAAATGGGAAAACTCTTTTAGTAGAAGATTCGTGCATTGATTCAAGGCTTTACATTATTTTTGGAGAAGAATACTGGGGAGCCTGTTGTGATACTTACCTTCTCATTGTTACTAACAAAAAAGCCCAGGATTTCTGTCTTGTGGCTAGAATAGTGCCAGGGTCATAAGTCTGAAGGTAGTCCAACATCCTGGTGCCTAAAATTTGCAGTTGGAACTTCTTTTTAAATGAAAATTTCTGCAGAGAGATATCCTGAATCAGCACACGGTCAGCTAAGAAACTTCCCGGTGTGATTATTGTGAAAGAGTGGGTCAGTGCTTTATCTAAAGGAAATGGTTTAAATCTTGCTGTTTGGGGAGCTTTTTCCCCGGTGGGCTTGGCCTGTTAGAGAGGAAAATATCTCAGTAGACTAGGGGTCTTTGAGATACAGGTGTGTGTCTGACTGATTTCATGTCCACATGCTGGTAGGAGTAGCTAAAAGTAGTAGGCTTGGCTGAGCTTTGGTTTGCTAAGAAGCTGAAATACAAAGTCAATGAAGAGGAAGAAAAATTATGATTTGGAAAGGCTGACACAAGAATGTTTAAGATACTATCATAATTAAGAGCTTCTACCTAAGTTTGCTTGCAAGCCAAGTTGATCATATTATAAACATACAGGGAAAATCTAGCCAGACTACTTATGGATTTTTTTTTTTTGGTGAGAATTAGGAAGCATTGAATTTTATTCTGTATCATCCAATAATGCTTAATCTGAGGAGGAAGATGATGTTGGGAGACATGATGTAGATGTGTCTTGGATTTGAAAAATAACCACACTGGATACTTACTTAGCTTTGTATGTTTTAAAATACTTTACTAGCTTTAAATCAGTATTTAGCTAACAAACTGAAGAGGGTTTCTGGACTCTTAGTGGAGCACCTCAATTCTATCTTCATTTTAACAACTATTTCACCATAATAATGTTAGTTTACCTGTAATCTCTTGATTAGGAATAGTTTTTTGCCCAGAACACTTAGCTGGGAGAGGCAGCAAAGGGAAAGTGGCTCAGGCCACAGAGAAGTGATGCTGTAGTAACTTTAGGAAGGAGAGGAAAAGAAATAGCATCTGAGTTGTTCTAAGTTTAGATGCTGAAACTTTTGCTTGCTAGTTAAGATTTTGGAAGTGCTGCCATAAAGTTTGTGTGCGGTATTACGTGTTCTGTCTTAAATACTGTACAACAGTCTAAAGGACGTGCATCAATTTAGGTTTCTAAACTAATGTGTAAAGTAAGAAAACCTTTATAAAGCCAGAAGGAGAATAAAATATTTCAACAATCAAGTTTATTTTTTAAAGACTATTAAATATCTCTTTGTGGTTTTGAAAATAACGGTATTTAGAATGTGAAAACAAATAGATTTCCTTGTATAAGTTAAGTGAATTACTTTAAAATATCAGTGTTTTTCTCTTCTGTTTTTTGCTGTATTATCTAATTTACTCTTTATATTCTCCATATGTGTATGTTCTCTGAAGTATTGCTGCTTAGGTTTTTTTTGATGAGCATGTCTTGTTTCCACATGCTGGCAGCAGTATAAACTCTCCAGCTATAACTATTTATAATATAGTCAGCAGTGATGCAGTACTATTAGAATACGGCATGTAAGCTGACGTACACTCTAGCTATTTTTAGCAAGGAGGCTAGAATGCATTCCCTGGAAAGACGTCTGATGCTGAGTTTTTCCTCTTGAAAACATGATCTTCAATTAGTGGGAACAAGAATTCAGCATCCCTATGCAATTTGTTTATTCCACTAATCTGTGCGTGTTGGGAAACTTAAGTATGCTTAAATAGAACTGTATTTCCCTGCAGCATCTATGTTTTACTTAATGATAAAAAGTCTTAATTATACCAAAGTACAGCTAGTAACTTTTGTTATAATAGGTAGAAAGGAATGTGGTACTTGCTTATTACACATTATTAATGCCAGTTGCAGTTTTTTATACTATTGAGAAATACAGTCATAACAAATAATTACAAGCACAATGTAACTAAGTAGAATTTTTAAAAAAGAATTGTAAAAGTGAAGTCCATGATTTTGCTGTATAGGTACATTTTGTTGGAGTATTCAGACCTTTCTAACAGCAGCAGCTCTTTCTCCAGAGGGAATGTATTTTTTTGTATAATGAATTCACTTAAGTTCTGTTTAGTGGCTAGTTCCTTCAAAGCTAAGAAATTGAATGGGTGACAAGAAAACACAATTTTGCTCTTGATTTATAAGCAGAAATAAAGTAAGGTGATGAGCCTGTTAGGTGTAAAATTTTGAGGGATCTACTAGCTACAATCAATCAGTTGTATTCAGCAGTGTGTAATGCTTCGTCCAAAGGTGTTATTCTCAAAGAGAAAATGTATTCCAGTAAATGTGTTTTCCTAATTTGCTGAAAAACAAATTCAAAGTAACTCTTTAAAATTTAAAGAAAATAAAAAGACACCCAGCCACAATATGTACTCAACATTTTGGATGAGATAGAAAAAAGCGGCAATGAATCAAAATAGCTTGAAGTAAATGCTATTTTTAGAATTGCTTATATGCAGGTGCTGTGTATTCTCTATTAGAAAAATGCACTGTGTTTAATATGAGCTTCCAATGTAATTGCAAATTGGCATGATGACTAAATCAGTGAGAATCAACCTTTCTCAAAGAGCTCAAAGTAAAAAGAGGTAGTTGAGTGCTTTAGATAATACCTGTCTATCTGAAAGTTGTTTTACCAAAAATGATACTAATGAATCAAATTGCCATTTGCTAATGATAGGATAGAACAGAGAAATATTTGTGATTCCACAATAAAGATCTCAAAAGTGTTTACTTCAGTAAAAGCTTACGTGTGAGGCAGGCTTGGACAGACGGGATGGGAGAGGGCACAACTCTTCTGCTTTGAAAAACAACCAGTCTTTTTTTCTAGAAGTCTTAACAGACTAGTTTCTCAAAATGTTTCTAGTAGTGTAGGGGGTGTTTGTATATATGAAATATGTATGCAAGTATGTTACTGAAAAGCATTTCCTGGTTTTCCTGCTAACTCTAGCACTGTTCAACTGAGAGTCTTTGCAAGATTTTAGTGCCTATAGATACTTTTTTTCCTAACTAAAACCATCACAATTTTACATGTTTGTTTTTAGGAATCATTTTCTGTTAAGGCTCTGTTTTCCTGATAGTCTCAATTCAGCATTTTTCTGCTTGCCTCCTATTTTTCCAGTATTCACTTTTGGGGTAGTTTGAGACTGTAATACCTTTCTTACTTATGTATGTCTGTAATGCTCTGCAAGGATTTAAGTATGAGATGGCCTGTAGTACTACTGATCATTTAATTTGTAACCTTGGTTCTCACTGTCCCTTAGGAGCTATTTTTACTGTCCAAAAAAGTTGTTTGCTCTTAAATTCTCATTTTGAATGATCTGAACTCTCCTTCCCCTCCACCCCCTGCCCTGACTGGCTTTTGAATCTTTCTCCCCCACCCCCTGCCTCCGCAGGACTAAAATACACAGCAGGACTTCAAAACATTATGAAATCCTCTCTCTCTTTACCTACACTTGATAATAAAACCTATAATTATGTTTGGTATGTGAAGAAAGAACCAGAAAGCCCAAGCTCTTGTTCAGGAAGCTTTTTGCTTCTGTAGTTTTGCTGGCAGGACTGTAAACCAGTGGTGAGATGACTTTGCCACTGAATGTAGAGAGTAGGCAAATGTGGAGTTTTTTTATCAAGCCATGGTGTTGAGCAATGGTGCCTAATACTGGGCTTGTGTAGGGGTGAGATGGGGATTTAACAGCAAGGCTGGCTGTTGACATATAGGACTATTGGGAAAAATCCCTCTTGCCTTTTCTGTCCCTGCAGAATCTGAAAAGGACGAAGCAGCAGCTGAAGACGTGAGGATAGGAGTGACTGTTGTTCCCAAGCAGGTCACCTCTGCCCTGAGTTCGTTGTTGGCCAACTACGGCAGCGCATCCGACAGCGAGCCTGAAGGTACTTAGGAGCAGGTCCTCTGCCCTTCTCCTCTCCCCTTCTACCCTACGTCACTGTGCTCGTGTGGACTGCCAGCAGTGATAAAACCTGACTAAAAATTACCCTTCTTTGGGAAGGGTGGGAGGCTTCACATCTCCTGCATTTGGTCCTTTGCCATCTCCCATCCCATCGTCCAGTCCCTGTGTATTTATAAATACAGCATTATGAGTGCAGTAGCCCAGTGATAGCTCTTTACAGCTGCATCCCCAGCTGCTGAAAGCTGCATGTTACCAGTCAGAACCTATATAGTACTTACAATTTCTTGAGAAAAAAACTTTTAAGACAAATAAAGGTGTTGTAGAAGAAAATACAACATTCAGGTTGTGGCTTACGTTTAGCATAGATGTTAAAGTAATGGCAGTTCAGTGGCTATGTTGCCAAAGCACTTGGCTATGGAAATGCCTTTTGATTTCTGGCCTGTCTACCAGTGCCGTAATTCAGAGCTGTCTTGTGCCTGTTGATTTTTAGGCTTATACAAGTAAAGAGGGAAGCTTGTTAAAGGTTATGCACAAGGCTGTTTTTGCAGTCTCTGTAAAGATCCTTCCCAGTGTGCTTTCAGTGACAGCGCACGCTACTACTGGTGTAAGCTATGCATACAGACAGGCTGGGAGGAGTAAAAGAATACATCATTATTCTGCTGGTTTTGTTTCCCTATTCCTTCCTCCTCCCAGTTTTGAGCACTAACCGCGGTTACTGGGTGAGCTGTTACTTGTTCCCAGTATGGTGGTAGCTCGTGGTCTTGGAGAAGCACCTGGACAGAACACAGCATTTGTGCAGACAGTTGGTGTGCAGGGGTGACCTTGTCCCCTTGGCCTGTACCGTATCGAATGCCTTTCCCCCACCAACCCTACAGCATACTTTAGATCTGAGTCTCCTGAAAGACTAAGTGGGTTACCCCCCCTCCCTGCCCATGCTCTTTGCTTACTTTTTCTCAGCAGCGTGACCTGGCTTGAAGAGGGGGATGTAAAATGTCTTTGGTTAGGATGTGTGTCATTGCATTTCCCAAGCTTGCTTTCCCCTAGTTGGAGGGAAAAAAAAAAAGCAGCCCGTCTTCAGTCTTGCTTCAAATCATGTTTGAATAGTGCCAGGAAAAAGCTGTTATGCTCACCCTGTGAACTAATTTCCATGTCCTTAAGGGCTTTTTCCACAGATGGCTGCTGAGTGTTGCAGTAAGACTTGAACTCTCTAGTACTTGGATTTTGTGCTTCTCCGAGTGTATGCATCAGTGTATGGCGGAGAATTGCTGCTGCTCCTTGTTTCTGCAGTTAGTTGCTATGCCTTACTTGCTCTAGACAGCCTACCCGATGTTACGGAGAGCATCTAGCAGGCAAGGAATGGAACTTGGGCATCCTCTGCCCTAACTGTACCACGACTTTCTCAGTAGCCAATTTTGCACAGGCTATATTGTGAAGCAGAAACAATGTACTTTCTAAGTGATAACAAGGCAGAGGTTTGAAAATCTCATTCATCTCTTACTCCTTCTATTTTTCTTTTTTGTATTGTAGAATTTAAATATCTTGTTTTCCTTTCTGTGAATGTTTAGAGATTATTCTTGTATTTTAAAAGAAACCCCAAACCAAACAAAACCTTCCCTTCCTCCAAGTAAACTTTAAACATCTTCATGCCAGGTTATGTGAACGAGAATATTACTAACGAACTGTCAGTGCATGGGGGTATAAGCATGTTAAAGAGGCTTTTAAGTTTGAGATGAAAGTATGTTCTTTTTCTTTGAGAAATCCCTGTCAAGAATGCAACAAAAGCTGAAAAAGACCAGGCTGCGCTCGGAAATACACCCCAAACTGCTTATGTTTCTTGGAGTCAAAACCTCAATCAAAAGCGTCCAGAATATGCAGGCACAACATTAAGAAGCTCGAATTCAAATGCACGTCCCCCCAGAGGGCCTGATAATTGGGGCAAGAAAACATTACCTCTCCTTCCAAAGCGCCGTCCAACTCTGCTGGAAATGGTAAGTCTTAGTGCTAAAATAACGTCTTCTGTAGAAGAGCAACACTATTTGTGAGCGGTTCTATTCTTCCCCGTGGGAAGTTAGAGCAGTCTGTAGCAAAGGTTCTGTCTTAAAAATACCAGAGAGTTTCATTCGGAGAAGGTGTGTAGATGCTTAAATAGGTAAATAGAAATAACCTGCTGTGCATTCAGGTAATGACTGACTTTAGTGAGCAAGAGATGAGAACTTAAATCATGTGCGTAAAATAAGCTGCACAAAGGACAAAAATCTTTATTCATCACTCTTCCCTCCCTGTGGTAGTATCCAGTAGGTTTTGTTTGTGTGTGATCTCATCACACTTAGTCTGATTTTTCTTCCCCTTGCTCCTGGCTTTGCTATTTAGCTGCCTTTCTCTGATTGAGGAGCACACCATTTTTTCAGCTGCAGTCAAAGAGGTTTTGATGATAAGCACGTTGGTAACAAATTGTAGAGTGGTGTTGAGCTGCAGTCTGCATGTGCATGGGTGTCTTCTCTGTAGGCATGTTTAGATCAATCTGAAGACGTGACAGCACCTTGAAGAGCAGGTTAGTGTCTCAGAAGGGTAAAAAGAGGTTTGTAGAGGTGAGTCCCCAGTGTTATGATTCCATTCTCAGTAATGGTGCAAGCCATCCTATTTGGAAGCTTGGTGGCTTTTTAGTATAAACAAAACTTTGAACCTTTAATGCATTTAGTACTCAAAAGCAGTGTCAGGTAAGTGATCACCCTTGTGATTCTGTAAATAGCTAGCATAAAGCTCTCCCACCAAGGGAGGACTTGCTGTGGTACAGAACACAGGAGAAAGAGTGCCACTGACATTAGGGCTCTGAAACAGCACAGGATGTTTAGGGAAGTGATACATGATAAAGCACATCCCAAGCTGCAGATGCGGGAGAAATCCCTTGATAGTCCTTTTAGCATGTACTACCCTTGCTGCCAAGAATTAAAGCTCCTAGTGACTGAAAAGGAAGTGTGTGCCCTTTGTGTAGCTCCCTAAGCATGCAGTTGTCTTTATCTCTTGCTCTTCAAAGCTGTCGGTGATCAAAGCAGTAAGGACTCTGGAAAAAAAAGTCAGATGAAGTCCCACACGCTGAGAGAAGCTGGCGGAAAGATCACTGGAAGCCTGAACTGTAGTTTGCCATTATAGTCCATTTTTAAAATTGCATTTTATTGGGGGTTTTTTGCCTTTTAATGTTACTCAAAACTGTTGTTAAAGGACGTGTACCATGGCTGTGAATCACAGAGGAGTGCCTGAGATTCACAGGTAGGATTCCACTGTCAGAAATGGTCAGTGTATAAAAACCTTGAGGACGCAAGGTTGAAATTTTAGTGAGCCACAGCTGAGAATTTATTAAAAAAGTGAGGAGGTAGAATTGCTAAGAAAAGGATGTTGTATCCGTGAAATGATGCTTTACAAAAAAAAATAAAAGGGGAGGTAGGAGCATAGCTACAGATGCCTTTTGATGGTCAGACAGCAGTGAGCTTGGGCACTACTAAAACATGGTTATTGTAGCCACGCAAACAGTAATGTATGTTAGCCATTCTGTACACTGACAAAAAAATGTAGCATCACTCCCTGCATTAAAAAATATAGTACAAAGATACAGTCTTTAGTGGGGTGCTGGTGCATCTCATCTGTGCCTTTATTTGGCCATTTGGGATTTTGGCAGTTTCTCCCAGTCTGAAAAAGAGAACATCACTGTGCTGTCCTTCTCCGCCCTAATGTGCCTCTCCTATTCAGATGGGAGGTTTCTGAAGGCCCATTTTAGGTGTCAGCTGCTTGTAGCACCTCTTAGTAACAGTCTAAATAGAAATAGGCACACTTTAAAGTGGCTCATTAAACCACTGTTGAAACTTACAACAACAACAAAAAAGCTTCTTTGCCACATTACAAGCCAAATTTAGCTAGATCTCCTGCAATGTGTAATATAGCTCCCCTGCAAATGATCAGGTTGTTACAGATTTAGCCACTTGCTTCAAATTTGTTTGTTCAGAGTACTAGTTCTGCTGACACTCGCAGCGAGAAAAGGTCCTTTAGCGTTCTGGCTGGTTTTTTTTTTTTATACTAAAATGAACTTAAGTGAGGTTCAAGGACATGAGGGAGAACTCTAGCACTTTGATTAAGCTACTTAGACTTATGTTGGTGGATTATAACCCAAATCATTTATTGACATTTAAATCCACAGTCTGGTACCTGATGAAGCATGCAGTTTCTTTGTATTTATAAGTATCTTCTATTCATAGGGGTTCTGTAATAAAAAAAGTTATGAGATATTAAATTACAGATCCAGTATAACCTGGAAAGTGTAAAAGATGCTAATAGACTTTCTGTCCTGATGTATGGGAATGTGTGGCATGGTACAGTCAAGAACATCATCATCCTGGTCTATAGTCAGATAACTGGGGAGAAAAGTATTTAGGTATATTCAGTGATGTTCTCTACCACCTGAGCAACTGAGACTGACAGCTTAATTCAAGGGTTTGTCACCTTGTTCTACTTGCCTTAGTGCATTAACGTTGCTAAATGAGCAGTGCTTAAACGTGTACTTTGAGCACGCATTTTCCATCCTTTTCATGTGCCAGTACCATAGCGAATCGTGGCCGTTATGAGCCTCTACTACTAGAAGTGGTGTTTGACCTATGCTACTCTAGCAGCTTGCTGCTGCCCAGAAGGGGAGCTGCCTCCCTCCTGCCTCCTCTCCGAATGCCTGATCCCACCTCTTCTCTGCTGTGCTGGGCCTTTTGCTGACCCTGTTTAGTCTGACACACATGCCCCTAAAAAACAACTCCAAACAACAAAAAAATCCCAGAACACCCCTCACTACTTGCTGCTGTCAGGTTCATTTTCTCCTGGCTGGTGAGTTGAACTGATGCAATAAGTAACTGCTGTGTCTAGTAAGGCAGCCTCCTCCTCTGTGTGCCCAGGACTTGTGTGAGAAAGCCAGCTATTTAAATTCAGAGATGTTCAAAATTACTGAGTAGAGCTGTACATCTTGCTAGGTTTGTATCAGCTACAGAGCGATAGAAGGAAATGTGCATCATCTTACCTTCTTTCTTTCCTTCCAGTTACTGGCCCAGGACATCCGACACGAAAGGAATGTGATTTTGCAGTGTGTTCGATATCTCGTCCGAAATAATGTGTTTGGACTTCATTTTACAACAGAACCACAAGCTGAAACAGAGACTGAACAGTCCTCCACAACTACAGCAGAGCCTTTGATGGACAAACTTGATGAATCTAAATGTTCTTATAGCTCTGACCTTCAGTTAGGAGGAAAAGATGATGATGCATTATTAATAGCCCAGGGTGAGAAAGCACCCATGGATCAGACTTCACAGATGGCTCACTTGGCAGATGAGGACACGTGGGAAACCCCATCAATTCAGTGTGAAGAAGCACTGTAGAGAATGTCTGTTGTGGACAATAAAGCAAAGGCTCACATTTTCTACCAGACTGATGCTTTTTGAAAGACATCAGTATAGCAAAATAATCATTAAAGTACATACTGAGAGCTGTTAAAATCATTTTTGTGATCTGTTCTGCCCAAGGTGGCCATTTCCTTGTGAAAACAGTATCCACATTGAGTAATTGCATTTCCCCATGGCCAAAAGGCAGCAGTGCCACAGAGTATGACCTTCCCTAGAGCAGGTCACTTTTAAGCTTCAGAGCTCTGAATGTTTTAACACATTATGAAGTGTGTGTCAGTTGATCACCAGAGCCATGTAGTGCTGTGGTAGGATGGATCTTCCTCATGTGAAATCCTGCTCTGGTGTGTCTGGGAGTATCTGAGTGTCCAGAAGTATTTCAGTGTGCTTTTGAAATGGCAATTCAGTGCATTTTTTTTTTTTCCCCCAGTTGTTCCTGATATCCAGTATAAATGTAATATATCCAGTATAAAATGAGGAAGTGAAATGGAAGATATAACTGACCCGGCTCTAAAAGTACTGCTTGCACCAGGAGTTTTCTCTTGGAACTAATTTGTTAAGCAGAGAAATGGAAATGAGGGCACAAACTGATGCAAGAAGCCTTTTTTAAAAAAAAAAATTGAAGGTACAGTAACTGCTTTTATCAGTGCCATTGCTGGTTGACCTCAGGTACAAATATTAAACCTTAGGCCTTAACAGCTGTTAACAGTCATTGCCTGACAAATCTAGCTATTGAAGCAAACAGTATTAAGAATATTATCAAAGTTTAGAAAGCTTACCAAGAGTAATTGGTTTGTCCCTTTTTAATGTGCATTGGGAATTTATTAGTTGGCCTTCTGGAATAATTTCTTCCTTGGTATGTTGTTACAATGCTCCTTACAGCATCCAGTGATTTACTTTTTTTTTTTTAATAGATTTTTGCATATATCCGTATCGTCTTGTGGGTTTAAAAAAGCATCAGCCAAGGTTTAGAAACAAGCTTAGTCTTTTCATTACTTTGTACATTTGTTTGTCAGAATCCTTCTTGTCAAGGGCAGGTGTTAGTTTCTCACATTGACACTGAGAACATGCCATGAAATAATCTATCAAAACTTCCACTTCAGAATCTGCTCTTTGTCTTTTAGTCATGGTTAAATGTTGGAGTTAAATCTCAGGGACTGATTTTTTTGTTGTTGTTATTGTTTTTTGGTAGAAGTGTAGCCTTCCATTCCACCATCTAAAATATGGAAACTCACATGGGGTTTTTTTGTTGCCTAATAACTGTTTTTTTTCTCTAGTTCCCTTAACTTGTGCCATATACCTCATTTGTGGTGCACAGCAAACAAGAAATAGTTGAAAATTCTGTCCCACTGCTCTGCTATTTATAGCTACGACTGCATATTGTGTTTGTAATGCACTGTCTAAATTTGTGGAATTATATAAATATCAACACCCTTGTAAAAGTTGCATGTCTCAAGAATATATGTGCAGAATAGAAGCAGTGATCATAAACATTTATATTTCCAAGGCAGATGATTCATTCTTCCCATGATGATCCCACGAGCCATCTCAAATCTCACTGACTTGCTTATGGCTCTTACAGTTTCACTGCGATCAAAATACCAGCAAAGGACTCTAAGCCACAGAGATCTGGCACTCGGGCAGAACCTGATTTCAGAGTAGAGTGGTACCAGTGCTGTTGAAAGCATGGGTAACAGCTGCAGGAAAAGACACAAATGTCTTAGGGTTGCTACTAAATTGCACTTTAAAAAACTTAACATGCTTCTGTCAAGTTGATGGCAGAGCTTTCTTTGACTGTACTCTGACCTTGTGTTTAAAAAAACCACCTGAAGACAAGCCTTTAATCTGAATTCTTTATACTATTGTCATTATGGATTTAAGAATATTAAACTTTCACACAAAACCAAAAACTTTGTCAAAAAAAAATCTTCTAAAAGTCTATTTTGTGTAGATAGGAAGGAGTAGGTTTCTTTTGGGGGAGATCTGTACCGGGAATGAGTCAGGAATTTTAACCTAGGACTTGTTGCATACATGCAGAGCTGCTATTATTCTCATAGTGAACCATTTCTGCCAACTCATACAGCTGACACGTGGAGGCATACGCTGCAGTGATGTTAAACCCTGAATTGCCATCTTGGTCAATGAGTGGAAGGTCTCTGTCCCTTCCTCTCCCTCACTTTTCTTTTCCTGTTCTTGCAGGCCGTGTTCAGACTTCATGTACCCCTTCCTGCTACTCAAGAATGTGTTTTCTTAGTACTTTGGATTCAGCCTTTGGATAGGAAAGCTGCCGTAATGATCTTTTCTGGTACTGTCACATGCTTATAGGCTTTTCTGGTCCCTGCAACTTTCCTGCTCTGGATTAAGAGGGGTCAGTTTTGTTTACTCCTTTCTAATAAGATGCCTCTCTGTGCCTGGGTAAGAAGAACTTGTTGCTTCTGACATGCTGCAGGAACCAGTGTCTTGATTAAGCTTTGTATAGCTTTAAACTTTCTCATTGTTTTGGTATGGGGTGGTGGTTTTGTGCTGAATTTTTTTTAAAATGTTTTTTTTGCAATGATATTAGGAAGAAAAAAATCCTACTTCTCAGGCTTTGTGACTCACTTTAGATAAAAATATTCCAGTGACAACCTTCACACTTCTGAAATTTTATTTTTATCTTCTTTTATAACTTAGCTACTGAAAATGTAATTGTGGGTGTCTAGTTTAAATTCAGTACCCTTGGGCTTTGGTGGTTTTTTTGTTTGTTTTAAATACATCTCACCTACTGAGCTGGAATAAGAGAGGAAAAAAAAAAAATCAGACTTTATTCAGTTGTGCTGGTGCAGCTTAGGCAACCTAGGCTTTTCTGTGAACAAAGTCACTTATGCTAGCAGCACTCCTACTTATGCTACAGCTGCTCCTGAGATGAGGGTAAGGGAAGCAAGTGGTGTGTGCTTCTAATTGGTATGACTGCTTGGTCAGTGAAGGCTTTTGCAACTGATTTTACATGTTGATGTTGCAATCCTTGCATTGAGAGCGCAGTGATGGGGTGGTTCAATTAGCCCTGCTCTGAAGGGAGATGCTGTCCCTGCTGTCAGCGCTCTGATTCTCTGTCAGCACCTTTCAACTGGGTATCCCTCTGCTTCCTCTTGTTCTGTAACTGCTAATCCAAGTCACGTGGTGCAGCCATTATTCGAGAATAACAGTCATACTGTCCTAGCGGATCTTAGATGTTTAGTGTTAAGATACAAACTCTTTTGAGCAGGTTGTTCTGTCAAAGGCAGAAGTCTGGGCTGAAATAATTGCATTCCACAAGCTATCTAGATGTGACAGTATGGCATACTATGGACTGCTGTCATCATGAGGTCACTCTTGAATATCTTTAAAAGCACAAGACAATTGTAGAAAGTTCCTCAGGACTGGAAGGAAAGCAAATACCACTTCAGGAGGATCTGGGGACCTACAGGCTGCTCAGCTTCACGTTGATCCCAGGTAAGGTGGTGGAACAGATGAGCCTGGAAACTATTTCCAGACATAATAAGGACAAGAAGGTGTTTAGGTTTAGTCAGCATGGATTTATGAAGGAGAAATGCTTGATCAGCTGGGTGGTCTTCTACAATGAGATTACTTGCTTGGTGGCTGAGGGGAAGGCAGTGGATGTTGCTTATTGTAGCTTGAGCAAGACCTTTGACATTGTCTCCTATAAAATGTTTATTGGTGAAGTATGGGCTAGCTAGGTCAGTGGATGGCGAGGTGGATTAAACACTAGCTGAAGTGCCAGGCTCAAAGGGTTGTGATCGATCACCAGTAGGTTGAGGGTTTTTCTCTACTCAGCACTGGTGAGTTGCATCTGGAGTGCTGGGTCCAGTGCTGAGCTCCCCAGTACAGGAGAGACGGACATACTGGAGCAAGGCCGGTGCAGGGCCACAAAGATGATGTAGGGATTGGAGCATCTTTGATATGAGGAGAGGCTGAGAGAACGTGGAGAAGGCTCAGGGGGATCTTATCCATATGGGTACATACCTGATGGGGGAAGTAAAGAAGACTTGAGCTAGACTACTCAGTAGTGCCCAGGGACAGCACTTGAGGCAAGGGACACTAACAAAAATACAGGAAATTTCTTTTAAATACAGGAAGAAACCTTTTTACTGGGAGTGGGGGGAGCGGGTCAAACACACTGGCACAGGTTGCCTAGGGAGGTTGTGGCATCTCCATTCTTGGGGTTATTCAGAACCCAACAGGACACAGCCCTGAGCAGCCTGCTGTGGCTGACCTTTCTGTGAGCGAGAGGTTGGGCTGGGTGATCCTGGTGCTCACTGGCCTCAGCAGCATTGGGAGTCCATGGGCTGCAGTGGATGTGTTGCTCAAGACTTCTTGGTGTAGGACAGCAGTTTTGGAATGTCAGGGCAGGCAAACCCTGCAGGCTGCCTGCACAAGGCTGACAGGCTGCTTCAAAGGTTGAAGAGCAGGTACCAGGGTCCAAACTCAGGGACCACGACAATGGGCACAACTCCATGGCCTACATTTGCTTCTAGTTTCTGCCTTTGCACAGCCTTGAACTTCAGCTCTGTGCGTCAGTTTGCAGTGAGGGATGCTAAATCAGTGCTTTAACTCTTCTTGCAATGCAGTTTGAGACAGATGAATGAAAAATGCTGCCTAAGTGTTGGGTTTTGCTGTTACTTGGTGAGGTGAAAATGTTCTGTCAGTCTGGGTATTCACTGATGCTCTCTGGGAGTGCTCAATACCTAAAAGAAATTCCCACTCTCCCTAGTTTTCATTATTCTTCTGGCTCATGCTGTGTATCTCTCTTCCTAAATTGTCCTCTGATTTTTAAATATACCCTTCAGGCAGTGGCTCTTGTTTGGTAAGCAGCTTTCTTGGCATGGTATAATTTTTCCATCTTTATGTAAAGGAAGCTGTATAGGCTCTATGGTCATGGGCTTTTGTATAAAACCAGTACCAGCTCAGTAAAATCTTGTGTTGAGGAATATCTGATGCACTGAAGCCCCTAAGTGGTCACAGGAGCAGTTGTTTTGGGTGAGGGGAAACCCAGTACAGATTTCAGCTGAACACTTTCTTTCAGGTTAATTGATGTCATCATGAAGACACTGATCTGAGTACCTGTTGTGGAAAATAAGAAATTGGAATAAATGCAATATGTAGTTGGAGGAAAACAGCAAAATAATTTTCTGTTTGTCACAGCAAGCAAGGTACCAAGTTGTTGAACCTGCTTCCCCCACTCCAGGCCCACCACTTCACTGTCTAAACATGGGGTAATCTGCCTGAATAGTGGAAGTGTAACCTTGGCTTTAGGGAGGCTGAGAGGAAATTGCTACCATCAGTATTTGTCTGTGCTGATCTGCTGCTCTTGTGACCAGCGGGTGTCTGTTCAGACCTCAGTGCCTTTTAAACTCTGCTTCCTCAGCAAACAATTGGGCCAAAATAACTAGATATCCCAGTGAATTGACTTACGGGTGGATCTGGGCAAGCAGGATTTTTTTTTTTTTTCAATTCCAGAGATAGCCTGAAATATCCCAAAGTACAGTGGTTCATAATAATTTCAGATATTTCTTTCTAATGTCTGACCAGAGTGTAACATCTATGGGACATTGGTTTTAGACTGGTGAAACCTTTTTTATCACCTGGGACAAAAGCACTTCATTTCTGTTTTAAGAGAAATGAGGAAACCAGAGTAGATCCTCTTCAGTGTGGGAGATGATGACCCCCAACCCCAGGCTCCCAAGAGAAGGGTGCTCAGAGCAGTGCCCTTGGGGTGTTCGGGGTTGGCTGGCCCCATCTTCTGCCTCCTTGGAACTCCACTTGACCCAAAGTGCTTCCCTCCCAGCAGAGGAAGGCCCAGGCTGCTTTGCTAAGGAGCTGCATCACTCATCTGGAAGGCTGGACCTTTGCAAAATGGAATGGAGGAGGGAAAAAAAAAAAAAGTTAGAGGATGCTCGAGAGGCGCAATGTGGTGCTTGGAGCATTCCTGGGCAGGGAGCGGTGGGGGTCCACATCCTTGGGATGATTCCCTCCTGAGCAAGTGCTTTCTTTCACTTGCCTGATAATTAAAGCTGTCTGCTTCCTCCTCCTGTGCCTGGGCTGAGGAGTCTGGTCCGTGTTCTCTCATTTGCTGGAGCTATTAAGTAAATTCAACCTGAATTTGAAAATAGCAGTGAGATTATTTAAACCACATTTCTCAGCAAGTTTGCTGTTGCTAAAACTCTTCATCCTGCTGTACTTAAATCTAAACCCTCTCTTTTATTTTAATTTGGTCTCTTAGCCAAGATAATTTGACTTTTGAGGGCAAGATGTCAGTATTGTACCAGGCAATGTTGGAGGGTAGGTGATTGCATCATATAGTGACAAAATGTTACTGCATCTTTCTAAAAGTGGAGGCTGTTTCTCAACCTTTCTATTAAAGCCAGTTCATTCTGAATTTTGTATTTTGTGCTGTTAGGTGATACTGTTGATACAGATTTTCTCACAAGAGATGACATTTGTCTGCCCTTGCACCATGGAGAGAAAATACCAATTACACAGGAAGAAGATCCCTTTTGGTTTCATGGCCAGGAGCATGTTTTCCATCTCAGTTTTAGATGAGCCTTTCTGAGAATCTGTTATCCCAGGACCTCCATTCACACACAGGAGCTCATAGCTGGTGTCTGAGTTCCTGTGACACCCTCTGAGGAAACCTCCAGATGTCCAGAATCAACATATCTGGTTCTTTCCAAGGAACAGAGTCATGTGCAGGGAGCAGTG
The DNA here is from genome assembly GCF_965140245.1 of Athene noctua. Lineage (NCBI taxonomy): Eukaryota > Metazoa > Chordata > Aves > Strigiformes > Strigidae > Athene > Athene noctua. The sequence goes on along the minus strand of NC_134037.1, from coordinate 232,964,912 downwards.
CTTCACTTTGTGTATGTATGTATTTTTGAAGTGGATTTAAAAAATGCTTGGGCATTATATGTGAACATATGTATTGGTAAAATAACGTAAATTTCCAATATTTATGCAATTAATATCCTCATATTGGTGGTTCCAGCACCATGCCAGGCAGGTACCCCTTCCCCTTTGTCTGTTGGAGGGTTCCCCACCTTCTGGCATAAAAAGTATTTGAGGAACCCCCAGTGGAAGTATCTTGCTGGAGCCTCTGCTTCACAGTCAGATGTGGTGTAAGGAAAGTAGTAATGTGAAATAATCAATAATGATTCTTTTCTTTCGGAAACAACAGAATCATTATTGTCATTGAAATTAGAGGTGGTGTGGAGCACAGGCTGTTCTTGGTGGAGGATTACAAGATTCAATTGGGATTTAGGAACGGAAATGCACACAGGATTTCCTTTAAAAAAAACCCCCTGATTAGCTGTTTTGCTCCTATGCTAAAAACTAAAAATCTCGGGCTTGTGAGCTGCTTTCTGAATTTTTGGGGCATTTTGGCTCACTCTGCATCATGCCACTGGCAGTGTGATGTACTGGCGTGCAATGCCACATGCTAGAAATGTGTCTCTGTAGTGGAGTTTCTTGCTGATGGTGCTGTAATGATCTCCATAATTGAAATACCAGAGTATGCACAGGTAAAAAGGTGGCACCTGTGGAGGATAATGCAGGGTGCACTAACCCTCTGGCCCAAGAGGAGTGGGAGCTCTGGCTGAGTACAGGCAGCTCAAGCTTTCGGTGCAAGTGCAGATCAATCCTGTTAAGACCAGGAGGCCAAGACATCAGCCCGCTGACACGTCAGGGTTGCAAGGCCAAGGCGACATCCCTGTGACCCACTTTGAATTTACCACTTAATTCATCTTCTCCAGCACTATAAATAATTCAGCCTGAGGCAGTTCAACGGTGATAAATAGGACAATAAACCTCGTACTGGAGTAAAGGCTACAAAGAGAGCAGCGCTTTTTAATTGACTGTTGCGTGGTGACGAGGAAAAGCAGAGCAAACTCACGAAAAGCGCTTCACACAAATGTCACCGAGCACAAGTTCTTTGAGGGCTTTGAAGTTTCCTAGAGTAATTCAGACATTATCAAAGGACTGTGTTTCACATAACGTTTGAAGTTTACTTGTGATCCATAAGTCTTTGCACAAACTAATTTAACCTCACGTGACCACTGCGAAGGCCTTGCTTTATATCTGGTAGGGTCTTTCTTTGGTCTACTTCATTCATTCTGCCTCCGTCAGAGCCTGGTAAAATGTGAAGGCTATAGGTGGGGAGGTCTGTAGCTCTTGCTGCTAACCGCATGCTTAGACCACTGTGTGACACCCGTCTCTCAATTAAAAGGTGTTTTCCTTGCACTTGACACCCAGCGCTGTTGGTCAGGTGTCCTTCCTGCCTAGGTGTAGGCCAAAAGCAGGAGCTTTGCAGGGTTGGACCAGGAGGTTGTCCTAGTGACACCGACTGTTTAAAAGCTGTCCTGCTCGTGATCGATTGCAACCAACACCCTGGTCTCAAGGGAAATACAGCTTTCACTATCTTCTGGGCTACCGTGCAAGCCTTGAAAGCAGGAGTGAGCCACAGGAGGGTGGAAAGGGTAGCACATCCCTGGGTTGCCGTGTGAGCTTGCGCATGTCTGAGCATGGAAAATAACCAGGTATGCAGGAGGCTGGGTTTTTGGCAGCGGAGCAGAGGCACAACATTCCTCCCTGTGGTTCTGGGGAGATCTGGTTAAAGCTTTCTGGCTTACCAGAGCTGCAGTTGCATTGTCTGAAGAACATCCCATGTGTTATGATTTTCTGCTCCTTGATGAATTAGGCTCAGAGCTTTAGAATTACCCGTTTCTTGATGTGTGCCTATATTTAGCTTAATTTTTAATGGTCTGCTAGACTTCTCTGTAGTTAGCTAATGAGATCTGGTTCAATAGGTTACTGTGCTACATCCGTATCCAGTTTGACTTGCAGCTATGAGAAAACTGGGGCCAGGGAAGCTCGGAGTCTGCATTTGTACACTGCTTATTCTGTGCTACTCTAGGAGCAGATGTGCCTCTGCTCTTTCCCCTGATCCCGTCCAAGCATGGAGTCCCAGGGTGGCTCATGGGAATGGCCTGTTTAATTTTATAAGCTTGGGATTTCTGCTTAGGGTCATGGGTGATGGGGATGTAACTGGAGAGGAGCTGAGAGTCGGCAAAACCACTTTTTGGCTGTTAACGGCTCCAGGGAGTAATGATAGAAAAGGCTTCTCCAGCCTGTGTCTAGTGTTCCCCTGAGAGCTGGGATTGCTGAGTAGCCTGAAATTTGGCCTGCTTCAGCAAGATCTTGGCCACTGCTAAAGGGGCCATGATGTAAGAGAGGAGGGGAGGGAGGAGAAGATGACAGTTCAGTCGCCATAGCCAACCCAGCTCTGATAGATGGCTTTAGGAATGCATTGCCCTAATAAGGGCAGGCAAATGAGAGGGTGCTGATTTATAAATACCCACAATTTCTCGGGAGAAAAGACCCAAGAGACAGATGGGCAACAGCCACTGGTTTCTGGGCTGAAGATGGTGCTGTTTATACCAGCAGCTAATTGACAGTATCTAAATACACATCTAAATCTGTAACTCTGGCACTAAGCCTCAAAAGGGTTAACCATAATAAAAGCCTGGCATTGTGTCTTTTCACTGAGAATCACTGAAGTAAGAGATTTTTCACTCTGACCTGTGTAGTTGAGCTCCAATCACCTGAAGGTCTCTTTAAATTCAGGCCAGCATCCCCCTGAGACAGCACTGATGTTTTCTTATAGCTCTTTCAAATTTGTATTAAAAATGCTATACCTGAAGCCACTTGGATCAACTGATGTTTGGCACATTCCAAACAAGAGAGTAAGGTTGCATCCCACCTGATCTCGGTAAAGTGAGACTGTTTTGCTCATGGGTTGTTTTTTTTTTTCTTAATGGTTTTAACTGCACCACCAGAAAAAAAAAAAACACCTTTATCATTGCCTCCAGCTTTGTGTAGCAATATATCAGAGAAGGAGCATAAATTCAGCAGGCTAACGGGGACAAAGGGTCATGGGAGTAGACCTTGGCAGATAAGCTGATGCGTGGAGCCTGGTCAGTACCTGGGTGGGTAATATATCACAGCTGCCGCAGAGTGAGAGGCCACCCTCTATTGAAGCTGAAATGGAAACCCCTGCAGTAATAGAGGTGGGGTTTCTCAGATGGATGGTGGTGGGGTGAGGTAGATGTGGGAGGAGGAGTTGTGGGCACTGGCAAGTGCATGAGTGGGGGTGGCAATGCCTCTGTGTTTTTCATTCAGGTGAGTCTAATCCCTAAAATCACCTCCTGACCTCAACTAGAGATGCTAAATTCAGTATTAATCTTCAAACAATTTGCTGTCCTCAGTGGATAAGCTTTGGCCTCCAGAATTAGGACCTGCTCCTCTATGGGACAGGAAGCCCCAGTGTAAGAAGCCAAAGCCCTTAAAGAAACCATGGTCTTCCTGACCAGGTCTTTCTTCCTGATGTTTTCTGTAGGAAGTGTGCTCACCCTAGATACATCTTTAGGGGACAGTGTGTGCCCCTTTCAGTACCTTGACCTCAAGTTTCTAATAGAGCCACTTTGGTTTTCAAAACAAGGGTCTCTTCTTTCACCTGTGAGGGTGATGACCTTATAGCTCTTGCATTTATGGGTTCTCAGAAATGGAGCTGATGGGTGCTCTGTCAGTACCATTGTAGGCAAGAAGGTCCAGTAGGGTGGTGTTGACGTAATTTGTAATCAATCACATAATTTATAAGTGGCTGTGTAGCATTTAAACAGATCATGGCACCAAAACACTGCTTGAAAAATTTAGCCTTGGGTCTCTCTTCTGTTCCCACTGCAGCACTGTTTGTCTGCCTGCCTAGCTGGCAAATCTGTACCCACCTTCCACAGATTTTCAAGGCCAAAAGTGAGTGCTGGGTCTGGTTTGTAGGTAGAAGGATCCCAACTCAGGAAATTGTTTTGGAGGCCTTGAGCAATGTTAGTGGGAACTTTTTATGTCAGTGGGGTGGAGGCCAGAGCACAGAAGTTGGAGAGCAGAGCAAATGCTAGCAGATAGACAGTTTTGGAGGGGAAGGGGATTCAGGCCAAGATAAGACACTGCTGGGTTAAAATGCACTGAACCTGCTAAGAAGCCCTTCAGCTCCAGTGGGACCACAGGCAAGATGTACTCAGCGCCAATACCTTTCCCTAACAGGTTCTGAGAGCAGAGCTGGTTCGAGCCGTTGCTGAAAGCTCTGAAAAACTCACCTGAGTGCTAAACTAGAAAATTACTCCTCGCAGCCCAAATCAAAGATGGCTTTGTAAGTGGGAAGGAGTCTTGGGAAGACTCTAGGGGGGCTGTGGCTTCCTCCTCCTTTCCCTCTGTTAACAGTGCCCAGTGCTGCAAGCGTTCATGCAAGAGTTGCTGTGTGCAATCTTCCTCCCTCCTTCCCGCATCCCTGCAGCTGCATCCAGTGTTGTAGCTTCCTTTAATAGCAGCTGTATCTAACCCTGTAAATCAGGCTCTGTAATTATGGGACCCAATGTGGCATAACAGGATGAACACATCGGTCAGCAGCCACTTTGAGGAAAACATACAAATACACTGAGGGGCCCCAGTAGGTCCTGAAAACAGTTCGTACCAAAATCCTGACTGTCCTAACAGTCTTAGTGGTGATTTGTGGTTTTGCTATCTTCAAATGTAGCTGAGAATCAGCTCGCTCTCTCTCACTCTCATCTGTTACCTTCTCAAAGGGCAACTGCACAGCAAGTCGTGTTTCTTTGCAAAAGAGTTTGGAAATTAAAACAATGGGCAAGGCTTTGATTTCCCTCACTGTCCTTTACAACAGACGTTTGCAGAAGTGTCCCAATAGAAGGCCCTGTTATTCTGCGGAGTACTGGTGTTGCACCTGAGAGTTCAAACTTTGTGTTTTTAGGCTTTTAGTCATCAATAAACAGAGCGATTACAGGCTCTTTATGGGTATGCTTGCTCTTCTGCAGTAAAATAGTTTGTTGCCATGGATATCACTTTGTCTTGAGAGACATAACCAAAATGGATTTAAACAGACCCTCATAGGTCAATATTTCTATAGGAGCAAACGCACATCCTGAGGCTTCCTAGAATTACTTTACTTGTCCCTGATGCAAGGAGCATGAAGCACCCAGAGCTTCAGCTGGAGTGGATGCCCCTTAACTGTAAGGAAATATGGAATAAATTTTGTAAATTATTTTGCCCAAACCCAGACAGGTAAAGGAACCTCTCTGATCTCAGCAGCCGGAAAGATCAGGTAGAAGTCTCTCTATTGTTTACTCTTGACAATTTGAAACTACTTTTTCTTGCCAGTCCTAATTTTTTTTTCTTAAAAGTGCCTTTCAGTCTGGGGTTTCCAAGATGTGTCATATTGCAGCTCATAAATGGACTTGTGTTCTGGGTGAACAATAGTTGTTACTGTTCATTGCAGAGATTTGATAAAATTTGCTAAAGACTACTGCAGAAAATGGGAAGATCGAGTGGAGAGAAGTTTTCAGTTTCTACCCAGGAGCAAAACTCCCACTCCCTGGCTTATGAATTTCATTAGGTGGAACTAATTAAAGGGATGTTTCTTATTACCAAGATGAGAAGCAGTCCAAGGGGAGTCCAGGGAGGTTTGTACGCTGCAGCACAATTGCTCTGCTTTTAAATGCTGTGAAAGCATTGCGTCCTATTTAATTTGACATTCCTTGTGTTTGTTTCTCTTCGTGACTCATAGCACAACACTGGCAGCAGGCCTAGGAAGTAGGTTATGGGATCTGGCGTGGGGACACTGGTGGATTGTATTCCAAGTGCTGTGCTTACATTGCACCACCAGCAATGAGAGCATCCAGCAGCAAACTGTGTTCATACTGCCCAGCAAGCTGGTGGCTCCAAAAATCAGATTAACAGCTGCAGCAGTGGGCTGAGGCAGGCTTGACTTAGCATTTAATTTGCCACATCTATTAGCCTAGCTTGTTTAATGTGAAACAATTTTAGCATGTGAATAAAAAAGCTCTGCAAAACATGCACCGCTTCTAGCTGTTGCGCTCTGTTTTTAAGCAATATCCCTTCCAGCCTCTCACCTGTCCCCTGACAGACAGGGACGCTACACTGCAATCATTAGACCTGCACAAAAATAGGGTGATCAAGTAATTGTTGATAGAAATTGCATTGAGGGCTCTGATTTCACCCACTGATGGGAAGTAAACACATTCATTGTCACACTGATGGGGACTTGATGGCGAGGGGGGGTTACAGCGGGTGGCAGAAGCTCTGCCTCAGGTCTTGTACAGCCTAAGAGCTCAGATCTTCACTCCCACTGGCTTCAGCTAATTAGAAGGCAAGGGCATCGTGCTGTTCTTGTGGACTCCGAAGCCAAAAACGCTAGTGGTATGTCTTGGGAAAGACTGGGCAGTTTATCTAGCATTGCTCTCAATTTGGTCCTCTGCAGAATAAAGAACTCACAGCAAAGTAAACAAAGAGTTTAGGAGGGTCCTGTGGCATTGCAGGGACATTTCACCACCAATAAAAAATACAGCTGGATGGTAGGCTATGTCAAACCCCACTTCCTTAACCTGACCTCTCTCTGTAGAAGGACCAGAGTTAGGGTTTAGGTTGTCTATCCTTCCTTGCTGATTTCTTCTGAAAGCAGACAGGTGATTTCTTGCAACTCATTGGCAGAAAATGAGTAATATTTGGGGAAAGCACCAAGAGAAGTGATCATTTACAAGCAGAAGAAATAAAAGCATTATTAAAAGATATTTGTCTGTAGTGGCTACCATAGTCATGTTAGTGGCTCCTTGTCTCACTTAAAATGGTGTGTGCGTTTGCAATACGGATACCAAAAGGGTGTGTCATGATTGTATGTGTTCTGCTGAATACAGAGCTAAGACCTCAACTAGATTAAATTTAGTTTAGTTTTGTAAATTTATAGGGAACATACAAAATAGCAGGTCAAAAGCAAGATGCCACTTTTGTGCTGTGTTATGGAGACCACAGCATTAATTTTGAGTGATTCAGGATTCATTTTTAAAAATATTAACCAGAATTCAGCTAAGCAATGAAGCAAAGCAAAAACTATTCCCTAATGCCTTTCTTGGGACTTGCTTTCTTAAGAAAAGAGTTTCTAAAAAGCAGGCCTGGCCTTCAGATGACCATCCTGAGGTCAGGAGAAGCAGTACAAATCCAGCTCTTATGCCACTGTGCGGCTTCCAGCGCCATGAAGGAGCTGGAATTTCCTCTGGCATCCAAGGCAGCATGTATCCATCTTCCCAGGTGTTCCTGGAAATCCTTGTTTGCATTTTATCACGCTCTCAGGTGCTCAGAGAAAATTTCAGAGAGCACTGAATTCTCCTTCAACTGAAACATCTCCTTTTTTATTTTTTACAAGCTGTAGGTGTCAAAGAGCTGTGTTATTTATTGTTGGTGAACTCACACCAGCTCTTCTGTCCTCTTCTACAGTTAGAGACTCCTTTATTTATAGTTACACAGTGAAACATCTCCAAGGCTGCGTGAGTACAGGAATAAAGGGAAAAAGTGAAATTAAGCAAGTCATTAATACATTACTTAGGTCTTTGTTTTTTATGGTTATTTTGCAGCCTGAAAACAAAGAAAGCCAGCGCGGTACCGTCAGCCAGCTGGAGATGGGCCAAAACTTGGAGACACACACCCACCGTCTCACATGGTCATCTTCTTTATTCTTGACAAGATTTTTTTTCAAGGCTTCCTAAACAGATGTCTGGCTTCCCTGTGGAGGAAATGGAAGACGGGAGCCATGACCGAGGCTATTGGAAGTGGTTGCAGGCCGGCCGCTCCAAGCGCTTACTGTCACAGCAGGCTTTCTTCCCGGGCAGTGCTAGAAAACAGGTCCCAGGAATGGCTTCATCTGGTGTCAGAGCAGCAGCTCCTTCTTCTCTGGGAGGGGAGATGATGGAAAACACATGATCATTGGAGACTTCCTCCAAGTCTGTGTTTTTAAATATATTACACGTTTTGATGATAAATTCAGTGAAAGGGCAACCTTGTTGCAACTCTTCCGGTCGTAGAGCAGATTAAGCTCCATAGATGTTGCTACTTTGACTGTTGTGTGGTCCAAATCAGTTTATCACTGGTAAAACATTACATCATCCATAAAAAGCAACCTCTGTCCCCAGCCAGGGCTGTCAACTCTGCAGTGTTCACTCTGACTTTCTCTGCAATAATGTGTTCTCCAAGGCTGTAATTTTCTATGAAAAGAAACATTAGATAGAGGTCTGATTTATCAATTATCCCAATAAAAATTATGTGGGTTCCCATAGTAGGTTGATATTATTTTTAGAATGACATTTTGCCACACACTGAAATAATAAACACCATACAATGATGACTTCCTTTTTCTTTTTTAAATCTTGTGCACATGAAATCAATTAGTTTATCCAACTAAGAGGAATTACTTATCTTCTTTCTTATTTTTCCATTCTCAAGCACTGCTTCTCCCACAAGGAAATGTGGTATGTCAGCAGGATGTGCATTAAAAATGTAAGTGCACTTTCTTCTTGAAATTTTAGCACAAGGTCAGAAATATCTAAATGTAATAACATGGCTGCAGGTCTGACAACTGCAGCCTGTCAAAACATCAACCCAAATCCAGTGTTGGTCATTTGACTGTAAGAAACACATCCTGATAATAACTCCCTGCTGAATAAGGTGTTTTAAAAGTATATCTGAAAGATCAGATAATGCCCCATACATCATTTTCCCCACCTCAGCACTGGATGGCTACACAGGAAGAACAATAATTAGTATTCCTGCTTGCCTGAGCAAGAAGATCCATCCATCTGCAGTCTTGCTGCTCCATCTTAAATAATGCACATATCTGTATGTGCATGTAATTTCTTCATGAGAACAGGATCTATAATAGCTAAGAAATAAGCTGATTATACCTGACGGTATAATCCTTTATTTGTGACATCCCAGCTAGTTACCACTGGAAAGGATTATGGTTCTATGTGAGAAATTAATAGAACCAGTGGAACCTAAGAGGCTAAGAGGTGTGTTTTTTCCACACATTAAAATGTCTCTAAGACATATTTATTAAAAAAAAAGGAGGCACTTGAGTGAAGTTTGCCCAAAGGAATGGTCCTGAGAATGTTTGCTCCTGGTATGTCTTGCTAACATCTGCCTCTGTCTTACTTGGACCTTATTGCCAAGGAGAAATGGATAAACTATGCAAATGCGAATATAAAGGAAAAATCTGAAATAGCAAAAGGCACCCATGCTTTAATCCTGTAGAAGTAACATTGAATAATGAATGTTATCTGACATTTACTGGTATAATAAAATGAGGGTCTTTCTGCTAAAAATCAAACCAGATGAAAACAGCAGAGACTCAAGATTTGACCTGAATTTGACTGTCACTGGGCAGTTTTGCCCATCCCCTGCCTAGCCCTACTGAGAGGCGCTGGTTTGCTCAGGGAAGGGGTGAGGTGTGTCTGGCAGCAGCGAGGCAATGCATCTCCCCATCCAGCTCTTCTGCGTGGTGCAAACCTGCAGACCCAACCCCACAGGACTGTACTGGTAATTCCTGATCATCCCAGGGACCCTTGGAGCACCTTTTAGTTTTTCAGGAAAGTACAGCCTGCTCCAGTGACCTGGCCCCGCTCACGTCTCATATTATAAATACAGGCTTGACCTCGTGGCCTGACTGTCCTCAGATGTTTGTGCCTGAAGGGTTGGAGTGTAATGCTATACCTCCCCATAGAAATAGGATAGGGGGAGATTTCTTGGAAACTGCTAGGACAGGCACCAAAAATAAAAGACATCTGAGCAACAAGTGGAACCACACAGACACGGCGCTGCTCTTCTCTGTTTGCTTTTCTGGTTGGTGCTTTTATGTTATCTTTTCTTCTTCAGGACATTTGTGGGAGGCTATAAATATATAAAGTCAGTGCAATTGTTACTGTGGAAATGAGTGTTCCTCTGTCCCTGTTGCTTGGGACTGAGGGCCAAGGTGTGTATCAGGCATCAGATGGGGGTCTCTGCAGCTGGACTGCTCTGAGACACCTCTTCCAGCAGGTTAGGGAAGGGAAAAGAGAAGCTTGATGTTTTGAGGTTGGTTATGGGGCACAAGTGAAGGCACTGTATAAGGGCTGGGGATGTTTGTCCTAGTTTGGGATTGTAACATATGGTTATTCTGTCTCTCTTCATCCCTGTCCCATTGTGGCTGGCACGGAAATCTCAGTGTGCCAAGAACGAGTGGCTGGGGCAGAGACTCGGCACGTTCTAAAACATGCAGTGAAACATCATTATGAGGCCTGAATTACCCCCAAATACTCAAGCCTGGGAAGGGTTTTGCCCAGAGACCCTCCCACACGGCTGCACGAAAACACAAAAAAATTTGCCTGTGCCTGTTTTACTGGGAACACTACTTGTAGCTGTGAGCAAAACCACAAGATCAGTGATGAAATGCAACCTCTGCTGCTTTTTGTGGCAGGGCACTGCAGCGTTAGATGGTTTGAATTACAGTGCTGGGACCTGAATGGCCTGTGCCGGCATGCTGGGGATGTGCTTCCCCGCAAACACCATGGGGCAGGTGGTAAAGCAAATCAGGCTTTTTCCCTCCAAATGCCAAGGCCCCCACAGTTCTGTCTGGGGCTGGTGCATGCTTGTGAAATTAATTTTACCATTCCAAGCTGACTATCCTCTCTGTTGTTTCCAGTTTGGGAGTCCAAGGAGAAGCAAACCAAGCCAGAAGGGTGATCCAAGCCTCTGTCTCCTAATTCTGAACATGGAAGGTGGTACTACCGAGTGGTGGCTATGCATGGGATGTTGTGACTTTGTGCAACACCTGTAAAGTTCTCTGAATTTGGGAGCAAGGACAGGGAGGTTTTGCTCCATGAATAACATATCAGCTCAGTGGAACAGGCCAGGCAGTAAAATAAGGCTAAATGAAAAATTATAGGGTGAATTTGGCCTCATAATCAGACACAGATAATTTGTTGCTTGAACAGAGTCAGCTGAATATAAACAAGTCTACAATGTGCCTCATTAATTGGAGCTATTTTTCTAGCAAGCCCCATGAAAATATGAAGTGGCTTCGCTCTGCAATTTGTGATATAGTTTGCTATTAAATGCATTCAGTTTAATTGTGGCAATGTGTCTCATTTTGGAAGCTTTCACAGCCACCATGTAAAAATAGCAGAAGACAGCAGAAAGAAATTCCCCAGCACAGATGTCCTCCTCCATTTGCTGCGTGCTGTTGGAGCAGACAGGTGTGCTGGGTGAACCTAAGCTGTGAAGCACAGTGACGCTGATGGCAGTGAGAGGCTTTTTGGGACAAGTGGCTTTCCTCTACCAGTAGCATCACATGGGATAGGATGTCACAGGTTTTGACTGCCTGGACAGTCATGGTGCCCAGTCTGACCTTCATCCAACTTTGGCTTTTCACCTGTAGTCACAGCAACAGATCTGTACATCTCTGCACAGATATAGTGCCTAATGATAAACATATCTGACTGGTTTATGCACTAATCCTGTGACCTTCCAAAGATGAGATCATGCTGGGCTGCCATATATCAAACACTCACATCAGCCTCTTGTTGACTTTGGCCATATGGTGTCAGAGCAGTGAAACCAAAACATTTCTAACCTTAACATGCTGGGGCTTAAGACAGTAACTTTAAACATTTTTCCATAACTAGCAGTACAAAGCCTTCTCTTTAAATGTACAGTTTATTTTAACCTGTGTACTTTAGATCGGACAAAAACCTATGACTGGGTAAAGGCCAAAGCTGATTAGGAGCCAGGTGAGCTAGCCCAGCCCAGCGATCTTTGTTTTGATGACAGAATACCGCCACTGCATCCCCAGCCATCGAACTCTATTACTTGGCACAACCGAAGCAGTGAGTGATTGGGTTTGTCAATCATTGAGTGATTGGGTTTGTCGATCGTGCTGCATAGATCTGGGCTTTCAGCAATCTGAATATGACTCAAAAGTGATCATGCAACCTTTTCAAAGAGCTCTGGTCTTGGTGTTGGCAGGTGGCATGTGGCCAAAAGGGGTTAATGATAATGTGGGTTTGGAAGAATGAATATAGCTGTCAAATATTTATTCAGCATCTTTCTTTTGCACTTATGGCAATTGCTAGTGGTGTGCAATAGCTGTGCTGTGAGGAGCATGCCTGAGGCAGCTTCTGGATGTTAAGGAACCTGTGACAGGTGACGAAGTTGTGGTTTTACTTACTGCAGTGAAGAGGTCAGATCTCATTCACAGGGGAAGCCACACTGCAGATATCCAAGGGAGAAGGTGCCCAGAGGTCTTATCTGTACAAGCCAAATGCACGCACAGTTCAGTGATGATCTGTGAACTCGGTGACATTTGGCAGCTGGAGAGTTTCCTCAGTCTGTAGTCCAGCTTTGCCATGGTGGGACGGGTGAATAGTCTTTTGACCAGGACCTTCTGATTGCTTTCTCTGCGCAAGCGAGCAGCCCGTCCTGCAGAACGTCAGTGCAATTTCACAGCGCATATTTTTCAAGGACACGTACTGTGATGACACATGTCAC